>NW_024100413.1:1285000-2620000 GCF_016545835.1 Crotalus tigris | reverse complement strand
AGCGCCAGCCAATTTGAATGTTCAGTTGACTGAGATTCATATTTAATGAATAAATAATAATAATAATAATAATAATAATAGTGCAATCCCAAAACAACTGGAGCACCACTTGAACACCATTGGCATTGACAAATTCGCTATTAGTCAATTGCAAAAGGCAGCCTTACTAGGAACTGCTTCCATCCTGCGACGATACCTGTAATGCCATCAAACATCCACATCTGCCTATCTCAGGTCCTGGGTAAGGACTCGATAGGTAGACAAAATGCCAAATCCAGTCTGAACATCTGGCTGACTGTGCGATGATCCATAATAATATTGAATGGGCACGCTGGCTGAGGAATTCTGGGAGTTGAAGTCCACAAGTCATAAAAGAAGACCCCTGATCTGGAAGTTTGAGTTTTTAAAACAGGAGGAAGCTAATTAGGATAACCTCTAATAATAACCATCGGTTTTCCCCCAAACTGAAGAATGGGCTGCTTTTGAAACTCAGATTCCTACATCATTGTCCCAAGCAATAATCTCCAGAATTAATTTGAGTTATTTTAATTTTCATCACGCATACGCAAAAACATACCCGTGCATATGAATTCACCAGCTGTCCAAAGTAGAAAGTAGGAAGAATAAGGAGAAGAGAGAAAAGGAGGGAGGGAGGGAAAGAAAAAAAATCAATAGGCTCCCTTCCATTTTAAATTAATTTAAAGACAGCAAGGAAACATCACTGGGCCACATTCGGCACTGAGATGTTGAGAAATTAGATTTTTCACGGAGCGATAGCAACTCTATGGTGGCCCAAGAAAAGTTCTCTTATTTTTTAGCCCAGAGCTTGCTGTAGGGGTTTCCAGCATCATCTCCTTTGGTGTATAATATGGTGATTGATTGATTGATCTGTTTTTAAGTCTCCACTTTTCATCACAAAATTCTGTACCAAATGAGAAGGGAAAAAAAAAAACCAACCCATTGGGGCAGAAGTGGTACAATCGAGCACAACAGCTTTACAGAAAGCAAGCTAATTTATAGACTCCAGCCTCAACGTCTTTGACTCTTGAATGTCATGACGTGGTTTAAAAAGAAAAATAAATAAAAATCCAATTTTTATTGAGTTTGAAAATGGAAGATGAACAAGTTAAAGAAACAATGATAGCTAGCAATGGGCAAAGAACTTCGGAGATAACACAGAATTAGAAAAAAAACGGCAACCCTTGTGGGAAAGACATGATAAACTGACAACGTCAACTTCTTGAAGGGAGAACCTGAAAACATTTCATTACCAAACTAGGTAACATCATCAGTATTAGAAGGGAGTGTGGTCTGCAGAGAAGGAGAAGAAAAAAGGGGAAGGAGGAAGGGGAAAGGAGAGAGAAGGAGAAGGTGAAGAAGAAAGAGAAGAGGGAGGTGCTATGATACTCTCTGAGCTTGGTGGCCTTCTTGCAGACGTTTCATTATCAAACTAGGTAACATCATCAGTACTAGAAGGGAGTGTGGTTTGCAGAGAAGGAGAAGGAGGAGGAGGAAGGAGGGAGAAGGAGAAGAAGCAAGAGAAGAAGAAGCAAGAAGAAGGAAGAAGGAAGAAGAAGGAAGAAGAAGGAAGAAGAAGAAGAAGAAGAAGAAGAAGAAGAAGAAGAAGAAGAAGAAGAAGAAGAAGAAGAAGAAGAAGAAGAAGAAGAAGAAGAAGAAGAAGAAGAAGAAGAAGAAGAAGAAGAAGAAGGAGGAGGCAGCTGTGAGGTCCTATGGTACTCTCTGAACTTGGTGGCCTTCTTGCAGATGTTTCATTACCAAACTAGGTAACCTCATCCATGCTAGCAGAGAGTGGGATTTGCTCTCAATTTATATTCCCACGATTTGCCCTGTCAGTCTTAGTGGGAGTGCCCTCTCCCACTCACTAACTAACTAAAACTCTCTCTAACTAAAAGAGAACCATTTGAGAGATATCCGTGGGAAGAGGTCTTCTAAACCTCTTCAGTTCTGCCGTACCTGCATTTCTCCTTCCCTCCTTTCAGACAGAGTTGAATTATTTTCAAGTTCTCGGTTGGCGGGGGGGGGGGACCAGGGTGCTTGCAGAATGCACAGACTCTAAATGGATGTGTCCTGCTTAGCACAGAGTCTCCCGCTGGGTGAAGTATAGAGTTTCCCGGAGTTCTGATGAAGGGAAGTTTAATTTTGCTGGCTTGTTTTCTTCGAGGGAGTGCGGTGTTAACTGCTTCTTCCAGAGATGCTCTTGGATCCATTTTTATCATCCTTTCCAACTGCTAGGGAACAACTTCGAGTAAGCTTTTTAAAAGGATCCTCCCTCCCTAAAAAAATTGCCCATCAGTGAGGCTGAGAAGAAAAGAGAGAGAGAGAGAGAGAGAGAGAGAGAGAGAGAGAGAGAGAGAGAGAGAGAGAGAATCAGAAGAAGAAAGAAAGGGAGAGGGAAAGGGAGAGAAAGAGAAAGAAAAAGAGAAAGAGAGAGGGAGGGAGGGAGGGAGGGAGGGAGAGAGAGAGAGAGAGAGAGAGAGAGAGAGAGAGAGAGAGAGAGAGAGAGAGAGAGAAGGAAAGAGAGACCTACCAAACCAGGTTTCAAAATGTTACGGATAGAGTGCACTCACTAAGGGCAAAATTACAAAAACCAGGCAGGTCATCAGCAGAACAAAACTTATTTGCAGAGTGGGGTCTGCAAATAAGAATCAGAATAGAGCTGGAAGAGACCTTGGAGGTCTTCTAGTCCACCCCCCCCTGCTCGAGCAGGAGAACCCATACCATCTCAGACAAGTGGCTGCCTAACCTCTTCTTAAAAACCTCCAGTGATGGAGCACCCACGATTTCTGGTGGCAAGCTGTTCCACTGGTTCATTGTCCTCACTGTCAGGAAAGTTTCTCCTTCATTCCAGCTTGTTTTTCTCTTTGATCAGTTTCCATCCGTTGTTTCCAACCATCCTTCACGGATCTGTCCACTCGACTTCTTCAATTGTTTTAGTGGTTGCCCATCCTTATACGTAATTATTGGGAATCCTCAAATATAATTGCATTTGATGTAGCCATTTATCGCAGGAGGTTTTATTCTTCTCCAGATCTGCTCCTGTCACTGCTGTTTCATTTCTTTTGACCTTGTAAAACGTCAAGGACTCATGTATCCTCTGATAGTTTCTGCAGCCCCAAACACACTGAGGGACAGGCCTTGATTTTCTGTTGTCTTTTTAAATTAGTTTCTCTTCCATGGAATAACAAAACTGCTTCTCCATCTGTATACGCCGTTCGCTTTTCGATCCTTCCTTCTGCAACTGGTTATTACCAAATCTGGGATCATCTGATCCATATTCTCATGAATTTAACGGGGGGAAAGAAAGAAAGAAAGAAAGAAAGAAAGAAAGAAAGAAAGAAAGAAAGAAAGAAAGAAAGAAAGCTTTCTGATCCATTCCTTAGGCAATTAAGGGCAAATTGAGTGCCTGGTTTTTTTGTTTGTTTGTTTGTTTTCCTAGATAAATAGAGTGAACATTTAACTACCTACATAGCATTTAATTCAGAAGAGGATGCTTAGAAATGTTAGCTATCTTTCAGCATCTTCGTACTAACCTCTTCTGCACTTGTCTATAGATAGATGTTTAAAAATTCCTATCCATTCTCTGCAAACTTGGGGCTGCCAACTTGTCTGAAGTCCAGCTAGACTTCTGTTGAAATGCTGATGTTCCTTTTGTTTGCAGAAGCAGATCCTCGTACGCTTCAGTTGTCACAGAAATAGAATTTGTGGCTCCAAAACTGGAAAAGGAAGACTACTGTGGTGCATCCACTATGAATTGTTGCTCCCTTGTCTTTGCTTGACCTCATCCGGTCTCAGCAGATGATCTTAGCTGAGGATCCATCTGTCTTCTGTCTCAGTGCTTGGGGAAATGGGACATCTAAAGATAATATTGTCCACAATGAACTGAGTTCATACAACATATCCAAAGTTAGGAAGCTTGCGGTAAACTGTACCGCAATAATCCACCATTAGCGTAACATATTGTGTGAACACAGCCATTGTAAGGATCAAAGCACCTGCCTAAATCAGGGGTCTTCACACTTGGCCCTTTTATGACTTGTGGACTTCAACTCCCAGAATTCCTCAGCCAGGCACGTGTGCCTGGCTGAGGAATTCTGGGAGTTGAAGTCCACAAGTCATAAAAGGGTCAAGTTTGAAGACCCCTGGCTTAAATCGACATCCTGGGCAACTTTGAGAAGTTTGGATTTTAGTTCCCAGAATTCATAGCAATGTGTCTGCACTGGATGGGGAATGCTGAGAAATGAAATTCATACTTTTAAATTTGCCAGGTTGGGGGAAGAACTAGTCTAAAATCACTCAGCATCAAATGCTTCTTATATTATTCTGCTCATCAAATCATTCTGATGATAAAAAAAAAAGCAGAAGGTTATCTGGGCCACTCCAAACTGTGATTTTTTTTTCTCTCTCTCCAAAAAAATGCCTTTTAAATTGTGCAAGCTGCATGTTTAAAGAAAGAGGCTGCAGGTTAGAAATTTTTTAAAATGTCTTTTTAAAAAAAAAATACAGAGAATTTTAATATCTGATTATTCAGTTCCAAGGCCCTAAAATGATAGTGCAAGCTGCACTTTTTAAAGAGTTTGCAGATTATAATCAGGACCCTGGAAAGCTCCCACTTGTTCTAACAAAAGGAAATTCAACTCTGAAGGAATAGAATAGAGTAGAATAGAATAGAATAGAATAGAATAGAATAGAATAGAATAGAATAGAATAGAAGCTGGAAGGAACCTTAGAGGTCTTCTAGTCCAGCCCCCTGCTCAAGCAGGAGGACCTATACCATCTCAGACAGGTGATTGTCTAGTCTCTTCTTAAAAATCTCCAGTGATGGGGCACCCACGATTTCTGGAGGCAAGCTGTTCCACTGGTTCATTGTCCTCACTGTCAGGAAGTTTCTCCTTAATTCCAGGTTGCTTCTCTCCTTCATCAGCTTCCAACCATTGTTTCTCGTCTTCCTTCTGATGCTCTGGTGAACAACCTGGCCCCTTCTGCCTTGTGGCAACAATCTTTGGAGCGAAAATTAAATGTAGACCTGGCACACAGTTGCATCTTTCTCCAGAAGAAACCTACAGATGCCTAGCAAAATCTGAGATCCCCACACTCAACTTTCCATCCAGGTTCAAAAATGAATCTTGGCTAAGGAGAGCGTGGATCCACCTCTTTGAATGCATTGATGTGAGATTTGTCTCTCTCTCTCTTCCAAATGGTGCCCTTAACCTTGTGGATATTATAGAGATCTCATTCCCCCCTCTCTCCTTTTAGATCAGGGGTGTCAAACTGCCGGCCCATGGGCCGGATGCCTCATGGTGAAACCACACCCACCCCATTGGTGGAAAAATGGGGAAAAAAAGTCGCAATACGTCACGTGACATTGCGAGTTTGACACCCCTGTTTTTAGATGGAGTGATTGCACTTAAGATGAACAAAGCAATCTATTTGGGAAGATGTTCCTGCGTTGCTTTATGGGATGGTTAAAGAGTAAAACCTCAAAGTTTGGAAGGAGAAATTGAGAGAAGGGTGAAAGTAAAGATTCTGTAAAAGATGGGAAGGCGTGAGAAAAAGATTTTTATTTTTTAAAAAAGATGCTTTTGTAATGAGCCTTGTTCTTCCTTCCACTTTTTTGCTGCAATTCTTGGCATTTATTTGAGGCTCTCCGGAGGGATCCAAGAAGAATTCCTGACCCCTCCTGTTGTCCTGCTAATGTTCCCCCAATAAATAACTGCCTTTAAAAATTCTTTCTAGAGTCCGCCAGCCCTTGTGGAATAAATCAGTTGGTCTAAATTACATTCCACCAGGCTTGGGAATGTGATGCTACATTCCTGACCTTTAGGGCTGTTCAAGAGATGAGGAAATCGTGATTTTTAAACTTTCTGAACTCACCTTAATGTCACTGGTAGATGTAATCTTTACTCCGATTCGGAACAGTCGTAATGAAGGCACCCTGTGAAATGAGAAGACATAGCGTGCTCAGTATAATCCTTACTCGGCTAAAAGCTGAATATCATTTTGTCTGTCCTTAGTAGGGAATCTTACTAATTCATCCCTGCAATCAGCTGAATACACAACGGCTACAGCCACACACGAGCTTCTTAACCTGATTATTGTCATAACCTTTTTTAAAAAAAAAATTATACAAACTGTAAACAAATCTGTGGGAATACAATTAATATGTCCTGGTTTGTTTAAATACAGCTTATTGCACAGACTATAATTAGCTGGACTATACTCAGCCCAAATCAAAGCTATCACTTCCCTGCTGGATGTTGGATAAACTTGGGAAGAGCTAAATCCTTTGCAGAAGGATTTACAGATTTTTCTTGCCAGATATGATACATTGTAAGGCTTCTAGGCTTGTTGTGTGCACGGAGGTGTGATATACATTGAGTTGGTCAATAGATGCAATATTTATTTGTATGTGGAGGTCTGTTGAATTAATAACAAAGTTCTTTTACTAAGCCACACGAAGGCTTAAGCATGTTGTATGAACCAAGATTTTAAATCTTTTTTTTTGGGGGGGGGGTAAATACAGCCCTATTCTTAAATTGATCAAAGAGTCCATTTTTTTCCTTCTCTTCCTACAATACACTAGGATCTCGGAGTCCTAGTGGACAATCACTTAAATATGAGCCAGCAGTGTGCTGCAGCTGCCAAAAAAGCCAGCACAGTGCTGGGCTGCATTAACAGAAGGAGAGAATCAAGATCACGTGAAGTATTAATACCACTTTACAATGCCTTGGTAAGGCCACACTTGGAATACTGCATCAAGTTTTGGTCACCACAATGTAAAAAAGATGTTGAGACTCTAGAAAGAGTACAGAGAAGAGCAACAAAGATGATTAGGGGACTGGAGGCTAAAACATATAAGGAAAGGTTGCTGGAATTGGGTATGTCTAGTTTAATGAAGAGAAGGACGAGGGGGGACATGATAGCAGTGTTCCAATATCTCAGGGGCTGCCACAAAGAAGAGGGAGTCAAGCTATTTTCCAAAGCGCCTGAAGGCAGGACAAGAAGCAAAGGATGGAAACTAATCAAGGAGAGAAGCAACCTAGAACTAAGGAGAAACTTCCTGACAGTCAGAACAATTAACCAGTGGAACAACCTGCCTCCAGAAGCGGTGACTGCTCCAACACTGGAAGTTTTTAGAAGAGACTGGACAGCCATTTGTCCAAAATGGTGTAGGGTTTCCTGCCTGAGCAGGGGGTTGGACTCGATGACCTCCAAGGTCCATTCCAACTTTATTATTATTATTATTATTATTGTTGTTGTTGTTGTTTGAAACAATAATACCAAAACTTTAAATTATCCCCATACCTTTTCTTTTTTAAAAAAAATAAAATAAAATGTGATGAATTCATTGTAAAAGGCCAACTTATCCATGATTAGATTTATCGGTAACTGGAGAACTTTCATGAAGAATGGTAGAAGAGAAACTTGAGTCTATTTCAGTAATGATTTAACTGAAAATTAAATTAGGAGCAGTGCTTTGGCCCCTGAGGGGTAGTAATTTTGCTTTTAATGGCAACTCATTTTTCCAGGATATGGAAATTCTTGCAAACTTTAGTTAAGCATTGGTCTCTCTGGTTATTTATTTGCTGGCGCTCCTATGTGTCCAATTAACAAATTCTGTCTTGCTCTTCCATCTAAACAGACTGCATTGATTTTATTCATCAATAACTGTCCTGTCCTTTAGTCTCACAGTCTGGCAAAGTGTGTCTAGTGAAAAGAAGGACTATGGGTGGCATGGTAGCCGTGTGTCAGGATCTCAGGGTGCTGCCCCAAAGAAGAGGGAGTCAAGCTATTCTCCAAAGCACCTGAAGGCAGGACAAGAAAACACGGGTGGAAACTAATCAAGGAGGGAAGCAACTTGGAATTAAGGAGAAACTTCCTAACAGTGCGGACAATTAACCAGTGGAACTACCTGCCTTCAGAAATCATGGGTGCTCTATCACTGGAGGTTTTGAAGAAGAGATTGGGCAACCGTTTGTCTGGAATGGGGTTGGACTAGAAGACCTCCAAGGTCCCTTCTGCTATTCTGTCACTTGGTCGAGTTTATATTTCTCAAATCTATGTATCAATTACCCTAAATCAAAAAGCATCAAAGTCTTACTATTTAATTCCTTTTTAGGGATGCAATAATGAGCAAGGTAAGGGTAGGGGCTGTGTACAAGATGATATGTGTGTATATATATATATATATATATATATATATATATATATATATATATGTGTGTGTGTGTGTGTGTGTGTGTGTGTGTGTGTGTGTGTGTGTGTGTATGTATATGTATATATTTTACCTTGAGTGTTTTTTGATGCACCCTGTCGGCCCAAATATGGGAGAAAGAAATGCACACAGCCCAGGTTCGAATCTCAGAAGGGTATGTTTGGCTGAAGAGAGTTAAGAAGCTCGAAATAGTTATTCCAGTTCTCCCTTTATTCTTTGTTGGCAATCTAAACAAAAAAAAAAATGTGTGTGTATATATATATATATTTCATTCCTGAGATTTGCCAACTTTAATTGCTAGGATCTGTCTTATTCTACTTAGGATATAATTGCCTTTAATGAGGTCAGGCTGTATCCAAATCTTGTTGGCAACCAAATGTTGAAAAACAGTGTTTTGACTCAGTTGAGGCACTTCCTTGTTGAAAAATGTGCAGAACATTTGGTTTGGCTGGATTTAGTTGTTTGCAGCAAATAAATCTTCCGGAAGTGGAGAGAGTTAGGCACCGCCATCAGTTATTGTAATATATTTTCTTCCCAGGACACCTTAACACCCCAACTTAATTCTAATGGAAACGCAAGACGTTGGGAAAGTGTTTGTTGCTGTTCTCCGGGGTTCAAAACGTTCCGTTCAATATGCTTGCTATTACTGTTCACAAAGCAGCTTTGGCCATTCTGAATTATTAGAACCAATCTGCAGAGAATGAGACAACAGCTGTGTTGCCATTTTTAAAGGATAAATTTTCCTGGCAGGTTGGCAAAAAATAAAATCAAATCAAATTCCGAACCAATTTTATGATGGGAAGAAACCTGCAAAAAATTGAGTTGAGCGTACGGATCGTGCGTGTGAAAATATGCGCTCCCACAGGCCCTTTCCACAAGAGAGATGCACGAACATCACAGCAAGAGCTTTCTCCTCAAGTTACGTACCCCGGGAGAAGAACAGATCTCACACAAAAGCCTTGTTAGGCGCATCTCAGGAAACATGGATGTATAATCAATTAAGGCTTCTTCAGATGCCTCATGCTGCCAAAGTCAAAACCAGGCAGTGGGCAAATTCCTCTTATTTCTCTCCTCTCCAGTATTAAGTTGAAAAGGAAAGGTGTATTCTGAGGGCTATGAACTTAGAGTAGATATAAACATCTTCACCTTTATGGATTTCAGCAGGGAGGGAGGGAGGGAGGGAGGGAGGGAAAGGGAAGAGAAGAGAAGAGAAGGAGATGGAAGGGTGAGGGAGAGAGGGAGAGAGAAAGGAAGGAAGGAAGGGGAAAGGAAGGAGAAGAGAAGAGAAGAGAAGGAGATGGGAGGAAGAGGGAGGGAGGGAGAAAGAAAGAAGGAAGGAAAGAAGGAAGGAAGGAAGGAAGGAAGGAAGGAAGGAAGGAAGGAAGGAAGGAAGGAAAATTTAACGGTGGGTGATTTCTAGCAACTTTGGTCCAATTGTGTTTTTGTGGGATGGCACATTTTATTTTTCCTGTTTTCTTTTCTTCCTCCTTTTCTCCCTCCCTCTCCCTCTCTCTCTCCATTTATTAACAAAGGGTTGCATTTTGATTTCTCTGCCTTGCACTATTTCATATCCTCCAGTGTTTGGGGAGGGTTTCCCAGCCCCGACAGTGGCCTCAAATTATTGCAAATAAACAAATCCATAAACATTAGAAGCATATTTGCACAATGCATCACATTCTGGAACGACCGAAATCCCATACCTGTAAATCTCACGCTACATTTTATGACTGACTAATTTAATAATTAGGAGAACAATTAGATGAAATTACTTTTTCGAGTGTTTTTTTTTTATATTTTATTTTTTAAAAACCCTGCTGATTGCTAATACCCGAGCAGGGAATATGTGCTCCTCTTTGTTAGGAAGGTGAAAATAAATGCACGCTTTCAGGGTCATAAAAGACAACTTAGCTAAGCTAAGCTCCCCAAAGTGAAACTTTCTACCTGGAGGGGAAGAGAAAAGAATTGTCAAAAGCTGAGTAATAGCGTGCAAGATTTCCCTGGAACATTGTACAGATCAGAACGGAAGTTGGGGGCATGTTTAAGAACTCAATTCTTAGTGTAGCGTAGGTGAAAACATTAACGTTATCCAACCAATTTTGCCAACTGTTCTTGGGGAGAGTAAGAAATGGGCAACCTTTCCATATCTCATCATGTTTAAGCTGTTAACAAGCCACCCAGTCTGGTAAATGTACAATAATTTCATGTTTTCCCAGAGTTATTTATTCCATTTGTTTCCCCCTTGTAAGCTGAACATTTCATTTAAGGTAAAGAAAAGCTATTGCAGAAGACTTGGTGCTGATAATTCAATTGCAATCCTGAAACATAGGTGGGAAGGATGGCTACCAAGCTTTCTGCTAATTGGAGGAGAAGGAGGTGGATTCTCATCAGAGTTCAGGTCTCAGAATCCCTAGAAAATCGATCCTTCCTCACCTACCAGATCTTAGAATAGGCACACTAGTCCCCAGGATGTCAATTATCCTTGGTCAAAGATCTCAAGAGGCTAATTTAGCCCTTTCTCCCTTCCTTGGTTCACATCTACCCAAACTAAGCATTGCAACACAAGCCAAGGGGACAATGAGTCACGCGGATGACGACTCAAGGAAATGAAGTCCAATGATGAACCAGAAACCAGAAGCACCTTTGAAAAAAATAAGATACAATAGAATAGAGTTGGAAGGGACCTTGGAGGTCTTCTAGTCCAGCCCGCTGCTCAAGCAGGAGAATCTATACCATCTCAGACAAGGGACTGTCCAGTCTCTTCTTAAAAACCTCCAGTGATGGAGCACCCATGATTTCTGGTGGCAATTTCTGTTCCACTGGTTGATTGTCCTCATTGTCAGGAAGTTTCTCCTTAGTTCCAGGTTGCTTCTCTCTTTGATCAATTTCCAACCATTGTTTCTCGTCTTTCCCTCTGGTGCTTTGGAGAATAATGGACTTCCTCTTCTTTGTGGCAGCCCTTCAGATACTGGAAGGCTGCTATCATGTCTCCCCCATTTCTTCTTTTCTTTAGACTAGCCAAGCCCAAGTCCTGCAGCCGTTCTTCATATGTTTTAGTCTTCAGGCCTTTGATGGAGATGGGGTTTTATAAACTAATTACATTTTCTCTTGGGGACATTGTCCAGAAGACAATGTCCAACTCTGGTGGACATCCAGGCTACATCTTAAGCCCATCAAGGTGCTTATGGATGTCAAGAAAGAATGTCCTTTGCTCAGGATGATAAAAGTATGGAAACTTCCTTCCTTCCTTCCTTCCTTCCTTCCTTCCTTCCTTCCTTCCTTCCTTTCCTTCCTTTTCTTCCTTCCTTCCTTCCTTCCCCTCTTTCCCTCCCTCCCTCTCTTTCTTCCTCCCTCCCTCTCCTTCCTTTCTCTCTCTCCCTCCATTCCTTCCCTCCCTTTCTTCCTCTGTCCCTCCCTTCTTTTCCCTCCCTCCCTTCCTCCCTTCCTTCCCTCTTTCCTTCCCTCTCATCTATCCATCCATCCACCCATCTATCCATCATTTCAGTGAATCCTCTCTTAATATTCTCCACCCCTCTGCATGTGTTTGTTTGCAGCCATGCTTGAGGAAAGCTCTGCTCCTTCCACAGAATGAATGAATCAAATAATAATATATTGAAAAGCTGCTTATGGGCAGAGGCTATTCTGTCTCAATCGGAGTCTCTGTTCTAACCAGAGCTTCTAATGTTTAATCTGATTTCTCCCCCCTCGACTGTATTTTTGAGAATCTTGGCCAGATGGCTCCACCTTGCAAGGTGCAGCTCATGCATGGTTACAAATGCTCCGTTTGTTTCCAGAGATAATCTTTTTGCAAAGGAAGATTTTGCTGTTTCTTCCTTCCTTCCTTCCTTCGCTCTTAGGTGCATGTAGCTTCACATCGCCCGCCGTGAAGCCTGCCCTTGCTTAGTATCAAACATTAGGAGGATTTAATTTTTTAATTTTATTTTTTTAAAAAAATGAAGAGGAGAGGCAGTAGGAGGCTGTTTTTACTAGACCCCCATTCGGGTTTAATCAAATCTGATCTCTCGTGAATCATTTAAAACTTTCCTTTCCCCCTGGAAGGGGGGGCAAGCCTCTCCCCCAACGAGTCATAAAAATATACGTTTCAGAGTCTTCGGATGCCATGTGGAAATTTTCCATCCATTCATAATTTAGAAAGAGGCAGCTGGTAGGTGGAATAAAGGTGCATGGCTGGCACCAGCCCTCGTACCTCTTGGCATCTGCTTCGATCTAGGTCTGGACCGCAAAGGAAATGATCTAAAGATTTTAAAACTTGTTTTCAGTACAAAAGAACAAGAAAAAAGAATAAGTAAGTTCTCAAAAAAAAAAAAAAAAGCAGATAGGATTGTGGGAATCTCAATGGCCTCAAACAGCAGAGAGGATGCCAGTTGTCTGTTCCAGATCTTCTAAAACAGTGGTTCTCAACCTGTGGGTCGGGACCCCATTTGGGGTCGAATGACCATTTCACAGGGGGCGCCAAACCACGCTGTCCACCATTTTCCCCCCTTTTCCCTAGCTGTCCTACTCCCTCTTATTGGTGGCCACACCCACTTGGGGGTCACCACAACATGGGGAACTGTATTATGGGGTCATGGCATTAGAAAGGTTGAGAACCACTGTTCTAAAAGGAAAAGGTAAGCTGGGTGGAGGACACTACGGCCATCAACCTGACACTTCCCGTGGAAGAAGAGTCTGCCTCGTTATATTCCTGATGTTCGTACAAGCAGAATGATCCTGTGGATTACATCTGGGCAAAAGTTGTTAAGGGGGAGTGGGAATGAGAAATGCAGAGAAGAGCAACTAAGATGATCAAGGGCCTGGAGATTAAACCATACGAAGAACGGCTGCAGGAATCTGGTTTGGCTAGTCTAGGAAAAAGAAGGACGAGGGAGTGACACGATAGCAGGATTCCAGTATTGGAGAGGTTGCCACAAAGAGGAAGGGGTCAACTTATTTTCCAAAGCACCAGGAGGCAGGATAAGAAAGAATGGATGGAAACTAATCAAGGAGAGAAGCAACCTGGAATTAAGGAGAAACTTCCTAACAGTGAGGACAATCAACCAGTGGAACAGCTTGCCACCAGATGTTGTGAGAGCTCCATCACTGGAGGTTTTTAAGAAGAGACTGGACAGTCACTTGTCTGAGATGGTATAGGGTCTTCTACTTGAGCAGGGGGGTTGGACTAGAAGACCTCCAAGGTCCCTTCTAGCTCTATTGTGATTGGTTGATTGCAAAGATGTAGGGTCTCCTGCTTGAGCAAGGGGTTGGACTAGATGACCTGCAAAGTCCCTTCCAGCTCCAGTCTGATTGTTAATCGATTGATTGACTGATTGAAATGATGTAGGGTCTCCTACTTGAGCTGGGGGTTGGACTAGAGGACCTCCAAGGTCCCTTCCAGCTCAATGGTGATTGAAATGGTCTAGGGCAGGGGTGTCAAACTGCTGGCCTGTGGGCTGGATGCCTCATGCCGATACCGCGCCCACCCCATTGCTGGCAATGGGAAAAAAAAGTTGCGATACGTCGCGACACATCATGCGACATTGCGAGTTTGACACCCCTGGCCTAGGGTCTCCTGCTTGAGCAGCGGGGGTGGACTAGAAAACCTCCAAGGTCCCTCCCAGCTCTATTCTGATTGATTGAATGAACTGAGCCAACTGTGAAAACGTGACTGGATCTACGCTGTACGTATCTGGGGGACCTTGATATGATAAGCAAAGAGACACAGTTTGAACAGATGATTGCACCCAGGATTTGGTGGGGTAGATCTGGAAGATCTGGGATCTAGGCATTTGGAGGACCACTAGATGTCAGCAAAGCACCAGAGTTTTCTGGATCTCTTTGCTGCCATTTAGAGGTGATCTGAATTTTTTCAATCCAGATTTCGTAGCTTGCGCTGGGAGAGAATTTGAATGCTCAGTTGCTTCGAAGCCCAGGCGGACAATAAAATGGACATTTCTTAAATATCTCCAATGAAAAACAATCTTAACACCTCTGTAGTAAGGCAGGCATCATTATAATGCATGGTGAGGACATGGACATTAACCATGGATTTTGGCTTGAGGTACATTTTGAATATCCAACTGGAACTGGTTCATTAAATCAGAGTGAGACAAATTTTTGGTGGACCCAGTTTCTCTGGAGACTTTTCTCCACTTGGGTTGTCTTCTTCTGAAAAAAAAAAAAAATGCCCGCTTTCCCAGGTGCCTCGGCCACCAGGCGTTTCCGTGGATATTTCATTAGCTGTTTTGGAGCTGAAACTAATCCACTAATGATCCCTTACCATTTAATAAACACAGCCCAGGAGTTTTATAACATGTTAACTGGGCGAATAGGGGTAATTAAGTACAAAAAATGATAAATAATTCAGGACTAATTACAGGATATTGGTAATTTAATTTTTAGAGCGGAGCACCCTCGGTGTGTGTGTGTGTGTGTTCGCTCTGATGATCAGGTCACGAAGAGACACCTCCGTTGGTAACATTTTCATCACTGTTAGCTGATGAAAGGTCTACTTCCTTGACCCTTTATGGGGGAGAACTCAAATGGAAAATGTTTTATTCTATTCTATTGTCTGTGTAACGCCCTAGTAAGACCACACCTGGAATACTGCAGCCAATTTTGGTCACCCTATTACAAAAAAGGAGGTTGAGAGTTTGGGAAACAAATCAGAGAAGAGCAACTAAGAGGATCCAAGGCCTGGAGATCAAAACCTACGAAGAACAGCTGCAGGACTTGGTTTGGCTAGTCTCAAGAAAAGAAGAAACAGGGGGGACATGATAGCAGTGTCCCAGTATTTGGGGGGCTGCCACAAAGAAGAGGGGGGGGGCAGGTTGTTCACCAAAGAGGGTGAAGGTTCTGTATCAAATCTAAATCAGCAGCTCCATCACTGTATTTTTAGAATTACATTTCTGGGCAGCTCACGTGATTTGTTTTTTTCCACGTTGCGAGAAAATAAAACAGCTTCTCTATTGCATTTCTCCCATTTCTTTAAGAATAAGTAATGTTCTTCAAGAAATGGGAGAAATCTAATAGAGGGGGGGAGGTTAAGGGGGGGGTGGAAATATAATTAATTCACATCCTTCTTCTAATAGTCTACTGTCTCCAAACTGTCTGGCTGGTTCATCTTAGAGGAAATGCATGCCTCCACACAACCTCTTTGGCCTTGTGGTAAGCATTTACTTTTCCCACCATCCGTTCTCTTCCGCTCTTATTTTCCTTGCTGGGCAGCCCTCCCTCCTTTGCCCTGTACAATTCCTATGGTGTCCAAGACTCCATCTTTGGTCTTCTGCCAAGATCTCTTGGCTGCCAGAGAAGCTGGATGGTTGGAGAGCATTTCTGCACATCAGTTGAGCCAGAGGCTTGTCAGGTGGAGAAGACAGCAGTGGAGCTCACTAGAAGAAGACAATGGAGCTCACTAGAAGAAGACAGACAGTGAAGCTTACTAGAAGAAGACAGTGGAGCTCACTGGAAGAAGACAGTGAGCTCACTAGAAGACAGTGGAGCCCACTAGAAGAAGACAGTGGAGCTCACTAGAAAAATGCTTGTTGGAGAAGTTTTCTGGGCCTACACATCTATTGAGCCAGAGGCTTGTCAAATGGAGAAGACAATCCTGGAGCTCCCTAGAAGAATTGCTCTGGAAAACATTTCTGAAAGGAGGACAGCCTCCATAAAAAGGCTTCTCTGTGCCTTAATGGAGCATGGAACGTTCAATTTCAACGTGGTTGAACCTATGCACGGCTTCCTGTATTACACATGTTTCTCCTTCTTCTACCCACTATGGGTTTCCATCAATCTGTTCCAGGAACATGTCTTTCATCAACCTTCTCGTCCTTAGGTTGAATACATGCAATTTCCTCCATCTTTTCTCTGGTGGCTTTCCTGCCCAAGACTTGATTCGTTGCCCAAATGCTTCCTGGGCTTGTCACGTCCCTCCTGAACAACTTTACCAGCTGGTCAACATTTCATTGAAATGCCCGGAATTCTCTTTGTGGCTGCCTGCCAAAACGTGAGCATATTTTTTTTACCATGGATGCCTTGATGCGCCTTGAGTCATTCTTACTCTCTCATTTCAGCCGAGGTCCATTTTCAAGTAGGCATGATGGATGGAGTGAGCATAATGTCCTTCTGCAAGAACCGAGGAGAATGCCACTCTTATGGGACTTTTATTTCCAGGAAAGACGGCGCACACATGTTAACGTGACATCTCGTCTCTGTAATCCTTCCAAAACAATCCAGATTCACTCAAAAACAACACATTCACACCCTCTGAGAATAAAACAAAACAAGAGTCAGACCCTCAAGCTTTGCTCATGCCTGGAGGTCTCCTCCAGCCACCGTACGGGAGAATAAATGGATTACAGAGAGCCCTCGACTTACAACCACAACCAAGCCCAAAATTTCTGTCACTAAGCGAAATTTGTTAAGTGCACGTTACGACCTTGGTTGCCACCATTGTTAACTTAGTAATGCAGCCGTGATGTGAACGTGGCTTCTGCATCGACTGTGCTTGTCAGAAGGTTGTAAAAGGGGGTCACGTGACCCTGGGACGCTGCACACCGTCACAAAGACGAGTCGGTTGCCAAGCCTTTGGAATTTGATCACGTGATCACGGGGGATGCTGCGAAGGTTGTAAGCCTTTATTCGGTGACGTCGTCAGTTTGAACAGTCACTAAATAAACACACTATCTGTATTAGTACCGCTTTATAAAACCTTAGTAAGGCCACACCTGGAATACTGCAACCAATTTTGGTCACTCTACCACAAAAAAAAAAAAAATGTTGAGAGTTTGGAAAAAGTTCAGAGAAGAGCAGCTAAGAGGATCCAAGGCCTGGAGACTAAAATATACAAAGAATGGCTGCGGGACTTGGGTTTGGCTAGTTCAGGGGTAGGCAACCTTGGCTCTTTTATGACTTGTAGACTTCAATTCCCAGAATTCCTGAGCCAGCCATGCTGAGGGGAAAGGGAGAGCTTCCAAGCTGAGCCATGCTGGCTCAGGAATTCTGGCAGTTGGAAGTCCACAAGTCATAAAAGAGCCAAGGTTGCCTACCCCTGGGCTAGTCTCAAGAAAAGAAGAAATAGGGGAGACATGATAGCAGTCTTCCAGTATCTGAGGGGCTGCCACAAAGAAGAGGGGGTCAAATTATTCTCCAAAGCACCAGAGGGCAACACAAGAAAAAAACATTTGGAAATTAATCAAGGAGAGAAGCAACCTGGAATTAAGGAGAAACTTCCTAACAGTAAGGACAATTAACCAGTGGAACAGCTTGCCTCCAGAAATTGTGGGCGTTCCATCACTGGAGATTTTTAAGAAGAGACTAGACAGTCACTTATCTGAAATGGTGTAGGTTTTTCCTCCAAGGTCCCTTCCAGCTCTGAGTCCAACCTTTCTTCTAGGGAATTTTTACTCTTGCCTTCCCCCCTAGTGCCCGATGCAAAATCGTGCTGATATGGCTAAATAAATATGCCCATTCTGGCAGAGGGGGAATGTCCCCCCCCTCCAAACTTGACACACGCCCAGCCCTAATCGCATCATGTCCCGTTGTGCAGCTAACGACTCAGCAAATAGAGAACGAATGCATATTTTCCTGGATTGGTCAGCACACGATGTTTCGGACCCGCCACGCAGCTCGTCCGAGTCATTACGAGTTGCTCTTTGCTGGAAGAGAACAATGGAGTGGGCGGGCGGGGTGGCCCATTAAAAAAAGGGAGACTGTAAGGTCTTGGTGAAATCATTATCTGGGTATTGTGTCTGCCTGGCATCTGCTTTGAATCTGATTTAAGCTCTAAAAATAACTCCTTGTTGGAGTGATTATTTTCAAGGCTTTGCATAAGATGCAGCCACCCACCCTGGTGGCAGGGCTTCCTCCTCCCTCTTTTTCTCCAGGTGGTGGCTAGAAACAAACCATCATTGGGCTGGTATTTGGGGAACCACCCTCCTGCTCTCTGCAGAGGTGGCTTTGAGCAACAGACAAATCAACTTGGCGCCGTACATTACAGGACAGCGATTATCCAAGACGGCACCAAAGCATCTATTTATAAAATGGCCTCTTAGTCAAAAGATGAGATGTTTGCCTAAGAAGATGGAAAATATATTCCTTATGGTAAAACTCATTTTGGGGCAGGGAGGAGACACGAAAAACTCATTTACAGGCAACCGAAATGTATTCTTAGCTGCCTGGAACGGATGATTTGGATAAAATGGACCTTGCTAAACGTTACTGCATTGATTTTGTAAAAGGATACATTTTAGTGGGTCCCGTTTGAAAAACAAGAGAGTACATTTTTTGAGCGTGCACACTTGGACCCCTATAACAGATTCAAATATGAGAAGATTATATTGACAAATATAATCCTTCTGATAGGGAGGAGGAGATTATATTGTATATAGGCTATGTCTAGTCTAGTGAAAAGAATGACTAGGGGAGACATGATAGCAGTGTTCCAGTATCTCAGGGGCTGCCACAAAGAAGAGGGAGTCAAGCTATTCTCCAAAACACCGGAAGGTAGGACAAGAAGCAATGGATGGAAACTCACCAAGGAGAGAAGCAACCTAGAACTAAGGAGAAACTTCCTGACAGTTAGAACAATTAACCAGTGGAACAACCTGCCTCCAGAAGTGGTGAATGCTCCAACACTAGAGGTTTTTAAGAAGAGATTGGACAGTCATTTGTCTGGAATGTTATAGTCATTGGACAATCATTTGTCTGGAAGTCTCCTGCTTGAGCAGAGGGTTGGGCTAGATGACCTCCAAGGCCCCTTCCAAGTCTGTTATTCTGTTAACCTTCGCTGCTATTTGAATGCACGTAAAGATGACTAGGTCTCTTCTTAATTAGTCAAATGAGTCCTTTGGCTTTCTTTAATGACAAGGAAATATGTTTGCCCTTTTTTCCCCTGATCCCTTGATCAAGTTACTAGGAGAATAATTCCCCCCCCCTTTTTTTCTTTTTGCAACAACATTCTAGACGTACAAAGTCATTACAAACAGTTGCCCAGCTATGAAATTAGATATTGATTAATATTGTACCTACCCAGCCATGTTGTTGATGACACTTTTTTTTTTTTAATTTTGCCAGGATGCACAGACCAAAAATGGTGTGCGGGTACGCTGAGCAGAATGCGGAATGATCAGCTAGGATCTAAATACTATCGGTTGTGGGGGGAATTTATTCTCTTGCTCCATAGAGTAAGGTTGTTGCAAACCCTGATAGCTGTTTTGCAGAACAGCTCCATAATCTTGTGGAATTCTTTACTCTATGGATGAACGGGCCGGTGGGTGTATTTAGCAATTCTGTTGGGCAACTCTAACTGGGAGGCCCACTGTGATTCTCCTAGAACAGGGGTCTTCAAACTTGGCTCTTTTATGACTTGTGGACTTCAACTCCCAGAATTCCTCAGCCAATGTGCCTGGCTGATGAATTCTGGGAGTTGAAGTCCACAAGTCATAAAAAGGCCAGCTTTGAAGACCCCTGGCCTAACCTGCTTGATTAGCTTCTGCTTCAAGGCATGGAACAAACGGTGAATACGGGCCTATTCATAGACCAGGTTAAGGACCTTCTTCTAAGACATTTCTCATCTCATGCTTGAGTGGCTTAGATTCAAGATGGGGCTCTAAACATCAAGCTTAGTAGATTGGCTCCTTGGGGTCAGCTGATTAAACAACCAAATTAATTGACAAGCTGGTATTGATTATAGCCCAAGAGTTGACCTGTAGGAGGCACGCTGGCTGAGGAATTCCGGGAGTTGAAGTCCACAAGTCATAAAAGGGCCAAGTTTGAAGACCCCTGTTCTAGAATCTCTCTTAACTTCTCTGTCACATATGATTTGGGCCTTCCCTTAAAAAGTATCCAGATGCTTCAGTTATTGCACCATGAAAGTCTTGTGCAGCTTGCCTGTTGCTCTTCTCATGACGGACCTGCAAACATCTACAAGAAAGGCCATTCTGAAGACACCTTTGATTTTCAGGAGCGTGTCCTTCTGATAAGGAGGAGAAGACCCTTTTTCTGTATTGCTCAAGACCTCATGGGAGTTGTGCTTTGATCCTCTCCTACTCAGGAACGGAGCGATGCATTTCTTTTGCCAGTCTTTTAATTGCTAATTAAACTCGCTTTAATTAGGTGCTAATAATTAATAAATGCTAAAATGAATTGTAATGATTGTTTTTCAGCTTGCTAGTTCTGTTTGCTTCTATTTTCGTCAGCTGCACTGAGATTCTTGCTTGAGTCGACAAATAATCCACTGAGCAAAGATCTAAATGTTAGCTAAATATTAGGAGAAAATTCCTAGCTATGCAAGATCTCTGTCTGTCTCTGTCTGTGTCTGTGTCTGTCTCTCTCTGTCTCCCTCTCTCTCTCTCTCTCACACACACGCACACACACACTAATCCTAGTGTATTGTCCTAATGGACAATCACTTAAATATGAGCCAGCGGTGTGCTACAGCTGCCAAAAAAGCCAACACAGTCCTAGACTGCATCGACAGAGGGAGAGAATCAAAATCATGTGAAGTGTTAATACCATTTTACAATGCCTTGGTGAGGCCACACTTGGAATACTGCATCCACTTTTGGTCACCACGATGTAAAAGAGATGTTGAGACTCTGGAAAGAGTTCAGAGAAGAAGAGCAACGAAGATGATCAGGGGCCTGGAGGCTAAAACATATAAAGAACGGTTGCTGGAATTGGGTGTGTCTAATTTAATGAAAAGAAGGACGAGGGATGACATGATAGTAGTCTTCCAATATCTTAGGGGCTGCCCCTAAGAAGAGGGAGTCAAGCTGTTCTCCAAAGCGCCTGAAGGCAGGACAAGAAGCAACGGATGGAAACTCATCAAGGTGAGAAGCAACCTGGAACTAAGGAGAAACTTCCCAACAGTGAGGACTGTTTTTCCTTTCAGCTTATTTCTGAATAGCGCCAAGCTTTGTGGTGGCTTCAAAACATCTACTCAGACTGAAATTTGGCAAATGGAAGAAACAATAGCCAACATCACAAGAAACAATAACCAACATCAATCATCATTAGGAAAAAAATGGGAAGGAATTCTCAAGCAACTGGAAAACAGGCTAGCAAAAGAGAAAGTCCTGTTCATAGGGTGAAAAAAAGACGTTTGATAGATCCCAGGGCAAATGTTGACATTGTGAACTGATGGGAATTATACTTAATTAACTTCTGAAAATCTCAGCCATTTGATCCTTCTGTTATCTATGGGTTGGGTTAAAGAAAACGCAAATCATAGTTTATCAATGCCACAATTAGAGCATCCCTGTTCCGTTGGAGTTTTCTTCTAAACTTTAATTGTCAGTGAAGGGGGGGGGGAGAGCTCAACTCTTTTAGTGCATTGTATATTTACATTTCTCATTTGACTTTTGTGTGTGTTAAGAAAAGGAGTCAGGCCTCAGTTGCAGAAGTGTTATTATTCTGAAAAAAGATGCTGTTATTATTATTATTATTTTTCCCTTTAAGCTGCTTTTCTTTATTTTTTTTACAGGTTTCTTCCCCTATTGAAAGTAAATTTAATATGTCACAATTCCACCTACACAGCAACTCTGCCAGAAGCAAAGATCTATTTGGTTTTTTTTAGCATAGAATATATTTGGGTATATATTTATATATACACACACACATATTCCTGCAGAAATACCAGTACAGAGAGATTGACCTCTGGTGCAAAAAATAAAAATAAAAATAAATGTGCTAAAAGCTAACATTTCTACCAAATTGCATGCAAGCTGCAATCTTAATAATGGATTTTGGACAGCCTTAATATTAACTTTGCTTCCGTGTGTGTGTGTGTGTGTGTGTGTGTGTGTGCATTTGACTCAGTGTGTTTGCATAGCCTCAATCGTTTTGGGTAATGTACAATTTTGGGATGTGGTACAAGCCTCAAATATCGGTTGATTTAGGAACCAGATTTAGAAACACGGCGTGGGAACAACACAGCCAGGCTGCGTGGCATCGTATGGTTTTTTAAATCTGCATTAACAGTGATGTTAAGCGTTAAACAGGGTGGGTGGGAGAAATTACAATCTCTGATTCGTTGACGAAGGCTGTAAACATTTTCGTGCAAAAAAGATCCTTCCAACAGAAATTTCTTACTAAGGTAACGAGAGTCTTTACATACGACTGAGTTAATCGGGGAGGAACAAAATAGAAAACACTGCAACAATAAAAAGCTGTAAGATGGATACAAATGAGAGCTACGGCTCCCTTCTGCATTTTAAATTCTAAGGATAACTCTACGAAGTTTCATTACTGGTGTATAATTGTGTTAGAGAATGCTAAATCAGCCTGCTACACTTAACCGGCAATAACGTTACGAAAGCTCAGATATTCATTTTAATTAAAACATAGCCTCAAACTATTTCCTCGTTGCAAGAGGCCAAATTAAAAAAAAAAAAAAACAGGCTTTTTATTTTTAAGAAAAAAAGAATAATCTAAGTTTCAATAAAACAAATCTTTGACAATCCAGCATTAGTATCAATTTTTTTTTTTTTGTTCGTTTCCCTTCGGGTGTGACTCTGGGCAGCGGGGTATCTGGTGTTAAAAATGGAACTAATGAGAAATCACTGGGTTCCCTGGTGAAGCAGGGACTCCGTGGCGCATAATGTACCAAAACAAATCATGGGAAATAGACACAAAGAGAAACATCGTGTTTTATTGTTTCGTAGCCTGGTGAACATTCGCAAAGGGGTCTGCCATTGGGACGCTGTTGGCGGTCAGCACTAGAAGTGAACTCGAACGTCTGTGCTAGGCAGAGATGGAAAGGAGGCTGTCCTTTCTCCATCTCTGGAGGCTTCGGAAGAAACGCTGGGGGCCTCCCTCTAGAGAGAACGCTGGGATTGGCCTCCCCGACAATTAAAGATGGCAGACAGTTGGATGAGAAGAGATTGGTGGTCCTGCCCTACTATGCAACATTGGGATTCTGGGCAGGAAAAAAAGACAACAATCATGTGGGCTTGAATTGGAAAGAGGTGGTGTCATATTGTCATGGTTTTGTTCTTTTATCTATCCATCTGTCCATCTGCCTGCCTTTCCATCCATCCATCCGTTCATCTGTCTACCTGTCCATCCATCCATCTGCCTACATATCCACCCACCCACCCATCTGTCCATCAGTCTGTCAGTCTATCTGTCCATCCATCCATCCATTCGTCTCCATGCCCACCCACCAACCCATCCATCTGTCCATCAGTCCATCAGTCTACCTGTCCATCCATCCATCCATCCATCTACTCACCCATACATCCATGTATTCATGCATGCATCCATCTGTCTCCATGTCCACCCACCCATCCATCTGTCCATCAGTCTACCTGTCCACCCACACATCCAAGCATGCATCCATCTGTCTACATGTCCACCCACCCACCCATCCATCTGTCCATCAGTTTATCCATCCGTCCGTCTGTCTACCTGTCCACCCACATGTCCATCCATGCATGCCTACATCCACCCACCCATCCGTCAGTCCACCAGTCTACCTGTCCATCCATCCCTCCATCCATCCGACCGCCCATCCGACTGTTCATCCATCTGCCTGTCCATCTCTTGGTCCATCCATCTGTCCATCAGCCTTTAAACAATGCTTAAATGAACTAGAGGCTCTCCCTTTGTAGTGTACGGAGCCATTTCCTGTCAAAGGACAGCTTCAGAATTTGGGTGCTGCATATCTATTCGTTCTTTCTCCTGAGGCAAAGGTGGGTGGGATGATCTTCCTCACCTGGGGTCATGAGGCATGTGCAGCAAAGGAGACTGAGCCCCCTTGAAGCCCTTCTGGGTTCCGAATCAAACTCGATGCATCCGGGACCCTTCCTCTATATGTAATCATCACACACACAAGTGCTTTTAGAGATGGTGGGGGATTCAGAGCTGCTCATTTGCAATCCAGTGGTGGGGAGGAAGATAAAATGATGCAGCTGGACAATCCCCCTGTCCCACCCTGAAAAGCCCCCTCTTTTTGACCTTTCCTTGCCATCTCTGCTCCCACTTGACAGATCCATAACCTTTCTCAGCTGGAACAGAAAGTTCAATTAAGTTTTGTTGGCTTCAAAACCTGACAGTATCCCAGAGAAAAGATTAGGTATTCAGGGAGATGCCATTATCCATCTGTTGGGTCTTTTGCTAGCTGTCTCTCTCTCTCTCTCTCTCTCTCTCTCTCTCTCTCTCTCTCTCTCTCTGTGTGTGTGTGTGTGTGTGTGTGTGAATCTTTGCACAAACACACAGAGAGCTTTGCAAAATGACAAGATCTCCATTTGTGTGGATAGTGGTGGTGTGGTGATGGGGATTGACTGTCGAACCCGCCTTCCGCCTTTCCATTTTATAAACTTTTGATCCAATGATAACGACGATAAAAGCGATCGTTAAAATAAATGGGGTTGTTAATCCATTTAAAACAAAACCCTATGATCTAGATAGAATATGAAATAAGTCAGGGAAAGAACTAATAGCGCAAGTTAATATATTTCTAGCTGGCTAAAAGGATGGCAGAGATGGCTTTGGTTCAACCGCAGAAGACTAAAACATATAAAGAATGGTTGCTGGAATCGGGTATGTCTAGTTTAATGAAGAGAAGGACAAGGGGGGACATGATAGCAGTCTTCCAATCTCAGGGATTGCCACAAAAAAGAGGGAGTCAAGCTATTCTCCAAACACCTAAAGGCAGGACAAGAAGTAATGGATGGAAAGTAATCAAGGAGAAAAGCAACCTAGAACTAAGGAGAAATTTCCTGACGGTGAAGCAATTAACCAGTGGAATGGCTTGCTTCAAAAACTTGTGGGTGTTCCAACACTGGAAACATTTAAGAAGAGATTGGATAGCCATTTGTCTGAAATGGTATAAGGTCTCCTGTTTGATCAGGGGATTGGACTAGAATGGAATGGAATAGAATAGAATAGAATAGAATAGAATAGAATAGAATAGAATAGAATAGAATAGAATAGAATAGAAGATGGAAGGGACATTGGAGGTCTTCTAGTCCAGCCCCCTGCTCAAGCAGGAGAACCTATACCATGTCAGACAAGTGACTGTCTAGTCTCTTCTTAAAAAGCTCCAGTGATGGAGCGCCCACGATTTCTGGAGGCCAGCTGTTCCACTGGTTGATTGTCCTCACTGTCAAGAAGTTTCTCCTTAATTCCAGGTTGCTTCTCTCTCTGATCAGTTTCCAACCATCGTTTCTCATCCTGCCCTCTGGTGCTTTGGAGAATAATGTGACCCCCTTCTCCTTTGTGGCAGCCCCTCAAATACTGGAACACCGCTATCCTACTGCTAGAAGTATGATACTTCTAAAAGATCTCCAAGGTCCCTTCCAAGTCTGCTATTTTTGTTATTCTGTTAAAATGTAGTTGTGGTAACCTAAAACATTTGGAGCCTCTGGTCCGAAGCCAAATCAGAGCAAAATCTGCTTCGGTTTCTTTCATATATATTGAAAGTTCCATTTTCATTGGGGAATGGTGTTGTGTATTTTTTCTTCAGTGATGATTGGCTACTAACTCCTCCAGCATCCTTGTTAGCAAGAATTTATGGCCTTAGTTTTTAAATGAAGAAGAAAAATTGCCCCCATTTAAAAAAAAAAAAAAACAAGAAAAAAAATTCTAACGCTTTCGGCAGATTCTCCCGTTCGGTCCTGCTGTTTCTGTCTGTTCTCCTGTGGAAGGAACATTTGCTAGCTTCAGCACCAAATATACGTTCCTTCTCTTCTCTGATTTTCTACAATATATATATATAAGTTTTATTATTGGGGTTTGTCTCCTGCACTCTGTCTGCAGAGCAGAGCAAGGTGTAAACAGGGTCCTTAATTGGGCATTTAGAACCAAAAGGAACAAAGCAAGTCTTGTCGCTTCGTTGTTTTAAAAAAGCCAACAACTTAAATATAAGCAGCCGGAAAATGCCGTTTCTCCATCTTTGCGCTGATGAAAAATGAAATGGCTCCAAATTTTCTGATGAGCATCACAATTCAAGGCTAGAGGATCCATTTTGGGTCTTTGAGCAAGGATGAATTGAGCAGGCCTGCCCGAAGATTCCGGATCTCCTAGACAGGAATCTTGAATCTCTCCCTGCAAGGTCTTTATAACCAGGGCAGGAGACTCACCCTTAAAAGATAAGCCAATAGAGGAAAAAATTCCTGAAGTCCTGAAGCTAAGACGCCTGGGGGTGTTCTGCTACTTAATGGCAAATCTGCTCTCCCAAGAATCAGGAAGAACTATTTTCCTGTTCCTAGATCCTTCCTTCCTTCCTTCCTTCCTTCCTTCCTTCCTTCCTTCCTTCCTTCCTTCCTTCCTTCCTTCCTTCCTTCCTTCCTCTCCTCCCTGGCTCCTTCCTTCCTTCCATCCATTTCCTTCCTTCCTCTTTTTTTTGTCTCTATCCTTCTTTTCTCTCATTCCCGGTCTCTCTCCTTCCTACCTTCCTTCCTTCCCCATCCATTCATCCATCTCCTTCCTTCCTTCCTTCCTTCCTTCCTTCCTTCCTTCCTTCCATCCATCCATCCATCCATCCATCCATCCATCCATCTCCTTCCTTCTTTCCTGTCTCTATCCTTCTTTCCTCTCATTCCCAGGTCTCCTTCCTTCCTTCCTTCCTTCCTTCCTTCCTTCCTTCCTTCCTTCCTTCCTTCCTTCCTTCCTTCCTTCCTTCCTTCCTTCCTTCCCCATATATCCATCGATCGATCGATCCATCTCCTTCCTTCTTCTCCTCCCTGGCACCTTCCTTCTTTCTTTCTTTCCTTCCTTCCTTCCTTCCTTCCTTCTTTCCTTCCTTCCTTCCTTCCTTCCTTCCTTCCTTCCTTCCTTCCTTCCTTCCTTCCTTCCTTCCTTCTTCCCTCCCTCCCTCCCTGTTCTCTCTCTCTCTCACACACAGAGTCCTCTGCTAATCAACTCCTTTCGCTCTTTCCTTCCTGCCCAACTGCCTCCCAGGGCAAGTTCCAATTTTCCCAAATTCGAAGCCTGCGGAGGGAGATAACGGCGACAAACTGCAAACCGAGCCACTTCCTCCAGTAAAGCACAAGACTTGTCCATCAAACAAGTTGACTGCTGGCCTCTCCCCTTTTCACCCCGGCTTGTTTCAAGCAAAAACCTGTTATTCCTATATTTGCTTTGACAATCGAGCATTTCAATCCTGCCTTCAGAGCCACTTCTGGGGAAATTACGGTCCCATTTTATTCTCTGCCGCGCCGACATGCTGAGCCCGATAACATTCGCAGTGCCATCCTTCTATTTGTGATGCACCCTAGAAAGAGGCACTCCATCCGTCTCTATTTAGTTCCCCCCCCTTTTTTTTTTCAGGCTGGAAAATCACCGAAACCTCTTTTTCAGAATCTTTTAGGGGTCGTTGTTGAAAGGAGGGGGCGGCTTGGCGCAAAAACACCATCGCCGTGAGTTTATTATTATTTTTTAAAGCAATGTTTGGACTGCAAACTCCTTTCCCTCCCCCTGTCCAAGAACGGTACGTGAATGCCAGTCTGAAGACAAAATTGGAAAGCCGGGGAGCAGTCAATTTGGCGCAGTCCTTATGTATTAACTAGCTAAAAGTGGAGACGGGAAAGCAAAGAAAAACCCAGAAGACAGCCATGGCGTTAGAAAGACACCTGTTTGGAACAAAAATGCAGGCTGACTTACACACTGCAGTCAGTTTTGGACACGCCATCACCAAAAAGACGTTGAGAGTTTGGAAAAAAAATTCAGAGGAGAGCAACTAAGAGGATCCAAGGCCTGGAGAGTAAAACATATGAAGAACGGCTGCAGGACCTGGGTTTGGCCAGTCTAAAGAAAAGAAGAAATAGGGGAGGCAGGATAGCAGTGTTCCAGTATTTGAGGGGCTGCCACAAGGCAGAGGGGGTCACGTTATTCTCCAAGGCATCAGAGGGAAGGACGAGAAACAATGGTTGGAAACTGATCAAGGAGAGAAGCAACCTGGAATTAAGGAGAAACTTCTTGACAGTGAGGACAATCAACCAGTGGAACAGCCTGCCTCCAGAAATTGTGGATGCTCCACCCCTGGAGGTTTTTAAGAAGAGACTAGACATTCACCTGTCTGAGATGGTATAGATTCTCCTGCCTAAGTGGGGGGCTGGACTAGAAGACCCCCAAGGCCCCTTCCAGCTCTATTCTCTATTCTCACAACGGTTGCAACGGCATGAAAAAAAAGGTAATTTACCATCATTTTTCACAGTTACCCCCCTTTGCAATTTGTAATTCAGACACTCGGCAACCGGTTTATACTCAGGATTGTTGTTGTGGCCTAGGGTCACGTGATCCTCTTTTGCTACGGAGATCCAGATGTTTCCAGCTGCTTCCTCCTTCCCTCTCCTTCAGGTTTTAGGTAGGATAACGGCAGAAAGAAGCTAGTAAAACAGGGAGACCTTCAAGACAGTGGGTGAGTCTCCCAGCCTCCAAGCTGTACGTCCATCTCCCATCTGTGGCTAGAAGAGGATTTTCTGAAGAGCTTTATGCCAGGGATTCCCCAACCAGTGGGCTGCCGGGCTGTGTGCTTGGCCGACCTGCGCATGCATGCGTGTGTGCATGCATGCACAGCCTTACACACACAAGCTTTGTCACGGGCGTTTGCAGGCCCACTTTGTGCGACCATCACTGCAAGTGTCGCGGGCGTTTGTGGCCCCATTTTCCTGAGGCTTGTGGGTGTTCACAACCCCAGTTACGGCTCACTGTGGACACTCGCAGCCCCGTTCACACAAGCGTGAGCAACAGGTGTTCGTGCACCTGCGTACGTTCACACACACTCCATCCCCTCTGAAGGGCTGGAACTCTGTTCCACTCTATGTTTCTTCTCAGATGTTTGGGAGCCCAAATGTCTCAGCCAGCATCCTCACCCCTGTTATAATGTTATACTGTCTATTTTTTCCACTCCCATTGGTCCACGGCAGTCAGCGTGCTTTTAACGTGCCTGGACTTCCAGCAGCTGAGGAATTGTGGGAGTTGAAGTCCAGATACCCTTCAGGTTGAGAAACGCCGGTCTAGAGAATCCAGTCATCTCAAGTAAATCAGTTGCAGAGACCATTGAGCTTTTATTACAACGAAGCAAAGAAATAGGTCCCATGTTTGGGTTTTTTTTTGGTTAAGTAGAAAAACTGTGTCCCGGAATCATTTTTTTCTCTCACAAGGCAGAATATGCTTTGACTTTTATTCCACTTTCTCTACTCTCCTGATAGGGAGGATTATGTATAATTGGCATCCCATGGGGTCTATTCATGGTTTTTGAAAAGCTTTTCCTGAACAACAGCACTCAACTCTCCTGTCTCTCTCTTTCTGTTGCCCCCTCAAACACTGTTTGATCAGATGTGCTAGTCTCAGCTTCCTTTTGTGAATGCCTCCTTATTATCTTTAATTAAATCATAACTCCACAGGTATTTCCTTGTTCCCGCTCTGATACTATAACCTCCCGGTGCTGAAAAATCACGCATTGTAGACCTCATTTTTTAAAAAAAATTTTTTAGCTTCTTCTCCCAGCGTTGGCAATGATTAATATGAATATTACTCATACCTGTTACACACAAGTGGTAGGCAAACTGATTCATGCACAGGTTAGATTAAGGTTAGGCAATCTGGGACACTTACTGTGGGTTGAGCTGGGTAGAAATGGGACTGCCGAACATCTGGATGAGTGAGAGTTGCTTGGAGTTGAAACCGTTTCTAGGAAATAACAGAACAAGTTGAAAACAGCGTTGATGGGAGATGATGATGATGATGATGATAATGATAATGATAATAATAATAATAATAATAATAATAATAATAATAATAATAATAATAAAAAGTTGGAAGGGACCTTAGAGGTCATAGAGTCCAACCCCTTGCTCAGGCAGGAAACCCTATACCATTTCAGACAAATGGCTGTCCAGTCTCTTCTTTAAACCTTCCAGTGTTGGAGCATTCACCGCTTCTGGAGGCAGGTTGTTCCACTGGTTAATTGTTCTAACTGTCAGGAAGTTTCTCCTTAGTTCTAAGCTGGTTCTCTCTTTGATGAGTTTCCATCCATTGTTTCTTGTCCTGCCTCTGGTGCTTTGGAGAATAGCTTGACTCCCTCTTCTTTGGGGCCGCCCCTGAGATATTGGAAGGCTGCTATCATATCACCCCAAGTCCTTCTTTTTCATTAAACTAGACATACCCAATTCCAGCAACCGTTCCTTATATATCTCGCTTAATTTTCATGCAGCTTTTCAAAGAGGGTGCGACCGTACAAATGTAGCAACTGTGAGAGGGACCTTGTAGTCTTAGTGGACAATCCCTTAAATAGGAGCCAGCAGTATGCTGCAGTTGCCAAAAAGAGCCAACACAGTGCTAGGCTGTATTAACAGAGGGATAGAGTCAAAATCACATGAAGTATTTCCTAGTAAGGCCATCCAGGTTTGGTCCCACATTACAAAGAAGAAAAAGTGCAAAGAGGAGCAACTAAGAGGATCCAAGGCCTGGAGACTAAAACATATAAAGAACGTCTATATGGCCAGTCTAGAGAAAAGAAGGACCAGGGGGGGACATGATAGCAGCATGCCAGTATTTGAGGGGCTGCCACAAAGAAGAGGAGGGGGTCAACTTATTTTCCAAAGCACCAGAAGGCAAGACAACAAAGAATGGATGGAAACTAATCAAGGAGAGAAGCAACTTAGAATTAAGGAGAAACTTCCTGACAGTGAGGACAATTAACCAGTGGAACTGCTTGCCTCCAGAAGTTGTGGGTGCTCCATTATTGGAGGTTTTTAAGAAAAGACTGGAGAGCCAGTATAGGATCTCCTGCTTGAGGAGGAGGTTGGACTAGAAGACCTCCAAGTCCCTTCCAGCTCTATTCTGATTGAACACCCTTGTAGAAATGGCACTACAATGGGGCTGCATTCCATTTATGTAGGCTGATAGCTGCAATAGCTTAAAGATCTCCTCGAACTGGTTCTTCCTTACATCTACCCCATTTCTACAGACAGTTTTCTCTGCTTGGCCGGGCTAAAGCTGTGAGCTTTGTCGACTCCGTCTCCAAGTTGATTTATGACAGACAAGGCTTCCTCTTCAGCAGAAAGGTGAAAGATATCAATCCTAGAAAAGGAAGCTGTAAGTGAAAATTGAAACTGTCAGGCTGTGTTTGTGGCCCACTCCGTCTCTCTTGCTCTTTCTTCTCTCTCCTCCCCCCCCCCCTTGGCCGTAGTTTTAATTAAAAGGAGGCCGAGGGAGGAATGTCTGCGGATGCATGCACCGGATAAATCACAAGTCATCTGAAAAGGCTCTGCTGTTTGCAAGCGTGCTGGCTTTTTCACATGCTGGAGAAGTTGGCTGGTTAACATGCTTCCTTGCAGCTGGATTGGGCTTAGCCGTAAGTCGATCGCCGCCCTTCCTTACAGGCCAAAAATCTTGGCACCGGCTCAAATGTGAGGGTCTCTGAGATAGCAAAACAGTCACTCAGCTAAATTTGTCTCAGGGCAGGTTTTCACACTGGATTCTGGAAACGCTGCTGTTCAAAATCTAGGTATGTCCAGCCTACAGAAGAAAAAGTGAATGATAAGAATGGTTATCGGGCAAGAACAGCTGCTGGAATTGGGCACATCTAGTTTAATGAAGAGAAGGATGAGGGGGGACATGATGGCAGCCTTCCAAGTATCTCAGGGGTTGACACAAAGAAGAGGGAGTCAAGCTATTCTCCAAAGCACCTGAAGGCAGGACAAGAAGCAACGGGTGGAAACTCATCAAGGAGAGAAGCAACCTGGAACTAAGAGGAAATTTCCTGACAGTGAGAACAATTAACCTGTGGAACAACCTGTCTCCAGGAGCGGCGAAAGCCCCAACACTGGAAGTTTTTAAGAAGAGACTGGATAGCCATTTGTCTGGAATGGAATGGAATAGAATAGAATAGAATAGAATAGAATAGAATAGAATAGAATAGAATAGAATAGAATAGAATAGAAATACTAGACTAGACTAGACTAGAATAGAAGCTGGAAGGGATCTTGGAGGCCTTCTAGTCCAGCCCCCTGCTCAAGCAGGAGAACCTATACCTATATATAGGATTTCCTGCAGGGGGCTGGACTAGAAGACCTCCAAGGTCCCTTTTAACTCTTGTTATTTTGTTATTCTGACTATAAAAAATAAAGGTCTTGACTAAAGGAAGAATCTGGAAAGGACAGAGTTAAAATATTTGTGTGGGGGGGGTTCCCCCTCCAGGAATTAAAAAAAATAAATACTCAGTTGACTTAGTCCTAGGACCTAGAGGAATTCTCTCCAACTGAGGCAAAGCCAACCTTACCCTATTTTTTTTTTTTTTTTTGGCCTCCTGAACTTTTGGAGGTTCGTGGTTGATATCCACCAAGCTTTTTTTATTATTATTATTTTGATAGCTTGAAAAACTTGATGCCCGAAACCCAGTCACTAAGGCACAAGGCAGTGTCTAATTCTTCAGCTTCCTGCAATTGTTTTCCGTGGCCTTTTGTGCTTTTTTGTTTATGAAAAATCAATAGTTTAATATAGAAAAAAGAATCCCTCAGCTCTCTATTTGGAGATACATTACCTCCAGCCGCGGAACATGTCAGCAGTTCTGTCAATGTACTTTGAGATACCAAGGCAAATAGGTCACTTCAGAAGAAACATCTTTCTTAATAATAATAATAATAATAATAAAAAACTGCATAAAGATTCCTGATTTTAGATTCCCAAAAGAGTCCAAAAAAAAAAAAAAAAAAAAAGAGAGAGAGAGAAGTTTTTAAAATGAGACTTTGGTATTCTCCTAGCCATCTATGCCTCAGTTGTTTTGTTTAGTTTGTGTCAGAAGCGTCACAATTAAAATAAGGCATGCTGTTGTTGTTAGTTGCGAAGTCGTGTCCGACCCATCGCCACCCCATGGACCACGTTCCTCCAGGCCTTCCTGTCCTCTACCATCTTCTGGAGTCCATTTAAGCTTCAGGGACTCCATCCAGCCACCTCCTTCTCTGTCATCCCCTTCTTCTCTTGCCCTCCATCTTTCCCAGCATTAGGGTCTTCTCCAGTGAGTCCTTCCTTCTCATTAGGTGGCCAAAGTATTTGAGTTTCCACTTCAGGATCTGGCCTTCTAAAGAGCAGTCAGAGTTGATCTCTTCTAGGACTGACCGGTTGGATCGCCTTGCAGTCCAGGGGACTCGCAGGAGTCTTCTCCAGCACCATAGAATTGAAAATATAGGAAAAAGTGCAGAGAAGAGCAACAAAGATGATGAGAGGACTGGAGGCTAAAACATAGGAAGAACAGTTGCAGGAACTGGGCATGGCTAGTTAGTGAAGAGAAGGACCAGGGGAGACACGATAGCAGTCTTCCAATATTTGAGGGGCTGCCACAAAGAGGAGGGGGGTCAACCTATTTTCCAAAGCACCCAAAGGCCAGACAAGGATGGAAACTGACCAAGGAGATTCAACCTTGAAGTAAGGAGAAATTAAGAACCTCTTTTCCAAATCATATCCTGGCTATATGGATCAGGACTATCAGATCTGGGTGGGGAAAATCCAGGTGGTCACTAGCCCCATCAGCAGGGCATCTCTTTGCTGCCATCTAGTGGCCATCTAGATTTTGCAACCCAGATAGGGTGGGGCTAATTTGAGGTCCCTTTTCCCAACTTTAGGTAGGAAATTCTGGCCTTCAAAGCCTAAAGAAACTCTGATAAGAAGGTTAAGCAAAAAAGCTATAAACAGTAGACTTACTGCTTTGTCGGGCTGGAAAAGCCACAGTCTCCCATCAGTGGAACCCACTGATGAAAATCAACTCACTCCCAGCAGCCAAATTTGCGGAAAGTATTTCTGGATGCCCAAGGGGGTAGACATCATCAGGAGTGGTGCAATCAAAGGACCAAGTCATCAGATAAACAGGCTAAACTTCCACAGCATCAAGAATCCATTTTCTAAAAGCTTCTAACAAGCCATGGCTGTTCTGAGCATGCTCTGTAAGTCCCCACCCATTCACAGCCGCAGCTATTCAGCACTGCTGGGGCTGTAATCCTGCAAAAACTCTTAAACCTCTGCACATTCTCTGTTTTAATTTTGGATAGTTACCTCTGATTCCAGGTCTGACTGTTCAGCCTCAAAGTCTAGGACATTGGCCCAGATAGGATTCTAGTTGACATTTATTTAGAATAGAATAGAATGGAATAGAATAGAATAGAGCTGGAAGGGACCTTGGAGGTCTTCTAGTCTAGCCCCCTGCTCAAGTAAGAGAACCTATACCATCTCAGACAGGTGAATGATGGATGGATAGGAGGATGGATGGATGGATGGATGGATGGAAGGATGGATGGAAGGATAGATGGATGAAAGGATGGATGGAAGGAAGGATAAATGGATGGATGGAAGGATGGATGGATGGATGGATGGATGGAAGGATAGATGGATGGAAGGATGGATGGAAGGAAGGATAGATGGATGGATGGAAGGATAGATGGATGGATAGGAAGATGGATGGAAGGATAGATGGAAAGAAGGAAGGAAGGATAGATGGATGGATGGAGGGATGGATGGATGGATGGATAGATAGACAGACAGACATATATCACCTCTTCTAAGATGACCATGAAAGGTCATGATCTTCTTATAATCTCTTATATTATTAACTTGCAAACTTGAGAAGTTCTAGTCTCTCTTTCTCTCATATACATACATACATACATACATACATACATACATACATACATACAATACATACATACAATACATATATTGTACAGGGGAAGAGTTAGCCTCCAAAAAGATGCTCAGTCCCTGAAACAGTACCTGAAACAGTCCCACCAGCTTTTGGTGCCAATCAAAGATCCCACGGGACGAAGCAGAGGCTGCTTCTGGCGGGCAAGCTTTATTCATGGACTCCATCTGCATGCATATTTCATGGAGATGTTAGGACTCTTGAAACCTCTGTCAGAAATGATTGCTGCTGAAGCCGACAATTGACCTCCTCTAGTCATTCACAATCTTTTCTTCTCTCCCTTTCTGCCCTTATTTCAGCCAAGCCAAGGGCTGAACTTTACCTAAAAGTCACGAAGCATCCTCAAAAAAATGGCCCCTGATCAAAAGCAAATTCAAAACTGGGATCCTGGAGATAATAGGATGGTTTTTTTTTCTTTTTTTGTCTCTTCATCCATTTGTCCATCGATCTGTCCATCTGTCCATCCATCCATCCATCCATCCATCCATCCATCCATCCATCCATCCACCTCTCCATCCATCCATCCATCCATCCATCCACCCACCCACCCATCCATCCATCCATCCATCCATCCAGCCACTTCACCATCCGTCCATCCATCCATCCATCCACCCACCCACCATCCATCCATCCATCCACCCACCTCTCCATCGGTCCATCCGTCCATCAATCCATCCATCCATCCATCTGACTTACAGGTAATCCTTGACTTGCCACAGTCCTTTCAGTGACCGTTCAAAGTTGCAATAGCCTGGGAAAAAGTGAGTTATGACCTTTTTTCACACGTACCAACGTTGCTGCATCCCTAGGGTCATGGGAACAAAATTCAGAGGCTTGGCAACTGACTCATAGTTATGACGGTCACAGCCATTTGTCTGAAATGGTATAGGGTTTCCCACTTGAGCAGGATGTTGGACTAGAAGAACTCAAAGGTCCCTTCCCACTCTATTATTCTGTTATTCTGTTTGTTATTCGGTTATTCGTTATTCTGTTATTCGGTTATTTGTTATTCTGTTATTCGTTATTCTGTTATTCATTATTCTGTTATTTTGTTATTCGTTATTGTTATTCTGTTTGTTATTCTGTTATGCTGTTATTCATTATTCTGTTATTCATTATTCTGTTATTCTGTTATTTGTTATTCTGTTATTCATTATTCTGTTATTCGTTATTCTGTTATTCGTTGTTCTGTTATTCGTTATTCTGTTATTTGTTATTCTGTTATTCATTATTCTGTTATTCTGTAATTCGTTATTCTGTTATTCATTATTCTGTTATTCATTATTCTGTTATTCATTATTCTGTTATTCGTTATTCTGTTATTCGTTATTCCGTTATTCTGTTATTCATTATTCTGTTATTCTGTTATTTGTTATTCATTATTCTGTTATTCATTATTCTGTTATTGTGTTATTCAGATTCTTGTCATGAGGTCACGCTTCGTGACAAGCCCTCCTTGTGTTGTCTTCTCCTCTCAACTGAAGCCACTGATCAAGAGGCACCGAACATGTCAGGAACAAAACTCTCAGATTATAGACTCTGCAGTGCTAACCCCACCCTGCTTTGCCTCCTCCTGGTGCTTAAATGGAGAATAAATTAAGAGTTTATCTGCAATTTTCTCGGCAGGACAACTCCATTGAAGTGCCAGGCCGAGGAGGCTATTGTAGAAATCAATGCTTTTTTTTTTTTTTTTTTTTTAATCTCAAGCTGGCACTTTCTGGTACTGAAGCAAACAAGAGGTTCTGTCTCCTTGCTGGATGCAATCAGCAAATAGGTGAGTGCAGAAGCTGTTGGGAGAGCGATGGGCACAGGGACAAGGACAAAAGAGAGAGAAAGGGAGAGTTAATTTGACCCAGAGTGTATAATGTGGAGTGTTTGCTTTGCAGCAAGTTGTTTCTATGGTTATCTCTCCAGGTCCAGGATCTTACGTGACTCTGGACCTTATTTCCTAGCCAGGCGAGCAGGGGAAAGCCATTACCATATTTATAAAGCTACACGGATGTGGAGATCATGCATGAAAGGCTTCGAAAAAGCCTATCTGCCATACCAGCTGCCTGTTCACCTTTTTGTAAGCGGGCGGAGGTAGGAGGACCTGAATCAGAGAAAGCTGAAAGGGTTCAAAGGCAACAAATTCATTTCAAAAGGGAGGAAAGCACAACCTCAACCATCTTGGTCCAAGGTAGGACATCTGTAGCTCTCTCTGGAGGTGGCTGAATTACAGGGCTCAGCATCTTTTAGTTTTCTGGGTTGCACCTCTCCTGCCTTTCTCTCAACTCCCGCAGTTGGCTTCAGACCCAGAAGAGAGGAAACCTGGAAGAGCTTCTGCTTCTCCTTCAAGAAGCTTCTTCGGTTCTGAAGAAGCTGCTTGGGTGAGAAGCAAAATGTCTTCAGGGAAAAACAATGGTTGGAAACTGATCAAGGAGAGAAGCAACCTGGAACCGAGGAGAAAATTCCTGACAGGGAGGACAATCAACCAGTGGAACAGCTTGTCTTCAGAAGTTGTGGGCGCTCGATCACTGGAGATTTTTAAGAGGAGACTGGACATTCACCTGTCTGGGACGGTGTAGGTTCTTCTATTTGAGCGGGTTGCTGGACTAGAAGACCTCCAAGGTACCTTCCAGCTCTATCCTATTCCAAAAAGAAAGTCCAGTTGCCTTTTGAAGAAGCACCTTTGGGACAACCCAAAGGTGCTTTTTCACGAGGCAACTGGACTTTCTTTTTTCTCTTTGAAGAACTTTCACTTCTCTTCCAAGAAGCTTCTTCAGCTCTGACTGGATCTACATTATCTATCTTCAGTCTACAACACAGTCCTTCCAACAGTTCCAAGAAGGCTCCACACCCATTTGCACTACTCAGGTGACCCTGACGACACAGATAAGCCTCCAGGTAGCATCAACAGTTCTCTAAAAGAAGAGAAATGACCAGCGCTCTACAAGGAGTATAAATCCTTCCATTCCCCACCATCCAGTCAGAGCTGAAGAAGCTTCTTGGATGAGAAGCAAAACATCTTCAAAGAGAAACAAGAAAGTCCAGTTGCGTCCTGAAAAAGCACCTTTGGGACAACCATGACTTGGATGACGGAGAACCTCCATAGAAAGAAACTCAATTTGAATGTGACTCTTTCTTACATGGAACTGAAGTCAACGTCGCACTAGATTTGTTGAAATAAGATTTCAGACCCCAAGCCAAGCCACGTTGGATCAGTGCCCATCTGGAAGTCAATAGGAAGCTGGCAAGCAGAGATCACCATAAATCAAATGAGTCTTGGTAAATCTGGATCCATCCTATGAACTGGAATATGAAAACACCTTTTGGATGTGGTTGATGTGAATTATGCCATAAGAAGGAAGCTTCCTCCATTGGTCCAAGATTTTTGAAGTTCAGCTAGAGTTAGGAGGCCACCATTGTCTTGTCTATGCACCTGGGACCTGGAGATGGAATCTCTAATGTCTTCACACACACCCCGATGGCTCCCCGACACCCATATTTTAAACAAAATGTGCTCTGCAAAGCTGGATCACACCCTGCTTTTGATTGGAACTTACTTTTCCCAACACAGCGTGAAGGTACTACAAACTCAGGGAAGAATCTGGCTCCTGTAGGAGAAACACATCCATTTGTTATCCATCTGACATTTCAAAATAATGCGACAGAGATGGCGGCAAAGCTGAATGTGGTCCATGAAAATCTGTCTGGCATATCCTTCGGCTCCCCCACCCCACCCCACCCCCAAAAAATATGTTGGACAGAAACCACAGATTCAGCTTTCTGTGCCAGATGCTGAAGGCAGCTGTTGGGTCTGGCAAACGCAGACGGGATAGGAAATGAAAGCTTCAGCTTGTCCCAATTTAGACCCCCCCCCCACTCCGACAAAACAGCGGCAAACAAACCAATCTGTGTCATCACCAGACGTGGTTATCTGTGCAACAATGGCTTGTTCAAGGCCAGCTGTTTGTTTTTTTTCTTTCTTTTTGTTGTTCATAAGGTTCCTGGTGATGAACCCCCCCCCCCTTGCTAAGCTAAATAGCTTACTTATCCTCCTTTAGCCGTTCTGACCTTGGCTGCTCAGCTAGCTTTCTCTTTCAGTGGCCAGTGTCCCCGTCCACCTCACAGATCTTCTCCCTCCTCTCTTAGGGACTTTTCATTGAAAAGGATAAGAATTCCTTCTCTAGCAAGCCCAGGTTAAGTTGAGAATGACTTTCTCTGAAGTCGTGAAGTAGAGTTGAGAATACTAAGCTAGAGTTAGTATGGAAGAAGGGTTAACCGAACGCACTTCCTACGTCTGAAGACTCGGCAAGATACCTTCAGAGATGGAGCTTTTACAGACTTACAGAAGAACAGAGTTGGGAGGGACCTTGGAGGTCATCTAGTCCAACCCCCTGCTCAAACAGGAGACCCTACACAATTTCGGACAAATGGCTGTCCAGTCTCTTCTTAAAAACTTCCAGCGTTGGAGCATTCACCGCTTCTGGAGGCAGGTTGTTCCACTGGTGAATGGTTCTGACAGTCAGGAAGTTTCTCCTTAGTTCTAGGTTGCTTCTCTCCTGGATCAGTTTCCATCTATTGTTTCTTGTCCTGCTTTCACCCAAACCCAAAAGCTGAATTTTAAGACAGGTGAAGAGAGGATTTCAGCAGCAAGCACAACCTTCCCCCCCCTCCTCCCAAGCTGCACCTTCTCCATAATTCTGAAAAATGTTGAGTATCTTCTCCTCATCTGAACTGATTATGTCCCTGCACCAGATATCCTGGTAAGAGAAGAATAGCAAGGAGAAAACACACTTACTGGCAAGATAACATCCCATTTGGAGTGAGGATGTACATTATTCTGAGTTGCAGCAATCGTCCTGCCTATGGATAGCACTTCCGGGTCAAAGGGCATCTCTGCCAGCTGTGCCTGCACCTCATCCTTATCCTTTTGCAAATTAGGGGTGACAAGCAGTACTTCCCATGTGTCAGTGGAGAATAAATAGTGACCCAGAGTCTCAGACTGTATGATCTACAAGACTGCACTTCTCCTAATGGCAATTTATAGCTTTTGATGTGCTATAAATCAGGGATGTGAAACTTTTCTGTTCACTTATCAGATGGATAAATTGAGTGTACACATCGGTTTGGTACCCAAATGGATGGGTAAAGCCAACTTGTGTATCCACCCCTTCACTTCCCACCATGAAGGAGATGTTGGAAAGAGCAAAAATCTCAACAATCAGGGTTCACAAATTCTAGAAAGAAGGGGAGTTGGGATGCGGGTGAAATGCCACACACTCCTTAGCAAAATGACCCACTTTGCTTCTGCATGAGGTAGACCTTAGCCATTTCTCCAGATTTTGGACGTGACAGCAGGTTAAAAGAGGATAGCAGTGTTCCAATATTTGAGGGGCTCCTACAAAGTCGAGTGGGGTCAAACTATTTCCCAAATTATTCTCCAAAGCACCAGAGGGCAGGACAAGAAACAACGGTTGGGAACTGTCCAAAGAGAGAAGCAACCTGGAATTAAGGAAAAAGTTCCTAACAACCAGTGGAACAGCTTTCCACCAGAAATCGTGGATGCTCCATCACTGGAGGTTTTTAAGAAGAGGCTAGACAGTCACTTGTCTGAGATGGTATAGGTTCTCCTGCTCGAGCAGGGGGCTAGAGTAGAAGACCTCTAAGGTCCCTTCCAGCTCCATTATTCTATGTTCTATGTTCTTGTTGATCTCAGCTGACCCTGAAGAAGTTGATCAAACATTGGACCTAGGTTAGAAGGGAAGAGGATGCAAAGTGTGGGCTAGAGTGGAAAGTTAAAAACTCATATCAGAAGAAAGCCATATCAATCCGCTTCTCCTGATGTCAAGAAAAGTCTGTGATGTGTCCACGAAGTTCTTGCAGCCAGCTTGACTTCATCTCTGTTATTAGCTTACAGCAAAAACAAACGGCTATGACTAAATTGGGATATGAAGTCTAAACCGTTTTTAGCTGAAAATGGTAAAGGATGCTTGTGAGTCCCCCATGCATTTTTAAAGGGTTAGTGGTGATGAGTCTGACCCATTGGGGAATATGATTTTCATAACTCTGTTTTTAGAATAGAACAGAACAGAAAACGGAATAGAAAATAGAATAGAAAACGGAATGGAATGGAACAGAGTGGAGTGGAGTGGAGTGGAGTGGAGTGGAGTGGAGTAGGGTAGGGTAGGGTAGGGTAGGGTAGAATAGAATAGAATAGAATAGAATAGAATAGAGTAGGGTAGGGTAGGTAGGGTAGAGTAGAGTAGAGTAGAGTAGAGTAGAGTAGAGTAGAGTAGAGTAGAGTAGAGTAGAGTAGAGTAGAGTAGAATAGAATAGAATAGAGCTGGATGGATTTAGAGCTTAATGGATTTATTGCCCAAACATTTTGCCAAGATCCAGCTGGAAGGGATAAAAGGAACTCCCTCTGACTTGCTTTTGTACTGAAAAGGAGTTGGACTGCAAAATGTCAGACAGTTGTGTTGAGGTTTTGGTGTGTGATTTTTTTTTTTTTTAAAGGTTTGGGGGAATGACAAAATCTAAGGCAAGCATCCTACTGGTATTTGAGCATGGAATTTTAAGAAAGGGCAAAATTAAGAATTGGATGTCGAAGGAAAGAATCTTTTGCCCTTGTCCCTTATTTCTACTTGAGATGGGCAGATGTCATTCCAGAACTGGTTAGATCTCTGTGAAAGTTCTAGAATATGAAGTGTCCAACATCGACAACTTTAAAGATGTCAGGGGATGCCAGAATGGCTACCAAGCTTCATTTCCAACTCTTCCATTCCATAAACTCACATTTCCCAGCAACAGGAATGTAGCCAACATCTTCCATCTCACAGGTAATCCCTAGAACAGTGGTGACTTAGGATGAACGATCTCCAGGCTCCTGCTGTCATGTTCTTGCAAATAGATCTGACATTGAAAATGGTTATTATTCGTCATCGATCACTATTTGTTGCTGGGCTCTCCTCTAGGGGATCCGGCTTTGGCTGCTTTCAGAAATGATGGATGTGGCCTTTTTTCAAGAGTATGAAAATGTTAACATTTGAACATGTATAATGCGAGCTGGTGAGACATCTTCGTTCAGAGGTGGGAAAACAAACAGTGATTTAAGCCTTCAGGGAAAACTGTGACAGAGTGCCTCGTCATTTTCGGAATTATTTCAGTGGGATGACTTTGAAAACCTGCCCTTTTGACTTCTTGAAGACTCCCTTATCGTTATTCCTTGGACATCGGTTTCTGGAAGATCTAGGATGTTCATAAAATTTGGGGAGATATTGCGGATCTGGGGAAGAGGTGACTTTTTAGATGTTCTTTCTCTCATGGCCTCTTTCACCAAGCACCCTTCTGAATAGAATAGAGCTGGAAGGGACCTTGGAGGTCTTCTAGTCCAGCCCCCTGCTCAAGCAGGAGAACCTATACCATTTCAGACAAGTATCTGTCCAATCTCTTCTTAAAAACATTGAGTGATGAAGCAGCCAACTTCTGAAAGCAACTTCTGCTCCACTGGTTAATTGTCTTCACTGTTAGGAAGTTTCTCCTGAATTCCAGGTTGCTTCTCTCCATCAGTTTCCATCCATCCATTGTTCGTTTGGCAAGAAGCTGTTGTGAACTACACTGCAACCACCTCACAAGAGATGTAGTACATCGTAGTTATTTTCTTTGGTATACCAGAATTATTCAATGGCTAGTGAAGGATCTCTGCCTCTCTGTGTCTTGTTGAACTAGAACTGTGAACAGCCCATCTATTGTGACCCATGGCAAGTTGTGTTGGTGTTGACTGACAATTGAGGTAGCATTTTCACTTATAGTGTTACTTATGGTTTCTCTCTCTTCTTTCTTTCTTTCTTTCTTTCTTTCTTTCTTTCTTTCTTTCTTTCTTTCTCTGTCTTTGTCTCTCTCTGTGTGTCTCCTTTCTTTCTTTCTTTCTTTCTTTTTCTCTTTGTCTTTGCCTCTTTCTTTCTTTCTTTCTTTCTTTCTTTCTTTCTTTGTCTTTGTCTCTCTCTGTGTGTCTCCTTTCTTTCTTTCTTTCTTTTTTTCTCTTTGTCTTTGTTTGTCTCTTTTCCTTTCTCTCTCTCTCTCTCTCTCTCTCTCTCTCTCTCTCTCTCTCTGTGTGTGTGTGTGTGTGTCTGTCTCTCCCCCTCTCTCCCTCTTTCCCTGTCTTTCCCCAACCCCATAAATATTTAATGAATTCCCATCCACTTACTTTAATGGGAGATTGTAAAAGCATTTAACCATATTACACCCTATCTCTCAGAGACTGCATTATTCCAGCAGAACTGTTTTTATTAGAAGCAACTGGCTGCCTGGTTGTTGGAGATTTCTGTTTAAATATATATCCCGATGTCTCTGAGCAGATGAAATCAAATTGCAGCCAAGGAGAAACTAATTCACCAGGGCTGTGGACTGATGTGAGGGAAAGATTTCAGTTGGGCTGAGTTTCCCTTGAATACCCATGCTGATGCTTTTACCGAAGCTGCTCTCCTCCTCCTCCTCCCTGCAAACCTCACTCTCTTCAAGCACTGATGATGTTACCTAGTTGGGTTATGAAACGTTTTGATCAAAACAACCAAGCATCAAAGACCTCCCCCCTTCTCCTCCTCCTCCTCCTCCTCTTCCTCCTCCTCCCCCTTTTCTTCTTCTTCCTCCTTCTCCTCTTTCTTTCTTTCTTTCTTTCTTTCTTTCTTTCTTTCTTTCTTTCTTTCTTTCTTTCTCCTTCCTTCTTTCCTTCCTTCCTTCCTTCTTTCTTTCTTTCTCTCTCTCTCTCCTTCTTTCTTTCTTTCTTTCTTTCTTTCTTTCTTTCTTTCTTTCTTTCTTTTCCTTTCCTTTCCTTTTCCTCCTCCTGTTATGATATTTTTGTAAACCAAACCTGAGATTTTTTTTTCGTCCTCAAACAAAGCTCTCACACTTTTCTTTCCAATTCATTTTTTTTTTTCCATTTTGGGAAGAGGTAGGCTTTTTGAATTTGGGGAACATATACTAGGCACCTCAAAGAAAACCTGGCTGTCATTCAGGGCGGGATGACTCACAGAGAAGACCTTTTCCAGAAGACAAATTGTGGGGTAGATCATCATATGTCATGGTGCCTCCACACATCCCATTATATTATTTCCTTTCCTCCTCCTGTCCCCCCTTAGGCGTGTTTTCAGACAAAGCATGGGATTATAGCGGCTTCCTATTTTACTTTTGAATAATGCTCTCCCTTTGAAATTGGAAGGAAGCAGTGGAGCATCCCGAGCGCAAAGTAGGAAAAAAAATAAAAGCAGGAAAAAAAACAAAACTTATAGATGATACACAAGAACTGATAGTCGCTTATTTATTTCCTTGGTGTAGGAGCTGCCTCGATTGCCGAAGCGAACCTAGATGATGTAGGAAATACATTTATTGGTTCTGCAAACTGAACGTGGAACTGGGGTGGTTTCATTAATTAAAGTGGATGTTGTCCTCCCCAATTCACATAAATAAGGGGGAAATAATTTCAACGAAAAGGCGGGCAAAAAAAGGAAAAGCAATGCTGGCAGATCTTCTACACTCTGCTGAGGTTTATCTTGGAGACCCCTGGAATAGGGAGAAGGTGGAAAAGGTATGCTTCTAATTCATGCTTTTCTCCTATGTGTGAGGAACCACCGTGGTCAACTCTCCTGGAGCAGAAGATACTAGAGGGGAACTTAACGGCTCTTCTCTTTTCATGGAAGTCTTCTTTCCCAATAAAGAGATATGACTAGGGGAGATATGACAGAAGTGTTCCAGTATTTGAGGGACTGTCACAAAGATGAGAGGGGCAAAAGAGTTACCAAAACACTAGAAGGCAGGACAAGAAGCAATGGATGGAAACTAATCAAGGAGAGAAGCAACCTGGAACTAAGGAGAAACTTCCTAACAGTGAGAACAATCAACTTGCCTTCAGAAGTTGTGGGTGCCCCATTGCTGGAGGCTTTCAAGTAGAGACTGGATAGTCACTTGTCTGAAATGGTATAGACTCTCCTGCTCATGCATGGATTTAGAGTAGATGACTTCCAAGGTCCCTCTCAACTTATTATTCTATGTTAAGGCACATCAAGACATGAATGGCTTTCAACAATTGAAGCTTTTGCTTTCCCAAATTTAATTAACTATGATAAAGTGGTAACCAATTGACAGCAGCAAGAATTGTATTTGCCCAGTATTGGAAAAAAATCAAAATTTACCAACTGAAGAAGTATTAATCAAGGAAATTCTAGAATGTGCAGAAATGGATAGATTGACTCTAGAGAGAAATATGACGCAGTTGATTTTAGAACATGGGATAACTTTTATCAATGGCTAAAAAAATGAATTAGAGAGAAAGGAAAGTGATAGGTAGTAAGATATTAGTAAGATATTAGTGATATTAGTAAGAAGGATGTTATAGACTGATTAATTAATACTGTTTATGATCATTAATCGTACTTACTATTGCTATTGATATCTATTATTATATTAATTACTGTTATCTAAATATATGTACCCAGACAATATCCTGTTTGCTAAATGTTGAAAATGTTGTTGTTGTTAGTTGCGACGTCGTGTCCGACCCATCGCGACCCCCTGGACAGCGTTCCTCCAGGGCTTCCTGTCCTCTACCATATTCTGGAGTCCATTGAAGCTCATGCCTACTGCTTCAGTGACTCACATCCCGCCCAAACCCTAACCCTGATCCCAATCCCAACCTAAACCCTAATCCCCAACTCTGATCCCATTCTACCCCTAATCCTATAAATTCTAATAAAACTTTAAAAAAAAAAAAGACAAGTCTTTGGGTCCATCATTACGGAGTTCCACCATGATAAGGTCACCATTGGCTTCCTAACATCCAATGCAGAGTGTACTAGCTTTAGTGAAAAGTGAAGAACTTAAACCAAATTGAGCAAATCACAGCTTGGGAAGGAACCCCAACGAGTGCTGACGCCATGCCAGGAGAGCAACGTGATCAGAACGTGGCAAAACAATTAATAATCTGGATTTAAAAATACTCCCTGCGCTATACATAGGACGCCAGCCGCCTCCTCCTATTTATAGCCGATGATGCCAAAAAGCCTTATTTTAGCATCCGAGCAGTAGGCTTGTTAGCAATAGTGAGAATCCCACATTTGTCACTGCGCGTTGTATTTCTTGCTAGACACCAGACATCATTTTAATGGACTGTAAAGTGCCAATGGAAGGACATTTTCCGCGTGCTGTTAGTCACAGAAGACAGACAATGCCTCTTAGATTGGTGGTTATGCACTCCTACAGGTCAACTCTTGGGCTGTAATCAATACCAGCTTGTCAATTAATTTGGTTGTTCAATCAGCTGACCCCTAAGGAGCCAATCCTGGCTCCCTAGACTCTGCTAAGCTTGATCTTTAGAGCCCCATCTTGAATCTAAGCCACTCAAGTATGAGATGAGAAGTATTTGTCTTAGAAGAAGGTCCTTAACCTGATCTTTGAAGAGGCCCATATTCGCCATTTGTTCCATGCCTTGAAGCAGAAGCTAATGAAGCAGGTTAGTCCAGGGGTCTTCAAACTTGGCCCTTTTATGGCTTATTGACTTCAGCTCCCAGAATTCCTCAGCCAGCATGCCTGGTGAGAATAGAATAGAATAGAATAGAATAGAATAGAATAGAATAGAATAGAATAGAATAGAGCTGGAAGGGACCTTGGAGGTCTTCTATTCCATCCCCCTGATCAAGCAGGAGAACCTATACTGTCTTAGACAAGTGACTGTCCAGTCTCTTCTTAAAAATCTCCAGTGATGGAGCGCCCATGATTTCTGGTGACAAGCTGTTCCACTGGTTGATTGTCCTCACTGTCAGGAAGCTTCTCCTTAAATCCAGGTTGCTTCTCTCTTTGGTCAGTTTCCAACCATTGTTTCTTGTCCTTCCTTCTGGTGCTTTGGTAAACAACCTGACCCCCTCTTCCTTCCCCTCAGATACTGGAACACTGCTATCATGTTTCCCCTGTTCCTTCTTTTCTTTCACCAAACCGAGAGGGATAAAAGGCAACAACATGATCCTCAATTCAATTATATTTCTTTTTAAAAAATGCAGATTTATTTCCCTGTCTCATCCCAGTTGCGAGCATCTCGCCACAAATCCTTTAATTCTAGAACAAGCCATGCCTTTGATCTTCTTATCGAGGTTGTTAAGTATAATTATGGGGATTAATAATGGCGCTAGTCGATATTACCAGGTGAGACCACCAAGCTGGTCCTCAAAATCTCGCCCACCCCTGTTTAGCAGAAATGGCGAGATTATTTGTGATGGAGTAAAGAATTCACCTGCCAATCCTAATCAGCTTCCCAAGATGTCCGCTTTTTCTCAGCGAGGACTTTTTACTGGTCGGTAATTTCTCCTCCAAGACAGCAAAACATTTCAACCCCTGACAGTTTCCTGTCAATCCGGCAGCTTCGTGTCTTGTTTTCGGAATGCTAACCTAGCGAGAAAGTCAGGAAAATGATGCTTCTTACCTGGAGCTCTGGGCTAAAGTGACATGACAGGCGAAGACTGAGCTGGGTGGAGACTCTGAAGCTTGTATTCAGCATTTTCGAAGGGGAGACCTCGAAGAAAAAGAGAGAGGCTTCAGTTTATGGAGAGCCCGCACGTGTGTTGACCGAGGTCTACAAGTTCACACCCCTCTGCAGATGTTGAAGTTCATATTGTAGGGTGAGTTGCAGGCAGTGATGAGAAGGGAGCCCAAGGAGAAGAACCAGGGATCCCACCTAAAGTCTAAAGTGGGGAGGCATGAACACAACAAAGGTTGTGGGTTGTGTGTGTCTTTTCATAGATTACAGGTACTGCTTGACTTGTCTATGGAGGTTCTCAGCCCTCCAGGTCATGGTTGTCCCAAAGGTGCTTTTTCAGGAGGCAACTGGACTTTTTTGTTTCTCTTTGAAGACGTTTCACTTCTCATCCTCTCTCAACAGAGGGGGAAGGATATGACATCATCTCTCTCCAGTCTACAACACAGTTCTTTCAACAGTCCCACGAAGGCTCCACACCCATTGTGACTCTGTGACTCTGTCGACACAGATAAATCTATTCTATTCTATTCTATTCTATTCTATTCTATTCTATTCTATTCTATTCTATTCTATTCTATTCTATTCTATTCTATTCTATTCTATTCTATTCTAATATTCCATTCCATTCCATTCCATTCCATTCTATTCCAACCATCATCGAGATAGAACGTTGCTGGATTCAGTTTCGCCAAGAGCCAGCCAGGAAATGTTGTATGGGCCTTGTAGGTTTAACATTAAATCTGGTTTAAGTCCAGCTTGTCTTCTTGCCTAAGTTCAGACCTTCTCCAGACCTTCTTTGGAGATACTTCAACTGTTACCAATCTTGCATGGGAGGAAAGAAGGTTTAAGTTTCAATGGGTCCAAACTGTCAAAACAGAGATTGCCATCAAACGTTTTTCAAAAGAAGGACAAGGAGTGACAGGATAGCACGCTTCCAATATTTGAGGGGCTCCTACAAAGATGAAGGCGTCCAACTATTTTCCAGAGCATCAAAAGTCAAGACAAGAAACAATGGTTGGAAACTAAGCAAGGAGGGAACCAACCTAGAACTAAGGAGAAATCTCCTAATGGTGAGAGCAATCAACCAGTGGAATGACTTGCCTTCAGAAGTTGTGGGTGCTCCATCACTGGAGGCTTTCAAAAAGAGACTGGACAATCAAATGGTATAGAGTCTTCTGCTTGAGCCGGGGGGTTGGACTAGAAGACCTCCGAAGTCCCTTACAACTCTATTATTCTACGTTCTACGTTCTAAAGTTGATATTTTGAAATTGGTTGAACTCATGGACGTTTTTTTTCATCTTGCCTACTCTGCGCAGAAGACCATTTTCGATCCAAACCCTCGGGAGAAATTGCTTTGTTTATACTCCCAGGTCACCTCCACGAGAGAGAAGTGATGACGAGCTGCAGGGAGCCCATCACTTCATTTTGGAAGCTCAGTCCGTCACCAATTACACTGACTCGGGATGTGAATTGGTTTTCAGAATTGCATCTAATCAGGGAGGAGGAGAAGAGATGTAAGGAAAGTGGGGTGGGGGTGGGGTGTAGAAGCCATTTCTGTTCCTGTACTAGCTCACTTAATTTGGGCTTCCGAAAGGAAAATGGACAGAACGGGCTGTACCAAGTGATAAAAATGGATTGTACCACCATTGGAATTTGCAAATACAGAAGATGCAGTGCAGAGGTGATATTGCGCACTGTGTCTGCATACGGGGACAGAGAAAGAGAGAAAGAAAGAAAAGAAAGAGAGAGGGAGATAAAAACAAAGAAAGAGAGAGAGAGAGGAGAAGAGTGAAAGAGACAGAGAGAAAGAGAGAGAGAGAGAAAGAGGAGAGGGAAAGAGAGAGAGAGAGGAGACGAGAGAGAAAGAGATAGAGAGAAAGTGATAGGCGAGAGAAAGAGAGAGAAAGAGAGGAGAAGAGAAAGAGAAAGGAGAGAGAGAGAAAGAGAGGAGAGAGATGAGAGAGAGAGAGAGAGAGAGAGAGAGAGAGAGAGAGAGAGAGAGAGAGAGAGAGAGAGAGATGAGAAAAGGAGAAAGGGAAGGGAAGGGAAGGGAAGGAAACGAGGAGAGGGAAGGGTAGGGAGGAAAATGGTAAAGTTGCTTAAACTTTACCACTAGGCTGTCCTAATCTTGTCATTATTTAACATGACTTTGCTGAACTGTGCATCAAATATCTATGAATTTTCCACCCTCTTAAGCCATTCAATTGTGCACTTGTTAGCATCTCTAACTAGAATTCTGAATACATGTTAGTGCATGTGGCATGTATTTCTTTATTTGTTTACATACCTCTGGGGCATTTTTTCCCCCTATCACCAACCAAATTGGATCCCCTGAGATCTGGGACCCAGTAAGCAATTCATCTTGGCTGGCATGTAAGTTCCTAACATCTATGGATGTTGACATTATTGGCTTACAATCCATTTTATCAGGATTCTCTTTTTCTCGCACTCCCATTTTTTATTTTTATTTTTTAAAAAAAGTATTGTGATGGAAGGCGCCTCTTTTCTGTTTTTCTAACTTCCAGGTGTTGAAATTAACAAGTGCTGGTGATTGGCACTTATCTGAGGGAAATTGAAAGACAAATTTGAACCCTAAGAAAATGTTGCATTTGTCTGACTGCCTATTACCAGCTGGTATGGAGATTTATTAATATCTCACAGTATTAAGGCCATAAATCAAATTCAAGACCTTATTGCATACCCCAGAAGAAATTGCTTTCTTACGACATATGGTGCAACCTTCAAAACTTCTAAATTAATAAAATCCTTGCCAATCTACCAAAAAAGAATTTAAAAAAAAAGAAAAGAAAAAGAAAAAAAAGTAAGCAACCACATCAACGCAATTCCAGGTTTCCACAATTCCTTATCTTAATTTAAGATAAGTCATTAAGTGTCCATTGCTTTAGGATCAAAGACACATGTTGAATGTTCGGGGCCAAATTTAACCGATTAACAGAGTTGGAAGGGACCTCAGGACTTCTAGTCTGACCCCCTGCTTAAGCAGGAGACCCATTTTGGACAAATGGCTGTCCAGTCTCTTCTTAAAAACTTCCAGGGATGGAGCATCCACAACTTCTGAAGGCAAGCAGTTCCATTGGTTAATTGTCCTCACTGTCAGGAAGTTTCTCCTTAGTTCTAGGTTGCTTCTCTCCTTGGTTAGTTTCCATCCGTTGCTTCTTGTCCTGCCTTCAGGGGCTTTGGAGAATAGGTTCAGCCCTTCTTCTTTATGGCAACCCTTGAGATATTGGAAGACTACTAACATGTCCCCCCTCGTCCTTCTTTTCATTAAACTAGACATACCCAATTCCTGCAACTGTTCTTTGTATGTTTGAGCCTCCAGTCCCCTATTCATCTTTGTTGCTCTTCTCTGCAGTCTTTCTGTAGTCTCAACATCTTTTTTATATCATGGCGATCAAAACTGGATGCAATATTCCAAGTGTGGTTTTACCAAGGTGTTGTAAAGCAGCGCTAACACTTCACGTGATCTTGATTCTGTCTCTCTCTTTGTACAACCTACTGTAGCATTGCACTGGCTTTTTTGGCTGCTGCTACACACTGCTGGCTCATATTTAAGTGTCCACATATCTGGACAATTTGCCCTTCATTAAAAAAACCTTTGCGTCTTCTTTGGATTGTTAAAGTTAAAACCATGAAGCAAAGACCAGGAAATCAAACATTCTTATCTCTACAGGATGCCTATCGTAGATGCAGCTTTAAGTCTCTCTGATTTGACTAGAAGGCCTCAATCTCAAGTGCTTTATGGTGTCTCCATCAAGATTTACAAAGCTGTTTATTGAGCACAAGTGTACTTTGCTGTGAAGAATGGGCAGTATCAGGCAGATGAATCTGAGTGATAGACTTAAGTTATGCTTAAAGGAGGCCCATTGAAACCCGGTGGAAGGAGTTACCGGTTGGGTCTAAATTCCCTTTCATTTCATTGGAAGCAAGACTGGGTTTTATTGGGTTTTGATTCAGCATCTTGGGTGCAGCCATGTTGGGAAAAAGGACGTCAGGCTGATGATGATGTAGGGGTCTCTGATCCTGGGTAGGGAAAACTAACCAGCAATTCACAAAGTATCAACTGAAACACACAAACTTTTAACAAAATAACAGAGATGGAAGGGACCTTGGAGGTCTTCTAGTCCAACCCCTGCTCAACCAGGAGACCCTATACCATTCCAGACAAGTGACTATCCAGTCTCTTCTTCAAAGCCTCCAGTGTTGGAGCATTCACCGCTTCTGGAGGCAGGTTGTTCCACTGGTTAATTGTTCTCATTGTCAGGAAATTTCTCCTTAGTTCTAGGTTGCTTCTCTCCTTGATTAGCTTCCACCCATTGCATCTTGTCTTGTCTTCTGGTGCTTTGGAGAATAGCTTGACCCATTCTCCTTTGTGGCAACCCCTCAAATGTATTAGAGGTTGGACTATAAGACCTTCAAGGTCCCTTCCAACTCTGTTCTTCTGTTCTGTGATTCAACGCGATTATTCTATTCTGTATTTCCTTTCTCTATCCAAGGGATGGGCTGCTTTGCCCCCAGAGAAGCTGAGCTGAATTCTTGTTTGAGCCCCCCCCCCTCTTATTGTCATTGACAGCCGCGAGGTCCGCTTTCCCAAAAAATAAAAAGTGTGAAGAATTTGGGAAGGCAGTTACATTCGCACCTAAGCCAAATGATAGCATAATGTTGGCCAGTGCGATACCCCGGGCTAAAAAGAAGAGCGAAAATGTAAATGCAGCAATTAGAGGAGAGAAATTCGAAGATCAGCTAATCCTACGAATAACAGTTCGCTCCGTCACATTAGCTATCTGTACAAAGGTAGATGTTCTTAATAGGGGGAGAAACACCCCACCCACCATCTCTTTCATCCTTTTGATAGTGTCCTCTTTCCCTGCTTGTCAGAGACGGGGAGGAACCACATGCAACAGGATGAATCATATCTGTTAAAGACCGAACAGGTGAATTCCCATAACGTGTTAAGCTTGATTAGTTTTAATCTTGCTTAATTTCTTAGCAATGTTACATGCTGGGTGAACCTGTGTCATTTGGACAGGGTATGGTTGAAGCTAATGTGTGAATCTAAAAATGCAGTTAATCAGGGAAGAGGTGAAATGCTGTTTTATCTTGGTCCTTGACTTACGTCCGGTTGCTTAGCAACCGTTGGAAGTTCTGATGGACCAACCTCTGAGGTACTTAGAACCTGGGTTCAAAGTTCAAATAGGATAGGATAGGATAGAATAGAATAGGATAGGAGAACAGGAACAGGAACAGAAAAGAAAGAAAAGAAAAGAACAGAATGGAATTAGGAACAGAACAGAACAGAATAGGATAACAAAGCTGGAAGGGACCTTGGAGGTCTTCTAGTCCAACCCCCTGATTAGGCAGGAAACCCTATACCATTTGTCTGAAATGGTATAGATGGACTAGATGATCTCCAAGGTCCCTTCCAACTTTATTATTATTAATTATTATTATTATTTATTGTTGTTGTTGTTGTTAGATCAAGGCTCTGGAAGAGACAAACCATATCTGGGGACCAAGCGCTTCGGCGAGTTTCCCTCGTAAGGTTGAGAAATTTCACGCAACCCCTAAGCGTGTCTCCTAAAAATGAAATTAAAATCCATTCCCGGCAATAACCTCGTTGATGTTTCATCTTTCTGTCTGTATTGCCCTTTATTAGTTGTTTTTTTTTTTTTTTTAAGAACCAATTAGGGTTTGATTTGCCATTTTCAGGGACAGGCGTGTAGATGTCAGATCAAGCTGGAGGGCTTTGCCATTCTCAGGATACAGCAGCATTTCAAATCCCGGCTTCCTTTGCACCAGATCGCCTCCCTTTTCCTGTCCATCTTTGTCTCCGTCCCTTTCTCCTTCTCTTCCCCACCACAGATTGCCATGCTGGTGAGTCAATGTTGCCAGCTTCCCCGGCAATTACCAATCTAGCCTTCTCCTGTCAAAGCTCTTAAGGTGGTCTCACGCTGGGATAAATAAGCTGCTTAGCAGCTTGGAAAGAAACGGTATTTAAACTTTTAATATCTTTTTTTAGCTCCTTCTTTTTTTCTCCTCCCAGTATACCATTTCTCTTTGTGCTGGCTTCTGATCTCCTGAAGGACATCTTTCTGGTCTCCATGGGAGAAGAAAGTGGGTGGTGATCGGTATACACCAGAAGGAGAGACGTGGTCCATCCTTGGAGCTTCTCCCAATTAACTCTGAAATAAAAGAAAGGGACGTAAGGATCCGTGGAGGATTTCACGGAGGCGAGATGTTCTCCAGCTGAGCTGAAGCATGGTTGTCGGGAACAAATGCAGTGTGGTGTCTATTCTCTTTCTATGTTAAAGCAGGAAGTTCCTCCAAGAGATTCCAACTACCCATTTCTGATTCTGAATTAATATCTCGGCTGCTGCCCAGATTTAAGAAGGAGACATGCAAGGCTAGTTGAAGGTCTACATCAGAACTTTAAGTTCTGGATCACTGACAAATGCTATGCTGTTCTGTTCTCTTCAGGAACAGAAATACTCAAAGCAACATCTGTTGGGCAGCAACTGATCATCAGGGAAGGAGACATTCCATGAATAAACTTCAAGAGTCCAGTTGTTGGAACATTTGTTCCTTAGATTTTACAAACATGCATGTTTTGATGTTTCTTTGCTATCATCTAGGACAGAGGTCTTCACACTTGGCTCTTTTATGACTTGTGGACTTCAACTCCCAGAATTCCTCAGCCAGTGTGCTGGAGATTAAGGCCTGGAGACTAAAACATAGGAAGAACGGCTGCAGGACTTGGGTTTGGCTAGTCTAAATAAAAGAAGAAATAGGGGAGACAGGATAGCAGTGTGCCAATATCTGAGGGGCTGCCACAAGGCAGAGGGGGGTGTCAAGCTATTCTCCAAAGCAGCAAAGGGAAGGACAAGAAACAATGGTTGGAAACTGATCAAAGAGAGAAGCAACCTGGAATTAAGGAGAAACTTCTTAACAGTGAGCACAACCAACCAGTGGAACAGCTTGCCACCAGAAATCATGGGCGCTCCATCACTGGAGGTTTTTAAAAAGAGACTGGGCATCCACTTGTCTGAAATGGTATAGGTTCTCCTGCTTGAGCAGGGGGCTGGACTAGGAGACCTCCAAGGTCCCTTCCAGCTCTATTCTATTCTATTCTATTCTATTCTATTCTATTCTATTCTATTCTATTCTATTCTATTCTATTCTATTCTATTCCATTCCATTCCATTCCATTCCATTCTATTTTCTTCTACTCTACTCTACTCTACTCTACTCTACTCTATTCTATTTTCTTCTACTCTATATACTCTACTCTACTCTACTCTACTCTACTCTACTCTACTCTACTCTACTCTACTCTACTCTACTCTACTCTACTCTACTCTATATTCTATTCTAGCCTGATGCCTGAACCACTACACCAAGCTAGTTTTCTTTTGTCATCTTAGCTAGCTTTACACCACTTTCCGTTAGGAAGCCTTCTCTAAAGTTCCACAAATGCTGGCTAATTCACAAAGGTCTAATCTCTCCGAGTCCAAAATCGACTGGGCTCTGCTTCTGCCTCCACCTCTCTGCTCTGCTGCCTCTTCAACGGAAGCTGCCAAACCATCTGGTTGTATCTTTTATTATTTCATTTTCCCCACCACTTTTGTAAAACAACTTAAATGTCATCCTCTAACAATTGCTCACCAAAGAAAGAAATGAATAGGAACATTCCCACAGGGGTCCCTGTCTTAAATGAAGCTTTTGTTGTTCTAAATTGTTACTCAAAGTGGTACAAGCCTTTGAAAAGGTGACTGTGTTGCCGGAAACCTGCTGCAAAGGACTTGGGGGGAGGGGGTTTGGACCACCTTGCTGAAACTTCCCAGCCAGACTTTTTTTTTCCCCCTAGAAGTGGGAATTCTGCCGGTTTAGTGATGAGAATAAATAATTCATCCAGACTTTCCTTACAAGACAGAGATCTCACAAAGCTGTTATTATTCTGAGAAAGAGAAAGAGAAAGAGAAAGAGAAAGAGGGAGGGAGGGAGGGAAAAGAGAAGAGAGGAGAGGAAAGGAAGGGAAGGGAAAGGAAGAGAAGGAAGGAAGGAAGGAAAGAGGGAGGGAAAGGAGAGGAAAGGAAAAGAAGAGACGAGAAGGAAATAAGGAAATAGGGAGAGGAAAGGAAAAGAAGAGAAGAGAAGAGAAAAGAAGAGAAGAAAGATGTAACTCCTGTGGGGTTGATACAGTCAGACTGTTTTATGGTAGGATACCATCTACCATTAAGCCATGTTTCTCCTTTTTTGCTTTGCGATCAACATGAATCTTGGGATGGTGATAGAGAAACATCAAGTGGATGGACCGACAGTCAGATCTTTCCATCCACTGACTCCCTTCCTGTCCTTTCAATTGGTTGATAAATGCCTGTCTTAGTTGCCACCAACTGGGCCTTCTGTCTCCCCCGCCTTGCTTCAAAGGAAGCCCTCAGAGTGTCAAAACCAATCGATTTCCATGTTAGCCACCCGCCCCGAGTGCCCTGCTCATTAGAAACAATTTACATGCCTCACATCAGTATGACAGCTGTAGTGAGGGATTTGTTTAGCTAATTTAGAATAATGGAGAAGCCCAATTAATCACACTAACACCGATGATCCCTAGCAGAGCGAGGTGAAGGCTTTGCATTATAGCATACACCTGTCATGGATGACTCTGGGGTCTTCCCTGCCCAGATCTCTGGGTCTCTTGCTGCCATCGAACAAGGAGTTCGCCGTTATAATCACAGGCCTAGGATATTAAAATGGGATCCTTGGTAAAGAAGAGGATGAAAGAAAAAACAGATGCTTTGCGCAGACAGGGTGATCATTTGAGAGCTCTCCATGGTGCTGAAACAGCTGAACCACAGAGGCATTGCTTTCATCCAGTTCTCTATGGCTTTAACACTGGACAATGGACATTGTTTAAGGTAAACAATGCCTTGAAGTTCTTTGAAGAGTTTCATCTGTCGGAACCATGACAACTAGCCCAGTTTTTGATGACTTAATTGAGAGTTTCACATCATTTCTTTTATTAAGGATAAGGACAGTCTGTGTTTGGCCATCCCTCTATGGATATATAGTATATTTTGTCAAGTTTTGGATGCTTAAGCTAGTTAGTTATTACTGTCACAGTCACTGCCTATGACAAGGGAATAAGCCGTGTTAGCTTCAGTGTTTATTAGTTTCTTAGTGTGTTATTAAATTGTTGGGTGTCTTCGGCGAACTGGAAAACGGATTTGGAGAGAAATCAGACAAACACAGTTAAATAAACTCCTAAGCCCCTAAACTCAGCTGAGATGTTACCTAGCCTGGTAACAAAACATTTGGAAACCAACCCACAAGCTCGGAGAACGAACCTTCACCATCACAGTTAAATAAATTGAGGGTGTTTCAATACTGGAGGTTTTGAAGAAGAGACTGGACAGAATGGTCTATGGTCTTCTTCTAGGGTTCACAAGATCCTTTCTAATTCTCTTGTTCTATATTCAGATGGAACATTGGAGACTGGACACAGCAATCCTGTGTCAAGAAATGTCAAGAAATGATCCTGGAACTGGGACAGAAAGAATATCTTTGTTTAAAAACATGTCAGATAGATGTTAGAAATGTCAACATAAGTCAAGCACATATTATTGTGTTTGGTGGACATGTGATCAAGCAAAGAACTATTGGAAAAAGATACATACCTGGTTAGAAAAGACGCTAGGAGAACATGTTGATTTTAAACCCAAACTTTTTTTATTAAGTATACTGCCAGAAAAGACTAATAAACAAAGCTTGTATTTGACTTTGCACGTTATAACAGCGGCAAGAATCATATCTGCACAATATTGGAAGAATGAAGGAGTACCATCAGATGAAGAAATAATTAAAAAAAATACTAGAATGCGCAGAGATGGACAGATTGACTATGAGACTCAAAGAAAAGGAAGAAATGGACTATTATCAAACCTGGAATTTATTTTACTATTGGCTAGAGGGAAGAAAAAAGGAGTAGGACTTAAACATGTATTAGCACATGTAAACTCAGACAGCACGTTGGTTGAAAAATCATTATTGTTTATATGAAAAATAAATAAATAAAAAGATTAAAAAAAAAAGAATATCCCCTATCACTGATAAGTTAAATCAATTGAACACCCAGTCAACAATAATATTCTAAAGAAGTCAACTGGGAAAAAAAAAACCATTGCTAGAACTCCTAAAATTTCCGAAATCTCTGGTGCTCAATTTCAAGTCACCCCCTGTTTTCATTTGCATCAGTGCAAAACCCACTCGGAATCAAAAATAATGAATCTGGAAAATCCCAGTAAAGTCACACTCGGAGCTGAATGAAAGCCCAGCAGCTTTTAGCACATATTTAATTGGGTTAAGGTATCAGCCTTCAGCAAAAGACTTTAATTCAAATGTGTTTGGGGGGAGCGAGGGGAGGGAATCAGAAGAGTTGATCCTGTGCGTAGCGAGATACACACACACAAAAAGGAGGAGGGTGAAAGACTGCGTGGAATTCTGGGAAGAAAGATTTATTAGAGTCATATATGTTCTCTGATCAAAGTTATTGGCGTAGCCTGCCCTTTGTGTGATGAAGAGGCCAAGCAGTTATTGGCGTAGTAGATACAGATCTCCTGGTTGTTATCCCTAGTGAGGGAGGTGACTTCCTGTTTCAGCCCTCACAACATATTGTGGCTATTGGTTTGTGTTTCCAAATTGCAATCAATGAATGCATATGAAGAATACCTTTCAGCTTTTTTTTTTTATTAAATCTTTTGATAGCATCCATCCCTTGACATTAGTAGACGTAGGGAAGAAGTCAAGGTTTCTGCTTGCCATCAACTACTCCCTGTAGGAGACCCAGGCGACACAGTATTGAATAACTGGAGGTTGTATAAATATTTATAGAAGTATATACCGAGAAGGTTAGATAAATAGAAGTATTAATGTAAGAGAAAACTAATCTTATTGTATATAATGTAGATAGGGAAATTTGGAGAGAGGAGTTGCTCGGACATTACCCCTGAATTGTATCTGAAGAGGGATGAGAGAGAAGAGAGAGAAAAGAGTAAAGGAGGGGAGAAGGAAGTAGGAAGGTTGGAGGAGAAGAGGAGAAGTGGGGAGAAAGGGGAGGAGAGTGGTGAAGGGAAGAGAAGAGGAGAGGAAAAAGAAGGAAGGAGGGAAGAAAAGAAAGGGAGAAAGAAGGTAGAGAAGAAGGAGTGTGGATACAGTGAAAGGGGAAATGGGCGAGCAACACCAAAAGTCCTGTGTATGTATTTATTTCATTTTATTAAAAGTATCTTGTATATGAATGTAAAAAGAATGTATGTTAACATCTGATAAATATCACGGTATATGTATGGGGGAGAGTTTGGAAAAATAAAAAATTATTAAAAAAAACCCCTACTCCCTGTGTAAGCGTAACTGCTCATCTGTGGCAGAGAGTGAGAAGAACATCTCCCGGCTTAGTTTTCCATAATTTACATTGGCTAATGATTATCATTTAGCTTCGCCCTTCATTTTGCAAATAGGGAAGACCAGCTATCAAGCCCGGCAAAGTCTACAAAATCCAGATCTTCTCATGCCATCCTTTGCCATCCCGGTTTGCAGGCAGAAGGGCTGATCCAATTAGCGACTGGAAAAAATGCATGCTACAGAATGGCCAGTTCACCTAGCCTGGTTAAGTTCCAAACCAAGTTGGGGGATAGGTCAGTCTTGCTTATCCCAAAAAGTGCTTTGTCAAAAGACAGCTGGCCTTTGTTTTTCTCCTGGAAGACATTTCCCTTCTCCTCCAAGAAGCTTCTTCCATCCAGACCGAGTCCAGCTGCTTTTGGGACAACCGTGACCTGGATGACTGAGAATTCCTACAGACCAATCTTAGTTGGTTTCAACCAAGGCTGGCTGGCTGGCTTGGCAGCTTAGCGTTGTGCATACCAAATCTTTGTCTGCGTAGAGTTTGAACCGGTACATTGCACAAACCAGGAAAAAAAGGGGTTTAATTCAAGAGCCGAGCGAAAAAACTGGCCCCGCGAAAAAGAGTGAGATGGTGTAGGCTGCTCTTTTTTTTTTTTTTTAAAACACACCTTGATTCAAATTTCATCCTGCTACTCTGGGCTAACCAGCTTTGCTGAGGGAATTCTGCCTTGGCCTCCCTGAGCTCTTCAATGCCTTTCCTGATTAAACGAAACAATCGTACAAATCAAAAACACAGTTGCTTTTGTCAGCCCTGAGAACAAGACAAATGTTCCAAGCCGTGTTCCATTAGCATATCGTGATCATTCCTCATTCATTTTTACAGACCTCCCAGTGAAATATTCTCCAAAAGGCATTAAACACTGCATGCAAATGAAGACACGCGTTCTCTTTCCCTCCCCTTAACGATTCATTATCTCTTGATAATATTTGGAAGTAGAGCTCCCTTAGAGAAACGTGCACAGATAGTAAGGAGGAGAAGGAGGAGGAGAAAGTTGGAGGAGGAGGAGAACAGATATGGAGAAGGAAGATGGAAGAAGGAGAAGGAGACAGGTATGAAGGAGAGGAAGAAGGAAGAAAGAGGAAGGGAAGCGGAAGCGGAAGGGGAAGGCGGAGGAGGAGGAGGAGGAGGAGAAAGAGACAAATATGAAGGAGAGGGAAGAGGGAAGAAGGAGGAGGGAAGAGGAAGAAAGAGGAAGGGGAAAGGGAAGGGGGAGGGGAAGAAGGAGGAGGAAGAGACAGATACGAAGGAGAGGAGAAGGAAGATGGAAGAAAGAGGAAGGAGAAGGAGGAGAAGGAAGAGGAAGAGGATATGAAGGAGAGGAAGAAGGAGGAGGAAGAGATGGTGGTGGTGGTGGAGGAGGAAGAAGAGGAGGAGGAGGACCCAACAATCCCAACAAAACAAACCCAAAAACTATCCCATTTTTTTTCATAGGAATTAATTCAAGGAGGAGGTTAATTTCCCTCTGGAGAATCAGCAAGGAGAACTATCAAAGTCAAAATGCACTGCTTTAACCAACATTTGGGCTCTCCCGCCCTTCCTCGCTCAAAGACGCGGATTTAATTCAAACAAAATGCTGCCAGCAGAAGAGAAAGCAGAAGCTGGAGGAAGGGTAGGAGTTAAGTGGAACAAAAAAAAAAAAAAAGCTATAGTTTACTCAGCATTTGTTACAGCGATGTAGCTGGAGGAAGGGAAAGAGCGCAAGGCTCACCCTTGGCGTGATTTAACTCTGCCACGGATGCAGAGATGGCAGAGGGCGGTCTGGTATCTTCAGAATGGAGCTGTGCAAAACAAGGAAGGAAGGAAGGAAGAAATAAAGAAGGAAAGAAGGGAGGGAGGGAGGGAGGGAGGAAGGGAGGGAGGGAGGGAGGGAGAGAAGGAAGGAATGGTGTCCTAGAATACACCACCCACTCCTTCCTTCCTTCCTTCCTTCCTTCCTTCCTTCCTTCCTTCCTTCCTTCCTTCCTTCCTCCCTCCCTCCCTTCTTTCCTTTATTTCTTCCTTCCTTCCCTTCCTTCCTGCTTTCCTTCTTCCTTTCTTTGTTCCTTCCTCCCCTCCCTCCCTCCCTCCCTCCCTCCCTCCCTTCCTTCCTTCTTTCCTCTCTCTTCCTGATTGCTTCTTTCCATTTTCTTTCTCCCTGGCCTAGGAAGGAAGTGTTGTCAAGCAACTTACGGATCCCATCAGACCAACTCGAAGTCTTCCTGATCATGGAAGCTGCAGCTGCACGTCTGTCAGTTCGCTGCCTTCCGGTTTTCTCTCTTCCCTTATGGCGTCTATTGCATCTGTTGGCCTTGATCTGTTCTCAGGACTGGACTTTGATCTTTAATTCTGAATCCACACCTGCTGCTTCAGCCTTCGTGGTTGTGGCTGTGAACTTCAGGCAGATCGCGTGGACCTGGTTCTGAGAAGACGTGGAAAACAGCAGCTCATAAAATCAGACGGTTGGGGCCCCTTCCATTGGAAATTTTATTAGCAAAGTCAGAAGGCAGGTGTGGGGTTATAGGAACAAGATTATATACATGTAATAGTGTTATTTTTAATGGCGATCATAAATATATCATCATGTACTTTTTATGAGGCTGGAGTCCTTTCCATTTGTGTTTTAGCTTAAGTGTTAATTTTAACTAGAGTTGGACCAGGCCCCAGAATGGCGACTGTGATAAAATAATTTTCTTATTTCTTTTGTTTACTTGTAACATCATGAATGTACATTTGTCCCATTGCACTTCATTCCTGGATTATTGCACATTTTTAAGAAACTGGAGTCCTTGCTGACTTTAAATCCAGGACGGCCTTTTCCAAACTCTGCCCCATCCGTTCAGGTTCCCAAGTTCTCAGCTCACCTGAATGGGGAAAAGTTGATCAAAGAGAGGCAATGGAATTCATCCGACAGGGAGGCTGGGAAGAAAGACCATGGAAACAAGCAGAGTTTTTTTTTTTTTTCAAATGCTATCGCCTCTGGCTCTGGAATCTTCTGCTGCATATCATGCAGCCAACAGCCTTCATCTGGCTCTCTACAGCTAACCCAGTTTGTTCCAGGCCTGCTTGAAAACCTTAGCAAGGTGAGCCTGGCCCCCAAGCAGAGCCAGATTTAATGAACAAGCATGAATCCTTTGGGATCCATTTCCACAATGCCACAGTCTCCTTCTGCTGCCAAATGAAATAGTTCTCCTTGACTTAGTTGCTACTTTGCAGGTGTATGTCTCCCTTTCTCTTATGGAACGCGCACGTTCTTCACCTCAGCTCCCCTGGAAGCATTACAGAAGAATATGATTGGAATATAATTAATGAATTGGAAGAAGGAGTTTTTTTAAGCGTTTTCGATACCCCCTATAATTATCTGCAGGAAAACACATTCATTAACAATCTCTGCGCATGCATGCTGGCAGCGTGTATTGACAATACCGGATATTTTCCTGAAAGGATTGAGATAACTAGGGATCTCTCTTTGAGGCTGCACAGCTCTGTTTACTTCCTGGATTTAGGGAATCGGTGAAGTAAAACAAATATTCTATTCCCCCTGCCTCTTGAATACATGTGTATTTTGGGGGAATGCAAGCCAAAGTAATCTTGGAGGGGAGAGACAGCAAGAAGTGCTTTCATCACAAATCTTTTTGTGGAGACGGAATAAAATCAAGGGCCCATTCAGAAAACGCTGCCCTTGACCAATTTGGGTTGGCTTTGGTGATAGTTTGTGTGTCTCGTTCAGACTGGCTATGAATAACTTCTGGCCAGTTCATGCAAATTGCATCCAGCATGTCAAATGCTGATAACTCCTTATATTTATTCTACAGGATTCCTGATTGGCTAGGGATCTCTCCACGCAGGAGGAATGGGGCCCTGAAAAAAAAAGAGAAGGGGGAATGGATATGAATGGATGCTAGAAATTGAAAGTCTTTTGCGTAAAATTTTCCTCGGAGAAACCATCCATGTTGTCCGGAAACTTCATGAGAGAAAGTTAAAATAAGGAGATAAATTTGCCTCCAATTCTTTTCCTCTCAGTCGTCTTTTTTTTTTTTTCAATCTTAATCTTAATCTTTCATTTTCAGTATTGGAAGAACAGATGACATTTTATTTTTTCTATTGACTGTAGAGCTGGCTGGACCATTTTGAATTTTCAGAAAGAACTATTTCTTCTTCTTCTTCTTCTTCTTCTTCTTCTTCTTCTTCTTCTTCTTCTTCTTCTTCTTCTTCTTCTTCTTCTTCTTCTTCTTCTTCTCCTCCTCCTCCTCCTTCTCCTTCTCCTTCTCCTTCTTCTTCTTCTTCTTTTCTCCTCCTCCTCCTCCTCCTCCTCCTTCTCCTCTTCCTCCCTCACCTTGCGTAGCATTAGTGACACAAGCCCAGCAAGCAATATGACTCAAAAAAGAAACAACCCTTTCAAATAAACTTTCCTTCACGCTCCTAAATTTCTTCCTCTGCCTGGAACTGACTTTACATTTGGCAATTCAAATGACCGGTCTCTTACTTTTATTGATGGAAAATGACAATCAAAGGGTATGGAACAGCAATTAACTAAGGTGACATTGGGAAGACACTGAGGTGGAGAAATTACACAGTTTAGAGGAACATCATTTTTTGGACAGCTAGAGCATTTGAACAGCAAAAAGTTCCTCCAAGAATCTCAGATCTTTCTCAAAAGGCATGGTGGAAAGATCACCTATCTCCCCAAAACCAAAACCTCTTCCAACAGGTGTTTATGGGTATATATACCCAATTAACTACACCTTTTTTTTATGTCGAAGGATTGGCATATCTTATTTTTCATCTGGGTTATTAATACGATTGTGGTTGTTGTTTGTTTTCCAAAACAATAAAAAGGAAAGCAACACTGGAGGATAACAACGAGACAATTGTTGCGATCGGATAGCAGAGAGCAGTCTTGCTCGCTGTCCTAGGGCCGAAGACAGAGAAACGGCGATCATCCTTTTAGAAAGATACGACAAATTGCAGACAATTAATAGATTTCCTATGTAGCCTGTTTAGCGTATTTTTGCCCTGCTCTTCGGTTGCAAAGGCTGCTGGGAAAAAAAAAGCTTAAAGGATTGTTTGTTTGTTTGTTTGCAAAAGCAGAAATTATCCTGACCTTGAGCTTAGAAGCAGAGAGACGTAGCACACAAGGAAAGAGCATGGGGAGGGAGGAAGGTCCAGATGTTGCTAGGTGATGATTGAAGAAGAAAGTATAATAAGCATTTTAAAAGATGCTTCACAATAGACTCAGTGAAGTAATCATATTCCCCTTTCTTCCCCTCTCCGTTGTCACATTTAATGAAGTAGCTTGTTACCAGCAGTGGCCATGGAGAGGCCAAGGTAGCTCACCAGCTATTCAGGATTTTTTTTTAAAGAAGTTTCTTTTTCTTTTCTTTTTTCCTTCATCAAAAGTGCGCTGCCTCTAAAAAGGACGGCGGGATCCTTCGCAAAAGGCTAAAGAATGATCTTAGTCCGGTGCCCTTTTCGCAGCTCTCAACGTTTATTCACTGGGCACAGTTCCCCTGAGAAAACAAATATTGGTTAGGGGGACAGTGCAGTCCTAGGCTGCATTAACGTGTGAAGTGTTAGGACCACTTTGTAAGGCTTTGGCAAGACCACACGTGGAATGCCGCATGCAGTTTCGGTTGTCACGATTTAAAAAAAGACGTCGAGACTCTGGAAAGAGGGCAGAGAAGAGCAACAAAGATGATCGGTGGACTGGAGGCTAAGACATATGAAGAACGGTTGCTAGAATTGGGGATGTCCAGTTTAATGAAGAGAAGGATGAGGGGGGACATGATAGCAGTCTTCCAATATTTGAGGGGCTGCCACAAAAAAGAGGGAGTCAAACTATTTTCCAAAGCACCTGAATATAAGGTAAGGTAAGGTAGTGTAGGGCAGGGCAGGGTAGGGTAGGGTAGGGTAAGATAAGGTAAGTAACATAAGATAACATAGGATAGGATAGGATATGGTAGGGTAGGGTACAGTAGGGTAGGGTACAGTAGGGTAAGGTAAAGTATGGTAAGATAGGATAGGATAGGATATGGTAGGGTAGGGTAGGGTACAGTAGGGTAAGGTAAAGTAGGGTAAGATAGGATAGGATAGGGTAGGGTAAGGTACAGTAGGTTAGGGTACAGTAAGGTAAAGTAAAGTAGGGTAAGATAGGATAGGATATGGTAGGGTAGGGTAGGGTAGGGTAGGGTACAGTAGGGTAAGGTAAAGTAGGGTAAGATAGGATAGGATAGGATAGGATAGGATAAGGTAGGATAGGATAGGGTAGGGTAGGGTAGGATAGGATAGGATAGGATAGGATAGGATAGGATAGGATAGGATAGGATACCTGAAATGGTATAGGGTTTCCTGCACAAGCAGGACTAGAAGACCTCCAGGGTCCCTTCCAACTTGGTAATTCTGTAATTCCATTAAGTGGATGCCTCTTTTCTATTTTCATGCCCAGCAAACGAATGACATCTGTTGCACACAGCCAGTTTTCCATCAGCATCCGTGTCCTGGTAACACAGGAGTTTGATACTTAACCTTTTGCTTGGTTTATAAGATTGAGGGGTGCTTTAAGGAACGTCGACTGCAACTCTAGGGTGTTTTCATTTTTTTCCCTCTTCCCCTGACTCTAGTCTAGTGCATGAGCTCCTTCAAGGCTGCTGCTTCTCCGTGGGCCTTCCCAGGTGGATGTTGACCTGCCTGAGGTTCAGCCGTATCACTGACGACGACGACACCCGTCCAACCAACATGGATGCTTTGCTCCGAAGCTCACCGGAATAATGAAGCATCTCCCAAGTAATTGAATCACGCAACTGTGGTTCCTCGCCTTCCCTCCTGCGTTCATTTTGTGAGCAAGGTTCAATCTTCCTTCATTAGCTTCGTTGCCCTTGAAACAAGGTGGCGGTGGGAACTGGGTGCTGAGTGAAAAGCTCTTAGCAAGCTGATTAAATCTTCCCAGTACAAATAGCCTGATCAGGCAGTAATTTGAGTGTCCACGAACGTGATATTTTTCGAATTCTTTCCCTTTATGCCAATGTATGCATTAGACAGGACCGCCTTCTGCTCTGGATGGTTTTGAATGAGGGTGGGGAAGAAAAAAGAAAAAAAAAGAGGGAAGGAAATGCTGGAGGCATTACACTCCACAAGGAGATATGAAGCACGCTGCAGAAAGGAGCTCTTGAAATCCTCCATCCTGTCTCTGGAGTGTGGGAGATGGATTTAAAAAAAAAATTCTCCTAATTTTTCCAATAGGCCCTGAAAGTGCTCCCACTTTATCCTTCCTTCCTTCCTTCCTTCCTTCCTTCCTTCCTTCCTTCCTTCCTTCCTTCCTTCCTTCCTTCCTTCCTTCCTTCCTTCCTTTCCTTCCTTCCTTCCTTCCTTCCTTCCTTCCACCTCTCCCCTCCCCTCCCTTCCCTTCCACCACCCAGGAAATTGAAATAAGAAAGAGACATTCCTAAATGTCCCGTTCTTGGATCTTCCTTCTGCAAATTCAGCATAAAACTGGACTAGGAAGGAGATATTCCTACATGTCTAGTTCCTGGACCTTCTCTTCTCTCTTCTCTTCTCTTCTCTTCTCTTCTCTTCTCTTCTCTTCTCTTCTCTTCTCTTCTCTTCTCTTCTCTTCTCTTCTCTTCTGTCTTCTCTTCTCTTCTCTTCTCTTCTCTTCTCTTCTCTTCTGTCTTCTCTTCTCTTCTCTTCTCTTCTCTTCCCTTCCCTTCCCTTCCCTTCCCTTCCCTTCCTTCTGCAAATTCAGCATAAAACTGGACTAGGAAGGAGGCATTCCTGCATGTCCAGTTCCTGACCTTCCCTCCCTTCTGCAAATTCAGCATAACCCCCCCTTTAGAGGCCGCCACCTGGAGTCACAGTGGCATTCCAGAAAACATCCCCCTCAAATCCCCTCCTTTCTCTAAATCATGGGTTTTGATCTGATGAGCCAAGTGTCTCCCTCTCTCTCTCTCTCTCAGCCTGCTGCAGGTCTTGGGGAAATAATGAGGGAAGCAGCTCAAGCAGTACATGGGGAGACGTTGAGGTTTCTACATTTATGGGGGGGGGGAGAGACTAATCAGGTGTTGTTTCAGTCTGCCTGTCTGCCTCCTCCTGGTGATTATCAAGATTGGATGGCAGCCGTTCAGGAGCCTCATCACATCTTCCAAGAATAAATCTGCCCCCCCCCCAGAATCTTGTTCCCCCTTCCAGGCAGGAGTGAGAGTGACAGCCACTTTGCTCCAAACTACCCTTTATTGGCTCTTCCTTTCAGCCCAAGGATGGGTGAGGTGACTCTTCGACACATTGAACAGACATGCAGATGTGCAGTATACCAAATAAAGGAAGGGAGTTTGGAGATCTTCTAGTCCAGGGGTAGGCAACCTGGGCTCTTTTATGACTGGTGGACTTCAACTCCCAGAATTCCTGAGCCAGCCACGCTGAGGGGAAAGGGAGAGGTTTCCAAGCTGAGCCATGCTGGCTCAGGAATTCTGGGAGTTGAAGTCCACGAGTCATAAAAGAGCCCAGGTTGCCTACCCCTGTTCTAGTTGAACCTCCTGCGGTGGATGGAAGCTGATCAAGGAGAGAAGCAACCTAGAATTAAGGTGGGATCTCCTGACGACGAGAATCATTAATCAATGAAAGGCCTTGCCTTCGGAGGTTGTGGGTACTCCATCACAGGAGGTCTTTAAGAAGAGATGGGACAGCTGTTTGTCCAGAATGAGACAATGGTGGACTTCAACTCCCAGAATTCCTGAGCCAGCCACGCTGAGGGGAAAGGGAGAGGTTTCCAAGCTGAGCCATGCTGGCTCAGGAATTCTGGGAGTTGAAGTCCACGAGTCATAAAAGAGCCCAGGTTGCCTACCCCTGTTCTAGTTGAACCTCCTGCGGTGGATGGAAGCTGATCAAGGAGAGAAGCAACCTAGAATTAAGGTGGGATCTCCTGACGACGAGAATCATTAATCAATGAAAGACCTTGCCTTCGGAGGTTGTGGGTACTCCATCACAGGAGGTCTTTAAGAAGAGATGGGACAGCTGTTTGTCCAGAATGAGACCTTAGACCATTTCAGACAAAGGGCTGTCCAGTCTTTTCTTTAAAATCCCCAGGGATGGAGCACCCACAACTTCAGGAGGCGAGCCATTCCACTGTTAATTAATAGAATAACAAGAGTTGGAGGTCATCTAGTCCAACCCCCTGCTCCAGGAGGAGACCCTATACCATTTCAGACAAATCGTTCATTTAATCTCTTCTTAAAAACTTCCAGTGCTGGAGCACCCACAACTTCTGGAGGCAAGTTGTTCCACTGGTTAATTGTTCTCACTGTCAGGAAATTTCTCCTTAGTTCCAGGTTGCTTCTCTCCTTAGTTAGTTTCCATCCGTTGCTTCTTGTCCTGCCTTCAGCTGCTTTGGAGAATAGCTTGACTCCCTCTTCTTTTGGGGGGCAGCCACTCAGATATTGGAACACTGCTATCCTGTCACTCCTAGTCCTTCGCTTCATTTGATCTTTTCATTATCGTACCGCTGGGATGTAAGCAGAAGGGGAGCCATGCACAGGACAAGGACTTCCAGATTTTAAATAAGATAAAATGCCAAAAGGACATTCATGGAGGCCAGTCTTTGGCCCTATGAATCTCCTCAATCTCTAACCTTGGAACACAAGGTTGGATCTAATCTTCTCTGACCAGAAATGAGGTTTTTTTTTTCCCCTTGATAAAATACTTTTGTAATGCCACAACAAAACTAATTAAAAAAAGCAAATGGACCTAATAACAGAATAATTGAAAAAGGAAGCAGTATAAAAAGCTAACTGGGGTGGCATATTTTGACTATCCAGAAAAGCCAAGCTCCCAAATCCTCATTCACCTCATTGCCATCTTTCTCATTCTGGGTTGGGAAGAGTTCAAAAGCCCTAATAACTCAGCCTCGAAGCTGCGGCTCCCTTGTCATATCTCCAAATCAGAGCCAGGAGCCACAGCCTTTTGAAAAATGAAGAGCAATAAAACTGTCAGCTCCAGAGATGTCTGCCTGCACAGAAGAGTTGTGGAGAAATGGAATCTTTGGCAAAAGGATTTTTCCTAAAATCCTTGGGAATCGATGTCCTTCTGTGGCTTTGAGAGTGTTTTTTTTTCTGGATGGTTCTATGTGTGTATATATATATATATATATATATATATATATATATACCCACAAACATCCAAAAGGAACATTATCAGGGGCGTCCATTTTGTTCTCCCGAGAAGCCAAAGAGCAAAGACGCTGCACATCCAAATGATGGATGGATTTGATCATCAGCAACCTGTTTTGCTACAGAATTCCTTGCAGTCCTACGGTAGATGTTGGTGAGTTTTTGGAGTGAGTTCCAGTTATATCCTCAAAGCTGAAGTTGCTCAACCATAGAAGAAGGCAAAAACAAAAAAAAATGTTGGGAGAATTAGATGGTTCCTATAAAAATGCCTTCAGAGTGTTAGATGCTTAAATATGTTTACACATATTTAAGCATCTAACACTCCCTCCCTCCCTCTCTCTCTCCCTCCCTCTCTCCCTCCCTTCCTCCTTTCCTGCCTGCCTTCCCTCCCCTCCCTCTCTCTCCCTCCCATCCTTCCTCCCTCCCTATCTCCATCTTCCTCCCTCCCTTCTTTCCTTCCTCCCTTCCTTCCTTCCTGCCTGCCTTCCCTCCCTCCCTCCCTCCCTCTTTTCCTTTCCTCCCTCCATCTACATCTGTGCTGCCTCTGTATTCATTGCCTGAAGGCCATAAATACATTCTGTCATGTTTACGATTATTGGTGATTTTGATTTGACGAACATCGATAACAAAGCAACAGTGCGGATGGTATTAAATACATTAAACAACTTCGGATCCACACCTTCTCCTTGTTTCCCTTTAGATTTCATCTAATATGAATCAATATTGGCTTAATAATTAATGCATTTAAACGTTTTTTATGTATATTTTATGGTAGATGGATCCATGCTCATTTTTACGATGATAGAAGATTTACTTTTCGGGGAAGTGGAGAATGCTGCCTTCCTGACTTTTGATTCCCCCTTTGCCGTGGGACCTAAGAGGTGACTCCTCTAGAGTTGTATTGCTTATGGCCTTCAACAAAGACCTTCTAACATGGACTCGAAGTGTTCAGAAAGAGAACAAACAGATGGGATTGGCTGATGGAGACATGGGCCTTCTTGTGGCATGGCACCAAAGAAGCTCTTCTTGCATAGAAACTCAAAGATTCTGCCCTGCTCTCGATGGGAAAAGATTAAATGACATTATAGAAGTAGCAAAGTAGATAATTGGTGGAACAACTCTTAGGATTTCTGCTCAGGAGTTATTCAGAATTTCCTTGACATTTACTTTGCTTTGTTTATTTGATTCCATCCCTTCCTTCTGTCTGTACAAAGCCAAGGACATCTTTTCAAAAAACAAAAATAAATACAGAGGGACCAGAGTCAGAGTAAAAACAAGTAAATTACTCCCCCCTACTGATACATACGTATATGTGTGTGTGTCTGTACACACACACACACACACACACACACACGCGCGCGCACACACACTCACTGAGAAGAAGTGTCTTAGCTGATGTGTTTAAAGTGTTGACAGCAGTGGACAGATGGAACTCTTCACGTTTTCACTGACCTCCCCTCAAATTTATAAAAGAAGAATATTGATCTTGGTCATGATTTAAGTTCCTTTGTGTTTTGTTTCTGCATTGATTGTTTCAATGGAAAGAAAGAGTCCATCAGAGAAGGAAGGGAGGAGGAGGAGGAGGAGGAGGAGGAGGAGGAGGAGGAGGAGGAGGAGGAGACATATAAGGAGGAGAAAATAGATAAGGAGGAGAAGGAGGAGAGAAGGAGGAGGACGAGAAGATAGATGAGAAGGAGGAGAAGGAGAGGGAGAATATAGATATAAGGAAAGAAGGAGAAGCTTGAAGAGGAGAAAGAGGAGAAGATAGATGAGGAGAAAGAGGAGGAGAAGAGGGAGAAGATAGATAGGAGAGGAGAAGGAAAGAAGGAGGAGGAGAGGAGAAGGGGAGAAGATAAATGAGATGGGGAGGAGAAGGAGAGAAGGAGGAGTAGAAGATAGATAGGATAGGAGAAGGAAAAGAGTAGAGAAAGAGGAGAAGATGGAGGAGGAGGAGGAGGAGGAGGAGGAGGAGGAGAAGGAAGAGAAGATAGATGAGAAGGAGAAGGAGAGGGAGAAGGAGAAGAAGAAGGAGAGGCAGAGGGAGAAGATAGGAGACAGGAGAAGGAGGAGGTGAAGGAGAAGGAGAGGAAGAAGAAGATAGATAGGATAGGAGAAGGAAAGGAGGAGAAGGAGGGGAGGAGAAAAAGGAGAAGATAGATGATGATGATGAGGAGAAGATAGATAATGATCAGAAAAGGAAAAGGCAGAAAAGAGAAGGGGAAGGATTTATTGTTCCACCTGTCAAACAAGGCTGTATCAAACCTCAGTGGAAAATAAGATGCAAAGCCCTTCAGCAAGTCTTTTGAGGCTAGTTTGATGAGTTCATGAAGACCCTCCTGTCGTTTTTCTCAGCAGCGTTGCCTTTTTTTTTTTTTCTTTCTGGGATGTCTTTCAACTTCCCGGCCTCTCCACAGCTTTGGATCTCCCTGGTGATCTCATCTCCAAGAACTAACCGGTACTAAACTGGGTTTGGTTTCCAGGTGTTGTAATTCTCCAGGCGTCGTTGACTCTATCTCACTGGCTAATCAGCAGCCAACGTGTGGAGTGCCAACGCTCTTGTAGCCAAAACAACCTTGCCCCCACCGAAGCTATCGTTCAGTTGCCAACGGAGCAATGCAAGATGATTGCCAAGGGTAATAAAAGTCTCGTTTATCTTCAGCAATGTTCCTCCAGCAAAATAATAAAAATCACATAAAATCTGCTTGGAGGGGGGGGAGGAGGACGGATCACGGTGAAAAAGAATTGAGGGTTGATTCACGAAAAGGAAAGTCATGCTTTTGGTGACTCATCCTTCCTGAAAGAGCTCTCATTATCACTGCTGCTGGCCTTCGAATCAAGGCGTATCCCTGGTACCATCTGGGAGAGGAGAGCTGGGGAACGAAGGGACAAATTAGACCTTCTGTGGTGGAGACAGCCGTTGATCTCCTGAAAGTGTGAACAATGAGGCTGCATTTAAGTGTGAACATCTCCTAGGCTGCACTTAACCTTTAGACAATCTAAGATGTCTCCAGAGTTTTCCTAAATGCAAAGGCAAGGAGGAAACACAAAGAGAAAGAGCTGGGGAGCAAACAGGGGGACTAGGGTTGAGGTTAGGTCAGGTCAAGACTGAGTTTTGCACAATAGTGATTAAGACATGGGACTTGTTGACCGGAAGGTTGGAAGTTTGAAACCCAAGCACTGCGTGATGGGTTGAGCTCCCGTCCTCGCTCTAGCTCCTGCCAAGCTAACAGTTTGAAATCATGCAAACGCAAGTAGATAAATAGGTACCACATTGATGGGAAGGTAACAGCATTCTGTGCGCCTTGGTGTATAATCATGCCGGCTACATGACCATAGAAGTATCTCTGGATAATGTTGGCTTCCTTGACTAGGAAACGGAAATGGGCAACAACCCCTAGAATCAGACAGGACTAGGGATATAAAAGTTATATAAAAGTTATATATAAAAGTTGGGGATTTGGCTGGAAAAAAATTATTGTTTCAGTCTATGAATTGGTGTTGGAACCTCAGAGTTAGTTTTATTTCGACATAACCATGCAGTGTATTCAATAAACAGTAAGATTTCGGAAACAGAACAAACCTGGAGTTTTATTTGGATTCTTGAGCTGGATGTTGACAAGACAGTGGAGGACGGGGGGGGGGGGGGCTAGTGTGGTGGTCAGAGAGTCAGACACAATTTAGTGAGTCAACAACAACAACAAAACTATATATCAGTGTGGCTGTGGGGCATTTAAGACACAGAAGAAGCCTCTTTGCTCCTGATGTTGAAGATGAGACTGCACTCAGCCGACACTCAAACACAAGATGACCAAGTGATATATCCAAGTTGCTTGTTTATTGCCGCACAGAAATCTCTCCAGAGGACCCAGCCTATTCTGCTTGTCCACATGTCAGCCACTTTTCTAAAAAAAACCTTTTTGCACTTGGCAAAGGAGTGCTATTCAGATTTTCTGCAGAGTGACAGGGTGATGCATAACAGGAGAAGAAGAAGAAGAAGATCAGCAGTCATCTTTGCTACCAGCGATGTAATAAAATTCTCAAGAAAATCCCGAAGGAATCCTGGGCAAGGGTGAAAATTCAAAAGCTGCTGAGTGGGTCAAGGAGGAAAAGTTTTAGGAAATTGGAAAATGGATCATGGGCACAGCATGTGCCACAGGTTGGTAGGAGTCGTAGATCACTTTCGGAAGATTTCAATTAGAAGGTGGGGGAACAGACTTTACAATAAACTGCCTGATTCTACCAAGTCTTGCTAGTTATAAAGAGAGAGAGAGCTATAAATATCCCTGGAAAGTCTGCAAAGTCAGGGATAAATGAATTGACAGCCCCAAAGAGGGAGGGAGGGTGAGAAGGATAAAAGAATTATAACAAAATGTAGTTAGGCTTTGGTGATTGTGTGCCATCCACAAAATATTGGTTAGTATTAACATTAAACGCATACACGGCGAGTTGTAAAGTTTACAGAGCCATTTCAAAGCTTCAGACCGTGTTTTGCAGAGTTATGTTAGCAATAATTCTCTATTGGATGAGATTTATGCAATCCAAAGGGAAGAAAATTGAAAAGAGTTTGGAACAGGCTGAACCTAAATTTCATCTTCCGGTTGATGTTTCGAATCATCGATTGACCAATATCCCCTTTTTTGGGAAAGGAAAGGAAATTCCGTTGAGTTAATATGTTTGAACAGTTAACCAGGCCGAATTGTTGTTGTTTTTTTAATGGCAAAACCGCTGAGTGCAATTCTTTGTGTAACAGAGATAACACTTATTTTAAGCTGAAGGCTGCAAGCCTTTGGAGACTTGCAATCCGCATGGTTCATAGGGCCCTCTGTAAAACCAATGTTTAATTTAAATAGAAAATTATTTAAAAACCTAAACCGCTTCGTTAGAATCAATACAGTCACTCAGCAAGCTCTTAATCTTTTCTCCCTTCCATTGGTTTGAAAATTTGCACTTCCAAAACAGTTTTGGAAGAGGTTTGGGGTCCTCCACTGAAGGCTTGGGGGGTGACATGACGTCGGGGTCGGGGACCTCTGGGGTCTACATTTCCTTATCCCCCGTGTATTTTTTATAAAGCATCAGGAGGGAAAAATTTCAACAGCGTGCACACTCCTTCATTGGACATATAATGTGAAGACCAATCTGGGCAAGGTGGAAGGAAAGAAGGAGAAGAGGACAACTGCCAGCAAGGTGCATGGATTCAGCTACAGTACTGATGGTTACACCTTTGGAAGACCCAAAAGACCAGATCAGGGGGCAGATTTTCATGGAGAAGAATTACATGGCCTCTAAGAGTCAAGATAGTTGGCCAAGTAGCACCCAACTCCAAGTAGCACCCAACCTACAGTATTAGGTTATTCCCAAATGAAGTAGAACTATCCATCTACTTAGAAGTTGCAGTCATTCACAGGGGGAATAACGTCCTTCTTAACCCTTCATAAAGTTGACTCTGAGGCAGGAGGTCCCACCCTTATATGGACCCAACCTTTTAGCCTAGACCTTGGCAAATGAATTCTTTGGTTTCTAAGCCCCTCCCCTCTCCCACCGACCCCAAACGTGAGTCTTTTGTCGGGCTAGGACATAACTGACGTTTCTTCAAATGATGGATGATCAAAGAGCTGGAAGACAGGAAGACCGAAGGAAGCAGATCTGTCAGTCCCACCAAACCACAGTTTTGCGAGAATAATAACCGGAGTCCAGAAATGCATTCTTTATCTCCCTTCCCCACAAAGCCCTCAGCCTTCATGACACTTTGTGATTTAGAATCCACCCTCAAATGCCGAAATAATTAGCACTGGGATCAGATCCAGTCAAGCCACCAGTGTATAAACTTCATTTCAAATAAGGAAAAGCAAGGCTGATTGGAAATCGGAGACCATTTCCCCGTCTCCCCCAGGCCAGGCTATTTAATTTACAATATACACAGAGTCAACCAACACAACAACCTAGCCAAAATTGCTTCTGTGTAAGGAAGGGGGTGGGGGAAAAATGCAGCTCTTTACATATTCCGGCCAATGTCAATTTATTTAAAAACCTAATAAGGTAATTTTCAAGGCAGCGGGAATGAGGTGAAGCCCCAGTATCTAAACTTTGCAGATGGGGAGAGAGAGAGGGAGAGAGAGAGAGAGGGAGGGAGGGAGGAAGGAAGGAAGGAAGGAAGGAAGGAAGGAAGGAAGGAAGGAAGGAAGGAAGGAAGGAAGGAAGGAAGGAAGGGAGAAGGATGGTCAGGGTTTTCTGTCAGGGAGCAAGGTAATAGAAAATGCCAAGTTTGCAAGTCATGAGTCAAAACCAGATGCCTTGGCTTGCAATTCTGCAAAGACAGCAAACTGGATGAACCCTCATTGACCTGCATCATTCTTTCTTGAGTAGTCAGAATTATAATCATCATAAGACTGACCCAACATCTCAGTTTCAAGTCATCTTTATAAGAAGCCAGCGCTCTGTCTTCTGGGTCTACCACAGGTTGCTTCCCTGATTGAAAGTTGTTTCTTCTCAAGGTATCTGGAAGCTTGACCTCCTCCCCCAAATACAGGGTAGCCCCAAATTTATGACGCTAAGCGAGGCATTTGTGGAGTTTTGCCCCACTTCACGACTTTTCTGGCCACAGAAAAGGAAATCGATTAAGAAAAGGATTAAGGAAATCGCCGCACTTGTTAAGTTAATCACATGATGCTTAAAGGAATCGGGCTCTTCCTTTTACCGACCTCGGCAGGATGGAAGGCTGAGTCAACCTTGAGCCGGTGACTGTGGTGGGATTCAGCCAGTTCGCACCAGTTTGGCAGAACCGGCAGCTAACTTTTTGTTGCCCAGGCCCAGAATGGACTTCTGGAAGTGGCATCCACACAGAGAACATGTTCACATATTTGCATCCCACCGCTGGCTGGTGAGACTCAAACTACTAAACTGCTGGTAATTGGCAGTCAAGCAGAATTAGCCTGCAGTGCAGCATTCTAACCACCGCGCCACCCCTGGTCTTCCAACATCCTTGTTATTTTCCCAAATGACTTTCCAAATGTTAGCTCAGCCTCCATGAGGTGGGGACGTCCCAGTCTCTCTCCTCTGGCTAATTGGGGACATCTACATGGAAAGGACCAGAGGATGGTCCAGTTCTTCAGCTCGCCAGCTCGTTAAAACAAACTCCATAATTACGCAAACCTTTTGCATCCAAGAGACCGAGGTGGGTTTTAATTAAGGCAATTATAGTCAGCAGGACAAGCAATTTGGAGAGGCATGTAATGGCTCAAGCTGACATACTACCTTTTCCAAAAGATGGTGCTGATGATGCTGGCTATGACTGGAACAGCTCTGCTTTGCCATTGCTCTCCTGAGAAGCTTAGACCTTTCCTTGACCCTCTCTGGTTTTTGATGGCCATCGCAAAATTCAAGCGGAAGGGCTTCCCCAATGCTCTATATCTCATCTGATGAACCAGGCAACACAAAACCTTGAAGGACAAAATGTCCATTGGGGGAGAGTTGGAAAAAAAAGAAGGAAAAATGTGTAAGGTAGAGGCATATATGTAAGGGAGACATTCTTAAAGAGAGGAAGTAACACCATGAGCTCTATTCTATTCTATTCTATTCTATTCTATTCTATTCTATTCTATTCTATATTATATGTTCCATATTCTATTCTATTCTGCTCTACTCTACTCTACTCTACTCTACTCTACTCTTTCATTCTCTGTTCTATTCTACTCTACTCTACTCTACTCTACTCTATTCTACTCTACTCTTTCATTCTCTATTCTATTCTATTCTATGGAAGAGAAGAGAAGAGAATATATAGAATAGGATAGGATAGGATAGGATAGAATAGAATAGAATAGAATAGAATAGAATAGAATAGAGCTGGAAGGGACCTTGGAGGTCTTCTAGTCCAGCTCCCTGCTCAAGCAGAAGAACCTATACCATCTCAGACAGGTAAACATCCAGGCTCTTCTTCCAATTCTACAACCTGGGGCTATAGGACTGAGAAACTTGGCATCATGACTTTGGTGATGACATCTGGTTGTAGTTCTCCAGAACATTTGAGATCAAATGTGGGCAAAAAAAATCTCCCATTTTTCTTGTAAGAATAGTTCTCAAGAAAGAGATGGGAAGTCCTAGCTGGATCAGGGTATCCTACTTCATAAAATCTACCAGTAAAGTTGCAGTGAGTTTAGAGCTGATCCCCCCTCTCCTTTCTCTCTGTGATCATCTGATTCCTCCCCCCACTTTTTTAATATTGTTGTTTATGATTATGAGGATATTTTAATGACAGTTGTTTGTTTATGGCTCTTACAACCCATGTGTTTTAATTGCCAGTAGATAGCTCTGGGCCCATCAATTTTTATTTTTTTATTTTTTGCTTTTGGCTACATATTATCCCTGCTCTGTGTTAATTTGGTAACGGGGAATTCTTCCAATCACAGAATTCCTCCTAGAGAAGATGACAAAAAGGATATATTCCAACACACCTTAGTTCCAAGAATGTTTCTTTCCCTCTCTTTTTTTTCCCAGGGTCATGAAAGTCTTCGTAGGGTGGAGGGAAAGTGGGAAATTTAATTAGAATGTTCCCGAAGAGGCTTCTGAATTTTCTTAGCAATTAGCATTTCATTAAGGCAGGGAAATTGCATTTACCAGAATAGGGGCACCGCCTTCTCAAATGCTTCTTTATTTTAAGATCCTGCCATGATTCATTGGCCACTCACTGCTGAGCTTTGGGTGAGATGGACAGCTTTAAAAAAAAAAGCTTATGTGTCATCTGTCTACCTTTTGGAAGGTGGTTCTCAAATGCTCATAGAGACAACTGAACATTGGCTGAAAAGTAAATTCCTTGCTGAGTGGGTGCTTAGAGGCTGTAGTGCAATGTAGTCTGGATTCCCAGGAGGGAAAGGCTGCATTCCAGAGGACCAAGACCCAGCAAACTTTCTATAGTTTGGTTGGGAGGAAAAGGGTTAAGATGGCCCCTCCTTAATAGTTCCCATTGTTGTTGTTAGTTGCGAAGTCATGTCCGACTCATCACAACCCCATGGACAACATTCCTCCAGGCCTTTCTGTCCTCTACCATCTTCTGGAGTCCCTTGAAGCTCATGCCTCCTGCTTCAGTGACTCCATCCAGCCACCTCGTTCTCCGTCGTCCCCTTCTTCTATTGTCCTCAATCTTTCCCAGCATCAGGCTCTTCTCCAGTGAGTCCTTCCTTCTCATTAGGTGGCCAAAGTACTTGAGTTTCAACTTCAGGAGCTGACCTTCTAAAGAGCAGTCGGGGTTGATCTCCTCTAGGACTGACCGGTTGGATCGCCTTGCAGTCCAGGGGACTCGCAGGAGTCTTCTCCAGCACCAGAGTTCAAAGGCCTCCATTCTTTGGCGCTCAGCCTTTCTTAGGCTCTAGCTTTCACAGCCATACGTTGCAACTGGAAAAACCATGGTGCAAGTCGTCTACTTCAGTTTGACAAGATTCTGTCTAGAGATGGGAAACAATGAAGAAAAACTACTTGGGAGAATTTCAGCATGCCTTTCTGTCTGGAACCTGACAGGCCCACTTCTTCAGCCTTTAAAATTATGCTGTTCTGCTTGCACTTTATTTGCAGCCACAAAGATGAGGACTTTTTTTGTTGGTGTTGGAAAGAAGCCATGACTTGGCCTTAATGACTGATGATGAATGGGAATTGAAACCCAGAAGGCTAAGGGTATTTGGAATGCTTGTCCTTTAGGCCACTTTTTACTCCATCTTACTCAACCTAGAATCCACTAATCTTCCAAAATGGGCATAATACAGTAGATATTACCTTCTTTTGTAGAAGAGGCAACAGAGAGACACTCACAGGCAAGTCTACATCTAGGCATACTTTTGCTTTTATAACTTGAGTATATCAGCCCGACTTGAGATGAATAGGGGAAAAAGAGAGGGAGAGGAGAGAAGGAAGGGGGGAGGGAGACAGAAAAGGAGAGGGAAAGATCTACTAGAATGGATGGAAGATCTCCTAGTTCTCCTAGAATGTTGGCCCAACCAAGATCTTCTGAAGATCTTCCAAGCATCTTCTGAAGATCTTCCAAGCATCTTCTGAAGATCTTCCAAACATCTTCTGAAAATCTTCCAAAGATCTTCCATTCTTCCTTTGGCCCCAAAGGAGGAGTTATCTCATTTTAAATAACTGTAATTGTGACAGGGGGAAAAGCAAAATGCTTGCTGAAGTCTCTCCTCCTAGGTCCTACCCCATTACAATGAATTCTTCACTATTACAAAGGCAGCCAGAGGCTCTTTGGAGAACAGATGTTGGTTGACCCCATAGTCACCTCTACTTAATATATTGCTTCTGCTGGAGGGCTTTCTGATACGGCCAATGTGTCTTCCTCATCCCATTTAAATGAAGCAGGGAGAATGAGAGAGAGAGAGAGAGAGGGAGAGAGAGAGAGAGAGAGAGAGAGAGAGAGAGAGAGGGAGAGAGAGAGAGAGAGAGAGAGAGAGAGAGAGAGAGAGAGAGAGAGAGAGAGAAAGCGGAAGGGAATGAACAAGATCCTTGCTTTCTCTGGAGGAGAGCTAGACAGATCCATCACTCTAAGATTTCTGCCTACAGCAAAGCTTTCTTCTTTCCTGCTTGGGCACTGAATCTAAAAGGCACTGATTTGTGTATGGAAGGTACGCAACTGAATGGCCTTTTACCCCATGGACCTACAAGGGTCATTGTCCCAAGAATCATTGCTGTTCCTTTTGGATCTCTTGCACTGCACAATAAATTCCTATAATTGCAGGGTGCATGGGATATTTCACAAAGTTAGATTGTCTGGAATGGAGTCTCCTTCAAGAGAGCCTAGATGGTGTCATGGTCTGTGGGAACGACCTTAGGAGATAGGAGAAAAAGACACACACTGGACAGCTGACACCTAAAGAACAGCTTCATCCACAGAGGGTAAAACAAAATTGTGGGAAACAATTCAGAAGGGGTCCTCCATGTTTTCTGGACAGGGAAAGGAAAGACTTGTAAGATCCTGTTAAGACTGCCTTACAAGGAAGATAGAGTCAGTCTTCGCTATTGGGCTTCTTGCCTGGATGACCTTGAATGGTTAACAGATTGAAATGAGTTTTGGGGAGAAAGAAGAAAAGATCCCAACTTATTGTAGCAGAACACACTCCTTCCGTTCATTTTGATTCAATCAGAATAGAGCTGGAAGGGACCTTGGAGGTACTCTAATCCTTCTAGTCTTCTTGAAGACTAGGCCTTTTAGAAGACCTTGGAGGTCTTCAAGTCTTCCTGTCCTGTCATAGTCCTGGATGAAGGTGGCCAAAGAAAACCTCAACCTTGTTGGCTAGAATTCTTTTCTCCTTCCTCTCCAAATTCAAATCTGTCCTGAGTCCTTCAAGTCCTACAGAGCCCTTCCTCCCTGTAGGCTTAGAGTGTGTATTGATGAAACGGTGAATGTCTACCTTATTTATATCTTTGTCTAGTGTAGCCCGATCTACCTGTAAACAGCTGCTGGGCTAGGAGAGAGAGAGGCAATAAGGAAGGGGAAAGGTGGAGACAGGGAAGGAAACACACCAACGGAGAAGGGAGGTATTTCATTCATCTTTTCAGCATGTGGAGAAGAAGGGTGAAGGTCGAGGGAGACTCACTGCATTGCACTGATTAAAAAGTTGACAGCCATTCATTTTGTTTTATGAAATCGTCAATTGATCTGCGATCACGGGCTCCCGTCAATGCTGAGAGAGTCAGCAGCAGGATTAAAGTACCCGAAGAAAGAGAAGAAGGAGGAGGCGGTTTTGGAGAAGCAATTCATTCTTCTCTGGAAAGGAACGTGCTGCTTTCGGGTCACCCCGTCCTCCTTCAAGGTTTAAGGAAAGAGCTTCTATTTTTATAGGTTTTTTTATATATATATTTGTGAATGGATGCTACTAAGCAGGTTGGACCTTCTAAAAAACTGTCACTGTGGAGCCAAAGAGGGGTTTGTTACCTGAAATAAGTGATAAAGGGAATGACTTTGAAGCATGCATGGAGTGATTTCCACATCGAGTAGCCATAAAAGGCCCTGACAACTCCATTCCCATCAATCTTCCTTTAAAAAAAAATGTAAACGCTGCTCTCCAATCATCTGCTCCAACACGTAAAGCCTTCTCCAGCACCTGTTAAGAAAGAGGAATGACTCTGAGAAGAAAGACAGGGACGGATTCGCACGTTCCCTGGAGAGAGAAGAGACCCTGGAAGAACTGACATCATAAACTGGGCCAAAAAGTCACCCAGGAAGAGGTGGAAAGGTGATCTTGGCAGGAGTTCAAAGAAAGGTTGGGGATATGCTTATCCACCGGCCATAAAGAAGTCATTTATCAAGTAACCCAGCCCTTCTGAATGCAGGCGAGACCCCGAGGCAGGCGTGAAGAATGAGCCTTCACACACTTCTGCTCCCAGACCAGGCTAGCAGAGAACCTACCATGAAGAGGTTAGCAAAGGAATGCCAAGGATGTCACCTGTAGATGAACCACGCCAGACAAGTTTTAGTCTTCCCATTTAAAAAAAAAATAGAATAGAATATAGAAAATGGAATAGAATATAGAATAGAATAGAATAGAATAGAATAGAATAGAATAGAATAGAATATGGAATAGAATAGAATAGAATAGAATAGAATATGGAATGGAATGGAATAGAATAGAATAGAATAATAATGGAATGGAATGGAATGGAATGGAATGGAATAGAATAGAATAGAATAGAATAGAATAGAATAGAATAGAATAGAATAGAATAAGGAATGGAATGGAACAGAAGCTGGAAGGGACCTTGAAGGTCTTCTAGTCCAGCCCCATGCTCAAGTAGGAGAATCTATACCATTTCAGACAAGTGACTGCATAGTCTCTTCCTTAAAAACCCCCACTGAGGGAACACCCATGATTTCTGAAGGCAAGCAGTTCCATTGGTTGATTGTCCTCACTGTTAGGAAGTTTGTCCTTAATCCTAGGTTGCTTCTCTCTTTGAATAGTTTCCAACCATTGTTTCTTGTCCTGCCTTCTGGTGCTTTGGTGAACTGTGACTCCCTCTTCTTTGTGGCAGCCCCTCAAATACTGGATCACTGCTATCATCTCTCCCCTATTTCTTCTTTTCTTTAGACTAGCCAAATCCAAATCCTGCAGCCATTCTTCCTACGTTTATATAGTCTACCCTTGCATTTTCCTTTAGCTGTGGAACAGATCAGGGAAGCTTTTCACGAGAGTGGCTGAGTTTGCAGATCCTACAGCAGTGGTGGCGAACCTGTGGCACGGGTGCCAGAGGCGGCACTCAGAGCCTTCTCTGTGGGCATGCACGCTGTTGCCCCAGTCCTAGGCCTTCAGCTGGGTTTTATAAAACCTTTTCACTTTAGGCCTCCGCCGCCGGGTGCAAAAAAAAAAAAAAGTTTCAATCAATCAGTTTCAACTTCTCATGGGGAAAAAAAAATCTCGCAAAGTTGTAATTGATTGAACTTTTTAGTCCCACCCAGTCTGCCGTTACCATCGCAGCCATGCCCACCCAATTGGCCACACCCAGCCAATGGGCTACAACCAGCCAATGGGCCACACTCACCCGGCACCCGACGATGCATAAGTGGGTTTTGGGTTGCAATTTGGGCATTCAGTCTCTAAAAGGTTCACCATCATTGTCCTACAGAGTCATGACGGTCCTTGATGCATTGTGGGCCCTGCATGTTTTGTGAGGAAAATAATTTTGGTTTCTTCTAATTAGCATGGGTAAAACCAAACATGTTTTAGCACGATGGGGTGAATCAGATAACCCAGGTCTTGTCTTTATTTTGTCTGGTGGATATGTCAAGAGGGGACAGAGTTGAGAATAGGTTAGAAATTCTGTTTTGTATAAAGAGCACACACCGAGTACAGTCACCAGGCGCCTTACCGCTCAACTATATTACTGTAACAGGAAACAGGAAACTCTCCTCAGAACATAAAGAAATCATAGATTAGAACCATAGATGCACGCTAAACGCTGCCCTCTACTGGCGGAATAATTCTGTAGTTGGTGCAGTAAAAAAATACATTCTAACCAGTATTCCAACATGATAACAGTTTGTCCAGGCGTATGACACCCCAGACTCATCAATGCTTATTCCTAACCACGTTCTATCAACAGCTCAAGCAGCTCTATGGTCTTAGATGATCAGATGAACTGATCACAGAAGGTTTGGATCCATTGCTGATGTCTTTCTGCTGGCAGATCTCTTTCAATATTGTGGGTGCTCCAACACTGGAGAGACTGCACAAGCATTTGTTTGAAATGGTATAGGGTTTCCTGCTTGAGCAGAGGGGGTTGGACTAGAAGACCTCCAAGATCCCCCTCTTTTATTGTTTTTGAATCCCTTGAATATTTGTTCTTTCTGTAGGCAAGGAGCCAGCCTTAAAAAGTTGCCCTTTCTCCTGGCTGACATAAAATTAGACCTTATAATTTCATTCAAATTCTCCCAAAGTTTGGAGGAGTGGCACAGAGCCCCAAAATTGTGGACACATCACAAATAACCTGTTGAGTTCAGCCTGTTTTGGATCCAGAGCTCTCTTCATCATTCTCCGTATCTTACCGGGATTCCTTTTTTTAAAATTTGCATGCACATACTTTTCAAAATTGTTTTTTTCTTTTCTGTTTTTTTTTTTTTTTGCAGGGCAAGATTAAAAACTGCATGCAGTTACAACTTCACCTTCAAAGCTTCCTGCTAAAATAAACATCAGGTGTGACGATCCAGGGGGTGCATTTCTTCTTTTTTGAGGACGCGATGCAGTACAATTGTGATTTTTCTGTCTTGTGGACGTTGCTCTTCGCCACTGAGAGAAGTAATGTTAAGCCTCCTTGAAACAGGCAGAGGCTCATTAAAAGCAGTCCTAACAAATCGGTTATCAGATGTTGAACGCATCACCCTTTTCAAATAAACCTGTTAAATAAATCCACCCTAAAGATAATTAAGTCAGCTTTATGCCATCACAATAGACTCTTATCCATTGGGGAAGCTTTAACAGAGAGGTAAGCTGCTTAAATGTAGAATAGTCCAAGAAGCAGACAAGAAGGTAGGTCTTTTGAAGGAAGAGATTACGGCAGGAGTCTCCAACCTTTGGGGTTGGCGCCACTGCCCCTGCATGAGGATCGTGCTGCTGCCCCGTGTGAGGATCGCGCTGCTGCCCATTGCACTGCGCAAGGATAGCATCGTAGCCTGCAGTGATACCGCCCTGGTGTGAGGCTCATGCCGCATCCTTCCTGCCACTTGCAGCACTGCCACCCGCCCCCGCACAAGGTTTGTGGCAACGCTGCCATCAGTGCAATACTACGTGCAACAGTGGCACTGCCCAGCTACTCATGCAGCCCAGCAACCAAGAGGCTGAGGCCCGGTAGTGGGCCACAGTCCATAGGTTGGGGACCTCCTGATTACAGCACTGTTTCCCCCTTGGCAAGGTGGGCTAGAAAGTGTCCATCTCATACACTAAAAGCTTGAAATGGTACAGTCTGGTTTGTTCTGCATATGCAGGAGAAGAGCAGGCAGAGCTGGAGGGCGGAGTTAAGCACGTCACGAGCTTAGAATCATCGCGTTGCTGTTTTAAATTGCTGTTAAAAAAAAGACAAGAAGAAGACCAGCATAAACTCAATTATGACCGCAATAAGTACACCAATGAATGACCTGAAAGGCCAATTCAAGACAGATCACCCTGAAGAGATGCTATATTTGTTGTTTGCTAGGAATCAACATGGACCAGATGACATTAATCAATCAGCGACATCTCCCAGTAATGAAATTCAGAGCAGAGCTGAAATGTCTATCTCCAGCCACCAAAAGATGATTAACCTTTCATTTTAGTTTCATTTTCCCTACATTGGGGTTTAGTTGTGCTCTTTTGCATTATATATGAATTTGACTATTATTCTCTCTGAACTGAAGCCAGCAAATTTAATAGGTGTAACAATTCTTCGAATGGGGAGGCATCACTGGGGCCTGCTTGCCATGTCACTGTTAAGATGAGATTGACCTTAAGAAAGTGAAACAATCTCCTTCAGCACCACAAATATATGGCACTTCGCAACAGAGCTGATTAGCCAATGTCTGGCGATTGTGTCAATGTTTTTTTTTTTTTTTTGCTGTTTCATTTTTTCCTCCAACCTAGTTTGGTCAGTCTATCTGTCTATTACCTATCTACCTACCTACCTACCTACCTACCTACCTACCTATCTATCTATCTATCTATCTATCTATCTATCTATCTGCTATCATTTATTCTCTATCATCTATCTATCTATCTATAAAAAAGCTTCTCTTTTTAAGACCCTCTAATCCCTTAATTTGGGGTGGAGTCAGGATGACTGGAAGGATATGAGCATTTACTGGCTGGATGCCTTTCCTGATGCCACATGGAGTTCACAGTAAATATTTTGTTCTTTGCACTCTTTGAGAGAAACATCTGCCGCTATCTAGGGTAGAACTCTCAATCTTTCGAGTGGGAGGTGAGTGTCTTCACCACACCGCTCATCTACCTACCTACCTACCTACCCACCCACCCACCCTCCTTCCTTCCTTCCTTCCTTCCTTCCTTCCTTCCTTCCTTCCTTCCTTCCTTCCTTCCTTCCTTCCTTCCTTCCTTCCTTCCTCTTATCTTGGACCCCAGTTGTGCACCCCAGATAAATACATTTTAAATGACCACATCCTCATGCATAATTGGCATTCTGCCTTGAAAGATCTCAGGTGGAAACATCAAAATCAGGTGAATTTGGACGTGTGTGTGTGTGTGTGTGTGTGTGTCTCATGGGACGTCAGCCATTTAAAATTGCCTGTAATAAATTAAGATTATTTCATAGCAGGGTTCTAGGTGTGCCATTCAAGTGCAGGAACCTGCTGTTGCTTCTAGAAATGTTTCATAGTGGTCTGTGGCATGGGAGGCCCTACAGGGTCATGCTATGTAAGATGCAATCCCCACCTTCTGCATATTCATTTATTCTAAAATAGCTCTCTCTTCCCTCCTCTTTTAATTTGCAAATTGCTAGGACGTTGCCTCCTTTGTTATTTATTTATATTTTTTTTCTCCCCGCAATGGTGGCTCACATCCAGCCAAATGTATCGATATGGCACCGTAAGCAGTGAAATAGCAGGGAGGCTGTGTTATTTTCCCCCACGGAATTGCTGGCTAAAAGAAAAGTGAGAGGGGGTTGAGGGAAAAAAACCCACTTTTGCTAAAGACAAAGCATGCACCAGAATAGCAACACAGTTTTTTTGGATGATCCCATTTAATCCATTTTTAGCCTGTAATAAACTAGCAAGGCTGTTAGCAGCTTGGCTGAGGGGAGAAGGGAAAAGAATGTTGCATTCTTGGAGGGGGAAAAAAATCACCAGTTACAAATTATTTTGGGATAAGGAATCCAGAAACTGGATTCTGAACATTTCTTTGTTGGCCTGTTCCAAGGGCAACCTGGACTTCAAGGTGAGCTTCAAAATCAGGTGGTCTTTCCCGCTCTCTCCATTTGGGAATGACAGAAAAAAAAACCTCTCCCTATTCTCGTCCTCCACATCCAAGGTCTAATATTGAATTAAAGATGAAATAAAACAATGAAAGATTCACTTTCTTTGTACCTGGAACTTCCACCTTGGTCCCCTTCATTGTATATAACAGATTAAGCTGGACTACAGGCTCTATGTTGCTTACCACTGTTGGCATATTCCCTTCTAGGCAACGAAAGCAGGTATTGAGTGATGCATGGAGATCAGTGGTTATTGATTATTGGTAATTATTGGTTTGTTGATTATTTCCATTTTTTGCAGGCCTGCAGGGTAGTGATATTTGTTATTGTTGTGTGTATTAGCATCCTGCTGAAATGCTGTAATTTTGCCCCCTCCTCCTGCTGCTTTTCCTCCTCCTCCTCCTCCTCCTCCTCCTTCTTTTCTCCTTCTCCTCCTCCTCCTCCTCCTCCTCCTCCTCATCCTCCTCCTCCTCCTCCTCCTCCTCCTCCTCCTCCTCCTCCTCCTCCTCCTCCTCCTCCTCCTCCTCTTCTTCTTCTTCTTCTTCTTCTTCTTCTTCTTCTTCTTCTTCTTCTTCTTCTTCTTCTTCTCCTCCTCCTCCTCCTCCTCCTCCTCCTCCTCCTCCTTCTATTTCAGGAACAATGTTAATTTTTCCACTGCATTGAAGAACCCTAGATTATTTTTCCTCCTTAAAAAAAACCAATAACTCTTGCTGTGTTGCTGTTGTTGTTGATGATGATTGATAATAATAAGCTACCAACGGAAATGGTTGGTTTCCTTGTTTTTAAAGGTCACTCCTCCATTAGATATGCCACACATTTCTTTGCGAAGTTTAACAGTCTAGTGTGAACCTCAGAAAGAATTGTAGTTCACCGGCCACTTGGTTGGAACGTTTGTTGGTTCCACTGCTCTTGGGAAGATCCTGTGATTGTATGATTAATAACAGATACCAAGGAAGGATTTCTGTCGAGAAAGAAGCTGGCTTTATCACGAGGATCATAGAAAAGCATATTGGATGTTAAGTTGCCATTGTCCCCAAACCCAATGAGGTGATAAAATTAACTTTCTCGTTCACGTTAATCACAGTGGGAACTGGTTAATACATGGATGATCAATGGGGAAGCTGGCTGTGGAATTCTGGGAGTTGAAGTCCACATGCCTTAAAATTGTCAAGGTTGAGTGCCTTAGATTATAGGTTAGAATTGTTTTGAAACTTCAAGTTTAGGAGACCAGCCACTTCGTGGTGTCCTATGGGAGCTGTCTGAGGTCCTGAAAGACACCCACCTAATACAATGAGTGAGGAACAAACTTTTGGGGTAAAACAAGAGAGAGGAAGGTATGAGTGGCATGACACAATAGCATCATGCAAGTGTGCATCTCATTGCATAGCACCATAAGCCCCTCAAAGCCACCTCGATGTCCCCCCCCCATTTGCCAAAACAACTGAAGGGCATCTGAACAATAGCTGATAGGAAAGGTTCATTCCCCATATTCTATTCCACAGAATAGATACCAACGGCAAGAGGCAGGCTGCCAAAGTAGAATAAAACAGTAAAACAGTATTTTGAGGACAATAAGTGATAAATAATATTGCCACAAAATCACATAACAAAACCACAAGAGGCAGCAAAAACGTCTAAACAACAGCAGGAGAATAGTCTCTTGTTCCATTCATTTTTTTGTTGTTGTTGTTGTTCCAGTAATTCCCTCTGCCCTTTGTTTCACTCATTTTGAATTCTGGCTTTTATTGGGATAATTTGTAGCCTTAATTCCAATATTGGAGTAAGCACAATAGGAGCTCAGATTTACACACACACACCCAAACTCACTGTTTAGGGAGTGCCTCAGTGTCACACCCATTTGGTTAACTCTGATTCAGTTTTTTACAACATCATTACTTAAAATCAGGATTGTCTTGGATGAATCTTAAAGCTTTTGGCTGTCTTGGTGAGCTTTTACAATCCCAACATTGCTCCAGAAGTAAAATGCTCAACTTGATTCGCTGTTAATTCAACAAGAACAGAGAGGGGTAAACATGAATACGGAAAGGTATTTAAGGAACATTTCAAGGAGTCAGTGATGTTCAGTACAATCCCTTAAGTCAGAGACCAAGATGACAAGCTTCCCAATGGCTATTTGATAAACTGTTGACAGAAACCATAGAAAATGGTTAATGGATAAGATATATAAGAATATGATTTTTTAATTTATCTTTATTAATTGAAGTCACCTCTGTAGATTGTTTGGTTTGGTTTTGTATTGCTGCCCAGGGTCACTTTGTCAAATACATTTGATCGATAAATAGATAGATACACTTTCAGACTGAATATTGAATAGTCCAAGAATGTCGGAAAAATAAATCAAGCTTTCCTTCATTAAAGGTTTTTAGGAAGAGCCTAGACTGGTCTTTATGCAATCACTCAAGCTTGAGGCATTCTTTGCTGAGCAGAAGTTGGACTAGATAGACTTCAGAGTCTCTTCTTTGGCTCTATAATCTTCATCAATTTCTAAAGGTGTCCTTCAAGTTGAGTCCTGGCATCCTTATCCACGTGCATCCATGTCATTTCCTTGGAGTAGCATGATAGTACTTCCTGAAGATCTTTTGCTTTCCCAATGTAGTCTACAGTCTTGGGATCTATGAGCTGTGGTGGCGCAGTGGTTAGAATGCAGTACTGCAGGCTACGTCTGCTGACTGCCGGCTGCCAGCAGTTCGATTCCCACTGGCTCCAGGTTGACTCAGCCTTCCATCCTTACGAGGTCGGTAAAATGAGGACCCAGATTGTCTAATTTCTATTTCTATTGCTATATCTATATGTCCATCTCTGTCTGTCCATCCACCTATATCTTATCTAATCTATCCATCCATCCATCCATCTATGTATCTATCTATGAGCCATGGTAGTGAAGAGGTTAGAATGCAGTATTGCAGGCTAACTCTGCTCACTGCCAGGAGTTCGATCCTGACCAGCTCAAGGTTGACTCAGCCTTCCATCCTTTTGAGATCGGCAAAATGAGGGCCCAGATTGTTAAGGGAGGGGGGGGCAATATGCTGACTCTGTAATCTGCTTAGAGCAGGCTGTAAAACACTATGAAGCAGTATATAAGTCTAAGTGCTATTTCTATTGCTCTATCTATCTATCTATCTATCTATCTATCTATCTATCTCATCCATCATTTATATCTATCTATATCTCTTATCTATCATCCATCTCTCTCTATATATATATCTCATCTATCATCTATATCTATCTATATCTATCTATATCATCTATCTATCTATTTATCTATCTATCATCCATCCATCCATGAGCTGTGGTGGCCTAGTGGTTAGAATGCCGCACTGCAGGCTAACTCTGCCCATGCCTGGAGTTCAATCCTGACCAGCTCAAGGTTGACTCAGCCTTCCATTCTTTTCAGGTCAGTTGGGGTCCATAGGCTGAATCGGTGAACCGCTTGGAGTGGGCTGTAAAGCACTGTGAAGTGGTATATAAGTGCTATTGCTATTGCTCTCCTCCTCTCATCTCCCAGCCCTCTACTAACCTGGGCAGAGTCAACCAGGTATTGCTGTACCCCGTTACCTCTCCTGCTCTGCTTTATCCCTCTTGGAAGCTGGACCATCTGGAACAGAGAACGACTCCTTTTCCCAGCGTCTTTGGAAACAGGGAAGGATGTTGCTGCTGAGAGAGAGAGAGAGAGAGAGAGAGAGAGAGAGAGAGAGAGAGAGAGAGAGAGAGAGAGAGAGAGAGAGAGAGATTTCTCTTCCCCTCCAAAAAAAGAAAGGAAGAGAAGAATTGGGAAACAACCACTTCCAGCAGCGACAAGGATGGCGACGGTTGGAAGATAATCGATTCTAGAATGTAGAAGAGAGGGGGAAAAAACCCCTCAGGCAGGAAACGGAGAGGAGCTGGACGGAGGCGCAGGATCGCGGGGGAAAGAGGAGCTGGTGGCAGGAAGAGGGCGAGGAAGAGTTAAGAGATGGAGCATAGAGCTAAGAGGGACCCTTTCTCCAACTGGCCGCCTCCCCTCTCCTCAGCCGGAGGGCGCCAGTTGGAGGAAGGGAAGGGTTACTGCATGAGAATGGGAAGGCTTGAGAAGCTCCCTCGCTCTCCGCTTCCCATCCGCCGGACTGTCGACCCCCCTCTTCCCCTTCACCCCCTTCTCCAAAGGAAGCCCCATGCGCCCCTCTCCCGGTTCTCGACGCCCTCGCTGCCCCGACCCAGTTCTGCTTTCCAACGGGGAACACTCCCCACCTCTCCCCCATCTCCGCCTCTCGCCCCCCCCCGCCTCCCCATTCCTTCCCGGAGCCCCGCCCCCTCCGGACGCCCCTCCCCTCCCTCCGGCGGGCTCCTTCCCCCCATCGCTTTGCCTCTCCTTGCGATCGCCTGGATCCCTCCCCCCGCCGCATCTTTCTTTTTCTTTCTCTCTCTCTTTCTCTCCCTCTCTCTCTCCCCCCCACCCCACTTCCCTTCTCCGCCCCCGTCTTCTCCAGCTCGGCTTGTGCGCCTTTCCTTTCGCCCCCGGTGGCTGCGAGCTGATCCATCGTAGGAAGGCAGGAAGAGGAGGAGGAGGAGGGGAAGAGGAGGAAGAAGAAGAAGACCCGCCGAGAAGAGGACCCTTTTTAAATATATCTATATATATATATATATCTATATATATAAGGCGATCGCAGCGAGCATCTCGGTTCTCCTGAATTTGATTGTATTTTTTGAAGAAGCAGAGCGCGAGGGATTCTATCGGGTTTCTTGGTCTCCGTCTCCACCAGAGAGGAGAGACAGAGAGAGAGAGAGAGAAAGAAGAGGGGGGGGGGTGTCTTCTCTTCCTTTTTGAATGCCTGCCCCCCGGAGCAAGGCGCGGGTGTCCTCCGACCGAGCATGAAAAGGACTGCCGGCACCCCAGCCACCCGACGCCTGCAGCGGTCGCCCGGCGCCCACTATGCGCTCTGGATCGAGGGGGGCTCAGCTTCGCACAAGTTCTGCCTCCCCGAGCGCATGAGAAGCCTCGGCGGTCCTCACATCCCCGTCAAAGAGGAGCGTTAACCCCCCCCTCCCCCGGTAAGAAAGACTTATTTCCCCCCCCCCCCCAAAAAGCCGTCGCGATTGTGGATGTGACCGGTGCTTCTTTTAGGCTGGGCTGGGCAGGGGTCCCCGGTTTGTCTGTTCCAAGGTTCCCTCTGCGCCCCCCTCCCACCTCCCGCCCGGCTTCACTCCCTCTCGGGGGGGGGTCTCCCGCGGTCTTCTCTGCCTCCCCACCCCGGCTTCAGCCTTTCTCCAACTGCCTTATGTGTCTCTTCACACCCCCCCCCCCTTACACCTCGCCAAATTGATTCTTTCCAGCTCCGGTCCAAACCCTCTCCGGGGCTGTGGTCCTCCCAAGGGTTAAGTCGTGGCTGAGTGTGCACAATCCCAGTGTGGGTCTGTGGGTGCCGGTTCCCTCTTGGGCAGAGGAAAACGTGCCTTCTTGCTCTTTCCCCCCCCTCCGCCTCTCCCCCCCCCGCACCAGTTTTTCTCCAACTACCCTGCAGGTTCTTTTGCCGCACTCCGCTCTTCCTAGCCAGCCAAGGGTTAAGCGGTTTCTCGGCGGGTCTGTGTGTGTGTGTGTGTGTGTGTGTGTGCGCGCGCGCTTGCACACTCTCCAAGTGTGGAGGCTACACGGGTCTGCCTGTGCCCATGCGTGCTTGCCCTCTCTTCGGGGACCAATCTGATTCGTATGGACGACGGAACAAGGGGAAGCAGAGGTTACATGCAGAGGGGTGCAGGGAAGAGGCATCCAGATTGCTCCTTTCTCCCCCTCCCTCCCTCCCGCAGGATGGGGAAGAGGGGCATTGGTGTCCATCCTGTCCTGGGAGCGCCAGGTTGGGGCTGTTGGAATCCGTGGACCTGCCTACCCGTGGCGGATTCAATTAGGTTAAGGTCTCCACTGATTCACTCCTTTCCAAGGAGAGGAAAGGGGAGAAGATGGGTGTATTTGCTGGTGGGGTGTGGGTGGGGTGCATGTGTGTGTGCGCGCGCGCGTGTGAGAGAGAGAGAGAGAGAGAGAGAGGGAGGGAGGGGGCATCCATGTGTGTGCTGCAATACAACTCACCCCTGCACACAGTCATGCTAAGGTGGGCCTTCACGCCAAGAACGCCACCTCCTTCTCCTTCTCAAAGTCCTGACTCACAGGCTGGGGAGAAGACGATTCCCCACGCTCCGACCTTGGTTCCTCCGTACAACACCTCCTTGATTTTTTTCAGAATAGCAGCCCGTAAGGCTGTTTTGGTTCAATCTCTAGATTTTCAGATTCCTCAGAGGGGGAAAGGAGGGTTACCTCTGCCCCCCCCCAATAGGACCGTGGTGGATCCTCAAAAGCCACTCTGTCATGAAGCTATGGAGCTGCTCTTAACTGGAGGATGGGGAGGGCCACCCTTCCCATGGACAACAAGACCCATCTCAAGGGAGCTTCTAGGAAAGGGGGGCCACCTCAGGAGATGGAAGGAGAACTCAACTTTATTTTGTTGGTCCTCTTGGTGGTGGTGGTGGTGGTGGTGGTGGGAACAAGAAATTGAAGGAAAAGGGAAGAAGAAGCCGTAAAATGAAGGCGAGTGCAGTTTGGGGGTGCTATGAGAAGAAGGCTATTGAGAAGAGGTCAAAAGACCCCCCCCCAGATTTCCCCCCCCCCATGGTTGGTAGCTGGAAGGGAAAAGCCCTCCAAAGGGGAGGAAAATCTTTTCCTGGAATTGCAGAGAAGGGGAAGATAGCATGTAGAGGAGAAGACCATGTAGAGGTACAAGGATTGAACTGGTGGGAATTCTCAAATTCCCCTACTGCTTTCCTCCAGTGCACAACTCTAGTGTGTAGGCACACACATGTGATCCAGACACTCGCTTTGCCAATTGTGGTGTTGATCTGCCAGCAGCCACTGCGCTGCACTACTCAGCTCCTTGCACACGCCTGCAGGCGCACACATACACACACACACAAGTATTCACAGAGCAGCCCTTACTATCTCCTGCTGCATACAAAGTGCTGGTTGTCTCTTTTCATAGCCCACAGTTGTGCTCTTGCTCTCTCTCTCCCCCTGTCCTTCTCTCTCTCTCCCTCTCCCTCCCTCCCTCTCTCTTTCTCTGTCTCTGATACACACTGACACACACACACACAGTTGGCGAGCTTACTCATGTGGTCACAGGGATGCCTGCCACGATTGTTTCCCAGCCTCTGTTGTGTTTGTATTGATTTGGGCTCTGGAGATGCATATATTGCTGGTTGTTTGCTAGATGTAAGGATGTGGACTCAGAAGGTCTTTTATATTATATTCTCTATTTCTGCCTCTCCTTTACGTATGGGCTAATTCTATTTCTGGACCGCTGTTGCTTGGGCAGATAGTCAAGATCTGCTAATACAAAGTTTGCTTGTCTTTTTCTCCACTTTCCATCCGCCTCCTAAACCTTCACCTGCCGTGAAGGACACCTTTCCATATTGGTGTGTTCATGAATCCCACTAATTCTTCATCCTCACGCTCAGAAGCCCAGTGGTACATTTGTGGTTGTATGACAACCTTCCCTTCTCCCCCTTGCACGGGGGAGTCTCTCACGCTGGAAGGCTGCACACCCCACAATCCACCCAGGCTCAAACTTGGTTAGCCTGCCTTCCCAAACACGCAAGCACACAAGACTTTGGTTAGAGGAAGCTGCAGGAGAATGATCAGTCCGTTCAAAGCTGTGTGAGAGTCAGAATAAATGGGACGCAAATGTGCACCTGGAGAAAGCTTCTAGTTTCTCGTTGGATGAGGTATCCTTTCCTTCTCCACGTTCCTCCAGCTGTGAGCACAACATGTCAGCGGAAATTTTCATCCATGCTTCCCCTCAGACTTTGGAGCTGGTCAGGTCCTCTTTATTGGTATAACCCCAACAGCTGAGATCCGACTGGGTGTTTGGGTTGCATTTTGTCTTCCTGAGAAAAAGACAAAGTCAGGGATGTCTTTTTATGGCCATTGATGCAGTGTGAGGGAAGATCTTTGCTTCTATCCGGCGTGGGAGCTCTGAACAACTCAGCAGAAAAGGCTGCACGTACATTCTCTTGTCTGCTCCCCTCTGCTCTTCACCGTCCTCTGCCTGTTCTCAGAACTTGCTACAGGGAGGTGAGAGCCCAATCCAGGAGACCAGGAGAAGCTGCAGAAGCAGGAAAAGGGGGCATTTGAAGTCCCTCCAGATGTGTGCCAGAGTTGGAAGCCACAAGACCTGGGAGAAAACAGCTCAGAGATGGCAAAGGGAAGACGGAGGAGGAAGTAGAAGAACCCTGGTGTAGCATTTCTTGAGCGTGACAGGGAAGCGTGTTGCTGGCCAGAGGGCTTTGCTTTGCACCTTTTGCCATGAAGGTTGTGTGTTTGCATGTGTGTGTCTGTATGTCTGTGTGCAGCGGGCTAAGCTGCCTGCCTGCCTGCCTGCCTGCCTGCTCATTTCACATTCTGGAGATGTGATCTCTGAAGCTGCTTTTTTTTTTTTTTTTTTTAAGTTGGTTCCTAAAGCAGAGTAAGAGCAGACTCTGTTTTTTAACAGAGCCGGGGAGAAATCAACATAACTCCAGCATGATTGAGGAAGAAAAAAAAAAAAAGAGTGTGGGAATACAGCAAGAAAGCCGAGATTTGAACGGGTTCCAGAAAGGGATTAAGGCGGTGCAAAAGGATCACATTCTCTGTTTTTATTCTATATATGTGTGTAGAGGAGCAACGTTGCTAGTTTTCCTTCTTAAGGCAGCCTCAGGGGGAGGAGGGAGAGATGGGGCTTGTCTCCTACAAGCCTACATGGGTTTGTGTGTCAGTTTGCTCACGAGGTTGGTGTATGTACACTCGCAAGCACCCCTATGTGTGCGTCTCCACCCTGTATACCAATTCCTCTGGAACATTTGATTCAAGTCATACCTGGGGGAGGGGTGGAATAAAATATACTCTTTTGGGGGGGGATTTCTTAGCTATGGGACTGGGGGAGATGGTTGACACCTATTTATAGCAGAGATTTAACTCTTCCTGCTTTCTTGGGGCCTGCTTCAGTGGCAGAGCAATTGGTTTCAAAGGCAAGACCCCCCCCCAGGCTTTTAAAAATGTTGCCTTGCAAAGGAATATCTATGCTAAATAAATGCCCCCCCATCTCCAAATATACATACATACATACATAAACATACATACATACATATACATATACTGTACATACACATACACACACACACCCTTAAGGCCATCTCTTAAATCTTGCTTCTAAAACCCAATTTACACAAACACACATACGCACACACGCACACACACACACACTTAAGGCCTTCTTGCTTCTAAAACCCAATTTACACACACACACACACACACACACTTAAGGCCTTCTTTTAAATCTTGCTTCTAAAACCCAATTTACACACACACACACACACACACACACACACACACACACACACACAACCTTAAGGCCTTCTCTTAAATCTTGCTTCTAAAACCCAATTTCCAAGCAGTCTGCATTCCGTATTATGGAATGGTTGGCAATGGACAAATTCGTGGGTGTTTTTTTTTGTTGTTGTTGTTTTTGATTTTTTTTTTTTAAATTGGGTTAGTTGCCCCATTTGCAGGTGTTTGGGATTCTCCCTGGGAGTTGGGAAGGAAGCTAGCTTAATTTGAGGGGAGCCCTTCCCATCTGTGGGAACAACTGTGCGGCGTTCGCGCACAATATGTCTCCCTGTTGTTTCCTTCTCACTTGTTCCTCAAAAGTCTGTGCTGCTCACAGCACGAAGGGTGCAGAATTGCTGGGATTGGTGCAAAGTGGGAAGGAAGGGAGGGAGGGAGGGAGGAAGGGAGGGAGGAAGGAAGGAAGGAAGGGGAGGAGAGGGGAGAAAGGAAGGAGGAAGAAAGGAGGGATGGAGGAAGGAAGGAAAGAAAGAGGGGAGGGGAGAAAGGAAGGAAGGAAGGAGGAAAAAAGAAGAAGGAGGAAGGAAGTAGAGGAGAGAAAGGAAGAAAGGTAGAAAAAGAAAGGAAAGGAAAGAAAGACTGTTCTTAAAACGATTCAACAAAGGGAGAATTAGGCCAGATCAGGGGGTCTTTTGGAAAAACAGGAATGCTAAAAACAGTGATGGGGAAGTAGAGGTAAATTTCACAGGGGACAAGGATCAAGCAACCCCTTTTGGACATTTGTTTATTAGTTTAACAGTCTTTGAGGAAGTCGAGGCAAACAGCCCTCTCTCTCTCTCTCTCTCTCTCTCTCTCTCTCTCTCTCTCTCTCTCTCTCTCTCAGCTCTGCGAAAGAGCTGAGCTTAAGAGGGCAGCATTTCCCAGAAGGGGGAGCCCTAACTCTATTCCTGGGGGTCCTGGGAGCGATTTGCCACTCACTGCCAGCCTGTACCCCAAAGTGATTCAAATTCTCCATGGGTTTCGGCTTGACGAGGCTTTAGAGAAGAATACAGAGCAGGCTTAGTTGGCTACCAGCAAGAACGCTTTGCTAAACTGCTCTGTTTTCCACCACCCACTGGGGTGAAGAGCGCCATCTGTGCCAACCTGGCAGTGTGTGTGTTTGTTGATTTATGACAGTGATGGTGTGCTGCCTGATTCAGTGCAGTTCTACTCAGAATCAGCATACAGCTGGAAGGGACCTTGGAGGTCTTCTAGTCCAGCCCCCCACTTAGGCAGGAGAATCTATACTATCTCAGACAGGTGAATGTCCAGTCTCTTCTTAAAACACCTCCAGTGTTGGGGCATTCACCGCTTCTGGAGGCAGGTTGTTCCACTGGTTAATTGTCCTCCTGTTAGGATGTTTCTCCTTAATTCCAGGTTGCTTCTCTCCTGGATTAGTTTCCATCCTTTGTTTCTTGTCTTGCCTTCTGGTGCTTTGAAAAATAAGCTGACTCTCCCCTCTTCTTTGTGGCAGCCTCTCAAATATTGGAACACTGCTGTCATGTCCTTCCAGTTCTTCTTTTCTGTAGACTGGCCATTCCCAAATCCTGCATGAAGACTGTGGACTTAAGTTGACTCGGATTTTGTCCATTCTGGCCTCTTTTCTCCAGGGGTTACCTGGGCACCTCCAAGCATCTCATGAACCTGCCGTGAAGGGTACCCCAGAGAACTAGACTTCTCTAGGAAGATCTGCTTAGCCACTGGATCTAATTTCTATCCACAGATCTTTCCTCTGTGGATTTCCCTCTTTTGATTTTTTTTTTTTTGAAGGCAATTAAGCCCTTGGCGAGAAGTAAGGAGTAAGGATGAATTGACAATATTAAATCATGGCTTGCTTGGGGGGGGGGCGTGTTCATCGAATAAAGCACAAGGGGCTCAGTTCAGACAACCAGGTCAACCCAACCCAACCCAACCCTGGGGTAATTGAACTCAACCTGTGGACCAAGGCCTGACCACATAGCTTCCTTTGATTAGCTTGTTTTGTCTGAAAGTCATCTGAAAAGGAGCATTTGTCTCCTTTTGTGAGTCTAAGTAGCCAAAATGCAAAGCTAGCAAAGCTCATTTAGTCTCCATCATCATCGGAGTTTACTGGTTGAGATGGGCAGTTATACAAACTGAACGAATGAATGAATGAATGAATGAATGAATGAATACCGTACTTTCTGGCGTATAAGATGACTTTCGCAAGTGTTAAAATCAGCGCCGAAGTCGGGGGTCGTCTTATATGCTGAGTAATCTTATACGCCGGAAATAATGGTAGTTTCCAGCATATAAGATGACTTTCTAGGCATGTGACTCGGCGCCGAAGTCAGGGGTCGTCTTATACGCCGGGTCGCCTTATACGCCGGAATATACGGTATATAAAGAGCTCATTGGAAAGTTGTTTTTGCGGTTGGTTTTTTTTGGGATGCTGACAAAATCCTGCACCCTCTGCTCGGTGATTCTTGATAGGATTTCCATCTACAATTTCCATCACTCCTAACTTGCATATTCTATTCTATTCTATTCTATTCTATTCTATTCTATTCTATTCTATTCTATTCTATTCTATTCTATTCTATTCTATTCTATTCTACATTCTGCATATCCGCTTCTGCTGCTGAGCTTCCTTTAGAGCTGATGGAAACATGTCCCTGGACACCTTTATAAGGTTTTCCCTCCCCCTTTGGGTACAGTTAATGTAAAGTCTTTTTTATTTGGTCTTTTTATTTGGTGGAAGAGGGCTTATGTTAGAGTGCCTTCCGGTAGAGAAACTGAGCCTTCAGCAATACTCAGTTCTGTAGGAGAGATATTTTTGGCAGATGTTCCTGACCTGTGAATCTGGATGTGAAAAGAATGTGCCCTAGAATCAGAGCTGGAGAGAACAGTCAGTCCAAACTCTTTCCTTCTTATGAGAAATTGAAAAATAAAGCATCTCCAACATATATATGATTAGCCAGCCTATGCTTGAAGTCTTTTGACATCTCACCATCCTTCCGGGCCATGGATTGCATCAACCAGTTCTTGTAACCATAAATAGTCATAAGCAGCTACAAGCTACTAGCCCATGATGTAAACCTAGTTCATCTCCTGGAGGAGAAGAGAATGTCTTGATTGTGCTAGCTAGACCAAAACATGATGTATTTGACTTGGCCTTAGCATGTTGAATTAGCATTGTGGTGTGTAAACCAAGGATTGTAGCTTAGGCTTGTGGAATTAACGTTAAATATTTGCCCTCCTTAGAGGAACAGTGATTGAGATATTTGTTGAATGGTGTTATGTCCTCCCCAAGTATAGACTAAACCCCAGATCTGTATGTCTATCCGTTGGTCCATCCATCCATCCATCTATCCATCCACCCATCTATCCATCCATCCATCCATCCATTCATCAATTATCTATTGTCTGTCTGTCTTTCTAGCTAGCTAGCTAATCCTTATCATTTATCTATCTTTTATATAATCTATCTATCTATCTATCTATCTATCTATCTATCTATCTATCTATCTATCTATCCATTCATCCATCTATCATCTATCATCTATCTATTACCTGTCTGTCTGTTTATCTATCATCTGTCTCTCTCATCTTTCATTTCTCTCTGCCTCTCTCTCTCTCTCATCTATCTGATCAGAATTTGAGATGGCACATCAGGAGAATGTAGAATAACTACACACTGAGAATTAATATTATCCTGCTTGGTGAATTGAGGCCAATCGCCCTGTTTAGGTCTATGACCTCTGGATGACCTTAGATGGCTGTACTCAGTTTCTTTGGAAGAAACTAAAGTGGACGCTCTGGATCTATATCTGTACATTAAATCTTGGTCTGTAGCCATCAGAATAGATGACATATATATGCTTTCAATACTCCAGTAAATAAACAGATACAAAAAATTAAACATGACTAAGTATCTCAAAGCCAAACACCCCTCTTTTATGTGATGACACTCTTCAGAAGTCAACATCTTCTGAGAAAAAAATATTTTTATATTTAATAGTGGCTTGTTATTTAGTAACCTACTATTATTAAAGCTTGTTTAATAATGAGTTAATGTAATGCTTCTCAATGTCTGCACCGTGCTTAAGTTTTAAGAGCGATGGCCTATAATAGGAATGAAATGAAATCCATGCTTTGTTTTGTTTTAGGCTCATTTATGCTGATTTCCATTGATCCAGAGGAGCTAACCTTTTGATCATTAGGAATATTCCATTAAGTTGCGAGCTTTGTCTTCTTATTCCACTTTGGCTCAACTTTGATCCCTTTAATGCTGGCATATATCAGCAGTTTTGGTCATCACAATATAAAAACAGATGTTGGGACTCTGGGAAGAAGAGCAACAGAGATGATGAGAGGGCTGGAGGCTAAAACATACGAAGGATGGTGGCAGGAATTGGGTAGGTCTAGTCTAGTGAAAAGAAGGACTAGGGATGACATGATAGCAATGTTCCAATATTTGAAGGGCTGCCACAAAAAAGAGGGGGTTCCACCTATTCTCCAAAGCACCAGGAGGCAGGACAAGAAGCAACGGATGGAAACTAATCAAGGAGAGAAGCAATCTAGAACTAAGGAGAAATCTCCTGACAGTGAGAATAATTAACCACTGGAACAACCTGTCTCCAGAAGTTGTGAATGCTCCAGCACTGGAAGTTTTTGAGAAGAGACTGGACAGCCACTTGTCTGGAATGGTATAGGGTCTCCTTTTTTGAGCAGGGGGTTGGACTAGAAGACCTCCAAGGTTCCTTCCAACTTTGTTATTCTACTATTTTTTTCCTTCCTTCCTTCCTTCCTTCCTTCCTTCCTTCCTTCCTTCCTTCCTTCCTTCCTTCCTTCCTTCCTTCCTTCCTTCCTTCCTTCCTAATTCATTGAACAAAGGTTTGTTTTGCTTAGCAGCAGAAAGTTGGGCCTCAGTTGCGTCCTACCTTATTCCACACCGCTAACCCAAAAGTTCTTTTTTTTTCTCCTTCTTGATGAGAGAAATCAGATGGAATCTAATTTTCTTAGCTGTTTATACAAGCCGGCTTGCAGTTCACTTAACGCCGCTCATCTAGGTCGGGTAATGAAGGGTGGATAAGTTGTGTGTCTGATTCTTTGGCAATTTTCAGGCGCAGGAGATGGTTGCCAAAATAGCCTTAATTGCATCACTAGTTGGAGACGCTGTGATACACAGCTGCTCATAGAAGGAATGACCGCTGGGTCAAATTTCTCCCCACCTTGCATTTCTAGTTAATTGCTCCAGGGCGGAAGTCAGGCGTGCTAGATAACTACCTATCCGTGGACATCAAATTAAGTTTGTTTACTGCATTTGGAGTCTGTCTGTTTTGGAAACTCAGGATGGAGTGTGTAAGGGTCAGCTTATCCATAATAACCACTCAGTAAATGCCAGGACGGAGGTCCTTGTCTCCAGATCTGAGCCATCCTTTGGAGTGGCTTGACCCGGGAAGTTCCCCATGGTGTCTTCTCATTAACTGAGCAAGAGATCAAAGAGAAACTCATTATTTCCCGAAATCCATCTTCAAGAAAGGACTAAAATGATAATATAACAGTGTCGGTGAAGATCTAAGTAGGTGACCATAGAATTGGAAAACATTCATCATCCTTGCAGGAAAGGGTTGCTTCTGAAATCAACCTTCAGAGATGGATGAGAACGGTCTATAACTCATCTATTAGGCACCCCAAAGGATGTCATGGTTAATGGCTTCCCACATCGAAAGGTCCACAAAAACCAATCGTGATGTTCCATCTGGTACTTCCACAAATCATCTAGTGTGCCAACCATGTGGCCTTCAGAAGTTTTGAGCTACAAATCTCATCTTTTCTTGCCGGCTGATACCGCTCACGGTGGCTGTTCAAAACATCTCAAGGACGTCGGTAGACAAATTGGGAAGAAAAACTAGCTCATTCCCAACTGTGGCTTAAAACGAGTCTTCGCAACTGCTTCACCCCCTAAGGAGATCTCTAATCTAGTGGTGGCATGATTAAAATTCAGACAGCTTGGCCACTGACTCCTATTTACGACGGTCGCAGCGTCCTGCGGTCCTGTGATCCCCTTGTGCGGCTTTCTGACAAGCAAAGTCAATGGGGAAGCCAGTTTCGCTTAACAACCATGTTACTAACTTATCAGCTGCAATGATTCGCTTAGTGACTGTGACCAGAAAGGTCATAACATGGGGCAAAACTCATTTCACAACTCCCTTGCTTAGCAACAGAAATTTTGGGCTCAGCCTGTATAAGCTATATATAAAGACATTTCTTTCAAGTTATTGTGAAATAATTGGACAATAGGTGTCTTTCTATTCTTTATATTAGCCATGATAAAAGCATGCGGTATCCATTCCTATTATCCCCCCTTTCATTTTCCAAGCTGGCCTGTGGCTTGAAAGAACACAAGCTTCTTAAAAAGAGATAGCGATTCTTTTTTTTTTTTAAGTGAAATAATTTACGAGCCCAAAGACTGTCAAGCTCGAAAATCAGGAAAGCCAGGCAGTTGGAATGAATGCCGGGATTTACTGCAAGCTGAAGCTCTCTACAAGAAGCTGAACTACTAATGGTCAAAGCAAATGGGCAGTAGATAAGAGTCAGTGGGATTCAAGGTGGGCCACAAAGGGATTCAAGACTTATGACATGTTTAACCCCTCCTTCCTTCATCTCCTACAGATATAATCACACAGGGTTTGCATTTTGAGCCCCATGTTTCCACCCGTCAGCCGAACACTTTTCCTTGAAAAGATGCACAGTTGCCCAATAAATGTAAAAACAAAAATAACTTTTAAATGGAATTCATGAAGGTAGATATAAATAATGGAGGGGGGGAGATTTTAGCATGGAGATTCTAATTTGGAGTGGCTAAAGAATGACATACCTTGGAGTGAATGTTAGAGATTATTTGCAGACAATTTCCCCTGTGGGAAGTGGGGAGTCAGCCAAGTTGGAAAAAATAAGAGTTCCAAATAGTAGAGAATTCAAGGGAATTAGCTAACCCCCCCCCCCCAAACCATCTAAAAGCATGGCTAGCTCCTAGTATGTGTATTTCTTTTGTTGCTTTTTTTAATGGATGTTTTTAATTGCCGTACAGCGATGTACTTTTTACTGGCTGGCGTTCTTCTCTGCTTGGTGTTCTTTCTAGCAAATCTCTTGGCACGTTAATTTTTTTGTAGACTTAAAAGAAGATTTTGCAAATAATCAGTTCTCTGGCAAACCCAGGAATCTAGTAAATTACAAGTTCTTCTTGTTACCCAAGACCATGCTTTTGTGTCTCCTGTTGTTTGTGAGTATCATGACTATAATTCCTAGTCATTAGCTGTGGTGGCTCAGACTCATGGGAATTGTAGTATTCAACATCTGGGTGATAATAATATTCAGATGAAGATTAGTTATTGCAGAATATAAAATAACAGAGTTGGAAGGGACCTTGGAGGTCTTCTAGATCAACTCCCTGTTCAGAGGGAGACCCTATAAAATTTCAGACAGGAAGGAAGGAAGGAAGGAAGGAAGGAAGGAAGGAAGGAAGGAAGGAAGGAAGGAAGGACAGAGTTGGAAGAGAATTTGGAAGTCTTCTAATCGAACAAGAAGCAACGGATGGAAACTAAGCAAGGAGAGAAGCAACCTAGAATTAAGGAGGAATTTCCTGACAGTGAGAACAATCAACTTGCCTTCAGAAGCTGTGGATGCTTCATCACTGGAGGTTTTCAAGAAGAGATTGGACAGCCATTCATCCAGGATGATTGGACAGCCAAGCAGGAGACCTTATACCATTCTGGACAAATAGCTGTCCAGCCTCTTCTAGAAAACCTCCAATGATGGGACCACCCACATCTTCTGAAGGCAAGCCATTCCACAATCAATTGGTCTGTCAGGAAATGTCTCCTTAGTTCCAGGTTGCTTCTCTCCTTGATTAGTTTCCATCTGCTGCTTCTTGTCCTGTCCTCAGGTGCTGGATAAGGATGGCAACTTATTAGATGCCTTTACCAAATAGGGAGAGATGCAGTTAGACCATCCCTGAGTTGCTCCAGAAGCATAAATGAAATTCTTAAAAATCAGGATAAGAAGTCTCTGTGTTTGTGTGTGTGTGTGAGAAAGACAGAGAGAGAGAGAGAGAGAGAGAGAGAGAGAGAGAGAGAGAGAGAGAGAGAGAGAGTCATTAAGCCTTGAGGGCACCCATTTAGGGTGATGATCAGAAAGACAGAATTCTTTGAATGTGGAATGGAACAAAGCCAAATCCATTTGAAAATGGAACAAAATAAAAATAAAATAAAATGAACCCTTTTCAAGGAGAGAAAATGAACGTCTCCCAAAGCAGATGAATTTCTAGCCGCAGAGGTCACGAGAGTGTCGCAAGAATTAAATCCATGACAACTCGGTGCTCAGTGTTGGTTGATTCTACTCAGCTTTTGGCAATTAATGGAAATGACTATGGTGCCCTCTGCCATTGAGCAGAAGGATCCGTTTCTGGGAATGATTAGACGGAGAATTAATCAGTGGAAGGAAGCTGAGCTTCTTTCCATGGTTTGTGGGCTCTGCATGGAGATAAGACGTACTGCTGTTCAATTAAATGGAGATACCTAAGAGGAGGATGCTTGATTTGGATGTAGACAGCTGTCCATTTAATCTTAAAAAATCTCCAGGTAGTTGTGAAACAAGGTCAACCACAAGAACCTGGAGGAAAGGGCCTTGTAGATCATGCTAAGATGCTCCATAACAGAATAATAACAGAGTTGGAAGGAATCTTGGAGGTCTTCTAGTCCAACTCTGCTACCATTTCAGACAACTGGCTCTCCAATCTCTTCTTGAAGGCCTCTAGTGTTGGAATACCCACAACTTCTGAAGGCAAGCTGTTCCACTGGCTAATTGTCCTCACTGTTAGGAAGTTTCTCCTTAATTCCAGGTTGCTTCTCTCTTTGATCGGTTTCCAACCATTGTTTCTCGTCCTGCCCTCTGGTGCTTTGGAGAATAATTTGATCCCCTCTTCTTTGTGGCAGCCCCTCAAATACTGGAATACTGCTAGCATGTCCCCCTTAGTTCTTCTTTTCTTTAGACTAGCCAAACCCAAGTCCCGCAGCCGTTCTTCGTACGTTTTTAGTCTCCTTATTTGAGACATACGAATTCCGCGATGCAAACTCAAATCTGTTAGGAGTGGGATAAAGCTTTTCTATTTTCAGCCCAGCCTCACGTAGACACTGCTATTTAACTTGCTCAAGGCTTTGATTATATTTTCGAGGATAAACTACCAGTAGAAATTCCAACTTCAGCATCTGGCCACTCTCATAAAAAGGCCAGAGAGCGGTGTTCTTGTCTCCAACCCCAGGAGAATTCTTCTCACTTAAAGCTGACAATGCCAGCTTATTTTACGTGGATGGATGCTCTGATTTAATAGAAGGTGACATCTTAGGCCATCGAAGTGCGGGAGGAAAAATAAATATAGGAAGGCTCCAGGTATGTTGGGGCTGAACAGTTGGAAGTGACCTTGGAGATCTTCTAGTCCAATCCCATGCCTGAGCAGGAGACTCTGTACCATTTTAGATAAAAGGTTGTTCCATATCTTCTTGAAGACCTCCAGTGATGGAGCATCCAGAACTTCTGAAGGCAAGCCGTTCTACTGGTTCATTATTTTCATCTAGGACATTTCTCCTTAGTTCTAGGTTGGTTCTCTCCTTGATTAGTTCCCATCTGTTGCTTCTTGTCCTGCCTTCTGGTCCTTTGGAGAAGAGGTTGACCCCCCTCATCTTTGTGGAAGCCCCTCAAGTATTGGACAACTGCTATCCTATCCTCCCCCCAGTCCTTCTTTTCATTAAACTAGACATACCCCATTCCTGCAAGCTCCCAGACTTTTCATGCTCTTTCGTTGCAGTTGGCTTCAGCACAAACATTTCATTTTGTACCATTTTATCTGAGCCCCCCCACCAACCGTTTGCTATCTCGTGGCAATGTCTTGCACAAATAACTGCAATGTGTTTTTTTTTTTTAAATCTTTCAACTGTTCTGATATGAGTGATTTGTATCTCTTTGCTTTCATCACCTTCCAAACATCTGCAGGTTTAATTTGATCTTGGTCCTCCTCTTTTTAGTTGCTGCTAAACCAAGGCAATCCAGGGAGGGGAAAGCGCTCGGAAACAAATTCCAGACCGAGTGAGTCATTTTGGCACAGCTCGGCTTTTGCATCCAGATGTAACTAACAAAGTGTCTGCAAAATTAGCCAAAGGGGTAATGGGGGAGAGTTCCTGCTGAGATGTTTTTTTCAGAAGAAAGACAGGGAAGATGAAAGGGAGATGCAGAGAAACTAGAAGTCTAGGGAGATTCTCAGTTATCCAGGTCATGGTCGTCCCAAAGGTGCTTTTTCAAAAGTCAACTTTACTTCCTTTGTTTGAACTCGAAAATGCTTCACTTCTCATCCAGGAAGCTTCTTCAATTCTGACTGAAGCCTTGGGTTCTGAAGCTTCTTGGATGAGAAAGGAAAGGTCTTCAAAGGAAAAAAAAAGTCCAATTGCCTTTTGAAAAAGCACCTTTGGGGTACAAGCTATAGGCGGAAGGAGCAGACGGGGAAAGGAAATGTTTATAGGCCCTGTCAGGTATGGACACAGCACCCATTGATAAGGTGGTTGTCAATACAGAGATAAGATAGCATTGAAGATGGAGGGACTGCAACTGATTGTAGAAGCAATGAGGAGATGCGGTGTAAAGATAGGAAAAAAGTCAAGATGTCAAGACTTGCCCGTGGATTGGATTTAAGTGAGGGAGAGGTGCGCATAGTCAGCCTCACTCTCTCTTCCCAGATTCCATCTTATTCCAATGGCAGGACAAAAGTCGAGACAGCTGGAGATGGGCTGGGCGCAGTTGTTGACCAGGGCATCTTTCGTGTCTTGCCGTGCTCTCAGCGTACCACGTCGCTTGCAGACACTGCCTTCATGACCGTTGGTTCTATTTTAATAAATCTCATCCGCTCACTCCGCCAGAGTCTGTCTTCACATGCTTGGGATAGACAAATCCCTTGCTCACCGTGTGTCGAAGACACAACGGCTACTCTCAACCTGGTTTGGCCAGCCTGTCGAAGCTGTTGCCCGGGGTGTGGCCGCTGCGCATGTTACAGCTACTAGGAGCCACAGGTGAGAGCTGAGTATCAGGTGGGGACCAAAGGTGTACGAGCTGCCCTAAAAAGAGGCACGACATGCCCTACACCAGAGGTACTACCCCTCCCTAAACACCCCATACACCCCAAAGATACAGAAGTACGGAAGGAGTACAGAAGAGAGAAAGTGCCCGTGTTATTCAGATTTTTTTAGCCAGAGGAGAGAGATCCAAACAATCAATTAGAATAGAACTGGAAGGGACCTTGGAGGTCTTCTAGTCCAACCCCCCGGCTCAAGCAGAAGACTCTATACCATTTGGTTGTCCAGTCCTTTCTTAAAAGCCTCCAGTGATGGAGCGCCCACACTTTCTGGAGGCAAGTTGTTCCACTGGTTGATTGTTCTAAATATTAGTAAATTTCTCCTTAGTTCTAGGTTGCTTCTCTCCTTGGTTAGTTTCCATCCATTGCTTCTTGTTCTCCCTTCAGGGGCTTTGAAGAATAGGTTGACCCCCTCCTCCTTTTTGTGGGAGCCCCTCAAATACTGGAATATTGCTATTATGTCACCCCTAGTCTTTGAGGTTAGAGACGTGGGAAAGAAGACAATTTCACATTAAAGGTTGTGGATGGACAAAGCACATGACGAAAGCCGGACAGTGTACTTTTAATCCTCAACCTCATTTGCAGGGAAATCAGAGATTAAGGACTTTGGTCTTCTAGATATTATTAAACTCCCTTCGGCAGCACCAAACACGATGAGCAATAAAGACACTGCAGTCCAGCAAGGTCACCTAAATCCTATAAAACTTAATCTTCTTTAGAGATAAAAAAATATCTCAGACCCATTTGTTCCCAAGCTGATGCTTTTTAAGCCTAGTGGAGTTCTTTCCTAAGGAACAATGGTGCATATGGTTGGACATTATGGGTTAGGCAAAAGAGTCAGTTGTTTATTTCTTTAGTGTTGTTTGATTACACCTAGGATCTTGACAGCCTGATAAAGATATACACTGTAAAAAAAGATGTTGAGACTCTAGAAAAAGTGCAACAAAGATGATTAGAGGACTGGAGGCCAAAACATAGGAGGAACAGTTGCAGGAACTGGGCGTGGCTAGTCTAGTGAAGAGAAGGAACAGGGGAGACATGATAGCAGTCTTCCAATATTTGAGGGGCTGCACAGAGAGGAGGGGGTCAACCTATTGTCCAAAGCTTCAAAAGGCAAGAGAAGGAACAATGGATGGAAACAGCTCAAGGAGAGATTCAACCTAGAAACAAGGAGACATTTTCTGACAGCGAGAACAACCAACTAGTGGAACAGAAGTGGCCTTTAGATGTTATGGGTGCTCCATCACTGGACGCTTTCAAGAAGACTGGCAGAAATGGTGTAGGGTCTCCTGCTTAGGTGTGTGTGGGTGGGTTGGACTAGATGACCTACAACTCTGTTATTCTAACTCTGATTCTAATTCTAAACATGCTTCTGTGTTCTCTTGGTCCATTTTTTTTGGAAAAGCACTTTGTTGCATGGAATACTTCAATTTATAACAGGGTCCCGAACCTCTGATACTATGACTTTGCTTACAGACTTACAAGGAACGCTGAGGAACATTGTTTGCAACCAGGTTGACCCAAGATCTACCGTTCTTCTTTCAAGTGGAACAGAGCTGTTTCAAGAAAGGCGCATTTTATTCAGAGGGGCCAAGACTTGATCAGAATTGTCTCTTTTCCACCTCTGCACCCCGCTGCAACTTCTCTGTCCCCTTCCATTTTGTACTGGGAGAGAAACGACAATTTTCAGCATGTCACAGAGAGAGAGGAGGGACAGGTTAAAGCTTAGGTTGGAAAAGAAAAGGTGGGGGAGTTTGATGGATGAGGGATTTGCCTTGAAGACACTTTCCTCATTTGATCTCTGGGTCCCAGTCTGCTGGAGGAGAAACTTAGAATGTCAGCCTGGCTGATTGAAGTCCAAAAGTCTGCTTTGATCCCGCCTCTGGCTCAAATAATGTCCTTTCAAAGCTTTTTCTGACTTTTGGTGCCACAAAGATTCCTGCTGCTTAACTGTCTCTAGAGCTGAGTTGGTTTCAGTGCACAGTGCATTGTTGTGTTGGTGTGTGCATTCAGGTAGATTTGTTCAAGACCTGGTCAATTGTCATGGTTGAACAGTTGGTGTTTGAACAGGGAATGCCTGAGTCAGTCTTCAGGCCTGACCCCAGTCTCTGAACAAAGTCATATATTTGGTTTGTTTAACCAGCTTTCCAAAGTCAGTGAAAAGATACAGGGACGGTTCCTTGCAATGGACTGAGCTTTCTAGTTGAACCTTTTCTCTTTCTTTCTTTCTTTCTTTCTTTCTTTCTTTCTTTCTTTCTTTCTTTCTTTCTTTCTTTCTTTCTTTCTTTCTTTCTTTCTTTCTTTCCTCAAAACTCTTAATTTCTTTCTCCTAAAAAGAGAATGGGGTAGAAATGGAGGCCGAGCCTGTGACATAGAATAGAATAACAGATTTTTCCTTCCTTCCTTCCTTCCTTCCTTCCTTCCTTCCTTCCTTCCTTCCTTCCTTCCTTCCTTCCTTCCTTCCTTCCTTCCTTCCTTCCTTCCTTCCTTAATCTTGCTGGAACCAACTGTGGTTTGATGTGTTCTATGCACACAGCTTCCCACAGAGAATTTATCTTTTGTTTGGGTTCAATTTAAACATGTAAAGAACAGTTGCTGGAATTGGATATGTCTAGTTTAATGAAGAGAAGGACCAGGGGTGACATGATAGCAATCTTCCAGTATCTCAGGGGTTGCCCCAAAGAAGAGGGAGTCAAGCTATTCTCCAAAGCAGCTGAAGGCAGGACAAGAAGCAATGGATGGAAACTAATCAAGGAGAGAAGCAACCTGGAACTAAGGAGAAATTTCCATACAGTTAGAACAATTAACCAGTGGAACAGCTTGCCTCCAGAAGTTGTGGCTGCTCCAACACTGGAAGTTTTTAACAAGAAACTGGACATCCATTTGTCTGAAATGGTATAGGGTTTCTGGCCTGAGCAGGTCTCTTCTCTTCTCTTCTCTTCTCTTCTCTTCTCTTCTCTTCTCTTCTCTTCTCTTCTCTTCTCTTCTCTTCTCTTCTCTTCTCTTCTCTTCCCTTCCCTTCCCTTCCATTCCATTCCATTCCATTCCATTCTTATTTTTGATCCGGAATTTGATACTTAAAGTTTTCCACTGTGTTTAGATGGCATTCTTTCCAAGTTGTTGCTGTTGTTGTTGATATTATTTTGTTCCTGCTTAGAAACAGAACGGCGGAATGCCACTGATCAATCTTGCACACAGATTAATTAGGTGTGAACTTTTACAAGTGCAAAGTGGTTTGTTTCATTAACAAGTTTTGGAGTGGTTTGATTCCCCCCCCCTTCCTCCCCACCCGAACTGTAGCAGGAACATAGGTTGCACCGGGCCAGAAAAGTGAAAGAACATCTTGTTTGCAAAGGGAACAGATGCTGAGAAGCTGTTGTGAGGTGTGAAGGGGAAAAGTGTAAAGTGGACGGCGAGTCTCTTGTGGGCCTGAACAGAAGGGAGACAAAATTGAAATGGGACATTTAACGGATTTAAAATAGCACTGTCTCTGGGTTTAAAGGCAGAATATCACCGCAGGAGAGAAATAATCCAGCTGCATCATGCCAGCTGTTCACTGGGTCTGTGTTCATTAGTTCACATATCCAAGTGTTATTGTTTAAGAATATATTACCACTGATCATGGAGACAGGTAGATCTCCTGCACAAATGGGTTTATTTGTGGGCTCCTTGATCCCCTTTGAGCTTGGTTGTCTGCTTGCAGACTTTTCATTATCCAACTAAGCAACATTGTCAATGCTATAGGAGAGTGGGGTTTGCAGAATGGAGGAGGAGGAGGAGGAGGAGGAGGACAACGACGATGACTGGGACTGAGCTTGGTTGTCTGCTTGTAGACATTTCATTACCCAACATCATCACTGCTAGAAGAGAGTGAGGAAGCGTCAAGCACATTCCCATCAAAACTGACAGGACAAGCCACTAATAAATAGAAAGAGAGTAAACCCCACTCCCTTCTAGCACTGATGATGTTACCTAGTTGGGTCACGAAACGTCTGCAAGAAAACAAGCAAGCTCAGAGAGCACCAAGGACCCCACAGTCCTCTTCTTCCTCTTCTTCCTCCTTTTCTCTGCATACCCCACTCTCTCCTGGCACTGATGATGTTACCTAGTTAGGGTAATGAAACGTCTGCAAGAAAATAAGCAAGCTCAGAGAGCACCAAGGATACCACAGTCCTCCTCCTCCTCCTCCTTCCCCCCGAGCACTGATGATGTTACCTAGTTGGGTCATGAAATGTCTGCAAGAAAACAGCCAAGCTCTGAGAGCACTAAAGATCCTAGAGTTCAACCCTGAGCTACATATATTTGATGGGTTGATGTATTTAAGAATTTATGGGCTGTGTTCAGAACAATATTTATACAACAACTGCACTCCTCAAAAACGGTTAAACAATAATACAAAAATAGGTATACAGCCCCTCATAAAGCTTACATAAAATAAATGAGAGGAGATGGGTGGCAGGCAGGTTGAATAAGTAAATAAATAGATATTTTACGTAAATTATTATCTCCTTTTTTCCTGCCGTGTGCCAACCATTGAATCTATAAAGTGGGAGATTTAGGATAAATCTCCCATTTTATAAATGTAGGAGATCTGGTATGATTGCAGCTGCTGAGCTAGATCTGAAACCAGATCCCGCGATGACACAACTGGAGCGTCACAGATCCTGACCTCTGGGGAGTAACTTTTTAGGTCTTCCTTTCTTTCTTAACTTGCTTTTTTTTAAAAAAAAAAAATTATATGACACCATCCATCCATTCCAATGCGGCAGCCCACAAATCATAGGCTTAATTACTCAACATATTTACCTAATCGCTTCTGACAATGTTTAATTGCCTTTTGTTTCTTAATTGCTTGGATGCAAAGCTAACTTACAGCTAGTTTGGTAACTCAAAAGCGAGTGAAGTCTAACTTCCACACGAGTCCAGCCGTAACAATTGGGACACGGCTCTTGGAAAAGTCTCGTCTACTTGCCAACTTCCGTGCGGTCTCTATAAACCTTCGAAGGGTCCCGCACCTGGAACAAAAAGAAATTGTTTAGCCTCACTATTGCTATCTCGCTTTTGTAATCAGCGTTTGCGTCGGGGACAAATTTCATGCAAGCGTGGGGAACATGTACATGGATGGGATGTAGTGAAGGAGGGAATAAGGGAGTGTATAGGAATGATTGATGTCTTCCTTAGGATGCAATGGCTCTGTTGTCTGATTTTCATTGGTTACCAAAGTTTATAAAGCAACACTACCGACTTTCTAAGGTGTGGCACTTCTGGAAGTAACTCCGATCAAAATGCAGACGCTTGGCACCCGGCTCATACTTATGACCGTTGTAGTGTCTCCTGGGATCACGTGATCCCCTTTTGCAACCGTTTAGACAAGCAAAATCAACGGGGAAGCCAAGTTCTCTTCACAACTATGTCGCTAACTTATCCAAAGCAGTGATTCCCTTAACTGTGTCAAGAATGGTCGTCAAATGGGATAAAGCCCACTCAACTAATGTCTTGTAGAAAATCCAATGATTTTGCTTGCATTTGTGCTTGCATTTTTGTAACTCTTGAACGTCTCTCCCTCTGCCCTTGCTCCTCTCTTTCCCTCCTCTCCTCTTTGCCTCTCCTTCTCTTTCTCTTCAGGAGTCCACGGAATGGCGCAAGAATGAGAGGGAAAAAGCAGAACGAGAAGCATGAGCTGGAGGGTTGCTGAGTTCCTCTACTTCCTCTTTCTATGGGACCATATAACTGTCCACCCTTCTCTCCAGGAGCCTGCTGTGACCAACCAACATGTCTCCAAGGAATTTGACTGGCTTATTTCAGACAGGGGGCCGTTCCACCATTCGCGGAGCTACTTATCCTTTGTGGAAAGACATCGTCAGGGATTTACAACCCGGTATAAAATATACAGGTAGGACGAACGACGGACGTAATCGTACTCCCGAGATGGCGATCTGGAGATGATGTGGCCCATGGAATACGAGCTGGTCATGTGATGCTTTGGAATAAGCAGGACACACATCCCTGATGTGTAGAAAATACAGTGGGGTCCTTGGTGGTCTCTGAGCTTGGTAGATTTCTTGCAGATGTTTCATTACCAAACTAGGACACATCATCAGTGCTAGAAGGGAGGGAAGAGTGGAGGAGGAGGAGAAAGAGGAGAAGGAGAAGGAAAGGAGAAGAATTATGGGGTCCTTCTCTGAGGTTGGTCGTTTTCTTGCAGATGTTTCATTACCAAACTAGGACACATCATCAGTGCTAGAAGGGAGGGAAGAGTGGAGGAGGAGGAGAAAGAGGAGAAGGAGAAGAAAAGGAGAAGAATTATGGGGTCCTTCTTTGAGCTTGGCAGTTTTCTTGCAGATGTTTCATTACCAAACTAGGACACATCATCAGTCTAGAATGCAGTGGAGGGTGGAGGAGAAGGAGAAAGAGAAGGACTGTGGGTCTTTGGTACTCTCTGAGGTTAGTCGTTTTCTTGCATACCTTTCATTACCAAAGTAGAAAGAAGTGGGATTTGCAGAGTGGAGGAGAATGAAAGGAGAAGGATTATGGGGTCCTTCTCTGAGCTTCGTAGTTTTCTTGCAGTTGTTACATTACCAAACTAGGTCACATCATCAGTGCTAGAAGGAAGTGGGGTTTCCTCCCTGTAGAGATAAAAAGTCTTCTGTCAAAACTTTGAAGACACCCATATATATCATCAATGCTGCGGAAGGGCTGTTGTAGATCAACAATTTCTCCATTGCCTCCCAAATGGGAGAGGGTACATGGGTCTAAGTTGAAGGATGCTTAGATTTGAGCTGGATGTCAGAAGTAGCCTCTTCTTTCAAACAATGTGCATCGGATCAGCTTCTTTTAAAGACGAAATAGATCACTATCCATCACGCAGCAAAACATTACTGGTTGGACAGTTGCGGGATTGCAGTGGTTGGTTGTAGGTGGCCAATAAAAGTCCTTCCGTATTTATGGTTCCATCAAAACGTTGTTGTAGGTGACCTCCAGAGAGAGGGAAAAACCCAGTCTTCTTGAATCAAAGGAGGTTGTCAAGGGGTTTCCTACAATTGTGAGCTGCTGTTCTCCTCCAATTAACCCCCACAGTCTAATTTTGGGATTGCTGGCTTTCCAAGGATGCCTCCCTCTAAAGGACAAGATTGATGAGGACTTGTTATGGTGCAAGGTTGAGGGAAAGAAAAAAAAAGGTAGAGCTGGCTGATTTGCAGAAGATTGGCAAGGATTTCGGATCCTCTTCTTTCCCTAATGCAGCAATAAAAACAGTCTCTTTTATGCACACACATGTGCCGTACAGCTGAAAGAAGAGCAATAAGGGGTAATTAGAAGTTAATTTTGAGGTTTGGAGAGACTGTGAATTGGGTTGCATTCTAGTATTCAAAACAAAATTCTAAGATTTGGAATTCTTTTAGTTCTTTAATCTTCTACATTAAGCCACTTTAGTTACATTTGGTTGCATGATCCCAGGCTGCATGAACAGAGGGATAGAATCAAGATCACGTGAGGTGTTCATACTGCTTTATAAGGCCTTGGTAAGGCCACACTTGGAATCCTGCATCCAGTTTTGTTTGCCATGATGTAAAAAATGATGAGACTCTGGGAAAAGTGCAGAAAATAGCAACAGAGACGATAAAATATCTGGAGACTAAAACATATGAAGAACAGTTGCAGGAATTAGGTATGTCTTTTGTTGTTGTTAGTTGCAAAGTCATGTCCAACCCATCGCGACCCCATGGATAATGTCCCTCCAGGCCTTCCTGTCCTCTACCATCTTCTGGAGTCCATTTAAGCTCACTCCTACTGCTAGAGTGACTTGATCCAGCCATCTCATTCTCTGTCATCCCTTTCTTCTATTGCCCTCCATCTTTCCCAGCATTAGGCTCTTCTCCAGTGAGTCCTTCCTTCTCATGTATGTCTAGTCTAGTGAAAAGAAGGACTAGGGATGGCTGCCAATATCTGAAGGGCTGCCACAAAGAAGAGAGAGTCAACCTATTCTCTAAAGGCAGGACAAGAAGCAACGGATGGAAACTAATCCAGGAGAGAAGCAACCTGGAACTAAGGAGAAATTTCCTGACAGTGAGAACAATTAACCAGTGGAACGACTTGTCTCCAGAAGTTATGGATCCTCCATCACTGGAAGCTTTTAAGAAGAGACTGGGCAGCCATTTGTCTGAAATGGGTCTAGGGTCTGTTATTCTGTTTCTCTGTTATTTTCAAATTTTGGGACTCTCACACATAGTTACAGCGATCCCTAAGATTGAATTTTCCCTTCTTCCTGCATGGAAGCGTTTTGTCGTTTCTGGAAATTCAAGACAGAATTTCAGAAAGGTAATTCTATCTAGTCGTGATTTGACTGATTTGATCTTTGGGATATTATCTGGGTGTGTGGCTCCACCAAGATTAGATTCAGTTTGACAAATTGATTTGAACAGTCCATTCAAACTGCCAGAACACATTGATTTGATTGGATAAAAGCATGTGCACAAGTCCTTCAGATCTTCAAATTGATTTGAAGGACCCTGATTGGATCTGATGTAGCGAATCAGTCTGGTGAACTGACATGAAAATATAGGAGGCTGAACTCTCCTTATGCTGGAAGTTCACATGGGTGAATTGCCCTTAAACTCAAACGTTGTATCACTCTACTATCATCTTACTACATTTCAGGGTGTAATGTTTCTGCAGGGTGTTTTTTGTTGGTCACTAGGTCTGTTTCTAATTGTATTTTGAGAGCGTCTCTCAGTGTGCATCCATTATGCAGCTATACCAATAAATAGCAATAGCACTTAGACTTATATACTGCTTCACAGTGCCCTACAGCTCTCTCTAAGCAGTTTACAAAGTCAGCATGTTGCCTCCAACCATCTGGGTCCTCCTTTGACCAACCTTGAAAGGATGGAAGGCTGAGTCAATCTTGACCCGGTTAGGATCGAACTCCAGGCTGTAGGCAGAGTTTGCCTGCAATACTGCACTTTAACCACTGCGCCACCATGGTGTAAATGACACAACTTTCAACTTCCTGGTGAATGTTTACGGCCAATGCTAAGAAGGGAACCAGCCTGTGAGGGAGTTTTCAAACTAGTCGAAGATGTAATGAAATGTTTTGGATTAACAAATTCTTCTCAACCTTGGGCTGAGTTGACAGCTTATTTTCTAAAGACACAGAAATCCACAGGTCTCTTGAGAATATCATGGTGTTTCTCCTGTCACCTATCATGGAAAGGGGTTTGATTTTAACTCTAGGTTTTAAATTGTTGTTTACATCTGGAGACAAGCTTGGTTTGCTGGTTTCTTGATCCTCAAAACTCCTGGAACCTTTTATAGTCAACTCTTCCATTGCCAACTCAGATTGTAATGAAAAGCAGACCCAGTTTTGAAATATTTCCTGCTTCCTCCATGTTTCGGTCTATTCCTTCTGATGTTTCAGGATAGTCCAAAGTTATCAATCTTCTCCATCTGTTTTTTTTTTTAAAAAAAAATCTTAGAACATAGAATCATAGGCCTGGAAGTGACCTTGGAGGTCATCTAGTCCAACCCCCTGCTCAAGCAGGAAACCCTATACCATTTAAGACAAACGGCTGTCCCGTCTCTTCTTAAAAACCTTCAGTGATGGAGTACCCAAAACCTCTGGAGGGAAACCATTCCATTGATTGGTTGTTCTCACTGTCAGGAAATTTCTCCTTCGTTCCAGGTTCTCTCTCTGTTTAATGATCTTCCATCCGTTGCTTCTTGTCCTGCCCTCAGTTGGATTTCTGGAAAACTGCACGATGGGAAAGACTCTTGTCTTTGTCTGAGAAAACAGCCTTTCCCCTTAAATTGTAATTGGCTGACTAAATAACAGTTAAGGCTGATTTAATTATAATTATAATGAAAGGGTAAGGAGAGACGGTTCCCCCCCCCTTCAGGGTTTAAAATTACTTATTTCGCAGGAGTTTTTATTTGAAAAAAAAAAAGCCATTTCATGGCACATAACCCCTTTCTACTCCCAAAATAGAAAGAATCAAGACATTTGTAAAAGCAGATAGAAGATATTTACTTAACTCGGGGGGAGAAAAAAATGTGGAGTCATGCAAAAATGGCTGCATTTATCTCCCATTTTTTTGTGTGGGATGTTCGCACACTAATTTACAGGCTTTGCACGTTAATAAATGGCAACGCTTGGCAGGGTGATTTGATGGGGAGTACAATGGGTATGGAGAGAGACGTTTTATTGTGGTGGCTTATAAATGTAATTAATACCAATAGGAGCAAGCTCACAGAACCATTCTAATCCAGGGCTGAAAGAGGTTTTTTTTTGTTGTTTGTTTTTTTAAAAATTAAATGAATTTATTACATTTGCAAGTGGACTGGCTCCCATCAACTCTGGGCAAGCCACAATTATTGATAAACCCCACTCCCTTCTAGCACTGATGATGCTACCTAATTGGGTAATGAAAAATTTGCAAGAAAACAACCCAGCTCAGAGACCACCAAGGACCCCACAGTTCTCTTCCTCCTCCTCCTCCTCCTCCTCCTCCTCCTCCTCCTCCTCCTCCTCCTCCTCCTCCTCCTCCTCTCTTCAAACCCTACTCCCTTCTAGCACTGAAGTTATTGCATAGTTGGGTAATGAAATGTCTGCAAGACAACAAACAAGCTCAGAGAGCACCAAGGACCCACAGTCATCGTCCTCCTCCTCCTCTCCCTCCTCCTCCACTTCCTCCTCTTTTCAAACCTTACTCCCTTCTAGCACTGATGTTATTACATAATTGGGTAATGAAATGTCTGCAAGACAAACCAAGAGTGCACCAAGGACCCCACAGTCCTCCTCCTCCTCCTCCTCTTCCTCCTCTCTCCTCCTTCTCCACTTCCTCCTCTCTTCAAATCCTAGTCCCTTCTAGCACTGACGTTATTACGTAGTTGGGTAGTGAAATGTCTGCAAGAAAACCACCAAGCTCAGAGAGCACCAAGGGCCCCACAGAACATCTCCTTTGCAGCCGATGAGTATTTTAAAATTCTTTGAAATAAACAACAACAACAAAAGAAGAAACTTCTGTGCCCAAAATGCAGTTTTGGTTCTCCCCCATCATCTTTGCCTACCGGAATGTCTCCGGAGCCCACATTTGTCTCCAAGGCCTTCTTGGAAGATGCAAAAGAAGAGATGGATGCTACCAAGATCCTTTCTTAATCTGAAGAGGGGGGAATTCAAAGGGAAGCAGGCAGCCTTGAGGGCCATCAACATGACGGTCTTCTTCTTCTCTGCCATTTTGTTTTCGAGACCACCTCCAGCTTGGTCAAGAACGGGCCCACCAGCCCATGTAGATTTCCTCCTTCCGGGATAGCCCAATGTGCTTGAACGATTTTTCTTAACGTAAATAATCTTGTTTAAAGTACGAAACCGGTTGGTTTTGAAAAGCCTGGAGATTTTATCGAAGGCGTTTTGGGGGGAAGTTGCAAGAAGACAGGAACATTACTGCATTGCCGAGAAGATTCATTTATTCACCCTCTTCAGCCCACTGCTTGTGCTTCCAATCCTCCCTTCCCTCTTGAGACTTCACGTTCCTTCCCCCTTTCCTTCAAGCTCTCTTCAGCCTCTCTGAAACCCCCAAAAAAGCTTTCTTCCGTTGCCCGCCTGCTGTTACATCCAATTGCTAATTTGCATATCGTGCTTCGGGTTTTTTTTTTTCTCTGTGGCAATTTCCCTGGAGCTCTCATTGATAGGGAACATGGACATGAACACATTAGAATTGTGTCGTTTCCACTGGAAAGCCTCAGAGGTAAACCTTAGCGTCAAGGCTACGTGACTGGCATAAAGCGAGCCACGGGTTTGTTTGTTTTTCTGGATTTTGTTTTGGGAGACAGGACTTTGTAAAGCTGGTGGGAAGATGGCTTTGTGCTCTCTTATATCCTATTTTTTTTTTATAAAAAAAATAACGCCCTATTTGTAATCATAGGATGTTCGGTAGAAGGTACGGAAGTAAGCAATTGTGTACATAACTGTCATTATACAAGGAGAATATATGAGTGGATGAATGGGACATGTAAGACTTTACTTAGGCCATTGTTAGCATCCTGAACTGGGCTCAGAAGACAACTGGCAACCGATAAAGTTGAAGAAAGGAGATGTGTGAATTCTGTGGGAAATCTGAGTCGGCGGACAATTTTGGGTCTCGCTTTCTACTTGCCCAGACTACCTGGTGCTCCTTCGGAAACGAGGCTAACGCTGTGGCTGTTTTAAGAATGAATTATTCTTTCTGTCTTTGGTAGAAAGGGTCTGGTGTGTTTGTGTGTCCTCTGGCGCAACATCCCTCTCCTGCACTGTCATTGTGCTACTGATAAAACGAGGGAACTTCATAAACCTCACGATGTTAGAAATGGTAGGGAGATTTTTGTGGGAAGTCAATCAGTTTCTGAGATAATGGTGTGTGCTGGAATGTAATGTTTTGAAAGTATGCGTTTCGAGCAGATAGATCTATAGATGATTGATAGATACACACACAGAGAGAGAGACTGTCAATAGATAGATGATAGATAGCAGATAGATAGACATAGATGATAGTCACAAAGAGAGAGAGAGATTGTCAATAGATAGCTAAATGATAGACAGCAGATAGATATATAATGATTGATAGATACAGAGAGAGAGAGAGAGACTGTCAATGGATAGATAAATGATAGACAGAAGATAGATAGACATAGATGATTGATAGATAAAGAGAGACAGAGAGATTGTCAATAGATAGATAAATGATATGATAGATAGACAGACAGACAAATAGATAGATAGATAGATAGATAGATAGATGATAGATAGATAGATAAACTGCCATTTTTCCTCCATTGAAACCAACATTCAGAAAACCCGAGTCTCAAAGCACTTAAAACAATTCTTGGAATTCTACTTGAATGGATCAGAGTGTCCTGGATGTAGATTGATTCCTCTGAAAACTTAAAGAGATCCATTTGGAAGTTTGCATATTCCTGGGCTCACTTCCCGACATTCACCAAAAGAGGAGGAACAGGAGGATTTGTCATGCAAGCCTAGGCACCCAGCAGCCATATCAAATTACCTTCCAGGAATCAATGCAGGAGCTTCGGAAGTGCTAAGGCTGCAATACTGCTTTGCAAATCCAGGATTTTTCTTTGACTTACCCAAGCTGTTTTGAAGTGGGGTTCTCAGGTGGAAAAGCAGACTCCAATTCCTTTCAGAATCGTCGCCCTCTCTCTACTGCTGATTTGTCAGGTCACATTGTATTTCTGACAGAAGCACCGAGGCGCTTCTGGGTTGAAAGAGTTAGCGGATGATATCACCGTTGCCTGGGGGAAGGAGCTTCATTTATGTCCCCTGCAGGAGCTTGAGCGATGGACAGGAGCTCACCCCGCCCTATGGCAGCACTTGGGTCTCGAACATGGTCTTGCTAACCTCTAACCCAGCTCCCTAACCTCACGCGCCACCATGCTCTTTATTTGTCAGGAAGGCTATGGCGACATCCAGATGTAGTTTGGTTAGAGTGTGGTGCTGCTGACAACACCAGGATCGTGGGTTTGTTCCCCATATCAACCACTGAACATGAATTGTCCTTGGGGATGTGTGGGGGGGGCGGGCAGAAGCTGAGAGAACACTTGAACTGGCAGAGAGAACTATTAGGGTGAAGAAATACCTGTAGGAATGATTTGAGTCATCAGATCAAACAAAGTTGCTGAAGGCACATCCCCAGCTTCCTTTGTGTAAATTGCCGTTGTATATGCATCGGATAACTGAGGCCTATGAGGGCTGGGGTAGAAGTAGCTGGCGCCACTAAGATTTGCTTGAATGATGAAGAAGAAGCTCCCCTTAATTAAAGAGGGAGTCAAGCTGTTCTCCAAAGCACCTGAAGGCAGGACAAGAAACAGTGGATGGAAACTAATCAAGGAGAGAAGCAACCTGGAATTAAGGAGAAATTTCCTGATAGTGAGAACAATTAATCAGTGGGACAGCCTGCCTCCAGACGTTGTGGGTGCTTCATCACTGGAAGTAATAATAATGATGATAAAGTTGGAAGGGACCTTGGAGGTCATCTAGTCCAAGCCCCTGCTCAGGCAGGAAACCCTATACCATTTTCGGACAAATGGCTGTGCAGTTTCTTCTTAAAAACTTCCAGTGTTGGAGCAGTCACCGCTTCTGGAGGCAGGTTGTTCCACTGGTTAATTGTTCTAACTGTCAGGAAGTTTCTCCTTAGTTCTAGGTTGCTTCTCTCTTTGGTTAGTTTCCATCCGCTGCTTCTTGTCCTGCCTTCAGGTTTTTAAGAAGAGACTGGACAGCCATTTGTTTGAAATGGTAAAGGATTTCCTGCCTGAGCAGGGGGTTGGACTAGAAGACCTCCAAGGTCCTGTAGGAGGACAGTAGCCTCCCCCCCACGAGAAAGAAATATTTTGGGAAATATTAAAAGGCAGAATATTATATTTTCCCAAAGGAAAGAAACCCTTCCCCCCAAAGTCTCTCTGCCCCAAGCAGAAACCAGGTCTGTAGAAATGCAGATGTGATAATCCTTTCAGAAAGACTGGAGCCAGGAAGCTTAGAGCTGATGAGATTAGAAAGACGAAGACTCCTAAAATCCACATACCCCATTCAAACTCTAAAGACATGACCTTTCGGATATAATAGGATTAACCTACCACCATCAAAATACCAAAAGGACATGCTCAAAAGCTCATGCCACAGGAACAGGAAGAACAACTCCAAACACAAAAGCCCAAGAAGGGATAAAAACCCACCACTCCCAGCAACATGTGGTCAGCTTTCCCAGAGTCACATTTCTGTCTGGCTCTCCTCTTCAATAAACTACAGCCTTCTTTCTAAAGCAGTCTCCATTTCAATTATTCCCAGCTTGGACTGGACCCTGATGAAGATTTTTCTTTCAACGGTCCCTTCCAACTCTGTCATTCTATTGTAAATATGGTTTTGTAGGAGATGACTAAACTCAGCCCAAAGGAGAGGTCAAACATGTCATCAGTCTCAACTCCCTTCGCTCCCACAAGAGATCCCATTGATACTTTTTTTAATATAAGTATTTTATTAGGTTTTACAAGGATAAGAAAAGGATGGGATCAGTATGGGTATTGGGTAGGGTTTGGGAGTGGGATTAGGGTAAGGTTAGGTATAAAAATGATTTACTGCCAATTTGCTGTGCCCAGATTCTTGCCAAGAGCTTCAGCTTGGAATAAATCCTTATATTCATACAAACTGCCTGGATTTTCTGATTTCCCTGGTGCTTGACAGGCTTGCTTTTTATCATGTCCTAACTAAATTTAGGCCAGTGGCAATTTTCCCTAATCTTTGGATCCCTGCTTAATGTTGTCCAAAAATTTCCACCATCCTTGCTTAGATGCACAGAGACAAAAATTGCTCTACATCAGCAGTAACCACAGGGCCCCGTTTTGGGAAAGGCTGCTAACGGTTATTCCTGGAGACAGTCCTTTCTCCGCAGCAGATCTGCAGCAGACAGAGAGGCACCATCAAAAAGGTGAAATCAATTACAGTTTTCTTGATTTTTACTTAAGATGTTTATCCTCTGCACTTCAGCCTAAAAGAACTTTCAAGTAATGAAAGTTCCAGGATCTACCATAGATAGAGACGAAGAGAGACAGAGACAGACAGACAGACAGACAGAAAAGAAGAAGAAGAAGAAGAAGAAGAAGAAGAAGAAGAAGAAGAAGAAGAAGAAGAAGAAGAAGAGGAGGAGGAGGAGGAGGAGGAGGAGGAGGAGGAGGAGGAGGAGGAGGAGGAGGAGGAGGAGGAGGGGGGGGGAGGGAGTCCTTGGTGCTCAGTAAAGCTTGGCTGTTTTCTTGCAAATGTTTCATTACCCAAGAAGGTAATATCATCATTGCTGGAGGAGGATGGACTGTGTGGTCCTTGGTACTCTTTGAACTTGTTTCCCTGCAGACATTTCATGACCCAGTAGGTAACTTCATCAGTACTGGAGGGGGGGGAGAGGAGGAGGAGCAGGAATGAAGAAGGAAAAGGAAGACAAAATAAGTCTGACATCATTTTTTTAATATTTATGGTATCTATCATGCAATTTTTCATGGAATTAAAAATTTAAATATTAAAATATGTCCTAATCCCTTGGGACCATTTGGGATGTGCTACTTTGCTTTCTGTTTACCTCCCAAAGTTCAGCCAAACCTCGTTTGATAATTGATATTTTTTTGGGTGGGCGGGATTGGATTTATGCTGAACAATTTTCTGATGATCAAGGAAATCATTGGGCGATCAGCTCTCTTACTGTTTCCAATGTTTGCACCTGCAAGCTGCCTTTGCAGAGTGCCTTTTTCACAACGGTGTAAATATCAACATTTATTTACACTTCCCTTCCTCCAAATGAGGGATGCTACTCCGTCTCTACCCATCGAGATTTCTCCATCCACACATTTGGGCTGCGTCATTTTCGGCGGTGGCCCAAAGACGGTTTCCCATATGTTTTGCTTTGTGGAACTCCACTTTGAGGCGCCAGTTGGCCATAAAATGTTGACAGCAAGTGTGATCGTTGCCAGGGACTTATTCATGGCGGTTGGACAAACGGGATCAGAAGCTGGGCAGACAGAAGAGGCATCAGATCACAGCACTCCGATTTTTCTAGGCTCCAATCCTGTTGAAAACGTGTGAATTGAAAGCTCCTCGCTACGTTTCAAAGTTCAGCTTTGAATTTTAGCTTCTAACAACTCAAGAAGAGAAACCTGTGAAAATGTCCATCGTTGACGTTCTGCAAAGGATGGGGAAGCGGTTTTGTCTGTCAGGGTTTCAAAAATCGGTGGGCACCCACCGTAAAGATGGTCTCCTAAATTGATCCTGAAGTGGGTGAGTTTGACAGCTCTGGAACTATAGGAAGAAGACAGGGATGTTGAAGAAGTGGTGTGGGCTGAAGCAACTGGTCCCACAGCGTCATCCAGGTGGAGACCTGGGCTTGGTGAAGGAAAGCTTCTGTGGTTAGAAGAGAGAAGGAGATGTATGTTGTCGAGGTAGGGTTGGTGAAGCTGGGAAGAGTCCTGCGAGATAAACATTGGTTTGGAAAGCTGAGAAAGAGAGATGAACGTGACGGAGGGAGGGGAAGAAGGATGGAATGGCAAGACCAGGGTGCGGAACAGAGAGTCCAATGGATAGTCCGTGGATAGTCCAATGGTCATCTAGCTCAGGTGTCTTCAAACTTGGCCCTTTGAGGACTTGTGGACGTCAACTCCCAGAATTCCTCAGCCAGGAGTTGACGTTCTGGGAGTTGAAGTCCACAAGTCATCAAAGGGCCATGTTTGAAGACCCCTGAGCTAGCAGGATGGTGATGCGATCCAGAATGGTATCCTCTCAGCCAGCTGCCAGACCTGAAAAAAAAAAAAACATGGGTTATGAACAAATGTTGTAGGAATATTCGTTGGCTAGAGACTTTAAATGTGTTATGCATAATAACTGGTGGGGAAGTGAGGCTGTGTCAATTTGGTAAAATTCTAGTAATGCCTTGGTTTTAAGTCAAGGCTAAAGAGTCCATGGTGGGCTTGTTTTTGAGCCGTTCCAAGCAATGCTATGTTACTTATGAGTAACATCACTGTCAAAGATGATCTCTTCTGTGGTCACTTAAAATAGTCAACCTCTATCTTTCCTTCTTTCTTTTTGTCCTTCCTTCTTCCCTCCCTCCGTTCCTCCCTCCCTCCCTCCCTCTCTTCCTTCCTCTTCCTTCCTTCCTTCTTCCTCCCTCCCTCCCTCCTATCTTTCCTTCCTTCCCTCCTTCCTTCTATCCTTCCTTCCTTCCTGGTCTGGCTAAACCACCCATCTTCTTTTATGCGTTGTGTATGTGAGAGAGTGTGTCTCCCAACAGACCCGCTTGTTATGGACGGGGAGGGGGAGAGAGAAAGGTCACTGGGAAAGAAATGGAGTGAATCAAGTAGGTGGGGGAAATAAGATGTTCTTTGGATATTCTGGCTGTAATACACCCAGCGCATGGGGGGTGGAGCGTCTGCCCAAGGGAAGAATATCTTTTGAAAATATCTGTTGAGAAAATCTTATCCTGGCAAAATGTGCCTGCAATACAGAATGCGTATCCTCTGAGAAATGTTCATTGTCGTTGTCTAGAAATGAAGGAAAAGTGGGAAGAAGAATAGAAAAGAAAGGAAAAAGCCTGCCTTTGTGGCGGGTTGTGTCAGGGGAAGACGTAGCCATCAATGCAGAAAAAGCAAAGTTGGAACTGCTACAGAAAAGCAAGACCCACCCTTGCCCCTAAATCTGCCAACAGGATGGGATGTCCCTTCCCTGCTTCTGGAACTATCCAGGAGAGAAGCATGCAAAAGTCACATCAAATCTCTCCTCTTTGGCAACGTTATTGCTCAGTCAGCATTTCCCCAAAGTCTGTTATTTCGCTTGCATTCTTTGTCCCTGAGTAATAAGGATAAATCATGATAATTAACACTGATGAGGAACCCCCTGATGGTCTCAGTCTCCTCCTCCTCCTTCTCCTTTTCTTTGCAAATCTCACACCTTTCTAGCACTGATGATGTTAGCTAGTTGGGTAATGAAACATCTGCAAGAAAACCACCCAGCTCACAGAGCATCAAGAATCCATAGTCCTCTTCCTCCTCCTCCTCCAGCAGTGATGATGTTATCTACTTGGGTAATGAAACATCTGCAAGAAAACAATCAAGCTCAGTGAACATGAAGGACTCCCTAGTCGTCGTCGTCCTCCTCCTCCTCCTCCTCCTCCTCCTCCTCCTCCTCCTCCTCCTCCTCCTCCTCCTCCTCCTCCTCCTTCTTCTTCTTCTTCTTCTTCTTCTTCTCCTTCTCCTTCTTCTCTTCCTCCTCTTCAGGTATTTTAGTTGATAGAAGCAAAATGGAAGCAAACCTCTGCATGGACTTTACATCCTAAGCATCACCGTTAATACTTGTGCCATCACAGCTCCTCTTAAAATTTTATCTCTCGCCCGTTTACTTCCCTTGTGTCTTATGCGCGGTTAAGCATAGCTCTTTGAGAAGTGCCTCCGCAGTAGAACTGGGTTTTGAGCTTCTCAACATGTCAGAATAGACAGCTGCACATTGATGGCAACATATTTGTTTATTGTTTATTTTATTATCTTGCTGTAGGGGGTTCTTTACTCTGTTCTTCTCCGAGAGACAAGGTGGCTTTCCATTACTCAACAGAAATCAAATGCTTCCGCTCAACATTTTGAAACTGTGCAGAATCTGCCACTGATTCCAAAATAGACAGGTTTTTTTGTTTTTCTTTCTTGTGCATGACTAGTTTGGGGTAATGTCGCTGCCATTTGAATCTTGAAGGATCTTCTGTAGGCAGCTCTGAACAGAGTTAAATGCCTGTCAGCTAAGAGGTGAAAAAAAAAAAAAAGGATATTCAACAAAACGTTGAAATAGAGAAAGAGCTGCTAGTCAAGGTTTTTAAACTTTTAAACTTTCTGAAGTCTTCTTCTCCTGTGAAAAAGGCTTTTGTCCCTCTGCCTCATCTCGAGGATTTTTCATTTAGACGTGGAGCTGATTTTTATCAATAAAGGAGAATATCTGTAGCTCAAGTTTGAAATGAGGGGTCCTTGATGCTCTCTGAGCTTGGTTGTCACAACTAAGAACCATTGATTTTTATCACTTGAATAAATGGTTATTGGTCTCTTCCTTTCAATGGATGGAAACTAATCAAGGAGAGAAGCAATCTGGAATTAAGGAGAAACTTCCTAACAGTGAGGACAATTAAGCAGTGGAACAGCTTTGCCTTTAGAAGTTATGGGTGCTTCATCTCCAGAGGTTTTTAAAGAAGAGACTGGACGTGGTATAGGGTCTCCTGCTTGAGCAGGGGGTTGACTAGAAGACCCCCAAGGTCCCTTCCAGCTCTATTCTGATTGATTATCGCTATGCAACTTTCTTGGTTGATGCCGTCTGAATGAAAGTGTGTGCAGTCAAGGAAGTAGTCCCCAAAGCCCGTGCAAAGTGCAAGAAACCCACACACTTCCTCCTGTGGGAATTCCACCATTTCTCCAACTGTTTCTTCTGCCAAGAGTTAATTGCAAGCCATTTCCTTCTGATCCACCTGGAAAAAGGGAGGGGAGATGAAGACAAGGTTGAATGTGGTCTTCATCGCCTTAAAAGGGGGCCTTTATTCCTCTTCACCTTCTTGCTGATATGACTTCTGTAGAGGGGTCCTTAGTGCTCTCTGAGCTTGGTTATTTTCTTGCAGATGTTTCATTACCCAACTAGGTAACATCGTCAGTGCTAAATGGGAATGGGGATTACAAAGAGGAGGAGGAGGAGGAAGAAGAAGGAGAAGGAGAGGAGGACAATGATTACTGTTGGGTCTTTGGTGCTCTCTGAGCTTGGTTTTTTTCTTGCAGATGTTGCATTACCCAAAATAGGTAACATCATCAGTGCTAATTAGGATTCCTTACTAAATTCAGAGACCATCAAGGACCCCTCATTTCAACTCTGGGCTACAAATAGTCTTTACTGGTGACTTCTGTAGACCAATTTGAACCAGTCCACCCCACCCCATTGACGATGTTCAGTGCAGCAGATCCGAAGCTGACCCAGCAGCTAAGGAGTGAAGCTGGGAACAGAAAAACGTTGACGCAAGCCCGTGCGGGAACAGGGCACCAGCTGACAGATCAGCTGGTAGGTGGCATGGAGCAGATGGTGTCCCTTGGGAGACCTTGAGTAATAAGCCAGAAGAAGGAGAAAGGACAACTGAAAAACATCAGAGCGTGCCAGAGGGCTTTGTTGGTGGTGAGCACCTGGCTGAAGTTTTTGGCTTGCATATTCTGTTCTCTTGTCTGTGGAGATTCTCAGTCATCCAGGTTATGATTGTCCCAAAGATGCTTATTTTTTCCCCCCAAAAGGCAACCGGACTTTGTTTTTCGTTGAAGACGTTTCGCTTCTCCTTCAAGAACCTTCTTCAATTCTGAACTGAACTGAAAAAGAACTGAAGGAGCTTCTGGGAGGAGAAGCGAAAAATCTTCAAGGAAAAACGAAGCCCAGTTGCCTTTTGGGAAATAAAAAAGCAGATGTTCTTTTCTATTCCTTTCCTAAGCTTGTTCCCTTCTCCTCTCTGGCTTCCGTGTGGTTTGGAGAAGATGTCTATGGAGGTTCTCCATCATCCAGGTCATGGCTGTCCCAAAGGTGCTTTATCAAGGGGCAACTGGACTTCTTTGTTTTTCTTCATAAATCCTTCCATTCACCCACCATCCAGTCAGAGCTGAAGAAGCTTCTTGGAGGAGAAGTGAAATGTTTTCAAAGAAAAATAAGATGGTCCAGTGGCCTCCTGAATAAGCACCTTTGAGTTGGAGAGGATGGTCAGAAGCAGATCAATACCCAAAAGGTCTCCCTTACGGATTCCTTGCCCCGTGCTTTGAATCTTCTCAGCAGTTTCCCACTGTCCTGCCCAGTGCTAACAAGCATCCAGATGGCCTCCGGGTGACTCCTTCCTTTATTTTTTTTTTTGCGGGGGGGGGGAGGGAAATAATCTGTATTTCCTCCTGCCTTGCGCTCATTAGTCAAGTCTGCCTTTGGGTGAAATAGAGATTTATCGCCTTTTGCTCTATTTCAAAAGCAGGACAATTTCCTTTTTCCTAGGGATGCCAAACGTTTCCCCCGTGGCTTGGTACTAGAATCACATCAAAATGACTTTCTGCGTGTGTGTTTTTTTCCCCTCTGGCTCTTTTTCTTTTGATCTGATGGAAAAGAATTTGCTATCCAGAAAGCATTTTTTTTTTTAGGGGGTGGAAATGGCTGAGTAAGTGTGGAGGGATGAGCTACTTGACCTTCATTCAACCTTTTCTCCAATATTCTGCAGCTTTGTTGGCTACCGAGTCTCCCAGTTCATCTGCAGGAGGAGTGTGTGTGGGGGGGAGATAACCTCAGCAATCTCTTCTTCCCAACTGGAAAGTGGAGGCAGTTGGATGACAGGGTGGGGAAGAGCTCAAAAAGCAAAGGAGAAACACACACACACACACACACACACACACACACATCCTCCTGCAATCTTCCAGGGAATAAAGCGAGAGCTTGAAAGCTCTGATAAAATAAATTTGAATTTTGTCCCCTGGGAATGAGGTTCAAAGAGGAACAGGAAACAGTTTCTTCCTCCAGAGAGGAAGAACATTTGTAGCAACCCTCTAGCAGCTGCTCCACACCAGAAGCTTAGATTCACGCTGCCTTGTTAGCTAGGTTTGTTGACAGCCAAAAAGGGGTTAAGTTACAGAATCTTGGAAACCGGAGATATATAATTCAACTTCCCATGTCTCAAGTTTATTGTAAAATGTAAAAAAGATGTTGAGACTCTAGAAATAGAGGACAGAGAAGAACAACAACGATGATTAGAGGACTGGAGGCTCAAGCATATAAGGAACGGCTGCTGGAATTGGGTATGTCTAGTTTAATGAAGAGAAGGACCGGGGGGGACATGATAGCAGTGTTCCAATATCTCAGGGGCTGCCGCAAAGAAGAGGGAGTCAAGCTATTCTCCAAAGTACCTGAAGGCAGGACAAGAAGCAATGGATGGAAACTGATCAAGGAGAGAAGTAACCTGGAACTTTCCTGACAGTCAGAACAGTTAACCAGTGGAACAACCTGCCTCCAGGAGTGATGAATGCTCCAACACGGGAAGTTTTTAAGAAAAGACTGGACAGCCATTTGTCCAAAATGGTAAAGAGTTTCTTGCCTGAGCAGGGGGTTGGACTAGATGGCCTCCAAGGTCCCTTCCAACTTTATTAATATTACTGTTGTTGTTGTTGTTGTTGTTGTTGTTGTTGTTGTTGTTATTATTATTATTATTATTATTATTATTATTATTATTATTATTATTATTATTATTATATAAGGTGGACAGTCTTTGAAGCAGTCAGGAGATTTCTAACCAAGTGAAAAAAATTGTTGGGGAAAAAAATTCCAGCCATTCTTCTCTTTTTTCTGTGGAAGTTCATTAAATTTGGGGAAAAGAGTGGACCTCGTTTGATCAATTTGATAATTTTCTTGGGACTTGATGAAATACAGGGGATTGGTTTTGCAGGGATGTTATTAGCGTGAACGTCATGTGGGGTGTTCCCTCTTATTTATGTCAGATCTTGTCCTTCTGTTGATATAACCTCTTTCCATCTCCTCCTTTTCCTTTCTGTTTCTCCCATCCTTCTCTCTTTTCATCTTTTTTTCCCATAAAAAGCCCATAAATGGAAGTTCGGAACATCTGGCAGGAAGATTTTTGTGGTGTTCCCTCTGACACACAACTTCCCTCCTGACCCTCTTCTCGTCGACCCTCCCAGATTCAGAGCCTCACCCGTGTTTTGTGTTGCTGTCTCATTGCTCAGGGAGTTTGCCCGTTGGAAGGTGAGGAATACGGCCATTGAACGGAGGGATCTACTCCGGAACCCCGTCCCGTTGATGCCTGAGTTTCAGAGAAGCATACGCCTGCTGGGCAGGAGACCCACAACACAGCAGTTCATCGACACCATCATCAAAAAATACGGCACCCACATCCTCATCTCTGCCACTTTAGGAGGTAAGTGGTGGTGGCCTCTGGTCCTGTTTCAGGTCTTGGACATGGGAGTGACAGGAAGAGGTATGGATGACTTTTTGATTGGGGTTCAGCTTGACATCTCCGATAGAAATACAGTAGTGGCCAAAATTGCGGAAACCTTTGGGGAAAAAGTGTATTTTTGAGGTTTGATGGCTAATAACACCACTTTCTTTTGAGTAGTAACATAAAATTATATATCAATGGAAAGACAATTTAATCAAGAATGTAATGCAACAAAGTTTGTTCAATTATCTGTACTGTATTCTATGAAAAGTTATAGCCAAAGAACCAGAAAAAGGAAGCATAACTTGCTTAGGTTGATATCAGGTAGCTTTCCTTCATCTGATTGTAGCCAATGAGCATGAGTGTTTAGAGAGCCTATCAGGTGTCATCTTGTTTTGGCCATGAGCCAATCAGATCACAGTAGGGTTCAGTTATTGATGTCGTGTATTGAAGCTGAGAGGAGGACGTTTGTCAGTGTGTTATGTGATGGCTATCAAGTTGGTTGGGTTTTTTTTTTGGGGGGGGGGTGTTCTTTCATTGAGTGAGCTTGTAAAACGTAATAAAATTAAAGTCATGGTGCAAAGAGTTGACTGGTCACCCAGAAAGCGATGTAAAATAGTATTATTAAGTGAACAAGGCTACAGTTATAAAGAAATCAGAAGAAAAAAATGGGTGGAAACTTAACTAAAGGTGGCATTTCTACTGTACACTTTTCCCAAAAAGTTTCCACAATTCTGGCCACTATTATAGAGGCCAAAATGCCCTGTTTAAGTAACTGTCCAGTGTTACGATGGTGCTGAATAGTGTCACTAGCTGCAGAATCACAAGTCACGCTCTTGTTGTATCTTGCTTAGCAAGGGAGTTGGTGATCCTAACTGTGGTTGTAGAATCACAAGTCATGCTTGCATCATAACTTAACTCAACAGGAGCTGCTTTCAAGACAGATACATCTCTGGATACCTCCTTGAATTTTTTTTTTTCTTGAAAAATCTTTCTCCAGTATCTTAAAAGCTCAGCTATCGTTTTGCAGGGACTGAAGAATCTGTTAAGGAAATATCTTCAAAACAGGGAAGGTGATGGCTTTTTGGTTTTAATTAATTTTCTAAATGAACTACTTTTCCTTAGAAACGTACCTTGTTAGTTTCTTGACCTGGTCTGCTCTCCCCCCACTTTTTTTTGAAGTATACCCCACAGCACATTATTCAAAGATCTGGTCTGGTTTTTTGGTTACACACTGCTGGTTGAAAAATGGTCTGAGCGGGGTAGACTGGGAGAAGCTAATTGAAAAAGGGTCAGTAATGTCTTTGAACTGGTTTGGGAAATAGGTTTTTCCTTGGAATAACAAGACCCAGGCTTTGGTTCATAGATCACAAAGCCTCCAGGTTATTTTGGACGAGATGTTTTAATCCCTCGAGGGCTGTTGTGAGAACAACACAAAGTTCAGCAATTTTTTTTTGTTTTTTTTTTTGCGGTCTCGAATGTTGCTGGAAGTTCATGCATCTTAGCTGTCGCCGTCTACGGATTAATGCTGATTTTCATTTTTCTCGGAGCGTGTGGCTTGGCTTGGCCCATCAGGTTTGGTTCGACCCTTATGTGTTATTAGTCTGAGACAAAAAGTAATGCCTTTAAAAATAGGCTGGAAATGGAGGAAATCTCCCTGGAGGGCACTTTTTAATATGTGATTTAGAAGTCATCATAGGAATGAAACGGGCGTCCATTTCCAAAGTGGAGACACGGAAATATTTTTTTTTTAATCGTTCTTGAAGTTTAAAAATTGTGGTGGAATGTGGTCTGGATTCTCAGATGGGAGGGGCTACATTCCAGAGGACCAAGAGACAGCAAAATTTAGATACTTTGGTTGAGAGGAAGAGAATTAAGGAGGCTCCCTCCTAGCAATTCTCATAGTATATCTTTTAAACTGCAAAAGATACTTTACCAATAAAATATAACATTTTTAGTGCAGGGTTCAAATGAGGAGTAGTACTAATGCTAGTAGCACTGATGACGTTATCTAGTTGGGTTATGAAACATCTGCAAGAAAACAACCAAGCTCAGAGAGCACCAAGGACCCCACAGATCATCTCCTCCTCCTCCTCCTCCTCCTCCTCCTCCTCCTCCTCCTCCTCCTCCTCCTCCTCCTCTCCACAACCTCCCCCAGCACTGACAATGTTCCCTAGTTGGCTGATGAGTCATCTACAAGAAAATGACCAAGCTCAGACAGCACCAAGGACTCCTCAATAGTTGCTTTAGTTTTGGCAAGATAAATGAGGAACAAGGCATCTTGTTTTGTTGTTCTTTTGGGAGGGCTGACAATTCCACAACTCTTTGCGCATTTTTACTTATTAAGGTTGCAGTTGTGTACCTGCTTAGCTGTGAGTTAAATCCACCGAATGAGGCATCGTTTTGAACAAGCCGGCACCGAGGAAGCATTGAAAAGATCAAGATTTCATTTTCTTCCTTCTCATTCGTTCCCACCACCTGGGCAGGTTGTCCCTTGCCTTTCCAGCTAACCCAGACCTTTGGACGATGAAATATATTTTTTAATTTTGCCAGGGTCCGCTGGTGAATTATTCACCATGTGCTTTGCCTTTGCGCTCCTGCGTTTGCAACGCTCCGCTTTAAAACACCCACAAGCGTGGAAAGGGAGAGTTAGCAACGCCGATGCAGGAGGGAAAGCTGCCAGGAGAATAATGCAGGAAGAAAAATTTATCTTGACAGCAGTAAAAGTGGAAGACGCTCCCCAAGAGCATATATTGTTCATGAATGAGAGTATTTTCCTGCGTCACGGGGCCCCAGAAGGCCGCCTCAGAGGCTCAGCTGATCAGTCGAGGAGAGACTTGCAACGGCTCCTTAAAATTAAGCACAAAAATAAAAGGGGGAGAGTGCCTTCCAACCAATCTGGAAATCGTTGGGTGTTTGCTCAGCACCGGTGAGATCCTAGTACACCCCAGAGGACGATTTGCTGGAATTCAGACAAAGCATGATGATAATTCTCAGTGCATCAGACGCTCAAGCCGGTAGGCATTTGGCAACTTGTTTATAGCAGGAGCTTCACAGAAACGACAAAGCTATTTAAGATGCTTTATTGGAAGCAGGAAAGAAGACATGTATGTCTGTGGTGGTAGCATCACACCAAGCCAGCCCTCCCTTCTTCCTTCTCCCTTCTCCCTCTCCTTCTTTGTCTCTATCCATCTATCTATCTATCTATCTATCTATCTATCTATCTATCTATCTATCTATCTATCTATCTATCTATCTATCTATCTATCTATCTACAATATATATCTCTCTGTCATCTCTCTCTCCCCAATGTCTGTCTGTCTGTCTCTGTCTATCTGTTTGTCTGTCTGTCTGTCTGTCTATCTACCTACCTACCTACCTACCAACCAGTGGAACAGTTTGGCTTCAAATGTTGTGGGAGTTTCATCACTGGAAGCATTCAAGAAGAGACTGGACTGCCATCTGTCAGAAATGGTATAGGGTCTCCTGCTTGGGTGGGGTTGGACTAGATGACTTACAAGGTCCCTTCCAACTCTGATATTCTGATTCTTTCTTTCTTTCTTTCTTTCTTTCTTTCTTTCTTTCTTTCTTTCTTTCTTTCTTTCTTTCTTTCTTTCTTTGTATCTATCTATCTCTATCATCTATCTATGTCTATAGTCTCTCTCTCTCTCTCTCTCTCTCTCTCTCTTTCTCCTGCCCTGCCTCGGCTCCATTTTGATGTTCCCAGCCAAGATTTCTAAATTCTGAAATGCCTTCTTCTCAGGCCTTGTGTGATTTTTCCCTACCGTGTACCTCCAACTGTTTCTCCTATATAAATAGCAGCTAGTGGGAAGGCTCTGCAAAGCTGTTGCTTGCCTCTAATGGAAGTGGGTTTAATAATGGTGGAGGGGGCCTTAAAACAGGATGCCTTGAAATGGCAGTAGGGTAGGGAAGCCTACTTCGTTTTGTGTCTCGGTTTCATCCAATCCTTTACGTCCACCTGTCCTCCCCCAGCCACCAAAAGGGCTCTCCGTTCTTAATTACTATCTAAAGATCCAATCCGGGGCGGTTCCTCCTCCTAATTCCAGAGGTTGGAGAAGCATCGCGAAGAGACAATTTGCATGGAATACCCCGAACGCAAGATGACTTTGAATGTTTTAATAAATGAGAAATTAGGACTTAATAATGCAGCGAAAAATCTATTAACCCTTGTTGATTGCTGTGGCTGCCTTTCATTCCCGGGCAATGTTTTGCTCACTCGACTCAAATTGTTTGGGTGTTGGAAACACACACCCCGTTTTAACACCTAGTTTCTCCCCACTGTTTAACTTTCTCATTTGCACAGTTCATTCTGGAGCTGTAGCCATGTCCTAGGGTGTGTGTGTGTGTGTCTTTGGTGTATCTACAAACACACACACACACACGCAGAGAGAGAGAGAGAGAGAGAGAGAGAGAGAGAGAGAGAGAGAGAGAGAGAGAGAGAGAGAGAGAGAAATACATTTGCAGAAATAGAGCAGTTTCTCTCTTTCTCTCTCTCTCTTTTCTTCTCTTCCCTTCCCTCCTCTCCTCTCTTCTTTTGTCCTCCCTCCCTCCATCATCTGTCCATCCCCCCTCCCTCTGTCCCTCCCTTCTCTTCTCTTCTCTTCTCTTCTCTTCTCTTCTCTTCTCTTCTCTTCTCTCCTCTCTCCCTCCATCTGTCCATCCATCGGTCCATCCCTCCCTCTGTCCTTCTCTTCTCTTCTCTTCTCTTCTCTTCTCTTCCCTCTCAGTATATCTATTGATTGTCCTACTTCTGCAAATATTTTAGGGGGGGGGAAGCCCTCTCTTCTGCGGTTACTAGGTTGCGATTGCCGTTCTGTGTCAGAAGCACAAAATTAATTATTCCCTAATGGCCAGAGTGTTAGACCAACAGAAGCTTCCCCCCCACGTTTTTGGCACTGGCTGAAACACCCTAATTGGCCCTCGTTGAATCTGATCCAAATGAATCCTGAAAAATATAGTCAGTGTCTTTTGTGTGGGAAATGTCATATTATTCCCCCTTTAAAGAAGATTGCTTTTAATGCTCACGTGCTTGTTCGCCACCCTTTATTTCTTCATTTTGTGGATTTGTTTCATGGTGAAGAGGTGCAAGACATTAAGGATGGAGAATGGAACGGGACGTGCGCCAAGATATTAGGGCTCTTGGCCTAATTTTTCGATTTAGCGGTGCTTGTTAGCTTGGTTCTGAATGACGGATGAATTTGAGGGCTTTTCAAGGCAATAATCATCAATCTGGCATAGAAGATACATCAGCCTTGATGTCTTCTGCTTGGGAAAGTAAAGCTCCTGTTGGCGTGCCTTGAAATGCCGTTGATTGATCAGGTGTAAAATGGCTGCAACTCAAATCAAAACACAAACTGTATATTTGTTTTCATCTGTTGGCAGCAGCAGTAATTTGACTCTGATCTCCTCTTATCCTTCCTTTTTTTCTTTCCTTCTCTCTTTTTTCCTTCTTCCTTCCTTCCTTCCTCCCTCCCTCCCTCCCTTCTTTCCTTTCTTCCTCCCTTCCCTTCTCTTCCCTTCCCTTTTCACCTCCTTCTTCATCTTTTTGATGCTTCACTAGGAGAGGAAGCATTGACCATGTATATGGACAAAAACCGACTTGACCGGAAATCGGGCAATGCCAGCCAAAGTGTTGAGTCCCTTCACCAGCTTGCCTCTTCGTATTTTGTGGACCGGGATGGAACCATGAGACGTCTTCATGAGATTCAGATCTCCACAGGAGCAATCAAGGTAGAACTTGGTTTACAACACACAGTTAGTTTGGTTTGAGTAAAATGGATGTGGGGAAAACCAGTTCCTGGAAAAGGTGATTCTCCTTTTCTTTTTTTCTTTTCTTTCTTTTTTCCCCCCAAATCTTGCTCCCACCACCTCGATGTCAGTACCTATTTTCTCCTCTCCTCCCCCCAACATCTACATGAAGTCTAGATGTTCTGGTGGACCTTCTAACCAGTCTTAACTGTACATATCCTGGATATTTTTTTGGGGGGGGAGGTGGGCCTGATGGTGTCCAAGTTGGATGTTGATCTTCTCATCTAGAACTTGGCCAGTGTTTCATTCCCCTCCCCCATCCGAAATATTGTGAATCCCAGATTCCCTGATTCTGCAATGATCTCATATTTTGATGAATTTGGAAAGCTCACAAGTAGCGACCATTTTAAGAGCATTTCTTGACTTGTTTCTAAAAATGGTTCAATTTTCATTCAGTTGGGAGGGAGGAGGTACAGATTGCTGGGCTAGCTGTTCCTAATCCCATCTGAGAAATGTCGGAGGATAGACAGCAAAATCCCCAAATCTTTGGGAGATGGGAAATTGAGTAGGGAGACAAGGAAGGGGTGGAAAAGAACTGCAGGAACATGTCTGTGGAGATTCTCAGTCATCCAGATCGTACCCAAAGGTGCTTTTTCACAAGGAAACTTGACTTTTTCGTTTGTCTTTGAAGACCTTTCACTTCTCATCCAAGAAGCTTCTTCAGCTCTGATTGGATGGTGGGGAATGGAAGGATTTATACTCCTTGCAGATTGCTGGTCATTTGTCTTCTTTTAGAGAGTTGTGGAGGCCACTTGGAGGTTTTACCTGTGTCCTCAGGGTCGCCTGAATGGTGCAAATGGGTGTGGAGCCTTCTTGGCTGCAGGATGTCTTCTGCCCTGGGTCCCTTCCTTGTTGGAGACGGGCGCAGGCTGTTGGGGATGAGTCTGGGTTGTCTGCATCTCAAACTGAAGCGCAAACGGGTCTTGTAGTCTGCAACGTTTTCTGGAAATCTGTTCACACTCCTGCATAATTCAAAAGGTGATCATCCCCAAGTGCATAGCTGAATGTCTGTGTAGGTTCTCCATCATCCAGATCATGGTTGTCCCAAAGGTGCTTTTTTCAAGAGGCAACTGAACTTTCTTGTTTTTCTTTGAAGACATTTCGCTTCTCACCCAAGAAGCTTCTTCAGCTCTGACTGGATGGTGGGGAATGGAAGGATTTATACTCCTTGCAGACAACTGGTCCTTTACATTCTTTTAGAGAGCCGTTGAAGCCATTTCAAGGGTCACCTGAGTGGTGCAAATGGGTGTGGAGCCCTCTTGGCTGCAGGATGTCTTCTGTCCTGTGTCTCTTCTCTGTTGGAGACAGGCACAGGCTGTTGGGGAAGAGTCTGTGTTGTCTGCGTCTCAGATGGAAGCGCAAAGGGTTCCTGTAGTCTGCCGTGTTTTCAGGAAATCCATTGTCCCAGACGCTTCTTCAGTTCTGACTGAAATTCTGAAGTCAGAACTGGAGAAGCTTCTGGGATGAGAAGCGAAACGTCTTCAGGGAAAAACAAAGTCCAGTTGCCTTTGGGATAACTGCAGGAGCAGCTAGCCAATCAGTGTGTCTCAAGAGAAGCAATGCTGAAAGACACCTCTCGTTCTTGACCATCCTTTTCTCCTGCAGACCTGCTCGGAAGTCAGATAAATGGCTTTTTGGTGTGTGAGTGAACGGAAAGCGCCATGCGCCTAGACAAAAACCTCAAAAGTGCTGCGTGACACAGCTCACAGGATGGGATAATGGCTGGGGCAAAGGTCCTTTGGAGAGCTTGAAAGCAATCTAGTGGCCTCGGCAAAAAAAGAAAGGGAGAGTATTTGGAGCTTCTTAGCAATTGACCTACAAAACAGTGGCTGGGAGACAGTTCCATAAAGGTTTGGCCTTTGCCATCCTATCAGAGATCAGGTTTTTTTTTATTTTATTTCTGAGTGCTTGAAGGTGCCAGAGACATGTGCTGAAAGCAACTGAAGTTTGGGAAGAGGAGAGTCAGGTGCATTTCGACGGTTGATGTGCAAGGTGGGAAAATAGACACGTCCCTTTGATCTGCTCGCCATCAGGCTCTGCCAAGGGAAATAGAAGTTATTCCACTCAGAATATATCTTTCCCAACTGTCTCGAAAACAGCATGATGGTGGTTAGAAGCCTGGCCACAATTTCAGTGTTTCTCAGCAAAACTAGCACAAAATACAGAGAGAGACACACACACAGAGAGAGAGACAAACAGAAAGAGAGAGACAGAGAGAGACAGAGAGGCAGACAAAGACAGACAGAGACAGACAGAGAGAGAATAGAATAGAATAGAATAGAATAGAATAGAATAGAATAGAATAGAATAGAATGCAGAATGCAGAATGCAGAATGCAATGAATAGGATAGGATGAGATGGGATGGGATGGGATGGGATAGGATAAGATAGAAGGCAGAAGGCAGGAAGACAGGAAACCCTATACCCTTTCAGACAAATGGCTGTCCAGTCTCTTCTTAAAAACTTCCAGTGTTGGAGCATCCACCACTTCTGGAGGCAGGTTATCCCACTGGTTAATTGTTCTTCTTGGGATCTTAGTTCCATTCTGCCCACATTTTGACTGAAGTGGTTTGCTTGCTGCTCAGCCCTCTTTCCAATGGGGCAGCTCCTATGGTTTTGTTTTGTTTTGATGTGCTCCAGGTCACCGAAACACGAACAGGTCCTCTGGGCTGTAACAGTTATGACAATCTGGACTCTGTGAGTTCTGTCCTTCTACAAAGCACGGAGAGCAAACTCCATCTCCAAGGTAAGGTGGGGGAAAGGGAAACAAAAGACTCAACCGCCTGGTTTTGATGACCATGTGGTCTCCCCTCTCTAACATCTCTCTTCTTTGCAAGGTGTTTCAAGGAACTGTATCCAGGTGAGATGCGGGAGGCTTCATCCTTGGCTGGCCTCATTCTTGAATGTCTATGGAGATGCTCAATCACCCAGGTCATGCTCCTCCCAAAGATGCTTTTCCCAAAAGCAACTGGATTTTCTTGGGTTTTCTTTCCTTGAAAACGTTTTGCCTCTCATCTAAGAAGCTTCTTCAGTTGATGAACTGAAGAAGCTTCTTGGATGAGAAGCAAAACATTTTCAAGGAAGTCCAGTTGCCTTTGGGACATCGCTCTTGTACTTTGCTTTGAATTTATTTATAATAAAGGAGAATATTTGAGGCTCAGAGTTGAAATCTGAGCTTGGTTGTTTTCTTGCAGAAAGAGAACAAGCCCCACTCCCTTCTAGCACTGATGATGTTCCCTAGTTGGGTAATGAAACGTCTGCAAGAAAACCACCAAGCTCAGAGACCGCATCTTAATTTATTTACAGCCAAACCTTGCCTCTAAATCATGGCTCTGTTCTTATTTAACTGAAAAAGGAGTGAAATTTAGCATGGCATATGAGATCCTTTGTCTTACTTATTTAATGTTCTGTTTACAAATGTTCCTCTGGATATATTTAGTCACAATCTCCCTATGGGACACTGAGCAGTCAGATCTATGCATGTGAAACCCTTTTTTTGATTTGTGTTTGTTTGCCTGTGTTTTGCCTCTAATGCTTTCCTGGGGTTCCCGAGCACATTGTTAAACCCCCATCCTGTGACAATATATCAGAAACAATGGAAGTAATATTTTAGTGCAAACATCTCAACTTGTTCTGAATTATGAAAGCAAAACAATCTGAAAAAGAGTCAGAGATTTCAGGTAACCCACAAGGATCAATTGAAGCTAATCCAATCCTTGATTGTATAAACAAGAGGAATAGAATTATAATCAAGGGAAGTATTAGTACTGCTTTATAAATTCTTAGTAAGGCCACACCTGGAATACTGCAGCCAGTTTTGGTCACCAAATTACAAAAAAAAGATGTTGAGACTTTGGAAAAAGTGCAGAGAAGAGCAACTAAGATGACTAAAGGCCTGGGGACTAAAACATACGAAGAACGGTTGCAGGATTTGGGTATGGCCAGTCTAGAGAAAAGAAGGACTAGGGGTGACACGATAGCAGTCTTCCAGTATTTGAGGGGCTGCCCCAAAGAAGGGGGGGGGTCAACTTATTTTCCAAAGCACCAAAAGTCAAGATAAGAAACAACGATTGGAAACTAACCAAGGAGAGAAGCAACCTGGAACTAAGGAGAAGCTTCCTAACAGTGAGGACAATTAATCAGTGGAACAGAAGTTGTCTTCAGAAGTTGTGGATGCTCCATCACTGGAGGTTATTAAGAAGAGACTGGACAGCCACCTGTATGAAAGATTATATGATCTCCTGTTTGAGCAAGGGGCTGGACTAGAAGACCTCCAAGGTCCCTTCCAGCTCTATTCTGACCGATTGATTGACTGATAAGTTACAATGGCACTCCCCAAAGAATGACTAGTCTTGCAAATACAAGACAACTCTTGGAGCATCCCCACAATCAGGTGATTAAAAATTTGGATCCTTGGCAACTGGCATGTATTTTCAACACTTGCAGTGTCCTGGGTCATGGAAGTGTGGTTTGCAAGCTTCCCAGACAGATTCTAAGACAGCAAAGTCAGGGGGGGAAGCTGGACTCGCTCAACGATTCACTGAACGACTGCAGTGACTCACACTTATCAACCTTGCCGAAAAATGTCGCAAAATTGGGCACAACTCGCTGAAGAACCACCGTCCTTGGCAGTGGAAATTCTGATCACAATTGTGATCATAAATCAAGGACTGCATTCCAACCTTTAACTAAAATCACGTGTGTTGGATGTGTGCACAAGGGTGCGTAGGGCTGTTCTTTCCTCCCGGCTTCTGAGTGAGTTTCCGATTGAAAATAATAGATGTTGGTGAGTTATGTGGCAACAATTATACAGCCACCACAAGTTCTGGCAACAGCTTTACACGGGGCTGTCAAAGCAATCGGAAGAGACTGAAGTTGTGATCCATTATCTGCAGCCCTGTAAATAGTTCCTAATGAGGAAGTTACACAGCAGCTGGGAAGGCAAAGGTTTCCATTAATTATTCTGAGAAGCACCTTCTAGTTGGTGGAGTGAGTAGAAAAATGAAGAAGGTAAAAGGCACACTTTTAAAGGTTACTGGTAATGAGATGACTTGTTTATCCTTCTCTCCAGCTGAGAACCTTCCATCATTCTTGTCTGTATAGTTTTGACAGATGCCGACTGATGCAACAGTCACACCGCTGGCTGATTTCAGTTCTGGACTCCAGTTCTGAACGTCACCCTTTTTAAGAAGGATCCAGGCAAACTGGAGCAGGTTCAGAGAAGAAGGAACTAAAGTTGTGTATGAGATTCACAATTAGAAATAAGGAGAAAGTTTCTGACAGTGAGAACAATCAACTAGTGGAACAGACTGCCTACAGAAGTTGTGGCAGCTTCATCACTGGAAACTTTGGACTGCCATCTGTCAGTAATGGTGTAGGGTCTACTGCTTGGGCGGTAGGGGGGGGTGGACTGGATGACCTACAAGGTTGCTTCCAATTCTGTTATTCTAAGGTTCTAAGATAAAGGGAGCTGGATATGTTTAGTCCTGAGAACAACTGATATGAGAGAGAGAGGTGCAGGAGAACATCTTTCAAGTACCAGAAAGGGCATCAAGTAGAAGAAAGTCACATGGGTTAATGCAGAGAAGAAGGGCCTTAAGTTACAGGAAGGTAGGGATCAGTTAAATGGGAGGAGGAGGAGGAGGAGGAGGAGGAGACAGATATAAAGGAGGAGGAGGAAGAGGAGGAGGAGGAGGAGGAGGAGGAGGAGACAGATATAAAGGAGGAAGAGGAGGAGGAAGAGGAAGAGATAGATATGAAGGAGAAAGAAGAAGGAAAAAAGAAGATGTGGAAGGAGGAGGAAGAGGAGTGAGGAGAAGAAGGAGAAGGAAGGTGTCCATTAAATCATGTCCGACTCTTGATGGTTCTTTGGGCTAGGTCAGGGGTAGGCAACCTTGGCTCTTTTATGACTCGTGGACTTCAACTCTCAGAATTCCTGAGCCAGCTATGCTATGCTGGCTCAGGAATTCTGGGAATTGAAGTCCACGAGTCATAAAAGAGCCCAGGTTGCCTACCCCTGGGCTAGGTCTCTCCATATCTTCCGATCTTGCACTACATCTTTGAAATCATTCTATGCTCTGGCTGGTGCCAGCTTTGATGGCGTCCATCCACCGTATTCTTAGGCAGCCTGGTTTCCTTTCACCACTAACTCTTCCACGTTAGGAACAAATTCCTAGTGGTAAAAGTATTTGTGCTGGCATGCGTTACTAAGGAAGATGTTATGTTCCCCTTTGCTGGCGGACTTCAAGGAGAGGAGCCAACCTGTCACGAAGATTCAAATTTGGGTTCTTGCACTGAGCTGGAGATTAGATTAGTCGACCTCAGTTTCCTCTCCCAGTTTTGAAATCTGGCTAGCCTCAACTTCCCAGACTCCGTCGGTGACAACTCTTAAGTCTGCTTGTAAGAGGTGGGTCCTTGAAGAAGACTTGGAACCAAAAAGTATTGGGGTGCCTTCTTCAAATGGTTGAAGGCAGCTTTGGGCCACCAATATATCTTTTTGCATGCCTATATTATTATTATCCAATACACACACACACACACACACACACACTCACACACACGGTGAAATGGCCAAAGATGGGTCTCTCTTCCCTGTAGGCCATCCATATTTGGAAAATAAATTTGTGCCCTTTAATTGTTCACCTTCTGTTCTCCAAATGAAGCTGGTTCTGCTCCTTTCCCCACTTCTTCCTTTTTCCCTTCTGTGTCCCAAATACCATTTCTATTGATCGGGTTGCAGGAAATTAGGTCAAAACACACACACACACACACACACACACACACACACACACACACACGTCAAGACTGTGACTTGATTTCTTTTTTTCCTCCCTTAATTCCAAGTTGCCATGGATGAGGCTATAAATGGAACTTGTCACCAAGGACTCGGCTGTGTGTCTTTGCATCTTCCGAAGTGAGCTCGCTCTTTCTGATTCTCATCTTCTACGAGCTTGAAAAACGCCTGTCATTCAAACTTTTTCCCCCATCAGTATTTAATGCTCTGTAGCTCCGGGTAGCCATTTAAGTGACCGTTTGCAATCGCAACGGCCCTGAAAAAAACCCCACTGTGACCGTTTTTCACAGTAACGACCGTCATAGCATCCCCGTGGTCATGTGATCGAAATCCACACGCATGGCAACTGACTCATAGTTACGACGGTTCCAGCGTCCCAGGCTCAGGTGATCTCCTTTTGCAACCTTCGGACAAGCAAAGTCAAATGGGGGAAGCAGATTCTGTTTAACAACTGTGTTACTAACTCAAACCCTGCATGGATTCACGGATTCACAACTGTGGCAAGAAAGGTCATTCAGTGCAGCCAATCGACACATTTCTCACTTAGCGACCTAAAATTGTGATCGGAAGTTTAGAACTACCTGTATTTATCCTATTTGTTGAACAGATTCTTCTTGGCTTCTATTTCTTTTGTCACCCATCGTACTTGCTCAAGGAATAAGATTTCTCTCTCTCTCTCTCTCTCTCTTTTTTTTTCTTTTTTGGCAAAAGCCTCTGAAGTTGTACAGATTTTGAAAGGTTGGTGTTCTGATTCCTTAGAAGCATTTACAAATGGAAGTTGTTGGGTTTTTTTTAATTAGAAGGAATTTTTTTAAAATCATTTACATTCCTACTCATCTCCAAAGAGAGCCAACAAACTCATCTGGCCTTCTCAGAGTTTAGTTTTTGATGGAATAATAATTTTACAGACTTCAATACTGTCATGAATCCAAACGTGGAGGAGGGGAAGATTTCTTTTCTATTCTAAGAAAGGGAAGAAGAGAGGAGTGAATCACAGCCAGCGCATCATTCTAGTTCTGATCAGCAAATTGAAATTGTATAACAGATTACAGGTTGTTTTGTGTTTTTTTTTTTAAAAAAAATCGAGGCCTGCCAGTGTGTGCAGCAAAAAGAATTGGGGCTCAGCTCTGGATGGTTAAATTCTTCTTCCAATTATTGATAAACTCCCTCCTTCAGATAAGATCTGAATGATCTCATTTTTGCATTTTTTTTTATTTTGTTCTTCCTTTCTGCACCACTGAGGTTTGTCAAATGGCATTAGGAGGATTTTTCAGCCCTACAAATGGAAGAGTAATTAGTGAGGTTTTCAGTGGCTTCATCAGCCACTCTGAAGATTTAGGCCTGCATCTGGCTGAGCGACACGCACAGGCAAATGTTTCTAAGATCTGCAGGAAGGCTGGATTTTTTGCGCTCCTCGTTCGCCATCCTTGGGTACCCCAGGGAAGCTGATCGGCTTTGACAAGCTCAGCTTCCCAAATGTGAGGAAACAGCTGCAGAGACACAACGGGCCTCGGGCTGCCCAGTGAAAACTGCCGACGTGAACAGAAAGCATGGATTGCTGAACGGTTGCGTGGCCAGCCACTTGTGCAAAGCACTGATGTCCACTTAGCCAAGAAAAGTTGGTTTCTTGGAGTGACCTTGCAAACATACATTTTCAGTTCCGCTTCTGGGACACCAGAACTACCAAAATGGCGGCTGGAGGGAGACATGAAAAGTCTGCCAATTTATAGACTGTGTTCTCACAATATCAGATAGAGAACCTCACAAATTTGTCCAAGAATGAGTCCTGTTTGATTAGGGGGTTGGACAAGTGTTAGAAATTCTGTTTATATAAAGCACCACAGAGCAAACAAAGGGTACAGTCACCATGTGCTTTACTGCTCAACTATTTAACTGTAACAGGAAACAGGAAACTCTACTCCGAACCAAAGAGCATAGAGTACATACCATAGATCCAAACTTGTAAATACTGCCTCTACTGGCTGAATACTACTGTAGTTGTTGCATAGAAATACATTCCGACAATTAGAAGCCCTCATTGGTCCCTTCCAGGTCTCTGATTCTAAGATTAGAGCTTTCTGGATGTGAGGTTCAGCATGTTAGGTCAACCTTCCCCTTGGGATTCTTCATGGTTCAATAAGATTGTGCAAACGCCAAAAGTAGGTCAGCTTTCCCACAACACAGGTTAAGCATGAAATGCAAAACCAGCCCAGGTGACTCTGCTAGAGAAGTTAGGGGAGACTCTCTCTCCTCGTCCTATTTTGATTTCCTTTTCTCTCTTCTTTCTCTCTTCCCTGTAGGTCTCCAGGTCATCTTTCCTCAATATTTGCAAGAGAAATTTGTGCAGTCAGCCCTGAGTTACATCATGTGCAATGGAGAAGGCGAATATATCTGCCAAGACAGCCAGTGTGGATGCCAATGTGCCGAAGAGTTCCCACAGTGCAATTGTCCCATCACCGATATCCAGATAATGGAATACACGTTGGCTAACATGGGCAAATCCTGGACAGAGGCCTACAAAGATCTAGAGAATTCAGGTAATTGGGGAGAAAGGCCAGGGTGTCTTGGTGGGATGAGACAGTTAATGGCTTTACGCCCAATCAAATTAGTCCTTCAGAAGATGCCATCTGATTCAAGGAGGAATTAATCTGATTTGGAAAGTTTGGAGATTTGATTGAACTACTTGAACTGGGATGTCTATGGAGATTCTACGTCCCCCAAGTCATGGTTGTCTCAAAGGTGCTTTTTCAAAAGGCAACTGGACTTTTGTTTTTCTTTGAAGACATTTCGATTCTCATCAAGAAGCTTCTTCAATCAATCAATCTATCAAAACAAAACTGGAAGGGACCTTGGAGGTCTTCTACTCCAACCCCTTGCTCAAACAGGAGACCCTAGACCATTTCAGATAGACGGCTGTCCAGTTTTTTCTTAAAAACCTACAGGGATGAACCACCTAAAACTTCTGAGGGCAAGCTGTTCCACGGTTAATTGTCTTCACCGTTAGGAAGTCTCTTCAGTTCTGAAGAAGCTTCTTGGATCAAAAGCGAAGAAGTTTCTTGGAACTGAAGAAGCTTCTTGGATCGGAAGTGAAATGTCTTCAAGGAAAAACAAAGTCCAGTTTCCTGTTGGAAAAGCACCTTTGGGACAGCAGAAAGAGGTCTTTCTCATCACCTGTGGTGATTCCTTGAGCTGAAGGTCCTGAGAACTGATCCTTGGACTTTCTCTACGGGATGGGGCTGTTGAACTCTGGTTCCTTCTCATGGAATACTAGGGCTGGAAAGGACCTTCTAGTCCAACCTGCAGGAGTTCTTATACTATCCCAGGCAAATGGTTTTCCAACTTCACCTTGAAAACCTCAAGAATGCCCAACATTCTATAGTGGAAAGAAAGATGATCTACAGGTCCTCCCATCAAATGACCCCCTCTTGGAGTTCTGTTTATTTAGATTTGTTTGTGTGTATGGAATTCCTAGATGAATTCAAGTCCTTCATGAAGAAACTACCTAACAACCATTTCCTGACCATTGGGAGCATCCATCAGCACTGGGGGAATGACTGGGACCTTCAGAACCGCTACAAGCTCTTGCAGAGTTCCATGGAGGCTCAACGGCAGAAGATCCAACGCACTTCCCGTAAACTCTTTGGCCTCAGCATCCGTTGTCGGCACAATCCTCACCACCAGCTGCCTAGGGAAAGGTACCGGCTCTCTGCTTTTAGCTGGTGTATGGGTGTGTATGAGTACAAGTAGTCCTCTACTTAAGATGACAATTGGGGCCAGAGTTTCTTCTCGTAAACAAGGTGGCTGCTAAGTGACACAGCCTAGGTATAAGCAGATAGATAGATAGATAGATAGATAGATAGATAGATAGATAGATAGATAGATAGATAGATAGGCAGGCAGGCAGACAGACAGAGAGACAGACAGACAGACAGATATCGAAATTACCAAATATCCTTTGCACCCAATTAGATCCAAGGAAGCATCATCCGAAGGCAATTTTTTGGGCCGTCTGAATGCTCTGGCCAAGAGAAAGTAGTAGTTACCATGTGGGGCGGACTGCAAAAAGATAGAGCGGTAAAATTAACAGCGTGAGATTTTTCCCGTGCCATTCACAAAGCTCTAATAGAAATGGCATGTTCTATATTCAAATTATGGCCTAAAGGAACACACTGACACTCAACTACCCTTAATGGAAATGAAGGCAAATAGAACGGAAAGCTAAAGAGAGAGAGAGAGAGAAACTTGCATTTAGCTAATCTTAATGGTTCGGAAAGGCGTGAGTTAAAAAAAACCCAAGCTCTTTTCACTCTTGTTTGCTTCTGCTTTTTTCTCCTTCTCGCACATCTAGAGTTTTGTTTGCAAAACAAGCCCAGTCAATGCATTAATTAAAAACAATGCCAGAGGTGACTTGAATGGAAAATGGAAAGGAGCGAACTGGGGATTCGCTTCTCGTTTTTGCTGACCTGGTTTTGCAATTTCTGAATGGGAAGCATTGCATGATTTATAAGGCCTTGGGCAAAGCCAGTGACTGGAGGAAGCCATGCAATGAAGGGATTGGCCTGCATGTGTAAAAAAAACCCAAAACCAAACAAACATTGTTTTTGCAGGGATGTACCGATAGCTGCCTCTAACAGATGAAAAACTGAGAAATGGCAGGGAGAGAGATTGACGCCAATCTAAAAAAACTAAAAGAGCTTGAAATAATTCTCCAATTCACCTAGGAGTGTCTCCTAAGACTTTGGAGACACTTGTGTACTTTGTATGTCATGGAATAAAGCTCTGGGGGTTTTTGCATATTTTTTTGTTAACCAGGAGCGAGCTAGGAACTTCCACGCCCACCAATCATCTGTGTGGATGCTTCCTTTAGGTCAGAAATGTGCAAAAAGACAAATGCTTGACAAATGCTTGGGAGAGAAGAAGCACTGAAGGAAAAGTTGACGCAGCAGTTTAACTGGCCATAGATACTTTTTAAAAGCGACTATCAAAGAATGGAAGTTCCCCCACAAAAATCCTTTTAGGAGAAGGCAGTGGCCATCCAAGAAAACTATCTGGTACTATGATCTATATGGAATTACCCAAAATGGAACTTGACGTGAAGGTTCTTATTTCACCTTCTCATCAAGTGACTTAGATATGGAGGCTACTGCGTGAGGATTAAATTAAAAGGAGCTTTGGTTTCCTCCCTTCCCACATGGATGTTCTCCCATGATAAGTCATCCTTATGAACCTTCTAATGGAGGCCACTTTGAGGGACCTTGGTCTTATTTGAGGGTTAAGCCAGGCCTAGGTTCTAGGGCAAAAAGGGACAACCTATGGTTGAAACTCCACCAGAGTCCACTGGAGTAGATTGGCCGATACATTTAAATAAATGATAGGCCACAAAGGGGAAAGCTTCTGGTTGATGTTCTACAGCTGTGGTGGTCAATCTTTCAATTTTATGGAACTATCTGTAGTTTTGTGAGGAAATGGACATCCAGAGTAGGTAGGACCATGGATGGTGATGTTAGAAACTGGTCAGGCTTATAACAGTGATTTTGCAGAAAGTTGCTCTTTTGGTTGATTATAAGGCATGTGTCATGGTTCCGACAGATGAAACTCTTCAAAGAACTTCGAGGCATTGTTTACCTTAAAGAATCTTTATTTGAGAAGCATAGCAGCGGCACGTACATAGACCAAGCCAAAATCTGAATTCCCCTACCCTGAGCACATAGTATCAAAGCACAATTCCCTCCTCTAATTTACAGTCATAAATCACATTCTCCAATTATTTTGAAATGCAGGCTTTCCCTCCAGTTCTCCAACCGCCATTTCTTATCATCTCTTATTTCAAAAAACCTTGGTTCTCACACTGTTACAATATTGTTATGTCTAACTAAACTCCCATGCACATTCCTCCTCCCCCCCCCCAGTATCATCTAATTCTAATTCTAAGAATAAAACCTAAGAAGGAAAATGGTTGCATCTCCATACGTTGTCAAAGCAAAAACATCCGATGTTAGCAGCGTTGACATCATGCAGTTGAGTTGGGGAAACTGATCTTGGGTGAACCCAGCCATTGAGCTTTCTCAGAAGTACTTAGAGATGTAAGTTTGTAGGTTTCAAGAGATGCCCTATTATAGCCTATGCTTTCTCACCTGTAGGACGATACAGCAGTGGCTCTCCCGAGTCCAGTCTTTGCTTTACTGCAACGAGAATGGCTTCTGGGGGACCTTCCTAGAGAGCCAACGGAGCTGTGTCTGCCATGGGAGCACCAGTCTGTGCCAGCGGCCCATCCCGTGCATCATTGGCGGCAACAACAGCTGTGCCATGTGTAGCTTGGCCAACATCTCCCTCTGCGGCTCCTGCAACAAGGGCTACCGTCTCTCTCGCGGCCGCTGTGAGCCCCAGAATGTGGACTCTGAGCGCAGCGAGCAATTCATCAGCTTCGAGACAGATTTAGACTTCCAGGATCTGGAGCTGAAATACCTCCTTCAAAAGATGGATTCCCGCTTGTACGTCCACACGACTTTCATCAGCAACGAGATCCGCCTGGACACCTTCTTCGACCCCCGGTGGCGCAGGCGCATGTCCCTGACCTTAAAGAGCAACAAGAACCGGATGGACTTCATCCACATGGTCATCGGGATCTCCATGCGTATCTGCCAGATGCGCAACAGCAGCCTGGACCCCATGTTCTTTGTCTACGTGAACCCTTTCAGCGGGAGCCACTCCGAAGGTTGGAACATGCCCTTTGGAGAGTTTGGCTACCCGCGCTGGGAGAAAATCCGTCTGCAGAACAGCCAGTGTTACAACTGGACTCTCTTGCTGGGGAACCGGTGGAAAACGTTTTTTGAGACTGTCCACATCTACCTACGCAGCCGGACTCGGTTGCCCTCCTTGATGCGTAACGAGACTGGTCAAGGGCCTGTGGACCTTTCCGATCCCAACAAGCGCCAGTTCTACATCAAAATTTCAGACATCCAGGTGTTTGGATACAGCTTGCGCTTTAATGCCGACCTGTTGCGTAGCGCGGTGCAGCAAGTCAACCAGTCCTACACACAAGGCGGGCAATTCTACTCCTCTTCCTCGGTCATGTTGCTGATGTTGGATATACGGGACCGAATCAACAGATTGGCACCTCCTGTAGCCCCTGGAAAGCCCCAGCTGGATCTCTTCTCTTGTATGCTCAAACACCGTCTGAAACTAACCAACACGGAGATCATCCGGGTGAACCACGCGCTGGATCTGTACAACACGGAGATCCTTAAACAATCCGATCAGATGACGGCCAAGCTCTGCTAACCCCAATTTTATGTACTTATCTATACAAACTAATCCTTTTTTGCTGTAAACGGACACACTCAAACAAAAAAAACCCCGAATAAACAAACAAAGGAACTCGACCGACGTTTAAAAAAAAAAGAGGAAAAAAAGATTTTAAACAAAAGTACAAAAAAAAATATGTAAAATGTAATTAATAAACAAAAGAAAAGGGAGGGGAGAGAAGCAGAGGTCCTCATTCACTGGGAAATGAAAAGCAATTGGTTTGGGCAGCCATGTAAATGAGACACCCGTGTTTTGTTGCGCGTCTAATCACACACACACACACACACACACAAAGGAGCTCAGGATGTGAATTTCCGTGAGGTTGTGGCTCCGTCGGATGTTGAAGCAGCAGAGATGGGTAGGGGAAAGATGGTCTTTGGAGATCTCGTGTATGTAATTGTAAAGATTTCAGCTATGCAGGTGCCAAACAGAAGATGGTAAGAGTGTGGAAGAGAGAAAATTCTGTGTACGTGTACAAAGAATTGCCATTTCTCCTGGTGGGGGTGGAATGGCCAAAGATAAAACATTATTTCTTTTGTGAAGTGTGAGAGCCCTTGATTTATTCTGAATCATTGTCTGCCATCCTATAACTTGTCTTTTTTTTTTTCCTTGCAACCTAAGATGAAGGAGGCAAATTGTGATTAGGTTTCTAGACTGGACCCTAATCTGTTTAAAAAGAAAGAAAATTGGGAGTTAGCTTAATGTGGAGATTTGATTTGGAGAGGGTACCATCGAGATTACAAACTGAATTGAACTTTCTGAATCAAGTTGAGGCAGTATATGTTATCTCCTTGAGTTGGTGGCTTCTGAAGTGGTCCCTCAATTGGATGGGTTTTTTTTCACATACACAGAAAGGCCTCCCCCCCCCCCAAAAAAGCACAAATTGACTGTCCAAATCAGATGGATTTAATCTGATGATTAGATCTCAAAATGTGGATTAAATGGATATAGAAGGAAACGGAAACAAATTTAATTCAGAATAGAGCTGGAAGGGACCTTGGAGGTCTTCTAGTCCAGCCCCCTACTCAAGCAGGAGACCCTATGCCATTTCATATAAGTGGCTGTCCAAATATAATCCAAATTCAATCAAATCCCCATGATTATTTTTCTATCGCTTGAAACAATGGAGGATCTATTCTTACCTCCATGGTAGGATCATAAATATATATGGAAGTGAAATTCATTGGATTCATGGGTTAAGGGTCCATAGATGACAAACATACAGTTAAACCAGCATTAGCGATGTCCATAACCGCACATGATATCTCAATAACTATGGAGAAACTCCATCGTGGTCCAGTGCAAGTTGGTAGATTTATGGGGTTTTGACTCTCCGGGGCTCAGACTGGGTTAGGATGACTGGCTGAAGTTAAGGGAGAACCTTGGTCTTTCATCCCTTAGCTCACCATCTTAAGCATCATATCACACTGGGGTGAATTCTCTCTCTCTCTCTCTCTCTCTCTCTCTCTCTCTCTCTCTCTCTCTCTCTCTCTCTCTCTCTCTGATTCAATTACTGTCTACCTGGTGATGTGTAGGACCAACTGAATTGCATCTTATTAGTATGTTGATGTTAAAGCAGCTAAGGATGTTGAGCGTCATGCTTGGGGTTACTATGGAAATGAGAGGAGTTCTTTAATTAGCTCTTACATGAAAGCCTTGGGAAGGGCCTTGGATTCTATAGAGGCGAGTTGAGGACTGTAGCAATTGGAGTCCTTTCTCCTCCATTTCCATGCTGAGAAGAAGAGCAGCACTCACACTAGTGGCTTAACCAGGCTGCTGAAGAAGAGAATATGTCCTTCCCTTGGATGTACAAGTCCAGGTTAAACGTGCTGTAGAGGAAAACTAGACGTTTAATGATGGGTGGAAATAATGCCCTGGAAATCATAAAGATGATAGCTAAATCCCATGGTAGCCTAGTTGTCAGTTGGCAAATGGGTCCTACATGTCCATGATTTTCACAAGGTCTCAACTAGATGGGCAGCTTGTCCATCTGTCAGCTTGTTCATATCAACAAAACCACAAACAAGTGACTCACATCTCCTAGATGATTGATGATGAACAGGAAAGACTCTTCTCTATGCATATCTGCTTTCCAAAACATGTACAAGGTAAGCTGCTCACACTGTCTGTGATTCTTTTCTCTACATTCTGGGTCCAGGAGGACTCCCTAGTCCTCCCCGTTCATGGAGATGAGGAAGGAACAGCCACAACAACTCCCACACTATTTAGACATGCTATCCAAAGTTTCACTAATGATTCCAGATCCAGTCTAGTGACAGCTGTGTGCCTCCAGCAATTCTTGATGTTCCAGGTTCAGTTTATTTATTTATTTATTTATTTATGAGACTTATATACCGCTTTAAGTGCGAGCACTCTCTAAGCGGTGTACACCGGTAAGCAATGTATATATATATATATTTACATTGCCCCCAACAATCTGGGTCCTAAAGACTATCTTTGTTTCAAGGAGACAATCACCTCCAAGAGCAGTCAGCTGGCTTGGTGCACTTCTAGTGGGTGATGCAAACACAAAGGCTGGTGGCGTTTGTATTACAAGGCTTTCTACAGATGGGGCAGAAGAGAAGGCTAATGGCATAATTTGTTGGTTGTGTGTACACTGAAAGCTTATGCACCAGGGACAAACTCCTTGTGTGTCCAATCACACTTGGCCAATAAAGAATCCCATTCTATTCTATTCTATTCTATTCTATTCTATTCTATTCTATTCTATTCTATTCTATTCTATTCTATTCTATTCCTTTCCTAGTTACAGCCCACGATGAAAGTGTTGGTGGGCGACTCTCTTAATGGACCTATTCACAGGAACTATGATTAATGGACTTATAATAGAATAACAAAGTTGAAAGGGACCTTGGAGCAAGAGGCCCTGTACCATTTCAGAGAAGTGGTTGCCAAACTTATGGATGGATCTATCTGGATACAAACATCTACATTTATAAAACAGTATGGAATACAGATGTTCACTATCTTCTTGATTCAACTTCCCCTAGTCTTATATAAAATAGATTCTCTCTCTCTCTCTCTCTCTCTCTCTCTCTCCCTCTCTCTCTCTCTCTCTCCCTCTCTCTCTCTCTCTCCCTCTCTCTCCCTTTCCCTCCCTCCCCCCCCCTCTCTCTGCTGGGCCCATCAATCTGTCTATTCCTATTTGGGAGCCTGACCTAAATCTGTCACCACAGAATAAATTTGTCTTAACACTCAGGGTTTTACTGCGAGATAACTGCATTATTATGTAGGCAAGTGTATATTAATCTGCTTATAAAATGCACATGAAAATCTCCTATGTACATTTCTGACATCAGATAAGTTGTGGGGGCTGAGACAGTTGGAAAATCAGATGGGCCCTGTGTCAGAAGACAATTCTCATTCTATAAAAGGCAATTAAATATGGGATCTCTCTCTCTCTCTCTCTGCCCCCAGATTGCCCAATGACTCATTAAAAGTTTCCTAGGGTAACAAATTGCCCAAATCTGCCATCAGGATAGCTTCTGAAATTCTTTTTAATTCCCATTTCTGCTCAACCTGAAGCCACCTTAGATGCCTACAAGAAATGGGTTCAGGTCAACTATGGACCAGTTTTAGCATCGTTGAAGATTTATTTCATGCCGTTGAAGAAAATGGCAGCGGGAGCCCCAATGCAGGCTATTGACTCTATACACAAAAGTCAAAGCATTGTTGTTTGCCTGGAGTTATTACACAGCTATTTTTTTTTTTTTTAAAAGAAAAGTTTGGAAAACTCGTCCTGAAGTTTGCTTTGCAGAAGGACCCGTAAGGAAGAAAAGGAACCCAAAGGAACGATGTGAGCAGCACACAGGAAGGAAAGCAGAGTTAGAAAATGAAAATTTAAAAACCTAGAGAGCCACAGAAGTACACATGTTCTTTTAAAGAAAGAAAAAGGTGCAATTTATCCTTTAAACCTGCAAAACGAGCGTGTTTGGGGTGATCTCCCTGAAGCCTACATATGAATTTGATTCCCTCATTCCCCACATCGCTGGGTGATTTTTTCCCCCGGTACCTTTACGGTTGTCCTTTTTATAGTTTGAATATAAAATGCAAAAGTACAAAAGCAAACAACAGAAAAGATAATTTGAGGGAAAAGGGAATAGAAAAGTGTAGAAAAGGAGGGAAAGAAAAAAAGGAAAGCCATTGATCTCCGTAGAGTAAGATAGAAATATCACACCTCAACTTTTGATTTTTACGCAATAGTATAAACTAGCCATTTCGATAACAACGATCTCATCGGTAAAGCCCAAATCAAAGTTTCCTTTTTTTTCCCACCTCGAGGGCGAAGTCCAGAAGCTGTTTCCAAGTCGAAACAAAAGTGATTGTGTTTTATTTTTTTCTTTGATCAAAGCAGTCAATTTAGCCGTCTCTGCTAACTCCATTGATTTTTGCAGCCGTTCGTCCATTGTGGAGATCGAAGCGTCCTTCCATTTTTGTGCATGATGTAATCTTGCTGCCATCCGCGTGTACGACATCAAAGTTTCAGATCTTTAGACTTTGAAGATGTTGGACCAGCAATACCGCATGGCTGCATTTACGATGCTGCTTGTTTCTTTGCAAGCCAAGCGAGTGGGGGAGGGGAGTCAAATATGGAGTTATTGATATCTTGTTTGGAGTCTGGTTTAATTGCTTTCTTGCCCTCCTTGGAGGGTTCTTAGAAAATAGACGTACGGAATGGAATGGAATGGAATAGAATAGAATAGAATAGAATAGAATAGAATAGAATAGAATAGAATAGAATAGAATAGAACAGAACAGAACAGAATAGAATAGAATAGAATATAGAATAGATGATAGAGAATAGAATAAAATAGAATATAGAATAGCTGATAGAGAATAGAACAGAACAGAACAGAATAGAATATCCAGACCCTTACAGCCTCCAGGCACCTAAGCAGCATCAACACTGGAAGTTTTTAACAAGAGACTGGACAGCCATTTGTCTGAAATGGTCTAGGGTTTCCTGCTTGAGCAAAGGAGTGGACTAGAAGACCTCCAATGTCCCTTCCAGGCCTATGATTCTATGTTCTAAGATTTTTTTTTTTTTTAAAAAAAACGAGATGGAGAAGATTGATAACTTTGGACTATCCTGAAACATCAGAAGGAATAGACAGAAACATGGAGGAAGCAGGAGAGATTTCAAAACTGGGTCTGCTTTTCATTACAATCTGAGTTGGCAATGGAAGAGTTGACTATAAAAGGTTCCAGGAGTTTTGAGGATCAAGAAACCAGCAAACCAAGCTTGTCTCCAGATGTAAACAACAATTTAAAACCTAGAGTTAAAAATCAAACCCCTTTCCATGATAGGTGACAGGAGAAACACCATGATATTCTCAAGAGACCTGTGGATTTCTGTGTCTTTAGAAGATAAGCTGTCAACTCAGCCCAAGGTTGAGAAGACTTTGTTAATCCAAAACATTTCATTACATCTTCGACTAGTCTGAAAACTCCCTCAGAGGCTGGTTCCCTTCTTAGCATTGGCCGTAAACATTCACCAGGAAGTTGAAAATTGTGCCATGTTCACCATGGAGGCGCATGACCTCCAAGGTCCCTTCCAACTTTATTATTATTATTATTATTATTATTATTATTATTATTATTATTAGTAGTAGTAGTAGTAGTAGTAGTAGCAGTAGTAGTAGTAGTAGTACAGTATCACAAATCACTATTTGAACCCTTTATTCTCCTTTGAAGATGGAATAATATATTGCCTTTAAAATGAGACTGTTAACAAGCCACGGGAAATATTTGCAATCTTCTTCTGATTTTATTTTGTGCTTGAATTCTCCTCAGTCCAGTCAGTATCCATCAAGTCAGAAGTCCAGTATAGAAATCAAACATCCAAACATTAAATAAAAAAAGCCAGGATCAGAATGACATTAGGGTCGTAGCTTCCCATTCTGAATCAATAATACTTTGATAGTATACAAGTGTGGCTATGCTTGGTGTAGGCGTCTATTTAAAGTGTGCCTAAAATAAAGAATAACGCGTCTGCTTTGCACAGAATATTACCTAAATGAAGCAAATGAAGCTGTCTTTGCATGTTTACTGCCATGCAAAGGCGTGGGGGTGGGGAACTGAACCGGTTAGGGAAAATGGCATATAATTTGGAAGATCGTTCACGAACAAGATATAAAAATCTATTTCCCCCTAAATGGCAACTAAAATTCACTGAAAGCACAGAGTTAATTCTCAGTATTGGATATGGACAGAGAGGCACGCAGATCTGTCAATAACATTTAGTCCAATTTTTCTGAAGAGGGCCATTAGAGTAAACGTTTGTTAATAGGTTTTACCAGCTCTTCCTCTCTAAAGCAAACAGCTTTTTCTACAGGATTGTGCTTGAACCTTGTCCTTCCTTGTGCTGCAGGCCTGAACTTTCCTTTGGTTTGAAATTAAGGAGCATCGTCAAAGAGCCAACATTATGAGCTGACATTATGAGCCAATGGTGTGATACAGCAGCCAAAAAAGCCAATACAATCCTAAGCTCCAGTAAAAGAGGGATAGAATCAAGATCTTCTGGAGATGGATTGCTGCATTCTCAAAAACTTTGTTTAGTGCTGACCTTTATCATCTTCCTTCCTTCCTTCTTTCCTTAACACCAAAGATAATTTCCATTTTTTTCCTTCCTTCCTTCCTTCCTTCCTTCCTTCCTTCCTTCCTTCCTTCCTTCCTTCCTTCCTTCCTTCCTTCCTTCCTTCCTTCCTTCCCTAATTAATACCTAGGATAATTTCCATTTCTTTGTTTCCTTTCTTTTCCTTCTTTCCTTCCTTCCTTCCTTCCTTCCCTAATTAACATCTACGATAATTTCCATTTCTTTGTTTCCTTCCTTTTCCTTCCTTCCTTTCTTCTTTCCTTCTTTCTTTCTTTCCTTCTTTCCTTCCTTCCTTTCTTTTTTCTTTCACACCTAGGATAATTTCCATTTTTTCTTCCTTCCTTCCTTCCTTCCTTCCTTCCTTCCTTCCTTCCTTCCTTCCTTCCTTCCTTCCTCTTTCTCTTTCTCTGGTGCAAATTCTGCTCAGCTTCTCATTCAGCAGATTGTGGGAACCCTCCGAATTCAATTGTTCAGTTTGTGTGAGCATAACAATGGAAGGGATAATTGAATATATTCTGCATCCAATTATGTGAACATTTACTCAAATATGCATAACAATCATACTCGGAATTGTTCGTTCAGAGGAAGGAGAGTTCATGCTTTATTTTTAAATTGCCAAAAAAAAAAAAAAAAAACCCCACAAAACTTTTTAAGAGTTGGCATCTGCCTTTGCTTTTCTCTCCAACTTTTTCAACACAACCAGATTACCCTCTGAAATTCAAAAATAAGGATAGGCAGTGTGTCTGTCACTCTCTGTGTGTGTATGGTGTGTGTGTGTGTGCGCGCGCGTGTGTGTGTGTGTGTGTGTGTGTGTGTGTGTGTGTGAAGGCGTTTTGTTTCTTTTAGAATTTCATTTTTTGGGCACAGCATGTTTGAAGGTCAAAATCTGAAAGAGCTAGGAATTGGATTTTATTTTTAGAATTCTGTGCCAATTACTACTTTACATCCCAAATGGAGAGAAGGAGATATAGCCCAAAGGCCTGGCGGTAGGGCTGCATATTAACACACACACACACACACACACACACACAGAGAGAGAGAGAGAGAGAGAGAGAGAGAGAGAGAGAGAGAGAGAGAGAGAGAGAGAGAGTTCAGATCTGCCCTACCTATGCAACCTGGTGTTTTGCAAATTAAGCTTGCAGCGCAGAGCCCTGATTTGCTGCTGCTTTAGACTTTGACAGGATTATACCTTTCCTAACAGGTCAACGGATTTCTGAATTGTAGAGCTGTATTTAAAATCTGCAGAAAGTCAGCAGCCTAACTACGTGTCAAAGGCAGGCAAGAGAGATGGATAAACCGCTATTACTCACTAACCAGTTTTGTGCATGGAAGAAAGGGGGAAAAAAAAGATATGTCAGAAAAAGTATGTGTGTGGGGGGAGAGTCAATTGTGGTGGGTGGGTTTTATCCTCCCAATGGATTAAAAAAAAAAGATGGTGAAGGATGAATAACCCACCATCAGTTCAATTGAATGTCACAGCTTTGAACTGGAGCTGTAAGCTGTATTTAGCCTTTCATAATATTTCTTCTTCCAGGGAAATTTAAAACACACTTCTAAGAGAAAATAATAACTCCTCTGAACCACAATAGCATCGTCAAGACAACAGACGATATGACAACGAAGCAAGCCGCAGTAAAACTGCCATGCGGGATTTTAGCGCATGGCGTTTTTACGAGACTAACTTGAAGGTCAGATGGATAAAATGCCTGAGGAAAATTAAAACATCTTAACGTAAGATGTTGGGAAAAATCTGTATCAGGGACTGTCTTAAAAAAGATGTTCCTCTTTAAAATTCTATTTCTAAATAGATTTGCTTTGGGAAGTTGCTTTTCTATAGAACAGGGGTCTTCCAACTTGGCCCCTTCATGACTCGAGGACTTCAACTCCCAGAATTCCTCATCCAGCATGAGGGAACTGTGGCCCCTTCATGACTTGCAGACTTCAACTCCCAGAATTCCTTAGCCAGCATACCATTTATAGGTTTTCCTGCCTGAGCAGGGGGTTGGACTAGGTGACCTCTAAGGTCCCTTCCAACTATTCTAAGTCACAGGCTCGGCCTCCATTTCTACCCCATTCTCTTTTTAGGAGAAAGAAAGAAAGAAAGAAAGAAAGAAAGAAAGAAAGAAAGAAAGAAAGAAAGAAAGAAAGAAAGAAAGAGAGGGGGGAGGGGGAGAGGAAGGAAGGAAGGAAGGAAGGAAGGAAGGAAGGAAGGAAGGTTAAAAAAGAAAAGAAAAGTTCACATCTCAGTAATATATTTGCAGGCTACAAATCCCTATTTGGGATATAAAAGAAAAGCAGTTGAGATGGATTAAATTAAATCCAAAGATTGTTTTCCAGTTTACTAGATGATATAGAAATATCTTTACATGCCTACTGTGAGCCAAAACACTCAGCGAGGTAATTCAAGCTATTTTTAGGGAGTAGCTAAAAAAAAAAAAAAAAAAGTCCCAGGGCACCTTAAAACATGAAACACAAAATCAAACACTTCTTCACCATTCTAGCAGGAAAAAAAAATAATAATAAAGTAATAAAAGAAATTGTTGGATAAACTAACCTTAACGTTACCAACCGAAAAGAAATCCGGGTTTGTAATTTCCATAGGATGAATTGGAATCAAAAATAGGGTTGTTGGATTTTTTTTTTCACTTCCAGAAATCTTTCTTGCCCTCTTTTCCTGATATTAACTCACTGTCTTATTAGCAAACACAAAAAAACCCATGACTTTATTTTTCCCCCCCCTTGGCTGTGCGCGCCTTCAAATTGTGCAATTAAGATAAAACGTGCGATTAAAAAATAAAAAAGCTGGCGTGTTTAGAGAAAGGGAAGGTGAGGAATAGGGGACTGTGACTCATAATTTTTCTGAATAAACTACTTTGAGATATTGCTTTTAAGGTCATCGTATGCTGTGCTAAGGGAGAAAATAAAATGTTATGCTGATAAGACCCTGTAATGAGTTGAACCTTAGGTTGTGTTCGACGCCTTGAAAAGAGAATGGGAGACGGAAGGATCAAGAAACCGAGGCAAGGGTAACGCAAAGATTCATGGGAAATTTCTAAAGATTCATCACTTATACGAGGTGTTTTAAAAAGACGGCCAATCAAAGGTCCCACCAGCTTTTGATCCTGTTATGATGCATGCAGAGCTGTGAAAAGATCTGGAATCTTTCTTTCTTTCTTTCTTTCTTTCTTTCTTTCTTTCTTTCTTTCTTTCTTTCTTTCTTTCTTTCTTTCTTTCTTTCCTTCCTCTCATTCTCATCTTCTTCCTTCCTCCCTGCCTCCTCTTTTCTTCCTTCCATTCTCATCTCCTTCCTTCCTTCCACCATCTCTCCCTCTCATTCCCATCTCCTGCCTCCCTCCCTCCCTTCTCCTTCCTTCCTCATTCTCATCTCCTTACTTACTTCCTTCCCACCCTCCCTCCCTTCCTCTTTTCTTTCCTTATTTCCTTCCTTTCTTCCTCCCTCCCTCCCTCCCTTCCTTCCTAGAAGGGGCTCATAGGCCTTACTGTGACTTATCAGGACCAAGATCAAAGACACTCCTTTGCAAATTGTTAATATCTAACCCTCATCTGGAGCCACATGGATCAAGGAATGCAAGGAGTCCAACTCTTGTTACTGGGAAGAACTGGAATAACAAATACTGTAAATAAAAATAAAAGCACCGTCACACCTAATCCTTCTGAAGGTTGAGGAAAGCAAGCCATGTGTAAAGTGTCTATGGGGATTCTCCGTCATCCAGGCCACGGTTATCCCAAAGGTGCTTTTTCAAAAGGCAACTGGACTTTGTTTTTCCTTGAAGACGTTTCACTTCTCATCCAAGAAGCTTCTTCAGTTTTGACCCGGAACTGATCCAGAACTGAAGGAGCTTCTTGGATGGGAAGTGAAACGTCTTCAAGGAAAACCAAAGTCCAGTTGTCTTTTCAAAAAGCGCCTTTGGGACAACGTGTAAAGTCTACCCAAGCATTTTCACCGTTGGATGAAAAATAACAAATAGGATGAATAATCCCACCAACAGACTTTCTTGCTCTGTGGTTTCCAGACAAGATTCCATTTGAGAACTTGGCCTCTTCCTTCTTTTCAAAGATTTCATTTCTATATGAAGAGTCGGTGAGAATGAAACCACCTACCAGTTCTGAAATGAAGGTGAAGTCTATGGCGAAATGCATTTGCCTCTCATTCAAAACAATCCAGGCAATTTCGCTCTGTCTTTTGCTTTAATTGATTAATTGCATAGCAGCAAATTCCATCAGACTTCAAGGCCCTTTAATAGCAGTTTTCCTTCACCTTTGTCTAGTGTTCCATCCTAGCTATTATCTCTCATGGGTGTGCAATTTTTATTGTATACCACGGATTTTTAAAAGCCAAGGACACCTTATAAATGAACAATGGGGACAGTGTTTTTTGTTTTTTTTACTATAGCTTCTTGCATGAAATCAGTACTTCCACTGGTAACTAGAATTGAGCTGGAATGTTTCCCAATGGCATTTTTTTTCTCAGAACTCTTTGCTTCTTCTCCTTTAACACAGGGGTCCGCAACCCCCGGTCTGTGGACCAGCACTGGGCCACAGCATGCCAGCAACCGGCCGCACAAACAAGCAAAGCCCCATCTATGGGATGCAGGCAGCACACAAAGCCATGTACCCTGCAGTCCGTGGAAAAACCTTTCTCCACAGAATCGGTCCCTGGTCCCAAAAGGTTGGAGGCCTCTGTTTTAACAGAATAACGTATAGGACCTTGGAGATCTTCTACTCCAAGCAGGAGACTCTATACCATTTCAGACAAATGGCTGTCTCTTCTTAAAAAACTCCAGTGATGGAGGACCTACAACGTCTGGAGGCAAGTCGTTCCACTGGTTAATTGTTCTCACTATTATGAAATTTCTCCTCAGTTCCAGGTTGCTTCTCTCCTTGATTAGTTTCCATCTGTTGCTTCTTGCCTTGCCTTCAGGAGCTTGGAGAATAGTTTGATTCCTTCTTCTTGGTGGTGGCCCCTTAGATATTGGAAGACTCCTATCATGTCACCCCTAGTCCTTGTTTTCACAAGACTAGACATACCCAATTCCTGCAACCGTTCTTCATATGTTTTAGTCTCCAGCCTCCTAATCATGTTTGCTTTGCCTCCAGGCCCCTAATTATCTGTCCTCCTTCATAAGCTCCTCCACTATTTGTAAGGGGAGAGTTTGCCACTCATCCCACTCAAGATAACATCAGCTTGGGAGTAATGCAAAATGGCTACTAAGTCCACTCCACCCTGTTCCTCTTTCTCACGTCGGATGCAAAAACCTCACAGAAGAGCCCATGAAAGCCTCTTGTATCCTACTTGTGTGCTTTAGCTGTCCACTTCTTCAAATTTTTCTCAGCCTCCGTCTACCGTCAATCACGCTGTTCAGTTTTCTTTGTCCACACACTTGTCTTGCATCCTTAGCCTCGTCCACACAGTGACCTTCAGCCCCAGCTGGTGTCCCAGTGGAAAATAAAAAGTGATGGACACGGCATTCTTCTCCTCCCCAATTAGCAGATAAGAAAGTGTGTTGGAAAGATAATCAGGTTGCATTTGTTCAGAGGCACATGGAGACATTGGATGCTGAAGAATCCAAGCTGACAATTTCCTGAAGAACTGATAAACCGCTGGGCTGATCCAATCTTAGGTTCTTGTGAATAAAAAAAAAAAAAAAAAACAAGCTGGAAAAGTTCCAGGATGTCCAGAGTCGGACATTGTCTTGAGAGATAAAGGTGGCGATGTTATATTTGTCAAAAAGAAGGACATCTTTGATAGATCACCGTGCAGGGGGGTGACCCACTGTGCTTCTCCATGGGAACCTTCTTGACTTTTACGTAACAATGATATCTGCAGATGTGTTCCTGGGTCTTATCAGCTTTCTACAACTGAGCTTTTCAACAGGGACATTTGTCCATCTTGAAAAGGTCCATCCTGCTGTTGAAAGCAGCAAGCTGACTTCACCCACCAAAGGTGGTCAAGGACAGCCATCATCTCATTTATAAATTGCTGCTATCACGCTTGGTAGGATCCAAGACTCTCGCTGATGTCCCGAAGTCAGGGCCGCTGAAACAAATTATAGCAAGTCTTGTTTTTTTCCCCCTACAACTGGACAGCTGAAAAGGGTTGAGTGAGCTACTTGCTGAATAAAAGACACCCCTCTCCTTTACCCTCCTCAATGCGTTTTCCCTCCAGAGCATTTTCCCAGCCATTTATCATGCCTGCGCTGGTGTATTTCTTTTGGAACATCTCTAGAAGACACCCCACGGGAAGAGGGACAGCGCCCATTGTTTTTAAAGCTAGCATTACGGAGTAGCCAGTGATGAATTGATATAGATAGGTCTGAGGAGAAAGAAAGAGAGGGGGGGAGGAGGGAGGAAGGGAGGAAGGAAGGAAGGAGAAAGGAAGGGACAAAGAGAAAGAAAGAAAGAGAGGGAGGGAGGGAGGAACAAAGAGAAAGAAAGAAAGAGAGAGAGGGGGGAGGGAGGGACAAAAAGAAAGAGAAAGAAAGAAAGAAAGAAAGAAAGAAAGAAAGAAAGAAAGAAAGAAAGAAAGAAAGAAAGAAAGAAAGAAAGAGGGGGAGGAAGGAAGGGACAGAAAGAAAGAAAGAAAGAAAGAAAGAAAGAAAGAAAGAAAGGAAAAGAGGGAGGGAGGGAAGAAAGGAAGGAAGGGAGAGAGGAAGGGACAAAGGAAGGAAGAGAAAGAAAGAAAGAAAGAGAGAGAGAGAGAAAGGGAAGGAGGGAGGGAGGGAAGGAAGAACACTTGGTTCTGATTTTAATTCAAAGTTGCAAAGTGATGCAAAGCTTCAATTGGTTTAAACGTTGTGTATCCTGCAAGTTCTGCATTATATTTAGGGCCTACCATCCTTTCCTTCCCGGAGCTCAGGCCTCTTTGTCTCCTCCCTGTTATAAAATTATAAAGTTTGTGATCAATCCGATGAGCTTCAGAACTGCCAAATGGGGTTTGAGCTGAGAAAAGAGAGTTCACGGGTTCGAGGCTAACCCTCTCCAACCCGAACTGTTCCCTCCTTTCTCCAGGACACTTTTGAGGCCCTGAGAGATGAATTGCACCACACCTTGTTTCCCAGAAACTGTCTCATCATCAGATTTTTCACCAAACCACCGGAGATGGATACCTTCACTGCAAGCAGGCTTGGTAAGGTCAGTCTACCACAACGATTCTCAACCTCAGCAAGATATGTGGACTTCAGCTCCGAGAACTCCTTACCTAGCCTGCTCGTTTGGGAATTCTGGGAGTTGAAGTCCACATCTCTTAAAATGGCCAAGGTTGAGAAAACATTTGTCTACAGGAAAGGATCCCAACAGCCCTAAATGAGTAGCCAAGACTGTCTGTCGCACAGTTGTGCATCCTTTCTCTAGTCACCTTGGAGTTTATCCTTGAATGAGGCTGTACATCTTTCAGTTGCCTAGTTACCAGGTTAGAACTGATGACAAATGCTTGGTGATGGGCTGGCTGTTTTGTCCAACTTCACACAACGAACATAGAATAAAGAATAGAATAGAATAAAATAGAATAGAACAGAACAGAAGAGAATAGAAGCTGGAAGGGACCTTGGAGGTCTTCTAGTCCAGTCCCCTGCTCAAGCAGGAGAACCTATACCGTCCCAGACAGGTGAATGTCTAATCTCTTCTTGAAAATCTCCAGTGATGGAGCACCCACGATTTCTGGTGGCAAGCTGTTCCACTGGTTGATTGTCCTCACTGTCAGGAAGTTTCTCCTTAATTCCAGGTTGCTTCTCTCCTTGATCAGTTTCCAACCATTGTTTCTCATCCTTCCCTCTGGTGCTTTGGTGAATAACGTGACCTCCTCTTCTTTGTGGCGCGCCTCAGATACTGGAACACTGCTATTATGTCTCCCCTATTTCTTCTTTTCTCTAGACTAGCCAAGCCCAAGTCACGCAGCTGTTCTTCCTATGTTTTAGTCTCCAGGTCTTTGATCATCTTAGTTGCTCTTCTCTGAATTTTTTCCAAACTCTCAACATCTTTTTTGTGAACTGGTGACCAAAATTGGCTGCAGTATTCCAGGTGTGGTCTTACTAGGGCTTTATAAAGTGGTATTAATACTTCGCGTGATCTTGCTTCTATGCCTCTTTTGATGCAACTCAGGATTGTACAGTATTAGCTTTTTTTGAGCCTTGGGGAGTCTTATAGTCCAACACTCTGCTCAAGCAGGAGATCTTATCCCAGCTCTGTCTTTCTTGGTCTGCAAACTTTTTCCTCCCTCTTCTCCTTCTACCATAACTTCCTACACCGAAGGACTTCTCTTTATTCCTGTTCCAGAGCAAAGAAAATCAGACTGACTGAGCAGAACAAATGGGGCAATTACATTGGTGACTTGACGATTCGTCAAAAATAAACAACAACAGTTGATATTATACGCTAGTTGGCTTCAGCAAAACCCAGTATTGGAGAATCACACCATATGTTTGAGGTGAGGTTCAAATTCCACTTTTCCTTTGGCCTGGATCCAGTTTACACTGAGCTGGAAAATTTGTCAGCGCTCATCATTCTCCTTGGCCTGGAACGTAAGTTGGTCCAGCTTGTGGAATGTGCTGGTATATTACGAGCGGAGAAATTAATCGCCTTAGAATGTGAGAATAAATCCGGTCAATTATGCATAATTGCAATTCAGGAAGAATCCCTTATTCCTCTGACTAGAAATTATTTCTGAGCTACTCTGCACATCTTCTCTGCCCAGCTACTCCAAAGGGGCTTTTCCAAAAAGCAACTGGATTTGAAGGGTTTTCGCTTCTCATCTAAGAAGCTTCTTCAGTTCTGACTCTGAAGCTTCTTGGATGAGAAGTGAAACATCTTCAAGGAGAATTTAGGAACTATCAATCTGCAGCACCTAAGAATTTTCCCGTGGAACCTTCTCTTCTTTTTTCAGCTGAGACAAAAAACCCAAAACTGGATAATTTTGGAACATCAAAACCTGGACACTGGTTGAGATGGTGACATTACTTCTAATGTTTGTAGTTGTTTATAGTCCATATATCAGAGAAAACGGCTACTCCTATATCCTTAGGGAAGATAATAATAATAATAAAGTTGGAAGGGACCTTGGAGGTTATCTAATCCAACCCCCTGCTCAGGCAGGAAACCCTATATACCATTTCAGATAAATGGCTGTCCAGTCTCTTCTTAAAAACTTCCAGTGTTGGAGCATTCACTGCTTCTGGAGGCAGGTTGTTACACTGGTTAATTGTTCTTACTGTCAGAACATTTCTCCTTAGTTCCACGTTGCTTCTCTCCTCAATTAGTTTCCACCCTTTGCTTCTTGTCCTGCCTTCAGGTGCTTCGGACAAGAGCTTGGTTCCCTCTTCTTTGGGGCAGCCCCTGAGATATTGGAACACTGCATTCATGTCCCCCCCCTCGTCCTTCTCTTCATTAAACTAGACATGCCCAATTCCAGCAACCGTTCCTTATATGTTTTAGCCTCCCATCCCCTGATCATCTTTGTTGCTCTTCTCTGTTCTCTTTCTAGAGTGATTAAGGCTCTACCTCATAAACTGCTTTTCTTCCAGTGAAGGTAGCAAGGACTATCACCAAAGCTATAAAACCCCTGTCTCCTTCCGGGTTAAGTGCAAATCTGCTCGAAAATATTTCATCCATTCTGTTGCCGTAGCCTAAAGCATCCAGATGAATATGTGCTTAACTATTTATAATTGACCTTTGCACAAAAGAACATGAAATTTTTATAGCCCAAAGCTTCATTTATTAACTTTACTGGAGTGTAAAATATTGCTGTTTGCTATAAATTTAAAGCAGGACAAACAATATATATGCTAATTAGCGGCATCACAGTCATTCAGCAAGGATCTGCTGGCTGGCCATTTCCTGGAGTCCAAAAAAAAAAAAAAGAAGAAATGTGGGCGAGAACGAAAAGAAGAAGAATTAAAAAAAAAAAAAAAAAGCAAAAATAACAATTGAGTTGTTTGGTGCTCTCTCTTCAAACCCGGGAAGTCTGAAGTGGTGGATTGATGGTGTTTGTTATACCAGGTCCATTTCTCTGATAGCAATATTCCAGTATCAATTTATTTTCCAAAGCACCAGAAGGCAAGATAAGAAACAATGGATGGAAACTGATCAAGGAGAGAAGCAACCTGGAATTAAGGAGAAATTTCCTAAAGGTGAGAGCAATTAACCAGTGGAAGGGCTTGCCTTCAGAAGTTGTGGGTGCTCCATCACTGGAGGTTTTTTAAGAAGAGATTGGATAGACATTCGTCTGGAATGGTATAGAGTTTCCTGCCTGAGCAGGGGGTTGGACTAAATGACCTCCAAGGTCCCTTCCAACTCTGTTAGTCTGTTATTCACAGTTCATCCATCTCTGTGGCAAGGAGCTCGGTACCACCAGTTCAACACTATTTCTTCAAAATCCCACACTTCTTACAGCGAAGGGAAATGAATTGAAACTGGGCCACGAACACTTTGCAACACAATTCTAATTCTCGTACGGCTGCTTGGAAAAGTCCTCTGTATTTATGAAAATTCTGGCAATGTTGCTTATTCCGCCTGCACCCTCATCTTTGTGTCAGAGTACCAGATGGTGCACCGTCACGAGATATGGGGAAATGTTTGGGCTGTGATTGCTGCAGGACACCCAGCTGACTGAAGGAGAAGTCTGCAATTTTCAGAAGCTCGAGGCCTCTTTTTCACTCCAGGTGGGCCAACTTAAACAACTGAGCCACACACTCATTTGGAAGGCACTTGGCTGTGTAATTCTGCTCGTTGTCGGAGGCATCTGCCTCGATTGGAAAGCTGAAAAGCGGGGAAGCCTTAGGAAAACTTGCAGTTTGGCGGTTCCTTCCTCCCTGCATGCCAGCCTCAGGCAGAAATGCAACACGGAGACCTTGGTACAGGCTGATGACAAGTAGACCATAGGCGTCTATGGAGATTCTCAGTCATCCAGGTCCATGGTTGTCCCCCAAAGGTGCTTTTTCAGGAGGCAACTGGACTTTCTTGTTTTTCTTTGAAGACGTTTCGCTTCTCATCCCAGAAGCTTCTTCAGCTCTGGCTGGATGGTGGGGAAGGAAAGGATTTATACTTCTGTATGGACCAGGATTGTGGCATCTGGTCCTCTCAATTCCTGGCAAATAGATGGGGAAGAAATGGAGGTAGTGACAGATTTTATCTTCCTGGACTTCAAGATCACCACAGATGGGGACTACAGCCAGGAAATTAAAAGACGCTTGCTCCTGGGGAGGAAAGCTATGGCAAATCAAGACAGCATACTAAAAAGCAGAGACATCACCCTGCTAACAAAAGTACGTATAGTCAAGGCCATGGTTTTCCCACTTGCAATGTATGGCTCTGAAAGTTGGACCGTAAGAAAGGCTGAGCGCCAAAGAATGGAGGCCTTTGAACTCTGGTGCTGGAGAAGACTCCTGCGAGTCCTCTGGACTGCAAGGTGATCTAACCGGTCAGTCCTAGAGGAGATCAACCCCGACTGCTCTTTAGAAGGCCAAATCCTGAAGTTGAAACTCAAGTACTTTGGCCACCTAAGGAGAAGGAAGGACTCACTGGAGAAGAGCCTAATGCTGGAAAAGATGGAGGGCAAGAGAAGAAGGGGATGACAGAGAAGGAGGTGGCTGGATATTTATATATATAAATGAAGCATTCTAGGGACTTGGGTTCCCTCCGCACCTCCGTGCTGCCCAATTATTCTCTTGCAAATGTTAAATGTGTTTTTGCTGAAAACCTCCTGCTCTCTTTTTCCTGGAGAATAATACTTACTCCTGCTGTGAGGCTGACGTGGCATATTTTAAATAGAAACAGAAACAATTAAGAAAATAGTTAATTGCTTGGAGAAGGAGAAGGGGAGGAAGGGGGGGGAAACCAGCCAGAGAGGGAAGCAAACCATCAGACTCCTGGAGTGTGTGCAAGTTAGCCCCCTCCCTCTCTTCCCTCCTTCCCACCTACTCCAAAGCAACAACAAACAACAGCTTCGGCTTTCTACGAGACTCCCCCTCCTGTCTGTTTGTTTTCATTAATTTTAATCAATTTTAAAAAAGAACACAAATAATATAGCCAAGAAGCTCTGCAGTAACTTTCCGATTTTTGCTCAAATGGCCCTGCTGGAGAAATTGAAAGTCTGATGTCAGACCCAGGAAAGAGAATTGTAAATGATTGGGTCTGATTTTGGTTGGGTCTGGAAGAGGGTGAGCCAACAAGTGTGTCCATGTACGTATACGTGTGATAGCAGTAATAGAGAAAGTTTGCAACTAGCAGTTGCATTGATCTGGCACTAACTGCAGAAGCAGTTGCTGTAGGGTTCACAACGGACATCAACAGTGGATAGCGTGAGGGTTTACAAAAGCTCTCTGCAAAAGAAAAACCAGGTATATCCCTGTTGCTTCCAGTTCATTCCTGGGACTAATGCAAAAACTAGTACAGAGAATAACAGAGTTGGAAGGGACCTTGGAGGTCTTCTAGACCGACCCTCTGCTCAAGCAGGAGACCCTATACCATTTCAGACAAATAGTTGTCCAATCTCTTCTTTAAAAAAAAATAAATAAACTCAGTGATGGAGCAGTCACAACTTCTGGAGACAATTGGGAAGAAAGCAAATATTTCTTCGGCCTCCTTAGCTTTGCCCACTTCCAGTCAATCCCGTGGGATGACACATGGAGGGAGCATCACTCTGTAGTCTCCTCTTCTCCTCTCCAATATTGGAAGTGCCATCCCCAAAATGCATTAAAAATTGCTCTGAGAATGAGAGAGAGAGAGAGAGAGAGAGAGAGAGAGAGAGAGAGAGAGAGAGAGAGAGAGAGAGAGAGAGAGAGAGAGAGAGAGAGAGAGAGAGAATGACAGAGATATAGAGAGACAGGAAAGAGACAGAGAGAGAGAGGGAGAGGGAGAGAAAGAGAGAGGGGGAGAATGACAGAGATAGAGAGAAAGAGAGAGAAGGAGAAGGAGAGAAAGAGTGAGAGAGGAGAGAAAGAAAGAAAGAAAGAAAGAGAGAGAACAACAGAGATAGAGAGAAAGGGAGAGAGAGAAGAGAGACAAAGAGACAGAGAGAAAGAGAGAGATGGGAGAAAGAGAGGGGGGAGGGGGAGGGAGGGAAGGAGGGAGGGAGAGAGAGAGAGAGAGAGGGAGGGAGAGAGAGAGAGAGAGGGAGAGAGAGAGACACACACACGAGAGAATCTCCCAAATCTTTCAGAAAATGGAGTTTTTAGAAATAACCAATCATGGCATGTTGGCTTTCAGTTCACTTAGGAGGTTTAAGACTGAGATATACAGAGCAGAGAAAGAGGAGGTGAGATAATAATTAAACAATATTGCTTGTACTCAGCCCACTGTACCAGAAAGCTACTTGTAATCTTGCATTTTGACATTTTAGAAGACATTTCCCTCCCCCTTTTAAAATGTAATTAGCATTTTAGAACTGAAAATTACACCACCTTCCTCCACCCTTCCCCAACTGGCATATTTAAAATGTTAACATTTTGATCTGAATGCTTTTATATATATTTCACACAACCTACATCAAATTAGTCATCTCCTTAGCCAGACCGTTTTACATCCCCATCTGCCACCTACTTGAGGTTGACAGAGAGAGAGAGAGAGAAAGAGAGAGAGAGAGAGAGCGCTTTTGATGTGGGTTTTGCTCTGAAACTGAACAATCAAAATATTGTCACAGTTGTAAAGAACAAAGCCTGGATAACAAAGTTAGGATATGCAGTATCAATAGGCAGAGAAGCTGAATTTGTATAATAAGTTGGTTACTAAATAAATTTGTTTCCTGGGATTTGGACAATTAGTTGAGTCATCAGAAGGGTTAGGCCAGGTTTCTACCACGTGATCACAAACAACAAAACTACCTCTAGGTAAAGTTAAAAATGGCCAGACGTTACCATATTAGGTAAGGGCATCTGCTGAGTTCTTAACTCACCTGGTTATATCCAGACAATTCAATATAGCATAATTTGCTATAAATATATAGCAGATCCAGACCATTAGAAATTAGCACGTCCAATATCGGGACAATAATATAGCCTGGCAATCAAAGAGGCTGCTGAAGTAACATCTGCCTACCCATATTGTTATGTTGGCCCTGTCTTTCTTGGAGCATCTGGCTAATTTCCGACTCCGTTTCCTGATAAATGTTAACATGCTTGTTTGATCTGGACTCCCCATCTCTACTGAATCCAGACATTATCATTCATAATTGCACAGAGAAGGTTGTTCATTATTAAGCATGGCAGAAGCGTCACTCCTTCGATCAAGCGGTGGATCAATCCCTATAGACCTTCCAAAACTTGCTGATAATCTTTTGGGAAGATATAATTAAACAGGAAGCCATTAAATAATATTTAAGTATTACACAACAGGGGTCAACATTACATAATCAGGGTCTCATTAAAACCAAAACAAATTCAATTCAAATTTGATTGGAACTTAAAATGAATGTACAGAGAAGAGTACAGAGAAGAGCAACAAAGAGGATCAGGGGACTGGAGGCTAAAACATATAAGGAACAGTTGCTGGAATTGGGTATGTCCAGTTTAATGAAGAGAAGGACGAGGGGGGACATGATAGCAGTCTTCCAATATCTCAGGGGCTGCCCCAAAGAAGAGGGAGTCAAGCTATTCTCCAAAGTGCCTGAAGGCAGGACAAGAAGCAACGGATGGAAACTCATCAAGGAGAGAAGCAACCTGGAACTAAGGAGAAACTTCCTGACAGTGAGAACAATTAACCAGTGGAACAACCTGCCTCCAGAAGTGGTGAAGGCTCCAACACTGGAAGTTGTTAAGAAGAGACTGGACAGCCATTTGTCCGAAATGGTGTAGGGTTTCCTGCTTGAGCAGGGGGTTGTATTATTATTATTATTATTATTATTATTATTATTATTACTCAAGTATAGCACTCTAGCATTTTTTGGGTCCTAGATTGTTTCATTCCAACTGGATGGTTTTATTTTATTTTTATTTATTTTGTTTGGTCTGCTAACCTAAGGACCAATTGTAACTTGGCTTGATAGAGGTTGTATATTATGGATTGTGATTTATAAACTTAACCGTTTGTTGCTTAGTTGATCAATCGAAGAATTTCTGGCTTTGTGAGATGAGTGCTTTTTATTTTATTTTTATTTTTTGGGACTGTGCTCAGTTGGTGTCCCTGTCAACTGTGTTGTTTAATCTTTAGAATGGCTCCATCATGTAAACAACCCATTAATGACCGTCTTAAGGAGACAAAGATGTGACTCACACTATTTTTAAGCTGTTACATATGACATATTCCCACTGAGTATGAGGTTAGTTTCTAAGCAGGTACCTGCGAGAGAAGAGAACTGTTAATTTATTCTCTGATCTTCCAAATCTCTTCCAAATTCACTCGGAGCGCTAATCAGGATGGTAAAGCTTAAGCATTTTAGACAAGCAAGGGCAAGGAGAATTTGATGCTTGGGAAAAAGAAAAAAAAACAACCAAAGGCCGTCAAAACGAGTCATGGAGGGGAAAAGATTCCTGTTTTTTCTTTCAAGATCCTAACATTCTACCAAGCCTTTTTAATAGCTGCAGTTTTCTTCCCCAGTTCTTGTTCACAGCCCAGCGATCCATCGGCTATTCTTCAATTTAGCTGCAGTGAGGACTACAAGACCGCTATGATAATAGAACAGAACAGAACAAAATAGAATAGAATACAATAGAACAGGTGGACTGGAAGAATAGAATAGAATAGAATAGAATAGAATAGAATAGAATAGAATAGAATAGAATAGAATAGAATGGAACGGAATGGAACAGAGTGGAGTGGAGTGCAGTGGAAGAGAAGAGAAGAAAAGAGAAGAGAAGAGAATCTGGAAGGGACCTTGGAGGTCTTCTAGTCCAGCTGCCTGCTCGAACAGGAGAACCTATACTATTTCAGACAAGTGACTATCTAATCTCTTCTTAAAATAAGTTTATTGCCAGGCCAGCTTGCAAAAAATGTCAGAAAGGTTTAATTAATTAATTTGCACTTGAAAAGGAAGACACCATGGACACAAAGATTGCAAAACGGCAAGCTAGTAATAAAACTCTCTCCTTCGTATTGGCATTCCTTTCTGCAAACGGAAGTGCTATTTTGCAAAAGTCACACTTATTACAACTGTCATGGGTCTATTAATGCTTTCAGAGCACTCCAGACCCAAAGCGCTGCTGGAAGAGCAAAGGGGAAAATCTGAATAACTCGACAAGATTAGAAACAATATTTTTCCATGAAATTAAATCAGATTCAAATATTTGTGGATGTGACAGGAGGATTTACGCAGGCTTTTTTTTTTTTTTAAAGAGCCACCTTACAGGGAATAAAGTAGATTGGACCATGTGATAACACAGTTCCAAGCATCCATTATGATGCTGAAAGAAGTAAATTAGATATTTTTTTTTGATTAAAAAAAAAGATGTGAAAGGGATGTGAATCAGGCAAAACTTGATTGAAAGATTCGCTTTGGATGACACCTGAAAAACAATCCAATTTAGATTGGATCTGCAAATCAAGGTATTTTCCTATCTTTATTTCCAAACTCCTGTCTATGTAGGTTGGCCCCAATGATGCCTTGGAGAGAAATTCAAATGAAAAAAGGGGCGATGCAGGTTTGACAAACATGTTGATTCACCAGCAGGCTTTGATGTGCCAGGATCCTCAACCAGGCCAGCTGCTTCCAAGTCATTTGCTTGTAGGCTGACTGGAGGGGCTGAGGAAGACCCTAGAGGCAAGAAAGAGAGGTGGGACCTCAAGACGTTTGGCACCTGTGACGTGTGTGTGACGCTCTCAAGGTGTCTTCTCCGGGGAATCCCAATTACCTCTCAATCTAAAAAGTGTAAAGTGGCTTGGTAAGGCCACACTTGGAATCCTGCATCCAGTTTTGGTTACCACGATGTAAAAAAGATGTTGAGACTCTAGAAAGAGTACAGAGAAGAGCAACAAAGATGATTAGGGGACTGGAGGCTAAAACATATAAGGAACGGTTGCTGGAATTGGGTATGTCTAGTTTAATGAAGAGAAGGACGAGGGGGAACATGATAGCAGTCTTCCAATATCTCAGAGGCTGCCCCAAAGAAGAGGGAGTCAGGCTATTCTCCAAAGTGCCTGAAGGCAGGACAAGAAGCAACAGATGGAAACTCATCAAGGAGGGAAGCAACCTGGAACTAAAGAAAAACTTCCTGACAGTGAGAACAGTTAACCAGTGGAACAACCTGCCTCCAGAAGTAGTGAATGCTCCAACACTGGAAGTTTTTAGGAAGAGACTAGATGACCATTTGTCTGAAATAGTATAGGGTTTCCTGCCTGAGCAGGGGGTTGGACTAGATGACCTTCAAGGTCCCTTCCAACTTTATTATTATTATTATTGTTGTTGTTGTTGTTATTTCCTCTCTTCAAACTCCACTCAACTCTGCAAATGAACTTATCAGCCGAGGGGAAGCAGGCCCTATTAACAAGAACGCAAAAGAGGATGGAAACTGCAGCCCCAGGAGCTGGTGGTGGCAAGCTCCTTTTTAAATCCTCCTCTGTCCGTTCTCCCCCCAGCCATGATGTGGATTTTATTTCTTCTTATGGATTAAGAATTAGCAGTGACCTTCCAGAGTCAAACCAAGTCAGAGAAAGCTGGAGAAAAGAATGAGAAGTTGGAGATGTAAGCAGGGTGGGAGCAGCGAGTCTGCTGACATGCAAAGTCTTGGCTTCCTGCTGCGTTGAGGTGCAAAGTTTGTCGCTACCTTAAGAGGAACCAGTTGAAGCATGGCACAGGATTTACTTAGGATGCTGGGGGGGTGGGTGGGTGGGAGAAGCTGTACATTTTCTTAAAGACAATCTCCAGCCAGAAGACATTTGCATAACTGGATACAGCTATTTCTATAGAGAGATGTACACAGACCAACGATGAGCCTGTTTACCTTCCTTTCGATTAAAAAAAAACCCTCAACAATATCGCGTCACATAGAAGAGGGGGTTCACATTCACTGAAAAATAAAATTTGCAGCCCTCCTGGTTCAGGAAGGAAAGAAGGGAGGAAGGGAGGGAGAAAAGAGAATGAATGAAAGAAAGGAAGGAAGGAATGGTAGAGGACAGGAAGACCTGGAGGAATGTTGTTCATGGGGTCGCGATGGGTTGGACACGACTTTGCAACTAACAACAACAATGATCAAGACTAGCTCTTTGGGATCTCATCCAGATATCCGTTCCCCACTCTCCCATTGACCTATTTTGGAAAAGGGGGTATCAAATCCCCAATATATATCCGTATGGAAAATTTGGGTCCTGCTGTTCTGCCTTTAACGACAGTGTACGATTTCAGCCCTCACAGTTCCGAGGTGCACCATTCTGTTGGTTATTTTCTTTCATACAACTCCTGTTCCACTCTTGTCTTCCATTTTGCAAACCGTGATCCTTATAAAATCCAAACCGACTCACGGGGTACCTCTAAAACTAAAGCCTCGCTGATTTATTGCCTAACATGAACACATCAGCTCTCCTTGCTCCTTCTTTTCTGAAGGTCATCTCTGCCATCATGGGGGATAGGAACTTAATTACACTTTTTAAATGAACGTTGGAATGCCTAAGCACAAAACACTTTGGAAGGGTGATATCTAGACATACGCACACACATGAAAACACAGGTATATACGAATACAATTCATATGCACACACTCTCTCTACGGATTGCTTTGAAGCAGCTTAGTCCATCACACACACACACAGACACACACACACCCCTTTGAAATTAAAATTCTACACAACCAGTGAGGTTAATATGTTTCACAATGAATTTTGATTGATCAAACATGATTAGGAGCTGATGAATATGGATGAGATTTTGAAAAATCAAAATAAGCTCGGAACACTCCCCTCCTTTTAAAAATTAATTTGCATCCACGGACCAAGGACTGCAGCTGGTGTCAAAATAGGATAGAGTGAAATTGGGTAGACTAATATAGAGAAAGTTGGCGAAGTTGGGAGAGAAACAACCAGACAGCTATGCTCATAAGCTTCCAAAATTCGCTACCAAACTTGGGGGACGGAGAGATCAAGGAGATTTTTTCCAAATTTCACCGAGGGAAGTTAAAATCCTCAGATGATTCCTCAGCAATGAGAAGAGGACCACCCTGCTTCAGAAGTCACCTGGCTGAAACAAATAGTAACTGCGAGAGGGACCTTGGAGTCCTAGTGGACAATCACTTAAAGATGAGCCAGCCATGTGCGGCGGCAGCCCAAAAAAGCTAACACAATCCTTGGTTGCATAAACAGAGGCATAGAATCAAGATCACCACATTACAAAAAAGATGTTGAGACTTTGGAAAAAGTGCAGAGAAGAGCAACTAAGAGGATTAAAGGCCTGGGGACTAAAACATATGAAGAACGGTTGCAGGAATTGGGTCTGACTAGTCTAGAGAAAAAAAGGACGAGGGGTGACATGATAGCAGTCTTCCAGCATTTGAGGGGCTGCCCCAAAGAAGAGGGGGTCAAGCTATTCTGCAAAGCACCAGAAGACAGGACATGAAACAATGGATGGAAACTAATCAAGGAGAGAAGCAACCTAGAACTAAGGAGAAATTTCTTGACAGGGAGAACAATTAATCAGTCCAGAAGTTGTGGGCGCTCCATCACTGGAGATTTTTAAAGAAGAGATTGGACAACCACTTGTCTAGGATGTTAGGCTTTCCTGCTTGAGCAGGGGATGGACTAGAAGACTTCCAGGATCCCTTCCAGCTCTATTCTGATTGATTGATTGAAGTTTATTCTTGCAAGGGTAAAGAAATGAATTAACTCTCAAAAAACAGTCTGCATTTTCACTTGGAAAAAAATCATCCTTTTCTTGCATTAATAAATACAACTTGGCTGCAGATTATATTTATTTATCATGTCCTGGTATGTGTGTGTGTGGAGGCTGTTCTCCAAAGCCACATGGATGTCAAATTGGATGTTTCCAAAACAGAGATTAAAGTCATAAAGCAACATTTCAAACCGAAAGTGATTGTGTTACTTATGTGGTATTATGCTGATTACCGTAATCGCCGTACTAAAAAGGCAGTTTTAATGTCTGATCACATTATACCCTCCTCCATGCCAAATGCTGTTTGATGGGTTCATAATGTGCCCTTATGTGCATTATACATGCAGGCAGAGACACAGAACATGTGTATGTATACTCACTCTAGATCTGGGTTTAAACATGGCGGGGCCTGTAAGAAAACTTTAATGTATTGACTATATAGACTAAGGAGTGGCCAAATAATAATCTGAGAAAGGTCTTGATAGTGGATTAAATGCCAAATCCAGTCTATACATCTGGTTGACCATGCAACCAATGATAATAATTGTTTGCAGGATGTAAGCTATCCCAAACAAATGTTCTTTACTTGGAATAGCTTACATCCTGTGATAATACCTTTAATATTATTCAACAACATCTGCCTCTCTCTGGTGTTTGGGAAGGACTCAATAGGTAGATAAAAAAGGGATAAATCCAGTCTAAACATCTGGCTGATTCTGCAGCCAACTATAATGCACGGAGGTCTTTCCCTTTAGAGGAACTAGTTTGGCCTATAATTGGAAATAATTGAGGCTTTCTTTTCAGCTGCAGAAAATAGAATGGACCATATGATAGCAGTGTTCCAATATTTGAGGGGCTGCCCCAAAGAAGAGGGGGTCAACCTATTCTCCAAAGGACCTGAAGGCAGGACAAGAAGCAATGGATGGAAACTTATCAAGGAGAGAAGCAGCTTGGAATTAAGGAGAAATTTCTTGACAGTTAGAACAATTAATCAGTGGAACGACTTGCCTCCAGAAGTTGTGGGTGCTCCAACACTAGAGGTTTTAAAAAAGAGATCGGACAACCATTTGTCCAAAATGGTATAGGGTTTCCTGTTTGAGCAGGGGGTGGGACTAGGAGACCTCCAAGGTCCCTTCCAGATGTGTTATTCTATTCTATTCTATTCTATTCTATTCTATTCTATTCTATTCTATTCTATTCTATTCTATAGAACAAGATGACCATGAGTAGGAAATTTATCTAATCTGTTTTCTGTGTTCTGAGGGGCTGATGGCCAGCTGCTGAGGTTCTTCACCTGGGAATGTCAAGGTCTGAGATTTTTTGAAAATAGTTGACTGATGCTGGATAAATTCTGAGGTCAGACCAAATTTATGATTTCAGAAATGCCTCTGAATCATTTCCTACTTGAGACTGTTATTAGATCAGCATGTCGGTCTTCTCCTAATCAGCGATGACTCTCTCTTGAAGAAAATAGGATCTTATGCATGGATGATTTAGCCAAGGTTAAAATATTCATAAAGTAAATCAATCTGAAATCCTTGGGGAGTCTGCCAGAGTATCCACCTCATTTGAAGAGCGGATTGTGTTGATGTAAACTCGGTTTACTTAGATTTCCTTTCCTTTTCTACCGTCTCTCACTTTTAATTTGTTTCTCTTGTTCTTCAACACTTTGCATAATGTTGTGTATCCCAAAAGGGAATAGGTTGGTCGGTATGAATAAATGCATATGTGTAATATCCTTTCAAGTTCTGTTTTCATCCAATTGTAAATATTTGCAGTTCAATTTTGGCAGGAGAGAAAAGAAATAATTTTACAAAATGGTTGGAAACTCGACCAGCCACACCCTCTCCTTCCCCTTCGCTGCATATTATTAATTTCCTGGCTGAAAATATTCAGCATACATCAAAAGTAAGCTTGAGTCATCTCAAAATTGACCCCAAAGTTCAAACTATCGTGCAACTTGGTTTGTGATTGGAAAATGCATCTTCCTGTTCATCTGAGGGATCAACCTATTCTCCAAAAGTACCTGAAGGCAGGACAAGAAGCAATGAATGGAAACTAATCAAGGAGAGAATCAACCTAGAACTAAGGAGAAATTTCCTGACAGCGAGAACATTTAATCAGTGAGACAGATTGCCTTCAGAAGATGTGGGTGTTCCAATACTGGAGGTTTTGACGGAGAGACTGGACAATCATTTGACTGGGATGGTCTAGGGTCTCCTGCTTGAGCAGGGGGTTGGACTAGAAGACCTCCAAGGTCCCTAGTCTATAACTCTTTTATTCTATTGTTCCGTTATCTCAGTCTCCTTCTTTTCTTATTTCACTCAGCATTAACGCCATCTTGCCTTCCCAACTGTGCTTTCTTCACATGCACAAAGAAAGAAGTTAATGAATTGATTTAAAAAAAAAGAGAAGAGGGGAAAAAAAAGCAACGGGAAGTCAACCAACCCGTTTGTACTTGGAAGGCATTTGCCTCATGTTAAACTTCACACTCGGAGGTCAGCCAGGAAGTTGAGAATATGATTTGCTTATTAAAAGCTGGAAAGAAAGCAGAAAGAAGCAGGTGCTGCTGAATTTTTCCTGGAAGACGAGAGCAGATGAGATAAATTTAGAGAAAGGGCAACACAACCACCAAACCTCAACTAGAAATGGCATTTGAAAAGAAGACGGGGGAAAGCTGGCGTATTTTTTTCTTCCCCTACCAGAAATGTCACGTTCTTCAAATGTTGGAGGATCTGTGTCGCAAAAGATCGCTGGGTGGGGATCTTAAGAAGCGGGGGCAGGCTGGCAAGGGAGGAGGGAGCTATGCAGTTCTGATGGGTAAAAATAACATAATAATAAAGCTGGAAGGGACCTTGGAGGTCTTCTAGTCCAACCCCCTGCTCAAGCAGGAGACCCTAGACCATTTCAGACAAATGGCTGCCCAGTCTCTTTTTGAAAGCCTCCAGTGTTGGAGCATCCACCACTTCTGGAGGCAGGTTGTTCCACTGATCTATTGTTCTGTCAGGAGGTTTCTCCTTAGTTCTAGGTTGCTTCTCTCCTTGATTAGTTTCCATCTGTTGCTTCTTGTCCTGCCTTCAGAAAGTGCTTTGGAGAATAGCTTGACTCCCTCTTCTTTGGGGCAGCCCCTGAGATATTGGAAGACCGCTATCCTGTCCCCCCTAGTCCTTCTCTTCATTAAACTAGACACACCCAATTCCAGAACCGTTCCTCATACGTTTTAGCCTCCAGTCCCCTGATCATCTTTGTTGCTCTTCTCTGTCCTCTTTCTAGAGTCTCATCGTGTGGACCAAAACTGGATGCAGTATTCGAAGTGTGGCCTAACCTTACCAAGTCTGTATGAAGGGTCCACCATCTGCAACTTCTTCTGGTGTCAGATGGTTGCTTTCTCTAGTTCTAACAGAATCTTGAAAGGAAATAATAAAATCTATGTTGGGTTTGAGGAGCTGCACCCCTCGTCCCTCGATCTTTGAATCCAAAATGCTGTCCATCTTAATAGAAGAGTATTAATACCAGTAGAGCGAAGGATGTTTCTTTCTAGATATGTCTTCCACGATAACCAAAGTCTTGCAAAATCTCACAAGTCAGCTGCTCTGTGGCTCATTTATTTCAATTTAAAACAAATTGAAGAAGTCTGCCAACCTTTCTGCAGCAACTCTGAACAGAGGCCTGAAGACTAAAACATATGAAGAACGGCCGCAGGACTTGGGTTTGGCCAGTCTAGAGAAAAGATGCAATAGGGGACACATGATAGCAGCGTTCCAGTATTTGAGGGGCTGCCACAAGGCAGAGGGGGTCACGTTATTCTCCAAGGCATCAGAGGGAAGGACGAGAAACAATGGTTGGAAAGTGATCAAAGAGAGAAGCAACCTGGAACTAAGGAGAAACCTCCTGACAGTGAGGACAATCAACCAGTGGAACAGCTTGCCACCACAAATCATGGGCGCTCCATCACTGGAGGTTTTTAAGAAGAGACTGGACAACCACTTGTCTGAAATGGTATAGGTTCTCCTGCTTGAACAAGGGGCTGGACTAGAAGACCTCCAAGGTCCCTTCCAGCATCTATTCTATTCTATTCTATTCTATTCTATTCTATTCTATTCTATTCTATTCTATTCTATTCCCTATTCTACCCCTCCCCCCCATGGCTGTCTGACTTCTAAGAAAAGTTGGAGGGCTGGTGACTTTTTCTTCCGATGCCCAGGGTTTCCCATAGCATTACACTGTGCTAAGAGGAATATTGCTTTGCCAGCTTCTTGACCCAGGAGGGGGGTGGATCGAAGTTAAATAACGAGTCGGAGCAAAATTGGAAAATTACTGTGGAGCTTTGATGCTGACCATTATTTGGGCAAAGACTGGTTTCTTTTGCCTTTAAGAATGGGTTGTGAGTGCCAAGCCCTTACTCCATCTGCCCACATGGGGGGGGGAACGAGTTTGAGTTTTGTCTGGAAAAACATTGCCACCATCCCAGTTGCAAATTGACTGCCTTTGAAAGGCTAGAACAAAAAGAGAGAAAGGCAAAAAAAAAAAAAAAAAAAAGCTCTCTGGATGTGAGCTGGGCTCATTTGCAGCACAATATAATCCAGGTCAGCTCCACTTACCTCTTTTATTTGAGGGATATTTAGAAGAAGGAGCCATGAGCCATTCCCTCTAATCCAGTTAGTGGGGCTTTCATATTTTGAAGGTTCTGCATTCTGCTCCTCCCTCCCTCCCTCCCCTTCTTTCCCTGTTAATCCTGGGTTGGAAAAAATGCAAAGAAGAGCAACTAGGATGATCAAAGGCCTGGAGACCAAAACATATGAAGAACGGCTGCAGGATTTGGGAATGGCCAGTCTAGAGAAAAAAAGGACTAAGGGGGACATGATAGCAGTCTTCCAATATCTGAGGGGCTGCCACACTGAAGGGGGGGGGTCAACTTATTTTCCAAAGCACCAGAAGACAAGACAAGAAGCAACGGATGGAAACTGAGCAAAGAGAGAAGCAACCTGGAATTAAGGAGAAACTTCCTAAAAATGAGAACAATTAACCAGTGGAACAGCTTGTCTCCAGAAATTGTGGGTGCTCCATCCCTGGAGGCTTTTAAAAGACTGGACACTTGTCTGAAATGGTCTAGGGTCTCCTGCTTGAGCAGGGGGTTGGACTAGAAGACCTCCAAGGTCCCTTCCAGCTCTGTTCTGATTCTGATTCTGAACAAGCTACATCTGTGGGCCACGGGCGCAACATTCGTGCATTCAGTTTGGATGGGCATCCATGTGAATGAGTCAGTTTCAGAGCCATTAGTCCCGCCTTAGCCATGAAAGCCAGTGACTTTGGGCCAATCACCAGGAGACGGTGAGTTCTAGTCCCGCCTTAGCCCTGAAAGCCAGTTGGGTGACTTTGGGCCAGCCCCTCTCTCTGAGCCCAACCTACCTCTCTCTGAGCCCAACCTACCTCCCCATGCTGTTTTCATGGGGAAATTAGGAGAAGGGATGTTGAATGTGTCCACTGCCTTGAATTATTTGTAAAAAAACAAAACAAAACAATAAATAAATAGATAGATAAACAAATAACATACCAAAACCAATCATCTGTTTTGTGGGACGAAAGACTTGTACTAACTTCAAAATCGATAGATCCTGACGAGGATGCTTGTCAAAAATTAAAAAAAAAAAAAAAACCCGATCCTTTACTGATGTGATCAATTCACCAGAAGGCACTCAGGCAGAAGAATTTTTTTAAACTTCACTGCTTTGACACGTCTGAAATTGGGAGGCCGGAAAGGCACTGAGGGCTAAAGGTGAAGGCTGCTTGCATTGAAGAATAGCCCAGAAGGAAGTCCTTAATTCAAAATGCATTGTGTGCTTACTCTGTATTCTTCCTGTCTTTTTATTATTTCTTTTCTTCCCCTTGGACTGCAGCCTGCAGACACTTCCTCCCCTTTGTCCTGATGCCTTCCTGACAGGATGTTTTTAAAAGCCGATGGAAATGGGAAGGAGAGAGGGGGAAAAGAGAGGGCAGGGTGGAAAAAAAAAAAAATCACCCAGCCAAAAGCAGATGGGAGAAAATCTGGGGAAAGCTGGCTTGGAACTTCATCAAAAGACCCAGGGAGTAGACCTGATTTCGTTTGCTTGCTCACCTTGGGCTAATAGCAACTGCCCTATGGCCACCGAGATCCCTTAGCAGGCTCTGATAAGAACCTATTGAAGCAAGTGATCCTGGCGGGTAATTTGCTTGTTCCTTTTTATCTGGAGACTCCCTGGATTGTCGGAGCAAATGCTGTTTGCAGAATAGACTCCCTTGGACCGGAGGGGTGGAAGTGGGTAGTCCAAGGGAGGCAGTTTCTAGTGCTGCACAGAAAAAAGATATTCTTCTTCTTCTTCTTCCTCTTCTTCTTCTTCTTCTTCTTCTTCTTCTTCTTCTTCTTCTTCTTCTTCTTCTTCTTCTTCTTCTTCTTCTTCTTCTTCTTCTTCTTCTTCTTCTTCTTCTTCTTCTTCCTCTTCCTCCTCCCTTCCATTTTTCCTTCTCTTTCTCCTTTCCTGCTCATTACCTATCTCCTCCTCCTTCTCCCTTCCATCCCTCCTTCTCCTTCTTGTTGTCCTCTATCTCTCCTCTTCCTCCTCCTCCTCTTCCTCCTCCCTTCCACCAATTCTTCTCCTTTCCTGCTCATTATCTATCTCCTCCTCCCTCCCTTCCATCCCTCCTTCTCCTTCTTGTTCTCTCCTCCTCCTCCTCCTTCTCTCTCCACAAACCCTATTCCCTTCTAGCACTGATGAGGCTCCCTCGTTGGGTCATGAAACGTCTGCAGAAAAACCACCAAGCTCAGAGAGCACCAGGGAAGCCACACCCTGAACTACAAATACTTATTTCTCTCCAAAACTAGGATCCTTGTGTTTCCAGAGGGTCACCTTCATCTGTCGTTCATCTCAAACAATTGTCTTCTTCTGAATTTCTCCCATGTCCACATTTTCAAGGATTTACGCATACAGTCCCATGCAACAATAAATGTTATGCAAAAGGAAGCCTAATTCAGGCCAATATCTTCTCAGTACGAATGAATGAGGAACTCAATCCATCAGGAATTGCAGATGAATTTATCAGGGCTGGACCTGTCAAGTATATTAGGGATCCCGGAGGAGACAGGCTTGTTGGAATCTACACTTCTCAGAATTTTGCGATATAATGATGACTTTTTAAAACTCTCCTTAAAATAGAATGCATTAAAAGAAAAAAAACTTACAGAAATGCATACATAGAAACATGTGAGCTTAGAAAAAAGCTCAAAATGTGCCTGTGTAGAAAAATACGTGGGAAAAAAAATCATATATTTTCCCTGAAAGGCTCTGCAAAATACCAATTTATAATGCCTTGCTAAGACCACACATGGAATATTGCATCCAGTTTTGATCACCACAATATTAAAAAAGATGTTGAGACTCCAGGAAGAGTGCAAAGAAGAGAAACAAGAATGATTAGAGGGCTGGAGGCTAAAATATGTGAAGAACGGTTGCTGGAACTGGATATGTCTAGTTTAATGAAAAGAAGGATGAGGGGGGACATGATAGCAGTTGTCCAATATCTCAGGGGTTGCCCCAAGAAGAGGGAGTCAAGCTATTCTCCAAAGCATCTGAGGGCAGGACAAGAAGCAACGGAGGGAAACTCATCAAAAAGAGAAGCAACCTGGAATTAAGGAGAAACTGCCTAACAGTGAGGACAATTAATCAGTGGAATGGCTTCCCTCCAGAAGTTGTGGGTGCTCCATCACTGGAGCTTTTCAAGAAGAGATTGGACAACCATTTGTCTGAAATGGTGTAGGGTTTCCTGCCTGAGCAGGGGGTTGGACTAGAAGGCCTCCAAGGTTCCTTCCAACTCTGCTATTCTGTTAAAAACTTTCAGCTATATTAATTGGAAATGGGGTTGATTGCAGCTCGTCATCAGAAAAATGAGAAATTTGGGGGAAACAAAACTGACACAACCCACCCATTCCTCATGATCACCTCAAGATGGTATTCATTTTTCATTGTAGTTTTATGACTGTGCCTATAGCACAACGGGGAAAAACCCCACCAGAACCCATTAGCAACAACATTATGTTTAAAATAAAATAAGATTTAAAAGTTGAGCGGTGAATGAAGAAAGCCCAGTGTCACTCTGGCATATCAGAACTAGCTCTAAGATCCCTAAGATTATTTTCCTAGTATCTTAATTTCTCCCCACTGTGCACAATTCACCCTTTTAGACAGGTGTTGAAACGCACATGCATGTGTGTGAACAAATGGCATTTTATAACCCACTCTGTTTTATTGCTAATTACTCAAGTCTCCAGATACCCTCCTTAGACTGAGCAGTGTTTTTTGTTTTGTTTTAAATGATGTTTGCTCAGAAATGACAAGTGAGTCTGTGGCATGTCTCTCTCTCTCTTTCTCTACCATCCCTGCAGCCTCCGTCAGTCAAGTAAATTTGTACCTTCTGGCTTACACAGATTTGTTATACACACATGTGCTTGGCCTTTCTGGTTAAGAAATCGGCATGGCAACCCTGAGTGTGCAAAGAAAGTGGGACTGCGTATCTCTCCGTGGTGATAGGGCTTGGATTTACAGGTGTGAACGAAGGAGAATCTCCGTTCAGTTGTGGTCACTCAAGGCAGCATGCTTAGCCGTAAGACGCCAAGGCAGAGATCCAGAAGGGCGAATCAGCAGATGTAGCTAAACCAACATTTTTAGCCTGCAGGGGACTTACAAAATGCCTTAGGTGGGCTCCAGTCATGGGAGATGGCTAATGTAATGCCACGATCTCCCTTGAATAGATGGTGGGGTCTTTGGTGCTTTCTGAGCTTCTTGGTTTTCTTGCATAAATTTCATTACCCAACAAGGTAACATCATCAGTGTTAGAAGGGAGTGGGGTTTGTGGAGTGGAGGGAGGAGGAGGAGGACTGTGGGGTCTTTGGTACACTCTGAGCTTGTTGGTTTTCTTGCAGACCTTTCATTATCCAGCTAGGTGACATTATCAGTGCTAGAAGAGAGTGGAGTTTGCAGAAAGAAGGAGGAAGAGGAGGAGGAGGAGGGGGAGGAGGAGGACGACTGTGGGGTCCTTGGTGATCTTTGAGCTTGGTGGTTTTCTTGCAGACATTTCATTATCCAACTAGGTAACATCATCAGTGATAGAGGAGAGTGGGGTTTGTGGAATGGAGGAGACGGATGACTATGGGGTTCTTGGTGCTTTCTGAGCTTAGTGGTTTTCTTGCAGACATTTCATTATTCAACTAGGTAACATCATCAGTACTAGAGGAGAGTGGGGTTTGTGGGATGGAGGAGGAGGAGGAGGAGGAGGAGGAAGAGGAAGAGAAGGAGAAGGAGGAGGACTGTGGGTCCCTTGATGCTCTCTGAACTTGGTGGTTTCCTTGCAGACCTTTCATTACCCAACTAGGGAACATCATCCATGATCTCTTCTTCTGCCTAATGTTATTCCCACTTGTCAGCATATCTCTCTCCATTTGGCTCAGTCCATCTTCAGGTGTGTGATGCCCACGCATTTCACGATCCATGCAAAATTTGACTAGATGTTACCATTGATATGACTGTGGTTCTCCCACCGATGGATCGCTCCAACTGTCATTGAAGGCATTTTATACCTACTATCAGGTATTTAAAAAGAAGAGCAGACTCCTTCTGCAGCCCTTGAAGTATAGACGCTGCTAAGGGAAGAAGATCCACCGCTTTGTCCGCCATTGGGACATAGGGTCCTCTTCCGCCTTCAAAACCGTTGACCATCTTCTCCTGTAACCCTGGAAAGGGGCCCTTACAAGGTACCACCAGCCGGGCCAGCTGGACCAAGGTTTTTTTAAAGAGGTGTTACTCCTCCATCACTCACCCTTTGTCCTGGCTTGTGACAGGCAGAGCCTGGCTTCCCAAAAGTTGGGTCCAGGATGGCGGGTTTAACATCATCATTGACCTATTATGTAAAAATAAGTGAGACGGGGAAAGGATTGTCCGGAAGTTGAAAGGCCTCTGATCTGCCCTTCCATCAGTTTTAGCACCTCACTGGCCCCATTGGGGAGGCAGGAATCCCCTCAGGGTAGAGGAAGACCCCCCCCCCAAATCCCCTCATAATTAATCCACACCTAGGGAGAAATCAACATATTTGAGGGCGAGCTTTTTTTTCCAAATTTTACACACACCTCAGGGTCAGGAGAACCTCAGTCTGCAATAGGAAGGACAATTATCTTTTGACAAAGTCACAGACTAGAACCAGCGTGCTTCCCCAAGTCCATACCAAGGACCAGTCCTTCTATAAAAGGTCGTCTCTGGACCCCATTTTCTCTGTAGTCTACGCCCCCAAAAGAAACCTCTTTACTTTTGGGAATAAATAGATTGTCATGGTTCCGTCAGATGAAACTCTTCAAAGAACTTCGAGGCATTATTTACCTTAAAGAAACTTTATTTGAGTAGCATAGCATCGGCACGTACATGGTCGAAGCCAAAATCTGAATTCCCCTCCCCTGAGCACATAGTATCAAAGCACAATTCCCTCCTCTAATTAACAGTCATAAATCACATTCTCCAATTAGTTTGAAATGCAGGCTTTCCCTCCGGTTCTCCAACCGGCCATTTCTTATCATCTCTTAGTTCAAAAAACCTTGGTTCTCACACTGTTATAATATTGTTATGTCTAACTAAACTCCCATGCACATTCCTCCTCCTCCCCCCCCCAAGTATCATCTAATTCTAAGAGTAAAACCTAAGAAGGAAAATGGCTGCATCTCCATACGTTGTCAAAGCATCCGATGTTAGCAGCATTGACATAGATTTCCTTTCTCACGTTATGTCTGGATTTCCTTTTGGATTTGTTCTTGTGCAACCCCGCCTTGTGGAACCTCCCAAATAATTCTTCCAACAGGATTCTAGTACATTAGATTAATGATGAAATGGCTGGAGTATATACCGGAGTCTGTTCATTTGTGTGCAATTCCTTGAATTCTCCCCATTGGGCTGCTCTGAGTTTAAGATAAATCTACATTAGATTGATACATGCATGCCTGTGCAAGGCTCTGAGTGGCTAACAATCAGAAGTACCCCAGGGAACAAAACAGCGCCCCACAGAAGTAAAATATTTTCTCTATCTCTTTTCCCATCTGCTCGGCCCAAATCGCAGATGCTTCCCAAGGAGACAATCACCCTAAAAGATGGTGCACTGTGCAAATAATTATGGCTTCCTGGTTGCTAAGGACATCCCATGAAAGTTTATCTTGCAACAGGGTTTTTTTCCCCTCTCTTTTCCCCTCTTTCTCTCTAAAAATAGATGGCAGTTACGGCAAGGAGGAGACGTTGCAACAAATATATGATTTGAGGACCACCCCTGGATGGATAGACCAAGCCTATCCGTAAGATAAAATGGAGCTGTAGGTTTTGGCAGCTGGACAAGCCCACCAAAGGGCTGAAAATTCATGGCGGACCAATAGGAGGTAGGGAGAGGAGCAGGTGGAAGAGAGACGAATAGAAAAATAAATCTATTTGCCGGGGAGCAAAGACCGTTCCACATGAATCCGTTGGCTGTCCATATTCACCTGGGGATGCCCAGCGAGCCAGCCAGTTGTTCACCAGTCCGATTTTTTTTTTCATTTTTCTACTTGTTGCCATGTGAACCACTGCTCAGAGCCTAGGGAGGGAAAGAATCATTGAGTGGCCTGTATGTGTGCGTGCACACACACACACGCGCAAGTGACAAAGCTGTGTATGTCTTCTTTTTCTGCCTCTTGGGACGCAGAGGCGGCTTGATTTGAGTAGCGAGCGACTTAGCTTGCAGAAAAAAGAGATGCCTCTTTCCTCTTTTCCTAGATAAGACGTTTGGGGACGGGAAGGTCCAGAGACCCAGAGAAAAGCCCAAGGATGGATGGAGAAAGCCCTGGAGAAAAGAGAGAGGAAAAGTAGAGAGAAGAAGAGAAGAGACAATACAAGCAAGTCCAGGAAGAAGAGAGGAAACTGCAGAGAAGCACAGAGTGATCAAGTGAATTGGAGGGCTACCAGGAATATAATAGAATTAGAATTAGAATTGGAATGGAATGGAATAAAATAGAATTAGAGAAGAGTAGAGTAGAGTAGAGTAGAGTAGAGTAGAGTAGAGTAGAGTAGAGTAGAGTAGAGTAGAGTAGAGTAGAGTAGAATAGAATAGAAGCTGGAAGGGACCTTGGAGGTCTTCTAGTCTAGCCCACTGCTCAAGCAGAAGATCCTATACCATCTCAGTCAGATGATTGTCTAGTCTCTTCTTAAAAATTTCCAGTGATAGAGCCCCACAATTTCTGGGGGTAAACTGTTCCATTGGTTGATTGTCTTCACTGTCAGGAAGTTTCTCCTTATGGACCTCAAAGTTCGTTGTTTCCCATCAGAAATGACTTCAACCTAACAACTGTGTGGTTGGAGAAGATGAGAAAAAGAGATTTTTTTGGGGGGGGGGAGGAGAGGGATCAACATCCGGAAGAGGAAGAACGATGCATCTCCCATAGCTGTTGACTGAACTTGATCAGTTGTTGGCTTTGCAGGTGTTTCATGACCGCAATAACTAACATTGATGCTGATGATGTGGCTTAAGTGGGTCATGAAACATCTGCAAACCGATTGCCAAGCTCAGAGAGCACCAACAACTCCACAAAGATGCAGTTCTTTCATTTTAGAGCCTTAGTTGTCTTCTTGAGACATGGTCCATTTCTTGTGATCCATCTTAATTTTGAGCCCTTGCTCTTGCCTCTTCATTTTCTTAACACTTTGCTTCCCTCCAGCCTAAATAAGGAAGCTGGAAGCAAGGCCTTCAAAAGCAATTTATAAGGCAGGGTTAGGGGGTTCCTCTTCTAGCTCACCTCAACAGCCTCTCCAGTGAGAAGGATCAGTCGTGAGAGGCGAGATTGAAACAGCAGATAAGTAACAGATTTCCGCAGGAGCAAATTGGCATAATACAGTTGGCAGCAATATGCAAAGTCTCTTCCTGCCTGTCAAAAATTCATTCCCACCTGCAAACATTAATCTGGAATAGATACATTAAAAAAAATGATTTAGAAACTACAGTAAGTTCAAAACAAGTACATCTTGGTAGTATGTATATATTGGAAGCCTTCCTTCCTTCCTTCCTTCCTTCCTTCCTTCCTTCCTTCCTTCCTTCCTTCCTTCCTTCCTTCCTTCCTTCCTTCCTTCCTTCCTTCCTTGCAAATAGTATGGACAGGATTTCACATTAGCATGAGTAGAACTCAACTCAAAGGAAATATTGTCCAGGAAAAGTAACTTTGGCAGTGCAAACATCTAATTCTCTTTTTTCCTATTTCTGGAGGTAAAAAACACCTTTGAAAAATCATCTTTTTGGGACCTGAATGATGGAGAATCTTCATAGACTTTTAGCTCTTCCTGAGACCCCTTTGTGTCCCTTCCCTCTTTCTACCTCTCAAAAATAGATATTTGAAGACTTGAAGTTGTCAATAAATTGTCAAATTATCTATCTATCTATCTATCTATCTATCTATCTATCTATCTATCTATCTATCTATCTATCTATCTATCTATCTGTCTGTCTGTCTGTCTGTCTGTCTCATCTACCTACCTACCTACCTATCTATCATCTACCCACCCACCCACCCACCCACCTATCTATCTATCTATCTATCTATCTATCTATCTATCTATCTATCTATCTATCTATCTATCTATCTATCTATCTATCTATCTGCCATGGTGGTGCAATGGTTAGAAATTAGCATTGCAGGCTGACTCTGCCCACTGCCAGGAGTTCGATCCTGACCTGCTCAAGCTTGACTCGGCCTTCCATCCTTCCAAGATCGGTAAAATGAGGGGGCAAGAGGTTGACTTTGCTTAGAGAGGGCTGTAGAGCACTATGAAGCGGTATATAAGTCTAAAGTGCCATTGCTATTGCTATACCTGTCCAGATAGGGCTTTCCTGGGGCTCTTGAAACCCAACCGAATCCTTGAAATCCTAGTTTTTTTCCTTGCCAGATTAAACTCCCCTTCCAATAAAATTTGAAAACTCACCTGCTGAGGCTTAATATCAATCCTTCCCTAATATTTCTCTCGGCTTTGCGTCTACACACCGCTCCCTTGGGTAATTTCTTTTTCTAGGTAGGCCTTGTTGATATTTTTTTTTTTTTAAGAACATGCCGTCTTCACTCGCCTCCGTCTGCCTTGCTGGATGGCTCAGCGTGAAATCAAATCATTAATAGAAGATAGGCCTTGCCTTACTCCTGTTCTCTCAGCTGGTTTTCCAGTTGGAGATCTTCCCTACTTTCTCGGACTAAATTGCATCTCTGCAGGCTTGAGAGAAAAAACCTGCTTTCCATTCCTTTCCTCTCCCTCTTGTGCCAATGCGGTGGAGTTGAGGATGAATTGCCCTCATCGATGTGCCGAGAGCGTGTTATGAAGGCAAGGCAAGGATTGGGGGAAAAATAAATTTCTAATAAAGTTTCTGTCTGTTCCAGTAGAGAGAAATTCCCTGAAGATGGGTTCTAAAAGCTTGTAAGAGTAAATTGCTGCTGCCAGTGACTGACCCAAATTTGATCTCACAACAATACCTTGGTAAGGCCATACTTGGAATCCTGCATCCAGTTTTGGTCACCACAATGTAAAAAAGATGTTGAGACTCTAGAAAGAGACAGAGAAGAGCAACAAAGATGATTAGAGGACTGGAGGCTAAAACATATCAGGAATGGCTGCTGAAATTGGGTATGTCTAGTTTAATGAAGAGAAGAACGAGGGGGGACATCATAGCAGCGTTCCAATATCTCAGGGGCTGCCCCAAAGAAGGATATTTCTGCCATATGAACACAGCTATATTTTAACCAAGGAATACCGCAAGCCACAGTGATCGGATCAACCGCGAGTCTTGGCTTAAGAACAATTTTATTACTGCTAAGAAACTTCTTTCTCTCTTGACACTCTTCATTTTACAGATTTAGCAGAGATTAAATCTATCTCTATTAAAGGGGAGCGGGGGGGTGGGGGGATTAGATTAGAAGACCAAAGAGTGATGTAGAATTATCATGTCAGATTGTCAATACAAATAAGTAAAAGTATTGGTTTATGTTAGTTTCCCAATATTCTACAGCGGTAGGACAAATGTAATTAAAGCTGTGGGAAAATATCAACAATATTTGTATTTAATGGCTCAAAATATGATGAAATGAACTTCAAGGGAATGCTTTTCTAGTAGACAATTACACGAGACCTTTTTCAGATGGAGAAAAAAAACATGTAGGATGAAAATCTCTCTCTCTCACCTCTCTCTCTTTCTCTCTATCATCATCTCTATCTATCTATCTGTCTGTCTATCTATCTATCATCTCTCTCAATCATCTTTCTCTTTCTCATCTATCTATCTATCTATCTATCTATCTATCTATCTATCTATCTATCTATCTATCTATCTATCTATCTATTATCTACCTACCTACTATCTATCTTTCTATCTATCTACCTATCTACCATCCATCCATCCACCCACCCACCGCCTTACCTACCTACCTACCTACCCACCCACCCACCCACCCACCCACCCACCCACCCACCCACCCACCCACCCACCCACCCACCCATCTATCTATCTATCTATCTATCTATCTATCTATCTATCTATCTATCTATCTATCTATCTATCTATCTATCTGCCATGGTGGCGCAGTGGTTAGAATGCAGGTTAATTCTGCCAACTGCTAGCAGTTCGATCTATCATCTATCCCCCCCCCTCTCTCTTCTCTCTCTAACCTTGAATCTATCTTTATATATTGTTAAAATTTAAAACAGAAATGAAAAGCAGCAATGTATCCCAGAAGGGGGAAAAAAAGGGGAAAAAAATAACACCAGGACCCTATACCACTGACCACTTCTAAAGATTGATGAGATAAACTCTAAAAAGGCCAAGAGAAGACACACCAAAGACCTTCTCAAATGCTCTGAGAATGAAGAAGAAAAAGAGAACCCTTTTATGGGGGTGGACAGGGAGAGAAATGCTTGAGCCAAGGCAAGGTAGAGTTTAGCAAAACCATGGTTAAAATCCTCCTCTCCCCCCCCCCAGTCCCATCTCTAAATCCCATTTCTAAATCCAACTCTGATATTAAATGCTTAACAGAAAATACGCTGGCAAGGGTTGACATTAAGTGGAATTAATGACACTGTTAATGGCTAAATAACTAAGGAATAACTACCCAGTAATTTATGACGCAGCACAAACGTTTACCTAGTGATTTCCAGAGACAGTTAGATCTGCAAAGTGACATCCAGGGCCCTGGAATATTTATTCTGTGACTGGCTTCTTCCAGACATCGTGAAATTGCTAAGTCAGCATTAACAATCCCCTGGGCTAGCTTAGCATGGTACTTTCCCCCTCTTTTAAAACACACTGCAATGAAAAAAAAAACACAAAAAACCAGCCTGCTGTTCATAAATTCCTAACAGATCATTAATTCTCATTCCAATTATTGCTTAAATCCCAATTCTGTGTGGAATGGCGCACAGGATCGTCTGTTGGAAATAACTGATGCAGCAGGATAGGGTTGCCCGAGGCCGTCTCTCTCTCTCTCTCTCTCTCTCTCTCTCTCTCTCTCTCCCACTGACACCTGATATGTGATAGCGTTCAAGCTAGACCAGGGGTGCCAAACTCGCAATGTCACCTGACGTGTCACTACGTATCATGCCTTTTTTTCCATTGTCGGCAATGGGGTGGGCGTGGTTTTGCCATGACGCATCCAGCCCATGGGCCGGCAGTTTGACACCCCTGATCTAGACCATGGTTTGCATAAATACGGTTTGCCGAAGAAACCAGAATCGGCTAGGTTGGTGTAACACTCAGCTTGGCTTAAAATGTCATGTAAACTCAACCACAAACTTATTCTCAAAGTAGAGAGGAGCTGAAGAGAGACAGATGGGTACCAATTTTCTCCTAACAGGCTGGGAATTGATCAATATTTTCGAAATCATAGAAGAAGCTTTTATGCTGCCAATCCCAGAAGCCAATGAGGATGAAGAATTTGGATCATATGAAGCTTCAGTTTTACAATCTTTGATATCAATGCTGTCGAATCTACCCTTTAAATCGAATTAGCCCAAAAAAGCAAATGCAGTCCTTGGTTGCGTAAACAGAGGCATAGAATCAAAATCACATGAAGCCTTAGTACCACTTTATAAAACCTTAGCAACTAGAAAATTGCATCCAGTTGAGAGAGTCTAGAAAGAGTGCAGAGAAGAGCAGCAAAGATGATTAAGGGACTGGAGACTAAAACATATGAAGAACAGTTGCTGGAATTGGGTGTCTGGTTTAATGAAAAGAAGGACTAAGGGTGACATGATAGCAGTCTTCCAATATTTGAGGGTCTGCCACAAAGAAGAGGGGGTCAACCTATTTTCTAAATCACCTGAAGGCAGGACAAGAAGCAATGGATGGAAACTAATCATGGAGAGGAGTAACCTAGAACTAAGGAGAAACCTCCTATAAGGACCCACCCCACTTTGCATCTTAAGAAGACAGAACTCTTGGAATATTTCTTCCAACAGGCGTCCTTTATTAAGAGAAAATGGTTGCAGGCGTTCTAGACAGGACTAGGGGGCCAAGACCTATGGTTCAAGTTTTCAAGGAGTTCCAAGTAACCCCATCCCGCCACACCATCCTTCCAGTGACAATCCCAGGCATTACATTTCCACCCCCTTTTTCCTCACTGCCAACTGAAGGGAGACTTCAGAGGGGAGTAGATGAAAGCTGATGGCCCCATTGTTATGTGTAGTCCTTTTGGTAGTATCCACATTCAGTCCCTTTTGAAGTTGTACCAAAGGAAGTGGGGGCCATAAAACCCCTTTGTTTACCCCCCTTTCCTTCATCGTATGACAGAATCCACAGAGGACAGAAATGGGGTTTTCCATAGTTGATAACTAGAGATGAAATATAATTGGATTCTGACACCTCCTGACAGTGAGAACTGTTAATCAGTGGAACAGCTTGCTTCCAGAAGCTGTGAATGCTCCAACACTGGAAGTTTTTAAGAAGAGATTGGACAACCATTTGTCTGAAATGGTATAGGGTTTCCTGCCTCAACAGGGATTTAGACTAGAAGACCTTTAAGGTCCCTTCCAACTCTGTTATTCTGTTATTAATCAAGGAGAGAAGCAACCTAGAAGTAAGGAGAAATTTCCTGACTGTGAGAACAATTAATCAGTGGGACTGCTTGCCTCCAGAAGTTGTGGGTGCTCCGGGTTTTTCAAGAAGAGATTGGGCAGCCATTTGTCTGGTGTAGGCTTTCCTGTTTGAGCTGGTGGTTGGACTAGAAGACCTCTAAGGCCTTTTCCAACTCCGTTATTCTGTTAGCTTCCCTGTGCCTGTGACATACGCATATTTATATATTATAAATGCTATGGGGTGTGAGGCACATGTGCACATGTTTAGAAAGGAATACACAAGAGGATTCAAAACTCAACTAGGAGCAACCCAGCCACCGTGGTACAGTTTGCAAGAGAAAGAAACAGGCAGACATAATTGAAAAATCAGAAGGACTGGGACAAACACGAGGTGGAAAGGAAAATAATTGACTGAGATTGGAGCGAGGAAGTGAAAAACCTGCCTCAGATGTGAGTTCAGTTTTCTGCTCTTTTTCTATTCTCTTGCACCGCTCAATTCATCCCTGGGGGTGGGGTGGGTGGGGGGAGATGCAAGCTTGGAAATGGTGTGTTGGGGGGAAAGCCAAATTCCAATAATGTTCTACAGGTGAAAGAGTTATCTCACTTTCTCTCTCTCTCTCTTTTTTTTCAGTTGAGCTAACACTTGCTACATGAAATAAAGGTTATCTTGAAGAATAGGTGTTGTGACTCGCATACAAAGGAGGAGTTGTCAGCAAAAGGGCCTGATATAGATTTTTCTCTCCGCAGGAGAAGATCAGACAAGAAAGAAAGGAAAATGGTTAGGCAGAGAACAATATTTCCTCTCTCTTTGTCTCTCTTTCTCTCTCCCCCCTCCCTCCATCGCTCTCTCTCTCCCCTTCCATATGTCTCTCTCCCTCCCTCCATCTCTCTCTCCCTCTCTCCCTCCATTGCTCTTTCTCTTCCTCTATATGTCTCCTTCCCTCCCTCCATCTCTCTCTCCCTCCTTCCCTCCATTGTTCTCTCTATCTCCCCTCCATATGTCTCCCTCCCTCCCTCCCTCCCTCTATCTCCCTCTCCCTCCCTCCATCTCTCCCTCCCTTCCTCCATCGCTCTCTCTCCCTCTCCATGTCTCCCTCTCTCCGTCCCTCCCTCCATCTCTTTCCCTCTATCTCTCTCTCTCTCTCTCCTCTCCCCATTTGGAAGACTCCTATAGGTTTATTCAGAAACTGCACCTAGCTTTCCGCCAACATGTAGAAGAGCATATTTTCCTACTTTTTGGGGTTTTTTTTTAAGATGAACTTGATCAAATTCTTAAGTTGTCCTCCAAATTTCCTTGTGTGTATTGCTCTACCAGAAGGAAATTTCAGCCCCGATTCAGGGAAAATAAAGCATTTGTTTTTTTTTTTCCAAAGAGGTAAATCATGATTTGGGAACTACAGCGGCTGAGTTTGTACACCGTACTAAGACTTAATCCATAATGCATTTGTGCAATGTCTGAATTGTCATCTGGGTGCACAGCGTAGGCTGGGCTCACACCACATACGGAAAACTGTAGCCCTTGGTACATGACACTAAAAACCATAGATTTCAGGAATTGTGGATCTAAACCAAGCAAGGCTAGAACATTTAAAACCAGAGGGTGATGAATTTACTGTGGTGGAATGTAGTCTAGATTCCCAGAAGGGAGAGGCTGCGGGTTAGTGAAGGGTGGAAATTTTGGTCAGGAATAAAAAGTTTAAGAAAGCTCCTCGCTAGCAATTCCCAGAATATATCTTTAGTTATGTAATATCTTTAATTATGTAAACAGTTGCTTTAGTTTGGCAAGATTCTGCCTATAGGTAGAGGACAACAAAGGAAATGACTCTTGAGTAACTCCTTGTGTCGTTCTTGTTTCCTGGGGCCTGACAATGACAGAGGCTAGGAGACGCCACTCATCTCCGGGGGGGGGGGGGGAAAAACACACCATCTTGCACAAAAAACAACCCAACAACAATACAAGGTAGACCTTCAGCCATGTCCTCACAAGCAGAGAAAAGGACCCATCCCACCTGCAAAGACCCCATGGAAGGGGAGGAGCTACAAAGACATTCATAAAAAAGGCGCACAAAAACAATAATGGCGTAGGGTGTGGGCGCGCAGCCAGATTCTCCTTCGTCCTGTGTTTTGGGCCGACGGACCCTCTCCGTGGCCTGCTGAGTTACGCAGAAGAAGTCAGCGCATTTTTGAGGCAAGGGCAGCCTTGGATAGAAAGCTCGAGCCGCTCCATGAATGTTAAGTACCAGCCAGACGTGAGTGAGGCGAAGGAAAGTGGGCCCCGTTCCAAATTGATTAGCTCTCTTCCCTTTTCATTACGGTGCCGTGTGAAGTGTGGCACGGCCCGCAAGGTCAATCCGTGTAGCAAGAGCTCGGCTGTCAGAGCAGCTGATTCGGCTGCACACCTGGGTTTTTGCTTGGCAAGGGACGTGTGGTGGTGGCGGCGGCTGGCATGAGGGACAGAGAGAGCCAATAAAAGCCGTACGTTTTGCATCAACTTTTTCAGGAGGGAGGGAGAGAAAGAGAGAATGAAGAAGAAGGGAGAGAGGGAGAGAGAGAATGAAGGAAAAAGAGGTCTATGGAGATTCTCAGTCCTCCAGATCCGAGTTGTCCCAAAGATGCTTTTTCAGGCGGCAACTGGACTTTCTTGCTTTTTTCTTTGAAGACGTTTCGCTTCTCATCCCAAAAGCTTCTTCAGCCCTGACTAGATGGTGGGGAGTCTTCAAAGAAAAACCAAGGAAGTCCAATTGCCTCCCATAAAAGCACCTTTGGGACAACCCTGACCTGGATAAGTGAGACTCTCCTGGATGTTTTTGCATGAACGTTGGGAGAAAATACAGGATACTCTTGACTTACAATAGTTCATTTACTGGACGTTCAGAGTTACGACAGCCTCGGAAAACAGTGGCTTATTACCCTTTTTCACCGTTATGACCTTTCCAGCATCCCCATGATTGTGTGATCAAAATCCAGATGCTGGGCAACTGACTCATATTTATGACGGTCGCTCACGCGATCCCCTTTGGCGAACTTCAGATTACCAAAGTCAAAGTCTCACTTAATCACCGTGTGACTATCTGAGCAAGGGTTCACTTAACAGAGGTGGCAAAAAAACGGCACCTGCCGTTTTAGGAAGAAAACAATAGATTCCCTTCCTTTTTTAATAGTTATTTTAAACCTTTTCTCCTCGCTCTTTTTTCCCTGTCCTTTTGGATTCAAAATACGGATATATTTGAGGACCTCTCGCACCCTTGGAGATCACTTACAAACTAAAAACGGATCCTGCCAGGACTGTACAATCACATCTGGACGAAGAATTGTGCTGATCAGATAAAAAAAACCAAAAAAAACCCCATGCCTATTTTATTGCTTGCTTTTCAAACTTATTTCTGGTGCAGTTATTTTTGCTTTTAAGTGTGCAGACAAATAACGCTGGGCCAGACAAGGTTGAATTATTGGAAAGAGGTCTGCTGTGTTTTTTTTTTTTCCAGTAGCAATTTAAGTGCCTTGTGTTCTGTCAGCTGTGCCATCTTTTTTACAGTAATGTCACTTCGCCATACCGCCTGCGCTGAATATCCAAATGGTTTCCCTTTGTAAATAAATTCCTTGGTAAATACTTTCTAAATAAATAAAGCAACCTGGAATTGAGGAGAAACTTCCTGACAGTGAGGACAATCAGCCAATGGAACAGCTTCTCCCCCAGAAATGGTGGACGCTCCACCACTGGAGGTTTTCAAAAAGAGACTAGACAATTATCTGACTCAGATGGTATAGGGCTTCCTGCTTGAGCAGGGGGCTGGTCTAGAAGACCTCCAAGATCCCTTCCAGCTCTATTCTATTCTATTCTATTCTATTCTATTCTATTCTATTCTATTCTATTCTATTCTATTCTATTCTATTCATAATAATAATAATAATAATAATAATAATAATAATAGTTGGAAGGGACCTTGGAGGTCATCTACTCCAATCCGCTGCTCAGGCAGGAAACCCTATATCATTTCAGACAAACATGGCAACCCTTGAGATAGGAACACTGCTATCATGTCCCCCCTAATCCTAGCTTTCATTAAACTAGACATCCCCAATTCCAGCAACTGTTCCTTATATGTTTTAGCCTCCAGTCCCCTAATCATCTTTGTTGCTCTTCTCTGCCCTCTTTCTAGAGTCTCAACATCTTTTTTACGACGTGGTGACCAAAACTGGATGCCGTATTCAAAATGTGGCCTTACCAAGGCATTGTAAAGTGGTATTAACACTTCACGCGACCTTGATTCTATCCCTCTGTTAATGCATCCTAGCACCGTGTTGGCTTTTTGGGCAGCTGCAGCACACGGCTGTCTCCTGTTTAAGGGATCATCCACTAGGATTCCAAGATCCCTCTCACAGTTACAAGCTAGGATTTTAGGGGTATCATGATAGCAGTCTTCTAGTACTTGGGAGGGCTGTCACTGGAGGTCTTTAAGAAGAGACTGGACAGCCATTTGTTCAGAATGGGATAAGTTCTCCTGCTCAAGCAGGGGGTTGGACTAGAAGACCTCCAAGGTCCCTTCCAACTTTATGATTCTATGTTTTATGTACTGTTAGCAGCACGGGGATAACTTCTGCACCACGATGCAGCCAACTCAGAAGAGAATCTTCTTCATTAACCCTACAACTCATCTTCATCCAAGTGATAAAGAATATACACCTTTGATTGCAGAAGAAGTGGGTGGAAGCACTTTGCTTCAATAATAAAGCCTCTGATACTTTGGCACCTCCAATTTGTGCGAGAACATCTTGATAATTATGTTTTATTGATGCTTTGAAGTCAGGGCAACAGCCTCAGACCAGGAACTGCTGCTGGATTCCTTCTTTGGCAAGTGCAAATCTTTAATTAAGACTTGGTTAACCGTCTTGACAATCCCACCTTTCAAAGATTGCTAGTCAAGGCCTCCTTGCTTTGGGTTGATCTCTCAGCCAACACTGGAGGCGTCCTAATTGAAAGTCTTGCTAGGTCTTGCAAAACAAAAAACCTTTTGTCAAAAAACAAAACCTTCCGTGAGAAAAAAAACACAACGAAATCCGATTGAATTCCGGTGCCTGAATTGCAGATTCAAAGGTTAAATTCCTCTCCCACACTTGCTTTGATCTGCTAAATTGCAATCTTTCTTCCTATAGCTGATAACAGTTTGCATTGAAAGAGTAAATTATTTATGCTGGGATTCCAATTTGCAAATTTGATGGATCGAGTGGACTTGACTTCAATGTTGACTCCGCCTGAACAATTAGTTCAATTTAATTGAGCATAAACGGTATGAGGTACTGTCAAACGGTGGCTAAGATGTTGTACTAGGGAAAGCCAGATTCAAGCCACCACTCAGCTACAGATCACGCTGGGTGATTTGGGGCTTGTGGGTGTTTCTCAGCCTCCAGCCTGAAAATCCACCAAAACTCTGATTTTAAAAAAAAGTCGGTTTTGATTCACTGTCAGACTGATTCAGTTCAAACTGCCGTTTCTGCCTCCCTTTTGTGATTTGAAAATAAGATAGGATGTATGTCAACGCTGCTAACATCGGATGTTCTTGCTTTGACAACAGATAGAAATGCAGCCATTTTACTCTTTTGTTTTTAGAGTTAATTGATGCTGGGAAGGGGAATGTGGATGAGAATCCAGCTAGTCATAACAATAATAACTCAGCCATGGGAACCCAAGGACATTGGGCCCAGAGTTGATAGAGTTTTGGCGGGCTGGAGAGCTGGGGAGAAAGCCCGCGCTTCAAGCTAATTGGGAAATTTGATTTATGACTGTTAATTGGAGGAGGGAATTGTGCTTTGTTACTTTGTGCTCAGGGAATTCAGTTTTTGGCTTTAACTATGTAGTGCTTTGTTTCTCGAATAAAAGATTCTTTAAGGTAAACAATGCCTCAAAGTTCTTTTGAAGAGTTTCATCTGTCGGAACCATGACAATGTATTTATTGATCAGATTTATATAGCCACCTGTCTCACAAATGTGACTTTGGACAGCAAACAAGAGAGCAACCAGTTGAAACAATTCATCCAACAATTAAAACCATGTGTGAGTCCAAGGGTCGTATAAATCGATTTAGTAAATGAAAAACAAAGCAAAAATATAAATAAACTGGACCAACATCCTACACACAGTGTAACAGTCTTGCGGCTATGAGCAGATGGTTTAGGGGTGGGATGAGACTCTAACCACTGACAATTGGAGCAGATTCTTTGACTTGCTTCCAGGGCACCTTGAAATTGTGAAAATGTCATCCTACTTTGTCTTCAGAGCTAAAGAACATTGGGCTGAAATTGTTGGGAGAAGAAGAATTTCAAGTTGATTCCAAAGTAGTTTGAAACAATGGAATAAAGAGAATATGGTCACCATCTGTGAAAACTACTATTCCAGTGGATACCCCCTCCCCTTAATTTTGCATTTCCCCCACATAAAGAAGACCAAGGTATAATTTGGGAATGGAAATAATGTGCTAATTGCTTCTTAATTATGGCCATCTAAAAGCAATTACTTGTGTTGGCCCAGATGCTTTACAGAGTCAGGGTGGAAGGGACTGTGAAAATGAAATCAGAAAGAAAGAAAGAAAGAAAGAAAGAAAGAAAGAAAGAAAGAAAGAAAGAAAGAAAGAAAGAAAGGGGGAGGGAGGGAGGAAGCAAGGAAGGAAGGAAGGGAGATAGAAATGGGAGGGAGAAGGAAGGAAGGAAGGAAGGAAGGAAGGAAGGAAGGAAGGAAGGAAGGAAGGAAGCAAGCAAGCAAGCAAGCAAGCAAGCAAGCAAGGAAGGGGGATGGAAATGGGAGGTAGAAGGAAGGAAGGAAGGAGGCAAGGAAGGAAGCAAGGAAGGGGGATGGAAATGGGAGGGAGAAGGAAGGAAGGGAGATGGAAATGGAAGGGAGGGAGGGAGAGAGCGAGGAAGGAAGGGAGGATGGGATGATTAGAAATCTGATGGTGATCATCAGATTAGTCTTTCATCACCACGGAGACAATTGTTTTGGATCTTTTTTCTCCTAGATTCCACCTTGACTTTGGCATGGCGCAAAGCACAGGAAGGGTTTAGCTAACGCAAACACAGTTTTAGTTCTAAGAATCCTCTTATTTCTACAGCAATTTGGTAAATTTGATATGCGGTGGGTGTAATTACCTTGCTGAACTCTTTCTGGCAGCCCTGCTAGAGTAGTTTGCATTACTTGTTTGTTTCTACTTTGAGGGTTGGAGTTGAGCTTCACCCTTTCAACTAAGCCTCAGCCGAGACCGTTGAGGCAGGTAATGAAAATGCAACGGAAAAATCAGAGAGAAAGACAACAGGGATGTCAAATGGCAGGCAAAATTATGAAGGCTTCCAAGTTCCATTTAAAAAGGGGAGAGAGAGAGAGAGAGAGAGAGAGAGAGAGAGAGAGAGAGAGAGAGAGAGAGAGAGAGAGAGAGAGAGAGAGAATGAAAAAGAAAAAGAAAAGTAAATTGGTTAGCTTTTATGCCTTCCCATGAAATCTTCTCCTAGTTCTAGTTCTTCAGGGAAGATTAGAATTCGGAGGTGTTAGAACCAGGAGGAGAAGCAACAAGGAGAGAGGAAATGAAACATATTTTTTTTTAAATAGAAGCAGCATGTAAATAGGCTTTTTTTTTTAAAAAGAGAGCCATTTATCAGTGAGATTATGGAGTCTGTTTGAAGATTCCCCTGGAGGACTTGCTGGAGAGATGGCATAGATGAGACTTAACAAGAGGTTCTGCACACCATACTGGGCCTCTGTGTAGGCAGAGATGCTTGCAGAGAATTATAATTCACACTGGAAATGTTAATGGATGCAGACACATGCTCCTGTTGGTTAGAGCACTCCTTGTGTTCTATTCCTCTTTCATGCTCAGGATCCCGTGACAATGTCTGTCCCTTTTGTCGTCAGATCTCTGTGGGACGTCAATCCAAAGGCACAGGGATCCCTCTTTCAATGGATTTGTACTTAGGTCTCTGCTTTCTTGAAGGAACCTCATCAAGCAGAGAAGCAATCTAGAACTAAGGAGAAACTTCCTAATAATTAATCAATGGAACAACTTGCCGCCAGAAGTTGTGAGTGCTCCAACACTGGAGGTTTACAAGAAGAGATTGGACAGCCATTTGTTTGAAATGCATAAGATCTCCTGCCTGAGCAGGGGGTTGGACTAGAAGACCTCCAAGACATCTGTTATTCTGTTGTTTTGGAGAGCTGGGTCTTCAACGAGTCCACATTTGCTAGAAAGAGGAACAAACTAGATGAGAACTGATTTTTTTTTTTTCAAATTGAAGATGATTGGGGCCTTTGGTTGTTCCTCCATTGCTAGCCAACAATTGGCTAAGCAACCGTGGAGGGGGAAAAAACACAATATTCTATCTTAAAACACATAGTGGAGGCTGTAGAATGCTTAACCCTCATCAAGAATGAACATTGCTATGAAAGTTTCATATGCTGAGAACGCTTCAAGGACACCCTTTTGTTGCAATTTTTACAACTCCCCCCCCTTAAGGCAACTTAGCATCCCCCCAAACTACACCCCTGTTGTTGCAGATGGGGAAAAGCTATATTCACATACTGTGTACCTAGCGTTTATTGTTATGGCCAACATCTATCATCCGTTATTATCCAGCATAATACAGCAGATCGATCTTAAATACTCTTTTGTAGTTATGACTTCAATAGATTCAATAAATAATATCAGGGTGATCCAGAATAACAAGTATAACAGAATAAAAAGAAAAAAAGGCCTAGAGGTGAACATGATAGTATTCCAGTATTTGAGGGGCTGCCACAAAGAAGAAGTGGTCAACCTATTCTCCAGAGCACCAGAAGGCAGGACAAGAAACAAGACTCTCAATCGGTGGTTCTTGAATTGTGAATTTCTTCTGCGTGCATCTTTCTCTTTGTTTGGCAGGATGTGTCCTTCTCAAGCTGCCTGATGGACAGGCTCCTAATGCTAGAGAAGATGGATCCAGCTAAGTGTCATCATAATGAATCTCCAGCACGAGTCAGCCAAAGCATCAGAAATCCTGCTAATGTTTATTGCACACGGTCAACTTTCATCTGTTACAATCCAAAACTCCTTTACAAATTATGACATGGCGTCTAAAATGCGCAAAAAAAAAAAAAACCCAGGAAGAAAAAATGGCAACAGTTCAGTTGTGATGTTAATCGAGTGCTCTCATTACGGAGATGTTTGAGAAGGACAACAAAATGGAAAAGAGAAGAGGAAGGGAACATGGGGCCTCTGTGATATTTTGGACTCTGAAGAAAGGTGAAAAAACCGTGGCCAACTATACAACTCCAGCTCTTTTAATTTGGACACTCCGATTATAGTGTGGACTTTAATCGACAGGAGACTCCTGCCAGCTTGGACCTTGCTAAGAATTGGACTATCCATTTGGAAGGCATCCAGGTTGGAGAAGGCTGAATTCATTCACATTGTGCTTTGACGGCTCTACTTGAAGATGTCACGCAAGTTCTCTTGTTGATGGAGGCTGAGCATGTCTTATGAACCTACCCCATTTCTCAACAGCCATGGTTTAGTCTACGTGCCTTTCTGAGAAGAACACAAAACATCCAACCAGCCAACCACTTAGTCAATTTTTTTAAAAAAGAATATTTGGAGCTCAAGATTGAAATGAAGGGTCCTTGGTGATCTCTGAGCTTGGTGGTTTTCTTGCAGATGTTTCATTGCTTCAACTAAGGTCTTGATTAGCACTGATAATGTTACTTAGTTTGGATAATGAACCATCTATAAGAAAACAACCAGAGAACACCAAGGACTCCTCCAACCTGTTAATGTTGGTCTACCTTGCCTGTAGACAGCAAGATCGGATTCATCTCCTATTACTCCACTGGGCAATTGCGTAGTTTCGGAACAAGTCTGGTGTGCAAGCTTGTTTCTCTGTCTCTCCTTCTCCTTCTCTTCTCCTTTCTCCTTCTCTTCCCCTTCCCTTCTCCTTTCAATTTTCTTTCTCCTTTTTCTTCTTCTCCTCCTGATCTGTCTTCTTCTCTTTCTCCTTCTTAATGTTGGTCTACCTTTCCTGCAGACAGCAGTATTGGATTTGTCTCCCACTACTCCACTGGGCAATTGTGTAGCTCCTGAACAATTTTGGTGTGTAAGCTTTTCTCTTGTTTCCTTGTCTACTCCTCCTCCTCCTTCTTCTTCTTCTTCTTCTTCTTCTTCTTCTTCTCTCTCTCTCTCTCTCTCTCTCTCTCTCTCTCTCTCTCTCTCTCTCTCTCCTCCAAAAGAAGAACAAGCTTACCTCTAAACCTATCAGCCTCCGAGCTGGCCAGCTGGCATCTTTTCAAGTGAGCACTTGAATGGCAAACATGAAGAGATACACAGGGATGAAATGAGCTCATCTTATTGATTTTTTTAAAAAAAAACCAATATGGCACTGATGCTGCCTCTTTCTGCCATCCCTCTCCTCTGCCAGAAGACATTTGCGCCCCTTCCATCATTTTAATTAGGCACTACACCTGACACAAATTGCTGACTTGATTAACCTTAAAGGGGACGGAAGACGCCCTTTTTGGGAATTGTTAACGTGGGGTCCCTTGGCACATCGTAACTTCCTCCCACTTAACGTGTCCTGTCGCATGAAACATCCGGATCCTTTGCTTCCTCCGTCGTCGCCCGTTGCCATGCAGCGCGCCAACTACTGAGAGATGCTTTATGAGAAGTTCTCCCACCCATGGACATCCGTCATAAAACAATAAAGGGAGAGATTAAAGGGAACAAGAGCTCCTGTTCCCCAGCAGACAATAGATTCAAAGAGTTTACATAAAATAAACTCCATGCGTGCTTTGGGGAGATGGGAGAATGGGGCTATTTTTCAAGGTAGAATCTTCCCTCCGTGGCTGAATTTCAGGATTAACGGGTCTTTATTGTTTTGGCTTAGAAGTTCCTGGATGGAAGTTATTGCAATGAGGAAAACACACATCCTTCTGCCCATATTTTTTCTCCCCCTCTCGTTTCCTGCCTTGCGTCTCTGGCAAGGAGGAGAAGGAAGTCCCCCCCCCTTGTTGTTAAGCTTCACAACTCTGCCTTGCAAGAGGAAGTAAGAATTCTGGGATTCATAGTAGCTTTTGAGGCAGCATGGGACGCACAGAAGCAAAACCCAGTGCCTTTGGGTCACACGTCACTTTTTTTCAGTGCTTCGAACGGTCACTAAATGAACTGTTGTGAGTTGAGGATTGCCTGTGTGTCTTGTCGGCAAAGGTCTTGTGTTGGTATCCTTTTGCGAATTGACAAAGATTGGCCAAGTTGCGATTTTATCTTTCTATGTACTTGCACAGGTTGAGTTAATCCTGGCTGATCAGATCTTTTTCACTCTCTGGTGATTGTATACTGTGTTTTCCCAAAAATAAGACCCAGCCGGAAAATAAGACCCAGCATGATTTTTCAGGATGCTCGTAATGAATAGAATAGAATAGAATAGAGTAGAGTAGAGTAGAGTAGAGTAGAGTAGAGTAGAGTAGAGTAGAGTAGAGTAGAGTAGAATAGAATAAGAGTTGGAAGGAATAGAATAGAATAGAATAGAATAGAATAGAATAGAATAGAATAGAATAGAATAGAATAGAATAGAATATCTTTATTGTCATTGTGTAACTCACAACGAAATTAAGTGCTGTCCACAGTGCACACTACACACAAATAAAAACCACAGATAAGAACATACATTATAGACACACATCCTTCACATTATATATATAATATATAAGCCCCACCCCCCAAAATAAGCCCCAGTTAAGATCATCAGCCAGAGGGAGGCATTTAGTACCGTATTTCCCCGAATATAAGCCCTAACCAGACAATAAGCCCTATAATGCGTCTTTTGGAGCAAAAAATAATATAAGATCCGGTCTTATTTTCGGGGAAACACAGTAGAAGGTGTGCATATGTACACATACACAACATCAGCATTGGAGTCTGGGATACCACAAGGAAAGAATGCCTTACATCTTACAAAACAAAATTAAAAGTTAGTAATGTCCACGCGATAAATGGCCGGCGTTTTGTTAGGCCATTCCATATGAGTTCCATAAATACCAATCTGCCTCCTGAAATATTTCCTCCAGTGTGTGCACTCCCTCAAGCACACACTCCCACGCGCAACAACAAAAACACACAAACACCACCGTCCTGCTTTTCCACAATGTCAGTTTCATAATTAGAGTCTGCAACCTCTGGGTCTCTTCTCCAGCACATGAGCTGCTAAAAATACTACCCTTGAGGATATCTATTCAAGTTTTATTTTTGTGTTATTACGTTTCCTTTTTTAAAAAAAAAAAGGAAAAGAAAAATCCGAAACGCAATTAAAGGAGACGAGACAAAGGGGGGGGGGGAATGGAACACTCTCATCATAAAGTCAGAAATTGAGGAGGAACCTTTTAATGGTTGACCTACGTGTGGCTTACCCACGTTCTCTCGCCAGGCTGACAATTCAGAGCTAAAATTGACAATCAATAGCTTTTCCCGATTCCATTTCTACAGAGCCCGAAGTAACTCATCAATCTGTATATTTTATTCAAGTTTATTTTATTTGCTTGTGCCATTCGGATGCCTTCCCTCTCTGACTTCAACTGTGGACCTCTTTCGTGGTGCAGGAGAAGAGGAGGGTGGGTGGGTGGGAGAGTCGTAATTTAAGGACAATTTCACCCTATTGTCTTCTGGAAAGACAACAGGGTGAAACTATTCTATTCTAGAATAGAATAACGGAGTTGGAAGAGACCTTGGAAGTCTTCTCGTCCAGGTTGTTCCAGTGATTAATTGTTCTAACTATCCATTCCATTCCTCAGAGTAGAAAAATTCTGCAACTTGCTTAAGTTGGGTGACCGAGACAAAGCAGTTTGATTTTAGAATACAATAGAATAAAATAGAGAAAGACTAGAATAGAATAGAATAGAATAGAATAGAATAGAATAGAATAGAATAGAATAGAATTGGAAGGGACCTTGGAGGTCTTCTAGTCCAACCCCTTGCTTAGGCAGGAAAACCCTATACCATTTCAGACAAATGGCAGTCCAGTCTCTTCTTAAAAACATCCAGTGATGGAGCACCCACAACGTCTGGAGGCAGGTTGTTCCACTGATTGATTGTCCTCACTGTCAGTTTGTATAAAATAATAATAAAACAAAGCCAGCTCCTCCCTGGACCACATCTATTGGACTGAGATTTCCACCAAATATAACAGAAGTTCAGAAAAAGTGACCTTTTTAGGAAATCCAGAATTTCCAGCATTGAATGTTCTCCTCCTCTGCCACCACCCTTTCTCCTTCTTCTCCTTCTCCAGATTCTTCTCCTCTTTCTCCATCTCCTCCATCTTCTCCATCTCCATCTTCCTCTCCTCCTTCCTTCTTTCCTTCCTCCATCTTCTCCATCTCCATCTTCCTCTCCTCTTCCTCCTCCTCTTCTCCTTCCTTCCTTCCTTCCTCTCCCTTCCATTTCCATCTCCCTCCTTTGCTTGCTTTCTTTCTTTCTTCCTTCCCCTCCCTCTTCTTTCTTTCTCTTTCTTTCTTTCTTTCTTTCTTTCTTTCTTCCTTCCTTCCTTCCTTCTTTCTTTCTTTCTTTTCTTTTCTTTCTTTTTCACAATGTCCATTCTGGCAGGGTTTCTAGGACATTTCAAAGATGGCCTTGAAGGTCACCACCAGAGAGAAAATAGCAGGTGGAGAAGAATCCCGGGAGAGGAACTTGCTGAGAAACCATTTTGTAAGACACCTGCTAGGAGAAACAGCCAAGAGCAGGGAAGGGATATTGAATTTAAAAATAAAATAAAATAAAATAAAACAGAAGTGAAGAACAGGAAATAAATCTGCAATCTCTCGTGGGATAAGTCTTCGAGGCAAACTCCCAATGCACCTGAGTACTACGATTCCTATTAAGGTCATTTTGACTTTCCTGCTGGGGTGCTGAGGAAGCTCAATGTGATGGATTACTTGTGACAGTTGCCTGGAACAGAAGACAAGTCGAAAAAAGGAAGGCATTTCTTCCTTGAAGTGTGATAGGCAACCAAGTGACCTCTGGATAATACGGATTGCAAGCCCTTCCTCAACCCTGCCAACAAGGCCAGCGAGCAGGAGTCCAGGTGTACACGACGGGTGTGAAGGATGTTCTACCCACAAAGCCGAGGTTACTCTTTTTGTAATGAAAAAGCAAGCTGTAGTTACAGTATCCAGTGCTCAATCTAGTGGTCTCTCTGCTCTAGGAAAGAGATGGATTGTGGGCAGCTTCCCAGGCATATAAAAAAAGCAATTGCGTAATAGCTCAGAGGGTGTAGTGCCAAAGGTAGATGATTCTGTTTGATCCATCCTTGACTATATAATACAAAATGGTATTACATGTTAAGCGGAAGGTGAAAATGCTGGGGGAAAGATCTCCTCCACCTTATCTATCTCCTCCTCTTCTTCCTCGTCCTTCTCCTCCTTCTCCTCCTCCTCCTCCTCCTCCTAATCACTATCAACAGTCTCCTCATCTTTCCTCTTCATCATGTGTCCCCCTCCTTCTCCTCCTTCTCCTTCTCTCCTCCTCCTCCTCTTCCATCTTTTTCTTTCCTCCTCCTTCTCTCCTCCTCCTCCTCTTCCATCTTTTTCTCTTTCCTCCTCCTCCTCCTCTTCCATCTTTTTCTTTCCTCCTTCTCCTCCTCCTCCTTCTCTCCTCCTCCTCTTCCATCTTTTTCTCTTTCCTCCTCCTCCTCCTCCTCCTTCTCTCCTCCTCCTCCTCTTCCATCTTTTTCTCTTTCCTCCTCCTCCTCCTCCTTTCCTTCTCCTCCTCCTCCTCCTGAAAGCTATTCATCTAGAATTGGCTTAATCCACAGATATCTCTTTGGCCTGCCTCACAAAAGTTTTTGAACTTCGGAATGATGTGGGGCAGAGGAGGGACCCTGCGCCAAGACTGTTCCAAAACATGTTTTCCCCCTCCTCTTCTCATCTTCGCAACGGCTCCTCTGCCCTGTCCTCTCTGACACCTTGTCATTAGGCAGATTTCTGCATGTTCGCTGAAATTAAGTTAAGCCTTGCCTCAAAAACCACTGGGTGACTGACAGCTTTCTCGATGCGTCTGAAGGGACGAGGGTTGGTGTCCTCTGGCAGATCTTCTTCTGCTGTCATATTCCATGCCGTCTCCTCCTCGCCTGTAAACGAGACTTAGCTGATGAGGGTGAAAATAGAAAAGAAGTCCGCCGCCATTTCTGAGTGTTGACATTTTCACTCCCGGAGCAAAAATGTAGATGTGATAAGACACCCATACTTGTCACTCCCCTGTGCTGGAATATACTTCGCTTTCCAGCCACTAAGCAAAACTGGAATCTGGGTTGTCCCTTCTCTTGACTGACTGTCCGGACCCAGTGGCTGCTTGATGAGGTTCAAGGATACTCTCTTGGCACTGATGTCCTTGGAAACTAATAGCAAGGGACCTACTGATTCCATTAAAAAAAACTCAATAAATATATTCTTCCCATCAAGACGTCCTCAGCTCATAAAGGGGAGGGGACCTGGGACGAATTCAGAGTAACCAGAAGTGAAACTAAAGCGGGAACACCTAAGTTCATGCTATCTGGTGCCGACTGGCAAAATGACCTTCCAGGACTTTAGAAAAAGAAACTAAAAATGGGTATTAATGGGTATCAATTATTCAATCCTGCTTTCATCCCATAAGGGTTAGTGCATGAATTCTTGATCTCTCATTCTTCCATAATAGAGCGACAAAGATTTATTCTTAAGTCAAGTTGCTTGCTCTCTTTAGTTCCAAAGGAATCTGCCCCCCCCCCCTTATCCTCTTTTTCAAAGTTCACCACTAAAGTCAAACCAGAGTCCCTTTTCTCTTGGAAGGATCAGTAAGTCAAAGTTAATTAACATAACAAGCAGGAAAGAGTGACAACTAATTAAAATGTGGCATGATCTTCTGAGATGTGAGAGGAGAAGGAGGAGATGATGGAGAAGGAAGGAAGGGAGAGGAGGAGTAGGAGAAGGAAGAGGAAGAGGGAGAGGAGAGGAAGATGGAGATGGAGAAAATGGAGGAAGGAAGGAAGGAAGGAAGGAGGAGAGGGAGATGGAGAAGATGGAGGAAGGAAGGAAGGAAGGAAGGAAAGAAGGAGGAGAGGAAGAGGAGAGGAAGATGGAGATGGAGAAGATGGAGGAAGGAAGAAAGGAAGGAAGGAAGGAAGGAAGGAAGGAAGGAAGGAAGGAAGGAAGGAAGGAAGGAGAAGAGGAGGAGGAAGAGGAGAGGAAGATGGAGATGGAGAAGATGGAGGAGATGGAGAAAGAGGAGAAGAATCTGGAGAAGAAGGAGAAAGGGCGGTGGCAGAGGAGGAGAACATTCAATGCTGGAAATTCTGGATTTCCTAAAAAGGTCACTTTTTCTGAACTTCTGTTATATTTGGTGGAAATCTCAGTCCAATAGATGTGGTCCAGGGAGGAGCTGGCTTTGTTTTATTATTATTTTATACAAACTTGTTGTATGGTTTGTGAAGCCAAAGAGCTTTGAGCTGAAAGCCACTGGGTTTCTTCAATGGATTTTGCAAAGTGTGCTGTTCCCACGTGGGCATCTGCAAACTAGAGTCTTCCCCGGTGGTTGAGAACAGCGTCCGATCTTGTCAATCACCAGGTGAATCCAAACAAATTTCTATTTCCTTTTGCTTTCTTCCTCTCTTTCTTTTTTTGTCTTTCTTTTTGTCTTTCTTTTCTTTCTTCCTCTTCCTCTTTCTTTTTTCTTTCTTTCTTTCTTTTTTCTTTCTCTTCTTTCTTTCTTTCTTTCTTTCCTTCCCACCCATTCCATTTTTTATTTTAATTGTTATATTTTTTCATCAGCGATCAGCCAAGCTTCTCTGATGAACACAGCCCATTTAAAGGGTTTATCATTCCAGTGGAAAACTTCAATAAAGAATAGAGCCAACTGACTTGCTGAGAATCCCCTAAGGGGAGTCGGCATTTTGGAATACAATAAATTCATTTAGTACTTGCTGGCTTTTTAAAGATCTTCTCCTTTTCTTTTCTCCTGCTTATTAAATTATATCCTGCAAATCCAAATCTTCTGGGGACCAGGAGAGAAACACACACTCACAAAATAATTTGGCACCAAAACTTGGCCTTTTATATTCCAAGGTTTGCTATGAAAAACACTGTTTTCTCTCCCATTCTCATGGGCCCTTTTTTTCGTAATTTTTCAGGGGCACAAGAGTTCTGAGGTCACACTATTGTTGCCGAACTGCAGAGGGACCTTATTAATGCTTGGTGTTGAGTTAATGATCGCTCTATTTCTATCTCAACTCTTCAAAAGAAACTCCAGATTTGTTTTTCTATGCAGCTTTCCTTAACGCATGCAGTTTGCAATGAACTCCCACCTCTGTTTCTCCCCCAGTTTTCATGTCTGTGTGCAGCTTCCCCAGAGGTTGTAGATTTTCACTCTTAACAGACAGATTTCAAGATGAGTGTAATGTTTAGCTCAACCTGTTGACAGCTTTTTTCTTCTTTTATATATATGGCGCTGAAAGAAATGAAAAAGCAGTAAATTATCCTCCCTTTTCACAAAAAATATATACACAGACAAAGATAAACAGAAGTTCAATAAATAGATCAATAGATTGATATACAATTGGATAGATAGATAGATAGATAGATAGATAGATAGATAGATAGATAGATAGAATAGAATAGAGATGGATGGATGGATGGATGGATGGATGGATGGAGATTATAGAAGACAGCTAGCTAGCTAGAGACAGACAGAATGGAATGGAATGGAATGGAATAGAATAGAATAGAATAGAATAGAAGAATAGAATAGAATAGAATAGAATAGAATAGAATAGAATAGAATAGAATAGAATAGAGATGGATGGATGGATGGATGGATGGATGGATGGATGGATGGATGGAGATTAGATGATAGAAGATAGCTAGCTAGCTAGCTAGAGATAGATAGATAGACAGACAGATTGTCTTCAGCATATATAGTATCCACTGTATGTAATCTGGTATTGTTTATAAACTCCTTCTAACCATCAGTTAAGAAATACCAACCCCTCTCTTGTCAACTGAAACCATGAATACGGAGAAGATTCGTTAGCTCTGTAACAAATTTGATAAGCCCTAAAAATACCCGAAGGTGGAAGCTGCTCTTAAGAATGATCAGGAGAGAACAGTCACCACGATCTCAGGAGCTAAGTCCTCTTGAGTTCTCCACAAAACAACTGAGCTGAGTTTCTTCCCGTTTATTTTGAGGCATCTGATGGTTGGGAACAAGCCCCCTTGCATTTCAACAAGGGAGGACAAGCACCCCTTTGGCCCATTTCGGCTCCCTCCCCGAATCTTTCCCCCCAAACTGGTGATTAGGCAAGCCAAAAATGAATGGCCAAGTCAAATAGGGGAGAATGTAGTAGGAGAAAGTAGGAGAAGGTAGGTGAGAGCAATTGTACCCAGAACAAAATGAAATAATATGTAATTTCTCCGGTCACAAAGGGTCTATCTGCTCTCATTACGAGGACATCAGGGACATCAAGGTACAAAAAAATAAAATTAAATGGGCTCTGACATGTGAAGAATTTGTTAACGCTTTTATATACATGCACATTAATTTAGTAAAGTTCGCCCTGCTTATTGACTTTTCGGTTGGATGGACGGCAACACTCCTGATGGGCCAGAAAAGGTCTCGATGAATTGTCTCTGTCGCCTTCTTCAATCTAACAGATGAAAGCCAGGTTTAGACCTCGTTACCAGCCACCTGAAAACGAGGGAACTTAACCTGGTCTTCATACAGGTAGTTCTCAACCCATGAGCCACAACTGAGCACAAAATATCTGTTGCTGTTAAGTGAGAAAGAAAGAAAGAAAGAAAGAAAGAAAGAAAGAAAGAAAGAAAGAAAGAAAGAAAGAAAGGGAAAAAAGAAAGAGAGGGAGGGAGGGAGGAGATGGGAATGAGAGGAAGGAAGGAAGGGACAGAGGGAGGGAGGGAGAGAGGGAGAAAGAAAGGAAGAAGATGGGAAAGGAAGGAAGGAAGGAGATGGGAATGAGAGGAAGGAAGGAAGGAAGGAAGGAAGGAAGGAAGGAAGGAAGGAAGGAAGGAAGGAAGGAATGGAGGGAGAGAGGGAGGGAGGGAGGGAGAGAGGGAGGGAAATAATGCCATAACACAGAAATAACACAACATTTCACTGTAACTCCAGAAGAACAGATCCAGTCTGAATCTTCTTCGACAGAGGGAATATCTGCAATGCCACCTTTGAGATTAACCAACAGGAGACCCTATAAGGGACAGTCCACCTCTTGGACCCAAGCAAAGTGAGCCAAGGACCTTTGTGAAGCCGAGTTAAGGTGGACCCCCATACCGCGAAGACCATTTATACAAGTCTAACGGAGGACTCCCATCTTGAAGGCCAATTTCCTTCAACTCCCAGTTCCCAGTAGGTGAGTACGGGTCCGCCCTACCTGGCTGAGAACTGCAAACAACCCAGTGCAGCAGAACAAAATGCCAACAAGGGGAAGAAATAAGAGAGGAGACACGCCGGCTCAGACTCAGCACAAAGATTTTTCAACATTTCGCTCCTAACGGTGGGTCAAATAGTCCAGGAACATCATGACCCCATTAAATAGTATGGAGAGGCTTTCTGATGATGGACCCAGAGCTATAATGACCATTAGCCATTGATTATCTTCTTCCGTTAGTCCATCCTCTCTCTTTAATGTTAGGTTATCCATTCTGTGTCCTTCATACCCCCTTTCCCTGTCTTTACTCAGCCGTAAGCATTGAGGTCTCCTCTTCCCTTGTCCTCCCCCATTTGTATCCTTTTTCTGTTCCTTCCTTTCTAAGCTTTCAGGCGAGTAGCGTGCTCACCCTGATCTCTGCTAATGGCTCGGCCAGAGTCAAGGTGTTTTCTCTCCATTATCTTCTGTGTTTTTGCTTTGCAAAGTCCTCTCTGCACACGAAACATCTCCATTAGTAAATATTGATGCACAATATGTGTCGGGTGTGCGTAGCTTGCTCAGTGGCATCAAACGGCAGAAATGAGAAATACCCCACTTTGTCCTGAGCCATAAGCAGGAGGGAAATGAATGGCAGAGCCCAGGACGTGAAGCTGTGTATGGGAAGAAGAGGTTTTCCATTGGAGTTGAAGCTGAAATGTAATTTCTTAGGAGGCAAACTTCCAAGAAACTCTCTCTCTCTCTCTCTCTCTCTCTCTCTCTCCTCTCTCTTCTCTATGTCTCTCTTCTCTATTTCTTCTCTCTCGCTCACTCTCTCATCTCTAGATCTATGGATCTGGCTTTTCCATCACTACTGTATAAAGTCTCGTTTCAACCCTTGAAAATGCAATTCCTAGATAGAATGACTAGCTTCACATTAATCTCTGAGTTTTAAAGTTTCTATTATTTTCTGAGATGAGATTTCTCCTGTGCTTACTTATTCAGCCTATCTGTCTGTCTGTCTGTCTGTCTGTCTGTCTTCCACTTGTCTCTGTCTTCATCTATCTGTCCAACTGTGTAACAGTCTATTTATTTATTTAACTTCTGTCTGTCTATATCTGACTTTCTGTCCATTCTCTCTCTCTGTATCTCTCTTTCCTTTCTCTATTATCTGTCTGTCTATCTATCTATCTATCTATCTATCTATCTATCTATCTATCTATCTATCTATCTATCTATCTATGTTCCACCTGTCTTTCTATTTTTCATTATCTGTGTATCAATCTGCTTTAATTTTCTGTGTCTATATCTGAGTCTATCCATTGTTTTTCTCTCACTCTCTTTTTCTACCTCTGTCTGTCTGTCTGTCAATCTATCTACCACCTGTCTTTCTATCTTCATCTATCTGTGTATCAATCTGCTTTAATTAAGCTTTGTCTATCTGTGTCTGTCCATTCTCTCTCTCTCTCTCTCTCTCTCTCTCTCTCATCTTTCCTCAAGAAGGAGTGGAAATTGTGCCTGCTCAGACTTTCTCACCTCACGCATTCAAGCATGACTAAAGTCGACACCTGGGCTCCCCAAGGGATTGATCAATCTAGTGACTCTGGCACAGGGCATCCCTCCCATGCAGGCCAAGCTGCCAGCTATGTCTTCTTTAAGCAAAACTGGCACAACCCCTCCATCACACTCTCGTTGTGTTGCCATTGGCCTTGTAAATAAAATTACAGTTTCAGTTGGGAGATGGCGCTTTCTTCCAGACCTCCCCGTGGAATAAATTTTAGGGCTGTCAACTCACACCTGACAGAACTCTTAGGAGTGGACATTCAAGCCAGGCCTGCTAGACTAATGTTGTTTCTCTTTTCTTTTGAAATCTCCGCAGATAATAGCCAGGTGTAATAAGGAACATGATTCCCAGCAGGAGTGTTTTCTCTCCCCACCCCTCTTGGCCCATTATTGTTCCCTGCCAAATTTGTCACCTCACACTTCTACTGCTAATTAAATGAAACAGTGTCTAAACCAGGTTAAATGCAAGGAACCAAGCCATAATTTTCCTTGTGTTTATTCCATTGCACAGGTTCTCTGTGCCGTGATCAGCCTCCTTGGCACACGAGCTCCAATTGCTGAATTTATTCATAAACAGCCAGAAGAAAGTTAGTGGATGGGTTGCAGCAAAGATGCAGGGTTATGAGGATTTGTTGCCATGTTGAGGGTCACTATCCAAAAATGAACCTCACCAGGCGCCAGGCTAGATGCCAGAAGACGGTGAGTTTTAGCCCTGCTTTAGGCACGAAGCCAGATCTATCTATCTATCTATCTATCTATCTATCTATCTATCTATCTATCTATCTATCTATCATCTATCTATCCATCCTTTCTTATATCTATCTGTCTGTCTTTCTGTCTACCTACCTACCTACCTACCTATATATCTGCCATGGTGGCACAGTGGTTAGAATGCAATATTGCAGGCCAACTCTGCCTACTGCCAGCAGTTCAATCCTGACAAGCTCAAGGTTGACTCAGCCTTCCATCCTTCCGAGGTCGGTAAAATGAGGATCCAGATTGTTGGGGGGGGGGCAAGATGCTGATTCTGTAAACTGCTTAGAGAGGGCTGTAAAGCACCGTGAAGAGGCATATAAGTCTAAATGCTCTTGCTATTGGTATGGTGATCGATTGCAGACCTTGGATCTTTGTCAAAGATTGCCTTCAAGTCAACGTCCGCACAAGAAGGTGCTCCTGAGCTTATTTTATCACCAAATGCCTTTTTTTTCCATGGTTAGAATTGGACTGAAATAGCCTTCCCAAATGTCTTTCTTTGTAGGCAGGAGACACTGGAGAAGAAAAAAAAAAACACTTGACATTTTCTCAAGAACTGAGTCATTATGCAGAGCATCAGAATCGGTGTCACGTTGGCCATTATGAATCCTTTCAAACAAGACAGGTTCTAGCTCTTTTAAATGGGAAATTCATGCCTTACTATGCTGGGGGTGTAGACAGATGTCTTCCCAATCCTGCTCTGTTATATCTTCCTTTTCAATGAAACCCCTCATTTGGGCAGAGCTGAAGAAGGAAAGTTAACCCAGCCGAAATAGCCTGTCTCATAAAATGGAAGGGGAAAGGAGGGAAATTAAGGGGATAAATTGTTTTCCATCTCTTGATCATGGATTAGCTTTAGGAAAGAAGCCGGTCACTCTTTCCATAAGCCTGAACTGAGCTGATTGCTTGGGCAGAGAACATACAATGAGGCTGTAGGCCAAATGAAATTAAATCGATGGAAGCTTATCCAAAGGGATCCAACCTAGAACTAAGGAGACATTTTCTGGTAGTGAGAACAAATTGATCGGTGGAAGTTGTGGGTGCTCCATCACTGGAGGTTTTCAAGAAGAGATGGGACATCCAGTTGTCTGCAATGGCATAGGGTCTCCTGCTTGAGTAGGGACTACTGTAGAAGACTTCTAGTCTTCCAATTCTGTTATTCTATTAATCAGTGGAACGGCTTGCCTTCAGAAGTTGTGGGTGCTCCATCACTGGAGGTTTTCAAGAAGAGATTGGACATCCAGTTGTCTGGAATGGCAGAGGGTCGCCTCCCACTCTGTTATTCTGTATTCCAGGTGTCCATGTGACTTCGAGGAAGTGCAGAGAACATGTCACCAGGATCAAACACCTCAATCCCACCGCACAAGTGAAGCAAAAGAGAGCGCTCATTGAAGCAACTCCTCTCCCGCTTTCATTTGGGTAGCATTTCTTACCCAATGACACCCCCAGCTCCCCAAAAAGGGGAGAAGGACAGCCAAAGGCCTTCTCTGTGTGTGAGCAGAGGCGTCTCAATTGCTCTTCCTTTCGAAAATCCACAGCACTCAGCAATCTACTCTTCGGAGCATTACGGTCGGGGAAGAAACAGAGGCCGGGAAAGCCTCTCTGGTCTCTTGTTCAAATTGCTTTCATTTGGGGCAATTTATCTACATTTTCGCACCATTTTTTTTTTCTCAAACAGCAGAGCTATTTGGGGCGGTTTAAAGGCTTCGGCAGACAGGAAAAAAAGAAAAACGAAAAGGCACAGGATGGTGAAATGGACAAAAATGCAGTAGGAAATGAAGTTGCCAACCTAAGCTGCTCAATGGAGTAAGGATTGTGCTTGGTTTTGTTTGTTCGGGTTTTTTTTTTTTTAGTGCACCCCTTAATTTTTGGTGTAAGGTCTCCTGCTTGGGCGGGGATGGGGGTGGAGTAGATGACCTACAAGGTACCTTCCAACTTGTTATTCTATTCTATTCTATTCTTCTATTCTATTCTATTCTATTCTATTCTATTCTATTCTATTCTACTCTACTCTACTCTACTCTACTCCTATTCTATTCTAGTCTAGTCTAGTCTAATTTTGCTTTGTGTAGGAAATGACCCAGTGGGGACTGAGTGAGGGGTCAAGCATGTCATCAGTTTGGAGTTCACACCCTCAAAAGATCTAATTCCAGCCTTTGTTGAATTTTGTTAACTCTTATCTACCCCCAATTTTCCTTGATCATTTTTTGTGTATGCTTCTGTCTTAGTTCCCCTTCTCAACAAAGATGATTAAGGGATTGGAAGCTAAAACAAATGAAGAACGGTTGTAGGAATTGGTTGTGTCTAGTTTAATGAAAAGAAGGACGAGGGGGGACATGATAGCAGTCTTCCAATATCTGAGAGGCTGCCACAAAGAAGAGGAAGTCAAGCTATTCTCCAAAGCACCAGAGGGCAGGACAAGAAGCAATGGATGGAAATTAATCAAGGAGAGAAGCAACCTAGAACTAAGGAGAAATTTCCTAAAAGTGAGAACAATTAATCAGTGGAATGACTTGCCTCCAGAAGTTGTGGAGGTTTTAAAGAAATGATTGGACAACTGTTTGTCTGAAATTATGTAGTAGGTTTTCCTGCCTGAGCAGGGGGTTGGACTAGAAGACCTCCAAGGTCCCTTCCAATTCTGTTATTCTGTTTTCCTCACTCCCATTTTGAAACATGCTAAGAACACATTTCCAAAATGAAGTTCGGATCAATGAAAACAGATTCTGCTTTCTTTCTTTTTTTAATCGTAAGGTGGGGAGATGCAAACGCATAAATCGTATTGATCAGCTCTTTTATTTATGATTCGTCAGACTTTCGTGAAATTGATTGCTGTGCTCACCACACCGGGATAAAAATCAAAGCTCATTCCAAGATCCCTTGAAGTTGTTTTTGGCTTGCCCTCAAAAGGAGAATTTAAAAAGCCCCAAAACAACGGTAACATTTTCCCAAAGTTAGTAGATCTTATGTATGTATGTATGTATGTATGTATGCATGTATGCATGTATGTATGTATTGTGGTGGGGAACAGTAATAGGAATAGGAGTCAACTCTCCAAAGATAGCTGGGTCAAAGTTGTTGAGGATCATAACCAGGGATAGCAGATTGTAGATGAGGTCCAACGTATTTGTAGGACCACAAAGCAGATAATCTCTCTGTTCATCTGATTAACAAAGATTCTCCTTGATTGGTGTTGTGGGAAGTCAGCCCCCACCCCAGAGAAGAAAATATTAAAAGGGCAGAATATATTTCTCTAAAGGATTTTAAAAGCAGAAACCAATCCTTCCGCCAAGTCTCTCTGTCCCAAGCAGAAACCACGTCTGCAGAAATGCAGATAATCTTGTCAGAAAGACTGGAGTCAGGAAGCTGGGATTAGGAAGAAAGATCTCTAGAGTCAACACCAACAATATAAGAGTCATCAGCCACAGTCACAGGGAAGCAGGATATGACCCTTGGGACATAATAGGATTAACCCACCACCATCAGAATACCAAAAAGGCACACCCAGACTCAGGTCAGAATATGTGACACAGGAAATACAAAGCCTGAAACAACAGGCAACAACTCCAAACAAAAGGCTCCAGAGGGTATAAAACCCCACTCCATACATGTGCTCATTCTCTTTTCTTCCAAAGCCATCTTCCTGTCTGGCTCTCCTCTTCAATAAACTGCAACCTTCTTCCTAAAGCAGTCGCCATGTTGTTTATTCCTGGCTTGGATGAATCATGATGAAGACTTTTCCTTTCAACAGTGTAGGGTCTCCTGTCTGAGCAAGGGGTTGGACTAGGAGACCTGCAAAGTCCCTTCCAACTCAGTTATTCTGTTAAATATGGCTAACTCTATGTCTATTCCATCCATGTGCGTGTGCCCAAGTTCACAATGACGATTCTTTTCTCATCATCAAGAAGATCCTGCACCCATCCATACTATGATTGTCCTTCTCCCCAGCCTCCAAGTCCACTTTCCCAAGCCGTAATGTTGCCGGGGCAGTCAATTCCTTGTTGTTTTCTCCCAAATACTCTTAATTTGCTATTAAATCTCTCTCTAATAGCTTAATGAATGCATTAAACCATGCACAAATTAGGTTTTTTTATATAAATGGATTGCTTAGTTACTGATTGAAAGGGTATGATATATCATCACCGGCTCCGTGAGATTTAATGAGGCATTAAGGCCGTCTTCTGTCACGGATGCTGCAGATATGAATGGATCTCCAAATTGCTTATACAAAGCGGGTCCTCCTCGTTCTCCCCCGGTTTCGTCCTCATCACTTCATTCATCTCGACTTTCTCCTGTTCTTTCGGTACTTGCCAGGTAGAGTGAAACTGGAATGAAAACGTACTTTTGCTCATCAGTTTCGCACTGAAAAGTGGCCTGTTGTGGTGACAAATGCTATCTGTGGCTGCCAGAAAAACAGGATAGAATATATTAACCCAGCAAAGGTTGGTATTCATATGGCTTAGATTGCAACTGGGGAACTTCAGAAAACTCTCTTCTCTCTTCCTATCAAGTCATCGGTCTCCAATTCATTCCGGTAGGAAGCTGCCAGGGGTCAAATGCGCAAAAACTACCCCGAAATGAAAGGATTTTTTTTTTCATATCCAACAGCCAAGAAAGAAATAATGGTTGTTTCAACGTGTTCCGTAATACCTTTGGGTGTTATATGATTCTATCTTTCCAGCCCTTGTATTTAATTCTGTTTCTGTGACTCTCTATCTCTCCTTGTGTTTGGGTCTGGGGAAGGAAGGAAGGAAGGAAGGAAGGAAGGAAGGAAGGAAGGAAGGAAGGGAGGGAGGGAGGGAGGGAGGGAAGGAGAAAGGAAAGAAGGAAGGGAGGGAGGGAGGGAGGGAAGGAGGGAGGGAGGATGGAGATAGGAATGAAAGGAAGGAAGGAAGGGATGGAGGGAGGGAAGGAGGAAGGAAAGAAAGAAGGGAGGGAGGGAGGGAAGGAAGGAGGGAGGTGGGGGGAGGGAGGGAAGGAGGAAGGAAGAGAGGAAGGGTGGGGGAGGGAGGGAAGGGACAACCTGCCTCCAGAAATTGTGGGTGCTCCATCACTGGAGGTTTCCGAGAAGAGATTGGACAACCATTTGTCTGGAACGGTATGAGGTCTCCTGTTTGAGCAGGGGGTTGGACTAGAAGACCTCCAAGGTCCCTTCCGTGATTCTGGGTGAGCTATAATACATCTGAGTCTTTTTCTCTTTTTCTCTCTTTCACTCCCCTCCTTCCTCTGTCTGCTGCAGAGATTCTGCCGTGTGCATTTTTCTCAGTCGCTCACTGCAGCCTGAGTCAGCCGCCTCTTGGGGTTTCGTTTGCCGTAGCCGAAGAAATATTAATGTGGAGCAGATCTGGTGAACGCTAGAAAGGAAGGAGGCAGCGAGCAGATTACCTCAGATGTGAGGCCATTGTAGGCACTGCAACTTTGAGAGACAGAAGCCTCTTGGCAGGGTTTGAAACCCTCTTCCTTTCTTACCGATATTGGAAAGATATTTCTCCAGTGAGTGGGTGGCTGATTTCCTAACACGAGGTCATCTTCCGCTTACGATGGTTTCTTCCAAGGTACAACGGCACTGGGCCAAGTGGCTTATGCTTTTCAGACTGATGACCGTGATTTACATTGGAAGGCTTGATGACTGACTCATATGTACGATAGTTGCTGTGTCCCGGGGGTCACACGATCCCCTTTGGCGACCTTCTGCCAAACAAAGTCAAGGGGGGGAAGCCAGGTGGTTTATTAACATATCAGCATAATAATAATAATAATAATAATAATAATAATAATAATAATAATAATAATAATAATAATCCCCCAGTGAGGCACTACCTTGACGTGGTTGTGGGCTTGTGTACTCTGAGGAAGATGAGAGCTATGCCAGAGGTTCAACCATACTGGACAGGTCTCATCAGAGGAGTCAGACAAAGAGTGTCTCTCCCATAAAAAATATGGTGAGACGTAAATTTCAGAATGCCATACCGGCTCGGACGTCGCCCGGGTTAACAAGGTCCACTAGATATTGGAGTTCCTGGATATCTGGTGAAAAATGGGTTACAGGACTCAGGACTGTTGGCTGAGCAACCAGGGCCAGCAGCTGCAGAACTACTGGAAGAAAAGGTGTTTACCCGTCGCAGATACACAGTGATGGAAAACAAAGAAATAATGATCTGTTACTACAGATCAAGTCCAACAAGAAGAGGATATCTAAAACGAATGCACCAATTCTGGAAAGAACAACATCCAGAATCAGAAATAACAGAACAGAGACTAGCAGATCAACGCCGATTTATAACACGAAATAAAATATTCACAGAAACAGAATTGGACGAACTGCAAAGATTTACCCAGGGCAAAGAAATCAAAGCCTTACCAGAAGTAATTCAGAATGTAGAGGCAAACCAGGGGGAGTTGGCAGTGAAGGAATCTAGCAGAGATATACAACTGTTCTCATTTGGAAACCAGGCACCTCTACCTCAGGAAGAACAAAACCCTCTAACTAAAGAAATAAAAGAATTGAAACAAAGAATAACTGAGCATCTAGAACAGCACAAAAACAACAGAATAAGGCTACCTGCATTGAAGCTTGTTCCAAAGAAACAGCTAGCACAAGCATTAAAAGATGCAAATACTGCAATATCAAGTATAAGCACCAATTCACTGCAAGAAACAAACCAACTAATGTACAGCACAGCTGCAGTTATAACAGAATACCTGGGATGCAAAATAATACCAAAATGTCAACAAAGAAGAAAAACAAACAAACAGTGCACCAGAAAAATGGAAGGTTAGACTAGAAAATAAGATCAGCAAGTTAAGATCACATGCAAGCAAGCTAGAACAGATGAAAGAAAAGAAGCTGAAGAACAAGAAGACCAAAGAATACCTAATCAAGAAATACCACTTAGAAACAAGGAAGATCAAGGAAGCACTGGAAATAATAAAGCAACAAATAACAGCTATAGCCAGGAAAATCAGTAGATATGAAGCTCGAATTGCAAACTATAGGCAGAACCTCCAATTTCAATCCAATCAGAAACGTTTCTACCAATCCATCAATGGAGAAACTGCAAGGAATCAGTCAGTACCTGACAAGGAAGAAACAGTGCAGTTCTGGAATCAGATATGGGATAACCCAAAGAAATACAACAAGGATGCGGCTTGGTTAAAAGAGGTGGATGCAAATAAAACAGAAGTTGAAATGAAAGAACTAGTAATAACAACAAAAATGGTAGAAAAAAGAGCAAAGAAAATCAAAAATTGGTCAGCACCAGGTGAAGATGAACTGCATGGGTTTTGGTTGAAACATCTAACTGTTATACACCCACTCATTGCCAAACAGTTCAACAATATACTACAAGGAGGAGAAATTGAAAAGTGGCTAACAACTGGGAAAACCTACCTAATAATGAAAAATCCAGCAAAAGGGGCAACACCAGGTAACTACAGGCCAATTACCTGCTTACCAACAACTTTCAAATTACTAACTGGTGTAGTAGCTGATGCAGTGCAACAGCATCTAGTTGAAAACAATCTCTTTCCACCTGAGCAGAAAGGAAACCGCCCCAATAGCAGAGGAACAAAAGATCAACTCCTAATAGACAAAATGATCTTGGAAAACTGCAAGAGAAGGAAGACCAACCTGAATGTGGCATGGATTGACTACAAAAAGGCATTTGACTCTCTGCCACATGATTGGATAATAAAGTGCCTAGAAATAACAGGAGTCAGTAGAAACATCAGAAAATTTGTGCAAAGATCGATGGCACAATGGAAGACACAGTTGCAGATCAATGGTGAGAGGCTGGGAGAGGTTAATATCAAGAGAGGAATATTTCAAGGAGATTCATTATCACCATTACTATTTGTTATTGCACTGTTTCCTCTGTCAACAATACTGAATAACTCAGGACATGGCTATCAAACATCAAAAACATCTGCCAGACTATCCCACCTCCTTTACATGGATGATCTGAAGCTGTATGGAAAAACATCATCTGAAATAGAATCGCTGCTCAACACTGTCCGTATATATAGCCAAGATATTGTAATGGAGTTTGGCTTGGACAAATGTGCCACACTTACTATCAAACAAGGAAAAATAGTGAAAACTGAAGGAATCAAGATGCCCCACGAAAATAACATTAAGAGTCTGGATGAGGAAGAGTACTACAAATACTTGGGTATCCTTCAAGCTGACAACATCAAGCACACTGAAGTCAAGAAAAAGATTAGAGGTGAATACATCAAGAGAGTGAAGAAGATCTTAAAATCCAAACTCAATGGAGGAAATACCATAAAGGCAATCAACACCTGGGCAATCCCAGTCATTAGGTACACAGCTGGAATAGTGGACTGGACTCAAGCAGAACTAAAAGCAATGGATAGGCAGACCAGAAAAATAATGACAATGAATCATGCCCTTCATCCACGCAGTGACATTGATAGACTTTATCTACCAAGGCAAATAGGTGGGCGTGGAATGCTACAAGTACATCAGATGGTTGAAGAAGAAAAAATGGCTTTGGAAGAATATCTGAAGAACAATGATGAAGATGCACTGAAATTAGTATATCAGGAAGGCTTACTGACTACTGGAGAGACCAAACTGGCCTACAAGAAAGACCAAATGAAGAACAGAATAGAGGCATGGGAAGACAAAGCACTACATGGCCAATACATGAAAAAAATAGCTGGGAAAGCAGATAATAATAAAACCTGGCAATGGCTAAGAGCAGGAAAATTGAAGAAAGAGACCGAGGGACTAATTCTGGCTGCACAAGACCAAGCCTTAAGGACAAATGCATACAAAGTCAAAATTGAGAAGACAGCAACAGACAGTAAGTGCCGCCTATGCAAAGAAGCTGAAGAAACAGTGGACCACTTGGTAAGCTGTTGCAAGAAGATTGCACAAACTGATTACAAGCAGCGGCATGACAAAGTAGCAACAATGGTGCATTGGAAGATCTGCAAAAAATATCATTTGCCTGTAAGCAAAAACTGGTGGGATCATAAAATAGAGAAAGTCATAGAAAATGATAAAATTAAACTGCTCTGGGACTTCAGAATTCAAACAGACAAGCACCTGCAACATAACACCCCAGACTTAACAATTGTCGATAAGAAAGACAAAAAAGTCTGGATAGTGGACGTGGCAGTGCCTGGAGATAGCAGAATAGAAGAGAAAGAACTGGAGAAGATAACAAAATACAAAGACCTACAAATAGAAATAGAAAGACTGTGGCAAAAGCAAGCAAGGGTAGTACCAATAGTCATAGGCTCCTTGGGTGCAATCCCAAAACAACTGGAGCACCACTTGAACACCATTGGCATTGACAAATTCGCTATTAGTCAATTGCAAAAGGCGGCCTTATTAGGAACTGCTTCCATCCTGCGACGATATCTGTAATACCATCAAACATCCACATCTGCCTATCCCAGGTCCTGGGTAAGGACTCGATAGGTAGACAAAATGCCAAATCCAGTCTGAACATCTGGCTGACTGTGCGATGATCGATAATAATAATAATAATAATAAAGTTGGAAGGGACCTTGGAGGTCATCTAGTCTAACGCCCTGCTCAGGCAGGAAACCCTATACCATTTCACACAAATGGCTGTCCAGTCTCTTCTTAAAAACTTCCAGTGTTGGAGCATTCACCGCTTCTGGGGGCAGGTTGTTCCACTGGTTAATTGTACTAACTGTCAGGAAGTTTCTCCTTAGTTCCAGGTTGCTTCTCTCCTTGATGAGTTTCCATCCGTTGCTTCTTGTCCTGCCTTCAGATGCTTTGGAGAATAGCTTGACTCCCTCTTCTTTGTAGCAGCCCCTGAGATATTGGAAGATTGCTGTCCTGTCCCCACTCGTCCTTCTCTTCATTAAACTAGACATACCCAATTCCAGCAGCCGTTCCTTATATGTTTTAGCCTCCAGTCCTCTGATCCTCTTTGTTGCTCTTCTCTGCACCATTTCTGGAGTCTCAACATCTTTTTTACATCACGGTGACCAAAACTGGATGCCATATTCCAGGTGTGGCTGCAGTGATTCACTTAACAACTGGAGCAATAAAGGTAGTAACTGGGGGCAAAACTTACTTAACAGAGGTCTCACTTGAACAACGGAAATTTTGGACTATCTAGAAACGGCCCTTTCTTTTAGAGGGGGGAATTGATCTAATCCTGAAACACAGCAGAGGAGGAGGGAACGTTAGCGAAAAATGCAATTAAAAGCCTCCTGGTTGCATTGTTAAGAGTTGTGGTGGTGTCTTCGCTCTCTTCCACGCCAATCCCCTCCTCTAACCGGCATCTGAGCTGTCAAGAAAGAATTCATTCCAGGTTCAAACCTTGGCAGATACTGATGTTCTTACTGCTGCCGTCTAAAGGGATTACAAGAGTTTCTCAAGCTGATGCTAATATGCCAGGAAAAGAAAAAAGCAAGATGGGGGTGGGAGTAGGATGGTTCTTTTGGGAAAAAAAACCCACCCCTTTTTCCAACTCCTTGCTGAGAAAAACAACAACAACACGAATCACGGTAACCGCTAGATAATCATTTTGTTTACAAAGCACTCATTCCCACCCTCCTGCTATTCGGAGAGGGCTTTTACAGACGCAGATTCAGGGAAATAGCGGAACACAACCCCTTATGAAAGGCTAGGTTTATGTTCCCAATAGTTTGGAGGAGGAAACAAAAAAGCAAAGAATGAGAAAGAATAGGGGTGACATGTATTTGAGGGGCTGCCACAAAGAAGAGGGGGTCATGTTATTCACCAAAGCACCAGAGGGAAGGACGAGAAACAATGGATGGAAACTGATCAAGGAGAGAAGCAACCTGGAATTAAGGAGAAACTTCCTGACAGTGAGGACAATCAACCAGTGGAACAGCTTGCCACCAGAAATTATGGGCGCTCCATCAATGGAGGTTTTTAAGAAGAGACTAGACGTGTATGTGAAATGGTATAGCTTCTCCTGCTTGAGCAGGGGGCTGGACTAGAAGACCTCCAAAGTCCCTTCCAGATTCTATTCCATTCTAAGATGGAGTCAACCAATCCTCTGAAGTACTTGAAGGCAGGCCAAGAAACAACGGGTGGAAACTAATCAAGGAGAGAAGCAACCTCGAACCACGGAGAAATTTCCTAACTCTGAGAACAATTAACCAGTGGAACAACCTGCCTCCAGAAGCGGTGAATGCACCAACACTGGAAGTTTTTAAGAAGAGATTGGACAACCATTTGTCTGAGATGATATAGGGTTTCCTGCCTGAGCAGGGGGTTGGACTAGAAGACCTCCCAGATCCCTTGCAATTCTGTCATTCTATTCTATTCTATACTAGGGATGACCGATAGCAGTCTTTCAATATTTGAGGGGCTGTCACAGAGAAGAGGAGGTCAAGCTATTCTCCAAAGCATCTGAGGGAAGAACAAAAAGCAACGGATGGAAACTCATCAAGGAGAGAAGCAACCTGGAACTCAGGAGACGTTTCCTGACATTAATTAGGAATTAATTAATCCCTGAGGAATTAATCAGCGGAATGGCTTTCCTCCAGATACTGTGTGCGCTTTACCGTTGGAGGTTTACAAGAAGACACTGGACAATCATTTGTCTGGAATGGTACAAAGTCTCCTGCTTGAGCAGGGGGTTGGATTGGGAGACCTCCAGGGTCCCTTACAACGCTTTCATTCTGTATTTCATATGCCAGTTTTGTCCATTTAGTTCCAAGAGTTCGGAAGCCTGATTAATATGCATAGAAGAAGCTGAGAAGCAGCCAAACATGCCATGATTGGGGGGGGGAGGATCCTATTCTCCCATCCCCTTCTTGTTTGCATTATACTAGCATTGCAGGCAAAGCCATCTTGTTAGCAGAATGATTCTACATATCACAAACCATTTTAGTGTAATTCTTTTTGAGTAAGCCAACGCCTTTATCTATTTCTTTGTCAGGAAATGCCTCCTTAGTTCCAGGTTGCTTCCTTCCTTGATGAGTTTCCATCTGTTGCTTCTTGTCCTACCTTCGGGTGCTTTGGAGAATAGCTTGATTCCCTCTTCTTTGGGGCAACCCCTGAGATATTGGAAGGCTGCTAATTTATCCCATGCTAAAGAAAGATGCATGTGAACTTACTTAATATTTTTATCCCTTTTCTCTTTCCACTGCCTTCTGCCTTCTCCACTCACCCATCTTGTGTCTTTCATGTCTGTTTCCAACCAAGCCGATCCACGAGACTAGGATAATCTCAGGAAAATTGCTTGATAGAGGCTTAGAAGCTAAGCCTGCTGGGCCAGATTCAGGTGAGGCCCACGTTCGCCGAGAGCAATAATTTAATTCCACTCAGTTTTGCTTTTAGATTTGATTTGGAGGGCGGGAGGAGTCGTGAGAAGCTACCGAAAGCGGCGATGCCTTGATAAAGCAGCCCTGCAAAATGCTTGCAAGGCCACAGAAACGGAATCTGGGGGCCAGCGTAATCGCCATCTTTGCGCGCCTTAATAAAGAAGTCGGCTTTGTATTTAGAGGAAGTTCTAGGATTGCTACTAAAACCCTGCCAATTTGATCTTCGGGGTGAAAAACAGCAGGGCGCTCTGCGGTCTTAGCTGTCTTTGGAAAGCTGTTCGTGGACGGTCTCTGATATCCTTCCTTTCGGAACTACAAAGGGTATAAAGTGTTATGTTTTGCAAATTGAAGCCTGTTTTATATTTCACCGAGATGCTAGAAAAACGTAGTGGTGATTGGGGGGGTGGGAATCCAAGGCTGAGACTCAAATCACGTCTGATGTTGTCTCTTTGGTCATCCGGAATTCTGTGTGAATCGCAAAAAAAAGAGAATACAAAATAATCTTCCCTTGCGATTCCTCTCGGTACACAAGTACATTGCGTCCAGATCAACTTGGCATCTAATCCACAGGTAGCATAAAGCCATGATTATCTCTGACTTCCGTGAGCGTGCCAAGAATCTCTCTGTGAGCCTCAGAGAAACCTCACATCCCTCAAAGAGAATTGTCCATGGACCCTGTATTTATTTATCAAACTTAGAGACCGCCCACCTCGTTCAGGGTGGGACTATTTACATGTCCTACTTCTGGCCAGGGGGAAAGGTCTGCTAGAGATGCAAAGCCCACCCCACCCCACCTTGCTCGTGTCATCATTTGTTCTACTATATAACTGCTATAACCTACTTAATCTATTTGTGATCTATTATCCCCTGGTGCAAAAGAAAGATGAGAGGTGACATGATAGCAGTCTTCCAGTATTTGAAGGGCTGCCCCAAAGAAGAGGGGGTCAAGCTATTCTCCAAAGCATGTGAAGGCAGGACAAGAAGAAACAGATGGAAATCATGGGCAGTCCCTTGTCTGAAACAGTATAGGTTCTCCTGCTTGAGCAGGGGGCTGGACTAGAAGACCTCCAAGGTCCCTTCCAGCTCTATTCTATTCTATTCTATTCTATTCTATTCTATTCTATTCTATTCTATTCTATTCTATTCTATTCTAATTTCTGTTCTGTTCTATAGTATTGTATTATATTGTATTGTATTGTATTGTATTGTATTGTATTGTATTGTATTGTATTGTATTCCATTCCATTCCATTCCATATTTTCTCTTCTCTTCTCTTCTCTTCTCTTCTCTTCTCTTCTCTTCTCTTCTCTTCTCTTCTCTTCTCTTCCCTTCTCTTCCCTTCCATTCCATTCCATTCCATTCTGTATTCTCTTTGATTTCTCAAGCGTTGCATTTTCCAGGGTCTCCTGAGCTTCACCCTGATCCTTAGTTTCTCCACACGGACTTTTGCAGCTGCCCTTTCTTAAGGACATAGCTGCAGCTCTAGAAGCTTTCCACTCCTTGCACCAAAATTTTAAAAAAATAAAATGAAGGAAAAAAAAAAAGAACCACCTAGGTATCCGCAGCCCTGACGGCCCTGAACACGTCCACTGCTGCTCAAGAATACTGAGTGGGGGAAAAAAAGAAGAAGAAAAAAATCCAGCTTCACAGCCTTAGTACACCACAGAATATCGAGCAATTCAGCTTCATCCTTGAATACTGAGTGGCCGGCCGGCGAATGCTCTTAGAATATTGAGTAATATCCCCAAGAACGAAATTCTGCATTACCAAGCAGCCCTGTGCTTGCAGAATAATAACGAAGGGCCGGTTTTCGCCTACTTTTATTTTATTTTTTCCCAGGATGCGGTGAGGTTTCCGGAGGTTTAGGTTATGAAGGTTATTAAGTGAGATGTTTGTTAAGCGAGTTTTGCCTCGTTGTGCGACCTTGTGAAGTGAATTGCGGCAGGGGTTCAGCTAATAACATGGTTGTGAAGTGGATCCGGATTCCCCATGGACTTCGCTTGTCAGGTCGTAAAAGGAGATCATGTGGAAACCCCCCCCCCCAGGACACTGCAACCATGTCATAAATATGAGTCAGCTGCCGATATCTGAATTTTGATCGCCATGACTGTGGGGATGCTGCCACGGTGTGAGTGCGAAAAAGGTCAGAAGGTGCTTTTTTTTTTTTAGTGCTGTTGTAAATGTGTCTGAAACAGTATACGTTCTCCTGCTTGAGCAGGGGCTGGACTAGAAGACTTCCAAAGTCCCTTCCAGTTCTATTCTATTCTATTCTATTCTATTCTATTCTATTCTATTCTATTCTATTCTATTCTATTCTATTCTAAATATATTCCCTTATACACTTTCCCCTTTCTTTGCCACGTTTCAGCCTAGAATTCCACTTCCGTCATGCATTGTGGCATCCTTCTTGCAGGGAGAAAAATGAGTATATATGAATTTGCTCACAATCAACTTACGCTCAGGTTGGAGAGGGAGGAAAGTCGTAGTGCTAAAGAACCCGATGGGATTTCTTCTCTCCAAAGCTTATTTTGTATGCTGGTCCTTCTCCCTCTTTCTGAGGCTGGGAGGAGCAGGCTATGCCTCTGGTGAGTCCATAAATCATCTCCGTAATTGGTGATCAAAGGCTTGTTGAAGTCCAGGCAGATATTCCCAATTGGCAGGTGCCAGTTCTGTTGCAACAGCGTCCCAGCTTCCAAAAGATGTAACTGAATCAATGTGAGCTTGAAGGATGGCTTCATTGCCCCTGAATCTTAAGTGGTCGTATAACAGAATTACAGAGTTGGGAGGGACCTTGAAGGTCTTCTAGTCCAGCCCTCTGCTCAAGCAGGAGACCTTATCCCATGTCAGACAAGTGGCTCTCCGATCTCTTGTCCCAAAAGATGCTTTTTCAAGAGGCAACTGGACATTCTTGCTTTTCTGTGAAGATGTTTCGCTTCTCCTCCAAGAAGTTTCTTCAGCTCTGACTGGATGCTGGGGAACGGAAGGATTTATACTCCTTGCGGACAGATGATCCTTTGCATTCTTTTAGGTAATCGTTGAGGCCATTTGAAGGTTTATGGTCTTTAAAGAAAAACAAGGGAGTTCAGTTGTCTCTTGAAAAAGCATCTTTGGGACAACCATGACCTGGAGACTGAGAATCTCCATAGACATCTCTAGTCTCTTCTCAAAAACCTCCAGTGATGGAGCACCCACAACTTCTGGAGGCTAGTTGTTCCACTGATGAATTGTTCTCAGGAAGTTTCTCCTTCGTTCTAGGTTGCTTCTCTCCTTGATGAGTTTCCATCTGTTGCTTCTTGTCCTGCCTTCCGGCGCTTTGGAGAATAGCTTGACTCCCTCTTCTTTGGGGCAGCCCCCCAAATATTGGAACACTGCTATCAGGTCGCCCCTAGTGCTTCTTTTCCTTAAAGTAGACCTACCCAGTTCCTGCAACCGTTCTTCGTACGTTTTAGCCTCCAATCCACCGATCATCTCTGTTGCTCTTCTCTGCACTCTTTTCTCCAGAATCGCAACATCTTTTTATAATGTGCTGACCGAAACGGGATGCAAAACTGGGGCACAGGGGCACGGGTGCGGTGGAGCACAGGTGCATGAACTCTGCCAGGGACAGCAGGAAGGTGAAGACTGCCTTATGCGCAGGATGGTTATCTGATACGGGAGGGAAACCAAGTCAAGCCACAGTTACTCCCTTGTCTCCATCAATGAGAACAGATACCCGGAATGCAAACTGAGGCAGACAAGCAAGAAAACAAGCAATTCCCAGTCCGTGTATTCTTAGAGGAGCATGTCAATAGATACTGTCGTCCCTGGGGAATCTCACTCCTTTCTTCCTCCACCCCAAACTGCATAAAACCTGAGATATCATGCAGAACTCCGCTGATAATACACTTGAGGTGGGTTGCTTCCTAGCTGCCGGTCCAAGGCAATGTCAATGTCAAATTGCTGATTTTAATCTTCCAAGCCAGTTTTGGCTGCGGGGCGCAAAGCGTGCGGGCTTCTCTATGCATTAGCTCATGCTTTGCCATTGCTTTACAATGGGGTAGTCTTCTCTGCCGGCTCCAGACTATCTGATAGGGAGGAACGGGAGCCAAGAGAGCTTGGCTTTGCGGTGGTTTCGATGGCCCCTCAGCAGCAATGGATAACTTTTTATTTTACCATTTCTTGGAGCTTGGCTCAGGTCTTTTAGAAGTCTAGCATATTCGTTTGGTTAAGGAGACTTGTTGATTTTAATCTGCCTGGATGATTTATCCCGCATTTTATTCTCGGAGAACCAAAATTACTACCAATGTGAGGGGTCCTTGGTGCCCTCTGAGCTGGCTTGTTTCCTTGCAGATGTTTCAGGACCCAACTAGATAACAACGTCAGTGCTAGAAAGGAGTGGCTGGGTAATGAGCAAGGATGATCATCAGGGCACTGATGATGTTACCGAGTTGGGTAATGAAGCGTCTGCAAGGAAAGAACCAAGAGTATCAAGGACCCCATAAACTTCCTCCTCCTCCTCCTCCTCCTCCTCCTCCTCCTCCTCCTCCCTGCAAACCCCACTCCCATCTAGCACTGATGATGTTATCTAGTTGGGTAAAGAAATGTCTGCAAGAAAACCACCAAGCTCAGAGAGCAGTGAGGACCCCACAATATACATGACCCAAGAAAATCACCCATTTCAAAATTGTCACCATCAGCAAATCCAGGAGTCTGTTGTTTATCTCTAATTTGTCACCACCGTAGAATAATTAAATTAACCTAATTATTTCACTTAATACGATAACTCCCCATTAAGTGCCACTCCCTCCAATTCACCCAATTTTTTATCTCAGTTAAGTCTAAATTACCCACTTCAAATTATTTCCTAGGCTGTCTTTGTTCCTCTTTTTTATTATTATTAATATATCTAAAAAAAAATATCCTTGGAGGTATAATTAACTTTTCCATTCAGGATTCTAATTCGCTGCTCTCACACCCATTTTTTTCTGCAGTATTTAAACTATCTATTATGCGGACGCCAAGGAGTCAAACTATGAATTATGTACCAATCTCTGTGTAGGTTTCACTTAATCACTGCATTTCTGCGTTTCCTGGTTCAGGTAACTAACTGCAGAGAGCAGTGCATTACCGCAGGTTTAAAGCTTAGCAACTGGATTTGCTGTTCATATATGAAATTAAATCCCAGGCAAGGCACTTGCCGCGGAACCCTGCAGAATGTAGATTATTACAATCTTGAAATGGCAAAGGAAAGGGGAACTTTAATAATTTCAGAGGGTTGGGTGGCTGAGCGTGGGAGGCAGCCAAGCTTTTTTGAAAGGCATATAGGAAAGTTTGCAGGTACTCCCGGAAGCCACTGGCTGCTCTTGATTCTTTCAACCATCAGACTGTAGTTGTGATTCCAACAAGAAACACAAAGAAGAGGGAGGGAGGGATAGGAGAGAGAGAAGGATATAACCACAATGTAAAAAAGATGCTGAGATTCTGGAAAGAGTGCAGAGAAGAGCGACAAAGATGATCAGGGGACCGGAGGCTAAAACATATAAGGAACGGTTGCTGGAATTGGGCATGTCTAGTTTAATGTATGTTGTGGGTAGGGGGAGAGAATTAACTAGCTTTGATTTCTCTTAAGGACTAGCAACCCTCAAGAGAGGACAAAGTCAGGGAGAGAAAGAGAGAGGGGGGAAGCAAGAGGATTCATTTACCATCCCTTGGAGCTCAATTAATCTTACTTCGTAAGGCAAAGATCTCTGTGATTCTGCACTGGGATTTTAAGCTGTGGTTTCAGGAAAAGAGGTCTTATGCTAGGGGACCCTTATGTCATCCCCAAGGTCTTAAAAATGTTCTGCAAGCTACCAGCTAAACATGTAGGAAGATAATAGAGCGAGTTTGTTTAAAAATAAATAATAATAATAATAATAATAATAAAAATGATGATGATGATGATGATGATGAAGAAGAAGAAGAGGAAGAAGAAGAAGAAGAGGAAGAGGAAGAGGAAGAAGAAGAAGAAGAAGAAGAAGAAGAAGAAGAAGAAGAAGAAGAAGAAGAAGAAGAAGAAGAAGAAGAAGAAAAAGAAGAAGAAGAAGAAGAAATAGGAGTAATGGAATTTCAGACACTTTTGCTGAATCTTAGAAACAATCTTATCATTCCAGAGTGGGACAAAAAGTGGGACTTTAGAATGCAAGAAATCACAAAATCAAATTTGAAAATGGAATACAAATCATCTGGGGAGAATCGGATAGAAAAACAAGGTCTTTTCTCGGAAGGAAAGAAATCCAGATCTGATGGGGGTAGTAGTAAGGGATAACTGGAGGGTGCAGCGACCCAGATCAACACTAGATGGCAGCAAAGAGATACAGATCCTTCTGTATTTTTGTTGCCATCTAGTGAGCATCTAAAGTTTTGCAACACAATCTTAAACAAAAAAAAAAAGGATTATTGAGGTTACAGGATTCCCTAGGGACAGGGGCAGGAGAGAGAAATGAACCCAATAAGAGAAGAAACACTTTCTCTGTTGCTCAGGGATAGGGTTGCCTGTTTCCCATAACAGTCAATCGCAGCCAGTCTTCCCAAAACATAAGTGTTTCAGCAAAAGGCTCCACTTAAGTCTGGGAATCTGGCTTAAATTCATATTTCATCTTCTAGAGGCAGTACCCACAACACTTCCTTGAGTAAAGAAGGAGAAAATTTAAGTCAGCCTGTCCTCGGGAGTCTCACCACCACCTTTCAGCGGAAAAAAGCTTCCAAACAGCGAGTCAGCGTCTTCTCTTGAACTTTTTGCAGCTCAAGAGTGACACCCTGTGACTGATGGCAATTTTCCCATGTGGCTTTTCTGTCCAAGCCAGCTTAGCTACCACAGACTAGTAGCTGCCTTGCAGCCTTCGGCATCTCTCTCCAATGTGTCACACTGAGGACGGAAAACACATTAAAGCACAATTCCTGTTTGGATTTACCTAATCATTTAATTGCAGCTTCTCATTTCTTTCTCCTTGGCACTGGGGCTTGGCAGCTCAGAATTTCATACACCTGATATATATATATATATATATATATATATATATATATATATATATATATATATATATATATATATATATATAAAGCCAGGCCAGAGACGGGTCAATGGTTCCCTGTAGTTCCCTTGAAATAAAAGGCCAGTGAAATTATTTTTAATGCCAGTTGTAAAACTGCCATGTTGTTTGGTATGACCATATGTCCTCGGCTTTGCCCCTGCTGAGGAAGAAGAGAGAGGCTCTGTTCTGGTAAAAAAATAAATAAATAACCAAAGTGAAATATCCGTGGTCCGTTTTATTGCCCTTCAGATAGTTGTTAAAATATGTTTTTACATGCAGGTGAATTAGCCTGGTTTTTTGAGTCACAAAGTAGGACGTTTTGGTGAATCGCGAAGTTTCCTTCAGCTATCCCAAAGGTGTTTTTCCAAAAGGCAGCTGGACATGTGTGTTTGTTTGTTTTTCCTTGAAAAAGTTTTGCTTCTCATCCAAGAAGCTTCTGCAGTAATTCTTGGATGAGAAGTGAAGAAAAAAATCCCAAGAAAGTCCAGTTGCCTCTTGAAAAAACACCTTTGGGACAAGCAGGACTTGGAGGATTGAGAATCTCCATAGACATAAACATTCAGCTGTTTGTTGTTATGCCAAGGCAAGCAATAATTTGCCTATAGCTGCCTCTCCTGGTGCAATTTTGGCTGTGCTCAGCACCCAAGTTCTGGTTGTTTAAAGCTGTCAGTCCCTCCGAAGTTGCTTGATTGATTGGTTTTCTCATCCTTTGCTTCTGAAGATTCTCGGTCATCCAGCTCATGGTTGTCTCAAAGGTGCTTTTGGAAAAGGCAACTGGACTTTGAAGTGCCATCAGAATTGAAGGAGCTTTTTGGATGAGAAGCGAAATGTCTTCAAGGAAAAACAGAGTCCACTTGTCTTCTGAAGAACTGAAGAAGCTTCTTGGATGAGAAGTGAAACGTCTTCAATGAAAAACAGAGTCCACTTGTCTTCTGAAGAACTGAAGAAGCTTCTTGGATGAGAAGTGAAACGTCTTCAAGAAAAACAGGGTCCAGTTGCCTTCTGAAGAACTGAAGAAGCTTCTTGGGTGAAAAGCGAAACATCTTCAAGGAAAAACAAGGAGTCCAGTTGCCTTGTGAAAAAGCACCTTTGGATTTCTCATCCTTTGTTCCTTCAGTACGGCTTGTTTTGAGAAGCATCTGTGTCCGTATCAAAAGCACCGACAAAGCTCACCGAAATGTGTTTTTGCTGGTGGCAACACCATTGTCCAGACCAGGGGTAGGCAACCTTGGCTCTTTTATGACTCGTGGACTTCAACTCCCAGAATTCTTGAGCCAGCATGGGGGAACTATGGCCCCCTCATGACTCGTGGACTTCAACTCCCAGAATTCCTGAGCCAGCATTGCTCAGCTTGGAAACCTCTCCCTTTCCCCTCAGCATGGCTGGCTCAGGAATTCTGGGAGTTGAAGTCCATGAGTCATGAGGGAGCCAAAGTTGCCTACCCCTAGCCTAGACCTAGGCTGCTTTCTGGCTCAAGGACTTCAACTCTCAGAATTCCTGAGCCAGCACGGCTCAGCTTCGAAACCTCTCCCTTTCCTCTCAGCATGGCTGGCTCAGGAATTCTGAGAGTTGAAGTCCACCAGTCATAAAAGAGCCAGGGTTGCCTACCCCTGGTCTAGGAGATGCCCAATTGCCAAAATTCATACAATCTTTGGGGAGACTCCTTTTATGCCCCCCTGGTTTGAGATAATGCATCAGGAAGGGGGGGAAACCCCTCTGAACTTTAAGAACTGGATTCAGGTCATATTTTTCTGAGTTCAATCAACCCAGGTGACTGTTCCTCCTTCGTTTGACATTTTCATCAGCTCTCAGACCAACGATATAACATACGAAAACCCCAAGAAAAAAAACAGCTTACATCTCCTTCCCCGTTTGGTCTATAATTTCTCCCCGTCTTCTCTCCCTAAAGTCAGTTGAAGGCTTTTAGTAGACCTGCAAGTCTGTGAATTATGCTAAAATATACCAAACACACACCAGTGGGCTCTTTGATGAAAACTTTAAATTGCTGTTTCAAGCATAAGTCAGCATCGGCCTCACTCTGTGATAAAAGGGCTTTAAAATGTTGTTTTAGAGTAAAAATGGGGGTGGGGAGAGGTATTCTCTCTCTGTGTTAATAGAGGGTCTTTCATGTTCAAGGTATCTATAAGGGCTCTGAAAAAGCAGCAGTTTAGATGTAGGATCCATTTTAAGAATGGATAGATGGAACACCAAGACATTCTCAGCCATACACAAACAATGGTATTGTGGGACCGACTTATTCTTCATATTTACAGTGGATTCTTTGGGGAAAGAATCCAAAAATCTGCAGCTGGCTAATGCCGTTACTGAGGCCAATCAAATACAGGAGATTTCACAGTTGTCAGAGACCTGGGAATTTGCACTAGCAACAGCACTTAGACTTATATACTGCTTCACAGTGCTTTACAGCCTATCTAAGTGGTTTACAGAGTCAGCACATTGTCCCTCAACAATCTGGGTCCTCATTTTACCAGCCTCGGAAGGATGGAAGGCCGAGTCAACCTTGATCTGGTCAGGATCGAACTCCTGGCAGTCAGCAGAGTTAGCCTGCAGTACTGCATTCTAACCAATGCTCTTCCATAGCTCATAGATAGATAGATAGATAGATAGATAGATAGATAGATAGATAGATAGCTAGCTAGCTAGCTAGCTAGCTAGATAGATAGATAGATAGATAGATAGATAGATAGATAGATAGATAGATAGATAGATAGATAGCAATAACACTTAGACTTATATACCGCTTCACAATGCTTTACAACCCACTCTAAGTGGTTTGCAGAGTCAGCCTATTGCCCCCCCCCACAATTTTGGGTCTTTATTTTACCGACCTCAGAAGGATGGAAGGCTGAGTCAACCTTCAGCCGGTCAGGATCAAACTGCTGGCAGTGGGCAGAATTAGCCTGCAATACTGCATTGTAACCACTGTGCCACCACGACAATAGAAGAAATAGAAATAGATATAATAGAAATAGAAATAACACTTAGACTTATATATCACTTCACAGTGCTTTACAGCCCTCTCTAAGCTGTTTACAGAGTCAGCATTTTGTCCCCCAACAATCTGGGTCCTCATTTTACCGACCTTGGAAGGATGGAAGGCTGAGTCAATCATGAGCCGGTCAGGATCGAACTGCCAAATTGCTGGCGATCGGCAGTCAGCAGAATTAACCTGCAGTACTGCATGCTAACAATTGCATTATTCATGAAAAAAGTCTTGGTAAAAAAAAAAGTAGATAGGCAGGGAAGCAGAGAAATGAAAACCAGGCTGGCCTGTGAAAGGATAAAAGCTATTATTTTGTTCTTAATTATGATACGGTCCAGCTTGTCTCCTGTGCATTGCCAACAAAAAGCTTGTCTTCGGAAATAAAGCGTAAGGTCTCATCTTTTTTTTAAACAAACAGCCCCATTCAAAGTCCATTTCATGCAGAGAACCTTCAGAAATAAATGTATAAGCTACAAGTGGCCATAACGTCGAATCTCGACTTCGCCAATGGAAAACAATAAATACTCTGTCAATATTTACCATTTATTTTTTAATAGGCCTAATACGAAGCCATAAGAATTTCATTAGAATTAAGTGTCTCTTTCATCTGGCTGAACGAGGCCTGGCTGAGAGGGGGAAAAACACGCAAGAGATTTTTCTCTGTTTGGCATGAATAAAAAATGAAATTCTCCCAAGCCTTGGAGTCTTTTGAGAAATCTAATCCTCCACAAATTAAGTGCTCCAATTTGGCTGAGAAACAAATCCGGGCCCAATAAAAAAAATCTTGGAGCATCTGTATCTCAAGCTACAATAGAATTAAACATTTTTTTTTTTAAAAAAAAAAACTCATTACTAGTAGTTAACATTTGTGGCTACAACTGCCAATCTCTTCCCAGCTTTATCTTAAGATCAGATCTATGTACTACTTGCCTTTGAAAATTAAACTCCATTCAGAGATTCAATAGTAATTAGAAACAAGCCCAGCAGGCGTGCGTATCTTCTAATTTCTTGCTCAGGCTGAAATTAGGTGAGCCAAACAAACGAAGGAGCCGTGTGGATGACCACATCTGAATGAATAAAATCGCCGGATTCTATCAAGGAGCGAAGGAGTCAATTAAATTCGCAAACAACATGTTTTGAAGCAACCCGAGAACACAAAAGTAGAGGTCAGCTCGGGCTTTCGGAAAGAGAAGCTGGGAGAAAAAAGGGGAAAGCAAATAAATAAGTCATTATTGAAGATTACGATGGGAGATGAAAGGAGGCATCCAAGAAAACAAGCAAGGAGGTGAAATGTAATTTGTTCCGAAGTGGAAACAAGTGAACAAAGATTTGATGAAGCCAAAATGAAGAAAATTGCAAGGGAGGGAAGGGGACATGGTAGCTTGGTTGATAGCTGCACTGCTGCTGCTGCTGCTTATGGCCTTGCAGTCCTTCTGGTTGTTTGAAAGTAAGAAGGAAAAATGTGACTTAATTTGACTTCTGGGAAGGTCCTATAACGTCCATAGTTTTCATGGAAACTTTAGGGAAAGGGGTTTTCCTCCAAGGGTCTTGGGAGACTCTCCCAATCTGATGTTTTTCTGGAAGTCGTAGAATCATAGAATCGTGGAATGATAGAATTTAGAATTGTAGAATCGTAGAGTCATAGAAATAGAATTGTAGAATCGTAGAATCATAGAAATAGAATCATAGAATCATAGAAATAGAATCGTAGAATCACAGAATCGTAGAATCATGGAATCAAAGAATTTAGAATCGTAGAATCATGGAATCATAGAAATAGTGTCAGAAATGGTGTAGTGTCTCCTGCTTGGGTGGTGGGTTGGACCTGATGATCTACAAGGTCCCTTCCAACTCTGCTATTCTATTTTATCCTATCCTATTCTATCTTATCATATCCTATCCTATTCCAATTTCTATTCTATTCTATTCTATTCTATTCTATTCTATTCTATTCTATTCTATTCTATTCTATCCTATCTTATCCTATCCTATCCTATTCCAATTTCTATCCTATTCCAAATATTCTATTCTATTCTATTCTATTCTATTCTATTCTATTCTATTCTATTCTATTCTATTCTATCCTATCCTATCCTATCCTATCCTATCCTATCCTATTCCAATTTCTATTCTATTCCAATTTCTATTCTATTCTATTCTATTCTATTCTATTCTATTCTATTCGTGGGCAATATCAATAAATTTAAATAAATAAATCCCAGCATGTGGGGTTTGGCCCCGGATGGGCGATGGGGGCATTGTTGGGATGACCAATAAGAAAATTTGCTGAGACTGCTTGAAAGAGGAAGGCAATAGCCGAGACGATAAGTTTTCTTGTGGTTAGCTGAGCCTGCATTTCCATCTGTCTTTCCTGACTGTTTATTACTTAATTTAAAATTCATGTTTTAACTTTTTTTTTTTTTTTTGGTAAAACAAAATGACACAATGGACTCTTTTTTAGAATGTCACTGTCATTTCCTCTCTAGCGACTCTTGAGCAGAAGGAAGACGCTAATGGCTCTTGAATGTCAGTTACTCAAAAGAGGTCCTTCACTGCTGCTTTTGGTTACAAAATCTAGTGTGTTTATTTATTTATCAAAGGGGGGGGGGGAGAGAACGTCCCAGAGGAAAATTGTGCACTCAACATACAGTTAAGATACGTCCTGCCCCTAACCTGACGTCTGTTTTGGAAGGCGGATACCAGGTTTTGCAAAAATTCACCTTGATTGGCAAAATTATTGTTAAGGTGCCTGATAGTAGTCAATTCAGCTTTTATTCTGATTTTGCTGAGCCAAAGCACATTCTCATTGAACATTTCCTACAGTGAGGAACTATTATAGGATATTGTATGAAGTAGTATGTTTGCAAAGAATGGGAGGAGGAGGAGGAGGAGGAGGAGGAGGAGGAGGAGGAGGAGGACATTGAGGGCCACAGAGGATGACTTTATAATACTTGGAACATGGTTTTTGTAGGACTGTTGCACCAGCTAACTCTTATTGCTAGAGAATCCCTTGATACTTATTGAGACCATTGTTAAAACTCATATTCAGAGAAACCTTTTTGCTGAGTTCATTCCTGGATTTTCCCAGGTTTGACCTAGTGTGAGAAGGATTAGCCGGCAAACAAGGTTGCCGTTGCCCAGGGTACGCCCGATTGTGGTTTGAAATATTGCTCCACAATCTTCGAGGAGGCTCCTTCTGTGTACCCCAATGATGAAGAAGGAGAAAGGAGGAGGAAGAGGAGGAGGAGGAGGAGGAGGAGGAGGAGGAGGAGGAGAGAAGAAGAAGAAGAAGAAGAAGAAGAAGAAGAAGAAGAAGAAGAAGAAGAAGAAGAAGAAGAAGAAGAAGAAGAAGAAGAAGAAGAAGAAGAAGAAGAAGAAGAAGAAGAAGAAGAAGAAGAAGAAGAAGAAGAAGAAGAAGAAGAATAAGAAGAAGAAGAAGAAGAAGAAGAAGAAGAAGAAGAAGAAGAAGAAGAAGAAGAAGAAGAAGAAGAAGAAGAAGAAGAAGAAGAAGAAGAAGAAGAAGAAGAAGAAGAAGAAGAAGAAGAAGAAGAAGAAGAAGAAGAAGAAGAAGAAGAAGAAGGGGCAGCAGCTATTCCTGGGCTTTGATTTTTAACATACCTTACATCTACAGCTGTGGAAGGTACTCCCCAAAATGATTCCCTTTGGCCAACCACTCGAAAGAACATTTGCGTTCCTACCATAACTTTGACCTTCAGACCCAGATAGTGTCGTCCTCTAGCTTCAACAGCAGCCCCAGCCCAGCTCTCGCCAGCCTGAGCTGACCATGTCCCCCAAACCCCTGAAAAGTGTTCTGCAAAGAAGAAGAAGAAGAAGTTGAGAAACACAAGAAAAGAAAACCCAGTTAGAAGATGATCCTGGCTTTTGGCTTCCGAGCTGTTTCGTTTAGACAGGAAGTCTGGAAAACTGCGTAAATCTGCCGCCTTGTTTGCTGGCTGATTATGGCAGAAGCTTCACATCTTTCCTCCAGCGATTATCTCTCCCCTCTTGAGATTTCAGCTTAGGCTGGCATGCATTTGGCAACCGCTATTAACAAGGATGAGACAGATTTAAAAAGCACTCTGGCTTCTCCTTCGGAGAGCTTGAATGCTATTGAGTATTCTTTTCTTCCCTTTTTTGGAAGAGTTTGTTCTTGCTTTCTAGTGTCTCAGGGTCATGTGATACCCTTCTGATGATCTATCTATCTATCTATCTATCTATCTATCTATCTATCTATCTATCTATCTATCTATCTATCTATCTATCTATCTCTCCTGTCTCTGTCTGTCTGTCTGTCTATCTATCTATCTATCTATCTATCTATCTATCTATCTATCTATCTATCTATCTATCTATCTATCTATCTATCTGACTCTCTCTCTCTCTCTCTCTCTGAGTCTCTGTGTCTCTCTCTCTGTCTCTCTCTCTATCTCTCTATCTAGGGCTTAATTGTAATCATAAGATGAGGAGTAACTAATTGTGTTATAAAAACAATATAACTGAATGAGTGTGATGCTATTTCAACAAATGATCATTGGTAATGTCATCTTTATAGGAATATTTTGGGAGATGGTCAAATAAACTTTATATCTTCACCTCCAAGGTTGTGTACTCTTATTACGTTAACTAAGTGTGATTTTTCCAAAATGCAAAATGCCTCCCTCTGCTGAACAAACGGAGGTGTAATATTGTTGGAAATATCCATTGCTTCATTGTAACTGCTTGACTTTCTTTTTTCTTTTGGATTCAGGGTGGAGTTTTTCTAGCTGTATTATATACATATATATATATATATATATATATATATATATATATATATATATATATATATATATATATATATATATATATATTCCTCTCTCCTTTCTGAGTAATCCAGGAGACGTTGCACTTTCTGCCTTAGATCCGCTGATGTCTAACAATGTCTAGTTTGTGTAATTTGGGTATTTCACAGCTCTGAGTCCCGGGCAAAATAATGAGAGCTCATTTAGCCAGGTTTGAACATCATTATCTGTCGTGCGACATTGTGCTGTGGCATTGCACAGCTTAGCATGGGATCCTGTTCTTTTAGATCTGTTAATGCCGTAGAAATTGTGCTTGTCTCTTCCTTCTTTATTTTGCCTAGCTCTGAAATACGTCGGGTGAGGCCATAAGGAGAGTGTTATTTTGACATGAAGCCAAGTCTTCTTACTTTACACAAATTGGGTTAATAACCTGGGATGAGAAACACGCTTGATTTGAAGGAAAGACCACTTAAAAGCATGGCAAGCTTTCTACTTCTACTTACTCAGCTTTGGAGATAGCATTCGGCAGAGCTTTTTGTAATATTATTGTTATCATTATCAGGACTTGGGTTTGGCCAGTCTAAAGAAAAGAAGAAATAGGGGAGACATGATAGCAGTGTTCCAGTATCTGAGGGGCTGCCACCAAGAAGAGGGGGTCACGGTATTCTCCAAAGCACCAGAAAGCAGGACAAGAAACAACAGATGGAAACTGATCAAAGAGAGAAGCAACCTGGAATTAAGGAGAACAAAGAGAAGCTGGACGAGTGACTACATGAAGACATCTGTATGTCCTAAGTATAGTACAATGGGGATCATAGCAATATTCTCTGAGTACTACACACACACCACACAAAGATCTATTTTTCTATCTTTCTATCTTTCTATCTATATCTATCTGTCTGTCTATCTTTCTATCCATTCATCCAATCTGTCTGTCTATCTATCTATCTATCTATCTATCTATCTATCTATCTATCTATCTATCTATCTATCTACTGTATATATCTATCTATCTCTATCTTTCAACTATCCATCTATCTATCCATCCAATCTCATTACCTCTCTCTCTCCATCCATCTGTCCGTCCGTCCATTCATCCATCCAATCTATCCATTCTATCCTATCTATCTATCTATCTATCTATCTATCTATCTATCTATCTATCTATCTATCTATCTATCTATCTTTTTCTATCACCTATTTATCATTTGTATGCTGACTGGATGAAATAAAAAAAGAACTAAGCTACTTGAGAAACAAATTAAAGTGGGACTTTCCCTACAATTTTTACCTGAAACCATAAGGGATGCTTTCTTGAGCTTTTGGAATATGAGGCCGGGCAGATTACATACTGTATATATATATATAATTTAAATAAAGAATCTGGATGGTTCTCTCATTAGAAATAGTGCTTGTCTTGCATTTAATCGTCTGGCTATTGATCTTCCATTCTTTGTGCTTCAATGCCCCAGAAAATGTTAAGATAATTCATTGCCTTCAATAAGGGGAAAAACATAAGAAAGGAGAGCACAGGGAGAGAAACTGAACTAAACTGTGCAAGTTGGCTTTTGAATTTAGGCATATATTTGCAGCTATGGAAGAAGGGAGGTAGGTAGGTCTGAGATATCCTATTATCCTCAGAATATTATCCCCAGAATGTAAGATTGCACTGAGTCACCTGTTTTCATGCCCACTAGAGCTTCTTCTCAATTCCATGCCTCACATTTTTATAAATCCAGGTTTGGGTCCTAAAAGTTGCAAGTTTCAGGATTCAGGAACTTCAATATGTATTTATGTATTGCAGGTATAACCTGGTGAAATTGTGAAGCTCAGTGCCATCCTAAGCAGTTCATTTAAGTCTATTCAGAAGGAACATCATCTTGAGGAGGAGGAGGAGGAGGAGAAGGAGAAGGAGAAGGAGAAGGAGGAGGAGGAGGAGGAAGAGAAGGAGAAGAAGAAGAAGAAGAAGAAGAAGAAGAAGAAGAAGAAGAAGAAGAAGAAGAAGAAGAAGAAGAAGAAGAAAAAGTAGTAGAAGAAAAAGAAGTAGAAGTAGAAGTAGAAGTAGAAGAAGAAGAAGAAGAAGAAGAAGAAGAAGAAGAAGAAGAAGAAGAAGAAGAAGAAGAAGAAAAAGTAGTAGAAGAAGTAGAAGTAGAAGTAGAAGTAGAAGTAGAAGAAGAAGAAGAAGAAGAAGAAGAAGAGGAAGAAGAAGAAGAAGAAGAAGAAGAAGAAGAAGAAGAAGAAGAAGAAGAAGAAGAAGAAGAAGAAGAAGAAGAAGAAGAAGAAGAAGAAGAAGAAGAAGAAGAAGAAGAAGAAGAAAAAGTAGTAGAAGAAAAAGAAGTAGAAGTAGAAGTAGAAGTAGAAGTAGAAGAAGAAGAAGAAGAAGAAGAAGAAGAAGAAGAAGAAGAAGAAGAAGAAAAAGTAGTAGAAGAAAAAGAAGTAGAAGTAGAAGTAGAAGTAGAAGTAGAAGAAGAAGAAGAAGTAGAAGTAGAAGTAGAAGAAGGAGAAGAAGAAGAAGAAGGAGGAGAAGAAGAAGAAGAAGAAGAAGAAGAAGAAGAAGAAGAAGAAGAAGAAGAAGAAGAAGAAGAAGAAGAAGAAGAAGAAGAAGAAGAAGAAAGAAGATTCTATTCCATGATTTTCTCCAGAGACTGGACATACCTTTTGAGTTAAGCCATCCCTTCCCCTGGCCTGGGGAAAGCTTCTATTGCAAATCAGTTGGCCCTCCCTGTGTGCCTCAGTGAGTTCATCTTCCTACCTTCCTACCTTCACTCTGCAACCGAATCAGCAGGGAGTAAATTCATTTTCCTGCCAGCAAATGGCAACGGCTCAGCTTGGAAAGTTATGACCCAGTGAGAAGCAGAACCAGTGAGAAGCCAAACACCCACCGAACGATTGGATAAACTTCATTCCGTGCTTCATCTTCACCCAGGCAGTGCTTTTTCCCAAGCATTAGCTCCCCGCTGGCTTTTATAAACAGGGGAGCCGATGCAGACCCCCCCCCAACCCCTGTTATTAATCTGACAGGCCTTTCTGAAGAAAACAAAGGCCCCCACCTCCTTCCTAATCCCTGCTGACCTTGGCATCCTTTGGGATTCTTCCATTTGCAGGGCTCGGATGGAAGAGACGGCGAACCTCCTCTTGTTCTTGACCTCCACAGTTCCTGGAACTATATAAGACGGTTCCTCATCTGCCAATCTCTTCAGCGAGGTGAGCTGAAGATTTACAACAGAGGCGAGGCTGGAGTCAGCCTTGAAACTGCTCAGAAGCTTTCTGCCGGGCTAAAAGGCCTTCTGCAGCTGCCTTATTCTCAGGGTGCCCATGAAGAGTTTTCAAGGTTCTCTTCCAAGTTTTGTTTTTTAGTCCTCAGAAGAACAGAGTTGGATGGGACCTTGGAGGTCTTCTAGTCCAACCCCTGATCAAGCAGGAGACCCTATACTGTTTCAGACAAATGGCTGTCTAATCTCTTCTTGAAAACCTCCAGTGGTGGAGCACCCACAACTTCTGGAGGCAAATTATTAATTTGGAAATGTCTCCTTAGTTCTAGATTGCTTCTCTCCTTGATTACTTTCCATCCGTTGCTTCTTATCTTGCCTTCAGGGGCTTTGGAAAATAGGTTGACCCCCCCCTTCTTTGGGGCAGCCCCTCAAATATTGGAAGGCTGCTATCATGTCAGCCCAGTCCATCTTTTTATTAAACTAGACACACCCAGTTCCAGCAACCGTTCGTTGTATGTTTTAGCCTCCAGTCCCCTGATCACCTTTGTTGCTCTTCTCTGCACTCTTTCTAGAGTCTCAACGTCTTTTTTGTATTGGGAAACTGCAGGAATGATTGTATTTCTGCATAGCACAATTTACAAAAGAGAAGGGGAAAGAGAAATATCCAATATGATCAGCAATCTAAGGACTGTATGGAGTCTCCGATTCGTTGGATCCCAGCTCTCTACAAAGCTTCCTCTCGGATCATAACTCAGATCAACTGAAGGAGAAAATAATTAAACCCACCGAGGTACCTGGAATAACTGTTGACTGAGGAAAACAACAACAACACTGGGACAAAGATCTGGAAGGCATTTTCTTCCTGTACCCGTCGTTCTCAAGTTTGGCCTGGATACCTCATCTTAATGCCGGTCCTAGCAGCAAAAGCTGGCTTCATCGCAAGGCAGGGTTATTGATCCCTCAAGAGATTTATGGCAAACGCCCGATCATGCTGCAGCAGCTAAATCCAACTCGCTAAGGAATTACATGCCTCCCTGATCAATAATCTATTTATCTCCTTCACTTTGACTTCTTTAAACATTCCAGGCCTATCAAAGGAAACAGAGAGATTTTCCTTTCTCTCTCTCTCTCTCTCTCTCTCTCTCTCTCTCTCTCTCTCTTTAGACTACATAATCTTCCTTCCGTGATTACAAATACAGATGAGAAGAGTTTGCTGGGCTTTATCAGAAAGATCTCCTTAAGCATCTGTGACCAAATTCAAGAATGCAGCCAAGGCTTTTGAGGAACTATTCTCGCCAGATGTTGGCCAACGATCCCTTGCCTAAACCTAGAGCAGAGGGAGACAGAAAAGAGGGGGATTTCTAACTTCTCCTCTGTACAATTTGCCGGTGTAATGACCTTGATCATCTTGCCAAAGTCAACCAATCAAGTGCACGGCTCAATGTCTACGGAGATTCTCCGTCATCCAGGTCATAGTTATCCCAAAGGTGCTTTTTTCAGGAGGCAGCTGGACTTTCTGCTTTTTCTTTGAAGATGTTTCACTTCAGAGCTGAAGAAGCTTCTGGGATGAGAAGAGAAACGCCTTCAAAGAAAAACAAGGAAGTCCAGTTGCCTCCTGAAAAAGCACCTTTGGGACAACCATGGACCTGGAGGACTGAGAACCTGCCTAGTCAACCAATCAAGGACCACAGAAGGTGATGATCATCTCACTAAGCTATCCCACTGTCTCTCCAACATCCATCATGTTAGGCCCATATATTGTAGTATTATAGGCCTGGAAGGGACCTCAGAGGTCTTCTAGTCCAACCCTCTGCTCAAGAAGGAGCCTTATGCCATCCAAGTCGAATGTTGTCCAATCTATTTTTGAAAACGTTCAGCGATGGAGCATCCACGGCTTTAGAAGGCCATGATTACTCGTTCTCAATCTTCACTTCCACATTCAATCTCTCTTTAACCAGCTCCACTCATTACTCCTCATCCTGCCCCATTAAATAATATGGGCCCATAGAAAAGCCCCACAAAGAGCACACTCAGCAAGGGGAACATTTCCAAAATCCAGCAATGGTCATTTTGCCAAAGCACCCAAAGGACGGTGCAGAACCTCCCAGCCAAGGAAAAGCAGAATTTGTACGAGTTAAACGCCACAGATTTCCAAACTCTGTGACATTTGCACTTAAAAACAAAGCAATGGTGCTGATTGCAGCCCTGTTCACATGAACAAAATGCTTGTGTTAGAACGTGGTCAAAACTAAGCAGATACACAGACATCAGAAGCGCGAGAAAAAAAGCCGTGCTTTGAAAAGGGATGCCTGCCTACACCGACAGTTCTCAGCCGAGAAGGTAAATTAATTCAGAAATAATCCCAGTCACAGTTCATAAAATGAGAAACCGAGAAAGATATTAAATTGACAGATTCACTTATCTCTGGTAGAAAGGCCCTGCCTATCTCAGAGAGGAGACTTAAACCTGGAACTATTCCTAATCCAGTAGAAATAACCTGGATTTCACAGGAAGATTTTGAGCCTATGATCCTTAGATTCTAGGCACCAAGAGAATATAGTTTTATTACTTTCGGTTGCCATTGTCAGGGATCAGAGCAACTGTCACAGAACATACAGTCTTAAAACTTCCACAAAATATGAAACTGCTGTCTTTATTGCAATCTTTTATTGCTCTGATCTTTTCAACAGGCTGTTCGGTTCTAGCCACGGCGTGTGATTAGATACTTCCACTGTATTCAGATGCAGTTTAATTTTCATATGAATGTTTATGTGAACCCATAACCCACTTAAAACACATATTATTGTTGGTTAAATAAAGCACAGACATGAGCTGGGGTATTCCATTAAAGCCAATGGGATAAATTAAAGCTAGAAGTATCATCTTTGATTAGGAGGTTTTCTAAAAAAACAATGGCACTCTCTATTTATATATATCCAAAATAGGCTGCATTGTGTTCTCTCTGTCACAACTGCACCAGTGAAGCCAAGCTGTCGAAAAGCACAAAGGAGTCCTGTAGAAACAAAATTAGGAAATTAATTGTGGACATTGTGAGGAAGCTGGACATATGGTATGCCCCACGTTTTTCTGGTGGATGCTTTACTAGCGAAGGAGGCTGATAGTTTTGTGCATTAATCTAGTTTATGGCAGGTTCCTTCCAGAAAGTTTGATGAATTTCATGAAATTTGTTGATCATGGATAAATAGAATAGAATAGAGCTGGAAGAGACCTTGGAGGTCTTCTAGTCCAGTCCCCTGCTCAGATAGGAGGACCTATACCATCTCAGACAAGTGACTGTCCAGTCTTTTCTTAAAAACCTCCAGTGATGGAGCACTCACAACTTCTGAAGGCAAGCTGTTCCACTGGTTAATTGTCCTCCCAGTTAGGAAGTTTCTCCTTAATTCCAGGTTGCTTCTCTTTGGTCAGTTTCCAACCATTGATTCTTGTCCTGCCCTTTGGTGCTTTGGAGAATAATTTGACCCCCTCTTCTTTGTGGCAGCCTCTCAAATACTGGGATACTGCTATCACATCACCCCCATTTCTTCTTTTCTTTAGAAACTTATATAAACATGTTGTTCATATATAATGAGAGGGTTTTTCAGACTGTGCCCCCTTCCCATGATGACTGATAGGATGAGGTCATTGAATTGTGCTGTTTGGTCAAGATTTTGCCCAAGAAGGCAAACAGGTCAACTGAAATCCAGCTGCCAAGTAAGATTTAGAGTAGATCAGGACCCTGGACAGTGCCACTCTTCTTCTTCTTCTTCTTCTTCTTCTTCTTCTTCTTCTTCTTCTTCTTCTTCTTCTTCTTCTTCTTCTTCTTCTTCTTCTTCTTCTTCTTCTTCTTCTTCTCCTCCTTCTCCTTCTTCTTCTCCTCCTCCTTCTTCTTCTTCTCCTTCCCCTTCCCTTTCGTTTCTTTTCAAGGTCATGAGAAGCAACATAAGAACATAGAATCATAAGCCTGATAGGAACCTCAGTAGTCTTCTCGTCCAACCCTCTGCTCAAGGCAGGAGATCTTATCCCATCCTGGTCAAACGGTTGTCCGGTCTATTTTTGAAATCAAAAATAAACAAAACAACAACAAAAACCGGATTGCTCTCACCACAAAACTTCTGAAGAAACTGCCAGAGTTTTATAAAAGGAACCAGGGGACATTTCTTCTCCAGGGAGAAGACAAGATACGGGGCCAACATAGGATCCTACTCAAGAGGCACGTAGTTTTCCCTTACATCATGAATTTTATTCATCACCCGAAGCTGAAAGGTTGTTTGCACAGCTCTGGTTTAATGTGTGAATCCAGGCATTGTAGTTTGCCAACCATGGTCTACAGCCATTTTGGTCCGAGTTATTGTGTCAACCCATCAACCTAGCGGTTCGAAAGTATGCAAATGCGAGTAGATAAATAGGTACCACATCGGTGGAAATAGTGCCATGTGTGACCACACACTCTGTGTGTGACATCATGACTGTGGAAACTTCTTTGGACAGTGTTTGCTCAATGGCCTTGAAATGGACATAAGCACTGCCCCTTAAAGTCGATTATGACTAGCCAAGCAAAATCCTCAGGGGACCCCTTATCGTGGTTTGGTCAATAAGCCATGGTTAAGCAAACACAGCTCTCTTTAGTATGAGAGGACCTCGGAAGAAGACTTATTTCATATGCATGAGTTTCTGTAGAGGCTCCACTATGTCTAATTGAATTAGTAATGTTTGTATAATTTTTTTTCTTAGAGACTCTGAGTTATTATTCTGGCTTTCAAAGGGCAGGGCAGTTTCATTACCTTTAATGTTTAACATCTGATATCAGCAGGAATGGTGTGTGTCCAGCATGGGAGAGCAAGCGAGCCAGCGAGAGATGGCTATTGAAAAAAATGGTAAAAGAAATGAATAAACAGATTAAATAAACATGAGCTCAGCTTCCTACAATATGGCAGCTTCAAACTGCGTAAGTGCTTCGGGAAGGAAAAAACATTTTAAATTACAGGCTTTGTTAGCCTGGCCTTGAAATAGATAAGTAATGGATGAAAATTCCTTTGGGAAAAAAAGACACCCAACCCTTTCTTGATATATTTGATAAAGGCTAGTTAGTACAAAGGAGAAAAATGTCTTTTAAGTCGGAAGGTCTTCGGAAAGTCAGAGATACAAGCAAAAAGAAGGGAAGTCATGTTAACTCCTTCAAACAGGCATAAAATTAGATGTTAACACATTTGAGGTATAAAATAAAAAAACAGGGCTTAGAGATAGTCTTTCTTATTTATTACACATCTCAGCTGTTTAGCTCTAGCCCCTGGGCATCAAAAATAGTTATATATATAAAGTTGGAAATGACCTAGGAGATCATCTTTATTATTATTGTTATTATTGTTGTTGTTATTACTATATTATTATTATTATTACTACTACTACTACTACTACTACTACTACTACTACTACTACTACTACTACTATTATTTCAATTACCGTAATTTCCGGCGTATAAGACGACTCAGCATATAAGACGACCCCTGACTTCGGCACTGATTTCCATGCTTTAGAGTCGTCTTATACGCCGGAAAATACGGTATTCCTTTGGCATCCTCTCCCAGGAATTATTTGACCTTTCCAGATATTGGCAGGATTGGTACAACTTAGTTGGATAGTTGAATTTTATTTCTGATGCCAACACTCAACATTAAACTTATACTGTTCACATCCTATCTGAGACTTCAGCTTTATCTCAACCTTTGGGTTCCATTCAGTCGAAAAGTTGAATTTGGTTCATTTTTTTTCTGATTCAATCTGACAAGAAAGTCACCAATTGGCAATAGGGGTTGACTGGTTTGAATGCTTGATCGAAGATTCCCCCTGATTGGACTTCAACAATTCACTCTGAATTATCGTTTTATTTGGAAAGTTTATTTGTCGAGGAGATTGAGTCCATCTGCTCTCCATCAAATCTCTGAATCCAAGCTTGACACAATTCTAATTTCCACTGTCCTGTGCTGATTTGCAAGTCTCCAAAATGTTCAGACTTCTCCTTTTCCTCTTCTCTTGTGCCTCAACTTCTTTATTACTCTACCGCGTGATGAACTGAAATCAAAGGTAATAACTCTCCGAATGAAAAATTGATAGCTCTCTACGCTCCCTCTTTTACTTCTGATTCTCCTCTTAATTTTCTTGGTTTATACCAACTGATGACAGAGGCCCATTGTTTTGCTGAAACATTAACTTCGCAAAGTCATTCCACTCCCATCTGCAGCACTAAAATTAATGATTCCCTTTGCAACATCTGTTTAATTAACTATCGGTACCATGGAAGAGGCATCCAAATACCCCAGTGACTAAATCAGGCTCAAATTAGGGAAATACGATGTTAAATTGTATCAGAGAGAGGCAGAGATTATCCTTTTGAACGCTGACATTCATTAGCTACCCGCCACCCCATGTATCTTCATAATGAAAAAGCGTCAGATGCTCTTCGCCGTAAAGTTTGTATTTAAGAACCGGCTGATCCTTTCACTGTGGCAAGGGAGAAGAGGAAGGTGCAGGAGGAAGGAAGGAAGGAAGGAAGGAAGGAAGGAAGGAAGGAAGGAAGGAAGGAAGGAAGGAAGGAAGGAGGGGAATTAGATGGTTGTCCACATTTCACCACCTCTGCAGATCTCAAAAGTCCTCTTTCAAAAGACAACTGGACTTCCTTTGTTTTTACTTGAAGATGTTCTACTTCCCATCCAAGAAGCTTCTTCCTTTCTGATAAACAGAATAACAGAGTTGGAAGGGACCTTGGAGGTCTACTAGTCCAACCCCCTGCTTGGGCAAGAAACCCTATACCATTTTTTAAACAAAGGGTTGTACAGTCTCTTCTTTAAAACTTCCAGTGTTGTATCCTTCACAACTTCGTTTCCCCTGATTCATTGTTCTCACTGTCAGGTAATTTCTCCTTAGTTCTAGGTTGCTTCTCTCCTTGATTAGTTTCCATCTGTTGCTTCTTGTCCTGCCTTCAGGGGCTTTGGAGAATAGTTTGACTCTCTCTTCTTTGGGGCAGCCCCTGAGATATTGGGAGACTGCTATCATGTCTCCCCTAGTCCTTCTCTTCATGAAACTAGGTTGACCCCCTCTTCTTTATGGAAGCCCTTTAGATATTGGAAGACTGCTGTCATGTCTCCCCTCGTCCTTCTTTTCACTAGAGTAGACATACCCCAAAACGAAACATACCCCCCTATCTCCTGTCTACAACACAGTCCTTTCAGCAGTCCCAAGAATAGAATAGAATAGAATAGAGTAGAGTAGAGTAGAGTAGAGTAGAATATAGAATAGAATAGAATAGAATAGAACAGAATAAAACATAGAATAGAGTAGAGTAGAGTAGAGTAGAGTAGAGTAGAGTAGAGTAGAGTAGAATAGAATAGAATAGAATAGAATAGAATAGAATAGAATAGAATAGAATAGAATAGAATAGAATAGAATAGAAGCTGGAAGGGACCTTGGAGGTCTTCTAGTTCAGCCCCCTGCTAAAGCAGGAGAACCTACACCATTTCAGACAAGACAAGAAATTTCCATCCCCATTTGCACTCTGATTCAGGTGATTCTGAGGTTACAGATAAACCCCCAAGTAGCCTCAATGATTCTCAGGGAGCCACCTTCAGAGGACTAATGATCAGATGAATGCAAAGGATATAAACTCTTTCATTCCTCCCATTCAGCCAGAACTGAAGAAGCTTCTTGGATGAGAAGCCAAATGTTTTCAAGAAAGCCTAGTTGCCTTTTGGAACAGCATATAAGGGGTGTGTGTGTGTGTCTTCTCTCAAGACCTGCAGATGCATTCCTGGGACTGGACCAAACGGAGGCGAACATTTTGAGAACTGTCCCTTGGGAGCTGAGATGGTGGCAGACGCTACTCCAATGGGATAGTTGGGGGGACTCCGATATTGTAAAGAATTGGGGGGGAATGTCAAAACCCTTTCGGGGACTCCACCATATTGTGCCCAGTTTTGTTTTGTTTTGTTTTTAAACAAATAAACAAACAAAACCAAGCTGGTTCTGTCAATCTTACCATAGGGGAGGGTGGGGTGGAGAGGGAAGGACGGTCGTCATGACAACAAAGGCCATGTAAAATTAGAAGCTTGCAAAACGCACCAGGTCCGGCAGCATCTTATAGACAAGGAGATGAAAGAAATAAAGGCAATGAGGCAGCTAGCTGAGGAGGGAAGAGAGTGCCCCTCCCATGAGATTTTTCCATGTATTTTCCAAGGAAACATAGATCTCAAAAACTCAGTGCCCTCTTAAGCCTATACATGCACTAGCAATCAATTGGCGGTGTCTATTTCACTCTCCCTATTCAGGGGGGCCTACTCCTAACCTTGAGTGGGCTTGTCCCACCATGGGATTTTCCCAAGTATTTTTCCCAGGAAGTATAAACAGGGCGGGATCGACAACAAAGAGCTTTAGAGCACAGATAAAATAGCTGTCAATGCTGCAAATATTGTATATTCTTGCTTTTGACAATATGTAGAATTGTCTGGTAATTATGGGGTTAATACAGAGCAGAAGGGGAGTTGGGGGTAAAGCCCGGGGAAAGAAAGAGGAAGAAAACTTTTGACCTTCACACTAATTGGATAATGTGAGATATGACGGCTAATTTAGGGAGGGAACATGCTGATAATTTAACTGCTCAGAGGAAGAGAACTTAGATCCTAGCATCCCTCCGTTGTGCCTGTGCCAACATTTTGTAACAATAAAAGACTTTTAGGAAAATAAATGCCTGGAAGTTCTTTGGAATGTTTCATTAGCCGGAACCACAACAATAGTGTTCGATGGATAGGCCTTTGGGAATCATAATGTCTGTGATAATGCTGTGAACTTCAGATTGAAGGGATCTTGGGAATTCTGCCTCCAGGTTTTGTGAGAAAGGGTGTTGCTTCATGCACCCTTGTTAGAATACCTGGATGTAGAATTTGCATGAAGAGTATCTCTTTCATTTACAGTCCCAGGATTTCTTTTTTCTTTCCCTTTCCTTTCCCTTCCCTTCCTTTTCCTCTTTCCTTCCTTTCCCTTCCCTATTTCCCTTTCCTTTCCCTCCCTTTCCTTTCCTTTCCTTTCCTTTCCTTTCCTTTCCTTCTCTTCCCTTCCTTAGCACACCTTGACTGTAAGCATAAACACATTTTTAAAAACTATATCAAAGATGAAGGTTTACCCCCTATACTGTAAATATTCCAGGGGAAGGAAAGGAAGTCTAATAAACCATAATTCTGTTTTATCTGAGCTGGGTTTATTTAAGCTCCATTGATTTTAATTAGAGATTTAAGCAGGTGCTTAACTTTGGCTGGATTTTGTGCCTGGATTCTAGCAATTAGGAGACGTTGGGATTATTTTTAATGATGAGCAAACTCCGTGTGGCTCCGGATGTGATCAAGAACATCATTATTAAATACTTGGAGGGAAAGTCTGCAGAAGTGATGACAAAGAACCGAAGGCATCTTTCATTCACTTAAGTCAAGGTGCAGAGTGCGCCAATGTATTTTTTTCTAGAACATGGAGCATAAAAAGATACTTAGGGGACTGGAAGCTAAAACCTATGAGGAACAGTTGCTGGAACTGGATATGACTACTTTAATGAAAAGAAGGACTAAGGGTGACATGATGACAGTCTTCCAATATTTGAGGTGCTGCCACAAAGATGAGGGGGGTCAACCTCTTCTCCAAAGCACCTGAAGGCAGGACAAGAAGCAACGGATGGAAACTAACCAAGGAGAGAAGCAACCAAGAACTAATTGAGAACAATTAATCAGTGGAACGACCTGCCTCCAGAGGTTGTGGGTGCTCCCTCAATGGACGTTCTCAAGAAGAGATTGGACAACTATTTGAAATGCTATAGGGTTTCCTGCTTGAACAGGGGGTTGGACTAGAAGACCTCCAAGGTCTATTCTATTCTATTCTATTCTATTCTATTCTATTCTATTCTATTCTATTCTATTCTATTCTATTCTATTCTATTCTATTCTATTCTATTCTCTACTCTACTCTACTCTACTCTGCTCTACTCTATTCTTCTATTCTATTCTATTCTATTCTATTCTATTCTATTCTATTCTATTCTATTCTATTCTATTCTATTCTATTCTACTCTATTCTATTCTAAGACCAATGGTTAAACAACCCACCAATGAAGTATCCACGACAATAAACATGCAGTGCTAAGAAAGAATACATTTCCCTTTTCTCCACACAAAGAATTGGTCTGTCTAATGTAGATTGGGTAAACATTGGAGGAGGCTGGAAGACATCCTAAATTCTGTTATTCTGTGTGTTTTTTTGTTTGTTTTTTGAAGACAATTCAAGAGAAAAAGCGCAATCCAGCGAAGTCAGCAGGTCTAAAACAGTTTGAATGTTTGCCTCTTCTCCTGCTCCTTACAATAAGCAAACACCTGTGTGTGAAGCATCTCGAGTGGCTTACACAAAAGATTTAATGGGTTTTCTGCTTCTAACTATTTTCGAAACACCTTTGCCTGGCTGTTCTGGTGAAATTCAGCGTGGGCCGAGAAGGAGCTTTTGTAAGAGGCCAAGAATTGTTTCCTCAATGGCCGAGGCAGCCGAGCACTTGAGCCAGCAGTTCCTCTGTAGTTCTCCAAGAATGACCCCTTGGCATGAGAATGTGTGAACGACATCCTAGGTAAGAACCACATGACAATCCAGAAGGAGAGATGGAAGGTGGGACACCACTTTTCTCCCCCCCCCCCCGGGAAAGGATGTCCCGTCTTTAAGGACTCGCTCTCACTTTCACAGTTTGTGAAACGCAATTGTACACAGTCAGAAGAATAATTTGGGATTCTGACTCAAACCGGCATGGCACAAGAATAAATTAAAAAATGAGATCCAAACAGCTGCGAGGAAAGAAGAAATGCTTATTCTTAAAAGCAAAACAAGCTGCAGAGAAATGGGGTACAGCAGCAGATTTTTATAGGGGTCACTCCATCACTGGAGATTATTAAGAAGAAGCTGGAAAGTCACTTGTCTGAGATGGTATATACAGTAGGTTCTCCTGCTTGAGCAGGGGGCTGGACTAGAAGACCTCCAAGGTCCCTTCCAGCTCTATTCTATTCTATTCTATTCTATTCTATTCTATTCTATTCTATTCTATTCTATTCTATTCTATTCCATTCCATTCCATTCCCTATTCTATTCTATTCTATTCTATTCTATTCTATTCTATTCTATTCTATTCTATTCTACTCTACTCTACTCTACTCTATTCTATTCCCTCCATTTCATATTCTCTTCTCTTCTCCTCTCTTCTCCTCTCTTCTATATTCCATCCCGTCCCGTCCCGTCCCATCCCGTCCCGTCCCATCCCATCCCATCCCATCCCATCCAATCTAATCTAATCTAATCTAATCTAATCTAATCTAATTCTAAACAATGATAACTAGGGTCCAGGATGTTTGTGTGATGGCTGCTGTTGTTCTCTCCTCTAACTTGCAATCGGATGGCTTGCTAGCTACTGTCTAGCTAATATCTTCCTTTGAAGGTTTTTTTTCTCTCTCTCCTTCCTTTGTGCAAACGAAATATAATTATGTGGCCTAGAGATGTGACATACGCTGCCGTCACTGTCGGAAATGTATAGCTTCATAGCTCTTACAAGCTGCCAATGGTGCTGGGGGCGGGAAGGATCCCATCCCATCCTCATTTCCTCCAGGCAATTGTGCCCCCTCACATCCGCACAATGACCAAAACACCTTGCTTTCATTAAGAGATACCATCTCTTCTTTAATGGAGCTAAGCTGCCGAGATTAGCTTACCTTGAATATATTTGGAGCTGTCACGCCGCTCCGGCAAAGAGGCACAAGCCATTACCACTGAGAATCCTCCATTCTTTCCCTTGCGAGAAAAAAAAAGAGAGGCACATTTCATGTTCAAAACACTTCAGATCTAATAACAGAAAATTATCTTGATGTAGCCACTTTGGCTGGGAAGGAGCTGGGAAGAAAGTGGGTGAGAATTGCAGTGGATTTAAGGAAAGGAGGCGGGAGGGAGGGAAGGGGGGGGGGAAGTTGCTGCTTCTCCATCTTCCCACCCATCCCTTGGAGGGGGAAATTGAAATGGAACGAGGGGATGTCAATGGGAGGGAAAGAGAAACGAGAATTGAAAGGAGGGCGAAGAAAAAGCCGAGGAGACGAGAGATATTTTCCCCCTTGCTGCAGTTTAAAAAAAGCTTCTTGAAGTGGCACTTCTGAAGCCAAAGAGTGGCTTTCCAAGGTGGACTTGAGGAACCAAAAATCTCCCTCTGGTTTCTCTTGGGAAGAGAATTCCTCCTGTCTCGTGGGCAAGAACGGTCAACGGAATCATCTCCGGGAATCCAATCTCCCGTTCCTAAGAAGAGCCTGGGCGAGGGGTTATTTTTCTCCTGTGGGGTTTTACTGCAAATCTAGTTTGATATAGTAGTTAAGGCACTAGGCAAGAAAGTGGGAATTCTAGTCCCACTTGAGGCATGAAAGCAGCTGGGTGACTTTGGGCCAATCACCAGGAGATGGTGAGTACTAGTCCCGTCTTAAGCATGAAAGTCAGTGGGTGACTTTGGGCTGATCACCAGGAGACGGTGAGTTCTAGTCCAGTCTTAAGCATGAAAGCAGCTGGGTGAGTTCTAGTCTGCCTGATGTAGGAAAGCCAGCTGGGTGATTTTGGACCAGTCGCCAGGAGATGGGTGAGTTCTAGTCCCGTCTTAAGCATGAAAGCCAGCTGGATGACTTTGAGCCAGTCCCACTCTCTCTCTCTCTCAGCCCAACCCACCTCACAGGGCTGTCGTTGTAAGGAAAATAGGAAGAGGGAGGTGAACGTGTTGGACATGTTCACTGCCTTGAGTTATTTGTAGAAATAATAAAGGCAGTAAAATACAATCAGCAAGGAAGGAAGGAAGGAAGGAAGGAAGGAAGGAAGGAAGGAAGGAAGGAAGGAAGGAAGGAAGGAAGGAAGGAAGGAGCTTCTGAATGCAGAATATTTCAGTGAAAGAGAGAACAATCAGACATTGCCTTTGAGAAATAAGAGCAAGATCCTCAGGCAGCTAGTCCTTGACTTACAAGGACTTACACTTAGCGACCGTTTGAAATTACAACGGCATTCGAAAGTGCGGCTCCTTGCTTTGACGACCCTCGCACGTGGTCAAAATTTGGGTGGGTGCTAGACAACCGGCACGTCTCCCTCGACTGGAAAAAAAAATCCATCAAATGGAAAAAACAAACAAACAAACAACCTATTCTCTTTTCTCAAACAGAGGAAAAGGCTAGGAAAAGAAAAAGTAACACAGAATTTCTCCGATCGGGATAAAAAAAACCCCCAAATAAATAAAAGGGAAGGGGAGGAAGAGAGAGATGGGAGGAGGGAGTTTGTCCATTTTGAAGAGTTAGAATTTGAAAAAAAAAATATTAACCGTTTTGAATGTGGCTTTCCTCGAAGGGATGCTCCATCTGCTGGTGTGTGGCTCCTTCGTTGACAAATTTCCTTTGGGCCAAACGAGGTATGTTTTTCTAATAATCCATCACATTATAAGTCCTTTCCTGGGTATGTTTCTTATTCTGGGTTGTTTATTCAGTTGGGTTTTTTTAGCAAATTGTCAGCTCTAAGCATCTCGGATCCCTGAAGATGGAATCTCAGGGTAAATGTAAGCCTGCAACCCCCAAGAGGTATATTGTTAATTCCAAAGCTGTCCCTTCCACACAAATCATGGGCGATGAGCATTTGGAGCCAACGGAGCTTACGAGTTGTAAAGATGGAGAGAAAAATAGCCTTCCTTCTCTAGCTGAGGTGGGTAATTCCACCCAGATTATATGAAAGGCAGATGAAAACCCTAATCCTAGACCAGCCAGGAAATTATTGATTTAGACCTTTTTTGCCTAAAAATTTGATGGGTTCCAATAGCACTTCTGACTCACATTATGAGAGAGAGAGAGAGAGAGAGAGAGAGAGAGAGAGAGAGAGAGAGAGAGAGAGATGGAGGGAGGGAGGGAGGGAGATGTAGGGAGAGAGACATATGGAGGGGGAGAGAGAGCGATGGAGGGGAGAGAGAGATGGAGGGAGAGAAATGGAGGGAGATAGAGAGATGGAGAGAGAGATATGGAGGGAGGAAGAGAGAGACATATGGAGGGAGAGAGAGCACGCAATGGAGAAGGAGATGGAGGGAGGGAGAGGGAGAGAGAGAGAGAGAGAAAGAGAGAGATATGAAATGAGGCTACAAATTATGCACACACATCATTTTGCAGAAATTAGAGAGATTGAACAACAGAGAAAAACCTACTGCCTCAGTTCCACCTTGACAAGCTAAATATGGCTAAGCCAAGCCCATCTGAATAGACTTTTCAGCAAGATCTCGGCTGAATTTTAGTATGTGGAGATCCAGAAGGTGAGAACAAATAATCCATCAATCAAAACGTAGAGCCTGTCTTGAATAGTTCTTCTTTTTTTTCCTTTTCTTTTTTTTTTTTGACACAGCTCTTTCACTCCAATGTGACTTTTATCTGTCATTCCTCTATTATAAATTAAATATTCCTCCATCTCAAGAGGGAAGATTTGAGATTTATTATCTCCTGGAGAACCATCAGGAGCCGAAGCCCTCCAAAACACCGGATGACTTAACCTTGTTTTCTAATGAGGGAGGGGTGTCTGATTCATCATACGACTTCCCCACGGTTGGAAGAAAGCGGGTCTCCCCGTGACACAGGATCTGCTGGCAGCCAGAGGTTGGGAAGGTGGCCAGCTTATCAAAAGACACCTAATATCTTTTTTTTTTTTTAAAGACATAGGAAATATAATTGGTGACAGTCACCGAGGCGCTGAAGTCTGAAGGGAAAGAGACTCAAACCTGCTGTGGGCTTTTAATAGCGGTGTGTAATGCCTTTTGCAAACATCTGTAAGGCTCCAAGGGTTACCCTTTATTCTGTTATGTGTCTCGGTCCCTGGGGTTTGGGGGGGGGAGTGGAGAGATGACTCCCTACAGGGCACCCCCTGCCCTCTACATCTCAATAGCCCTTCTGTCAGGCTGGCTTGCCAGCAAATCTTCTCTCTGTTTATCTCATAATGGCCATTATGCCGTCATTGAAATAAGATGGATGGAGTCATTTGGCCTGCAAACCTGCTTTGTCTCTCTCTCTCTCTCTCTATGCCATGACACACCAAGGGAAGGGGAGGCGGGGGAGATATCACAGGAATATGATTATCCTTCAGGGTTCGCCGTAGACCTTCCCGGTAGAGTTTGCTTAGCCCCAAGCCCGCTAGGATGGCCTGGAAGAAAATATTGCCTGAAGCAACCTTCAAGAAAAACCAAGTGATCGTAGGTAGAAACATCACCAGAAGGTCATAGTCCCTTGATGTTCCTCACTGTGATCAGCGTCTCAGTGGAGGGTAAAAGCAAGGAGGAACCTGCACGACACTTCTACAGGGCTATCTGTTCCAATATTTGAAGGGCTGTCACAAAGAAGAGGGGGGGGTCAACCTGTATTCCAGAGCCCCTGAAGGCAGGACAAGAAGCAATGGATGGAAACTCATCAAGGAGAGAAGCAACCTGGAATTAAGGAGAAACTTTTTGACATTGAGAACAATCAACCAGTGGAAGGGCTTGCCTCCGGAAGTTGTGGGTGCTCCATCACTGGAGGTTTTTAAAGAAGACACTGTCTGAAATGGTATAGGGTCTCCTGCTTGAGCAGGGGGTTAGACTAGAAGACCTCCAAGGTCCCTTCCAACTCTGATAGTCTGTGCTCTGTTATTGATAAAAAAAGAATATTTGTAGCTCAGGGCTGAACTGAGGAATTGTTGGGTGCTCTCAAAGGTTGGCGGTTGTCTTGCAAACGTTTCATGGCCCAAATAGGTATCATCATCAATGCTAGAAGAAACGGGGGTGACATGATAGCAGTATTCCAGTATTTGAGGGGCTGCCACAAAGAAGAAGGCATCAAACTATTCTCTAAAGCACCAGAGGGCACAACAAGAAACAATGCTTGGAAACTGATCATAGAGAGAAGCAATCTAGAATTAAGGAGAAACTTCCTGACAGTGAAGACAATTAACCAGTGGAACAGCTTGCCACCAGAAATCATGGGCGCTCCATCACTGGAGGTTTTCAAGAAGAGACTAGACAGACACTTGTCTGAAATTGTATAGATTCTCCTGCTTGAGCAGGGGGCTGGATTAGAAAACCTTCAAGGTCCCTTCTAGCTCTAGTCTATCCCAATCTAGAAGGGAATGGGGTTTGGTCTCTGATTATATTCTTTCATTCACTTACTCATTCATACAAAGTCAGTACCTTAGAGAAACAAAATCTCCCCAGTTCTATGGAAGCTTGCAAAGAGTCAGCAGCATGGAAACCTTTCAAGGACATTCTAACAGGTGTGAAGAAGATAGCAGATGGTTCCCCTAACAAGGAGAGCGTGTTTACATGAGCTCCATTGACATTTGGGGAGGACTGGCTAGGAAAGTCATTGTTATATGCTACGGTCTGATGCCTTGGGACTTTAGAGCTAGTTTTTCCTCGCCTTTACCAATCTATGTATTCAATCTTTATTTATTATTATTATAGAAAATTTATATTGCCGCCTACTTGCACATGGCAACTCAAGGCGGCTTACCACAATAAACAGTAAGCTTTTCAGGAATGAAAATAATCCTGGACTTTTCTTTGGATACTCGGGCTGGGAGGTTGACACAGTCCTTTATTGCTGGACTCTTTGTTGTGACACCTAATAACCTTCATTTAGGCCCACTCAACCCCCACGATGGAAGATCCCCAGTTTCAGTGGCAAACCTGACATTCCCCGCTCCCTTGCTTTGCTGTCAACCCGCCACGTTTTCTTGCTCCTTATTACGCTGGCTGACTCCTGCCCTGTCACTTATTACATGTTCTGTTTTCCACTCTGTGATTAAAATAATGAGGTTGAGTGTCAGCAAGTGGCACAAACCTTTGGAGGAAAGGCGATGATCGGAATTATTTCCTTTATGTTCACTTGCGCTCTATTAACTCGGGAGAAAGTCGGGAGACCTCTCCTTCAATTACGACGTCTTCTGCATCTCACAGATGGTAATTGTCTTTTTAGTGTTTTTTTCCCCTCTTCTCCTTCTCCCAGCCTCCATCCATTTCTGACCTAATGCCAGGCTAAAGAGAGAGAGAGAGAGAGAGAGAGAGAGAGAGAGAGAGAGAGAGAGAGAGAGAGAGAGAGAGAGAAACAAGGGAGGGGTTTGCATTGATTATTTCGGGTGATTCTAGAAGGATGTTGCATGAGGATGTAAATTTTAACCAAGAGAGGAAGGCTACCAGGGTTTACAAAAATAAATATAGGGAAAGCCATCACTTTGGAATGACCCTATCCAGAACACATCAAGCTAGTTTTCCCACAACAATAGAAGACTAACCCATTTCACAACTACAACTGTAAGTTAAGTAGACTAGGGTTGTTCAACTCAGGCCAGTTTGATCAGGTCATTTGTACATCTTCAGAAAAAGAAAAAAAAATCACTCTAGTGGGTTTCAGTTGTGTGGATTGAACTGTCAAAATGAACATTGTGTTCATTCGGCCTCTTAAAATGTAGCTATTGTCCATAGGCAGGAAATATCCCCGTAGGTCTGAAATCAATACATTTCCCAATGGATGAATTTTTCGCTTTTAAAATCCTGGGGGTTTTGTTTATACAATCTCAGATTATCCAGAAGAGAAGGAAGAGTTGGCTTGCAGCCTTGAACGGGAGTGTCAAATTTGATCCCACGACGATGTTCCATTTGCTCCCCTGCAATTAAGATTTGTGCTATGAGACGACACGACAACCAAGAACGCCTAAACCAATCTTCTCCCAGCCTCTCCCCTTTGTTTGTGTTGTTTGTGTAGGCATGCACGTACCAGGCGAGGCCTAACCGCACTCTTTTGCGAGTCTCTCTCCTCCTATCTCTGCACCTCTATTTAAATAGCTCCTTTTAGCACATTCATCACCTCCCTCCCTCCGTGGGTAAATTTCAAAGGAGGTTTTTATCTCGTGATATGCCCTGCATAAATACATTTGTATTCATAAAAGCAACATCTTGCTCAGCTGAGAATCACACCGCCCTGAGAAATCAAGTGGCTAACAAACAGTCCTGATCTTTTCCGGAGGAGACACAAATCAGATCGGGTCAGGCAGGGATGTGTAAATATCCACTTCTCCCAGAGCCTTCCTAATTATGACTAACCGAAGTTTAGGAAGTGGGGGGCACTGGACTTCCATAAGGATAGGGGGGAAGCGTCGGACTTCAAGCCGACTAATGAATTGCGTGCCTCTTTTTCTGTGGGGAAAAAGTCCTACCAGCTGCTCCTATTCTGCTCTCAAGGTGCTTTTGGCCTAATGAAAGCAAGATCACGCTTGCACAGCAGCTGATGGACGAGGAAAGGAATGATGGAGAACCACAAGGCCGTGTGGGTCTTTCTAATTCGGTCATCCTTAATCTGGAATACAGATTTCCCAGCCTGGCTGAAAAGGGCTTCCCATTTGGGAAAATTATCAGAGATGGTATCGGAATCCGGTGCTTTGTGCAGATAAGCACTGATCATGTTACCTAGTTTAACAGAGTAACAGACTTGGAAGGGACCTTGGAGGTCTTCTAGTCCAACTCCCTGCTCAAAGAAGAAGAGGATTCAACCTCTTCTCCAAAGCATATGAAGGCAGGACAAGAAGCCTGGATGGAATGGAATAGTTTCCAATGAGTGGAAACTAACCGAGGAGAGAAGCCACCTAGAACTAAGGAGAAACTTCCTAACAGTGAGAACAATTAGCTAGTGGAATGACTTGCCTCCAGAAGACCTGGGTTAGAAGACCTCCAAGATCCCTTCCAACTCTGTTATTCCTTTGTTCCCATATTTGAGGGGCTGCCACAAAGAAGAGGGGGTCAGCCTCTTCTCCAAAGCACCTGAAGGCAGGATAAGAAGCAATGGATGGAAACTAATCAAGGAGAGGAGCAACCTAGAACTAAGGAGAAACTTTCTAAAAGTGAAAACAATTAACCAGTGGAATGGCTTACCTCCAGAAGTTATGGGTGCTCCAACACTGGAGGCTTTTAAGAAGAGATTGGATAGCCATTTGTCCGAAATGGTATATCTGAGCAGGGGGTTGGACTAGAAGACCTCCAAGGTCCCTTCCAACTCTGTTAGTCTTTCTACGATCATATGTACCCATCCCTTCAAATGACCCAAATGACCTATATCGTTCTGGACCAAATAAAGTCCAGAATGATACAGGATCTCATGCCATGGGCAGGAGGTTGGACTAGAAGACCTCCCCAGTCCCCTCCAACTGTTATTCTATGTTCTATCTGGACATACCCAAGATGTCTCCTTCTCCTCTTTCATAATTAGGGTGCTATCGGTACAAATGAGCTTCACGCATCAAGTTGATAGGTCCAAGGGCTAAAGAGCTTGCAATCTGACTCCAGGAATGGCTTCTCTCTGTAGCTCCAGTGAATTATGTGCTCCCTCATAAGATGGGGAACAGCAAACATTAATAAGGCACATGAGAAGTTTGGCAAGTCAAGCATATCGAGAGCATCTGCCACCAAGGGGCAAATTGCCAAGTTTTTCTCCCAAGGGAATGACAATTGAATCGTATGTTCGCCAAGGTATACATTGAAAGTGTGTGTGTGGGGGGGGAGGGAATACACATCCTTCAGAGCCTTCTTGCCAAATGCAATCTGCTCCCAAGAAAGAGATTACAAATTAAAACTGCACGTAGACAAACGTATCACTTGAATACAATGCCCCCCCCCACACATACTTCTTGTATGGAGCAAAGGGGAACCATTTCAACAAGGCATCTGTAGGAATTTGACATTAAAAAAAAAAGACAAAAACCCTGAAAGACACCAGAAAAACTAGCACGTGTTGGATAGCGTTGGTTGCAGCAGAAAAAAAATGCACGGAGCAGAATACAGAATAACAGAGCTGGGAGGCCAAGAGCAGAACAGAGATTGGGGAATAACAGTTGGAAGGCTGCGAAGCCACAAAGCCATGAAAACAACTCTTGAACACCTTGGGATGTGGGTGGTGGATCTAGATCAGGGGTCTTCAAACTTGGCCATTTATGATTCTGGGAGTTGAAGTCCACAAGTCATAAAAGGGCCAAGTTTGAAGACCCCTGGTTTATATGGTCCATGCTGGCTGAGGAATTCTGGGAGTTGAAGTCCACAAGTCATAAAAGGGCCAAGTTTTAAGACCCCTGATCTAGATAAAACTTTCCAAAGGAGGAGAGATAAAGGGATACCAAATATGACTTTGAGAAATCTGAATGAAACGGGTGGAAAAAAAACACCCACGGGGAAGGTCCACCAGCTTCTTTCTTGACTCCTTGAGAAAAAGAGCAGAGTCTATCTTGGAAAGCCAGCTCAATTGGATCAGGTTAAGGTTCTAAGCGGTGAAGAGGTCAAGCAGATCCAAAGAGTCCTCCAAGGAGAAACAAGAGGAGCTGCTTAGGTAGGACCAGGTTTTATAGAGGCTGAGAATTCTCCTTGTTGGGGAGACAGCTTTCCGTCTAATATTCCTTCTTGTCTTAGAGGAAAATGGTTAAATCTCTGAGGATTAAGGCCCAGTGGGCAGCTGAAGACGAGCGTTAGCTGAAGCAGGACTGTCTTACTTCAAAACAAGTATTACCTGGGGGAAAAGCAACAAGCCTGGCAGATAGAAGCAAGCTTATTGCTCAGTCTTCCGTTTGCTTGCCTTCTTCATCTCTGGACACCGTACTCTCCTGTTCTGTAACTGCTGGACCATGTGGTGGGTCTTAAGACTTCGTTATAGCTTCTTTGTCTTGCCTGCCCCATGGATTTATCACTGCCAAGAGAATCCTGAAGAGCCTGGCTGTGGAAGAGTATTGACCTGTAAGCCTCTTTCTTCTTTTAATTTGTTGGCTTCTGCTCATCGAGAAACACCAGGCTTCTGGCTAAAGGATTTGTGGCTTTCTTAGCTGAAAAACCCAATGTGGTATTATTTTCAGATTTATATATCAGTGCTGGAAAAGAATGGGGTTTTCAGGGAGGAGGAGGAAGGGGGGGGGGAAAGGAGGACTGTAGGGTCCATGATGCTTTTTGATGGCATCTAGGTCCCACTAGTATTTTTCACGTGTGCCTAAAAAAAATTGCTATGTCAATAGAAGAGAATATTTGTAGCTCAAGGTTGAACTGTGGCGTCCTTGGTGGTCTTTAAGCTTGGTTGACTTCTTGCAGACATTTCATTACTCAACTAGGTAACGTCATCAGTGCTGGAAGAGAATGGGGTTTTCAAGGAGGAGGAGGAGGAGGAGGACTGTGGGGTCCTTGATGCTCTCTGAGCTCGACTGGTTTCTTGCAGACGTTTCATTCCCCAATTAGGTAATATCATCAGTATCTTTGTATCCAATTTCCCGATGTTTAAGGGGCACGTTTAACATGCTGTTGGTCTTCCTCATTTAACTTTCCCCCACAAAAACGTCTCGAGGTACATTTCTCATGATGAAACCCTGAGCATTCAGTGTAGAAGTGGTTGTGAGGCACTTCTAGAAAATAACCTCTTCCCACTCTTGATCTTTCAGCACTTGAAGCCTTCACAGAGTTTGGTTTGTGTGTTTTGTGTGCTTTGAAAGGAGCGCAAACTCCTCCGGTCCCCATAGTGAACTTCCCAAATGAAAACCTTCTCAAAATTGGTCCTGACCAATTGGTGCACACACATCCTGTGGTTTTCTGCAAGATGGAGAGTGACATTCTGGCCCTCATCCCTTAAAGTAGTGCCCTTTGGATCTGAAAGACAGGTGGTGGGTTTTTTTTCCCTCTGCAGCCAGCTGTGGCTTGTTCAAAAACAAAGTCATCCTTCTTCTCTTCGCGGTGCTTTGACTGTCATTTAAAGCCATTCGGCCTTGTGCGTTTCCCCCCAGAAAGATGGACTGGCCCTGTCATGTTCACCTGCTGTTTGTGTAAAAACAATAATTGTAAAAAAAGGAAGTTATGAACAGTTTGTCAGTTCTGGTTGCTGAGAGCAACTAGGAAGACGGCACTTAGAGATCGCTGAAGTGCCACGGTGCTGGATGGATTTTTTTTATTTTGTTTTTATTATTTTTTACCTTGGTTTTAGGGATTCATTTGTCAGGAGAAGTCTGCCTTTTCAGAAGAAGCTAAACAAAATATTTCTGGATGCTTAAAACCATGGTTAACTTGTTGCAGGCTTCTCGCCCGTTGCCTCAGCTAGTTCCTCAGGAAAGCAAAACTGTTGAATGTCTATGGAGGTCCTCCGTCATCCAAGGTCATCATCTTCTTCCTCTTGTGCCGTATCCATTATTGGATGTTGGCAATCCTGTTTTTATCAGCAGCTGCACGAACAAGTGCTGCTGAGTTTTCTCCAAACCAATCCCTTAGATTTTGAAGCCACGATGTTCTTCTTCTGCCTGGACCTCGTTTGCCTTCCATCTTTCCCTGGAGGATGAAATGGAGTATGCCATATTTTTCTGGGTGTCGCATCACATGTCCGAAATATTCCAATTTTCATTTTTTAATTGTTTTGATGATTTCCCTTGGCTTTCCCAGGTGGCTTATCACCTCCTCATTTCTGATCTTGTCAACCCAGCTTATACGTAACAGCCGCCTGTAAATCCACATTTCAAATGCTTCTAGTCTCTTCAGGTGGCCTTCTGTCAGAGACCAGCTCTCTACTCCATAGAGCAGGATAGAAAAAATATAGCATTTGACCAGCCTGATTTTCAGTCTTAGGCTTAGGTCGTGACTGCAGAAGACCTTTTATAATAAAAATAATAGTAAAGTTGGAAGGGACCTTGAAGATCCTCTAGTCCAACCCCCTGCTCAGGCAGGAAACCCTACACCATTTCGGACAAATGGCTGTCCAGTCTCTTCTTAAAAACCTCCAGTGTTGGAGCATTCACTGCTCCACTGGTTAATTGTTCTAACTGTCAGGAAGTTTCTCCTTAGTTCTACATTGCTTCTCTCCTTGATGAGTTTTCACCCTTTGCTTCTTGTCCTGCCTTCAGGTGCTTTGGAGAATAGCTTGGCTCCCTCTTCTTTGGGGTAGCCCCAAAGAAGACAGGGTCAGGTTGCTCACCAGAGCACCAGAGGGAAGGACGAGAAACAATGGTTGGAAACTGATCAAAGAGAGAAGCAATCTGCAATTGATAAACATCCTCACAGTGAGGACAATCAACCAGTGGAACAGCTTGCCTTCAGAAGTTGTGGGCGGTCCATCACTGGAGGTTTTTAAGAAGAGGCTGGACAGTCACTTGTCTGAGATGGCATACGTCCTCCTGCTTGAGCAGGGGGCTGGACTAGAAGACCTCCAAGGTCCGTTCCAGCTCCATTCCATTCCATTCCATTCTATTCCTCTATATACTCTACTCTACTCTACTCTACTCTACTCTACTCTACTCTACTCTACTCTACTCTACTCTACTCTACTCTACTCTACTCTACTCTACTCCATTCCATTCCACTCCACTCCACTCCACTCCACTATTCCATTCATATTATTCCTAAACCTTTGGGATGCATCCGTGATGGCCACTTTGGGCTGGGCTGCTGATTGGTTCAAGGTGACCTCCGTGGGCTCGCCATGCTAAATATCTATGGAGATTTTCAGTCATCCAGGTCATGGTTGTCCCAAAGATGCTTTTTTCAGGAGGCAACTAGACTTTCTTTGTTTTTTTCATCTTCAAGAAAGGCGAAGAAAGCCCAGGCCTCTTGATAAAAACACCTTTGGATTCTTCATGCTGACAGGTCTCCATGGAACAACCTACACATGTCGGCAGACCAGCATAGGGAGGATATAAATATCATCGTGTTCCCGTTCTAATGAAGTTTAGCGCTTTGCTCATGTTTTTGCTAAGTGCTGCAGAAGCGTTAATTAATCAAATGTCACACTTCGCCAGCTAAGCTCTGATTCCCTGTTATGCCAGCACAGGAGCAGTGACCTGTTAATAAACCCCTTTCCTGTGGTGAGGCTCACACTTGTGTGTGCATTTTTTAATTTTTTGTTTTTTTTTAAAAAATCATTCTACTGATGAGCATTCAGTTAGGACAACCTTGAGAAAACGAGCCATTAATTCAGGCAATGATGTTAAGGACCCTCCAGTCTTGTTCATCTTCACTCTCAGAATATCTGCGGAAAGTTTTCCCGGCAGATCACGTGTGGGTTGCGCCGGGATTGCGCAACATGTTGAGCAAGGTCAATAGAAGCAAAGCTGATGGATTAGTAAGCTGGCTGTGTGTGTTGTGTGGAAGTAGCATCTCTGGGGTCATTACAGATCAGCTCTGTAGAATTGTCGGCTTCTTTTGAAATGGCTCTTTGCAGTTCTCCTTTCTGTATTTTGAACAAACTGGGTTTTTTTATGCTTAGATCTGGTCAGGCGCAAAGGATCAGGACCACACTTGAAGTTGCCGTTCATAAGTTTGATTGCTCAAGCCTCTACACAAGAATCTAGTTAAGTAATGTTCAATTCCAAAATTGCTGCCAGATTTGGGTCAACGGAATTCAAGAGGGATTGGACTCTTTGTGGCAGCGTAACGATTCTCAGCTGATGATGCGCCTAACTCCACCTCCCAAGTCTGCCTGTTCTTCCTCTCTGAAAAGTAATAACCCAGGCTAAAACTGGATGGTTCCACCCCAGATTTCCTTTTTTTTCTCCTGTTTGCACTTTTGTTTAATGTGTTTGTCTTCTGTTTTATTTACTACTGGAAAGAAGAAACATTTGTTTGGAGAATCCTTAGAGATAGATTCTCGCCTTTCAGAATTGCCCAAAGCATATATATACACGAGAGCCCTCTTTTCACTGGGCAATCCTTGTGCCTTCTGTGGCTCTCTTGGTTTCTCACACATCCCAAGGGGAAACATCAGGAAGAAATCCACCTCAGAGGAGGGGGTGGAGCAGCCACAGAGGTTGCAGCAGGACAGGGAGATTAAATTCACTCTGATCTACATCTTTGCTAGGAACTCAAAGTTGAAGCAGTTGGATTTTTTTATTTTTACTTTGGAGGCATTTTATTCAATTTGACGGTTCAGATCCTCTTTCTGATCGGTTTGGGAACAGCAGTTTGGTTTGAAGAATTTGAAGAATTCCAATTAAAACTTCACACAGTGGAAAGGCCGTCACTGGTCGTACCTGCAGATCCTTTCACAGTTCTTTCGCTTTGGGGCTCTTGGGTAGGAGAGGACTCTTGATTTCAGCATCCTCTGGGCACGAGAACATTATTTTTGGTTTGTTTTGACCACTGCTCGCTTGCGCTCTTCGATTTAATAAGCAGATAAAGTTATCTGATTGCCTTAGGATGGCTAGCAATGGTCAGGAGGAGCTCACTGTGTTATGGGAATGTTAGCGGAGTTAATTAGATTAGAGTTAGCTCCAAAAGAGAGTTAGAACTCAGCTCCAGCTTTGCCTAAGGCTAAGCTAACTTCGTCCCAGTTGTCTGTGAGGTGAAAACTCCCCAACTTAGTCCATTGTCTGGTGTTACCTGCCTAGTCCTCTGAGAAAAAAGAACTGGAGGGAAAGAGCAAATGAAAGAGTTTTACCCACAATGTTGAACTCCATTCCTGGAGTCCCGGAAACAAAAACATGCCTCTTTTCTACTTGGGGCTAATTAAATGTCCTTCTCTCAGTCGGTTTGCAGAAACATCTCTAGCAGCACTTACAACCAGGTGGGGAAAAAAACCTCAGTGAAACCTCTTGAGCTCAAGATTTGAAGATGTTTGCACTCCACATTGCCAAATGTAAGCAAAGAATACCTCAGGGGCTCCATTCAGGGACAGGGTTGGTGAAGGGGCAAACCTAGGAGAACAGCCCATCAGGACAAGATTCAGCAGTCCATCTGCATTTGAAAGACAATGGTCACTCTTTTGAAGACAGCAAAGTCCACCTTTTGGACAGAGAGGACCACTGGTTTGAAAAGGGGGTCAAAGAGGCCATCTAGGTCAAAATTGAACAGCCCTCTCTCAACAGAAGGGGAGGAATCCAACATCATCTATCTCCAATCTACAACACAGTCCTTTCAGCAGTTCCACGGAGGCTCCACATCCATTTGCATCACTCAGGTGACCCTGAGGACACAGTGGCCTCAACAACTCTCTAAAAGAAAGCAAATGACCAGCTTTCTGCAAGGAATATAAATCCTTCCATCCTCCACTATCCAGTCGGAGCTGAAGAAGCTTCTTGGATAAGAAGCGAAAGGTCTTCAAAGGAAAAACAAGAAAGTCCAGTTGCCTCATGAAAAAGCATATTTGGGGTACCACTCACTGGGGATGTGGTGGTTCCACATCTGGCCTCTTCTAACATCACTGAGGAATTTTTATCAGAGTGGGAGGCTGGATGAGGTAAACACCCGTCTCCTCCTTCTCTTTAAACAGCCAAAATGGCTGCTCTTCAGCAAACATGCAATTTCCCCCTGCTTAATTTATCACCGCTTTTGCTTCCTCAAGGAGCATGCCAAGAGCTCTGAAATGGTATTTTTCATGGCAGGCATGGGGATTGAAAAGAAGCTCAGAGAACAAATTAGGTTTTTTCTGCCTGGTGCCTCAAGGTGGCTACCCGCTGGGCCCAAAATGGGATTTTGAGCTAAGCAACTGGCAATGCCCAAGCCTTCCTTTTCAGAACACTTGACGCCATTTCCAATTCCACCTCTGTGATGGTTTCTGTAAACATCAGCTCCTCATATAGGACTCCGAAGGTCAATTAGACCAAGAAGGAAACTCATTGCATATTAAAATCAATATTAATCATACCGTACTTAAGAGCCCGGTGTTTGTTAACATTTTGGAGTTGGAAATGAATTGCGCCTGTCAAACTGGCAAATGGTTTCGACGTGCTTATTTTTTAACCAAACCAGACTCCCGTGTGTGAATGTCCTTTTGGCGTCCTGGACTCTTGTGCTTTTTTGTGTGTTTTCTTCCTCTTTGCGTTGGCAACTCAGCTCTAGAATCTGCCTCCAGGGAAAAGCTCTTGGGATCGTAGCCAAGACGGGCTTCGGCACAAGCTGCAGACTTCCCGTATTTATTATAGCCCTCTTTTACTTTCTCAACGCCTAAGTAATTGTAAGTTATTAGGGAGAAGGCTTGGCAGTGTCTGCTTCTTTTGGAAAGCAATCAGGCTAAATTTTGAGAGAGTCAGCGCTTGATCCCTGCGGACAAAGCCCCTCCCTTTTTGGTTTTAATTAATTTGTAGGCCTTTCTCCCTTCTGAGGGCGATGTGGGAAAAGAGCGTCTGCAACAAAGCAATAGAAAACAGAACAAGGTGCAAGAGAGTTCCAGCGTTTTGTGGTGGAACTAGGAAGACAATAATCACGGCGAGGCTTCGGAAAGCAGTTCGACCTTTGTGCTTAGTTTAACTGGGTATTTGAAACCCAGTCTCTGGTTGTCATTTCTGGAAGTTATACATCTCCCTGGTCTTTCACTGCTCAGAAAACCAAACTCAGGGCTGCTATGCTGAGGACTAAATTTAATACATGGTGATGGGATGGAAGTTTGGGTGTTCTAAGTTTTGCTTGCTAATTTAACCAACTGGGAGTCAACCACGTTGACCTCCATCATCTCTGAGCCAGGTGGAACCAAAGTCGCTGATTCTTCCTCACTCAGCAATTTCAGCAAGGGCTCCTGTGGTGGATGGGATGGAGAAAAGAGGGTTTTTTTCCGGCTTTGTTTCAAGCTTTTTCTTTCAACTTTATTTAAGCTGAGGTCAGAGAAGATAAGGGGCGAGGGAAAAACAAGGTGTCTCGATCGTTGATGGACTGGGTCACCCTCCAGTTTTCCTCTGTTTTCTGTACAGTTGGCAGACAACACAAAAGTGCCGTGCCAACAGTTTGGGGAAAAAAAATACTAGCACAGCAAGAAAGATAGATATCTAGGCAGATTGCTTGTTCTGGCTTCTTTTGCTAGCAAGATCTGTAACAGCAGAAGTCATGTGCTCATGCAGTGATGTTTATATGTTTATACTTTGATAGTATCTATCTGCCTGTCTGTCTGTCTGTCTGTCTGTCTGTCTATCTATCCATCCATCCATCCATCTATTCATCTGGGTCGGTCACTGGGACTAGAACAGAACAGAATAGAATAGAATCTGGAAGGGACCTTGGAGGTCTTTCAGTCCAGCCCCCTGCTCAAGCAGGAGAACCTATTCCATCTCAGACAAGTGACTGTCCAGTCTCTTCTTAAAAACCTCCAGTGATGGAGCACCCACGATTTCTGGACTTCAGATGTTTTTTTCTTCCAAGTTTTTGTACTCCTGCTGGAACCTATCCTTGGGGAACTTGTGCTCTCTCCAGGATGTGTCCAGAATTTCTTCCAAGTCTCCTGAAAGCCATTTGAGAGCAGCTCTCTCTTCATCCCCTTGAATCCCAGGGAGATATATGTTACAAGCCAATCAAGCTTTTATTGCACTTGATTTTGAGTCGTCCCGTTTTTTTTTTTTTTTTAATAAAATAAAATACGATGGCCAAGCAAGCACATGTAGAAGTGCCAGGTGCTTTCAATCTGCCATTTTCACCTCCCCATCTCCAGTGGCAAGATGTATGATTCAGCAAGCAAATGAGTTTCTGGCAGCTGGCGGAGAAATTGCCAGTTGCAATCTGCATAATTGCCTAAGTCCTGAGCAGAAAATTACTTTGTTCAGCTGTCCATGGGAACAGGCTGCATGCTTCGCTCATGGTTTCACACCAGTGCTTCCAAGAGTGTAGCCCTCTCCCCATATTTCCAGAACCACTTCAGAACCATGGACAGTTCTTGGCGTTTCAGGATTTATAGAACACCGAATAACAGAATGGGCGGTCTTCTAGTCCAACTCCCTGCTCAAGCAACAGACCCCAGACCATTTCAGTCAATCAATCAGAATAGAGCTGGAAGGGACCTTGGAGGTCTTCTAGTCCAACCCTCTGTTTGAGCAGGAGACCCCATTCCATTCCAGATAGGGGGTTGTCCAGTCTCTTCTTAAAAATCTCCAGTGATGAAGCACCCACAACTTCTGAAGGCAAGTCGTTCCACTAGTTAACTATTCTTACTGTTAGGATATTTTGCCTTATTTCTACATTCATTTTAGATTGGTTTGTACAATGGATCCTGAGATCCCTTCCCAGCATTTGAGATCACTGTCTAGGAAGACCATTCTAAATGGTACCTTTTCCTTTAAGCAAGATGGAGGGGGAAAAAAAACACTCCTTTCAAAATTGGGCTTTGAGCAGGGCCAAATGTCTTATTTCCCTCCTTCGCAATGAAATCCCATCACCGGCAAGGAAGTTTTCTACTTTCCACCCTCCGCTGAGCGAGGCTTCTCACCCCACCATTTATTTTTTAATACCCTCCAATCTTGGAACAAACGATAATTGTCAAGACTTCTGACTTCTTGCCTGCTTAGATGGCATTTATCCTCACCACCTCATTTCAAAGCCCCAAATGAGTTTTCTGAAAGCCCATTTAGTTGTGTTTGCATTTCCCCCACTGTGTTCCGAAACGAGCTTTCTGTGTAATAAAGCTTTTCGAGGCCTCCTAATAGAAAAAAACCTTGTGTTTGTTTCTTCTTCCTGTTACTCTTCCCCACAAGGCCCTGTTCAGTCCAGGCGCTTTGTGCTGCCGTTTCTTTCCGCCGGCTGCCGGGGCCTCGGCGGAGATGTTCAGCCAAGCGGACGGCGCGCTCCGACTTTTGTATGTTAATTGAGACACTTTTTAATTTGGCTTTTGCATATTCTTTGAATTTGTATCATTGTAAATTAATTTCTAAAGAGGGCCTGCTAAACAATTAACGCTCGCCCGGCTGATCTCGCCGGCGAGGAAACAACCGTCAGAAGAAATGCTGACGGAATCCAAATTTCGTCAACAGATGCTACAACTGAAACACAATCCCGGCCATAAAAACTCAAGGGGCAGGTGACCTAAGTAGGAATCCCTAATTCCAGATGACATTAAGGGGAGCTGGGGGAACAATAACACCTCTCAAAGGAATACATTTATAAAAGAGGAGATAAAAACACAACCTCTGGAGATGTTTCCCACTCAGATGCATTTGCAAGAAGCTGTTTATCTCAATACTCCAAACCAGCTCCAGACAAAGGAGGCAAAGTCTAAGCTCACTTGCAATTCCTATTGTACCGTGAGGTTCACAATGGGGATAGGGCCTGTGTGGAACCCTCAGTCAACTTCCTTGGAGAGCCAGTGATCTGTTTGTTTCATGGAAAGAAGGACCAGGGCTGATGTGACAGCAGCCTTCCAATATCTGAGGGGCTGCAACAAAAAAGAGGGGGTCAACTTATTTTCCAAAGCACTTCCTGAAGGCAAGACAAGAAGCAATGGATGGAAACTTATCAAGAACAGAACCAACCTAGAACTAAGGAATAGAGTAGAGTAGAGTAGAGTAGAGTAGAGTAGAGTAGAATAGAGTAGAATAGAATAAAGAATTATTAGAATAGAATAGAATAGAATAGAATAGAATAGAATAGAATAGAATAGAATAGAATACAGTAGAATAGAATAGAATAGAATAGAATAGAATAGAATAGAATAGAATAGAATAGAATAGAATAGAATAGAATGGAGTGGAGTGGAGTGGAGTGGAGTGGAGTGGAGTGGAGTGGAGTGGAGTGGAGTGGAGTGGAGTGGAGTGGAATGGAATGGAATAGAGTAGAGTAGAGTAGAGTAGAGTAGAGTAGAGTAGAGTAGAATAGAATAGAATAGAATGGAATAGAGTAGAGTAGAGTAGAGTAGAGTAGAATAGAATCTGGAAGGGACCTCGGAGGTCTTCTAGTCCAACCCCTTGCTCAAGCAGGAGCTCCTATACCATTTCAGACTCCTTAGTCCTTGAAAACTCACCAGCCCACCTGCTCCTTTCAGGTAAATGGCACATGAATATGTAGATGGAGCTGAGATACATCTCCTCAGCTCTTCTAATATTTTCTTCCTTAATTGCACAATGGACCCTGTTCTTTGGGAGCAGGCTAACATTTCATGGCCTAATCACCCGTCCTTCTATTAATTTAAGTGATGCATTTTCTATGCCCAGTGATGAATAAACCGGATCAATGCCAGCAACATGCTTTATTGGACCTCCTGCGAGATGAATTTGTCGAGAGACGGCCTGTGAGATGGAGTCAACATGCAGATGAGATTGGTAAGTGAGAGCTATATCGATTATCCCCAGCCTGGATGAGGCAGTAATTCCAGCCAATGCCTCAGCTGTCTTTCAATTTGGTTCATTGCTTATGCCATAAAAAAAAAAAAAAGACTGGCTCAGGAACAGATCTCATTTCTTATCACAAGGGCAAGTCTTGAGATTTGACACCTTGCTAAGAGGGGTGCTGGATGAACTGGGATCTTTATTCAAGGGCACCTGACTGAAGCTGTTCCTTAGCAATGCTTTCATCTGGATTTCTGCATTGGAAATTGGCTTCAATGGCCAATTAGAGTTGAATGGAACTGTGTAGAGTGAAGGCAAATATATGTGTCCCAGGATAATCCTGCAGGATCCAATCTGGGTTGGTCACCGGGACCATTTACGTTTGTTTGTGCTGGCCAGCTCTCACTTTCCAAGTATTTGGTATGCTGGTGTTAATCAGCACTCCTGTTGACTTCCATGGCTGTTTTTGTGCCTGCTCATCCAACAATCTTAGTTGAACATGTGTCCTTGTTCGTTGCAGTATGAGGCTATCGGTGAGTTTGGGTCTCCTCGTCTGAGTGCTCACTTGTGTTCTTGCAATCTGGCGGTTAGCTTCCTCCCCATCTGTCCTACATAGTCACAGGGACAATCCATGCAGGGAATCTGGTAGATTCCATTGGAAGTATCTCCCACCTCCAAGCAACCTTTACAATGCATAATTTGTCCTCGCCTGGTAGCCTCTGGGCGGCGTGCAATGTCCATTGGAAATCACAGAAGCTGCATTATACAGCTTCCGAAATGTTTTTGATGTATGGCAGGGTGTTCCATGTGGTTGATCTTGTTTCTTCTTTCTTCACTGGTCCCGTTGACCAACACAGATTGGATCCTACAGGAACTATATAGATGTGATGAACTAGAAGACTAGGAGAACAGGAATGTTGGATAAGAGTTTGTTCTTTCTTTCTTTCTTTCTTTCTTTCTTTCTTTCTTTCTTTCTTTCTTTCTTTCTTTCTTTCTTTCTTCCTTGAGTTCTTTCTTTCTTTCTTTCTTTCTTTCTTTCATTCTTTCATTCATTTGTTCTTTCTTTCTTTTTCTTTCTTTCTTACTTACTTTCTTGAGTTCTTTCTTTCTTCCCCATAATTTTTTACAAGCAATATTAGAAGGTTGATAGTTCCCTGGAGATCCCTCAAGAAGGGGGTGATTTTCTGCCCTTATGAAGGGGGATGGGGACCAATTATTTTTTAGCCCCATAATAAATGCTTATGGTTGTGGGGGACAGAGTTTGGTTGCCACCATTTTATGAAATAATGGAAGACGTTGCGGTCACTGTGTGCTGCATTCTGTGTCCAGCTTGCCTTCTGAGCCTGAAGCCAGAGGAATAAAACTTCTCCATTTAATAAGGCTTAAGGACATCTTTCTAACTGAATCATTGCTTTTCATTCTGAAAATTGGTTTGTAACCGTACTGTCTACTCCAGCTTCCTTGCTGAGGAATGGTCTCGAGTGAAAAAAGAGAGAAGAGGTTGAACAGGGGACTTGTTATATAGGTCATTAATTCTCACAGCCACTCATTAGAAGCCAAGAAGGTGGACCAGACCATTAATGTTTAAAAAGAGACTCAGTTGTTTGAGATTGTCACAAATGCACAAAAGGGACCAACAAGGACAGCCGAAACTGGCAAACAAACTGGAGGTAGTATTTTGCGGCATTCTACCTTGGCAGTGATTTTAATAGAAAAACCAACAGCCAAGATGGATGGACAGATAGCAGATTTCAAAGGAATAATTACACTTTTAAAAGGCAAGTCGGTGAAATTAAAGGCGGTGGCGGGGGTCAAAGAGGGCAAGATGTCTGCCTCGCCATCACAATCCGAGCCGCATCCCTTTCTGCATGCATGTGATGTAGACACACTTAACCAAAGGGCATCACAACATCATATCTAGTGTTGATTTGTTTTTGTCCTCCTTGTGTGATGACCTTGATCCTGTGTGTCACCAATGTCTCTGCATTTGGTACCACAGATCATTTTTAGAGATAGCTTTCCAAGGTTAGGAAATTTTACATTTGCGGAGAACTATAAATCATGAAAGAAAGTCTTGTTTTCTGTTTTCATTAATATTCATTTCTTAGAATACATACATACATACATACATACATACATACATACATACATACATACATATATATGCATTTAATGCATGCTTTTAAATATGCCCATCTCCAAATTATAGGCTGTTCTTCAAACAATTCTTCTTCTAATAAACCCTTTTCACTTTCCCATGTGTGTTTTTGGCATGTTAGTCAAGTTTGAAACCACTTTGTCAATCAAGATGGTTCCAAAATGGGTTTCATTTATGGTTCTAGGAAAAAAAAGACAGTGGAAGGGGAGGGGCTATTTTTTAAAAAAATCAAACTATGTTGCCAGGTTTAATTAAACCTTGGTTAAAACCTCTCTCTTTGTTTTGCTATCTGGTTTAAGAAAAGGAAAGAGAGCCCTTGAGCTTGCAAGGTGATTGGTGAATTCACGAGAAGGATGCTTGAAAGTTGCTTGACCTGAATGACACTAGAAATAATTGAAGAGGCTTCCTCCTTTGGGAGAAAAATAGCAGTGCACTCTTTTGGCAGGGGTGATAGGGAGAAATTTGCATGCAGACAAACTTCAATCAAGGATATAAACTGATAGTAAATCTGACTCACTTCTGATGATGTTACTTAGTTTGGTAATGAAATGTCTCCAAGAAAGCAAACAAGATCAGAGAGCATCAAGGACACCACAGTTGTCGTTGTCATCGTCCTCCTCCTCCTCTCAGCAAATTCCACTCCCTTCTAGCACTGATGATGTTACCTAGTTGGGTAATGAAACATCTGCAAGAAAACACCAAGTTCAGACAGCTCTAAGGACCCCACAGTCCTCCTCCTCCTCCTCCTCCTCTCTTCAAACCCTACTCCCTTCTAGCACTGAAGTTATTACATGGTTGGGTAATGAAATGTCTACAAGACAACAAACAAGCTCAGAGAGCACCAAGGACCCCACAGTCATCGTCCTCCTCCTCCTCCTCCTCCTCTCTTCAAACACTACTTCCTTCTAGCATGAAGTTATTACATAGTTGGGTAATGAAATGTCTGCAAGACAACCAAGAATCTACTACTTCTACTTCCAACTTTTTGGAAGTAGATGTTACCTAGTTGGATAATGAAACATCTCCAAGAAAACAACCCAGCTCAGAGAGCACCAGGGACTCTGTCGGGCTCACCTTCTTGTTGGCAGTTCTTTAAAAATAATGGTTTACTTTAGCCTTGATCAATGTTTTTTTCCGCTTTCTATCTACTCTTTACTGATCATGTGTGGCGAGGTTTTTACTCCTTTTTTATTTTAAATGATTTTACAGTATAATTTGTCTGGAGAACTGGATTTACTGAACAGATTAGCAATGCAGTAAAGAAAATTAATTCTGGGCGACAAGGCAAAAGTTATCTTCCTAAATATTGTTTAGAGATCATCTCAGTACAACTGGTCCTGGGGAAAAAAAAAAGGGGGGGGGGTTTCACTGGAAGGCAATCTCACCATCTCCTGATCCAAAGGGTTTTGTCTTTTTCTCCAGAACTGAGCTGGTCTGGAAAACGCCGAGCTTTTTCACTATTTCAAAACTTGGTGTACGGCTAAAACTGCCATTTGTAAAGCAGCCCGGAGATTGGCATGCCTCTAAGAATTAATTCAGAATTGATGGCATTTTCCAGGGATTTATTTTTCGACTGCCCATCTGCATTTAAGCTTCGTGCAATATCATACCGTGTGCTTTGCCTCAGCTACCGGAGCACGGGAAACCATTAATCCCTCTCGTGGCATTTTTCAGCATTAAACCTCTGTGCATATTATGATTACAGCATGTCAGCTGGAAAGCTTCCACCCATCCTTTCTCACCCCGGGCCAGGCGCAGCCAACAGTCTGAATGATTGGGAAATTGCACCAGGAAGGAAGCCCTCCTGGTCTTCTCAACAGGTTTATGCAAATCAGACGAATTAATAATCCCAAAGAGTTGACCTTAGTCGTAAAATAAATCCACTTGACGGATAACTAGGGGAAGCGGGAGGGCAAGGGAAGAAAGAAGCCGGAGCAGGAATGGAGAACGCTTGCAAAAAGAAATAAATAAAAGGGAAGGTCTTTCTGTGCTGTCCGTTCCTCAGTTCTCTGAGTCATTAACCAAGCCATTTTGCAATGTATTTAAACCTCCTTGAACTCAGCTGCAATCAGCAGTGAGGGAGAAAAGGCAATTTAGCAGAAAGCTATGAAGTCAGCAGAAAGAGGGGGCGGGGGAAGAATGGCGTAAAGAGAAGAATGTGTCTCTCTTTCTCTATGTTCACAGTTATGTGGCTTTTTCCATCCCATTTGACTGCTCTTCTTAAGGAACAGCTCTGGAAAAAAGGGGGCTTCTTCTTACAGACTTTCCTACTTGTGCAGAACACGGGTCTGACACCACCCAGATTCATACTTTCCAACAGAAGAGAATATTTGTAGCCCAGGGTTGAATGGCAAGGTCCTTGGTGCTCTTTGAGCTTGGTTGTCTTCTTGCAGATGTTTCATTATCCAAACTAGATAACATTATCAGTGCTAGAAGGGAATGGGAACTGTGGGGAGGAGGAGGAGGAGGAGGAGGATGAGAAGGAGAAGGAGGAGGAGGAGGAGGAGGAGGAGGAGGAGGAGGAGGAGGAGGAAGAAGAGGAGGAGGAGGAGGAGACGACGACGGCAGTGGGATCCTTGGTGCTCTCTGAACTTGCTTGCTTTCTTGCAGACGTTTCATTACCCAACTAAGTAACATCATCAGAAGCGAGTGAGGTTTGCTATCAATTTATATCCTTGGTTGAAGTTGGCCTACCACCGGTGCTAGAAAAACACCACATCAGTTTCAGATTCTCTCAGAGAAACTTGATTTTTGAGATGTTCTTCAATTAGACCTCAGAAATGGGCTTTGACTCTCTGCAAGATAGTCTTCGCGAAAGAGGGACAATTGAGTATGTAGTATCCTGAGTGAGTTCAGAGCATCAGCCATGATTCCTTTTTTGAAAAGGTCATTTGGGCTGAGACATGGAAGGAATGCACGGGGACGGGGGGGGGGCTTGGATTTTATCCGATCGTGCCAGGAGTATTAACTCTAAGTCCAACGGCAGCAAAGTTTTACAACTACCGCAGCCTTCCCGCTCACCGAGTTGGCGCCCGTTTCGTGCAGGTCCACCTAATTGCTGATGATGACAAACGGATGTGGGTTATATTTGCCAGGTTGGACTGTTGCTTTAAATATTGATAACCAAAGCCTATCACGGGCTTAGAAGAATTGCCCGCTTCTGTTGCTCGACTAGTGAGAGTCCTTCAACAATAATCCGCTCTTCAATAATTCATGAAAATATATTCCCCTCCCAAATCAAATTGGAAGCTATTTTGTGTGATGTATTATTTAAAATTCAATATCGGAGTGTGCTCATGGCTTGCTCTTCCTGCATCGGAGGACCATTTCAAGATGTGATTATGTGCAGAGGCTATTTAAAAGTGACAATATTTATTTATTTAGCTTTTCATTCTGTTTAAGAGCGAGAGCACAGGCGCTGGAGTGGAACTCGATCGCCGGACAACATATCCGTAAATAGAGTTTGACACAACAAACTTTTCTAAGATCGTCATATCACCCCTAAATCTACAACTTTGTGCAAAATTCAATAAGTTCATCCCTAGGAGCACATGTGCGTGTGTCTATATTCCCACATATAAATAAATCTTATTTCTGAAAGCTGACTTTAGAAAGCAGACTCTTAAAGACAGAATAACAGAGTTGGAAGGGATCTTAGAGGTCTTCTAGTCCAACTCCCTGCTCAAGCAGGAGACCTCTATACCATTTGAGACCGTCTTCTCTTAAAAACTTCCAGTGTTAGACCACCCACAATTTCTGAAGGCAAGCAGTTCTACTGATTAACTGTTCTAACTGTCAGGAAATTTCTCTGTAGTTCCAGGTTGCTTCTCTCCTTGATTAGTTTCCATTCATTGCTTCTTGTCCTGCCTTCGGGCGCTTTGAAGAATAGCTTGACTCCCTCTTCTTTGGGGCAGCCCCTGAGTTATTGGAAGACTGCTATCCTGTCCCCCCTCGTCCTTCTCTTCGTTAAACTAGACACACCCAATTCCAGCAACCGTTCCTTATATGTTTTAGCCTCCAGTTCCCTGATCATCTTTGTTGCTCTTCTCTGCACTCTTTCCAGAGTCTCAAAACTGGATGCAGGATTCCAAGTGTGGCCTTACCAAGGCATTGTAAAGCAGTACTAATATCCAAGCCTGGTGATTCAAGAGACTTTTGGATCACCAGGTTCTAGGCAATATAGAAACTTCTCAGGAAGAACTATTACTATATTTCCTTGATTCACTGTGTAACAGACACATGTCAGGCCCTAGTTGTAGGTGAGCTAAATCTTCTACCTCTTGGAACAAGGAACATTTTCCTTGTCCACCGCAACAGCTGGTATCATTCAATGACATTGAGGGACACACAGGATGAACTTTGTAATACTTTTTTCTTTTTTGGTAGGACTGTTGCACCGGCTAACTCTTATTGCTAGAGAATCCTTTGATACTTATTGAGATCATTGTTAAAACTGGTCTTGACAAAACCTTTTTGTTGAGTTCATTCCTGGATTTTCCCAGGTTTGACCTAGTGTGAGAAGGATTAGCCGGCAAACAAGGTTGCCGTTGCCCAGGGTACGCCCGATTGTGGTTTGAAATATTGCTCCACAATCTTCGAGGAGGCTCCTTCTGTGTACCCCAATAAAGAAGAAGGAGGAAGAGAGGAAGAAGTAGGAGGAGCAGTAGGGAGGAGGAGGAGGAGGAGGAGGAGGAGGAGAAGAAGAAGAAGAAAAAGAAAAAGAAGAAGAAGAAGAAGAAGAAGAAGAAAAAGAAGAAGAAGAAGAAGAAGAAGAAGAAGAAGAAGAAGAAGAAGAAGAAGAAGAAGAAGAAGAAGAAGAAGAAGAAGAAAAAGAAGAAGAGGAGGAGGAGGAGGAGGAGGAGGAGGAGGAGGAGGAGGAAGGCCTCTCTTTTAGAAACCAGGACTGGCAGGAGAGGATTCAATGCATTGGAGATTATAATTTCATTTTTAGCTGTTCTCAAGCTTCCACGAACAAAATAAATATTTCAGCCCAACCTTGGGAGGTGCTGAGTATGTATCTTACCAATGTTCATTTTGATGTTTTCCCTTTGCAAATGTTTTTTTTTTTTATTTTACTTTTACCCAGAGTGCCATGCTCTTTTCCATGGCTAGGCTCACAAATTATTGGATGCTTCAGTCCTGGTGATGTAACCGGACGGATGACCATTCGTAAACCAATCAACTTTGGCTTTGAAGTTCTTAGTTGTGCTAACTATAAAAGTGAAGCCCTTTGTCCTGCCCCCCCCCCTTTTCGCAGAGAGACTTTCATCAGAATACTTCAATGCATTGCTTTTTAAATGATCTTCCAACTCAGTTGCTTAACGGAACAGGTAAGCTGAGGCAGAATTTGGCCATCAACATTAACCCATCACGTCCCATTGTGGAAAAAAAAAATCAAATCACATTTTGTAGTCCGTTCAGCACCTCCATCGCTGAAATCCAGTTAAAAGGATTTCAAGAAGGCAGGGGAAATTTCTCCAGGGGGTTTTGTACATTTTTTTTGTTTTGAACTCAGGTTTTTATTTTTTTAAAAAAACTTAGATTTTCAGCTTGGAAAACAGAAGGAATCCTTATGGGGGAGCCAGCAAGAGAGTTACGGTAAAAGTAAGCAACCGATTCGATTTTCTTTCCATCAGAAAATTGGTCTCCATACATTGCGGATTCTTGCGGCGTGCCTGTGCATAAACCTTGAGAAAAATCAACTTGCACCAAACAAGGAGGCCCGTATATAATATTTAATAGGCTGTGGATTCAGTTAATACCTAAAGGCCTTATTATCTGTTTCTGGTTGGCTGGAGGCATTCTAATTTGATGCTTTGGCTAAAGTCGGAAAAAGGAATTGGACAAAAGAGAGATGCTTAAAAAGGGAAGAAGGGGAGATGGCTCTTGTTAAGAGGCAGAGTTGGAAACAATGCCGAACGGCATAGAGAGAGATAATCTTGGGTGGAGAGTCAAGAAAGTATATCAATTCTGCAGGCAGACATGGATCAGGAGCAGCCTGCATTCACATACTCCTTTGCCAGCAAATTATTCTTTGAAAATGTCTTGGGGAAAAAAATATCACAGGTTCTGGTGTACCGCTGGTTTAATTTTACAGAATACAGAATAAGGAGCTAATTTAAGGAATGGCCTGGGAGAATCCAGTTTTGCAATAAAGCTACTCTGGAATTTTAGACTTGGCTTGCCAGGCAGTTTCATTGACTGACTGATCAAGGGAATTATTTTGGTTTAGGTGGTCCAGCTAACAGATTAGCAGAGTTGGAAGGGACCTTGGAGGTCTTCTAGTCCAACCCCCTGCTCAAACAGGAGACCCTAGATCATTTAAATCAGTCAATCAATGAATCAATCAATGAATCAATTAATCACAATAGAGCTGGAAGGGACTTTGGAGGTTTCATTGACTGATTGATCAAGGGAATTATTTTGGTTTATGTGGTCCAGCTAACAGATTAACAGAGTTGGAAGGGACCTTGGAGGTCTTCTAGTCCAACCCCCTGCTAGCGCAGGGGACCTTATGCCATCCTTATCCTATAGCGTTATGTTCTTTTTTTTTCTTTTACATTGTTTATCTCATTGTTCTATTACCTGACTTCTGTTCTGATTACACTCTTTCCCTTTTCCTTTTTCAAAAGGTGACCGGACTTTGTTTTTCCTGGAACAACATTTCGCTTCTCATCCCCAGGAGCATCTTCGCTTCTGACTTCAGTTATGCTTCGGTCAGAAAATTCGGACGCTTGGCAACGGTCTCCTATTTACGACAGTTGAAGTGTCCCCCTTCTAAAACTGGAGGCTTTTAAGAAGAGACTGGACCTTCACTTGTCTGAGATGGTATATCGGTTCTCCTCCTTGAGTGGGGGGCTGGACTAGAAGACCTCCAAGGTCCCCTTCCAGCTCTCTTCTATTCTAACCTTCTGACAAGCAAAATCAGTGGGAAAACCAGAGTGACTTAACAATCATGATATTGAATGGATAACTATACTTAAGAACAGTGACAAGAAAGGATGTAAAATGGTGCAAAATTCACTTAGCAACTGTCCCACTGAGGAACAGACATTCTGGGCTCAATGGCCGTCATACGTTGAGGACTATCTGACCTGGAGCATTTTAGAAGTTTCTCTTTTTTCTCTTTCTCCCTCCGTGCGCTCAGATCTGCAGAGCGAAAAGGTGATTTTTCTTAAAAAAGCGCCAGCCAGCCGAAGAAGCAACACAATCAAGCTCAATTATATTAGCGGGTACTCTGCAATTATATTGCTCTGCAGTTGATCGGGGCACTTTGGAAAGCATTAACTAATTAATGGAATTTACTGGAAGCAATTGCGCTTTTGTTTCAGGATGAAATAAATAAATAAACAGGCCGAGCCCGCTGAGGGGTGGCTGAGGTGAGTTGTCGGGTGGGAGATGGGAAAATCTGGGAAGTGGGTTGGACTGGCACATCCCATGAATGAGAGAGAGAGATCCCTGTTTGCAGAAATTGGATTGGAGTGCTGGCAATTATCTCGGACTCTCATTCGTTCAGATATATATGAATGAGTGTTAAGAGCCAGGATGGCTTAAGGTGCTGATTTTAAGGGTGGAGTGATACAGATTAGGAACAAAATACAATATATGTATATATACAAGGTCCCTTCCAACTATTCTATTCTATTCTATTCTATTCTATTCTATTCTATTCTATTCTATTCTATTCTATTCTATTCTATTCTATTCTATTCTATTCTATTCTATTCCACTTCCACTTCCATATTCTATTCTATTCTATTCTATTCTATTCTATTCTATTCTATTCTATTCTATTCTATTCTATTCCACTTCCACTTCCACTTCCATATTCTATTCTATTCTATTCTATTCTATTCTATTCTATTCTATTCTATTCTATTCTATTCCATTCCATTCCACTTCCACTTCCACATTCTATTCTATTCTATTCTATTCTATTCTATTCTATTCTATTCCATTCCATTCCATTCTATTCCATTCCATTCCATTCCATTCCATTCCACCTCACCCCACCCACCCCTTCCCATCCCATCCCTTTTATTATGGATTCCTTGGCATGGAATAATCCAGATTAGTTCACTAGTTTCTCCACGTCCTAATCCTAAGGGATGGGGAAAAAAAGGCCCATTTGAAAGTTGCTGTCTACCCTGAGTGTGTCTCTAAGGGATAAGTTCAACTGTTCCTATGGTCACAATCCTTGCCAAGCATTTTTCAGGGTGAGCCAGAGTGATATATCACTGGAACAATCTTTCTTTTCTCTCTCTCTCTCTCTCTTTGCCTTGAGACCCACTCGGTGTTGTGAACAGTATCACGTAACGAGTAATTGAATTCCTCACTCCTGTAAATATTTTTGGCAACCTGGGACCTTTCGAAAGGTCAAAGATTTTCAGAAAACCATCTCCTAGCCTGGAAGCTCCTTTTTTATTTTTATTTTTTTTCCCCCAAAATGAAATACCTGAAGCGGCGGTCTCAAGGCAGAGGAAGATATTCTTGCTGTGCATCCGGGAAAGACATACAATCTACAGCGATACAGATGGCTCTATTGACTGTATGGAACGAAGCCGAGCCAATATTCTCGAGCTTTCCCCAAAGGAAACGTTTTTGACTACTATGTGCGTCATCAAGGATTATAGTCTTCAAACGGCAGACGCATTTGTAACTATCTCTGAACGGGAGCCCAGAGCCTTCCTGGTGTCTTTTGGCTTCATTCTCTTCTTCTTCTTTATCTCTGTTAAAATCCAAAACAAGAATTCTTTTTTTGTTTGTTTGTTTTGGGGTCAACCCTGCAAAGGAGACCAAACTTGGAAAGTGGTACAGATTAAACTTTGACTTAGAGCGTCTATGGAGGTCCTCCGTCCTCCAGGGTCAGGGTTGTCCCAAAGGTGCTTTTTCAAGAGGCAACTGGATCTTCTTGTTTTTCTTTGAAGAGGTTTCTCTTCTCACCCAAGAAGCTTCTTCAGCTCTGACTGAAGGGTGGAGAATGGGAGCATTTATGCGAACTGAAGAAGCTTCTTGGATGAAAAGCGAAAGGTCTTCAAAGACAACGAGGAAGTCCAGTTGCCTCTCGAAAAAGCACCTTTTGACTTAGAACAGAAAACCTCAAAGTTGGAAGGGACCTTGGAGGTCTTCTAGTCCAACCCCCTGCTCAAGCAGGAGACCCTGTCCTATTCCAGACACATGGTTGTCCAATCTCTTGTTAAAAGAGATTCAACCTAGAAATAAGGAGAAATTTTCTGATCGTGAGAACAATCAACCAGTGGAATAGCTTGCCTTCAGATGTTGTGGAAGCTTCATCACTCGAAGCTTTCAAGAAGACACTGGACTGAGCAAGGGGTTGGACTAGATGACCTACAAGGTCCTTCCAACTCTGTTATTCTATTCTGTTCTGTTCTGTTCTACTCTACTCTAATATAAGAATACACTAGAGTGAATGGGATGTCCACCTGTTACTACACTTAAAGCAAGTTTACGCTCAATTCTTCCTTCATTGTGAGGCTTACTCCTCCATGGTGTTCTCTGGCCTACTTCTCCAACTCTCCTAACCAGAACAGGAAGTGAGTGTGACTCACACCCCATGTCTTGACCTCTTTTTGTAGGTGTGCAAACTGTTGTTGACAGGCTCTTTTCTCCTGGAGATGGACAATTGGTGAAGAGCTCTCAAAGCTGCTGAAATGCACCCCTCATTGTTTTGAGGGCTTTGTCCCTATCAGATCAGCTCACCGTGTACCCAGAGATAATTGGGCCAACTTATTTAAAAGTTATGACCTAATTAGTGGCCTTAATGGTCATTAATTATAGAAAGAGCAACAAAGCTGTTACAATTTCTAAGCGGCCAGCTTTGTGGGTGAGGCACAGGTATTTATCCGGGCCTGTAAAGGAGAGAGGCTAGTAAGCTTAAATCTAATTAAGCCAAATTGTCCCTCGTAATTATAAGCAATGTGATTTTATTTATCTGGTTTAATTAGCAGGGACTTTACCCTGTCTTTGACAGGGGATAATGGTGATGAGGACAGAGGAAGAGATTAAAACACCATCCATCAACATGTGGTGTGTGTGTGTGTGTGTGTTTGTGTGTGTGTGGAATTAAAGATTTGAGGACCAAAAGATGACAGAATCAGGAAAGGTGAACAAAAAGGAGAATATCATTTGGGGAACATTATGATGGATGGAAGAGTAAGTATTGCAGGGGAAGAGCAGAGCTGTCTAAAATTAGAATTAGAATAACGGGGTCGGAAGGGACCTTGTAGGTCATCTAGTCCAATCCCCTACCACCACCTAAGCAGGAGACCCTACGCCATTTTTGACAGATGGCAGCCCAGTCTCTTCTTGAAAGCTTCCAGGGATGAAACCATCACAACATTTAATGTCATGAAACAGGGAAGAGGAAGAAACGGGCATAAAGAAGTGCCATTTAGGAGCTATCAAAGAGACATACCCCTTTAGTCTTAATATAAGTAGTCCACAATCACAACAGTTCATTTACTGACTGTTCAAGGTTACAACTGCACGGAAAAGTGACTGTCCTCCTTAGTTCCAGGTTGCTTCTCTCCTTGATTAGCTTCCATCCACTGCTTCATGTCCTTCCTTCTGGAGTTTTGGAAAATACGTTGACTCCCTCATCTTTGTAGAAGCCCCTCAAATATTGGAACAGTGCTATCATGTCACCCCTAGTCCTTCTTTGTAACAGTTTAAAGGTTGATGGAAAATTGCCAGTTTAACCAACATGTGGAAAATAATTCCTGCCATTCAAGGTTTGAAGTCCCAGACCTAAGTCCCAGGTGTGTTGTCAATTCTACACGGGTCTTTGCCTGGACTTTGGACAATGGTAGACTCAACGCATATAAACATGTCTTGCTCAGGAAAAGTTTTATTGTGGAGAGTCTTTTGTAGACGCCTTATTTACACTTCTGAAGTCACCATCCTACAAGGCTCACGAGATCGGTTGGTGAACCACCATCTGGAGGTCTATTAGATGGCGAATGTTGGCCTGGCGACTGTTTCTTCTCTTTTCCCTCTTCATGGCTACTGGGCTGACAGTAACTCTGAGCTGCCTTTTGTTCAGAGAGAGGTGAGTTGACCCCACCGTCTGGAGAATGATGGACCGGCCTTCGTATGGGGATGAATAACTGCTCTCCATCACCACCCCTCCCCAATTCCTTGAAAGGAGAAGATTGGTCCCAAATAGAGCCAGGGCTGTTTTCATGGTCCAGTACCACTGAGCAATTAACCATGAGCAAGTGAATTCTCCCAAACCTTTACTAAAAAACCATGGCAGTTTATCAATGTGTCAGGCTGTTGGCAGATTCAAGAAATCTGAATTTAACAGGTGACTGGCTTGGCCACGCCTGACTGAGGCCAACAGATCATCCTGGATATTGAGTCCCAACTGGATGGTTGGTCTCAACAGAACAAGCTGTTGTGAAGGAAAGGGATGAATGGGGTTAACTTGGGAAGTTCGCCGAGTAGCTTCATGCACAGGTGCACACACATACACACACACTCATCTTTACCTGCACCATAAATGCTGGCTGAATTTTGCAGCAGATTTCAGCCGTCACATTTCTGATGACTGATTCTAGTCCTGTTTTTTTTGGGGGGGGACCATGCACAAAAGACTAAAAAATAATTAATGATAAGATCTGGTTTCGTTGTGCTTAAGATTGACCTCCTAAATCCCTGGGGTACTATTTCTCAAGCATATTATTATTATTATTATTATTATTATTATTATTATTATTATTATTATCATTATTATTATTATGGATCATCGCACAGTCAGCCAGATGTTCAGACTGGATTTGGCATTTTGTCTACCTATCGAGTCTTTACCCAGGACCTGGGATAGGCAGATGTGGATGTTTGATGGTATTACAGATATCATTGCAAGATGGAAGTAGTTCCTAGTGAGGCCGCCTTTTGGAATTGACTAATGGCGAATTTGTCAATGCCAATGGTGTTCAAGTGGTGCTCCAGTTGTTTTGGGGTTGCACCCAAGGCACCTATTGGTACTACCCTTGCTTGCTTTTGCCACAGTCTTTCTATTTCTATTTGTAGGTTTTTGTATTTTGTTATCTTCTCCAGTTCTTTCTCGTTTATTATTATTATTATTATGGATCATCGCACAGTCAGCCAGATGTTCAGACTGGATTTGGCATTTTGTCTACCTATCTTACCCAGGACCTAGGATAGGCAGATGTGGACGTTTGATGGCATTACAGATATCGTCGCAGGATGGAAGCAGTTCCTAGTAAGGCCGCCTTTTGCAATTGACTAATAGTGAATTTGTCGATTTGCTATTATTACTATTATTACTATTATTATTATTATTATTATTATTATTATTATTATTATTATTATTATTATTATTATTATTATTCAAACCCCTTTCCAAATTCACTCTGTTTTCCAACAACAGCAAACTGGAAAAAAAATGGGGGGGGGGACAATTGCCTAGATGAAAATTGTCCCCAAACTGAATTATTTTCTTACCAAAGAGGATTTTCTCTTTAGGCTTCATTCTCAAGGGGTTTTGGAATTTGGATGCAGCTTTTTGCGAGTTTATTTTATGGCTGAAGTCTGATGGAAGGGATATTTATTGATTAACCTCCCGGGCTGCCTGCATTTCCTCATCTGAACAATTTTTTAAAAAAGTTTTGAGTACATTATTGTTGCAAGGAGGCTAAGAATAATAAGAGCTGGAAGGGACCTTGGGGGTCTTCTAGTCCAACCCCCTGCTCAAGCAGGAGACCCTTACAGAATCAGAGAATAACAGAGTTGGAAGGGACCTTGGAGGTCATCTAATCCAGCCCCCTGCTCAAGCAGGAGACCCTATGCCATCCCAGTCCAATGGCTAGCCAATCTCTTCTTCAAAATCTCCAGGGATGGAGCACCCATAAATTCTGAAGGCAAATGGTTGATTAATTGTCCTCACTGTCAGGAAATTTCTCCTTAGTTCCAGGTTGGTTTTCTCTTTGATTACTTTCCATCCCTTGCTTCTTGTCCTGCCTTCTGGTGCTTTGGAGAATAGCTTGACCCCTTCCTCTTCTTTGTGGCAGCTAAGAAGTTGGTTTAAACAGGAAAGTCCGCATGCTTCTCTAAACAGCCTAGCTGAGGTTTATAAAGAATTTCCAAAATGAGATTTATTTATTAAGAAGCTCATTCCTGCTGCTATAATACGTTGGTCTCAAAAAAAAGCACCTCCTACTAACTTTCAGCAGCCCCGACAAAGTTTAGTGGGGGCATCTGTTCACCCTATTTCAAAAAAGGAGGGAACATAAGAAGGCAAATTAAAAAAAAAAGCAGAGCTGAAAGCTGAATATTCACTTCTTCCCATTTCCCCTCTTTTGCAAGTGTGCAAATGGTTGTTTAAAAACAACAACAACAATAAAGGTCAGCATGACAATTTTGATAAATATTTCATTGCCACTGGGTTTGTTTTTTTTTTAAATCTCTCCCTCACTGTTACAGATTGGATGTCGAAAAGGGATGTCATCTGGCAGTGAAAGAATGAAAAGCAATTAAAAGATTTTTTTTATTTATTTAGTGGAAGGGAGAAATGTAAGTAATATGGTAAGGAGAAAAGTGGAGAGGGAACACTGCTGGAAAGAGAAAAAAGCAAGACCATTTTTTTGAGTGGTGAGGGAAGCGGCTACACCAAAGTGTTGCAAAGAATAACAATGCGGTAACAATAATGCAATAGATAACAATCTATCTGAAACGGGCATCTCACTGCATGGAGTGGCAGAGCGAAGCAGTGCACTGGATTTGTAAAAAATCTTTTGCAAATTTTGGGTGCTCCCTGTGCGAATTTAGGAAAGTCTTGGATGTGACGTGTCTGCCAAGGAAAATGGCTTCGATAAAGGAGAATGTTTGTAGCTCTGAGCTTGGTTGTTTTCTTGCAGACGTTTCATTACCCAACTAGGCAAGGGCATCAGTGCACATAAAGAAGGGGGTTTGCTCTCAATTCATATTCTAGTGTTTGTGGGAGTGGTCTTGGAGGTTCTTTGCCTGGGTTATTTAGAATAGAATAGAATAGAATAGAATAGAATAGAATAGAATAGAATAGAATGGAATGGAATGGAATGGAATGGAATGGAATGGAATGGAATGGAACGGAACGGAGTGGAGTAGAGTAGAATAGAGTAAGGAAGGAAGGAAGGAAGGAAGGAAGGAAGGAAGGAAGGAAGGAAGGAAGGAAGGAAGGAAGGAAGGAAAAGGAAAAGGAAAGGAGAATAGAATAGAATAGAATAGAATAGAATAGAATAGAATAGAATAGAATAGAGCTGGAAGGGACCTTGGAGGTCTTCTAGTCCAGCCCCCTGCTCAAGCAGGAAACCCTATACCATTTCGGACAAATGGCTGTCCAGTCTCTTCTTAAAAACTTCCAGTGTTGGAGCATTCACCGCTTCTGGAGGCAGGTTGTTCCGCCGATTAATTATTCTAACTGTCAGGAAATTCCTCCTTAGTTCTCGGTTGTTTTTCTCCTTGATTAGTTTCCATCCATTGATTCTTGTCCTGCCTTCAGGTGCTTTGGAGAATAGCTTGACTCCATCTTCTTTACTGTTAGCTTGTTGGCAGTTCTTTGATTGGAGTATTGTTTATTTGATTGTTGGTCTGATGTTAATCTTGGGGTCAATCTATACTCATCTAGGTCTTGATTGCTGATGGGGAGACGTTTTGGTCTCTTTGTTCCCCTTTTGGCTGCTCGATTGTCTCCTTTGCACAGCATGTAGATGTTGTTTATGTCTATGTGTCCGTTGATGACCAATTTGCCAGGCTTGCGGGCTTCTAGAAATTCTCTAGTCTTTTTGGACTTGGTTGGTCTAGGGAAGGAAAAGAAAATGGGGTCCCCTTCATGCTCTAAAAAAAGAGAATGTCAGAACAAAGGGCAAACATTCTTTCATTGGCTTCACTTTGCGGAGTTTTGACAGAGTGGTTTTCGGATTGAAACGGCCCAGGTGGAGATTGATTGATCCATCCTGGAGCTCCATTAAAAATGAATCAAATAAAGCCGAGCTGTCAAGACCTATAGAAAGTCATCCTGGTTTTCTCCATGGTTAGGGAGCCTATAGCTTTACCCAATGGACAGACCCAGTGATGAGGACACCCCAATCTCTTGACCGGAGGGAAAATTGCTCAGCTGGGGTTTTTTTTGGGGGGGGGGAGGAGATTTGTTGGGTCAAGAGGGCCACGGCGACGTTTGAGTCTCCGTCTGCGTCTCCCCAGAGCTTGCTCACTCCTCACTTATTGAATTAGGATAAATTGGAACTTTCATAAATTGTGATATAAATCATTATCTCAAGTTAGCAGATGCCGTCTCACCAGGGTAGAGCACTGTTAATAACTCTGCCGGATTAGGAGTGATTGGTACAATTTAAACCTTGTTTCTCTCAGCTTGATCAGCCTTCGTTGTAAGGGTGGCAATTATCCCATTTCACTTTGAATAGCTCACATAGAAGACCTGCCACCTCCGATCCATCCATCTTAATGAAGCCGCCTCCGTATCCTCCCTTGGCCAAATCTATCTCCCCTCCCCTTTTGCCCACTCGACTCAGAACCCACCATTTTCTGCAAATAATAATAATAATAATAATAGTAGTAGTAGTAGTAGTAGTAAGAATAGCAGCAGCAGCAACAATGGTGCATTGGAAGATCTGCAAAAAATATCATTTGCCTGTAAGCAAGAACTGGTGGGATCATAAAATAGAGGAAGTCATAGAAAATGATAAAGTTAAACTGCTCTGGGACTTCAGAATTCAAACAGATAAGTACCTGCAACATAACACCCCAGACTTAACAATTGTCGATAAGAAAGACAAAACAAGTCTGGATAGTGGACGTGGCAGTGCCTGGACAGTAGAATAGACGAGAAAGAACTGGAGGAGATAACAAAACACAAAGATCTACAAATAGAAATAGAAAGACTGTGGCAAAGGCAAGCAAGGGTAATACCAATAGTCATAGGCGCCTTGGGTGAAACCCCAAAACAACTGGAGCACCACTTGGACACCATCATCAGCATTGACACATTTGCCATTAGTCAATTGCAAAAGGCAGCCTTACTGGGAACCGCTTCCATCCTGTGACAATATCTGTAATACCATCAAACATCCACATCTGCCTATCCCAGGTCCTTGGGAAGGACTCAATAGGTAGACAAAATGCCAAATCCAGTCTGAACATCTGGCTGACTGTGTGATGATCGATCATCATCATCATTATGGATTTAGCTTTTTGATCTCTTAGGCTTTGTGGACACTACCCTGCTAGCATCTTCCTGCTTTTCTATTTTTATTTCTATTTTTTTATTTTTTTTTCTATTTTATTTTTTCCTTCCCCTTTTTGCAGATTAGACGAGAAGCAAAGAATAAGCCCAGCTATCAGCTCGCTGAGCAAAATTTGATGAATGTATTATTCACGTTGCAGTGAGTAGTCATAGACTCGATGGCTTTTATTATCGTGCATTTGTTTATTTATTTATTTTTTGGCAAGAGCGCCTCGTGATGACACCGAGTAATTCAATGAAGGCCTCTGCATGCAGAATAGTAATCCTTGGGCTAACCACTGTCTCTTTCCATGCTAGATCCTGGAAGAAGCTTGATGCCCGATGAGCAAAGCTGTGCTTGTGTCTGAGCACCTCCTTTGGAGAAGAAATGAGGGTTGGGCAACTCTTCTGATTCAAAGGCAAGAAGGTACTTTGGAGAACATGTAGGTGCAGTCTTCTACTCCTTCATCCAAATGCCTCTTTTTTTTGAAGAATCATGCTACAGCTGTTGAAGGCAGGTCCGTGATCATAAAAGAAGGCCTGTGGGTTTACCAATTTGTGATAGATGCTATGTGAAAAGTTCTATGTGCTTCTAAGCTTCCATTGGCTTAGTTGCCTCCAGAAGTTGTGGGTGCTTCAACACCTCGAGGTTTTCAAGAAGAGATTGGGCAGCTATTTGTCCAGAATGATATAGGGTCTTCTGCTTAAGCAGGAGTTTGGATTAGAAGACCTCCAAGGTCCCTTCCAACCTTATTATTCCATGTTCTAAGTTCTTCAATGGATGTTCTTGTGACTGCTACCATCATGCTTATCGTGGTCTAGTTGATGAGCATCTCCTGATACGAATTTGTCTTCTTTTTTAGTCCAGGAAGCAGGCTTGGAAAACACTTTGAAGGAAGCCGATGTAGTGTTGAACAAACAGCGACACCAAAGGCATGTGTCACAACCCATCACCTGCTGTTTCCGTAAGATGCTTGCCAAAGCCTTCTCAGCTCTTTCTGCCCATCCTTCCTAATTGCTTATGTCATGCATATTCCCATTAGAGAAGGAAAGGTCAATTCCTTTTGGCAGAGAAAGGAACGTTGTTGTTTCAAACATGGATACGGATGTAGTGGTGAGAGAACAGCTGTCAAGGACTCTCTCAGATTCCTTCTCAGAGAAGGAGGAGGAGGAGGTGGTGGACCATTCATCAGCCAGCAGAGAGGAGAAGGAAAGACATGTCTAGCTTCCATTTCTTTTCATCAGCATTTTGAACGTTTCATGGTCCATCTCTAACTGAAGTTGGGCTGCTGCTGATTTATTTGTGTGAGGAAGAAAAAAAACAGTGGCATCACACAGTGGCATCACACTCTTGGACATTTAATGGCATTTAATATGGATGATTCCTGCTCCCAAGAAAAGCTTCTTGGTGGTGTCAAATCTTGGACAAGCTAGGGAGAAAAGTAAATGATTGATTAAGCCAGCTCAGGTGTTCCCAAGATTGTTGCAGGTTGACTTAAATTACTTATGGATTCCAGTGAGTCTGTGGTCTCTCACGCAGCCTTCAGAGTCCACCTTTGGATGTGGCTTTCCTTTCTGAACTGAAGAAACAAGATTTGTGAGTCTTATGGGTGGCACAAGTGCCCTCATTGTTCTGAAAAACAAGGGGTAGGCAATAACTCGTGAACATCCATGAAGAAGCACTGATCATTTCTCTGTTGACAAAAAAAAGAGAGCAAAATTCTATGAAATTAAAGGCTGAACTGTTGGTCCCTCAGATGTTATTGAGCTCTCCACATTATGGCTTTAGAAGAAATCCAGCACACATTTCTTTGATGCTAAGACAGGCATCTTCAAACTTGGCCCTTGGATGACTTGTGGACTTCAACTCCCAGAATTCCTCAGCCAGCATGCCTGGATGAGGAATTCTGGGAGTAGAAGTCCACAAGTCACCAAAGCGCCAAGTTTGAAGACCCTGTGCTAAGACGCTGGCAATTGCTGGAGCAGTTTTGGCGAAACAAGGTTGAGAGGAACGAAGGAACCCCACAGCTTTCCTTATTAAATTCTGGGACTGGTGGTCAAAAGATGTGCTGATGGGTTACATGTTTTGATGGCTTGACATGTGCTTGGACAGACTTGTACAGGAGAACTCAACACGGGGCTGTAGTTGTATGCGATGATGGATGACTTCTGGAGAACCATCTGAACATGGTCTCTGGGCACAATAGAAGAGAGCAATAAACTTCGTCATTTCTTGGCAGAGCTTTTGCCCCTGCTTGCAAGAAAAATCTAGCTCAGAGTTCCCCAACATTTCCAGCTTGGCGGACCACGGGGGGGGGGGATGATTCCACGTGAGCAGACACAAGTGCGCACGTGATGACAGCTCCATTTGTGTGAGCGGCATGCACGCATGCCTGCCACTTACTTAAATGAACCACGTGTGCGTTCGCCTGCTGAAAATCACCCAACTGAGCATTTTGGAAGCAGCAGCGCAAAACCTGAAACCTCCTAATGGTTTTTTTTTTTTAAATCTGCCACTCCGAGAACTTTGCCGTGCAATTTTATGCATGTGTTTGCATTTGAGAGTCAGGCTGGGGTGGTGGTTAAGCTGCTGGTCTAGAAGCAAGCTTCTCAAATTCTAGTCCTTCCTTAAGCATCGAAGCTAGGAAGGTGACTTTGGGCCAATCTGTCTATCTCAGCCCTAGAGTGGGAAGTAAAAAAACAAACAAACCATTTTTTTAATAATTTATACTTGGTCAGTAGGTAGGTAAGTAGGGAGGTGGGGAGATAGGTAGGTAGGTAGTTAAGTAGATAGATAGTTGGGAAAATAGGTAGGTAAGTAGGTAGATAGGAAGGAAGGTACGTAGATAGGTGGGAAATAGATAAGTAGGTAGGTAGGTAGTAAGGAAGGAAGATTAGGTAGGTAGGTAGGTAGCAAGGAAGGTTGGTAGGTAGGTAGGTGGGAAGGAAGGAAGGAGGAAGGAAGGAAGGAAGGAAGGAAGGAAGGAAGGAAGGAAGGAAGGAAGGAAGGAAGGAAGGAAGGAAGGAAGATGGGAATATAGGTAGATACGTAGGTAGGTAGGAAGGTAGGTAAGTAGGTAGGTAGGAAGGAAGGAAGGTGGGTAGGTGGGAAGATATGTAGGTAGATAGGTAGGTAGGGAAGGAAAATAGGTAGGTAGATAAGTAGGTAGGTAGGAAGGTAGATAGGTGGGAAAATGGGTAGGTGGTTAAGTAGGTAGGTAGATTAATAGGTAGGATTGTAGGGGGGAAGCTAGGTAGGTAGGTAGATGGGTGGGTAGGTAGATTAGTAGGTGTGTGTGTGTTTGTGTGTGTTTGTGTGTGTGTGTGTATTAGTAGAAACTTTAATGCAACACATATATCCATAAAAATTGATAGCGTACCAGAAACCATTTTACACCCCCCCCCCCAAAAAAAACCCTGTCCGCGTTAGGAGAAGCACGCCTTAAAATTTTCAGGTTCAATGAGCGGAATTAACCGAGGCAGGAAAATGCGAAACAGGCTTGATATATTTGCCCAACCTACTCTTGTCACCTTTTTGCAGACCAGAAGAGGGGAAATTAATAATAATAATAATAATAAAAAGCGAGAGATAAGAAGTGGGAAGAAAAGGAGAAGCGGACTTCCGTAGTTATCTGCGCCGCCAAACGATGCAGCTTCAAATTAATCCCGTGGAAATGGCTTGAGAGTATCGAAAGAGGTTTCAACTCTGTTTGTTTTACTCAATTAAAAACCTGCAGACAAGGGCTTGGCACCCTGCTGCTTAGCGGAGGAGAATTTTTCTATAACGTGGCAATGATTTATGATCTAGGAGGCCCGTGTTTAACTGAACAGCCATCCCAAACCTGGAAGGCAGCTTATCAAGGGATTGGCCACTCGTGTTAATGAAAAATGGTCCCCGCGTGACAGGCTGTTGCGTGGCTATATTTGGATAACAAATGACACGGTGAAGCCAGAGGCTTGGCAATTAATACCGTGGCACGAGAAAGGGTTGTAACGAGGGAGGAGAGCCCGGCATCCAAATCAATAGAGCTTGCTCCACTGTGTGTTGTTTCTATCGGTGCATCCTCCGATGGAAACCAGGTGATTGAGTAGAGAGAATGCGGAGAGAATATTTATCTTTCATTAACACAGACGAGGAACAAGCCCCGGTTGTCTTAGCGTAAACTCTTTCAGCTGCTTGTTGTTAATAGGCTGTGCAGGATTGGGAAGCGATTAGGAAGAGGCAGATTTCCCAATGTGGGGGCCGTCGCCTTTTTAAAACAGACAGCTCTTCCCCCTCACCCGCCCTCAATGTCAGTATGAAAAAAACAAACAAACAAAAAAGACTCGGCTGCTTTAATGAGTGGCCTCAAAGAGGAGGTGGCTTTAATGAGTTGACTCATTTAAGCAGTGGATGGTCTCCTCTTTAAATCAGGCAGCTCTTCTCCCTCCACTCTCAATGTCAGTATGAAAAAACAAAAAAAAGACTGTTGCTTTAATGAGTGGCATCAAAGAGGAGGTGGTTTTAATGAGTTGACTCATTTAAGCAGTGGGCCATCTCCTCTTTAAAACAAAAGGCTCTTCCCCCCTCCCTGCCCTCAATGTCAGTATGAAAGAAACAAAAAAAAAAAGACTCGGCTGCTTTAATGAGTGGCATCAAAGAAGAGGTGGATAGATAGATAGATAGATAGATAGATAGATAGATAGATAGATAGATAGTAGATAGATAGGTAGGTGGGTGAGTGAGTGGGTGGATGCATGGGTGGGTGGGTGTGAGGGAGGGAGGGAGGTGTGAGGGAGGGTGTATGTATGTATGTATGTATGTATAGAGATAGATAGATAGATAGATAGATAGATAGATAGATAGATAGATAGATAGATAGGATCGAATTGCTGGCAGTGGGCAGAGTCAGCTTGCAATACTGCATTCTAACCACCACGCCACCACGGCTCATGATCCCCATTTTTGATTCCACAGGTCTAATGTATGTATCCAGGGGGAATGAAGGCTGCTCCCCCATTTCAGCCACAGATGGCAAACCTAGAGCCAAAAAGAGAAGGAAGCTCTCTAAGAAAATGGGCTCAGGTAAGAAGGGAAGATATGACGCTAGATAACCTCAGCCACACAGCTCTATTCTTAAAGTTTAAAAAAAAAAAAAAGCATAGTGCCCAGAGTGACAAGGATGGAAGAAGACAGAGCCCGCCTTCTCCTTCTTTTCCACGGTGAATACAATCGATGGAATGACAACCAAACCCAGAAAGAAAAAAAAGGATGTGGAATTGGTTTAATTCATGCAATTGTCTCAGAATCTCTCTTGCCTAGCAATCGAGTTGGGTATCTGGAAATAAATGGAAATTACTCTCAGCGGGAGTCCACCTCTCTCTCCATTCATCTGCTATCCTAATTCTCTGCGGTTAAGAGATCTTTATCCGGAACATGGGGGCACACTTTCCTTGTTCTCAAACTCAGCTCTTTTCAAGAGGGTTGAAATCCAAAAGGAAGGAATGAAGGAACGCTGGCACCATTCCCCCCCCCCCATGAGTCATGTTGTGGCTAAGGCACCAGGCTAAAAACCAGGAGACTGTGAGTTCTAGTTCTGCCTGGTGCATAAAGCTGGACCAGACCCAGGAAACAGGCAAAGGCAAAGCAGGGGTCCTCCTCTCTGACCTTGCTTGTTTTCTTGCACTGATGATGTTGCCTAGTCGAGTCATGAAATGTCTGCGAGAAAACAACCAAGATCAGAGGGCACACACACACAGCCTATTTCAACCCTGAGCTTCAAATAGTCTCCTTTAATGGCTTCTGCCCTACCTTACCAACTGCTGGTGCCAGACTTGGCTGCCACTGTGATGAGTGTTCCAACTGGAAGCCTTTTCAACGGTCGTTTTATTCCAGCCATCCTTTCAATCCTCCGTTGGCGTCCTCAAATTGCGTAGGCTTTTGCATTGGGAAACAAAAAACACCCTGAGCGCTGGAGTCTAGGCAAAGGATATTACCAATGCAGTACCGATATTACCAATACGATCCTTGACGTAACAACCATTCATTTAGTGACTGTTTTGAAGTTAAAATGCACTGGGGGACACGACTCTTTTGAACACGAATGACTGTCGCAGCATCCCCGGGGTCACGTGATCAAATCTGGGCACTTGGCAACTGGCATATATGAATGACGGTCGCAGCGTCCCGGGGGAGTCACACGATCCCCATTTGCGACCGTCTGACCAAGCCAAGTCAATGGGGAAGCCAGATTCAGCCGTGTTACTGACTTGACAACTGCAGTGGCGAGAAAGTTCATTAAATGGAGCAAAATTCACGTATCAAATGTCTCAGAAATATTGGGCTCAGTTGTGGACGTAAGTTGAGGAACACCTATAGGATGCTACCCCCCCCCCCCAGTTTCCTGATGCAGGAGGTTTTATGGTGGCTTTCTAGAAGCTCTGTTCTTAGATTGTTAACCTTGTCAAATAACTCTTTGCTTCTTCCTCACCAAAGAATGAGGCGATTCTCGATGACTGCCAGCGACTGTTTCTGGAACTTGCCTGGGTTCACGACTGGCTTACTGCCTCTGTTTCAAAATCTGGGATTGATCTGATCACGATCGGCAAGCCTGAGTGGTTTAGAGAAAGTCGGGGTTCTGATCCAGCAGATGTCGTTCCATTTGTTACCAATGTAAATACCTAAAAAAAAAATGCACAAGGGGGGAAATTTCGGTGTCGATGGAGGGTATCCCTTCTATCATTTTACTTTTTGTTTTTTAAAAAAGGATATTTTTCAAACAGCACTGAGCACAAGGAAGGTGAAAGTCTTCCGGAAGACGTGAAATGTAACCACCAGGCCAAGCGAAGGGATCGGTTCCATTTCAGCACCCTGGACAGCGGCGTTTGTCTTCGGAATGTTTCCCATTCAAGATCACTACAACAATCTTTTGTGTCGTCCCCCCCTGCCCCGCTGGTTTTCATTATGTTCCTCCCCTCCACCCTCTTCTGTTTAGAATACTTCCCACTTGACAATAACAAACCTTTGCCCCCGGCTGTCTCATCTGATCAATTCAATTGACTAGGAGTGATCCAGACTGCCTACTTGGCTAACGGCAATGGTTCCTGTCCCAGTCTGGTACGCTTGGCCAAAGACCTGTAGGAAATCTTCAGGCTGTTATCATCAGTCAGATGGAATTCCAGACAAGTATCAAGCCACAGAGCTTGAATTATTGTGGTTTTTGACAATTTCAGTGGCCATCTGGCTGAGGTGGTAGCTTTTCGCAAGAGGAAGCACACAAGAGGCATGTTGGGCCACCAGAATGTCTATAGGATTTTTCCAGTTCCAAAACAGCAGGGGATGAGCCGAACGCCCTGAGCTTTCACCAGGACTAAGGTTTATTTTATTTTTATGAATGAGGAGTCATCAGGAAGTTGCCTGATCATGTCAATCAAGTCTCGCGGCTTGAGATTCCACTGGCATGCACTGAATGTGGCTCAATTCTCTCTTTAGATCTGATTTTTAATGCCATTTTCTTTAGAAGTTCCGTGCCCATGTATCACTTCCTCTCTGACTGATGGGCAGAGAAGGGATGGGGGGGAGCAGTTGGCCTCAGATTGACAGGAGAAAGTGGTGGAGGACACCACAAGCTAACTCTCTCCAACAGGGCCGAGGTTCTGCCTGCAGACAGCTGCCTATTAAGATGACACAAGGGGCGACAGAGGCAGAGCTGAAAATTACTGCTGACACCTCCCTGCTGATTCTTTCCTCCTTGTTCCCCCTCCCATTTCAGTGAGGCTGGAAGAAGAGCAGGTTTTAAAACAGCCATTAGGATTACCTTTTCTGGCCTTAAAATGTTTCCACAGCTGCCCCCCAAATAACACAGAGGAAAGAACAGCAGGGAGAAACTTCACACGTCGATTAAATTTCAAAAGAGTTGCATAAGGAGCAAGATGTAGTTCACCCATCTGTTTTGGCTTGCTTTGCTCACAACCCCTTTGGCCCCTGGCAGGAAAACCTCCATCCTGTGGACCAGGTGTAGTCCGCCAAGCCTTTTCCTCAAGCTGGCTGGACAACAGGAAAAAGGATGTAGAAAAATAAAGGCATCAATGATTGTGGCCTATAAGTATAGTCGATGGAAGAAAGAACATAGAATGAACATGTATCGCTTTGGCTTACGTCACACCCGCACCGGATCCACAACCTGGAATTAAAGCCCAGTCAATTTCAACCCTCAGAAAAGGATTCCTACCCTTTAGACAGACCTTACTTTGTGATTGGCTCCCAATCATCGTTGCTTCCTTCCTTAAACCATGTAACATATTTAGTTTTCTACCACCAGAAACCACCCCCACCAACATTGTCAGGGCAAGCCCCTAGTACATAAAATGAGAGCAAACTCCATTCCTTACTTGCACGGATGATGTTACCTAGTTGGGTCATGAAATGTCTGCAAGAAAACAACCAAGCTGAGAGAGCACCAAGGACCCCAGGGTTTTTGGTTGTTTCTTCTTCTTCTTCTTCTTCTTCTTCTTCTTCTTCTTCTTCTTCTTCTTCTTCTTCTTCTTCTTCTTCTTCTTCTTCTTCTTCTTCTTCTTCTTCTTCTTCTTCTTCTTCTTCTTCTCCTGCTTCTTCTCCTTCTTCTTCTCCTTCTTCTTCTTCTTCTTCTTCTTCTTCTTCTTCTTCTTCTTCTTCTTCTTCTTCTTCTTCTTCTTCTTCTTCTTCTTCTCCTGCTTCTTCTTCTCCTCCTCCTTCTTCTCCTCCTCCTCTTCTTCTTCCTCCTCACCACACCTTCTAACACTGACAATCTTATCTAGTTGGATCATGAAATGTCTGTAAGAAAACAACCCATTTTAGAGAGCATCAAGGATCCATAGTCTCCTCCTCCTCCTCCTCCTCTCCATACTCCACTTCTTTCTAGTACTGATGATGTTACCTAGTTGGGTCATGAAATGGTTGCAAGAGAGCAACCAAGCTCAGAAAGCACTCAGGACCCCACAGATCTCCTCTTCCTCTCTCCTCCTCCTCACCACACCCCATTCCTTTCTAGCACTGATGATGGTACCTAGTTGGGTCACAAAACATCTATAAGAAAACAGCCAAGGACCAAGGACCCCACAGGTAAGTTTCAGCTTTGCTCTCTTTGAACACAACTCACCTTCTTTATTCATCTATATGAAAGAACCACTCCTTTGTTTCTTGTTTTTCTTCTTCTTCTGCCTTCCTTTTGTTTTCTCTCCTTCTTCTACTTCCAAACTCCTATCCCTTCCTGCTAATTTCCCAGCTGCCTAAACTCAATGCTGCTCTGAGTTTTCAGACCTTATCGTGAACTTTTAATAATTGCTTTGCTCTTTTCAATGAAACGCTTTATCTCGTTGTACAAATGGTAAGGTTGCCACCACAATTCTCCATATTTGGAATTAATTTTTGGAATTTGGAACTTTCATGTTATCTGGACATACAGTATATAGATTTTTTTTTTTCTGAACGACAGCGGACAGCCTACTGTTTTACTTAGTCCAGTATTTATTTTTAGTTTTGTGGACTTCGTACAAGATTTTTTGATTACGCCGTTCTTTGTCACCCGTTCGTTCCTCTCTCTGCATTATTAAAATGTGCACGCCTACTGATAAAATACTACCAGCCATGAAACAAAGAAATTGAATTCCAGGCCCAGAATTAATTCCACCAACTATCTTGTGTCAACTGGAGTTAGATGAAATTTCTCAGACATTTTTCTAACTCTCTTTTCCCTAAAGAAGCATGTTTTGTAGACTTCTTTTTTCTTTTCTTTTTTTAACTGAACGTTCTCTGCAATTACTGTCCATGTATGTCCTCTATTATTCCCTTTTACTGCAAACGCTCTGGAACAATAGTAGGTCAGGGACATTGCAAAGGAAGAAAAACGTTGATCATGATGCCGATAGAATGAATCTTGTTATGATTTGAAAGACTAGCTAAAGCACGGGGGCCAAAAAAGAAAGCAGAGAGGCAGTTCTGCTGCTAATGGGAACCTCTTATTTCACCCCTTCGAGAAGAAACTAAATGCAAGGTTGCAGCTGAAGACAGGCCTAACTGGAACATACAGGCAGCCCCAAATTTCTGCTAAGTGAAAAATTTGGTAACAACAACAACAATAAAAAACTTGGAAGGGACCTTGGAGGTCATCTAGTCCAACCCCCTGCTCAGGCAGGAGACCCTATACCATTTCAGACAAGTAGCTGTCCAGTCTCTTCTTAAAAACCTCCAGTGTTGGCGCATCAACCCCTTCTGGAGGCAGGTTGTTCCACTAGTGAATTGTTCTAACTGCCAGGAAGTTTCTCCTTAGTTCTAGGTTGACAAAACTGAGTTTTGCCTCCATTTTAGCGACCTTGCTTGCCACAGTTGCTAAGTGAATCGCTGGCTCAGGAATTCTGGGAGTTGAAGTCCACGAGTCATAAAAGAGCCAAGGTTGCCTACCCCTGGTATAGTCCAACCTCTTGAGCAAGGATTGGACTAGAAGACCTCCAAGGTCCGTTCCATTTTTGTTATTCTGTTATTGTTGCATTTTTATTTTTCTTGGGAGGCAGGGAGACCATAATAAAACCAAATTTGGTAGATCTGCTCGTTCCTATGGATCACGCCTTACCTTAGTAAGGTATGATTAAAAAAAAAATGTCAAGCAAAATTGAACATCAAACGGTGGCCTTCTCATCAGCCAAACCAGCAGGGAAATTTTGTACATATCTATATACCTGTCCCTTGGCATCTTTTCTTTCTCTGAGATCCTTTCGTTCTTTTTATCATTCCTGCTCTATAACGAGATTTTTTTTATTATGATTTCATTTTCATCTTGAAAGGGCCTCCCTACCCCCACTCAGAAGTGTAATGGTTATTCTGGGGCACTTTTATCCAATCTGTAGTTAGCCAGTTGTAAAGCTTACTTTGAGAGGATTCCTGCTGGTTTGACCCTAGCATCTGAGAACATCACCACTCAATGGCTTCGACAATTTCCTTATTATCTTTTAAGCCATTGAAGTTAAACTTCGGCAGCCAATCTAATTCCTTGATCATTCACTACAGAATTTTATTTCGTGACAAAATTGGTCATGATCAGCTTAACGACCTGGAATATCAAAAGTTTTGATTTTTTTTTTAAAAATATATCTCTTCTTCTTTTGTCATTTGGTTTACTTTTGTCCTGTCATCATTGTGGAGCTATTTTGATGTTAGGGATGAATGATCTTCAACCGACTTTCAATATGGAAGCAGATTACATGGCCTCGTTAGTGTTGAAAGAGAAATGGTAAGATAATAATGCTCCCATATTGGGTCAACGTTATTGGCGAAGCCTAGATGGACCATCTTTTCTGGGAGGTGCAAGCCCCAAAATCAATAGTCTCTATTTATTAAATGCAATTTCTCTTCTCGTGCTCCACGTGCAATTTAATTCTACGTGAAAAAAAAAATTAAAAGGAGGAAGTCATCTCCCTTTGCGTATTACATCTGTCTTCTGCCTTCAAAATAGAAGGAGAAAATAGGGGAAGAACTGTTCATAATTTGGGTACATTGTGAATGGACTTGGATGACAGTTCCATTATCTTTAAAAGAAGCATTCCCCAACTTGGAATTTGGGTGGTGATGGTTGTTATGAGGATAATATCTGGTGGCTTAGATGATGATAATCACAGTTGGGTTGGATCCAGTAAAAGCAAATCCAAACTTTAATCCAAGAATGTTTTTGCTCCCTGGGATGACATTTGGCTCCTAAACTCTTGCATCCAATATTGATTAGAATAGATCTAATGTCAACCTCTACTGGATCAGCTTTATAACCGGTTGGTTAAAAAGTGCGAAGAGCCAGGAAGTGATTCCCTCTGTAATCAACGGGAAAAGTTAATTATGGTGGAAGTTTTTCTTCTTCTTCTCCTTCTCCTTCTCCTTCTCCTTCTTCTCCTCCTCCTCCTCCTCCTCCTCCTCCTCCTCCTCCTCTTCTTCTTCTTCTCCTCCTCCTCCTCCTCCTCCTCCTCCCCTCCTCCTCCTCCTCCTCCTCCTCCTCCTCCTCCTCCTCCTCCTCCTCCTCTTCTTCTTCTTCTTCTTCTTCTTCTTCTTCTTCTTCTTCTTCTTCTTCTTCTTCTTCTTTTTCTTCTTCCTCTTTCTCACCACTACAATAACAATCCCACCTAATCCAGGAAGGCTGAAGCACAACTGGATCCATCTTATTCCTCATATCCATATGTAAATCTGTGCAAATGTTAACCAGTGAATGAGTCAATCTGTATTCATAGATTGTCTTTCTCCAGGAAACAGCGGTTAGGAGGGGGGGAAAAAAAGTCAGCACTGAATGATGTTCCATTGCATGGGGAGCCATCCAGGCCTGTGGTTTCCTAGGCAACTACAGAAGTGAATTGGGAAAGTGTTGAGAAGAGAAGTAGCCTTGCTGTGTTTGCCCACTCCTTTCAGGTAATAAAGATTCTAGCTAGCCAACCCGTCTTAATCAAACTTCCATAGAGTAGTACACATAGTAAGTGTTTTTCAACGCTTCTGCATTAACAACAAGTCTTTTTTCATGTCTACCCTGTTTTTTCAGTAGCTGGAAAGGCCTCCTTCTCCACCACATCTGGTGATGCTAGAAAAAAGTTCGAAAACTTCTAAAAGGGTTTAATCAATCCGTTATGGCCTCTCTTCAACCTTGTACTGAAAATATTGGTGATGCATCTTCTAGAACAGGGCAAAAATGTCCTTTTGTCTCTTGAGACAGAGGATTACCTTGTAACTGGTTGTATAAACAGAGGCGTAGAATCAAAATCACGTGAAGTATTAGTACCGCTTTATAAAGCCTTAGTAAGGCCACACCTGGAATATTGCATCCAGTTTTGGTCACCACGTTACAAAAAAGGTATTGAGACTTTGGGAAAAAGTGCAAAGAAGTGCAACTAAGAGGATTAAAGGCCTGGAGACTAAAACATACAAAGAACGGCTGCAGGAATTGGAAATGGCCAGTCTAGAGAAAAGAAGGACTAGCGGGAACATGATAGCAGTCTTCCAGTATTTGGAATGCTGCCACAAAGAAAAGGGGGTCAATTTATTTTCCAAAGAACCAGAGGGCAGGACATTAGTGGATGGATGGAATCAAGGAGAGAAGCAACCTGGAATTAAGGAGAAACTTCCTAACAGTGAAGACAATTAACCAGTGGAACAGAAGTTGCCTCCAGAAGTTGTGGTGCTCCATCACTGGAGGTTTTTAGGAAGAGACTGGACAGCCATTTGTCTGAAATGATATAGGTCTCCTGCCTGAGCAGGAGGCTGAACTAGATTCTCAACAATGTTGTGGAATAATTGCCTTCTAATGTATGCGGTTCTTGGTTAAGCAAAACAAATATGGTTTATTCAAAGACCATTTTCAAATTGTCCCTTGGACACAAAGAATTCACTGCCTCGTTCCCATGTTGTAGAAGAGTTGTTCTTGAGTCCACCAAGAACCATCTCAGAAGCTTTCCCCAGTCTAGACAAACAATGAGTCAACTTTACTAGGATAATGTGATGGAAATCGGTCCGATGTAAAAATAAAGATGGCATTTATCTGACCTTATTTCTGAGAGGAGATATCTCTGACACATTTTTGAGGAAATGCACAAACTCAAAGAAAAGAGGTAAGGTCAATGACAAGTCAGAACAAAAGGGCTGATGTACTGTACAGTAAGTGGAAATCTCGATAGTCCTTTACAAAACTAATCCAAATGAAATTTAAGATCTATTCTAGGGATCATGTACTCTGAAGGAAGGGGTTGGTGCCTTGTATACAACTGGTATTTAGAATAGAATAGAATAGAATGGAATGGAATGGAATAGAATAGAATAGAACGGAATAGAACAGAACAGAACAGAGCTGGAAGAGACCTTGGAGGTCTTCTAGTCCAGCCCCCTGCTCAAGCAGGAGAACTTATATCATTTCAGACAAGTGACTGTCCAGTCTCGTCTTTAAAATCTCCAGTGATGGAGTGCCCGTGATTTCTGAAGGCCAGCTGTTCCATTGGTTAATTGTCCTCACTGTTAGGAAGTTTCTCCTTAATTCCACGTTGCTTCTCTCCTTGATCAGTTTCAATCAGAATAGAGCTGGAGGGGACCTTGGAGGTCATCCAGTCCAACCCCTTGCTCAAGCAGGAGACCCTATACAATTTGAGACAAGAGACTGTCCAGTGATGGAGCACCCACAACCGTCTGAAGGCAAAGCTGTTCCACTGGTTAATTGTCTTCACTGTTAGGAAGTTTCTCCTTAATTCCAGGTTGCTTCTCTCTTTGATCAGTTTGTTTGTTTGTTTGTTTTGGCTTCAATAAGGGAGCTCATTATAACAATTGTTTGCATTTTCTTAGGTTCAGCCATCCATTCAAAACCACGAGGGCTGGAATTTTGTGTTTTAATTTACGACGGGAGGTTGTATTAATTTAAAATAGAAATTGTTTGCATTTTCTTAGGTTCAGCCACCCGTTCAAAACCATGACGGCCGGAACTGTGTTTGTTTGTCTTTGTTTTAATTTATAATGGGAGGTTGTAGCAATTTATAGCAGAGCATACACTTTGGCATCAAAGGACACCGACTTAACTCTTGGACATTTAATATGGTGGGGGTAAAAAAAAAAAGACTTCGATGAAAATCTGGACCGGGCCGACATTACCAGGCTGAATTAGGCATCCAGCAAAGACAACAAAGACAAACAAACACAGTTCCGGCCCTCATGGTTTCCAGCTTCTTCTGCTGAAAGAGAAGAACCCTAAATTCGAGTTGTTTGCTAAAATCTCCTTTGATGTGACTCTTTTCCTTTATTACCCATTCTCTCAACGATCTCTTAAGGGGAAAGATTAGACTCCTGTTTTCCCATGCTTTAACCTTTCACTTTTCTTTTAATTAACTCTACTCTTTTGGCTCCCTGGGTGGTGCCAAAACCTCTGCCTGCAGCTCCCTACACAATCCATCACACGGGTTCTTTCAGAAAAGACATTCCTGGCTCCTTGGACGGAGCTGGTGTAGCAACGCTCCCGGTTCTAAACCTTCCGAAGAAGCCAAATTTCAGTTAATTTATGTCTCTGCTTTTTTTTCTCCCCCCCCCCTTCTATTGCAAACATAAATTTAATTTTAATGCGCCAGCCTCCACCACATCCATATCCTTTCATCTCTGGACAGGAAGAAAAGCAAAAGGCAAGCAAAGAAGCTACAGCCAAAAGAAAGGAACTTTTCATGTGGTGGTTGAAAAGCCAGGAACGAGGGGAAGGAAACGCAAATGTCCACAAAAGGACCAGGGGTGGTGGGACATTACTGGGCACACGGCTTTGAGAAGCCTGCTTTTGTGTTTGTTTTTTCGCCAAGTGTCACCGTGAGTGGAGGAAACGCTATCTGGAGGGGGGGGGGAAATAAAGGATTGAACAAATACTGGGCTACAAGGTTGTTGTTTTTTTCCCCTGAAAAGGAGAGTGTTGTTTTTCTGCTGCTCACCCACACAGCTTTACCATTTATCTTGAGGAAGATGTTAAGCTTTAATGTGTCCAGAGCTGGTCTGGTGCTCCTGTTTATTAGGATTCTCTCCATCCACCACGAGTCTTTCTCACTGACTCCAGGCAGGGGGGAGGGGAGAGGAGGAGGAGGAGGAAGAGGCAACCTTCTCCACACCATTCAATAGATTCCCTGTTACTCTTAAGTATGAGGCCGTCCCACTGAAGGAACTTTCAATTCTCAATCCAGCTTTTCCACGAGAAACGCATGGGAGAGAATAATAATATTAATAACAATAACTTTATTGTCACTTTGATTGTACACCAATTGGCATACATCCAAATGAAATTTCGTTGCCTACAGCTCTCAAAGGGTCACCAGCTTCGATAGACACTCCTTGTTCATGGCCAGCTCAAGTTTCGGAACGTCCATTTTAGTCTCTAAGGAGCGAACGATGGCAAACAGGACAGATGGAAATGGATGTTCCCTTCATTAGTCATCCCCAGGACAATCTTTTGTCATTTTTTTTCTACTCTGAATTTACCCATAATGCCAGGCAAAACCATTCTGCTCTGATTGATGATAGTAATTTATACTGGTGCTTGATTGAAGGACAAGAAAATCTATCTATCTATCTATCTATCTATCTATCTATCTCTATCTATCTATCTATCTATCTATCTATCATCTATCATCTATCACAGTATCTATCTACAGTATCTCTCTATCTGTCCGTCCATCCGTCCATCTTCTGTTATCTGTCTGTCTGCCTAGTCTATCAATTCATTTCTACAAGTTTGAAACATCCATAGTTCCTCCTCCTCCTCCTCCTCCTCCTCTTAAACCTTTTGTCTTCCTATCTCTCCCTCCTTGGCCTGTCCCAAATTTTTGGAGAATGCTGATTCATCAGTTCAGCAGAAATCAATTGCAACCAAGGAACCAGACTCACAGTTGGAAAACAAAAGCAGGTTCTGTGTGGCTATTTTTATTTATTTATTTTTTCCTCTCCTTTAAAGGAGGGGGGGAGGAGAAATAAGTGGGGAGCCTGAGAGATACTCTGATGCCATCTAGTGGAGACAAAGAGAAAGCTAGAGAGCTTCAAGTCCTCTCCTCTTGGAGCATCATCCTGGGGAAAGGAGGGTGGGTTTCCCTTGCATTTTTGGGGGTGGGGGGAACTTTCAAAGAAAATCTCAGAACAGTTGAAGGCACAGATGATAAGAGAGAGAGACCGAGAGAAAGATGGAGGGAGGGGATCAGTAGAAACTATTAGTTGAAGTAGGTCTTCTTCTTCTTCTTCTTCTTCTTCTTCTTCTTCTTCTTCTTCTTCTTCTTCTTCTTCTTCTTCTTCTTCTTCTTCTTCTTCTTCTTCTTCTTCTTCTTCTTCTTCTTCTTCTTCTTCCTCTTCTTCCTCTTCTCCTCCTCCTCTTCTTCTTCCTCTTCTTCTTCTCCTCCTCCTCCTCTTCTCATTGTCTTCCTCCCTTTCCACTCCTCCTCCTCCTCCTCCTCTTCTTCTTTTTCTTCTTCTTCTTCTCCTCCTCCTCCTCCTCTTCTCATGTCTTCCTCCCTTTCCACTCCTCCTCCTCCTCTTCCTCTTCCTCTTCTTCTTCTTCTTCTTTTTCTTCTTCTTCTTCTTCTGTAAGTTAGCAACACGGCTGTGACATGAATCTGGCTTCCCCTTAGACTTTGCTTGTCATAGAAGGGCATAAAAGGGGGTCCCACAAACCCCCAGGACCCCGCAACCGTCATAAGTATGAGTCAGTTGCCAAGCGTCTCCATTTTGATCACATATCATAAGTGTGAAAAATGGTCACAGATCACTTTATTCCGTGCCATTTTATCGTCAAACAGTCGGTAAACAAACTGTTGCAAGTTGAGGACTCCATGAGCTGTGCCCAATTTTTAACCCAGAAGAGAAATCTGGGCAGGAATCCCACCTTCACTTCCTATAGTAATAAAATATACAAAGAGGCCTAGACTAAGCAAAGAGCCACATCGTTCTCCCTGCCTTAGAATTGCATGCATGCAAAATGGTTGTCTTTGCTGCCACCCAGGAGCTAAATAAAACTGGGTTTATTTGGCATGATTGATTACAGGGGGAGAGGGTCGCGCATTCTGAATGCAGCACTTTAAAAAGAAAATCAGGTCTTCTTTTTATTTGTACAGGTCTGAAAGGATTTTCATATCTTAACTCCTCTCGCTATTTATCATTCCCAGATATGGAGACAGTTCTCTACTCAGTGACCTAGCTGATATTGCAATGGCCCAGTTTATTAAAATCAGGAGTTGCGAAAACTAAAAGGATGGGAGGAACACAGGTCCACATATAGTTCAGGGAGGAGGAGGAGGAGGAGGAGGAGGAGGAGGAGGAGGAGGAGGAGGAGGAGGAAAACTAATTCCATAATTGTAGGGATTCAACTGAATTTGTTAAAATATGATCCATCTTTCTCACACTAAAATTCTTCCCTAACCTACAATTTTGTTTTCCTTTTTTATGTTTCCAAGAATTGGCATGCTTTGTACGCACACGCTCTTTCCAAATTTTGAACTTGCTGCAACAGATACTCTTTCCCTGTCCACTAACCCTTTTGGGTCTACCTGCCTCTGTTCTGGACCATTTGGAATTTGGAAACTGCATTGTGAAATTCCGAGGGGAGTGGATTGCCCACAAGCTCGGAGACAACAAATACCCTCGTGGAATTAAGTTGATGATGGCTTAACCTGATTTATTTGTGAAAGGAATCCCATCTTGAGGGCAGCCTCCAGCCTCTTTCTTGGGGCTTGAAAACACTCTCAAAATGGCGGCTGCCATTTATCCAGCATAAGCAATGGATGGAAACGAATCAAAGAGAGAACCAACCTAGAACTAGGAGAAACTCCCTAATTAACTAGAAGAAACTTACTGACAGTTAAAACAATCAACCAGTGGAACGGCTTGCCTCCAGAAGTTGTGGGTGTTCCAACACTGGAAGTTTTTAAGAAGAGATTGGACAGCCACTTGTCTGGAATGGTCTAGGGCAGGGTCCTCAACCTTCGTAATTTTGAGACTTGTGGATTTTGAGAATCCACAAGTCTTAAAATTGAGAATTTTGGGAATTGAAGTCCACAAGTCTTAAAGTTGCCAAGGTTGAGGACCCCTGGTCTAGAGCCTCCTGTTTGAGCACGGGGTTGGACTAGAAGACCTCCAAGGTCCCTTCCAACTCTGTTGTGATTTCTTGATTGATTGATTGACTGAAATGGTCTAGGGTCTCCTGTTTGAGCAGGGGGTTGGACTAGAAGACCTCCAAGGTCCCTTCCAGCTCTATTGTGATTGATGGATAGACTGAAATGCTCTAGAGCAGGGATGGGCAACCTTGGCTCTTTTATGACTCGTGGACTCCAACTTCCAGAATTCTTGAGCCAGCATGGCTCAGCTTGGAATCCTCTCCCTTTCCCCTCAGGATGGCTGGCTCAGGAATTCTGGGAGTTGAAGTCCACGAGTCATAAAAGAGCCAAGGTGGCCTACCCCTGCTCTAGGGTCTAGGGCTGGGCTAGAAGACCTCCAGGGTCCCTTCCAACTCTGTTAGCTGGACCACAGAAACCAAAATAATTCCCTTGATCAGTCAGTCAATGAAACTGCCTGGCAAGCCAAGTCTAAAATTCCAGAGTAGCTTTATGGCAAACCTTGAGTCTCCCAGGCCATTCCTTAAACTACCTCCTGGAGGGGGGGGGGGATCCGAGCAGGCTATGGAATCAGGAGGCGAAGCCTGCAAGCCAGGGTGTCGCTCCTTGCTCAGTCAATTTCCCCCCACAAAGGCAGCCATTAAGAAAAGAGCTCGCAAGCGCTAATGCACTTCCAGCTGCATGGATGTCTCTCCTTACGATTACATCCTCCTTGCACAGCGCTTTGCCACAGGCTACGGGAGAGCCGAGTAGCTTTCGACAGGGAGCAATGAACAAGAAATGACAATCCCATCTAAGATGTTAGCAGCCCTTCCTGTATACTAAAGAGTTTGAGGAAACAGCATGGGGGTTTTTATGTACGGGCATGCATGTTGTCAGCAGCTAAATCTCTGCTCCGGGGTAGGTGGGAAGAGGCACAGCTAACACCCAGAATAGGGATAAGGCTGCTTGATAGAGATAACTTTTTTCCTGTTTATCGGAATAATAATAACAATGATGCCTGTAAAGAAAGGGACTCACCTGGAGGGTCTGATTTGTTTAAATATGTTTTTGTTTTGTTTTTTGCAGAGAGAAGCAATAGGTGTTTTTTTCTGGCTAGGCGGGCTGGTAACAGCAGGGACATCTTCGCTGTTCCCAGGAAAAACTCTGAAATTTGGGGAAGAGAAAGAACGCGAGTGGCGATATTGCCAACTACTTGTTTTACAATATTAAAGTAAGGTTAGGGGGCTGGAGACGAAAAGAAATGAAGAACGGTTGCAGGAATTGGATAGGTCTAGTCTAGTGAAGAGAAGGACGAGGGGGGACATGATAGCAAGTCTTCCAGTATCTCAGAGGTTACCCCAAAGAAGAGGGAGTCAAGCTATTCTCCAAAGGCCCTGAAGGCAGGACAAGAAGCAACGGGATGGAAAGTAATTGAGGAGAGAAGCAACCTAGTTAGAACAACTAATCAGTGGAACAACCTGCCTCCAGAAGTTGTAGGAGTTCCATCCCTGGAGATTTTAAAGACGAGATTGGACAGTCAGTTGTCCAGAATGGGATAGAAGAGCTCTGAGGTCCAACTTTATTATTCTATGTTCTATACAATGTTAAACTCAAGCTAATCATCTGCTATTTAGATGCATCTCATTATGGGAAAATCCATACAGAGATGCATATAAAGATTTGTTTAATCGCCATGCACAAATAAAGAGTCATGTACACTACCTGTTCTTACCTGGTGCGGTCTACCTTTCAGTAGAAATTAAAACAAAAGCTTCAATCCAAACCTGTGGGGAGGGCTCTCTCTCTCTCTCTCTCTCTCTCTGTATGTGTGTGTGTGTATGTATTTAACTAATACATGTTGAGAGGTGTTTTCTATCCATCGCCAATCCCTACCAACTCCTTGATTTGATATCCTGTCATTATCTGACATTAAGGAGTAGCTAGATGAAAGAAATTCACACATAAAAGTTTAAACCCCCCCCCTCAAAGACGACCAAGCTTGAAGGAAGAAAGAGAATGGGATAAAAGGAAAAGAAAAAAGAAAAAGAAAACGAAAATCAGATCAAGAATAAAGCTTGGATCCCTGTAGTATTTTGTTTAATGTTGCTTTCCAATTTTAATCCATTGATTTGGCAAATAGCCTACGCTCACCATGAATTAAAGAACTGAATGTATCGTGCCAAATGTTTTTAAGATTCCAAAACATCAGAAGGGCAGAAGAAAAAAAAAACACAACCAACTTAGGAAAGGGCAATGTTGCAGATGAACGTCTTTTGGGGACTCAATACCGTGGGGGTCCAGCTGTTGGCCTGGATAACATAAACAGATCCAGCAAATTTAAGCAGATTTTACAATAGCTATTAGCTGGGAAAGAGGCTCAGTATCTCCCTATTAAGACACATGTTATCACTGCTATATAAGATTAGACAAGATAACTGGTAAGCATTTAACAGGGTCTGACAGCAGAGGTTTTTGCATAAAACATTTGACCAGTTTGGACGAAGATCAAGTTCTGTGATTCTCACACATTGTGGAGTGGGGTAAAGCTTTGCACCCTGCTGCCCAGATCAACCCCATGTTGCATCATTATTCTTGTGCATGGCGTAAATGCTCCATTATACTGTACATTGAACATAGATGTTCCCCGAGACAGCAGCAGCAGCTCCCCTGCTGGAACAATGGAAGGAGGAGGGGGGAAGAAGAGGATGAAGAAAGGGAGGGTAGGGGGAGAAGAGGAAGAAGGAGGAGGAGGAGGAGGAGGAGGAGGAGGAGGAGAAGAAGAAGAAGAAGAAGAAGAAGAAGAAGAAGAAGAAGAAGAAGAAGAAGAAGAAGAAGAAGAAGAAGAAGAAGAAGAAGAAGAAGAAGAAGAAGAAGATCAAAGAAGAAGAAGAAGATCAAAGCCATTTGCAATGTAGTCCTGACTGGCACCCAAAAAGGTGAGAAAAGAAAAATCATGTCTGATGGACGAGTGTGAGAAGGATTAGCCGGCAAACAAGGTTGCCGTTGCCCAGGGTACGCCCGATTGTGGTTTGAAATATTGCTCCACAATCTTCGAGGAGGCTCCTTCTGTGTACCCCAATGATGAAGAAGGAGAAAGGAGGAGGAAGAGGAGGAGGAGGAGGAGGAGGAGGAGGAGGAGGAGGAGATGAAGAAGAAGAAGAAGAAGAAGAAGAAGAAGAAGAAGAAGAAGAAGAAGAAGAAGAAGAAGAAGAAGAAGAAGAAGAAGAAGAAGAAGAAGAAGAAGAATAAGAAGAAGAAGAAGAAGAAGAAGAAGAAGAAGAAGAAGAAGAAGAAGAAGAAGAAGAAGAAGAAGAAGAAGAAGAAGAAGAAGAAGGAGAAGCAGAAGGAGAAGACCATTTGCAATGTAGTCCTGACTGGCACCCAAAAAAAGTGAGAAAAGAAAAATCAAGTCTGATGGACTAATAAAGGGAAACTTTATTGCTGGACCAGGCTCTCAGTTCCAGATTCTATAGCCCACAGCAGCAACTTGATGCATTGGGAAAACTCACAAGTCTGGAGTTGGATACCCCTTAGTACTGAAGGAATGCTGCAGTTGGAACACCAGAGATGGCCAACAGCCTAAAACGTGAGTAGCTCCTGATAGGTTGATCCTACACAAATATATCCGGTCCTCTTACAAACACCATTCAAGGGCGACCTTTTGAGATTCAAAACCTGCCCAAATGCTCAAATGTACATTGGCCATTCTTGTTTCTTTGGGCTGTCACCGCTCCAGTCTGAGGAGCGAATAGCTTGATTCACCTCCAGCCATTTTGCATTGTGTGATATTTACCAGCGCCCCCTTTTATTTTTGTTACAAAAGGTCTTGAATGAAAGCTACGAGCAGAGTCACCTTCTTTTCCAAGCTGTTGACTGCACCTTCCTTCCTTCCTTCCTTCCTTCCTTCCTTCCTTCCTTCCTTCCTTCCTCTCTTCCTTCCAAAGATGAAGAGGCTTCAAGGACAGTGCTTGGAAAGATCACCCGGTGTAGGTTTGTTTCCATGGCAATCGAGGCTTTTGGACCCATGATCGTCTGCTTTGAGGAGAGGAGAAAGAGAGAAGGAACTCTTTTGTCTTGGCTCCCTTGTTTGCTCATGTCCAAAGCTTTCCAGGAAGTCACAACAGATGTATCACTGGCTCCTAGGCAGAAGAATGCAGTTGGTTGCACAAAAAGAAATGAAAGCGGAATCAAAATAAGCAATGAAGGAGATGGAGGGAGGGAGGGAGGGAGGGAGGGAGGGAGGGAGGGGGAGAGGGGGAGAGAGAGAGAGAAAGAAAGAGAGACAGAGAGAGAGGGGGGGGGATTTTGTTCTCCTGGTAACTAGAGTGCTACCTGAAGCAGCCAAGTAGAAAATAAATATATATTTTTTTCTTCCTGTCTATCCTTTTCTTACCTCTAGGAAAATACTGGAACTGTCAGATCACTCACCAATGGGCTTGGGATGGACAGGCTGTTAGATTTAAATTTGCTGACACTCTTACTTTTTTTAAAATCAAGTTTTTTCCATCCTGTCGATGGAAAAATCAGAAGGTTTGGTTGCTAAAGTCTCAGAATTACAGAATCACAGAGTTGGAAGGGAAGATTCTCTCGCCCAATCCCCTGCTCAGGCAGGAGACCTTATACCATTTCAGGCGAATGGCTGTCCAGTCTCTTCTTAAAAACTTCCAGTGTTGGAGCACTCACAACCTCTGGAGGCAGGTTGTTCCACTGGTTAACTGTTCTCACTGTCAGAAAGTTTCTCCTTAGTTTTAGGTTGCTTCTCTCCTTGGTGAGTTTCCATCCGTTACTTCTTGTCCTGCCTTCAGGTGCTTTGGAGAATAGCTTGATTCCCTCTTCTTTGGGGCAGCTCCTTAGATATTAGAACATTCCTATCATGTAACCTCTACTCCTCCTCTTCATTAAGCTAGACATACCTAAGTCTGGGAACTTTGTAGCCAGGAAGTTGTTTAGATAACAGGGTAAAAGAGATTGGTCATTGACTTCTTCGGGGTCTTCTCCCACCACCACCACTTTTTCAGTCTAGTCTACTGGTCTGGATTTCATATTAGATTTCTCCCAAAATAGGGAAATGATTTTTCATAAGTTAGGGAACAGAAAAGAAGAGAAATATTTTAGATACTCAAGCCATTAAGGAAACATTCCAGATATAAGCCGAGATTTACAAATGTTAAATAGAGTATCTGGTTATACATTTCGTTCCTCCACCTTTTCTTGGTGTTGCTGCCTTGCTCTTTCCAAGTTTAGCTTCTCCCACTTTGCGATCTGATGTGTCATTGCCTCTTTGTTGCCTTTGAAAGCAGAGAGGGTAAAAAATTCTATTTGCAGCCTCTGCTTGCATAAAACATGACACTATATGGCAAACAATGCAGGAATACATTACATAAATTTCCCTTTGATATCTAAGCATGTTTCTTGCTTATAATGGAATCCGAGCCAAATATTTGACGCCTTTTCTGAAAAGGAAGATAATTCATCCTATCTGTTCTCTTCCATAACATGTGTCATCAAGGCCTTTGAACAGAGCTAAGTGCTAAGGGGAGAAGAAGGAGACGAAGAAAGAATAGCAAAAGGTCTTTTGATACGGTTCTTTCCAAGAAAGTTGTCAAGGTCTATGGCAAGGATCACTGCTGAACCACAGAGGGGGTGGGAATGGGTTCCTGTCTCTGATAAGGATGATGGGAATTTAGATAGACTAGAAAAGAGTTGGAAGGAATGTGGAGGTCTTCTAGTCCAGCCCCCTGTTCAAGCAGGAAACTCTATACCATTTCAGTTAGTCAATCAATCAATCAATCAATCAATCACAATAGAGCTGGAAGGGACTTTGGAGGTCATCTAGTCTTGCTAGAAGCAGGTGACCCTATATCAATTCAGACAGGTGGCTGTCCAGTCTTTTGTTAAAAATCTCCCACAACTTCTGGAGGCAAGATGTTCCACTGGTTAATTGTCCATACTGTTAGGGAGTTTCTCGTTAATTCCAGGTTGCTTCTCTCCTTGATCAGTTTCAATCAAAATAGAGCTGGAGGGGACCTTGGAGGTCATCTAGTCCAACCACCTTCTCAAGCAGGAAACCCTATCCCATTTCAGACAAATGGCTGTCCAGTCTCTTCTTAAAAATTTCCAGTGTTGGAGCATTCACTGCTTCTGGAGGCAGGTTGTTCCACTGATTAATTGTTCTGTCAGGAAACTTCTCCTTGGTTCTAGGTTGGTTCTCTCCTTGATATTTTAACAGAATAACAGAACTGGGAGGGACCTTGGAGGTCTTCTAGTCCAGCCCCCTGCTCAGGCAGGAAACCCTATACCATTCCACACAATTGGCTGTCCGGTCTCTTCTTAAAAACCTCCAGGGTTGGAGAACCCACAACTTCTGGAGGCAAATTGTTCCATTGATTGATTGTTCTCACTGTCAGGAAATTTCTCCTTAGTTCTAGGTTGCTTCTCTCTTTGGTTAGTTTCCACCCGTTGCTTCTTGTCCTGCCTTCCTTCAGCCAATGCAATCTTAGACTGCATTAACAGAGGGATAGAATCAAGATCATGCAAAGTGTTAATACCACTTTATAATGGCTTCGTAGGATCACACTTGGAATACTGCATCCACGTTTGGTCACCACGATATAAAAAAGAGGTGGAGACTTTGGAAAGAGTGCAGAGAAGGGTAACAAAGACGATTAGGGGGCTAACACACGTGAAGAACGGTTGCAGGAATTAGGTATGTCTAGTCTAGTGAAAAGAAGGACTAGAAGTGACACAACAGTCTTCCAATATTTGAGGGGCTGCCACAAAGAAGAGGGGGGTCAACCTGTTCTCCAAAGCACTTGAAAGTGGAACAAGTAGTAATGGATGGAAACTAATCAAGTGGAGTTTCCAATCACCTTGATTACTTTCCATCTAATCAAGGAGAAATAAGGAGATATTCCCTGACAGCGAAATAAGGAGAAACTTCTTGATAGGGGGGAACAATTCACCAGTGGAACGGCTGGCCTCCAGAAGTTGCAGGTGCCCCATCACTGCAGGATTTCAAGGAGAGACTGGGCGGCTATTTGTCTGGAATTGGAAAGGCCCTCCTGCTTGAGCAGTGGGTTGGACTAGAAGACCTCCAAGATCCCCTCCATCTCTGTTATTCTGTCTTATTCCACTATACAATTCCTTCAGTTCTTCAAGAATTGCATCTTAGGGTTTAGCGTCCAGCTTTTAGGAAATTACAATGACAAACATCTCATCAATGGAACGTATATGTTATTTATGCCATCTTTTCAGGCTAGGTTTCCTTTTGGGACTTCTCTACTCTGGACTTCTGTCTCAATTCTATGGGCTCAGCTGCCTCTTCTCTGACCATTGTCTAGTCTGTGGTCTTCCAAGGTCATTTCTTCATGCTATTATGGTGGATGACCCATGAAAACAATCTACAGAATAGCATCAGGATTCGGGACAAGGAGAAACACACTCCTCAACGAAGAGGTGATGTTTATTGGGGAAGCTCTTTTTCCCCCTTTTTTTTTCATAAACTCGAAGCAATTCAAAAATAGGCAAACGATCCATTAAAAAACAATTAAGGGTGATTTTTTTTCCTAAAAAAAATATACCCTAATTTTAGTTAGTCATAAAACCATTAGGCTTCTAGTTTGCCTCACAAGGTTATTACGACAATTGTGGTAAGTAGAGAAATTGGAAGGGAACATAGCGCTGAGTTTCTGGAAGGGCAAACGAATCAGGCAGAATTCCAGTTGTGGGGAGATTCCAAAAATAAAATAATAATAATAAAAAAATCTGCACCAATATTGTCCATCCTTGTTGTCCAGCGTCTACGTGGCTCTGCTTGGCGTATCATTTTGCAGGAGAAACAATATACCTCCTGAACAGGGCAGATGGAACTCAAAACACACTGCAGCATTCATTTAACTAAACTGCCTTGTAAGATTAACGAAGCATCCACAACGAGGCTACAAAGGGATCCCACCAACTGCTCAGTTTCCAATTTTTTTTTTCCTGCCAATTCGACTGAAAGCAGACCAGGAAGCTTTTCCGGATGGGATCTGGAGGCAAGCAAGAATTCAGAACCATGGACAAGGGTTCATATGGTTTGTCTTCATGATGCCGAAGTAGAGGGAAAAAAAAAACCAAACAACCAAGGACTTTTTTTAGCTCATCTGCCGAAGAAGACCCAAAAGGCAACTTCACTTTCTTATTTTTTGTTTTTCTACCTTTTCAGAACCATTCGCTTCTCATCCAAGAAGCTTCTTCGGTTCTATTTCTTCTTGGATGAGAAGAGAAATGTTTTCAGAAGAGAAACAAACAAACCAAGAATGTCCAGTTGCCTTTTGGAGAAATGCACCTTTGGGACAACCCTGGCCTGGATGATTGAGAATCTCCATAGACATTCTAGTGTGTGTGTGTGTGTGTGTGTGTGTGTGTGTGTGTGTGTGTGTGTGTTTTCCCTCTCCGATCCATTTCACTGTTTTTAAATTAAGTGTGTCCCCACTCATCTTGAGAAAGGCGGAGCCAGCATGAACATTGGTTAGGGTGGGTGGATTGTGCCCACTTCGTTTGTCAGGCAGTGGAACAATTTGAGTTGCAAGGGGGTGATTCTTTGGTATCATTATCTGGGCTCAGACCACTGATATTTCAGTGCCGGAGTAAACCAGGATATACTGATTCCCTGCTGAATATCCGCTCTGATGGTTTATGAGCAACAAGGGCCTATGTCAGCCTTGTGAAACAATAACTTTATTGTAAAGTTATATTAATGGTATCTGGCAAGTCTGAAAGTATATTTTTCCCCCTTTTGTCTTTAAGCCCAAGAATCTAGTGGGGGTCCCTTATGAAGTGTTGGCCTCTGCCTACGTTCCTAATATTTGTCCAACCGTTGTCTAGTCTGCAGCTCTCCCACCCATCCATCTTGCAAGGTTATTCCCACATGCCACTGCATCCAGGCCTTTATAGTCTTCAAAATCTTGCCATCATTTGGCATCTCCCAAGATATTTCACATGAAAATGGTGCCTATATCTAACAGTTGTTGGAGGAAGCCTCTTGAAAGTCTTGGAATATAGGGACTCCTGCTTGAGCAGGGAGCTGGACTAGAAGACCTCCAAGATCCCTTCCAGCTCTATTCTATTCTATTCTATTCTATTCTATTCTATTCTATTCTATTCTATTCTATTCTATTCTATTCTATTCTATTCTATTCTATTCTATTCTACTCTACTCTACTCTACTCTACTCTATTATTCTATTTCTATTTTTATTTCTATTCCTATTTTATTCCTATTCCACTCCAGATTCTATTCTATTTTCTATCTCATATTCTATTCTATTCTATTCTATTCTATTCTATTCTATTCTATTCTATTCTATTCTATTCTATTCTATTCTATTCTATTCTATTCTATTCTAGTTCCCTTGGACTGCAAAGAGATCCAATCAGTCAATCCTAAAGGAAATCAACCCATTTTTGTTTTGGGTGTTTTTTTTTTGGAAGGACAGATCCCGAAGCTGAAACTCAAATATTTTGGCCACCAAATGAGAATAGAGGACTCCTTGGAGAAGACCCTGATGATGGGAAAGATGAAAGGAAAAAGGAGAAGGGGACAGCAGAGAAGGAGGAGGAGATGGTTAGATAGTGTCATCAACACAACGAATGTGAATTTGGGCAGACAGGGGATCCTGACATGTTTTATGGTCCATGTGATCACAAAAAGTTGGACACAACTTAGCGATTGAACCACAACAATAAACGTCTAATAGGAAGACCAATCCTGAGCAATGACTACATCTGAACATCTCCCCCACTCTCTTTTTCTCATATTTACCTGCATATTTTTCCTCTCCTAGTAAGATGTCGGCCTTCAGTTTCTACGCAGGCATGTGGGAGGATGCTCTGCTTCCCAGTGCATTCTGGGTAATGGCTATTCCTTCCACATTCTGGGTAATGGCTATTCCTTCCACATTTCCACCGAAAATCCCTGGAAAACGCTGTGAGAGGAGAGGCCAAGTATCAAATTAATTTGCAACTGTTACAAATCTCATGGCTCACTTAGACTGCTGCCAGGAACCGCTAAAACTCAGAAACAACGTGTTGATGTGTTTCTTTTATCACCATAATTTGTCCTAATGCTTTTCTGGGTCCCCCCCCCATTTCTTCTGCATCTTCTCCTTAACTGTGCTCAATATGGCAGCAGATTGGTCTCTCTCTCTCTCTCTCTCTCTCTCTCTCTCTCTCTTTTTTTTTTTTTTTTTCTTCCCACATCAAACATGGCCTGGAAAAGCTTATGCAACTTGCCGAAAAGTTGCGGTTGAAAACATGTTTGCAAGCATTCAGCACACATTCTGACAAGGCAATGGGAAAAAAACAAAACAAAAAACAAAAAAACCCTCCTGCTCTTTCTAATGAGCACCAGCGTGTGGGGTACCACCAAACCGGATCCCTCCCCACCCCACTTAAGATCTGTCAGAATTGATTTAGCTTTATTAGTTCTAATCGCCTTTAGCTATAGGCGCCCCATCTAAGTGAAAATTAAGATATTTTTCACACGAGGAAAACACGGGCGGAGGGGAGGGAAATGGCAAGATTTCACTTTCCTTCTCTTACAATTTTTTTCCCCACCCCAGCTTTTAAGCTTGGGAGAAGATACTCCTTGTAAGGGGAAAAATAAAACGGTTGTGGGTTGCTAGACAGGGAGAAAGGTACACACACAAACGCACCCCGTTTTTTTTTCCAAAGCAAAGAGGTGAGATGACCACAGGAGACCTTTTCATGGCTCCCCGTAATGTTATTATGCTGACATCATAGCAGCCTTCAGCTCCGAAGGGACCATGTATATTTTATGGAGATTTGGTCACAGAAAGGGAAAATGTGAACATTCCCCGATTCCTAATGGAACATTTGTCTCCTTAGAGGAGGAATGCACTCAAAATGAATGTTTATTAGTTCCTCTTCATCAGCCTGTCCTGCCCTCTCTCTCTGTGTGTGTGTGTGTGTGTGTGCGCGCGTGTGTGTGTTTATTGCTTTGTGGCACCAGGCCTAGAAGAGACTCAAAGCTTAAGACTGGCGTCCTATGAGAATATTCTGCCGAATTATTTCCGTTGCCAGCTCTCATTCTACTTCATGGAAAGGAACTTGCTTTCCATCCTTGTTTCAATGGTTATTGTTTTTAATTTATCACCAGTTATAATAAAGTTATAATAAATATAACAAGCCAGTTATAATAAGGAGTTATTTGTTTGGGATGGGGAGTCCTATGCAGTACAGGCCATGCTTGACTTACAAAAAGTTTGTTAAGTGAGCATTCATATTTATGAATGAATGACTTTTCTTCCAAAGAGACAAACTCTGGGAAGAATTTGGGACCGGTTTTTTGAGAGATTTCACTCTGGTCAAGAAGCAAAATGTGTTCAGAGAGATCATAATCAATAATAAAAGGAAAGGGGATTTTAGAAAAATAGGAGACAAACAACAGGGAAGAAAGGCAATACATCAATCCTTTTGGGGGGGGGCGTGAAGAGCTGGCTGACCTGATTTTCAGAACCGAATGTCTGCATTAAACAGACCTTTAATTGGGTCTGCAATAACAACCCATGGGGCCAGGCTTCAAAACAATTCTTTTATTTCTCATCAGCAGTATTGCCTGCCTGTCTGTCCGTCTAACTGTCTGCCAGCCGGCCTGCTTTTATCTAGAATATTTTAACCGAATTGAGCTGCCTCTGCCTCTTATTGATCATCCTTGGCAATAAAGATCTGGTAATTAAGAACTTAATTGATGGTTTTATTGAGAATGCAAAGGGCCAGTCTGCCTCTCCACCCACCCACTCCCTCAACTTTGTGCCTTCTTCAGCTTAAACTGGGAAGCTACTTATTTATCTATTTATTATTTTTTTTAGCTGGGAGAAGGCAGTGATGAGTGAGGAGCCATCACCGTCAATAAATTAGAAAGAATCCACGTCAAGCGGATGGCCATTCTTTTGGCTTTCCTGCCAACATTCTCAGAGCTTAGTTCTATTAGTTTGAAGTTGGAAGTTCTTTCTCCTTCAAACGACCCTTTTGTCCCAAATAATTTGCAGCAAAATTGGTCATAAAACTGTTTTTCCCTTGGGAGCTGGCCACATTTGATTGTTTGTTTGTTTGTATCCTGCCTGTATTATTTTTACAAGTAACTCGAGGTGGCAAACATATCTTTTGCCTCCGATTTTCCTCACAATCCTGTAAAGTGGGTTGGGCTGAGGGACAGGGGCTGGTCCAAAGGTACCCAATCAACTCTTATGCTTAAGGCGGGACTAGAACTCACCATCTCCTGGTGCTTGGCTCAAATTCACCCAGCCAGCTTTTCTCCCCCCCCCCCTAAAGCGGGACTAGAATTCACTGTCTCCTGCCGATTGGCCCAAAGTCACCAAGTCAGCTTTCATGCTTAAGAGAGGACTAGAACTCACCATCTCCTGGTGTTTGGCCCAAAGTCACCCAGTCAGTTTTTTTTCCCCCTAAGGCGGGACTAGAATTCACTGTCTCCCGGTCAACTTTCATGGCTAAGGCAGGACTAGAATGCACAATCTCCCGGTTTCCGGTCTGCTCCCTTAACCACTAGACCACACTGTCTCTCTAATGCCTTAATCAACCAATTTAATTCCCTCTTCTTACAGCATGATCTGTGTGCAGGATCAGGGGTCAGCACCGGGCTTTAGTCAAGCTTCCCCGGATCCATCAACATTTATTCCATGTACATCGAGATTAGCTCTTGTTGAATTTTCGAGTCTGCAGCTGGCCACGTCTCGCCGAATTCATCACAACCCCAAAGAGCAAAAAATAAATACCACTTTGCGGAAAACCGACTCTCCATTCGGCTGCCTGCACAGATCCCCCAAAGCTCGGCCTTAATCCAAATAGAATACCTCTAACACTGTGATAACTTTCCTGCCTCTTGTTTGTACCAATTTCTCACACCTTCATCCCCACACCAGAGTTATCTCTCTCTCTCTCTCTAAGTCCCATTTTGAACCTGCACAGTATTGCAGGCAGATCTCCCTCCTGCTTACAACACCTTTCCAAAGTAGAGAGAAAATAAAGTTGTTGTTGTTTTTTTCCTACCCCAGTTTTTCTTTCCAGAGATGAAACTTTGTTCCTTTCTAGAAATGTACAACACCATCCCTGGCTTTGGAACCGCCTGTTAGGAATCAGGCCATGATCATTAAAATTTAAGACACTGAATCACGGTAATTGAGCCGCAGCTAAGCAAACAATGAATTATGAGGTGTCACAAGCAGCTAATGTTGGCTTTCAAACGAGGTGAAATAAAACCTCACCCTTTATTTGTGATGTATATTCATTATGTTTTTGGTCCCAGCATCAGCACGTAACAGAACACTGGCGTATGTATTAATGTTATTTTAAGGTTTTTGGTTGTTGTTGTTTTTTTTTTAAAGAGAGGAACTTTTTTTTTAATTTGCTAATTTCCTGAAAGTTTCCTTCCGTTGTGAGAAAATTTTAGCTTGCTTTTCTCTCCAGAGATATAGAAGGATTTAAGAATTTATTTATTTGGACTCTTAACTAAGAGGATTAAAGGCCTGGAGACAAAAACATATGAAGAACAGTTGCAGGATTTGGGAACGGCCAGTCTAGAGAAAAGAAGAACCGGGGGGGGGAACATGATAGCAATAATCCAGTATTTGAGGGGCCACCACAAAGAAGAGGGGGTCAACTTATTCTCCAAGGCACCAGAGGGAAGGACAGGAAACAATGGATGGAAACTGATCAAAGAGAGAAGCAACCTGAAATTAAGGAGAAATTTCCTAACAGTGAGGACAATTAACCAGTGGAACAGCTTGCCACCAGAAGTTATGGGTGCTCCATCACTGGAGGTTTTTAAGAAGAGACTGGACAGTCGCTTGCCTGAAATGGTATAGGGTCTTCTGCTTGAGGAGGGGTTGGACTAGAAGATCTCCAAGGTCCCTTCCAGCTCTCTATTCTGAGTGGACTCATGGACATTGGAAGAAGTCACTTAAGCTGTTGAATTAAACCTTCTTCTTTTCTGCAGGAATCTAAATTAAAGCAATTTCAAGCATGCTGGCTGGGGAATTTTTGGACCTTCTAAGGTTGAGCAGTATGAGTCCAGATGCTGGCTGGGGAATTCTGGGATTTGAAGTCCATAAATGTTGGACAGGGAATTGTGGGAGTTGAAGTCCATAAGTCTGAAAGCTGCTAAAGTTGAAAAATAAAGTCTTAGTTGTTTCTTTTGCAATATGACTATCGTTCCATTCACCTCCTCAACCAGTTCATTAATCAAAAAGAGTATTGAGTACAGGACTGGATCCCATAGCTTCCTATTTGACTCCACTAGGATGTAAAACCGTGGATGTAAAACTTGGGCTACAATCTTCAACACAGTAGAGTAACCATTGTATTTTCACGCTGCCTAGCCTAATCAATTTTTGCAAAATGGATGACAGCTGTCTTCTGAGTGAAATTTTCACCCATGGTTGAGGGTGAAGTGAGTAGACTTTGCCTGTGGTTCCTATGTAATCCATTTATTTTTATATCACGTCACTCTGGTCTCGAAAAGTCCTTCCAAGGCAATGAACAATTAAAAGAAAACAGATCAATCATAAAACAATTGAAGAAAAGAACCTGCTAGTAAAAGCATAAACCAATTAAAATCTATCTGCAGCTCTCCCCAGCTGTAGCAGTAGCTTAATAGTAAAAGCTGAATCCAATAATCAACTTAAAAGTTCCAGAACTATGTCCAATCCATGCTGAGTCTGAAACAAACACACACAAACACACAAACCTGCTCTGTGCTCTCCCACCCTCACCGTCCCTTTTAATTTATGCTCACATATTTAGAGTTGCCAATAAACAGAGTTTCCAATCACAGAAAATAAACATTTCATTCTGTCCTGGCAAGATGGATGCTTGGCTACCTCTGGGCATCGTACAGTAAGGCTTTGGACAGGACAAGATGATCGTGTAATGGGAAGCTGTGGTCTACAAAGAAGGGTTGAAGAAACCGGGTTGATTTGGACTAGAGAAGAACGACGTGCGATTTGGTAGGACTTTCCGGGTTCCTAAATGGGTGTCACCCAGAAGATGGTAGAGAACTGTTCTCAACTGTCTCAGAGAGCAGAACATGGAATAACAGTCAAGATCGATTCCAGGTTCTGAGTAAATGTAGGAGGATGTCCTAACGTGTGATGCAGTGGTCAGCAACCCTTTACTGGAAGAGTTCAAAAATACGTTACTCAATCACCTTCTCTTGGATGCTTTGATTTCTGTGGTCTACAGAAGGTCGGACTTGAGATCGTCCAATTCTTACTTTAGGAAGTCCTTATTTTGGATCATCCCGAATCAGACTACTCAGGAGGTGACCAAATTAGATCAGGTGACAATTCACCTCTTCGGTTCTTACTCCCAACTAGATCTGTCCAGGTAGAAGTTCCCCATTTCTATTATTCCTCCAAGCTTTGAAAGCAATAGAATAGAATAGAATAGAATAGAATAGAATAGAATAGAATAGAATAGAATAGACCTTGGAGATCTTCTAGTCCAGCCCCCTGCTCAAGCAGGAGAACCAATACCATCTCAGACAGGTGAACGTCTAGCCCACGGGTAGGCAACCTTGGCTCTTTTATGACTCGTGGACTTCAACTCCCAGAATTCCTGAGCCGGCTGGCTCAGGAATTCTGGGAGTTGAAGTCCACGAGTCATAAAAGAGCCAAGGTTGCCTACACCTGGTCTAGCCTCTTCTTAAAAATCTCCAGTGATCGAGCGCCCACGATTTCTGGTGGCAAGCTGTTCCACTGGTTGATTGTCCTCCCTGTCAGGAAGTTTCTCCTTAGTTCCAGGTTGCTCCTCTCTTTGGTCAGTTTCCAACCATTGTTTCTTGTCCTTCCCTCTGGTGCTCTGGTGAACAAAGTGACCCCCTCTGCCTTGTGGCAGCCCCTCAGATACTGGAACACTGCTATCATGTCTCCCCTAGTTCTTCTTTTCTTTAGACCAGCCAAAACCAAGTCCCGCAGCCGTTCTTCGTACGTTTTGGCCTCCAGGCCTTGGATCGTCTTCGTTGCTCTTCTCTGAATTATTAATTAGCTAATCTTGTTCCATTCTTGACAGTGGAAAATAAAGAACCCTTTCCCTGTTCCTTGGAACCCAGCTACCTTCTGTTACCTTCATCTCCTTTCTATTTATGATCATTTTGTCAATGGTGTTGTTTTTCAAATGCCTGTACTCCTTCACCCTGCTCTTTAACTTGTTTTCTCACTTCCTGGCTTTTTATCTTGGTTTGTCAGAAGTTCTGTTCCTCCTTTAATTTCAGCTGAGATCCTTTTGAACCTCACCCCGCTTGCTCCTCTTTCCCATGGGAGTTTTCTGCTGCTTATATTTATTTCTTCCATCTCAACACATAAATCTCTTCTCCACCCACCTTGCTTCTTATTCTCACAATTTGTTTCCTGTGATTTGTTTTTTTTTTTTTTTTAATCAGCCAGCCTTTTCTCGTAGCTAAGAGAACCTACTTCCATCTGTTATTCTGGTCTCATTCTCTTTGTTGAGATATATATATATATATATATATATATATATATGTTTTCTGAGGTTTTCGCGGGTATTTGTATATAGGTCTTTGGTTGTTCGGGTTTTCTCCCGCGTAAAATTGGAAGTGTCTTGGCAACGTTTCGACGAAGTCACATTCGTCATCTTCAGGCTGGTGTTTTTAGCTTCTTGCTTTGAGCAGCAATGTGTGGTTTTAGCTGTTTCTTCCTTTTAACTGCCAGTGAGGGTATGAACTGAGCCAAGCTCCCATCCAATCAGTTCATACCCTCACTGGCAGTTAAAAGGAAGAAACAGCTAAAACCACACATTGCTGCTCAAAGCAAGAAGCTGAAAACACCAGCCTGAAGATGACGAATGGGACTTCGTCGAAACGTCGCCAAGACACTTCCAATTTTACGCGGGAGAAAACCCGAACAACCAAAGACATATATATATATATATATATATATATATATATATATATATATATATATATATATATATTCCCCCTTCTTCATGGCAATCAGTCTCTAAATACAAGCCAGGAAAGATATGGGAGTGAGTTTTTTGACAAGCTGACCTTTGCTGGCTTCCTTCTACTGTTTAATTAGGTCCTACGTGCAACTGTGACTCAAGCATTTCTTAGCATCCACTCACAGATACAAAATTGCACACACGCACCCAGGGAAGAGAGATGGATGTAAGAATTAGAATAGGAAAATTGTGTCCAGAGGTGATCACTTCTTAGCAGGCGAGGTGGTGGTTTTGGAACCTGGAAGAATGGCAAGTAGGCTAGATGAATGGCTGTTTAGATAATTATGACATTATATATAGATTTGCCTTGAAAGGATACAGAAAGTCTATTATTGTACCTGCCAGCTGATTGATGGGTAATGAATACGTTTCTTAAGGTTGATTTCTTGGTTTGGTTGGTTAAAGTTGGTTTCTCTGTTTCAGTACAGGATTTGGAGCATGTTATGCAAAGTCACTCAGTTCGTTGTATCCACACACCAATCCTGGGGATCATCTCCTGCAGACAGAGTAAGGATTATAATAGCTTCTATGGAGGACAGGCAGACAGAAGACTAGCAAAGGACATCCATGAACACCAACCTAACAATCAGAAGACACAATGAAACTCTTCAATCTCCCAACTCATGGACAGACTTAAACCACAGTTTCAGGCTGAGAAGCTGGGAACATTCTAGACCAAGCTAAATTCAAAAATGCTAAGGAATTCCTGGAGACTTGGCATTGAGACCAATCAGCCATCAGCAGACACATAGAAATAAACCACATTTACACACCATTCAAAGGAGACAATTAAAAAAAAACCCAAGAAGGAAACTCTGGTAGTTGAGCAGAAACAGAATGTTTTAACTTGTATAGTGTTTAACCTTGAGGGTTGAATTGTCCCCCTTTGTCCTAAATTATTGATTGTCCCAAACAGGATCTGGAAAGTCAGAGTGTCCCCACAATTGCACTTAATATTTTGGGTTAAAAAAAAAATCCCAGAAGAATCACCTTTGATCAATTGATATGTAACATGGGGCATTGCTTTGGAGATTTTTGTGATACAATGTTTCTCGCTCTTTGTTATCCTGATCATTATTACAACCACAATCATACACCAATGTATTGAGTAGCATGAGGGGAGATTTCAGGCTGTTGCTTTCTAAAGAGAAAGAAACTCAATCCATCAATCTTACTGGTAGCAAGGAAGCCCCAAAGCAAGTTACGAACCAAATCTAAAGTTGACATTGGACGGAGTGGCTTAGCGAGTAAAATATTTAATAAATATGGCACAATGGACTTAAAACCCCAGCTCATAGATTTGTTACTAACAGCCTATTAAAAGAAAATATTGGTGTAATTCCCAAGTATGGGGTGAACCAGTGCTGTATTTCTCTCATCTACCAAGCGAGCCAAGTCATTTGCGCACGTGTTCTGCCTTCATTGCACAATTTCTTACGTCCATGTGTCCCTTTTTTTAAACTCCACCAAGGGCTGGTAGGCCTGCAAGGGACCGCATTACTTACCTTCAGTAATGGAAATTATTTAAGTAGGGAGACATGACAAATATCAGGGCCAATTTGATTAATTTTTGCCCTGAGAGAAAAGGCATGAGGTAAAGTTAAATACCTTCAAAATGCATTAATCAGCACTATGGTGCCCGCCAGATGGGTCTCTTTGTGGGTAAAAAATTGATTTCCTGGTTCAAAGTAACATTTTTAATGTTTCATATTAATTTTTTTTTTTCGTGTGTAGCATTATACCAGGCAGGGCTTTTTTTTTCTTTTTCATTTTCTCTATCCAGGTGAAAATCAACTTGTGCTTTTCTAAGCCCCTCCTCTGATATCCTGAGGGAAACTGCTGAATTTTTGACAGAATGACCAATTCTGCTTGGGGTGTGACATTTTTTTCCCCCAGCGCACACTGCAATTCCTCCTTGCCTCTGTGTAGCTTTCTCATTTTGTGCCTTGTCCTTTTACGAGAATTTCTTTCGCCAAAGTCCTTTTCATTAAACCGGGCGACAAAAAGAAAGAGCAGAGAAACACCCGGTATATTTTCTCAGAAAATAAAATACCTAAAATGAAATTTTAGCTCTGCTTGGAGGGAGACGAACTCTTTGGTTTTAATAACTTGTGATCAAATACCCCCAGTGCCTAGAGCAGCCTTCAATACATATTTAGTAGCGATGGTTTTACCAAATTCGGTATTTGCATAATAAAAATAATGAGGGGTTTTGGGGTTTTTTTTTGCAAAAAGTCCCCCAAACAAATAAGTTTGGTTAGACAAGTAGCAAACCATCCTTCCTCCCCTCCTAATTTTAGTTTTATGAAGATTTATGGAGACTAAAAAGATCAAAGATTTAATAGATGGAAATAAAACCAGCTCCCCTTGTGTTCGGAGAAGATGCCAGATCTGACTAGAGCGCCATTCATTTTCTCGGCAGAAAAGATCCATAGATTGATAACATGCTTTGCATCCATTCATAACAGGCTCGGCTACCCAAGATCAAAGAAGATAAATATAAGAAACGGCCATTTTTTAAAAAGAAAAAGGCTCATTTTGAATTCCGTGCCTGGAAGCTGTCAGTGGGCAATGACGTTGCCATGTCGTGCCCATGTTAAGAAGATGAAACTGAATTATCACTAGAGGAATGGACAATTTTCAAAATTGGAAGGACTAAACATAATATGGTCCTTTCAGCACATTCTGGAAATGGATTGCAAAAATGCAGGGGAAAAAAACACAAAAACCAAGCAACCCATTTAGTGCAAGATGCTGTCAGCCAGATTAACTAGGAGAGGTAATATATAATCCTAAGAATCAAGTGGACAACTTAAGCAAATAGGAGACTGTGCCTTTGATGCATGGAGGCTCCCCACAACATCTGATCCTCTTGAGGAATTATGAAATCCTCGTCATTCGAATGGGTGACAGATGATTGGTGAGTCAAGCGACACGTGCTACCGTTAAAAGGCAGGGGCGGCTAAAATTAACCGATAGTTTGATCTGAATCCAGGGATTTGGTTTCCAGCTCTTCCAGAAATTGTGGAAAATCCAAAGAGTGGTTTTTGGTGCATTGATTTAGAACATAACTAATGCTAGCGAGCTGAACTCGGTTAAGAAAGGAAGGACCTGAGGGCACGACAAGAAGTAAAGGACGGAAGCTTATCAAAGAGAGAAGCAACCTAGAACTAAGGAGAAATTTCCTGACAGGTAGAACAGTGAATTAATGGAAAGTGTTGCCTCCAGAAGTTGTGGGTGCTCCATCCCTGGAGGTTTTTCCAGAAAAGACTGGACAGCCCATTGTCTGAAATGGGATAGGTGTCAACTTCTGAAACAAACCTGGCTGAAACCATATTTTTCATTCTAAGTTGCCACGTAGATCGGGGAAAGAGGGGGGGGAAGTAGCATTGCTATTTGTATGCTAGACCAGGGGTCCCCAACCCCCACTCCGTGGACTGGTACTGAGCTGCGGCATGCCAGCAACTGGTCCGCACAAACAAGCAAAGCTCCATCCATGGGATGCAGGCAGCACACAAAACGATGCACTCTCCGGTCCGTGGAAAAATCTTTCTCCAGGGAACCGGTCCCTGGTGCTCCAAAGGTTGGGGACCTCTGTGCTAGACAAAACACCGAGCAGTCCCATGGGAACCAAGGTCATTCTTGCAGGTGCTGGAAGGAGGAGCAAAGACAATTTGAGAAGCCCACCAACTGCTTTTGGGGGGGCAGCGTGATTGATAGCATAGCAGAGGGGAGGGAAATGTTACTTTTAGTTACTTTGCATCTCTAGGGAAATTCCAGAGTTGGTTTCACATTTGACCATGCCGATATTAGGTATCCAATAAACATGCGCTTTGAGGAAACGTCAAGGCTCGGAGTTCTGCTTTATGTGTGGTTTCATCAGTTGGAACCATGACAATAGGGTGTTCTGCTTGAGCAGGGAGTTGGACTAGAAGACCTCCAAGGTCCCTTCCAATTCTGTTATTGTGTATAAGAAGAGTGTTTTCTAATAAAGTCTTGGTTGGTATTCTTTCTGAACAGAATTGTTTTGTAACTAGGTGAAAGACAGAAGGAGAAATAACCTTCCGCATCGGAGAAGAAATTAAAATCATAAAGGAAAATAAATCAAAACATTTCCCTTTTCGATCAGCTGCAGTGAAGACTCTCAACCGAGCGTTTAATTAATTGTGAATGGTCTGGGGGAGGGGGGGTGACTGTCGTGCTTAACTGGGCTGAAGATCAGTTGCCTTTTATTGATATTACCTCACTGCTGAATAGGTCTTCAAAGGTCTACTTACGACTAGGACAACCGATCTGAAAATGATGAAGTTATCCCACTAATTATTAAATTGGATGGCACTCAGATCTGTTGGGCTCTTTATTACGCACGATGATTCAGAGTTTTGAGGGTCGTAAATCCATTTGGAAGAGGTAGTAGTGACTCCCTGTAGGGGACAGGTTGCGACCGTTGGGAAAGGATGTATTAAAGCATCTGCAGCTTCTTCAAGAGAAGGGGAGGTGGAAGAAGAACCATTTTTGACCTGTAAAATGATGGATAGTGATTCTTAATGAAGACCTTCAACAGAGGAGAAGAGGGGCTACTGCTGGCAAACATTTCCTAGTGGCAGCAAGCTGTAAAACCTGGGAAATCAAACAGTCTGGGTGTGCCCCCATTTGGATCTGAAGTGAAAATACTTCAGAGGATGAGTTGAGGGTCTTCTTGCACCTCTTAATATCTCCTTAAAGTGTAACAAGATCTGGGAGCAGGGGGGTGAAGGGGATCAGTGTTTGAATTAAGGAGAATGGAATAGCCCCACCTGTAGATCTCCTGCCATTGTTTTTCAATAATTGAGTGGTTTGGAAGAAACCAAAGCAGCAAAGAATCAGGACCATATGTTAAGTTGCAGCTCCAGAAGATTTATTGCTCATCCTTGAACATAAGAATCTAGTCAACTAAACTTCGATATTAAATCGATGTCAAGTAAGAGTCAATGGAATTCAAGAAGGGTTGAAATTAGACTGTTTATGTGAATGTAAAAATTCTAGGCTGATGACCCATTTAACTCCACCACCACCCCAACTCTTCTCCTACATCTTCTACATCACTTACGCTAGCACACTGTATCAATTCTAATTAATGTTTCCCTGATAGTGTAGTGATTGATGTGATGTTCAACACTCCAGTCAATTATTAGAAAGTTGTCTCCCACCCGAGGACCTTTGCACAGGGTTGCAGGGCATCTGGGATTGACCAAGGCATTGACTAAAATTCACTATAAAATTTGCAAGATGAGATGGTCAAGCTTTGCATACTCAAAGATCCATCTCTTTGCTTCCTTCTCTCTGGATTCTGCCTACTGAACAACACAGATAAATAAAGAAATAGATGAAGTCATTTTCAATCCTGGTATGTAAAATAGTGGCTGGTTATTAGATGCATATTTTAATCTCATTCTAAGCATGGGTTGAGCATCACAACTGCTTGTGGTTAAAGTTCTCCTGAGTTTTTCACCCCATCCTTCTCTTCTGCCTCTGGTTTCTCTTTCTCTCCTTCCCCTCCCACAACTCATGAGTTTCACCCCTCTTTTAATTGAACAAAGTAGACTTAATTTGAATTAAAACGTCAAGAAATCTCCCACTTAAATTGATTTATCTGCATCTTTGGCTGGAATGGATTCATTTCTGCAGAAGAACACTGTGTCTTGATGGATTGTGTCTGAGGGAGTGGAAACATTTTTTTAATGCAACTCCATTACATTTCTACTCAGGTATGAGGAGGAGGAGGGGGTAGCTGTGCAGAGATGAGGAGGAAGGGGGGGAGATGGAATTGTAGAAAGAAGATCATTTGGGATCAGCAAGAAAATGACAGCGCTTGGAAGAACTTCATGGGGTAGTTTTTTCTGCTGAAAATCATACTTTTGAGATTAGACAGCCCTGTCTAAGGGTATTCTTAGTGGCTTCCCTTTGTAGACTGACTGACAGCCTTGCTGCAGAAACAAGGCTGTTCTCTCTGTAATCCACAGGAATACTGATCCTTATAATCCCTCTCCGGGGTACACAGTGGTTGTGTTCACACAATATACTTATGCAAATCAATCAAAGGCTTGGCAGATGTAGCCACATCACATGCTGAGCTTGAGGGTTTGTCATGCCTAGTTCTGCTCGCACCGTTTTTGGTTAAGTATTTGTGTCTCTGTGTCTTGTTTGTGTCTCTGTATGTGTGTGTGTGTTCAGAAATTCTCCTACATCTCATCTGAATGTTCTTATTTGCAGAGCAAAACTCTACTGCACTGGAGCGCCATACATTTTCAACCAAATGGCTGATGGAGTGACAGAGAGCGATGCAAATTTAATTATTCCACATGTTGCAAGCAGTAACAAGTGTCTCGTTGTGAAATTTGTTCTCCTATGTCAGGAAGATTAAAAGAGAGCGAGAAAGGAAGAGGGGATTGAAACAGCAAGTGTGATAGAAAGATACCGCTTCCCAACATGCTGTTGAGAAATTCAGTCGCTTTATCAGATTAATATGCCCCTTATCTATTTATTGCATTTATCAGGGTCGGGCAAGGTTTTCGTTTAACAATGTGATCCAAAGGCAATTTGATTGAATCACAGCTTTGAACTGAATTCGCTCGTCCAAACAAGAGCTTCTAGACTGATCTGAAGATAGGATGAACTTTTCTGCATGGATGCTTTCAGCTTGGTAGAAATGGATTGGATTCGATAATTGCACAGTGGCTTTTCCTGACTTTAGTTAACCTGTTTGGCTGTTGGCTTGCTTCTCCATTTCCCATGATGCATTCCTTCTGAGGGGTCCTTGGTGCTCTCTGAGCTTGGATGTTTTCTCGCAGACATTTCACGACCCAATTAGGTAACATCATCAGTGATAGTAAGGGTGGGAGCATTGAGGATACCTAGTTAGGTAATGAAACATTGGTGAGAAAACAAGCAAGCTCAGAGGGCACCGAAGACCCCACAGACCTCCTCCTCCTCCTCCTCCTCCTCCCTGCAAACCTAACTCCCTTCCAGCACTGATGATGTTACCTATTTGGGTCCTGAAACATCTGCAAGAAAACAACCAAGCTCAGAGAACATCAAGGATCCTTCATTTCAACCCTTGGCTAAAAATATTCTGCTTTATCAGTGCATCCTTTCTCTCTATATCTGCAGTTAGGTAGGACCTAAAAGGAAGGCTGTTTAGCAGGAAAAATTCCATTAAGAAGAGAGCTCAACAAAACTCAAAACAAGGTAAGCATTTTTTTCAAGCCCTCTTTGCTAAAAATGTTCCCCTTCCAAGGATTACCATGGAACCATATTCATCCATAACTGTAGGAGATGGCCAGGTTGAACCCGAGGGAGGGGTCAAACACATCATTAGCCTCAAATCTCTTTGTGGCTAGAAGAGATCTAAGTTCAGCCCACTTTGAATTCCTTCTACTTTGATCTTCCTGTAATTTCCCTTGGCCGTTAGTAGCTCAGATTCTTGTAGAGAGCTCAAGCTTGTAATAAATCTTTATCCCCTTTGAACAATCTAGATCTCCTGATTTTCCTGGCCTATGACAATAACAGTGTCATGGTTCCGACAGATGAAACTCTTCAAAAGAACTTTGAGGCATTGTTTACCTTAAAGGATCTTTTATTCAAGTAGTATAATATCGGCACTTACATAATTGAAGCCAAAAACTGAATTCCCCTCCCCTGGGCACATAGTATCCAAGCACAATTCCCTCCTCCAATTAACTGTCATAAATCACATTCCCCAATTAGCTTGAAGTTGGCTTCCTCTCCAGTTCTCCAGCCCACCAATTCTTTATCAGCTCTGGGCTCAATAACTTTGATTCTCACGCTAAGTTTAGTGTTGTTATGTCTAGCTGAACTCTCATTTACATCCTCCCCCTCCCAGTATCATCTAACTCTAAAAGCAAAAGGGAAAAAGATGGCTACATTTCCATCTGTTGTCAAGGCAAAACCATCCGATGTTAGCAGCGTTGACAAACAGGATAACTTACAAGGACACAACATTTTCCACCACGGGTCAAACCATGAAAGGTTCCATAGGGGCAAGAATCTTTCCAGTACATTTGCACAAATTACTGTCGCTTCTCAAGGGTTGGATGATCCACCCATGCTGGCTGAAACCACAATAGTGTCCAAGTCTCATCTCTTTGTTATTTTTGTGTTGTGATACCCAGGAGCAAAGCTCCAGGTTCTCCCCACCTCAGCCCGTGCCTTCCTCTGCAGCACCTCTGCTAAATTATTAACCCACAGCTCCCCCCAATTAAAAAGGCTCCTGCGGGTTCATAATTCATGGCTTTTCGACAACTCGGCTGGCAAGCGGTGAGGCAGAAGGTTCTCTTAGCAAGGGAAGGGAGAAATCAATATCCTTTCGATGATTCTCTGCATCTGGGCAGAGACGCTGCAGCCGGTTGCACCTTCTTTCCCCCTAGGCTGCTGAAGTTTCTTTTATTCTTATACTGGGGACACTTGTGTCCCTCCAAAGTGGGGATATGATGTTGAAAGGGACAGGAAATAAACATTTCAGCAGCCGGCTCATAGCAGAAGGCAACCAACTGCCCTCTTAAAAGCCTCGCTAATACAAGCTTGTTTCCATCAAGGGCAAGGTAGGAGGATTGAGTGTGTGATTTGGGGTGGATGGGCATGAAATAGTGGCTACAATGTGATTTCACACCCCTGTTAAAAATGTAAAGGGCAAGGAGAAAAGGCTGGGTCAAGGCTGACTTGTTGAGGAGGGTACATCGCATCACACAAATTGCTTGGGCCAATAAAGAATTCTATTCTGTTCCGTTCTGTTCCTTATTTTGTTCTGTTCTATTCTGTTCTGTTCCATATTCTCTTCTCTTCACTTCTCTTCCCTTCCATTCCACTCCACATTTTCTCTTCTCTTCTCTTCTCTTCTCTTCTCTTCTCTTCTCTTCTCTTCTCTTCTCTTCTTCTATTCTATATTCTGTTCTATATCCTCTCCTCTCCCCTCCCCTCCCTTCTGCTCCCCTCCTATTCCATCCCATCCCATCCCCTCCCCTCCCCTCCTATCCTGTCCTATTTTCTATATTCTATTCTATTCTGGCCAGGATACACTCCAAACAAGCAACGCACAGGCAGCCCTCAACTTTATAACAGTTCATTTGGCGATCATTCAAAGATACAACGGCACTGAAAAATGTGACTTGTGACCCTTTTTCACACTTACGACCACTGCAGCATCCTCAAGGTCACAGGATCAAAATTCCTGAGAAAATTCCTGACGCCTGACACCCGATTCACATTGATGACAGTTGCAGTGTCCTGGGGTCACGTGTGATCCCCTTTTGTGACCTTCTGACAAGCAAAGTCAATGGAGGAAGCCAGATCCCCTCAGCAACCATGTTCCTGGCTTAGCAGCTGTGGCAAGAAAGAACGGCTGTAAAAATGGGGCAAAACTCCTTTGATGATGGTCTCACTTAGCAAGAGAAAGTTTGGGCTCCGTTCTGGATTTTCCTGTACACCATTTCTTTTCTTGAACTTTACTCTCTCCCTTGGCGGAAGCCAACCAGACGATCTTAGGCTCTTTGTTCATGATTTTCAACCTGGCCTGTCGCACAGTTTGATGTCTGTCTTCTCAGAAGGTTGCTGATATCAACTCATGATGTTTTTCACCAGATTTCTAATGCCATCACCTCCTGCCGGTACGACTAAAGGTCACAATGATGGCAACTGCACTCCTAAATGATAATCACAGCACAATCTTTCTAATGTCTGTCTGAAGTCATTCCCTTCCCCACCCCCAGCCTGAATTGTGTTTCTTCTCAAGTCAATCTTTATAGAATACGCTTATAGCCTCATACGTAGGTGCAAAATTCTTGACCGCCTGGTACGATTCTTTCTATCACCCAGTGGTTATCCAGATTTTTATACCCTACCTTGAGGGAGTGTTGAATCCAGCTGGACTGAGTAAATAGTTTTTTACTCTTAGCTGGATAGGAACGGTACAACATGCAGGCTTAAGCTTATTCAGCACTCCTACAAAATTAGGTACATGCACGGCAGGAGAAATGAAGACAAGTGATCAAAATCTATCTTCCACTTTTTCTGACAGGTTTATTTCCTGGCAAAGGAGATTTCTCCTTGAAGACTTCATTTGGGTGGCAGAAGGAGCATGTTTTTAAATTTTGCTTTGGAGGAGGTTGAGAGAGCAAGAGTGAGTGAGTGAGTGAGTGAGTGAGTATGTGTGTGGGGGGGCAAATTGTGTACAATTCAGCATTTCAGCACTCCTTGCAGCCAGCAAAGCTACCCTTTCCTCTAATCTGAAAAAGCCCCAAGAGGGCAGTTGTTTTGGAGTAAAATGAAAATGGGGAAGCCAGAGAGGCTGCATAAGAGAAGGAAGGGCAGGAGGAGGAGGAGGAGGAGGAGGAGGAGGAGGAGGAGGAGGAGGAGGAGGAGGAGGAGGAGGAGGAGGAGAAGAAGAAGAAGAAGAAGAAGAAGAAGAAGAAGAAGAAGAAGAAGAAGAAGAAGAAGAAGAAGAAGAAGAAGAAGAAGAAGAAGAAGAAGAAGAAGAATAAGAAGAAGAAGAAGAAGAAGAAGAAGAAGAATAAGAAGAAGAAGAAGAAGAAGAAGAATAAGAAGAAGAAGAAGAAGAAGAAGAAGAAGAAGAAGAAGAAGAAGAAGAAGAAGAAGAAGAAGAAGAAGAAGAAGAAGAAGAAGAAGAAGAAAGCCATTTGCAATGTAGTCCTGACTGGCACCCAAAAAAGTGAGAAAATAAAAATCATATCTGATGGACGAGTGTGAGAAGGATTAGCCGGCAAAGAAGGTTGCCGTTGCCCAGGGTACGCCCGATTGTGGTTTGAAATATTGCTCCACAATCTTCGAGGAGGCTCCTTCTGTGTACCCCAATGAGAAGAAGGAGAAGGAGAAAGGAGGAAGGAAGAGGAGAAGAAGGAGACAAAGGAGGAGGAGGAGGAGGAAGAGGAGGAGGTGGAGGAGGTGAAGGAGGAGGAGGAGGAGGAGGAGGAGAAGAAGAAGAAGAAGAAGAAGAAGAAGAAGAAGAAGAAGAAGAAGAAGAAGAAGAAGAAGAAGAAGAAGAAGAAGAAGAAGAAGAAGAAGAAGAAGATCATCAAATCCATTTGCAACGTAGTCCTGACTGTCACTTAAAAAAGTGAGAAAAGAAAAATCACGTCTGATGAATGAGGACTCTAAGGTCCTTGGTGTTCTCTGAGCTTGGTTGTTTTCTTGCAGACATTTCATGACCCAACTAGGAAACATCATCCATGCTAGAAGGGAGTGGGGTTTGTAGAGAGGAGGAAGAGGAGGAGGAGGCAATTACTCCATAGTTTAACTGAGCCTTTTGCCATCTTAATCAAAAGGCATTTGGATTAACTGATGTCTTTTGAGAACAGAGGGGAAAAAAATAGACAAAACCATCCACTGTTATAAACTTTTGATTATTTCACACTTCATGTGGAGTGGCCTTCCTTTGCGTGAGAATGTAATGACGTTTTTGTATCCTGTGAGATAGATAAAATAGATAGCTCGATATAGATCGATCGATACATCGATAGATCGATTAGATAGACAGGTCTATACAGCAATTAGGAAAATGTTCCAGATAATTCAAATGTGCAGATTGGATATTATGTATGGGTCACAAACACCCTTTTCAATACTTCAATGCTCCTAAGAGGTCATTCAGATGCCTGCTTTATTTAGAGAGGCGCAGTTCGATATAAATTTAGTCTAGCTGACTGCCCGTGTTAATATTTCAACTCTCCAAAACTTCAAAGAGACGCTACTCTAGTTTATTTCCTGGCAAAATGGCGGGCAATGCATCAGAAAGAATGAATGGGTCAGATCAGTAATAGACAATATGCCCACAACAGCCCATGAGAGATAGCCTCCCCTATTTTAGACTGGCTTGCTTAACTAAGTAAACAAATAATTTAAAAAAAGGTAAAGGAGTCCCTGCAGATTTTATTCCACTAGTCATAGCTGACTACAGGGGGCGGTGCTTATCTCAGTTTCAAGGCCATTGTCTGAAGACGTTTCCGCAGTCACGGAGCGCTGTTACCTTCCCACCAAAGTGGTACCTACTGATCTACTTGCATTTGCATGCTAGGTTGGCAGGAGCTGGAGCAAGGAACGGGAGCTCACCTCGTCGTGTGGCGCTGGGGTCTCAAAACCTGGGCTGCCGGCTTCCCAGCCAACAAGCCCAGTGTCTTAACTGCTTGAGCCACGGCGCTGCTCAAGTAAGCCAAACCAATATTGTATCTCACTGGTGGCAGACATAGATGTTAAACTAAGTTTAGGGCAGAGAAGGTATAAGCCTTGCTACAGCAAGCAAAGAGATTTAAACAAGTGTCCTAAGAAAGACACTGGAAATGTCAGAAAAGGAGAAGAACAAGGGGAAATTCTATCCCCTTTTGATCCACAGCCAATATATTTCTAGATTTGGGTCTACCTTCATCATGCCTCTTCTCAATAGAACACCCAAATAGTTTGGGCCACCATGGAGAAATGCGTATAAATCTTTTCAGTCCTTTTTTTTTTTAGTACTGCCCCCAACTGAGCTTTAATTAGCTCAGTTGCTAATCAGCAGCCGCCTCACTCTTCTTCCTTTTGTTTCTCTTCCATAAATGTGGCACCCTTTGAGAGTAGAGAGCTACGTAGTTGCAACCGGTTTCCTGGACCGTTTCCAATGTTCGGGTCAGGCGCTGTGACACAGTCCATCAGAATTTCTCACCTAGCATTGTGGAGCGATTCTCTGCTTATTCATAAAAGGTTGGCTGCGTCTTGAATGTTTGCTATTTTGGGGGGCTTGGCATTTTGCCAAAGAAGAAGGCTAAGCGGAACGTTTCAAGAATTGCACCAAAGAGTAAGAAACGGTCGCTGGAGAAAGGCAACAAAGGAACTAAAGAGCACAGAATGAAACAAAAGGCATGTCACTCTTCCAAGCTGCTGTATCTAAGAAAAAGTGTTGTAGAGAAGCACATGTAATCTTTCCCACTCACTATTCATTAACCTTGCTCATCCCTGGGCTGTTCCAAGCATAAAAATCCTTGGTCTTATATCAAGGCATAATTACTCTCACAAGGAAAGTCCTTTCAGGATGAACAAGGGAGAAACACAACTGTAACAGTCAAGAATGGTTGAGCAGAAATGGGACAGCACACTTCCCCAATAATAATCAAGTTATTGTCCTAGCTTCCTCATTTATTTTATTTTATTTTATTTTTTTTGCATTACTTTAGCAAATTCCAATTCAAACTGTAATGACCACCAGATTTCTAAGCAATCGCTGGGGCTTGTAGAAACCGGTGGATATTCCCATCTCAGTTTGGGTTTTTCTGTATTTTCAATGCTGTCCTTGTGTGTTCATGTTTGGGGAGGCTGACTAAATAATTGGTATTTTAATAGGATTGAAGTGTTAGTAAATTCTAGTGTCCTTTAGTACAGGGGTCCCCAACCCCCGGTCCGTGGATCAGTAGCAGACTGCAGCGTGCCAGCAACCAGTCCACACAAACAAGCAAAGCCCCATACGTGGGATGCAGGCAACACACAAAACCATGCACCCTCCAGTCCACGGAAAAATCCTCTCTCCACGGAATCAGTCCCTGGTTGGGGATCTCTGCTTTAGTAAACAAAAAGGGTACAAGAAAAAAGTTTTTTCAGGGCCAACACGATGTGTCCATCATTTATGGAGATAAAACTGTGTTTTATGATGTTTTTGTCCCAAACTGACACTTACTTCCTCTTTTGGGCAAAACTGCACCCACAGCAAGTCATTACTTTGCTTAATGATTGCAGCGTTCCATTTACTACTGTTGTGTTCGCTTAATGACCACCGCAAAAAAAAAAGGATCAGTCAACTGACCAACCCATTTTACAACTGTGTCAGATGCAGACAACCAGTTCTACAGGTGAACAGTTCAATTAGCTACTTTATTGCTGATACTTATTTTGCAGGAATCTTCCGAGGCTAGTGGTTTGCACCTGGGCTAGACTAAGTAAGTTTCAACAGCATTCACGAGGGGTCACACTTTACCTATGTAGAGATTCCAGACTAATTCCGTTTGACTCCTTCTCCTGGTTTGGTCAGTCTCTCTCCAATGTCATGACGACATACATCTGTAGTGGGCAGAACTACCTGTTCTCAATGGGTTTGTATATGCGTAGGAGTTTCTCCGTGAGCATATGTGTGTTTTCTTTAAATGCTGATCTTTCAGAGAAAAAGCCGCAGCAGTTCTAGCTGTGGGCAGTAAATCATCCAGTCCCATCTTCTAGTTGTGCGCTGAAGAAGGAAAGCAGATGATGAATGGGACTGTCCATATTTACACTGAGATCGGAACAGCTTGGAGAATCTCTGAACGCGGTAAGTGTCCCTCGTAAATATTGCCATTCCTTGGCTGCTGCTGGATGACAGAGATGGATTGTCATCTCGTCTGCAAAACTATCCAGTGGTGTGAACTGCTACTGGTGGGTGCCATGATATGGAACCCAGCTGATCCTTGGAGCACCTTGGGAAAAGAGATCCCACCTTGTGGGATCGGTCATGACTTGGAAAACCTGGACTTGGATGGGGTAAGAGGTCCATATCTCCCAACACTTGACTTTTGCAGGAGGAGGGTCAATTTAAATTCAGTGGCTTTTTTGCAAAATCCTCCTCCTGCTTCCCATAAAGCTCAGACAAGCAAATTTTACTATTTTAACATTTCTATTTTGATCAATCATACTAATATTTGAGGGGCTGCCACAAAGAAGGGGGAAGGGTCATTCTATTTTCCAAAGCACCAGAAGGCAAGACAAGAAACAATGGATGGAAGCTAATCAAGGAGAGAAGCAACCTGGAATTAAGAGGAAATTTCCTATCGGTGAGAACAATTGACCAATGGGATAGCTTGCCTCCAGAAATTATAGGCATTCCATCAATGGAGGCTTTTAAGAAGAGAATGGATAACCTTTTGTCTGGAATGGTATAGGTTCTCCTGCTTGAGCAGGGGGCTGGACTAGAAGAGCTCCAAGGTCCCTTCCAGCTCCTATTCTGTTCCGTTCCGTTCCATTCCATTCCATTCTAATGAGGATGAATGATCGCATTGATGAAGTACACGTGGTGACCAAGTTATGGCTGATCGCCTAATATTCAGCAAAATGGAAAGACCCCCCCCCCAAAAATAGAAATGGCACTAAGTATGAATTCTCTTCTACAAATTATTCTAGGATTTTATTTTAGGATTATTGTAGGATTCCTAGGATCTAGGGATTTTTGAGATGGGGCGGGGTTTGAACGGCTGGTTGATGTACTTCCATTGCCAATGCTGCTTTCCTTGTGCGTGAAAGCTGATTCTATCTCTTCCTTCAACGTTCCCTGGAGATGCTCTTCCTCAGCTAAAATAGACGAGTAATCAAGAAATTGGCCCCACCGTCTAGACTACACACTCATGTGTGGGAGGGGGGAGCCCACTTTGAATTGCCTTTTGTCTGCTCTGTGTTCTTGATTTCAAGTTGACTGGCGTCTCTGAAGTATCATCCTTTGTCTCTTTTTTTTTCTCTTCCTACCCTTGTGTGATGACAGCAGTGTGTATAGGAAATGAAATTTCTTTATTTCCACATCGAGAGTAAACAAGATGTCAGCTGCTCCAGGAGACAGAGAAAAAGATGGCGACACACAAGGGGGGATCCTAATGGTGGGTAAAAGTGACAACAGGGGCCAAGGACTGTTGAGGTCTTCAGGCAACGAGAATGTCTTAGACATCTAAAGAACTATCGAAATTTCCTTCATTACACTGGAAAAAAACAAAGCAGGGTCTTCTTTAGAGAAAAGAATATGAGTCTACTCCTCCAGAATTATTATCCGTGGAAGCTGATATTGTATAATGGATGCCTCTATGACCCTTTGTTTGGTTACCTCATTGCAAACTTCTCTAAAAACTGGATACTGACTCAACGTAACATGCTGTAGAACACCTTGATGAGAACTTCACTCAGGGGTAGATATATTCAACCTCATCCTACCTACCAGGAGAGGGTTCCAGAGTTGCTAGATTGTAGTCATGGAGAATCTGGAAACTAAATCTTATGAGGAATGGCTGAAACAGCTGAGCCTATGGAGCCTTGGGAAGAGAAGATGAAGAAGAGGTATAGTATCTATGGAGATACTCTGAAGAAGCTCCTTGGATGATAAGCAAGGAAAAACAAAGCCCAGTTGCCTTTTGAAAAAGCATTTTTGGGACAAAAGGTATAATAGCGCTCTGAGGACCCCAGATGGATGGCCTCAAACTAATATGTGAAAATTGTAGGGAAGGAAGTTTAATAAAGAGCCTAGGGATGCTGTGGGCTATTCTTAGCTGGACAATGATGTTCTAGCAGGATCCCTCATTAGTAACACTCAGCGGGTAGTTGAACTAGATGTTCACCTTGGTTCCTTCTAACTCTCTAGTGCTATGATCCATGAATGAGTATGAATGTCAGTTATAGTCACCCCCCCCCAAACTTTGAATGCGTTGACTTGAACGCCCTTATCTACATTTCCTACGAAGCAGACACCACTGGATAATTGTGGTTATGGATCATCTCAATGGCTCTGATTATGCATAATCTCACCACCGGAGAAGACAAGAGAGAAGGGAATAAACAAGGAGGTTAATAAATAATTCACCGAGACAAGGAGTGAACTGGAACAGAGATCCCATATCTCCTCCCTTCGCCTCTTCTGTTTCTTGCTTGTTAATACGAAGTGAATTGCAGAGAAACATCACAAGGGGTCTTAAGATGCCATATGCTACCATTATGGTATAAAAGTCAAAGCCAGGCTGGCTAATTTTAGCTTTGGAAAGACACTTTGATGGACGGCGGAGAGGGCCCACGAATGTACTTGACAGAAGGAACGGCTCCGTGGTTCTTCTGCAAGCGGTATCCCACCACGGTCTTGCTCAAATTGGTGATGAATTATTAACATCTCATTTGCATATCATCTTTGGCCTAGTGTTCATAGCTCTCTCCCAAGCCAGGCAGAGCAGTCACATAGAGACTGGGGAAAAGTTGATCCATCCTTTTGTTTCCCGGTATATACTTAGTATCCACACTCTAGCACACAGAATAATATGGTTGGAAGGGACCTTGAATGTCTCCTAGTCCAACCCTTTGTTCAAGCAGGAAACCTCATACTATTCCAGACAAATGGTTGTCCAGTCTCTTATTGAAAACCTCTAGTGATGGAGCACCCACAATTTTGGAGGGACGTCGTTCCACTGATTAATTGTTCTGTCAGGAAATTTCTCCTTAGTTCTAGGTTGATTCTCTCCTTGATCAGTTTCCATCCATTGCTTTTTGTCCTGTCTTTGGGGAATAGATTGATCCCTTCTTCTTTGCGACAGTCTTCAAATATCAGAAGACTCTTACCATATCACTCCCTAGTCCTACACCTACACCTACCTACACCTGGGACTGTTTCATTGTTTCCCGTGAGTTTCTGAACTTAAGTCCAATGACGCTAATAAGGTAAGTCAGAAATCTAGAAGAAGTGTGTGTTAAATCATCTCCTGGACCTACCTAAGGGAGACCTTCCTATCCCAGATACTGACCACCGTCCAACTCAAGGATCTGGCATCATTATAGGGAGATCACCTGCAGACCCAGAGAGAAAACGCCCAGGGTTAATCATTAAGAAGATTCTAGAGAAAATTCTTTTCTTTTCTTTTCTTTTAACCAAAGGAATGAGAAGAAAGTCAACATCACAGAGAGTTTTGAAAGAAAAAGCTCTTCCACTTGATTTTGGCCTAATTTATAAATAGTGCATGTCTGTGTATTCAAGCTAACTGCTATAATAGACAGTCAGTGAGTGTTGCAAATGAGATAGCTATGTATTGTTTTGCTGGTTTTATTGCCCAGGAGAAGCAATTAAGGGATAGTCTCTCTCAGGTTCCCATATAGCATGGACAAGGAAGCTTGTGGTATACTTTAGCTGATGGAACACACAGCTGTCTGTTCCATCAAAAAACTGGCCAGGTACACTTTAACCTAATGGGTTTGCCATTAGACAAGAGACAAGGGGGTATCAACGAAAAGGAAGCATATCCTGTCTTGTTAGGCTCTGATGCCCAATTGTGCCCCTTGTTGGAACACAAAGCCTGCTATGGCATCTACATTCTGGAACACCGTCCTCCCAGAAATTTAACCCAGTGAGGTATCCCCTGGAGGTTAAATTTAACCTCCAATGGGTCCAGTCATGGATCAGGTTGAGCTAACTCCATGCTGTTTCCTGCATTTTGGGAAGACCTAAAGCCCAAGTGATTGGTTTTTTGTTCAAGCCGGAGAGAAAGAGCGTCAGAAAGAGCACGCTTCTCCGTTCTTACAGGATTCACTGCAAATTCTTGGCAAGAGGGAGCACCGTTCCCCATATTGACTAGATGAAGTGGCCAAAATAATTCTGCTAATGTGCAGCACCTTAATGGAGGAGGCATTAAAAGACGGGAGATTAGTTGGTTTTACTTAGAGAAAGTAGAGTACTTAGAGAAAGCAGCCAGGCGTCCTCTATTCTCAGCAAGGTGGTTTTGGATCCAAGGTTTGTGTGTTACTAGAGCTCCCACTAAAACATTTGATAGGATTAATGGTTGATTGATTGAGGCCCTTTGTGGCAAGCGGGCCAGAGAATAGGGACTTTATATCCACTAAAAAAGCAATTGGGGAAATCAAAGCTATCAAAACCTTTAAAGGTTTCCCGTGAATACTTGAAATCCTGGGGAAGCAAAGATAAAATCTTTACAAGGGATAATTTCAGCACCGTCCTTCTGGGGAATATATGCTGATTCTGAAGACTCATCCTTCTTCCCTTCCTGGCTTGGGTTGCACTCGTTATGTTTCCCCCAAAGAGTCAACGGCTGCCTCCCCGGTTTTCTCCTTCCTCTCTCCCCCCCAAAATGGCAAGAAGCATTGTATAGCAAGCTGACAGAGTCTATAGGACGGAGATCACAGCTTGCTGCTAATTATAGGTATAAATAACGAGTGAATTTGACCATCTGGTGACCATTGCCAACATCTTCCTTCTCGGCAGGATTTATGCCACCTGCATGTTCCACACGGCCTCGGAGGGTGGGTTACCTTGCTCTCTAAATCCGCAGATGCATCAGGGAAGTGTCATCTGCAAAGAGAGTTCCTTCGAGAAACCTGCTCATCTCTCCACCTCCACAGAGAAGATCATAAATATTGTCCTCCTCCAGGCATCCGTTGTGTAGGTTGAAAGGTGAGCAGCAACCAGGAAATAGCTCTTCTGGACTCCATATTCATACTTCTTTTTTAAATTGCGGGCACTCTGTAGCACACGCCCACGATGGCTTAAATAGTTCTTCCGCATTCCTCTCGCCCTTTCAGATTTTCATTCAGCTGGAAAACCATGAGACTGGGAGGATCCCACCTCATGCAAAACAAAAAAAGTGGAATTCACCTATTTATATGTCAAAAGATGTTCAATGGTATAGGGTCTTCTGCTTGAGCAGGAGGTTGGACTAGAAGACTTCCAAGGTCCCTTCCAACCTATTATTCTATGTTCTAAAAGTAGGCTTTGGTGTCCAGTTAGTGGGGACATAATAACTGTCTTCCAGTACTGGAAGGCCTATGACAGAGAAGATGAAGAGAAGGACCAGGGGAGACATGACCGCAGTGTTCCAATATTTGAGAGGCTATCACAGAGAGGAAGGGGTCAACCTATTCTCCAAAGCACCTGAAGGCCAGACAAGGAATAATGGATCAAAACTGATCAAGGAGAGATTCAAGCTAAAAATAAGGAGAAATTTTCTGACAGTGAGAACAATCAACCAATGGAAGAGTTTGCCTTCAGAAGTTGTGGGAGCTTCATCACTGGAAGGTTTCAAGAAGAGACTGGACTGCCATCTGTCAGAAATGGTGTAGGGTCTCTTGCTTGGGCCTAGAATTGGACTAGATCATCTGCAAAGGTCTCTTCCAACTCTGTTATTCTGTTCTCTTCTGAGAAGAGGGGATCAACTTATCCTTCAAAGCACAGGGGATGTGACAAGAAGCAATGGGTGGAAGCGTGTCAAAGAGAGAACAAAATTAAAAGTAAGGAGAAATTTCCTGACAGTGAGAACAATTGGAACAGTGGAACAGCTTGCCTCCTGAAGTTGGTGGGTGCTCAAAAGTAGACTGGACCACCATTTGACCAGGATGATATAGAAGGTCTCCTGCCCTGAGCAGAGGATTGGACTAGAAGACCTCTCAGGTCCCTTCCAGCTCTACAATTTTATGTTCTACCTTCTACCTCTTCCCAATTTCTTGTCGCAACTGCAAGAGAAAAGATAAACTCTTCCTTTGGACTATTTCAGATCAGGAAGTGGGACAATAAGGGCCTGCAAAGCAACAGAATCACTGTTTTCTCCTTTTGTTTCCTTACAATAAACCAATAAACTCAAAAATGTCTTCCAAAGAATTCTAAAGCAACTTTAAAACATCTTGAGAATGAGATGGGGAAAAGATTTGAGTCAATTACGCTGATATTCAACAAGAAACTCGACTTCTGATTGGCTCAGTTGGACTGCCTTCAAATCACTCTCTCGGCCATTTCGAAAGGAGAAATAAAAATATATATCCAGACACATTTTCTGGGTAGCTTCGTACATCATGCTAGGGTTTATTTGTCGAGCGCGTTGCTAATGGCTGTCTGTGTTGCCACTTTGAGCTATGTAAAGCATGCTTTATGGCTTGTATAAATTCTGTCTGTTGTGGCTTATGGCATAAAATAGAGCGAAACAACCCACAACTTAACATGGTATATGGCCCGAGATTCTCCCTTTTTTTACCAACGTGAAAAACGCCGCAATTCAGCTCCAAGAAACAACAACGCATGGGAAGGAAGAATACAATTCAAGAACCGCACTGCCAGGTGGAGATGGGCAACTCATTAATTTAATAACTAAATAATTAACCCCCCCCCCAGGAATTGTACCCAGGAATTCCTGCTGCCTCGTTCTCTTCTGCTGGGACTTTTCAAGTGTGAAGAATCCCTGGTTGAAATTACAGGTTGTCCGGATAAGCCCCAAAATTCTGGTTGCTAAGTGAAACATCGGTTTAAGTGAACTTTGTCCCCATCTTACGACTGTTTTTGTCACAACTGTGCAGCAAATCAACCGCAGTTGTTAAGTGTGTCAACATGCTCATTCAATGAAACTGATTTCCCCCTTGTCTTTGCTTGCCAAAAGGTGGCCAAAGGGGATCACACGATCCCGGGATACGGCAATCGTCATAAATATGTGTCAGTTGCCAAGGGTCTGAATTTTGATCACGTGACTGTGGGGCTGTTGCATGGGCCCTAGATGTGAAAAATGGTCATAATTCATTTTTTTTTTTTCAGTGCGGTTGTAACTTCGAACGGTCACGAAACACATCTTTCAAGATGGTTCCCGAGCAATCAATGTCTTCTCTTCTTCAGTCTCTTTTGCAGGAATGAGTCACAGGAAGAAAGACGACGGACTAACTTCCACGTCACTGGCAATCGGTGAATTTAGACATTTTTTATTCGATTCCCTTTTTCTCCGAGGCTACCCTCTCTTAACAAATCGGTGAAGGAAAAAAAAAAGCTTGTCAAACTGGTGCAAACAGATAAGGGAAAATACCAGGAATCATTTGAAATGTAAAGTAGTGGCCTTTTTTTTTTTTTTTAGCTTCTTCTTTTCTTATTTCCTCTTCTTTTGATTGTCAAATAAATAAATAAATAAATAAATAAATAAATAAATAAGCAAAGATGTGAACTCAAAGACGAGCAGAAAAGACATAGAGATAGAGATACGGGCGTACATTGACGTACATTTAGACAGGAGGCATAGAGGATGTATCATCTCAGACAATAAAATGGGATTAAACTTTTGGTTTGTCTCACTTCAGATCATGTTTCTAGGTCTCATGAAGGCTTCACCGCGGTGTGGAAAGAGTAGCTGGAAAGTTTGATTCTCATTATTAAAGCAAGGCAGTTGGGTTCACCTGAAATTCAAATTATGCATCAGGTTCAGTTCTCTCTTGCCCAGCGTCTGATATAGCTGTGTTTATTTATTTGATTTATAGGCCACTTTTTCTCCCTCTGGCTGGTATTCAAAGCAGCTCAAGATTCAACTAGGAACGCTTTGATTCTCACCATTGAGCATGAAGCACATAAAGGGGCACTGAGGATTAATTTTAGAAAAATCTATCCTGTCCAAGGAAGAAGTTGAATGTGTACATCTGAGTGAATTCACTGCAAAGTAATGGGATAAATGATGAAGAATCTGATTTCATTGCTTTTTAATTGCCCGTACTTTAATAGTTTCATTTTTCAGTAGATATTTTTTCCCCTCTGTTCTGTCTCCTTTTCCTGATTCTGCACATTTTTGCTTTCACAAGAGCTTGGAAAAAAGAATAATGTTGTCTTATAATCCACCCAGACTTCATTGCTTGTTAGAGGAGTGATTAAAAATATTGTTAATTGTTATGGGAGATGAAAAACCCAGTCTAAGCAAACAAGATATAGATGGATATGCCTTCTCTCTCTCTCTCTTTCAAAATGCGTAATTCTGTCTATTAATTCAGAACTTATTGTATATAAATATCTACCAGTCTTTTCCCAATCCTGCTGCCTCAACAGGTTGCAGGCAGAAATTTCCAACAAGCTTTTAAGCAGGAGACTGACAGTTCTTTGTATACACTCAGAAAACTGCTTCATCCCACATTTATTTACTGCTCCACGTGCTTTGACCTTTTCAAAGCCATCCTTCTGTCAAAGGAGCAACAATAAAAACCTCAAATTCTTTCTCCGGACTTCTAGAGATATTCTGCCGCTTTATCGTCCAGGTTGATGGGATACCCGGATAATCATATCAAGTTGATATTCGATGCCGTATTTGCAGGAAACTCACTACCTGTTGGCCTTGCCAGGTAAGTCAGCCAGGAAACAGAACCAGAGGAGGTGATCCTATTTTATTGCAAAAGCAACTCTCTGCCCAAAGCAGAAAACTGGATCACGGAAAGAGAATTTTGAATGCAGATGTGAAGAACTGGTCATTTCCAGAAGATCTTTGAACGTTACTGAAAGCCCACGAGAGATTGAACCAGCAAAATTCACCTTGTTTGCAATTTTCACTTTATTTATTTTTATTCAGGGCTATTCCGAAGCTCTGGCTTTGAGGCAGTTTGATCAAATCACCTCTTGAAATGGAAAAGACAAATCTTTGGGACGAGACAGATAAAATGAGGTGCCTTCAAACTGATTTGGCGATTCAGTGGAGCTTGGCGTCTGCAAACGCACGCTTGGCCCAAATCTAATCAAGAATTCAAATCAGCAGTTTAAATCAGATTTTGCCTGATTTGCACAATGTCGCTTTGGAAGTACAGAGGGCCGATAGCTTTCCGTTTCCTTCATTTTCCTCATGAAAAAGAGTGAGATAGTCAAATAAAATTCTCATAAACCACTTGCTTTTTTCTAAAACGGGTAGCAGGAAGAGTGAGGGGAAGAAAAGAACATCTGTGGAACTTTCCAAGGCACAAAAACATATTTGGAAAAAGTTTGGTTCACCTCCATTAAAGTTTCAGATATGACTGAATTGGAAAGCTCCTCTTGTTAGATCGCAGCTGTTTAATACTAATCCAAAGATTACAATGAGGAGAAAACGGAAGTCACCACGGTTAAAATAGAAGCCTTATCATCACTAGATCACAAAAGGGATAAACTGAAAATTTGGGTGGAAAGGAGATAAAAGCAAGCTTTCTTTTCTTCCTCCTCTCCCTGTATTTGAACCTGAGGTTAGCCAATGAAGCTGAATGAGGGGCAGATAAGGAAGGACTTTCATAGATAATGCAGAGATAAACCACGAAGGAGCTGAATAGACAGATGGATAGAAAGACAAGACAAATGAACAGATAGGCATATAGCTATAGCTAGATAGATCAATGGATTGATAGAGGAATAAATAGACAGATAGGCAGACAGATCAATCGATAGATGAATGAATAAACAAAATGGATAAATGGACAAACAAATGAATAGATAGACAAACACATAGCTAGACAGATGTACAAACAGGTAAATAAATGGATGGGTAGACAAATAAGATACATGAATAGGGAGGTGTATGTATGTATGTATATATGTATGTATGTAGGTATGCATAGATAAATTAGATGATAGAAGATCGATATTAGATGACAGAAGATAAAGATATTAGATGATAGATAGATGCTAGAAGATAGATAGATAGATAGGTAGGTAGGTAGGTAGGTAGGTAGGTAGGTAGGAAGAAAGAAAGAAAGAAAGAAAGAAAGAAAGAAAGAAAGAAAGAAAGAAAGAAAGAAATGGGATGAAGCAGAATGATGCCATCTCAAACTGTTATTTGATGTTCAACTGAACTACACACATTACAATCTTCATGCACGTCCCTCACATTTGCCAAGGAACCCAGGTTCCTTGCAAGCATTTCTGAAATGTTCTGGCAGATTATGGCCACTGGGTCTTATTCTTAAATCTGGATTGAAATTAGGCCAGGCTTGGTTCGAGTCCCAAAGCAAACCAGCCAAAGAGCCATTTTCCTTTACCCGCAAACTATTGGTATAAAAGAAAACACAAGGAAGGAACCACTGACGTGCCGGAGGGACTGAAATACACCACCAACATCTGTGCTGTTTTATATAATGTGGGGAGTTGGAGCATGCACGCGTGTGCCCCCGTGTGTGTATGCGTACGCATGAAATGAGGTTCCCTTTAAATACATTTTTTCCAGCTAGGCACATAATTGGATTTTCTTTCGTTCAAAGGAGGGAACATAAATTACTTCTGCTGGGTACAGATTGGGTTACTGGATTTCTTTTCCTTTTGTCATCGCTGATGCCCTGGTGTCAGAGATCTTTAATATTTAATGCATTCCTAATTAGTCTCTCTAGGCTTAAGGCACTTAGCAAAAACCTGACACCCGCCACAGAGCCAGGTTCATTTAGGGGAGCAAAATTAGTCAGACATCATTTCCTATCGCAGTCAGCCCAAGTCCACAGATGCTTCCCTCGCTAATACATGCGCCTTACAGCCGCACCTTAATTTCCACCAGGAAGGCGAGACAAATGGATTTGTCCCTTCCTGTTTCTTCATTTGATCCTCTGGCCTTGAACTGCCAAGTGGTTGTATCATCGCACCCTGAGTGTTATCATCATCGTCATCATTGTTGGAAGGGACCTTGGAGGTCTTCTAGTCCAAGCCTAGCTCAAGCAGGAGACCCCCTACCATTCCAGATAAATGAAACCAGTCTCTTCTTGAAAGCCTCCAGTGATGGAGCACCCACAACTTCTGGAGGCAAGTTGTTCCATTGGTTATTTGTTCTCGCTGTCAGGAAATTTCTCCTTAGTTCCAGGTTGCTTCTCTCCTTGGTTAGTTTCCATCCGTTGCTTGTCTTGTCTTCTGGAGTTCTGGAAAATAAGTTGACTCCGTCTTCTTTGTGACAGTCCCTCAGATATTGGAAGACGGCTGTCATGTCACCCCTAGTCCTTCTTTTCAATAGACTAGATCGTCCCTTTGTGTGTACTCAGATGGAGAAATCTCCTTGCTTCTGCATGGGGAGGAAACAGGAATGCGTCCTGTCTCACAAACATAAGCTGGAAGGTATATGGAGATTCCAGTCTTGGATGACAAGCAAAACTTCTTCAAAGAAAAACAAGAAAGTCCAGTTGCCTTGTGAAAAAGCACCTTTGGGCCAAACCGGAAGAGGCCAATCGCAAACCATACCCACATTTTAGGGCATTGAGCTGAACATAAGGGCATCTGTAAAGCTGGCCACCTGCTTTGAGATGGTCAAGTGATCAAAAGCTCTCCTTTTTACCAGTGTCAGAATCAGAGAAACCAGCGAAGGTCTTCTTTCTGAGCCTCGTTTCCATCAGCATTAGCCACCAAGGCTCGCGTGTCAGCTGGTGTTGTTCACAGTGTGCTCTCTCTGCATGCAACACGTCATGCACGCATGGTGTCCACACCAACTGCGATGGTACAAAACTCAACGTTGGCACCTCTCTGCTGGTGGAACCCAACCAGTTGAGCAAACTGAGACCGTTCCTGCTCAAGTTCAAAGGCCAACATCCCTTTAGCAATTGCATCCAACCAAAGAACCTTCATTAGATACCAGCCCCTCCAGTTCTGATCATCTCCCCTTGGACGGTGCCAGTCCACAGAGAGTTAACACTGGCTCCTATAAAGCACCCAGGGATGGGGGGCAAGTGGGAGGCTTCCACCACCAACAGTTAATTAAAAATAAACTGACACTTTACATTAAGGATATTTTAATAACCATTTATAAATGTTACATTAAAAATTAATGCCCCTGTTATCAACCCCTGCTAAGGATTTACAGCACAATGGAAGGGCTATGAATGTTTTATAGATGCTGCAAAAGAGAAAGGGGGGGAAACGGCTCCTTAACAAGATATTTTTCAAGGTTTCCTATGGGTTTCGTTGGGTCCTGTGTAAGTGGCTAAGTCAAGAGCTTGCAAGAAAACGGCTCGCGAGAAATGTACATTTTACATTTAGACCTGATGTTAGTTGGAAGAGACAGACAAAGGGGCTTGTCTGGCAGCCAAGTCCTGTCTTTACTCTTGGGAAATTTCCAGAGGACTAAAATTATTTCCAGGTTCCGTTTCGCTTCTATAGACCGTGACAATGAAAAGTCCTACTTTCCACCCAGACACTGATCAAAACTTTTGGAATAATTTAGGGTAATTCCCAACGATCCCAAATGATAATTTGGGAAAATAATCAAGGGAGAGAAGCAACCTAGAACTAAGAAGAAATGTCCTAACAGTGAGAACAATCAACTTGCCTTCAGAAGTTGTGGGTGCTCCAACACTGGAGGATTTTAAGAAGAAACCGGACAACCATTTGTCTGAAAAGGTATAGGGTTTCCTGCCTGAGCAAAGGGTTGGACTAGAAGACCTCCAAGGTCCCTTCCAGCTGTTATTCTTTTAATCAGTGGAACAGCTTCCCCCCAGAAATTGTGGGTGCTCCATCACTGGAGGCTTTTAAGAAACAATTGGACAGCCATCTGTTGGAAAAGGTATAGAGTTGGACTAGAAGACCTCCAAGGTCCTTTCCAATTCTGTTATTCTGCTACGCTCATGTAGGATGCTCTTCTCAGCTGGGAAAAAAAACAAACCTCATGAAAACACCCGAGGGTTGAAAATATAAACGTGTGATTGAGTAGAGTAAGGATGGCATCTGAAGATTAAACATTTGGAGAAACTGTGGTCCTCCCTGTGATCGAACTACAGCTCCCAGAATTCTTTGGTCCTGCTGGATGCAGCTGCCGGCAATTGCGGTTCAGCCATGCATGGTGGAGCATTTTGTCTCCAGCATCCGCACAGTTGCTAAGACACCGTGCGGCGCATCGTTTCCCTCTTCGCACGTGGCAACTGCCGAGGTCTGTTTTGAACCATCACAGCAGGCCAAATTATGCTTCCCTAACATGTATTTAACCAAAATAAAACACGGCATTTGCTTCCCAGTTAATACAGGGCAATGACAGCAGTGGAAACAGAGAGAATAGCTGGCGTAAAGTTTCGGCAATAAGGGCGATACTCAACTTACAACCTTTTCTTCTGTGGCCATTTGAATTTACGACGGCACTGAAAAGAAAAAAATATAACTCATGAATGTTTTTCACACTTGTGACCGTTGCAGCATCCCCCAAAATTCAGATGCTTGGCAATCAACTCATATTTATGACAGTTGCAGTGACCCGGGGTCATGTGATCCCTCTTTGATGACTTTCTGACAAGCATCTTTTGGAGCAAAAAATTAATATAAGACCCGGTCTTATTTTCAAGGAAACACTGTAGTTCTGCAGTATAAGGCCCTTCCCACAGAAAATCAGTGGGGCTCCATTGTGGTAATGTTTCTGCCAATTTCAAACCCAACGGAGGCCTCCCTCTTTCCCCAAATTTGGGGAAAACCGTAAGCAGCGATAGTCATCTCTTGCGCGTACGCAACTGTCCCGGTTTTCTGCTCATCTCCCTTTTGTTCATCTTGTTCTTTTCTCTCCCAAGGTACTTTAAATCTAATCTTCTCCGGAGCTTCAAGGTGAGAGTTATGTACGAATGGGTTTTTTTTTCCTCTTCTCCGCCCCGCCCCGGTTATTATAATTTTCATTAAAAAGGGGAGAGGGATCAGAAGACAAACAAGCCCAAGAAAATGACACGCACACCAACGGTCATCCCAGAAACCTGTTAGAGAACCAAGGGCAACAAAATAGGATCTAAGCATAAAATCAAGTTGAAGAATTTGTCTCCCTCTGCCGGTGCATTTCAAGAAATGCCATCCCAGTTCTGTTTCTTCTCCGAGTCCCTTTCTAACCTTCTCCGCTCTTTATTGCTTGCCCCCCCCCAAATTAAAAGGCCTGCTTTTTCCCCCAAACGGGTAGTCCTCGACTTAACGACCACAATTGTAAGCCCAACATTTCCATGGCTAAGCAAGGCAGTTCTTAAGGAAGCGTTGTCCCACTTTATGACATTTTTGGCCGCCGGAGTCAAAGAGAATCCCTGCGGTTGTTAAGTGGCTTCCCACACTGACTTCGCTTTTCGGGAGACATCTGGAAAGGTTGCAAATGGGGATCAAGTGACACCCCCCCTCCAGGACAGGGCAACCGCCCTAAGTACATGTCAGTTGCCAAGCACCTGAATTTTGATCACGTGACCATGGGGATGCCGCAATAGTCGTGAGAAAAACAGCCATACATCACTTTTTTTCACAGGGCCGTTATAATCTTGAAAGATCACTAAAGGCATCCCAAAGGTGCTTTTTCACGAGACAACTGGACTTTCTTGTTTTGCTTCGAAGACGTTTCGCTTCTCCTCCAAGAAGCTTCTTCAGGTCTGACTGGTGGGGAAATGGAAGGATTTATACTCCTCGCAGAAAGCTAGTCTTTTGCCTTCTTTTAGAGAGTCATTGAGGCCACTTGGAGGCTTCTCTATGTCCTCAGGGTCACCCGAGTAGTGCAAATATGTGTGGAGCCTTCTTGGCTGCAGGATGTTTTCCATTTGCACTACCTAGGTGGTGCTGAGGACACAGGTAAACCTCCAAGTGGCCTCAAGGACTCTCTAAAAGAAGACAAAGGACGAGCGGTCTGCAAGGAGTATAAATCCTTCCATTCCACCGTCCAGTCAGAGGTGAAGAAGCTTCTTGGATGAGAAGCGAAACGTCTTCAAAGGAAAACAAGAATGCCCAGTTGCCTCATGAAAAGCACCTTTGGGACAACCAGGACCCGGAGCACTGATTCTCCATAGTCACTAAAGGCATGGGTGTAAGTCGAGGTCTACCTCAGCTAGTAGTCAAAGTTCCAAAGTTACGGCAGTGCTGGACAATGTGACATACAGCTTGACCTCACCCTTAGGACCGTTGCAACATTCCCCCTAGTGATGGGATCAAAATTTGGGTGCGTGCAACCAGGATGTCTTTACAACGGTTCGAGCATCCCAGGTACATATGATCACCATCTGTGACCTTTGCCGCTTGCTTCAGACAAGCCGAGTCAACGGGGGAAAGCTGGATTCGTTGAACAACTCCACGATTTGCTTAATGGCTGTGCAAAGGAGGGCATAAAGTCAGCAACTTCCTTGCTTAGCCATGGACATTTTGATCCCAATCGTGGCCATAAGCCGAGGTCTATCTGTAACCCAAAAATAAAAAAAATTCTACTTGCAGACTCCAGCTCTTTTACTTACATATTATAATAGTGTCCAGTTTAGCTTGCGAGATCCATAATTACAGCCACAGGCATAATGGCAGTGACTGTAGGCTGTTAGCACTGAATTGCCCTACAAATAAATTGGCGGATTATTCCCCCCCTCCTTCTCACATTATCTTTTTTTCTTTTCTTTTTTCTTTTTTTTTAATAAAATACCTGACACATGAACGGGAAGTGTAGGTGTCAAACTTAAATTTAACACTTCCTGGTGCTCAGCAGGCTCACCCTTCCTGCCTTATTTTGAAGACAATTTGTGTATTTATAATTAATATGGATTAGGTATTATTATCCAGGCAATATGGCAAGCAAAGCAGTTAGGGAGGCCAACAGCTGTTCAATAATGCAAATCAGGGCACACATAAATTACGGTTTAGCAATGGGATATTATTACCCAGATGGACGAAAGTTCAGAGCCCCAGGGCAGCGGACGAAAATAGCCACTGCACAGACATTCACCACAGAGACAGGAGGGATCTGCCAACCTTGGCTGGGAGTGAGAGGATCAATGTCACTCGTTGGAGGGAAGCTGCAGACTGGACCAGTGGACATGTGTGTGGGGGGCACTCAAAGGCAATGTTGGGGATCAAGGTTCAAAAAAAAAAAAGAGAAGAGAGTCAGAGAATTGGCTGAACTTCTGCAAATTTCCCCATTTGTAGGCCCAAAGATTCCATTTGCAAGAGAGAAGGATAAATGATGGATGGGTGGATGGATAGCTAGATGGATGGATGGATGGACTGATAAGATAGTAATAGCAATAGTATTTAGGCTTATGTACTGCCCCATAGTACTTTACAGCACTCTGGGTCCTCATTGTACTGATCTTGGAAGGATGGAAAGTGGTGGGCATAATTAGATAAAGAAGACAGATGATAGATAGATAGATAGATAGATAGATAGATAGATAGATAGATAGATAGACAGACATAAAGACAGATGATAGATGGATAGACAGATGATAGATAGATAGATATAGAGACAGACAGACAGAGACATAAAGACAGATGATAGACAGACAGATGGACATAAAGAAAACAGATGATAGATAGATAGAGGAGGAGGAGGAGGAGAACTGTGGGGTCCTTGGTGCTCTCTGAGCTTGCTTATTTCCTTGCAGACATTTCATGACCCAACTAGGAAACATCATCAGTGCTAGAAGGGAGTGAGGTGTGTGGAGAGGAGGAGGAGGAGGAGGAGGAGGAGGAGGAGGAGGAGGAGGAGGAGGAGGTTCTCACCTATCTTTATCCCTGGGCTTATCTATGACTTGATTTTGCCCATTGATTTTGCTACGGCCTCAGCAATTGAACCATTGGAATTGTGTTTCTCTGTAGAAACAAACAGGACTTCCCATTGTTGTCTTTCCTCCAGAATTTTCCCAGGGTGTGATTTCATTGGGAGTTATGCATTCAGACAGACTCATTTCTTACAGTCTAAAAAAAAAAAAATGATGGGAGACTTCCTTCATTCACACTGTCCGAACTGGATTCGGGCCAATCTTCTGCAAATAACCTGGGGTTTTTGAGAGATTTGGGACTTCAGCTCCCAACCGTCAGGCGACATTGACGGCAACGGATGGCAGGAAATGTACTCCAAAGCATCTGGAGGGCCCTTGGTTGACTAGCTTTGCTGCCAAGGGTACAAATCTCTTGGTCGATTTGCCTGCTGTTGTCAAGGGACGGATTCGTGTAGGATTCATTTTCAGCTCTGTTTCCGAGGACGCCTCCAAGCCTTAGTCCATTTCTGCCAAGGGCCCTTTGCTGAACACCGAAAGGGGCAGCGACAGCTCCTCTTACACACACGAGAGCAAAGACCAAGATTACCACTGGGGTGTAATGGGACTGACAATTGCAAGGTTTAATCTGCTGGATGTGTGCGATTCATTAAAACAGATATCCCGAGTTTCATCGTGATGCCAACCAGCCATCTGCCGGCTCCATCCGCGGGCTCGGAATACAAGGGGACAGCTTGTGAGAGACACGCTGGCATCAGCACTGCAATTCATCTTCTGCAGTACAATAGTGCAAAGCTGCTTTGCCTGGGTGAATTCCTGCCATCTGAGGCTGCTCTAGCAAGCAATTAAATCTTGGATAGGGTTAGGGGCAGAGCACCAAGTAGGGCTTGCTCGTCATTTCTGGGGAATAGGAGAAGATGAAATTCGTTATCCCTCATGGGGGTTAGAGTAGCAACTTGGTAATTTTTCAAAAAGGTTGTTCATTTGAGGAATCGTCCAACTTGGTTGTGCTGCTCATTTCTCCGGTCTTTCCAGAGTTGGGCTGATGCTCCTCGAAAAAGGGAGAGTTAAACGGCGACTTTTATCTTTTGCAACTGTTAGTAAGTCTTGTAAATAGAGGCCACCGCAGGGTCCTTGGGTATCACTCGCAGAAGGAGGAGCTGGGTTTGTGCATGTCTTGCTCAACGCACTGTGTTCCAAACCTGTAAAATAGAATAGAATAGAATAGAATAGAATAGAATAGAATAGAATAGAATAGAATAGAATAGAATAGAATAGAATAGAATAGAATAGAGAATTATTAGAATAAAATAGAGTAGAGTAGAATAAAGAATTATTAGAATAGAATAGAGTAGAACAGAGCAGAATAAAGAATTATTAGAATAGAGTAGAGTAGAGTAGAGTAGAGTAGAGTAGAGTAGAGTAGAGTAGAGTAGAGTAGAGTAGAGTAGAGTAGAATAGAATAGAATAGAATAGAATATCTTCTAGTTCAGCCCTCTGTTCAAGCAGGAGAACCTATACCATTTCAGACGGGTGGCTGTCTAGTCTCTTCTTAAAAACTCCCAGTGATGGAGCACCCACAACCGTCTGAAGGCAAAGCTGTTCCACTGATTAATTGTCCTCCCTGTCAGGAAGTTTCTCCTTAATTCCAGGTTGCTTCTCTCTTTGATCAGTTTCCAACCATTGTTTCTCATCCTTCCCTCTGGTGCTTAGGAGAATAACGTGACCCCCTCTTTTTGGTGGCAGGAAAAAAGGTAAGGGGAAAAAAATAAAATAAAACGCAGTGCGGAAAATTGCATATAATTGCAGGAAAGTTCCTGAATGTCAATGCCAGACCTGTCTTCATGAAGGTAATTAATTTATATAATTTTCTTTCGGTGTCATCATCGTGGCCAAAGGCCCCTCGGGAATCTCATTTTCTCTCTCTCTCTCCCCCCCCCCCGTCGTGTTAATATTTTAGTTGCCAGTGCAGCATACAAGAGAAGTGCCACAAAGGATTTGTTGTTATATGGAGGAGGGGGAAGAAAAATTAATTTGAGACACATCAGCCAATTTGTCACTTTCCTAATAGGCAAATGAGAATCGACTGCCCTGATGTAAATCATTACCTACGGCCTGGAATTTGAAATACAGGGAGCCATTGACTTGGGACCACAACTGAGCCCAACTTTTCGGTCGCTAAGCGAGAGGTTGGTTAAGTGGGTTTTGCCCCATTTTATGACCTTTCTTGCCACAGCTGTTAAGTGAATCTAGGCAGTTGATATGTGAATCCGGCTTCCCCATTGACTTTGCTTGTCAGAAGGACGCAAAAGGGGATTGTGTGACCCCGGGTGGCTGCAAACCGTCATAAACGTGAGTCAATTATCAAGCGTCTGAATTTCGATCACGGGACTGTGGAGGATGCTGCAATGATCATAAGGGTGACAAATGGGCATAAGTCGTAACTCCAAATGGTCACTAAGTGGGAACAACCAAGCTCAGAAAGCACCAAGGATCCCGCAGTTCTCCATCTCCTCCCCCCCCTCTGCAAAGCCCACTCCCTTCTAGCACTGATGAAGTAACCTAGTTGGGTAGTGAAACGTCTGCAAGAGAACAACCCAGCTCAGAGAGCACCAAGGACCTCACAGTCCTCCTCCTCTCCACAAACCTCACACCCTTCTAGCACTGATGATGTTACCTACTTGGGTCACGAAACGTCTGCAAAAAAACCACCCAGTTCAGAGAGCACCGAGGACCTTACAGTTCAAGTCTTGATTTCCAAAGAATCTCTTCTATGAGCAATGAACCCATTTGCTTTAAAAATCTAATCTGCATCGCCCCGAAGTCTCGACTAGCAGGGCGTGTAGACAAAGTTCTTTCAACATCTGGATCAGCCGTGAAACCAGTCCAGGAACAGGAGGAACGGTGCAGCTGTTCTGCTTCTGGGACCGAGAGGTTCACATTCCTTGGCAAAGATGTGAATTCAAGAGTACGGCATAAAGAATTCTGTTCCTTCGACTTCCAAAAAGAAAAGAAAAAAAAATCCCATCTTTAATTTGCAAAGTAAATGGCCCCTGTGGTTTTCTGGCTCTTCCTTGAAGCTGTCAGCTGCATCCTACTTTTTGCCCTGTAAAAGAGTTGGCAGCCTTTAGGAGATGCATGGCTTGGAGCTAATTTATAAGATCCTGGACAGCAAGAGAGTTCATTTAATTGAAAGATGTAATTATCAGGTGTTCAAGGCGAAGGACCTCATTAATTTCACCAGGCGATCTGTTGAATGAACTGTCCTCATTTCATTTTTTAAAAACAAAACAAAAAAAAACTCCCTCTCAAGGCCGAAACAGCACAGTGCAGAAAGATTAAGGGGGGGAACCCCCTGCCCCCCAAGCAGCCCTATGGAAGTCTTTAACCTAATGTAGGAACAATCAGCTTCCCAAAATAATATTCTACTCTACTCTACTCTACTGTACTCTACTCTACTCCATATTCTATTCTATTCTATTCTATTCTATTCTATTCTATTCTATTCTATTCTATTCTATTCTATTCCTTCCAACTCTTATTCTATTCTATTCTATTCTATTCTATTCTATTCTATATTCCATTCCATTCCATTCTATTCTGAATTCCATTCCATTCCATTCTACCTGAAATTCCTGAATCCACACTGAGGATGAACACACTATAAAGTAGACACGCTGAGGGAAGGAGACCCCCCCACAAGAAGTCTTTCGCTCCATTGGGTACAACATAGTAAGAAGAGTCTTGCAAATCTGTAGGAATACAGAGGTTTTGGTCACCCCGATACAAAAATGATGTCAAGACTCTGGAAGGAGTACAGAGAAAAACAATGAAGATGACTAAAGGCCTGGATGTTAAAACACACAAAGAAGAGTTGCAGGAATTGGGTAGGTCTAGTGTAGTGAAGAGAAGGATTAGGGGTGACAGGTTAGCCGTGTTCCACTATCTCAGGGGTTGCCACAAAGAAGAGGGGGACAACCTGTTCTCCAAAGGACCTGAAGGTAGGACAAGAAGCGACGGATGGAAACGAATCAAGGAGAGATTAGTGAGAACAATTGATCAGTGGAACAGCTTGCCTCCAGAAGCTGTGGGTGCTCCATCACCGGAGGTTTTCAAGAAGAGATTGGACAGCCATTTGTCTGAAATGGTATAGGCTTGAGCAGGGGGTTGGACTGGAAGACCTCCAAGGTCCCTTCCAACTCTGTTAATCTTGCCTATCTGCTTATGATTTTCTCCCTTTTGGACCTTAGGGAAGAGTCAGCCTCATTACCCCTGAATTGTATCTGAAGAGGGATGAGAGGGACGAAAGGAGAGGAGAGAGAAAGAGTAAAGGAGGGGAGAAGTAGGAAGATTGGAGGAGAAGAGGAGAAGTGGGGAGAAAGGGGAGGAGAGTGGTGAAGGAAAGAGGAGAGGAAGAAGAGGGAAGTAGGGAAGAGAAGAAAGGGAGAAAGAAGGTAGAGAAGAAGGAATGTGGATACAGTGAAAGGGGAAATGGGCGAGCAACACCAAAAGTTATGTGTATGTAATTATTTCATTTTATTAAAAGTATCTTATATATGAATGTAAAAAGAATGTATGTTAACATCTGATAAATATCACGATATATGTATGGGGGAGAGTTTGGAAAAATAAAAAATTATTTAAAAAAAAAAGGGAAGAGTCAGCCTGAAAGTCTTCCTCACTCTGTTTCCCAGGGCTTAATTAATGCATCTCTTCTTGTTGTGCCTGTAATATTGAACATTACCTTCAAGGCCATGTCCCTGGCTCTCTGCACCAGGCTTTATTTTGGGGGAGGGGGGAGAGGGGGAGGGAAATGGCCATTCCCAGCGCATGATTTATTCAGAATTGGATTGCATGCAGTAAGGCTGGCCTTCCTTAATCCGTCAGGTCCCTGCCACAACCGTACACAAACATTTGTTGTTGTTGTTTTTTGCCGCATCAGCATCTCCAGCTGCAGAAGAAAGATGTCCATTGTTAATCACCATAGCAACTGCAATTTAGTACTTGATGGTGTATGGGTTTTCTTTCGGTTGATTTTGTGTTGTTTGTTTGCTTGCCGGGATGGGCTGTTTATTCATTTATTTCTTCTTTCCCAAGGTCTTTCGGATTTTGTTTTGTTGGGGGTTTTTTTGCCTTCCTTCCCAAAATTAGTTATTTATTTGTTGGCCGTGCTGTTGGGTAGATCTTGCCTCAATCAATCCATCAGAATAGAGCTGGAAGGGACTTTGGAAATCTTCTAGTCCAACCCCCTGGTTAAGGCAGGAGACCTTAGACCTTACATCATCCTGGTCAAATGGTTGGTCCAGTCAAATTTTGAAAACCTCCAGTGACGGAGCAGCCACAATTCCAGGAGGCAAACTATTCCACTGATTAATTGTTAATAAATTCAAATTTCAAATTCAGAATCCAGCTGGAAGGGACCTTGGAGGTCTTCTAGTCCAACCCCCTGCTCAAGCAGGAAACCCTATACCATTTCAGATACATGGCTGTCCAGTCTCTTCTTAAAAACCTCCAGTGATGGAGCACCCACAACTTCTGGAGGCAAGTCGTTCCATTAGTTATTTGTTCTATCAGGAAATTTCTCCTCAGTTCCAGGTTGCTTCTCTCCTTGATCAGTTTCCATCCGTTGCTTCTTGTCCCGCCTTCTTTGGAGACTAGGTGGATCCCCCTCTTCTTTATGGCAGCCCCTCCAATACTGGAATACCGCTCTCATGTCACTCCTAATCCTTCTCTCTCTAGCCTCTCCTTTCTTTGAACGTGGTTGCACCCATGTTGACTGTAGAGTTCTGGCAGTCTTCGATCGGTAATAATAATCGTAATGATAATCAGGTCAGCAGCTAGTGATGAATTGCAACTGAAATGCATTGCAGCCAGAGCTGGTCCACTGTATTATGCAAGTGCGTGTCTGGAATAATCAACTTTCCTGCTTTTAAGCCATTCAGTGGGAGCACGCAGAGATACTGCCGCCTCGCTTTCCAAAAGACCATGGGCGTAATTCCAGGGCCTGTGTGCAGACTTGCAGGCTGATAAAAAGTTGGAGAGGAGACGCCCAAAAAAAGGGGGGGGGGGACAGAGAAGGAATATTTTTAAGAAAACGTGATGTTTAGAAGAGAACTGAGGAAAAATTAGGGGTCTGTCTGCGCATGTGGGCAAGGTGGTGGTGGTATCCCAAAGGAAGTCCAGATTTGAGAAGAATCTTTGGGACAGCCATGACCTGCATGACCAAGAATCTCCATAGTTGTGGTTTTAAAGGTGAGGTGCATAGAGGACAATTTTTCATCACTGTCACAACCTTGTGAGCTTGGCTGGTTGGGCTGGGAGAGAGGACTGCAATCCAGTAAGGTGTCCTTGGCTGAAGATAAGCACGAATCTCAGCTTCCCGGGTACAAGTCCAGCATTTTGATCACTGTAACATGTTGGCTTGCATTGCTAGCCTTCCTTACATTCCTAGTTTTTTTAACCAGCCCTTTTTTTTCCTCATTACCCCACGATACTTCCTCCTGTATTTTCCTTATGGGACCTATGCTTTCTTTGTGCAGAGATAGGAAGAGGAAAAGTCATTGCCAAAGTCTATGAATGGGGTATCTCTGGTATATATCATTTGCTAGTCGCCTTGCGTAGATTTGTGGGTCTTTTTGAAAGCTACTGCGAACACAACCCAAAAAAGTGAAGGCTGTTCAAGGCGCCCCTAAATCTCCATAGGGCAGATCCTTCCAATCATTTCACAAAATTACAGCCATTATTACCTTTTCTTTCTTTTTTCTTTTTTGCAAAGTAATATCCACCAGGGGATTGTGTAGAGATGAGAAATTAATAGTGGAGCTTCACATATAGCTCTCTCTCTCTCTCTCTCTCTCTCTCTATCTATCTATCTATATATGCTTAATGGGGGGTGGGGAAATGGAAAGTTATTCTTGGCATATCCCAAGCAATATGGAGACAATTTGCTAAGATCTTCCCAGGCAAGGAAGCAATTTCCTCTTGTGTGAATGTAGACAATTTCTTCCTGCTATGATTTGAATGAAGGCTGTTGAGGACGCTGGACTAGATGCTTGAAGCACTGATAGATTCTTCTGTTTCTCTTGACTCCAGGGAGGGGAGATGAAGTTCAGAGGAGTTTAGAAAGGGATTGGATCAAGTCTGCCTGCTCAACGGGTAGTGGGAATAATAGCTACTGAAACTTAAGATGAGCCCTGAGAAGCTAAGATGAGTGGTCCACAGCACGAAGGCCCAAATGAGCTAAGAAAATGGAGTAACAGAGTTGAAAGGGACCTTGGAGATCTTCTAGTCCAACTCCTTGTTCAAGTAGGAGAGCCTGTACCATTTCAGACAAATGGCTATCCAATGTCTTCTTGAAAAACTCCAGTGTTGGAATTTTTACCCACAATGTCTGGAGGCAAGTCGTTCCACTGGTTAATTGTTCTCACTGTCAGGAAATTTCTCCTTAGTTCTAGGTTGCTTCTCTCCTTGATTAGTTTCCATCTACTATTTCTTGTCCTGCCTTCTGGTGCTTTGGAAAATAAGTTGACCCACTCTTGAGGTAAGCTAGCTAGCTTTCTTTCTTTCTTCTTCTTCTTGTTCTTCTTCCTCCTCCTCCTCTTCCTCCTCCAAGTTGTGGGTGCTTCATTGCTGGGTATAGGGTCTCCTGCTTGAATAGGGGGCTGGACTAGAAGATCTCCAAGGTGCCTTCCAGCTCTATTCTGATTGAAATCCTCTTCTAAACTGGCCAAGGCCACATTAATTATATAAAGACAGGCATTTCTCCTTCCCTACCCCCTTTAGAAATAAAAATAATAAAGCGACTGCTTAATTATTGTTTGCAGATCTCTGATATTTAAATTGACTTATCTGCAAACGCCTGTTTGGAAATTGACTTTGTAATTATAAAGTCAGCGCCAGCCTACCACAGGCCCGGAGGGTCCCTAACGAGGAACGATAATGCAGTGAGCAAAACAAATCTGCCGAGTTGCATTCTAATAACGGAGAGACGGTGGCGAGCCAAGGCAGAAGGGTCTGCTTGGAAATCCCACTTCTTATAATGAGGGGGGGGGAGGAAAGTGGGGCTAACCGTGCAGAGGAAGAACCCACAGGGTAAGCTTCAAGGAGGTGGGGAACGTTGGGAAGCCCTTTCCCAGCCAGCTCTGGAAATCAGATCAAGTTTGCAACAAGCTGTGTTTGAGCGCAGAATGAAAATGAGGCAGTTTTCTCACTGGAAACAGCTGCCCGGTAGCTCAGCTGTGCTGGAATGCCTGCGTTCGGCGTGTATCAGGTGACACGTCCATGTGCAGCTTGTATCACCAGCAGCAAATGAGCTGAGGTGGCAAGGGGCTAGGAAGCCACAGCACACAACACGGCAAATCCGGTCTGCTCTTGTGCAGCTGGATCGGATAGAATGAAGCATCTTATTGCACGTCCTCCAGGGCTGCGGTTCAGATTTCTTGTAAATCTGCACACAGAGAACATTTCCAAAGTAAGGGTTTTCATCTATGCAGATTCTCAGCCACCCAGGCCATGGTTGTCCCAAAGGTGCTTTTTCCAGAGGTCAACTGGGCTTCCTTTGGTTTTTCCTTGGAGACGTTTCCCTTCTCATCCAGTTCTGACCAGTTTCTCCTTCCGAACCTTGAAGGTCATCACCCTCGTCCAGTTGGGGTGAAATCTGTGGAAATTAGAGCCATCTTCTCAAGGAAGGTGGTGAGATGCATCCTCTCAAGCTGTGGGATGGCCTGAGGTCCTCCTTTCCTGATCTTTCTACCTGGGAGAACAAAAGGCCCCCATGAGCTAACCAGATGCAGCCCTAATGATATGCTAAGAGCTGTGTGAAGTTTCCTCACCTGAATCTATAGCAGAGCGTGTCCCTCCGTGGGTGGGCTTGTGGACAGATTCTATTTCTTCCTTTTGCACTCTTTAATTTCCAGCGGGGTCAGCTCAGACAATAATTGTTCCAAGGAGAAACCCATTAGAGGCATCTCTGGGCGTTAATTAAAGCCATCAAAGATTCCACAATGTTTGCTATTGATTCAGAGACCCACTGATAATTAATGGCTCTCAATGACACCTCTGGGAGGAAGAGAGAGAGGGAGAGAGAGAGAGAAATGCTTCTGGCTGGCTTTCGGTATCCCAAGGATATTCTTTCTTTTTCCTTTTTTTGCTTCGGCTGTTAAAGGCCCACCGAAAGAATGCAACCGAGAGCTTTTAGAATGCACTAAAGCTTTTGGCAGTGCAAACGCTGACCTTTGCACATTAGCAAACAAGAGGAGTACCTTACGCGCTGTTAGGATGCTATTATTATATCATTGTAGAGGTTGGTGGATCCAGCAGGTGCAACCGATGGATGATAATTGCAGGAAGATGCTTTTGGCCAAACATTAGAAATATCCTAATTAAAGAGCTATTTGGCAGTGGGACAGACTTCTTTATGAGAGGTGGTCTCTCTCTCTCTCTCTCCCTCCCTGGAAGTCTGGCTTGAACAGCTGTTTCACAGATATCTAGAAGTTCTTGAAACTGTATATTGAATGGGGAAGGGAGGGTTGTGAATTCAATGACTTCTGAAGGTCCACCAATTTCTGCATCCTTAGAACTTCTTGCGTGTCCTTCACAAAGTTCTCCAGGGTGCCTTAACCAACTTTGGAGGAGTTAGTTTTAATGGCCTACAAATATTCTGCTGTTTTATTCTTAATTTTGAAATCTATACAGAACACAGGATCATAAGGCTGGAAGGGACCCTGGAGGTCTTCTGGTGCAATTCCCTGCCCAAGGCAGGAGACCTTTGTCTTAATTAATGTTTATCAGAATCCAATTATATTTCATTTCTAGTTACCGACTATGGAAAACCCCATTTCTGCCCTCTCTGGATTCTGCCATACTACGAAGGGGAACGGGGATGAGCAATAATAATTGTCGATAAGAAAGACAAAAGAGTCTGGATAGTGGACGTGGCCATGCCTGGAGACAGCAGAATAGAGGAGAAAGAACGGGAGAAGATATCAAAATACAAAGACCTACAAATAGAAATAGAAAGACCGTGGCAAAGGCAAGCAAGGATAGTACCAATAGTAATAGGCACCTTAGGTGCAATCCCAAAACAACTGGAGCACCATTTGGACACCATTGGCATTGACAAATTCGCCATCAATCAATTGCAAAAGGCAGCCTTACTGGGAACTGCTTCCATCCTGCAATGAGATCTGTAATACCATCAAACATCCACATCTGCCTATCCCAGGTCCTTGGTAAGTATTCAAGAGGTAGACAAAAATGCCAAATCCAGTCTGAACATCTGGCTGACTGTGTGATGATTGAATAATAATAATAATAGTAATAATAATAGTAGTAGTAGTAGTAGTAATAATAATAATAATAAAAGTTACTGCAAAGGCTCACACGATTCTCCAGATCACTGAAGGCCGAAAGCTTCTGGGATTGTTATTTCCAGCTATGTCTGTAAGGAAAGAAAGGAATACAATATCTATATTCATTAATCACTTGTGCCATGCACTAATGCTCCCCTCCCATGCAGAGACACAACCACATCCCAAATAATGCTGAAAAAGTTATTCTGCATTTCTATCCCCCAGCTTTCATAGCCAAGGTGATGGATTATATTGTTCTTTCCTCTGAAGAAGGGGCTGGAAAAAACAGCTGAAATTCTCAAGGTTTTTTTCGCTGATATTAACAGATGAGATGGCCCAGGTAGAGGTGTAGGAAGAACCTGGTTGGCCACACTGTTCTCAGATCCTCAGGGAACCTGTCGCAAGGAAGCCCTTCCCGTGGGGGATCCTTCAGAACAGAAAGTCAGAGCAGAGAGAGAGAGGCTGGAACTTGGTAACAAAAAAAACAAGAACACCAAGAAGAAGCATCTTCTCTTTTCTCATCCCTGGCTCATAAAATCTGTTTTTCTCGGTACAATCTTCTCTCCTGAGGATTATGGAGATTAGACAAAAGGAGATGAGAACAGATGCAGGAACTGGGTAGGTCTAGTTTAATGAAAAGAAGGACCAGGGATGGCAGGATAGCATCTTTCAATATTTTAGGGGCTGCCAGAAAGAAGACGGGGTGTCAACCTATTCTCCAAAGCACCCGAAGGCAAAACAATTCTGGGGCTTGTTCACACAGTTGCTTCCCAGTCTCTCCGTTTTTCTCCCCAGAAGCATCCATGCAGAAAGATGTTTTAAGCAGGTGTTTCTTTGACCTGCAGCTTTGTGCCCAGCTACCCCAAAGAGTTGGGTTGAATCTGCCACTCCTGTGTCGAATATGCTTTTCTCTACGTCTTGCCCTAACTCGTATTTAAATCCAACTGGCTCTGATCCCCCCCCTCCCGTTTTCATCCATTACCTTGAAATCCCTTTGGTTAAGGCAAGACAAGAAGCAAGGGATTAGTGTAAATAATCAAGGAGAGAAGCAACCTGGAACTAAGGAGAAATGTCCTTATGGTGAGAACATTTAATCAGTGGAATGAGTGGCCTCCAGAGGTTGTGGGTGCTCCAACACTGGAGGTTTTCAAGGCGAGATTGTATAGCTCTTTGTCTGAAATGGGAAAAGTTCTCCTGCTTGAGCAGACGGTTGGACTAGAAGATCTCCAAGGTCTTTACCAACTCAAGTTATTCAGATTTACCTCCCCCTCCCAGTGGCTTGCTGAGTATTCATGATGGTGGAAGCGTCACCAGGGTCAAGGAAGCGAATTAGCACAGGGCTGTAATTCATTTTGCATCTGGTGGCGGCCTCAAACAGGGAAGACTGAGTGATGCTGGGGTGTGGATTGATAAAGGAGACAATCTTGAGTGAGGAAAATTCTGCAATATTAAGGCGGAAAGCTTTTCTGGGCAGGAAAACAAAGCTTCTCAGATCCCTTTGCTCTAATTAGGTAGAGTAACAAAAGAATTTCTCCTATTAATGGATGTTAGGTTAGCACCTGTGAATGGGCCAGCGGGGGTCAAACCAAGGATAGCTTGGATAGGTGTTGCAGAAAAGGCAGGGTTTATGGGCGATTCACGGGGAATGTTTTATTCATTTCTAAGGTTCAATCCATCTTCACCAACATTTCATCCCTGTGCGAGGAGACACCACTGGAAATGGAGAATGAAAGCATTGAGATTCCACGATTACACCTAGATGAACCGTAAATCGCCCTATACTCTTTCCTGCCTCTGACACGGTGCATTCTTGCTTTGGTCCTCCCCGTCAACCTTACTGCAAATTTATTTTTAATCTCACCCATCCTGAATGGGGATCATTAACTTGTTTTCACAGATGTGCGCCACTGTGGCAGGCGGTTTCCGTAAATGGTGCATTGTTGCATATTAGATCCCCATGTGAGAGCTTCTCTTTAGTAGCAACTCCTTTAAACCGTTGGTATTTGTGTCCTTCTTCAATACATCAGAAAACCACGTCACTCATTTTCAAAAAGTTGGAAGATCCAGATTTTGGAGGAGGAAGAAGAAAAAAGTAAACCATATGTATCTTCAAATAGTCCACCCTTATAGCAAATCACGGTTTCATTCATTTCTTAGCCAAAATAACACTATGGCAAAGAAACATGTCTGCAAAATAATATTTTGCTTAATGCAGTACAGTACAATACAGTACAGTACAACTGTATTACATACAGTACAGCACCATATATACAGTACAGCACCGTATGTACAGTATAGCACCATATGCACGGCACCGTACGTACAGCACCATACAGTACAGCACCGTACGTACAGTATGTACAGTACCATACGTACAATACAGCACCGTACATACCGCACTGTACCATATGCACAGTACCATACGTACACTACAGTATCGTACAGTACTGTATGGTACAGTATTGTACTGTACTGCATTGTACGGCATTGTACTGTACTGTACTGTATTGCACTGTACTCTATCTTCATTTGGCTAACTGTAGGAAGGGAGATGGAAGATGAAAAGAATGGATGGATGGATGGATGGAAGGAAGGAAGATGAGAATGAGAGGAAGGAAAGAAGGGAGGGAGGGAAGGATGGATTCTCTCTCCATATGTACAGAAACAAAGGTAATGGCTATTGAGAGGAATACATTTCTAAGTTGGTAAGCAACTGCAATGGGGTTTTGTTCTCCATCTTCTGGCTGTTGGCCACCCCCAAGTCCTAGCAATAAACAAAATGGAGAAAGATCCTAAGGAAGTCTTTTGGGCAGTGGGAGATGGCAAGGGGAGGAAAACACAGAAAGGGAAGGGAGAAGCCTCAGCATTCTTAGAGAGGAAACCCAGCGGGAAAAGGAGATGGTTTCAAGATCATTATCTTGCAGAGAGAGATGCTATCAGGAAAAAAGCACATTGTGGAGGGATGAAATATCTCTCCTTCAGGATACCAATATCACAGGCAGCGATGATACAGTGCGGGGAAAGAAGTAATCTGAAATCTACCTCAGGCATAGCACCCTTTAGACCCACTGTTTACTTCCTGGTTCAATATTCTCTCTCTTGTGCAGTAGACATCAACGGATGGATCAGAAGTTAGGAACAGAATTAACAGACAGAACGAGTTTGGAGGGACCTTGGAGATCTTCTAGTCCAACGCCTTGCTCAAGCAGGAGACCCTAGACCTTGCCAGACAGATGGCTGTCCAGTCCTTTCTCAAAAATTTCCAGTGATGGAGCACCCACGTCTGGAGGCAAGCTGTTCCTCTGGTTGACTGTTTTCGCTGTTAGGAAATTTCTCCTTAGTTCTAGGTTGCTTCTCTCTTCGTTCGGTTTCCATCCATTGCATTATTGCTATGACAAATCAAATGTTCATTCTGGGACTTGTTCGCTCAATTGCTTTTCTTTCTCTCCATTTTTTTTTTCCCCCAGAAGCATCCACGCAGACAGATGTTTTAAGCAGGTGTTTCTTTAATCTGCTGTTTCGTGCCCAACTACCACAAATATTTAGGTTGAATCTGCCACTCTGTGTATGGTATATTGAAATCCAACTTGCTCTGATTTCTCTCTCACACACACACACCATTTTCTTTTCTTCTCTGGCCATGTCATCCATTATCTTGAAACCCCTTTTGTTAAGGCAAGGCAAGAAGCAACGGATGGAAACTAATCATGGAGAGAAGCAACCCACAAATAAGGAGAAATTTCCTGACAGTGAGAACAATTAACCAGTGGAGTGGCTTGCCTCCAGAAGTTGTGGGTGCTCCATCACTGTAAGATTTTAAGAAAAGACTGGACAGCCATATATCTGAAATGGTATAGGGTTTCCTGCTTGAGCAGGGGGTTGGACTGGAAGACTTCCAAGGTCCCTTCCAGCTCTATTCTATTCTATTCTGTTTCGTTCTATTCTATTCTATTCTATTCTATTCTATTCTATTCTATTCTATTCTATTCTAGATGAGAGTGTTACACGGTGATACAAATCAAAATTTATAAAGGCCATCGGATCAATTAAGTCTCTACCCTTCCTGCCTTGTCTTCACTGACCTCCTTCTGCTTAACATTCATTGACAAATTTCTTGAGAATGTCACTGGGCATCTACACAGAACGTCCTGTGATCTCTCTTTCGCATTATTCTCCAAGTCATTTCATTTTGATTCCAAGCGGATCGGAAGAAAATGGGTGGCAAATGGGAAAGTTAAGAGGTGTGAGTCAGAAGGCTATCAAATCCTTTTATTGGGAGCATCTTATCATTCCTTTACTAAAGATCCTGGGCTCTTCTTGACCAGTGGGCCTTCTGCTAGCTAATTCCAGATAAAATATATATTTAGACTAGGTCCATGCAGAGTTCGTCCACATTCTCCAAGACTCTGCTCAGAAAATTATGCTTGTCAGATAGAAAAATATAGAGAAACATATAGATCTTTCAGTAGCAATTGAAGAAATGTGGAAAAACAGTATAGTGGTCACAACAGTGGCTGGAACCACTTGGTGCCATCCCATTATTTTACCTGGGTAAAATAATAATGAACAGAATGAGATTAAAAAGTATAATTACGCGGAAGATGCATAAATTATATTTCATTATTCTAAATGCTTGTGAAGGAATAAAAATTACCAAATTGAGGAGGAAGGATAGTTATTGAGCTCATTGTTAAAACTGGTCTTCACAGAAACCTTTTTGATGAATTCATTCCTGGATTTTCCCAGGTTTGACCTAGTGTGAGAAGGATTAGCCGGCAAACAAGGTTGCCGTTGCCCAGGGTACGCCCGATTGTGGTTTGAAATATTGCTCCACAATCTTCGAGGAGGCTCCTTCTGTGTACCCCAATGAAGAAGGAGAAAGGAGGAGGAGAGGAGGAGGAGGAGGAGGAGGAGGAGGAGGAGGAGGAGGAGGAGGAGGAGGAGAAGAAGAAGAAGAAGAAGAAGAAGAAGAAGGAAGGAGGAGAAGAAGAAGAAGAAGAAGAAGAAGAAGAAGAAGAAGAAGAAGAAGAAGAAGAAGAAGAAGAAGAAGAAGAAGAAGAAGAAGAAGAAGAAGAAGAAGAAGAAGAAGAAGAAGAAGAAGAAGAAGAAGAAGAAGAAGAAGAAGAAGAAGAAGAAGAAGAAGAAGAAGAAGAAGAAGAAGAAAATTGTCATTTCCTTATTAGCCCATCCATCATGGTAATCAATTTTCCCCTTCAAATTTACTCCTTAAAATATTGCACAATTGTTGTTTCCTAGCTGTCTATACATTTATTTATCTCCTTTCCACTGGTCATTTTGCTCTCGTTCTTGAAACTGGAGTTTAAGTCTACATGGAAGACCTTGAATACAGATTTTGAACCTTCTCCACCACTCGTCCCCCCCCCAAAAAAAATCAATCTTCTGCTTCTGAAAAGGACACAGGAATGGCTGCCACGTTTGTCAAGCTGCTAAGTCCTAAACCAATTTCTAAAGAGCCAAAGGCCTGGCCGTTTTAAGGCTTATTATCTAGACAGATATTCCCCTCATTAGAGATCCGAGTCAAGCTCTAACGGAGACGTGGAAGGGAAGACTTGGAACGGATCCCCCTAGGAAAATAGGCAACTGGAGAAAGGGAAGAGACTAATAAGCCAGTGGAATCGCTGGAAATGGGTCAACAAAGATCGTCTGGCCTTACGAAGCATCTGCAAAAGGTCGCCTGCGTTCAACACTCCATCAAACCATGATCTCTGCAGTCGCTGGGGCTTTGTCTCAACGGCAGCAATTGTGACTCAGAGGCCCAGGGCAATGCTTCTGCTCTGTCCATGGCTCATTTTCAGCTCGTGCCATTCCGGAGGCGGCACTCCAGCCGGATGGTCTTTTAATGGCCCGTTCCCAGTCAGAGATTTAAGGGTCTCTTCACAAACCCGCTGTCCATCTTCGGAATCGTTTGCAGGTGGTCATCCTGCAGCTCAACGCCTGCCATACCCAAACGGGTTCAGATGGAGAGAGAGAGAGAGAAAGAAATGTTGAGTTTAGAACGTATAAAAGCCACCCTAAGCTGGCATTCAATCACGGTCAACGGCAAGCAGCAACAGCGCAACGTGTGAAGCCGGCCAGAATGAGGACACTTGGCCGAATAAACCTTTGATTGATTCCAGCCCGTTGAAGACCCCTCGGCAATTTTTAGACCTGAAAAAGAGGCTTTGAGACCAAATTGATTGAGTATGGTCGTGAAACGTGCTCCGATTTTATCCCACTGAACGCAGCTGCTGTGTTCCCTCTTAAGAAGCAGCTTTAAATGCCCCCCATAAATAAAGGAGAATCATGCAGTATATTTTCTAATTATTATTAACCCCTTGTTCCCCTTCTCTACTTCCTTTTCAGGGTTATGGGACACGATTTCCCCAAAGGGGACTGTCTGCTCAGCAAATTCCTCCTGACAAAAATCCGAAAGGCTGGACAAGAGTAATATACTGAAAATCAGTTTAGAAGTGTTCCGGGTTTTGAGAAATCCATTGAAATTGAATTATCTTCTGCAGACACCGTCTGGAGATTTTTAAGGACAATAATCAGGATAACAAGGGGAAAAGGTCCGATCCAGCCATGAAAGACGAAAGGGCTGAAGTTTTCCAAAGCTATTATAAGAAGTGGAATTGAGCCAGTTGCCCTGTACAAAAACTCAAAAACACCAGGATAACCGACGGGGATGGGCAGCTAAAAAAATAAGAAATATAAATAAATATAAAATAAGTATTTGAGCCAGTCCCCGCCCATAAAGGACACATATTCATCTGGTATGTGTGTGTGTCTGTGTGTGTGAGAGTGAGAGTGAGAGAGAGAATATATATATCACCGACAAACTGATACCAGTCAGAGCGTAGAACAAACAATTCAAAGAACTTTTGAGGGAAAGATTGGAATATGTGGAAAGACCTGGTCCAAAGAACCACCAAGAATCAGACTGAACGGATAACATCATCGCCACCACAACCACAACCACCATCCTCCTCTTCCTCCTCCATCATCTGCACAGCTCATTCCACTCATTTCGTTCGTTTCAATGCTTGATTCAAACGGTCAAACCGAATTGATTTAAATTGTCAGCTTGATTTTTTTAAAAAACAAAAGGGGGGGGGACTTTTATTTGCTATCCAAATCCCTTAAATTGCCAACTGGATTGGAGGTTCCAAATTCCTCTGGGGGGGAGGGAAACAACAACAAGTGAATACAGAATAGAGGGCTGGAGGCTAAAACGTACGAAGAACAGTTGCTGGAATTGGGTATGTCTAGTTTAATGAAGAGAAGGAGGAGGGGGGACATGATAGCAGTCTTCCAGTATCTCAGGGGCTGCCTCAAAGAAGAGGGAGTCAAGCTATCCTCCAAAGCATTTCCTGATGGCAGGACAAGAAGCAACGGATGGAAACTCATGAAAGAGAGAAGCAACCTGGAACTAAGAAGAAATCTCCTAATAGTGGAACAAGCTTGACTTCAGAAGTAGTGGGTGCTCCATCACTGGAGGCCTTTAAGAGACCGGACAGCCACTTGTATGGAATGGTATCCTGTCTCCTGGTGGAGCAGGGGGTTGGACTAGAAGACCTCCAAGGTCCCTTCCAACTCTGTTATTCTGAAAAAAAAAAAAGCTTTCAGACAGATGGTTGAATCGTCTTCTACGCAAATGTGAATCCCTTTTCCATATTTCCATTCTAGCCTTTTCATACGAGGCCAGGGAAGTTTACTTTCCAGGCCAGGCGGTGCAGAACACAAACGCATCGGACCCTCATCTCCGCGCAGCAGACACAAAAAGAGACATCGGCCCGGCCCGTATACTAAGCTGCTCGATCACCATATGGCTTTGCTGACTCCCAGGGCCCCATCCTCCCCAGCTCAGAACATCTGGGAAGGGAACCCGGGATGTTGCAGATGAAGAAATAAAGCCGAAGCAACTGCCTCCGAACTTCCCCGGTGTATCATCTGAGCCACAGATGAAAGGCAGAATGCTGAACAGGGGGGGATTGTCTGGTTAGCTCAGCAAGGTATTTCTCCTTTTCTCTTCTCCTGCCTCTCCCTCCTTCCTCTCTCTCTCTCTCTCTCTCTCTCTTCCTGCTCTTTCGCTTCCTTTCGGCAGAGCTTATGGGAACCCTGTGTCCTTGGACTCTCCTCCGCCTGTCTCCTCCCTTTTCGATTTTTTTTTCTTTTTATCACGTTCAGCATTCTCCGTTTCCCCCCCCCCCTTCCGCTTTTATGATCAAAGAAAAAAAATATCATTTGGCACCTTCGGTGTCAGCAAACAGCTGTTTATCGGCTGTATCTTTCCAAAAAAACCTGGCTTTAAAAATGGCCTTTTTATAGGCGATGCAAGATCATCTGTAAAGCACGGGGTGGGGGGTGGGGGAAGGAATAATAACAGCGTGGAGAATGTCTGTATTTCCTGATATGGGCCGGTGGACGTTGAATTTTTCTTCAATGCTGGTTCCAGCAAAGGTTCCTTTCTTGTTCCTTTGGCTCTCCTAATTAATATGCAGGGTCCTTGGGGCTGATGATGTTCCCTGGATGGGTAATGAAAGGTCTGCAAGGGAACAACCAAGCTCAGAGAGCACCAAGGACCCTGAAGTCTTCTTCTTCTTCTTCTTCTTCTTCTTCTTCTTCTTCTTCTTCTTCTTCTTCTTCTTCTTCTTCTTCTTCTTCTTCTTCTTCTTCTTCTTCTCCTTCTCCTCCTCCTCCTCCTCCTCCTCCTCCTTTCTTCTTCTTCTTCTTCTTCCTCCTCCTCTTCCTCCCTCTACAAACCCCTTGTAGAACTGAGCTTGGTGGTTTTCTTGCAGACATTTCATGACCCACCTGGGTAATATCCACAGAGCTAAAAGGGAGTGGAGTGGGAGGAGGAGGAGGAGGAGGAGGGGGTGGGCTCCTTGGTGCTTTCTGAGCTTGTGGTTTTCTTGCAGACATTTCATGCTAGCATTGATGATGTTCTCTAGGTGGGTCATCAAATGTCTGCAAGAAAACCACCCAGCTCAGAGAGCACGAAGGACCCCACAGTCCTCCTCCTCCTCTCCACAAACTCCACTCCCTTCTACTGCTGATGATGTTTCCTAGATGGGTCATGAAATGTCTGCAAGAAAACCACCAAGCCCAGAGAACACCACGGACCCCACATCCTCCTCTTCCTCCTCCTCCTCCCACTCCACTCCCTTCTAGCACTGTTGATATTATCTAGCTAGGTCATGAAACGTCCTGAAGAACTCAGCTCAGAGGTCACCAAGAACCCCCCAGTTCAACCCTGAGCTACCAAGACTCCCTTCTATGGATAATTAATCTGCCTCTGTTCCAATGGTTAATTATATAGATGTGCAGACCGTCACCCTTCAAGTCAGCTTATTCTTGGCTGCAAAATGGCTGACCTGGCTTTGAAATTCAACTGTCAAAGAATGATTTACGACCAAGGGTGCCTGTAGGAAGCTTTCTGTTGCTGAACCTATCAGGAGATGGCTGAAGATCAGTCAGCTAACCACACCGATTCATCCCCGGAGGCTACATCCCTACAAACTGTTCCAGTTAAAAGGTTTTAGGCAGCAGGTAGGCAGAGGAAGCGATGCTTTGCTAGATAGGTAAAAGTTAAACATGTCACAGATTTCTGCTCAATTGAAACGCTTGCACTACCCTAAAACGGACTCGCCCCGTGGCACGGCTGTTAACCAGCAGCTGTGTCTAATGCCACCTGCCATCTCTGCTCAATACAATTACACGTTGGCATCCTTGGGCGGAAAATAGCATTATTATTATAATTTTTTTTCCAGTGCTGTTATTATTATTATTATTTTAAGAGATAGCAAAGGTTCGTTTTAGGGAGAGGTGGCGAAGGAGTCCCTTGTCTCTGTTCAGGGAAAGGTTAAAAAAGAGAGAGAGAGAGAGAGAGAGAGAGAATGAGGAGGAGGAGGAGGAGGAGAAGGAGGAGGAGGAGGAGGGGAGGAAGAGGAGGAGGAAAAAGAAGAAGAAGGGGGAGGAGGAAGAGGACGAGGAGAAGGAGAGGAGAAGAGGAGGAGGAGGAGAAGAAGGAGGAGGAGGAGAAGGAGGAGGAGAATTTTCCTTTGCTTATTAGCCAATCCATCATGGTAATCAATCTTCCCCTTCAAATTTACTCCTTGAAATTCAGACACTTGACTCTTACTTATGACGGTTGCGGCATCCCGGGGTCATGGGATCCCGTTTGGCGACCTTCCAACAAGCGAAGTCAAGATTCCCTTAACCACCGTGCTCCTAGCTTAATTCACTTAAGAACTGCGGCAAGGAAGGTCGTAAAAAGGGGCAAAATTCACTTAGCGACAGAATCTCTGGGGACTCCATTGCGATCATGAAGTCAAGGCCTTACCTGGATAGCTCCAGAAATCAGCCCCTGTCTGGAATGCCTCCAACCTTGAGATCCCTCTGGCCACCTGTTAGAAGCAGGGAGAGCCGGAGAACCAGACAAGACAGCGAAGAGGAGGCATGAATCGGCACGTGGCAAATGTTCCCAGAGATAACGCAGCCCTGGTTCAGAGGTTACTAATTGGGTTCCTGCTTGCCAGTCGTATGCAGCATGACTCAAAATAAAAGCGCTAATTTTAACTCTCACCTCGCCACCTGCCCCCGGGGTTTTCCCAGTTCATTGAGGCACCGGCAGAGAATTCTCCCAGCTTCATCCAAGCTCCTCGACACAACGCAGAGCCGGGTCTTGAGGTAGGATGGAGCAACACAATTGTAGCATAACGGGAATCCGATCTGGCGATCAAAGTTAGAGAAGGTGTTAGAGGTCCATCAAGAAGGGTGTTGCTCACCTATAGAGAAGCTGTAGGATATAGAATATAGAATAGAATAGAATAAAATAGAATAGAACAGAATAGGAATAAGGAATAAGGAATAAGGAATAGAATAGAATAGAATAGAATAGAATAGAATAGAATAGAATAGAATAGAATAGAATAGAATAGAATATGGAAGGGAAGGGAAGGGAAGGGAAGAAAAGAGAAGATAGAAAATAAAATGGAGTAAAACCACACTTGCAATACTGCATCCGGTTTTGGTCATCATAATATAAAAAATATGTTGAGACTCTGGAAAGAAGGCAGAGAAGAGCAAAAAAGGATGATTAGAGGGCTGGAGGCTAAAACATGTGAAGGTTACAGGAGTTGGGTATGTCTAGTTTAATAAAAAGAAGGACCAGGGGTGACATGATAGCAGTCTTCCATTATCTGAGGGGCTGCCACAAAGAAGAGGGGGTCAAGCTATCCTCCAAAGCACCTGAAGGCAGGACAAGAAGCAACTGATGGAAACTAATCCAGGAGAGAAGCAACCTAGAACTAAGGAGAAAGTTCCTGACAGTGAGAACAATTAACCAGTGGAACAACCTGCCTCCAGATATTGTGGGTGCTCCATCACTGGAGGCTTTTAAGAAGAGACTGGATAGTCACTTGTCTGGAATGGTCTAGGGTCTCCTGGTTGAGCAGGGGGTTGGATTTGAAGACCTCTAAGGTCCTTTCCATCTCTGTTATTCTGCTAATTCTGAAGAATCCTCTCTTCCGTGGTCTCCAGCCTCCCTGTCAGCATGCTCTCCTGGTGGGTTGAATTCTTTTTTTCTTTCTTTTTTAAAAAACCATGTCTTTCCCCTCCTATTAAACAGGACAACTTTCAAAATGCAGAAGACATTTGCAGCCCAAATCAATTCTTCACAGCCCAGGCAGGATAGAAACGGTTCCATCTTTCATCTCTTTTCGGATGCACATCCCAGGAAAGAAATTGGGCGTGTGTTTTATTTTACTTTGAAAAAAAAAACAAAAGAAGAAGAAGAAAGAATCGATAAGTCTATCTTAAGAGAAGAGAAACGTAGGCCTTTTATTTTCAAAGCTCTCTCGGGTTTTTTTTCCTCCAGCTTGGTATTTGGCTTTAAAAACACACACACACACACACACACACACACACAGAGAGAGAGAGAGAGAGAGAGAGAGAGAGAGAGAGAGAGAGAGAGAGAGAGAGAGACATTCAGATTAAATTTTATTGGGCGCTTTTTGGTTCCCTCTCTCTTCACCTGGACACCCGCCCTGGATATAAATCACTGTCGCTCAGGATAAATGGAGGTCCGTAAGTGCCTCAAAACACTAATGACAACATTCATCAAAAGCTGAGCGGTTCCATATTGAAGGACTTACTGGGCAGCCCAGCGTTCTCCCACGCTTTCCTACAAGCCTTCCAGCCTTCTGGACCAGGCAGAAAAAAAAAAGAGATATTTTTTTTTCTTTTTGGTTTTTTTCTCTTTAATCTTTCATCGCCTGGAGGAATTCCTCTCTCCAGCAATCCATTTTTTGGGGTATTGCCTGCATGGATCTCAGCCTTTGCAAGCAGCATTTTGTGTCCTACGGCTCAGCTTAGGATTCTGAAGCCCCCCCCCCCCCGTTTTCCAGAATAATTGCAAATGGTTCCCTAGGTTGGACTAAGATTTGCCTTGTCAGAGTTATGACGTAGCTCCTCTATTCCGGCTTATTTTGTACCTATGTTGGTTTGTGGGGGCTTCTTGGTGCTGTCTGAGCTTGCGGGTTTTCTTGCAGACGTCTCATTACCCAGCTAGGTAGCGTCAGCCGTGGTAGAAGGGAGTGGGGTTCCTGCATTAACTGGTGATGTTCCCTACTTGGGTAATGAAACATCTGCAAGAAAACCACGAAGCTCAGAGAGCACCCAGGACCCCACCCTCCTCCTCCTCTCTGCAAAAGCCAACTCCCTTCTAGCACTGATGATGTTCCCTAGTTGGGTAATGAAACGTCTGCAAGAAAAGAAGCAAGCTCAGAAAGCACCAAGGATCCTACAGTTTCATCTCTTCCTTACTGTCTTCACTTTGTTCTATGTTTTCATGCCTTGCCTGCATTGATAGTTCTTTCTACCAAGTTCCTTTCACCTATCAAGGAACTACCAAGAGAGCAAACCCCACTCCCTTCTAGCACTGATGATGTTACCTAGTTGGGTCAGGAGAGGTCTGCAAGAAAGCAACCAAGCTCAGAGAACACCAAGGACCCCCAGTCCTCCTTCCTCCTTCCCATCCTCCTTCTTTTCTTCCACTCCACAAACCCCACTCCCTTCTAGCACTGATGATGTTACCTAGCTGGGTCAGGAGAGGTCTGCAAGAAAGCAACCAAGCTCAGAGAACATCAAGGACCCCACAGTCCTCCTTCTCTTCCTCCTTCCCATCCTCCTCCTCCTCCTCCTCCCCCTCCCCTCCACAAACCACACTACTCCCTCTAGCACTGATGATGTTACCTGATAGGTGAAGACATGTCTGCAAGAAAACAGCTGAGATCAGAGAGAACTAAGGGCTCCACCACTCAACCCTGAGCTGCAAATATTATCTCACAAATATTGGTCTGTCTGTCGAAGCCTCCAGTTTGAGAATATTCATCCTCTCAGCACTTCATTCTTGTCTGAGGTCTGCATAAACTGATGGATTTCTGGGGAAATAATGTGAGTAAATTGCCTCGTGTTTTTCTTTCGCCTCCTAGTCCTAGATGTATTTCTGCCACCTACAATTTCAGCCGGGTACTCTCGATCTGTTATTTACCGGAGTGATACGCAAAGAGTTGATTTGGAGATGCGACTTGATTCAATCCTATCTCTCAATCCAACGGGATAACCGAAGAGCGACGCTGGTTCAAATTGAATCGCGGGACTGAATTGGCGGCGGTTGTACAGAAAACATTTTTTTTTTTTTTGCCTCCCTAGCCAAACTCATCGTCTGAACGAAACGTCAGATCAAAGCAAGGGTTCAAACTGAGGTAGCCCGGTCCTCACAGGTGAGAAATCAAGCCTCTTGCAAATTCCAGAGGGACCTTGGAATAAGACAGAGAAGCTGCCGAGACCTTGGTGGGGGGAGGGATCGCATGGCAAGATCAATCAATCAGAATAGAGCTGGAAGGGACCTTGGAGGTCTTCTAGTCCAACCCCCTGCTCAAGCAGGAGACCCTAGACCATTTCAGACAGGTGGCTCTCCAGTCTCTTCTTAAAAACCTCCAGTGATGGAGCACCCACAACTTCTGAAGGCAAGCCCTTCCACTGGTTAATTGTCACTTAAATTCCAGGTTGCTTCTCTCCTTGATTAATTTCCATCCGTTGCTTCTCGTCCTGCCTTCAGGGGCTTTGGAAAATAACGTGAACCCCCCTCTTCTTTGTGGCAGCCCCTCAAATACTGGAACACTGCTATCGTGTCCCCCCTGGTCCTTCTTTTCTCTAGACTAGCCAAAAAAAGTTGCTTGGCACATTGAGAACTTGGCCCTGTGTTCAGCTTCTGTGTTTGCCAACCTGCTGTGAGCAATTACTGCTTTTCTGATAATAATAGTTATTTTTTTAAAAAAAAACCTGAAGAAATATATATATAATAAGCTACAGGGTATTAAGGAACAGGCCTCCGTTTCCTTGATTTTCAAGGGCCTTCCTATCTCCTGCCAGCAGTCTAGTTCCTTGTGACGCCTTCAAAGAGAAGCTCTCTAGGAAGGCTAAAAAAACCATCCCTTCTTTTTCTCTTATCGGCTTCCTGCAGACGAGCTTATTTGCCTAATGACATCTCTGAATCCGCCACGCGGCACTCACCTCAAGCGAATGGCCAGGGGTGACCTCTCCGAATTCAACTTTTCCTGGGCACTCGTCCTGGTTCATTTGGATAGTTCCATCTCTTTTGGGATCCTGGCCTTGGCTGGTCCCTTCCGACACGTCCAGCTACCCTTCTTTTTAAGAAGGGGCCGAGATGAAGCACGGGGATTCATGGCTCAGGGGTTAAAGACCCCGAGCTTGTCAGCTGCAGAGCTGGAAGCCCAGGTTCGAGTCCTGACGTCTGCACAATGGGGTGAGCTCCTGTCCCTTGCCGACCGAGCAGTTAGAAAACATGCCAATGTGAGTAGACTAATAGGTACCACTTTAGTGGGAAGGTCACAGCATTCTGAGCACATTTGGCACGCAGCCGTGCAGGCCACTTGGCCACGGAATGATATTTGGACAACGCTGGCTCCCTCGGCCAAGAAACGGAGGTGAAAACCAAGCCGTAGTGTCAGATGCAACTGGACCATGAAACCTTTGCTTTTAGAGATGAAGCAGAATTATTGATCGCAACCACAGGAGATCAACAGCTGCTAAACAGGCTGTTGTTTAGAGGGCCATTCCCCAGCCCAGATCTGGTATGGGCAGCCTAGAGAAAAGAAGGACCAGGGGTGACGTGATAGCAGTGTTCCAATATTTGAGGGGTTGCCACAAAGAAGAGGGGGACAACTTATTCTCCAAAGGATCTGAAGGCAGGACAAGAAGCAACAGATAGAAACTAACCAAAGAGAGAAGCAACCTGGAATTAAGGAGAAACTTCCTGACAGCTAGAACAATTAACCAGTAGAACAACCTGCCTCCAGAAGCTGTGAATGCTCCAAAACTGGAAGTTTTTAAGAAGAGACTGGACAGCCATTTGTCTGAAATGGTATAGGGTTTCCTGCCTGAGCAGGGGGTTGGACTAGAAGACCTCCAAGGTCCCTTCCAACTCTGATATTCTATTCTATTCTATTCTATTCCATCCCATAATTCTACATATTCTTATTCTATTCTATTCCATTTCATTTCATTCCATTCCATTTTATTAATTCTAATTCTAATTCTAATTCTAATTCTATTTTTCCTCCAAGATGTTAGGCTCAATATCTTTTGGGTCAATCCATGAGGATCTTTCTAATGTTCTTACATCAGATCTGCTCTCCTGGTGATTTTGTTCTCTTCCCTTCCACTCTGCTCCTTTGAAAGTCAACCCCTGCTATTATGAATCCAAGGCACATTGCAATCCCTTCTTCCTTCTGCATGCACATGTAAGCCTATCAGGCACCAACAAAAATAAATTAGAGGCACATATGAATCTATCAGTTTAAATAAGTAGGACAGATCTATTCAAATGCACCAGTTCAACTCTTTGCATGATATTCATCCTCTTTTGGCTGGGTGTCCCCACAATGGAGCTCTGACGCCCCCTACTGTTTGCTGTGCTCCAAAAATATATTTGTCAGCCCTAAGTCTTGTGGACTAGAATTTTGAGAGCCTAGTTCCGGATTTTATTTAGATCTCCTGCCAAGTGAACTGTTTGGTCTTTTTTTAATTAGCAGTGGTGTCCTATTTCAAAGGACAGACCCTAAGAATATGAAAAAGGACTTTGATAAATATTTTGATTAGTCTAATGGAGACCGGCAAATTATTCCGGAGTTTAGCTCCTCTAAGGAGCTAGTTCTTGTGACAAAGGCATGGGTCACCAAGCAAATGTCTTCAAAGCGCCCTCCTGCTTTCTAAGAGGATATCTGGATGGATGCATGGATTTTCATGCAATGCCAAGGAATGCCTCATCATTTTAGCAAAGTCTCTTTTTAGCAGCCTTCCAATATCTAAGGGGCTGTCACAAATAAGAGGGGGGTCCACCTATTCTCCAAAGCACCTGAAGGCAGGACAAGAAGCAATGGACGAAACTAATCAAGGAGAGAAGCAACCTGGAACTAAGGAGAAATTTCCTGACAGTGAGGACAATCAACCAGTGGAACAGCTTGCCACCAGAGATTGTGGGCGCTCCATTTCTGGAGGTTTTTAAAAAGAGACTGGAGAATCACCTGTCTGAGATGGTATAGGTCCTCCTGCTTGAGCAGGGGGCTGGACTAGAAGACCTCCAAGGTCCCTTCCAGCTCCATTCCATTCCATTCTATTCTTCTATTCTATGGAACGAAATGGAATAGAATAGAATATAGAATAGAATGCAGAATAGAGTAGGAATAGAATAGAATATCAGAGTTGGAAGGGACCTTGTAGATCATCTCCAGCCCCCCAACCCAAGCAAAACCCTACACCATTTCTGACAGATGACAGCCCAGTCTCTTCTTGAAAGCTTCCAATGATGAAGCTCCCACAACCTCTGAAGGCAATTCCTTCTTGAAGCACCACCTGTTGGACATCACAACTTACTGGGAAGCAAAGCTCGGGTCAATAATTCTGCACCAGCTACGAAGCAGCGGTTCAACGGGTCTTTCTTTGCTCCACCGTTGCAAATCCCTGGATGTCACCATCGCTTCCTCTCTGGGTATTGTAATTGCCTGCAGCCATTCACACAGGACTACTTAGCCTAGATCTGTATTCAGACAGCATCCCCCAGTGGATTTACGGCCCCGGGGGAATTTTATTTCAACTCTTCTCCTTGGCAGGAAAGAAAGAAAAAGAACACGAAAAACCTTCCTCATTCTATCAGCTGCCGCTTCCATCCTTCTCCTACAATCTTCTCTCCATTTTATTCCAACTTTTAAAAACTTCTGCACAGCTAAGTCACAGCAAAGACAAGGGAACTCTTGCAGATTTGCAAGCTGCAGGACGTCCTCGAGTTAACGGCCATTTGTTTAATCACTGTTTGAAGCCATGACAGCACTGAAAAAATGATTTACAACCAGTCCTCACACTTACGACCACCGCAGCATCCCTGTGGTCACACGACTAAAATCCAGGCGCTCGGCCACCGGCCTGTGTTTTTCCCAGGGTCACGTGATCGTCCTTCCCCGGGGACTTCCCACAACTCATTGGGGGAAGCCAGATCCACTTAACGACCCCCAGCAAAATAATAATAATAGTAACAATAAAATCATTTTTTTAAAAAAAAAAATCTGATAGAGCAAACGGCTCTTTTCCAGTAATGCCAACCCCAAAAAATAACACAGGAAAAGAAGGATACAATACAAACAAACAAACAAAACCAGATAATTTAAATGCAATGGTACCTCGTTGTTCAGCATTAATTACTTCCAGGAAGGGCGATGACTTGCAGGCAGGAAGTCCTCGGCTTCCACCAGTTTGTTTAGTGACCCCTTCAAAGTCACAACAGCACTGTAAAAAAGGGAGTTTTGACTGTTTTTCACACTCATGGCCGTTGTGGCGTCCCACGTGATCAAAATTCAGACGCTGGGCAAGGGGCTCGTATTAATGACGGTCTCAGTGTCCAGGGGGGTCACGTGATCCCCTTTTGTGGCCTTCTGGACAAGCAAAGTCAATTGGGGGGGGGGAAGCCGGATTCACTTCACAACTGTGGCAAGAAAGGTCGTAAAATGGGGCAAAGCTCCCTTAACAACTGTCTCAGCAACGGGACTTGTGGGCTCATAAGTCGAGGACTCACCCACCTGCACTAAAACCAACTACATGACTCGCCCTCAGTTTTGGCGGGATGAACTGCCTGTCTCTCTCTCCCTTTTGCTATTCCAGCCACCTAGAAAACATGGCTGACTTCCGTCTCCTGTGGCTGTCCCCCACTTCCTTCTGTAGTGCCTTTCCCAATAGGGCCGGCTTCCTGTCCTCCTCCTGTGGCTGTCCCCCACTTCCTTTTGTAGTAACTTTCCCCACAGACCTGACTTTCTGTCTGCCCTCTATGGCTGTTCCCAAGATGGCCGACGTCCTTTCCGACCTCTATGGCTGTTTCCAAGATGGCTGACTTCCTGTCCGTCTATTATGGCTGTTCCCAATATGGCCGACTTCCTGTCCGCTCCCCTATGCCTGTCCCCCAGTTCCTTTTGCCGCGCGTCCATTAGTAAACAAACTGTGGCAACATTTGTCAGGTCAAAATGCCTCAGAGACCAAATTTGAGGAGTTTTGAAGAAATCAAGTACTGAACTACCGTGAAAGCATTAAAAAAGGAGATAAATCTAGTAAGAATTTTCATTCCTAAACTGCATTTCCAGCTGTATTTCACAGCTTTTAATCTGTGTTTTATTTTATTACAGGAAGGCCTCGACCTGGACCACAATTGAGCCGAAATTTTTGCTGCTAAATGAGATAGTTGTTACGTGAGTTTAGTCCCCATTTTATGCCTTTTCTTGCCTCAGTTGTTAAGCGAATCGCTGCAGTTGTTAAGTTAGTAACCCAGTTGTTAAATGGCTTTGGTTGTCAGAAGGTCACAAAAGGGCATCACGTGAAAGAAAGAAATCAAGGAAGAAAAGAAGGGAGGGCAGAAAAAGGAAGGGAGGGAGGGAGGACGAGAAGGAAAAGAAGGAAGGAAGAGCAGAAAAAGGAAAAGAAGGGAAGAAGGACAGGAAGGAGAAGGGAAGGAAAAGTAAGAGGGAAGATGGGTGAATGGATGGAAGGAAGGGGAGGAGGGAGAGAGAAAGGAAGGAAAAGATGGAAGGAAAAGAAAGAGAAGAAAGAAAGAAAGAAAGAAAGAAAGAAAGAAAGAAAGAAAGAAAGAAAGAAAGAAAGAAAGAGTCCAGCCTGTTAACAAGTGCCAAGGAACAAAGCCACCAGGGAGAATTTTAAAACTCTTTCAACTTGGCAAATCTGCCTGGTGAGATGAAATGGTGGCAGTTTGTGTGTGTGTGTTGTGTTTTGCTTCCCATTTGGTGAAAGAAAAAGACAAGATAGACAACACTCTGATAGGGAACATTTTATACCAAGGATTCTTCTGTAAACACATTACCAGCCAGCACAATTTTACATGATCATTTTTTTTTTCTTGAACTAGGTGGTAAAAATGTCTGTTCTTTTTTTCCTGCGGTACGCTTTTACCCATTGATTTCCTTTCTGGGATGACTTTGGTTCCATTTAAATAGGTTCTCGGATTTTATGAGGCCAGATCATTCTCCCTCCTTCTCTCCCTTCTTCTGCCCCCCCCCTCAAATAATCCATCTAATTGCTTCTTTAAACTTTATAATTTTCAAAGTGAACATTGTGCTCGGGATCATGTCGGGTGATTGGCTCTGAACAGCAGTAAAAGGAAATAAAAAAAGAGCAGATGAAAAACAGAGTGAGCGAAGAATCAGCTATGATTTATTTGACATGTAAATAGTCAAATAAAAGAATCTTCTTCTCCTTCCCCTCCTCCTCCTTTCTCCTTCTTCTCCTTCCTCCTCCTCCTCCCCCCCCCCGTCCACCTGAAGTGTAAGTTGAGGACTACCTCTATAATGTATATATGCATGTGTGTGTGTGTGTGTGTATGTGTATATAAACACTTAAAAGTTCCTAAATTCTTAAAAAAGTTTGTAAAACATTATAATGGATGTTTTTGGGGTTGTTTTTTTTTTTAAATGCTTTTCCCCTTTCTGGTTAAAGAATTTGAGTGCGTATATTACATTGTGTGAATATAAATGGTGGCAGTTTATAAAGATGAATAAGTACAAACGGAAATGTGTGCTACTTCCCACAGCAAACAAGAAAAAAGAAAAAGAAGCAAGAGATGGTTACTGTAACCATCTCTCCCTTTCTTTCTTTCTCTCTCTCTTTCTCTCCCTTTCTCTCCCTCCCTCTCTCTTTCTCCCTTTCTCTCTCTCTCCCTTTATCTATGTCTCCCTTTCTTTCTCTCTCCCTTTCTCTCTCTCTCTCTCTCTCTATGTATGTGTGTGTGTGTGTGTATAAACAAGCACGCACCTCCTTACACACAAACCAATGTTGACAGGGTGTCCACATTCAGAACTGGTGGGAGGCGGTTTTTGTGTCCCCCAAATGATCTTCAGAGCCGAGATGCCACTGATCCTGAAATTGATCGATTGCAATGATTAAGCAGTGGGGGTGGGGGAGTGGGAAGGCCTTTGGAGTGAGAAAAAGACCCTGGATTTGTCTGGTTTTTCTTATTTTGTGGGGGGGGGGGAAGGTTGGAAAGTTGGCACTGTTGGGCCTTTTTGAAGCTTTATCCCTCTCCCGCTATTTTGTTTATCCTGCCCGCTTTGTGGCCATCAAAGGGCTGGTTTGCCTAGCTCCAACCTGCTATGGATTTGCTCAGAAGCCAGTCCAAGCCCAGTTTCTGTCTTTGGGTTCAGCAAAGAGTCAAAACAGAAGGAAAGGATCAACAGCCTCAGCAGTAGAGATTCGTTTGGCAGACAGCCGCTGGCTCCGTGCGGCTCCCGCGTTAATTTGCAACAGGTTTATTATGATTATCCTTGCGGCTTTTTTAGGCAAGAGAGAGAGAGAGAGAGAGAAAAGGAAAAATAAAGTTCCAATCAGCTGCTGAAATCTACAGGGCAGAAGCAGTGTGATCCATTGCTCAAAAAGGATATTTTTGTGTGTTTGGTGGCCTTGGTTATTATTTATTTTCATTTTTCGCATGCTGGAGTGCAGAGCTGCGATTTGAAATGGTATCCTTCCTGTTTTGCCAAAAGCTGGAGGAGGCGGTCAATGCCTGAATGGCGTTCGGGATTAAAGAAAAAGAAAAAAAAAAGCACCAAACGGGGAGAATATAACAATTTCTGTGCTTCCAGCATCAATTGCTTTGCAGCCGGCTTAAGTCTTGGATAAACCCTTCCAGGGACTTTGTACTTACCAAGCTGTAATTTTGAAAAAGAGTTAGTAGAACAAAAACAAATCAAACTTTTTCGATAGTAGCTTGATTGCTGGGGACTTCACAGATACGTCCATGTAGGCTTGGCAATCCTACTGTACTTTCCCTTTTGCCTTCTTCTGGAGATTGTAAAAATTCATTTCAATAGCTCAGTCTGGGTTTTCCGGCCCTGGACCTTTGAACATATAATATAGAATAACAAGAGTTGGAAGGGACCTTGGAGATCTTGTAGTCCACCCCCCTACTCAAGCAGAAGACCTTATATGATTCCAGGCAAATTCCAACCTCTTCTTTAAAACCTCCAGTGTTGGAGCACCCACAACATCTGAAGGCTGATTGATCGTTCTCACAGTCAGGAAATGTCTCCTTAGTTCTAGCTGGCTTCTCTCTTCCCGGTGGTATTTTCCATCTCTGGCCATAAAAATTAAAAATAAAAATGGGAGGGCCGATTCGAGGGTGGAGAAATTCTAAGCTGCATTCAGTTCTGCTCCTCAAAAGGAAAACTTGACCAGAGAGTTCTTTAAACACTTTTTTCTCTTTATCTCTTACACCTCTTGAGTTCTGATAAAAAGGCAATTTCACACCCCTGAAATCTAATCAGCCTACCCATTTGAACCATGATGAATTGTCTTCCCCTTAACTGGATTTTGTGAATGTGTTCCCATAACACAAACTGCACAATTTAGGGAGTCCTTCGAGGCAGGGGACGAATTCCTAAAAAGCCCTCTTGAAAATACCATTTCAATCTCGAAAATAGGGAGACGACCAAACTTTCTGGTAAGTAGTTCACCTATTAATGGTTTGAGGAATCACTAACCCCTTTTGGGCTAGTTAATTGGAACATTTGCACGGGTTAAAGGTTTGGCACAAAACTCTTAACAAGTAACCTGTAGACAAGCAAGCTGAGTCTTAAGGACGGGGTTAAATGCATCATCCATTTGAAGTCCTTGTTCAACCACAAGAGACCCACATCCAAGCCCCGTGGGAATTGTGTTGACCCTTATTTAGCATCACTTTAGCTTGACCATTAGTTGACCAGATCCTTGTCTCTAGGTAGCAGGAATAAACCCTTAATGCTTTGAACTCAGGGCGCCATGGCTGAGCGGTTAAAGATGCTGAGTTTGTCAGCTGGGAAGCCGACACGCCAGGTTCAAGACCCAAGCCGTCTTGTGACGGGATGAGCTCCCGTTCCTCGCCCATCTTGCAGTTCAAAAACATGCAAATGTGAAGGCATCTGTGGAGGTTCTCGGTTGTCCTCCAAAGGTGCTTTTTCAGGAGGCAACTGGACTTCCTTGTTTTTCTCTGAAGACATTTCCCTTCTCACTCCTTGCAGACAGCTGGTCATTTGCATTCTTTTGGAGAGTCTTTAAGGTCACTTGGAGCTTTATCTGTGACACATTAGGACTCCCTAGGCCCCTGAAAGGTTGATGCACACCTCAAGGGCCAGGAGAATAGCTGTCGGGAATTACTGGAACAGAAATCTTGAAATTCCTGCAAAGCATCTGGGACTTTGAGAGATGCCCCATTAAGGCATTTAAGCTTGCAACTGGCAGTCTCTTTGCGTTGCCAGCATCTCCGGAGGAACCCTCAGCTGCTTCTTCCCGCCAACTCTGGCCCCAACCCCATGTTCTCCTGTAACCCTGGATTGTTTTTTGGGACTTCTCCGTGCCAAGGCTGTGAGCTTGATGAAATAGTCCCGTTGGCTCTGATTTTATCTGGATTTGCTCCTTCTCCCCTGCCTTGTTGGGGAGGGGGGGAGGACTGAGAAAGAGGTGCTGACATCCCTCCACCTCGCTCATGCGTCTTTCTGAACATCAGAGGATGCATTTGCTGTCCTTCAGGGAAAACATGCTAATCAGTTGGCTACAGGTAAGAGATAAGTGGAGAGAAAGGGGAGATTAGAAAAGAGAAAGGAGGCTTTTTCATCACGATGAAGAATTTAGACTTCAGACACAAGCTCTCTCTCACTCTCTCTGTCCTTCCCCACCCCATCCTCTTTGCAAAGCTAGGATGCTAATGCTACTGAAGTTAGCAATAATGCACAAGAAAGGGGTCGGGGCGTCCTCCTTTGATCCAACAGAGAAATGGGCCTGGATGTATCTCCATAACATCAGCCAGCTTTCCAGTTTTTGTTGTGTTATCGTTCTTCCCTTGATCAAGAGCACGCTTCAGCCAGGAGATGCACCCGCCGGATCAGCCAAAGAAAATACACCTGCGGGTGGGGAATGGTGGAAGTGTCCTTCTCCTCCTCTTCCTCCTCCTTCCATCCATTGCTTCTTGTTCTGTTTTCAGGTGCTTTGGAGAATAGCTTGACCCCCCCCCCCTCTTCTCTATGGTAGACCCTCAAATATTGGACAGCTGCTATCCACCAGTTTTCAACCAGGAGGAAGAACTTAACATCCTAAAGACTATAAATTTGCTCCCAAACATTTGCATTTCCGAAACATCGACTCCACTAATGATCATTTTAGAAAAACCACGGCGGCCTTGTTTTGGGACTCCACCTTCTGCTTGTTCCTTCACAATGGACATGTTTCGCTTGCCACGATACAGGCCGGGTTCCTCGCAACGAACCGCAACAAGGCCAGCATGCAAAATTAAGCAAATGCCAGCATCGTTCCAAATCAGCTACTCTGCATTCCTACGTTCCCCCTGGTCTTCCCCCTGGAGGTTTCTTTTAGTAAACAGAAGAGGAGGAGGAGGAGGAAGAGAAATAATAAAATAGCCTTTGTGCTTTCCAGCTTTTTCTTCCCTCCCTCTTCTTTTCTCTTCTCTTTCAAAAGGAAAGGGGGGGGGGGGAAGAAGAAGCAAGAAACATATTTTATAACTCATTTGCTCAACAAGCAGGAAGGCAAAGAAGGACCTGGGGGACTTTTTCAAAGTCCTGTTCTCAAAAAGAGACCCGTGGCTTGAAAGCTCATCTGAAACGTCATTTGCTGGTATGGGGAGGTTACACAATGAGGTGTGCCAAATGCAAAGCCCCCTACAGAATTCTCATCTTTTTTATTATTATTATTATTATAGTGACTCTCCGTGGCTTTTTTTTTAAGAGAGAGAAACAGAACAACACAAAGCTGAGTTGAGCTCCCTGGTGCTATTTGCATGTCAATGCTGAAAAGAAATGATCCTACCAAATGTTTGAAACTTTTCTTCCTTCCCTCCCCTTCCCTTTCTGCTCCTTCCTCCCTCCCTCCCTCCCTCCCTTTCTTCCTTCCTCTTTCCTTTTCTTTCCTTTTCACTCCCTTCCTTCCTACCTACCTACCTACCTATCTTCCTTCCTTTCTTTCTCCTCCTCCCCTCCCTCCGTTCCTTTCCCTCTCTTCCTCCCTTTCTACCTACTACCTTCCTTCTTCCTCTCTTTTCCTCCTCCTCCTCCCTTCCTCCATCCACCTTTCCTTCTTTTCACTCCCCCTTCCTTCCTTCCTTCCTTCCTATCTACCTACCTTTCTTTCTTTCTCTTCCTCCCCTCCCTCCTTTCCCTCCCTCCCTCCCTTTCTTCCTACCTACCTACCTTCCTTCTTCCTCCCTCTCTCCTCCTCCTCTCTCCCTCCCCCTTTCCTTTCCTTTCCTTTCCTTTCCTTCTTTTCCCTTTCTGGTTCATCTCTTTACCCTCCCTTCCAGCCTACCTTCTTTCCTTCTCCTCCTCCTCCTCCTTCTCTTCCTCCTCCCTCCCTCCCTTCCTCAACCCCTTGCCATGAGCAAGGACTTAGCAAAGATCCTAACAGCCAGGCTGTCATTCTATGCAAACAGAGGCTAGGAAGACCTTTCCCTGGGGGATGGGAAATCCCACTAACATGTGCATAGGAGGAGTGGTCTTCTTGCTAAAGACCCTGCCAAGATTCTATTTCCTAGAAGTGGCTTTGCGTTTCTTGAGTGGAGGGGAAAAATTAAAACAAAAACAAAAAAAAACTCTTACACCCTCTCAAAAACAAGCCATATATCCATGAAGCTAGGACTGAAAACTCCCAGCAGCTCTCAAGTGCTCCAGGGGCGAAGGGTCAGCAATGAGAAAATCATTGTGACTCATGTTTTTGAAATACATGTGGTTTGTCGGTCACTGGCATGCTGAGGAGTTCTTAATTTTTTTTCCCAGACTTGCTGCCTCTCCTCCCTTGGCTCCGGCTAGGCTGCTTGCAAAGACCCAGTGCATGGAAGTCGGCCAACTTGTGTTGGCAATTGGGAGGGCAACAAGGTGGTTCACCAGGTCCCACCAGATCCTTGGGGGGGGGAGGGAAATGATTAGAATAATGATAGAAGCATGGGAAGGGAGGGAGAGAGGAAGGAAGGAAGAAAGAAAGATAGGGAGGGAGGGAGGGAGGGAGGGAGGGAGGGAAAGAAGGAAGATAGGGAGACAAGAGAGGAAGGAAGGAAGATAGGGAGGGAGAGAAAGAAGAAAGATGGAGACAAGGAAGGAAGATAGGGAGGGAGGGAGAGAGAAGGAAGAGAGGGAGACAAGAGGAAGAGAGGGAGAGAGAAAGAAGAAAGATGGAGACAAGGAAGGAAGATAGGGAGGGAGAGAAGGAAGATAGGGAGACAAGGAAGAGAGGGAGGGAGAGAAAAGGAAGAGGGAGAGAAAGAAGGAAGAGGGAGACAAGAAAGGAAGGAAGGAAGATAGGGAGAGAAAGAAGGAAGATAGGGAGACAAGGAAGAGGAAGGGAGGGAAGGAGATGAGGGAGGGAGAGAAAAGGAAGAGAGGGAGACAAGAAAGGAAGAGAGGAAGGAAGGAAGATAGGGAGAGAAGGAAGGAAGGAACCTTGTAAAAACTGAGAGGAAAAATGGCAAAGATTGTTCTCTCGACTTCTCCACCACACAAAACAAGGCTATAGGACTCGGCCCTCTGCCCTCCCACTGCTTGCTGTTTCCTCCACCCTCCAGGCTTGAGGAGGCTAGAATTAAACCGAGGGGCCTATAGCCCAGGCAGCCCACCTCCCCAGGCAGGCAGGCAGGAAGGAAGCCATCGCTGGGGACGCCGCCCTGCCGAGTTGAGAATCGCCTTTTCTCGTGCTCTGGGCCATGCGATTTGCACCTTGCAGCCTTGCGCAGCTCCTGATCAGCCAGACAACTGCTGTGCTGAAAATGTCTTCTCTTACTGCCATCCCTCTGTCGCCCCTCTCTGCATCTTCTTCCAAAATCCGATAGAAAAGAAATTGCATTTGAGGGAACAAATCACAGGAGAAGGGAATTGCTTACAGGCCACGAGCTCCTTGTCTGTTGTGAAATGGCTGTGGAGGCGAAGGTCCTCTCTTTGACTCTCTCCAGCAGGCTGGACATTGGACAGCCGTTTGTCTGAAATGGTACAGGGTCTCCTGCATATGGTACTGTTATGTACGGTGCTGCACGTACATATGGTGCTGCACGTATGGATGATGCTGCACGCACGGTGCTGTACGTATGTATGGTACTGTACGTACGGTATGGACTAGAAGACCTCCAAGGTCCCTTCCAACTCTGTCATTCTGAATAGTTGAAAGGCATTAGCCATCTTTGCATCACGGATGTCAGCTTCCGATCAATTTTAACCTCAATTTCCCCCACCCTCCCAGAATATCCTTGTGACCCTATCCATCAGACCCCATTATTTTATTCTACATACCAATCGCCGAGATGAATTCTTTAGAACATCCATTAGATGTTCTCCACGTGTGTCTCTTCCTCCCCCCTCCAAATGAAGCTGTTCAGAGTTTAAAATACATTAAAGGTGTTTAGAAAAAATCAATGCCGAACAATATTCGCAACTGGCTGATGCGATCTATAAATTGCTGAGAAAAACAAGGGCCTCGTTTCATGAAAAAGCAAACAGGGTTATTTCCTTTTACCTGGTATTTTATTACCATAGTTACAAGCCCCAGTGGCTGTCAGTTCTAATAAGATATTAATTTGAAGGATGCCAGGATGACAGCAACTGAGATTGGGAGTGAACGGAACTGCCAAGGACTTGGGATAAGTGCTTGGTTTTCCCCTCAAGCATTCTGCAGGGCAAATATTCCAGAGATAATTTCCACTAAACCACAAAAAACTTGCAGTTTAGTCTTCTTCTGCTTCTGCTTCTGCTCCTCCTCCTTCCTCCCTCTTCTTCCTCCTCCTTCTCCTCTTCTTCCTTCTTCTTCTTCTTCTTCTTCTTCTTCTTCTTCTTCTTCTTCTTCTTCTTCTTCTTCTTCTTCTTCTTCTTCTTCTTCTTCTTCTTCTTCTTCTTCTTCTTCTTCTTCTTCTTCTTCTTCTTCTTCTTCTTCTTCGTCTTCTTCTTCTTCTTCTTCTTCTTCTTCTTCTTCTTCTTCTTCTTCTTCTTCTTCTTCTTCTCCTCCTTCTCCTTCTCCTTCTCCTTCTCCTTCTTCTCCTTCTCCTTCTCCTTCTCCTTTTTTTTTAGGTAATGATTTCTTGAAAACCTCTCAATTCCTCCCAGTGCAACTCTTTTCTCATTAACTCTTCCGTATCTGTCCCTCGCAACTCCTCGCGTAGGAAAAGTGAGAGACGTGGAGTCCTAGGACCAAGAATGATGCAACAAAAGGAATCCAGGGTGGGAAAAACACCATGTTCTGGCTCCTGTTTTATTTATTTCCTTCAGTTAATTTAGTTTAATTAACTCTTGGAACTGGAAAAATCGAGCAAGAGTTGAGATACATGGTAGGTGGAGCTAAAATTAACATATACGGGCAAAAACATGCTTTCTTCGCTTGAATATCCTCTTATATTCTTTCTGATTCTCCTTCTCACTTGTCCAAGCAGGAAAGGAGGGACAGGAGAAGTTGCAGTTGCTAGAGGTTTGAATTGATTTCTTTTAACAGGCAGTTAATAAAATAACGGTGCCTCCAGGGTCCATTCCTTGACATAGCCTCCTCCAAATTCTTCCCCATCACTTCCAGCTAACACCACAATCTCCTATTATACTAATTAAGAAGTATAAGGAAGGATTTGATGGTGGAAATAGTGGAAACCACACTATTCTCTCTACTTTGTAGGTATTTTCACCCTCCTGTTAATCTCTTGTAGCAGGGAAGACTGTTGGGGAAGAAAGAAAGAAAGAAAGAAAGAAAGAAAGAAAGAAAGAAAGAAAGAAAGAAAGAAAGAAAGAAAGAAAGAAAGAAAGAAAGAGAAAGAAAGAAAGAGGAAGGAAGAAAAAAAGAAAAAGAAAAAAAAGAAGGAAGGAAAGAAAGAAAGAAAGAAAGCGAGGAAAAGAAAGGAAAGAAAAAGGAAAGGAAAGGAAGGAAGGAGGGATAAAATAACAGAACTGGTAGGGATCCTTGGAGGTCTTCTAGTCCAACCCTTGCTCAGTCAGGAAAACCCCTATACCATTTCAGACAAGTGGCTGTCCAGTTTCATCTTAAAAGCCTCCAGTGATGGAGCGCCCACAACTTCTGGAGGCAGGTGGTTCCACTGGTTAATTGTTCTCACTTTTAGGAAATTTCTTCTTAGTTCTAAGTTGGCTTTCTCTTTCATTAGCTTCCATTCATTGGGGAAGGGAGGGATGGAGGAAGAAAGGAAGGAAAGGAGGGAGGGAGGGAGGGAGAGGGAGATAGAGAATGTGGTAGAAATACATAGGAAGGCACCTCAAGAGCTTTTCGTGGGCCAGTCTCTTTCTTATTATTTTTTTTTTTAAAAAAATGATATCGGGAGAGTTCTCCCTTCCTGACCCAGTTTTAATAAAGGCGGCCGTGCACACACAGGCCCTGTGCCTCAATCCCCAACTTTAATCATTCGGTGGCATGGAAAGCGGATTTTGATGCAAAGTGGAGCTGGCAGGGAAAAGGAGAGACGTATCGGCTTCTTCTTGAGCTGCGCCAAGATTTCACTCAAGGTGGCTTCAACCTTCAGCTCGCCCTGTTATTTTTACCTCTCCCTTTCCCCCCCCCCCCCCCGGCAGGCTGGTGTTTCCTCTCCATCTCTCGCCTCCTTTTAATAGCACAGGCACCCCCTGTTTAGAATAGCCTGCTCCCCGTGCAAAGAGATTGCTCATGCACAAGGTATCAGCCCAATCCCTAAACGGCGTTTCCCGTTGCAATTAAGAGCTGCTGGTGATTGCCCACGCTCCGTGATTTGCAAGGGAAGGCTATCAACGCAACGGCATTAAAACTTGTAAGAAGAGGTTGTTTTTTTTTTTTTTTAAAGAAAGTATACAACTCTTTTTCTCCTGTCTCGGCTGTCTGCCCCAAGAAGGCCCTTGCATTGTTGTTTTTCCTTAATGGTTCCCACTGGAGGTGGCTGGTCCCTTTTATAGGTGCTGAATTGGGACTTCTTTCCTTCCTTCCTTCCTTCCTTCCTTCCTTCCTTCCTTCCTTCCTTCCTTCCTTCCTTCCTTCCTTCCTTCCTTCCTTCCTTCCTTCTCGTTCCCTCATTTCTTCCTTCCTAGATCACAGGGTGTAATTAGTTGGTGGGTTTGTAGAGTTGTGGTGAGGGGCACGGAGGGAGGCTCAGCCAATCTCACTGTATACGTGTTATACTTTGATACTAAAGGTTCCTTCCTTCTTTCCTTCTTATTCCCTTTCTTTCTTTCTTCTTCCTCCCTCCCTCCCTTCCTTCCTTTCCAAGAATAGCCGCCTCCTGCTCCTCCTTCTCCTCCTTCGCTATTATAAGTACATTTATAGTTTACATTAATAGTTTAACCCCCCTCTCTAAGATTACAACATTATTTTCTCTTTGGGCCAAATTTGAAAATTTGGTGGGGCTATGGCTGGAGATCTCCTAGAACATCCACCCTAGGCATAACTCTGTCCATGATGCAGAAATTGTTTTGACAATTTGACCATAAGGTACAGAAATCTCTTTGCTGCCACCAAGTAATCATATGCATTTCTACAGTAAAGTTAGGGAAGGCCTGCCACATTTCTGCCCTGTTTACCGCCAAAGTCTAGATCACTATTAGCCTTGCTCATGAGACCTCTATGGTGGGATTATATTACAAAGCTCATGTTCAAAGCTCTCCCTGGTTGTCCATGATAGTTGAGATATCTATGGTGGGACTCCATCCCAACATTTCATCCAGTTATACTACAAAGCTCACGTTCAAAGTTCTCCCTGGTTGTCCATGATAATTGAGATATCTATGGTGGGACTCCATCCCAGCATTTCACCCAGTTATGCTGCAAAGCTCACGTTCAAAGTTCTCCCTAATTGTCCATGATAGTTGAGATATCTATGGTGGGATTCCATCCTGACATTTCATCCAGTTATACTACAAAGCTCCTATTCAAAGCCCTACTCGGTTGTCCATGATACTTGAGACATCTGTGGTGGGACTCCATCCCAACATTTCACCCAGTTGTACTGCAAAGCTCCCACTCCAAGTTCTGCGCTGTTGTCTCCATTCCCAGCGGAGAATTGGGCAACTTCCTCTCCATCTTACAATGACATTCAAATGTATACGAACAAGCCATCCATCAGCACCCTTTCTGTCCTAATTGCTACGCATCTCTTCTCCTTTGGATAATATATTCAGATGAGAATTTAATGGATTTTTGAAGGTATGAGTTGTCAGCCAGTCGAAAGCAGCACTGGCAGGGGAATTATGACTAATCTCTGGCGTTCAGGTCGATCCTTCCAAAGAATTTTTCAAAAACGGTTGAAATAATATTGGGGCCTTTTTCTTCCTGAACCGTTGGAGAAAAACACAACGTTCTCTACCCTGCTTGGAAAGTTGGGAAGAAAAAAAAAGTTTGCCCCCTAAATAAGTGGCAAAACCAACACCTAAGCTAGTTACATTTCCTTTCTACATAATCTTTCCTCGCTCTCAAATGACACCAGGTCACCTGTGATTTGCATCTGGAATATCAATTTCCAGGGCCATGTTTTTGAAAAGAATCTACAGTATTCAGTGCTGGATTGAATATTTGCTCCCCGTTGTTTTTTTTAAAAGGTGCTTCCAGCTGGGAAGGGATGTTTTTTCTCCCCCTTTCTAATCCAAATAATTGAGTTTTAGACAAAATCCTGTTTCGTGGGATGTGATTTTCGCCTTCCTGAATTCCCATAACCTGTGTCTTGACCCAGCCTGCTGGGCATAGACCAGCTATAACTGGCAGAACATGCCACTTATTTTTTACCTTCTGCCACACCGAGTCCTGTTTGCTGAGTTCTGCCTTCCGTGAGCTCTTTTTTCCCCCTTGACAACACAATTGGCACAAACTCTTTATTATCATTTCCCCCCCCCCCCAGCTGCTTGTGAGTTTCCCTGACACCCTTTATTATCATGACCATAACGATGAGAATAAGAATCAAAGGATCTTAGGAGAGTGGGGTTGGACGAGCAATTTATTTACACAGTGAATTGTGTTTATCAAAGATAAACATATACACAGGAGAATCACGAATGACCCAAAATGCATATTCCGGACCACCAATTCAAAACAAAACCGACTCCAAAATTAATGAATAGAGTGCATTAGAAATCAGGAGATGGAAGGATGCAAACATTCACAAACAAGGAAGGATGCAAACATTCACACCAAGACAAAAAACTGAGAAAAGGGTGAGAAATGCTAGACCTGAGACCCTTAGGGGGTCCAAGCTGCCTTACACACCTTTGCTTTTAAACCTCGCATCTGCAGGTTTATATATATGTATATATTCAGATTTCTTTTTGCTAACAAAGAGTTAAAGATTTAACTGGGAGACTAGTATAGCTATTTCGGACTCATTAGTCCTCATCAGCTAGCTACACCCTTCTCTTGCTATCATTATCTTGCTAAGCATGGACAAAGTCAGACCGGAATAATTAAGACCTTTATTTATGAAGATTCCTTAGTCACTTCCATTAGTGTCGCACAAATTAATTTACATTTTTTTTGCAACATTAAAAAAAAAGGTCACAGCTCCTGCCAAAATGCAGTGCCCATTTTTCATATCAGTTATTCCTTGGATACCACACATATATAGAGAAAAATAAAAATCCCAGAGCAGTAAGGACAAAGCATGTCATTAATTTCATTACCAGAATATGCCTCCACTTACTCCTATTACATAGTTGTCTTGTTCCTCATCTAGAATTACAGAATAACAGAGTCGGGAGGGACCTTGGAGGTCTTCTAGTCCAACCCCCTGTTCAAGCAGGAGACCCTATACCATTTCAGACAAAGGGCTGTCCAGTCTCTTCTTTGAAACCTGTGGTGATGGAGCACCCAAAACTTCTGGAGGCCAGCTGTTCCACTGGTTAATTGTTTTCACTATCAAGAAATTTCTCCTTAATTCCAGGTGGCTTCTCTCCTTGATTAGTTTCCACCCGTTGCTTCTTATCTTGCGTTCAGGTCCTTTGGAAAATAGGTTGACCTCTTTCTTCTCTGTGACAGCCCCTCAAATATTAAATCATCCAACAGTTACAAGGTCTCCTACCTTGAGTGGGCAGTTGGACTACTAAGACGTCTGAGATCCCTCCCAAACCTTATGTTCTATGTTTTAGGACAATCTGGAAGCAGAATATTCCTGTTTTCTTCCAGGGGACGTGGAAGAAGATGTCAAAAGTCTTCTGAGGACACTTTGTGCATTTCCAAGAGGTCGTTGACCAGAACATCATGAAACACCTCTTTTCCAGCCAATGGACTTCTAGCAGTGCATAAATCTGGCCTACTCATCTTGGCGCATTCAGGAAACGAAATGAAACTTCCCATTGGTGAGACTCAACCATCCAGGTCTTGGTGGTCCCAAAGATGCTCTTTTCAAAAGGCAACTGGACTTTCTTGGGGTTTTTTTTTTTTTTTTTGAAGATATTTCACTTCTCATCCCAGAAGCTTTGTTTTGAATTGAACTGAACAAGAAGCTTCTGGAATGGGAAGCGAAACATTTTCAAAGAAAAACCAAGAAAGTCAAGTTGCCTTTTGGAAAAAGGACCTTTAGGATTCCCATTGATGGGATGCCCTGTTTTCTATATATTTATTCTACATTAATGCTTCAAGGTATAGGTTCTCCTGCTTGACTAAAAGACTTCCAAGGTCCCTTCCAGCTCTGCTCTATTCTAAGCCATGTCTTAAGATCTCTGACCACATCTGAACATCTTTAGTGCATGCCTCATCAGTTTTCTGTATTCATAAGCAATAAATAACTTCAAGAGAAGATCCATTCAACCTCTGCATGAAAGTCATGAAAGCTGACAGACCTTAATAAAGTCTCCCCACAATACAAAATACCGTATATGCCGGCGTATTAGGCGACCCGGCGTATAAGACGATCCCCGTCTTTATCGCTGAGCCGCATTCCTAGAACGTCACCTTATACGCCGGAAACTACCAGTATTTCCGGCGTATAAGACGACTCGGCGTATAAGACGACCCTGTCTTTGGCGCCGAGTTTAGCGCTTCCGGAAGTCGTCTTATACGCCAGCATATACGGTACACCATCAAAGTTGATCCCAGCCAGAGCATAGAACAACTCAAAATAGCAGTGCAAGATCAGAAAACGTGGAGACACCTGGCCCATGGAATCACCAAGAGTTGGACATGACTGAATGATATCATCATCATCATCACAATACAAAAAAGTGGGGGGAAGAGAAGAATAGAAGTGCTGGTGTATCCCAAATAAACACCTCCCCAAATAACTGGATCTGGCTGTAGCTTAGGAAACTCTAAAGGTGAGACCACCTATTCTTGAAGGCTTCCTTAAACTAGACCAGGCATGTCAAACTTGTGATATCATATGACGTCACGCAATGTATCGGGCCGGTTTTGCCATTGCCGGCAATGGGGTGGGCGTGGCTTCCATGTGATGTGTCCAGCTCACGGGCCGGCAGTTTGACACCCCTGAACTAGACTGACTGGCTCAGTTGCACAGCAAAAGTAGACATCTCCCTACTTTTTCAACATTAGCCTAAGTTCCTCTTCAGTCCATGTTTTGCCTTCAAGCAAGGCTGACCTCAACTGCCTTAAGAAGACATGACGGCTGATGTCCCGGTCCTTCCACGTCAAGAAGGTGTTTCTCCGCAGATAACGGAACAAGCCCAGTTTGCGATTCAGGGCTGCTTTGTCCACCCCTTCTATGACAACTAAGATGAGGCTGGCCTTGCTGTCCACCAGTTGCCAAGACTGAGCCACCTCCAGTTCGAAGTTACACCAACGGCTTTCCAAGAAGTGGTCTGAGACAACAGCGATGACTTTCTGGCTGTTCTGGAAGCCTTCTTTGATGATGTTGGTGATGATGGAAACTCCAGGGATGAAGTCCCGGTAGAAAAGACAGAGACGGAAGTAAGGTAATTCCTCTTCCAGAGGCCGCTGCAGTTCTTGGTTCACCCACTCCTGGTCCCTACTGGAGAAGATCACAAACGCATCATAGACAGTTTCCTTCTCCTCTGAGGATCTGTTTCCAAGGAACAACACCATGGTATAATAGAGGTAGAAATAATATTTATAAACCAGAATCAAGATTGTGATCAGAACCAGAACAAGGGTCACTGAAACAGCTACTATAGTAGTGCTTATCTCACAGGGCGCCAAGTCAAAACCCATCACTGGGACATTTTTTAAGTCCATGGGGGTAGAGCAGACCATGTTGTTGATGTTTTGAAGGAGAGTTGAGGAGTTTTTTGTCCACCGCAAGAAGTCCAAATGGTCACAAGAGCAATCAAAAAGGTTCTCAGAGAGATCCAGGTGTTTCAGACTAGCAGGTAAGTTCTTAAGATCTTCTTCCGTCAATGCAACCAGCTGGTTGTTGTGAAAGTCCAGGGTGTTGAGAAGAGGGGTGTGTACATAGGTCTCTGGATGGAGTCCTAGCAGTTTATTATGGCTGACATTCAACAGTTGGAGTTCATGGAGGTTGGTTAAACTGCTGAGAGAGATATGTTGGAGTTGGCAATTGGAAACGTCTAAAAAATGCAGCTCCGTGAGGTTCCGGAAGTTGTCAACCAGCTGATCGTTGGCAAATCGGTTGCCTGCCATTTTGAGCACACGCAGCTTGTGCAAGCCACAAAACGAACACTCGGCAATCACCGTGGTGTCTGTGTAGGAAATATCAAGATAAATAAGATTGTGGAGACAGAAAAACGAAGGAACGGTTCCGGGTGAGGCGAGGGCGGTGTGTTGAAAATCCAAATATTCCAGCTTGGCTGGCCCACTGCATTCAATGCTTAACCTGATTTCCGTGTTGAAGCTCAAATTCAAGTACTTCAAATTGGGAGCTCCCTTCATGAGTTTAATCCAGGATAGGTGAGTGACCAGCCTGTTAACGCTGAGGTCCAAGGTCTCCAAGCTTGGGAGGCCTTCAAAATAATTCTTCAAGTATATGAGATTTTTATTGTGAGTGATGCGAAGCACTTTTAGTTTCTTTAAGGAAGAGAGACTCTTCGCAGGTACCATGTTCAGTGCAGAGTTCTTAAACTCAAGTTGGTAAAGGTTGGAGTCATTTGGGAACGTAAACGTGTCGTCGATATAGGTATGGACCAACCGCACTCTGGAAATATTGTTGAGACAAAGCGAGAGGGTGCTTCCAGTTTCCATGGAGTCTGCTTCAATGAGAGTGAGCTCCTGCAAATGCAAGTCACACAGGACATCTACAAGGCTTTTGTCAATGGATTCCAGTCGATGGATGTTTCGGTAGTCTCCTAACACTAAACTGTTGACGTGCGAACCGGACATATTCCGGAGGCTAGCTTGCATAATTACGCCATTCTCAAAGCAGCCCCTCAGAACCAATTCCTGAAGGTGGAGTCCCTCAAAGGCGTTCCATTCGATATATTTTATATCATTTCTAGACAGTACCAACGTCAGGTTCTGGCTCACTAAAGCATCCAGGTCTCCTACCGAGATGGAGGAGATATTGTTTAATCGGAGGTTGAGATGCCGGAGAAAGATTAGGTCAGAGAAATATCCGGGGAGCTTCAAGGAGTCGATGCGGTTGTGGCTCAGATTCAGCTCTTGGAGAGAAGTCAAGTGTCCAATGGGAAAGCTGGCCAACGAGAACAAATTGGTTTCTACGGCAAGGAATCTTTGCAAAGAGGGTAAATCGTGAAAAATCCTCGGTCCCAAAATCTGGAGAGGATTGCCTGTCAGGATCAAGACCGAGAGGTTGGTGAGTCCAGCAAAGGCATGGTCTTCAATCTTCCAGAGATGACACCTATTGAAAACAGGATGGGAAAAGAAGGCGAAAGTTCATAGTATCAGTCAAGGTCGAATTTTATGCTGTCATTTTTTTTTTTTTTTTTGCTGCCCTCTGGGAGGAGGTTTTGAAGTATTTCTAGCAGGACTACAGCTTTGCTCCTTATGCCATCCGTCTTGTAAATTCACAGGATTCTTTTTTTCCCCCGCCATATTTATGTATACATCCAAACTAGACTGTACTGTTTCTCTGTGTTGTGTGTGTTTGGGTGTAGTTATATGCATAATCTTTTGTCATGTTTATGTAGTGTATATTGGAGGCGGTTATTCTTTGAGAGCTGAATGCAACGAAATTTCATTTTAATGTATGCTGATTAATGTACATTTAAAGTGACAATAAAGTCTATTCTATTCCATTCCATTCCATTCCTTATTCTATTCTATTCTATTCTATTCTATTCTATTCTATTCTATTCTATTCTATTCTTCTACTCTACTCTACTCTACTCTACTCCACTCTACTCCATCCCATCCATTCCATTCCATTCCATTCCTATTCTATTCTATTCTATTCTATTCTATTCTATTCTATTCTATTCTATTCTATTCTATTCTATTCTATTCTATTCCATTCCATTCCATTCCACTCCACTCCACTCCACTCCATTCCATTCCATTCTATTCTATTTCATGACCTTGATAAGATTACATTGACAATCAAGAACTGTAAATATGCCATCTGATTCAGATTTGCAATTTAAACCATGCCCAAATAGGATTGAACAGATTGACCTGCTTTGGCTACTGGATCTAAATAGTCACTTAGATTGGATCTAATAGATGTCAATTCCAAACTTTGCACAGCTTTCCTATCTGACATATTTTATACAGGTTTAGCATTTGCTCACATCTGGATTCTGCTTTGAATCAGGACAAAGGTGAGCACTGAAGATTTGCCTTTTCATAAGAGAATGAATTTGAGAACTTCCTCATTCAGCATAAAAATTAACTCTTAAGAGAGGAAGGGGAAGTGAGAACAATGTGTGCGTTAAAACCAAAAGTGAATCAAACTTTTTAAGACAAGCGTAGGAATACATTGTTTAAGAAGGCAAAGGGATTCATTCAAAAAGGTTGAAAGATATGAAGGGCTATTTATTTTTCCTACACACAAACACATATACATAGAAAAAATAGACCCCTGTACTGAGGACTGGTACGTTCTAAAAAAAACCATCCCTGTTAAAGTCAAAATGCAAAAAACAGACTGCAGCCAGCTTCTATTTCAATGAAGATCAAATGTGGCATTTAGGAAAAGTAGAATTGTATTTGGATCAAAAGTCCCAAACTTAGCGGGGATAAAAAAAATAAATAACTTGCCTAGATTACTTTACTTAAACTGGTTTTCCCGTTCACTGGTTTTAAGTTCACACAACCGATTGCCATCTGTCAAGGACCCGGGATATGGAGACAAACCCCTAAATATGGTCCTATCCTACCTCACCTTCGCATCTTTTCTGTTCAGACTCCTTACCTAGTGAGGTCCAGAAATCTCAGCGCCAAAACTGCTGAGAAATAATTTGAGTGCAGGATTTTCAACGGGTTGAAACTTAGATCCAAGATCTGGGTGCTGTTTGGGATACCGGAAGGGATCCTAGTAAGGTTCAGCTCCATGCATCTGTAGGAGTGACCTGGGATTGTCTAGAATTAGAAGAGATTAGAAATTGAAACCGCTCCTTCCTTATAATCTGAGGGGGTCCCTGGTGGTCTCTGAGCTTGCTGGTTTTCTTCCAGGTGTTTCATGACCCAAACTAGGTAATGTCATCAGTGTAACAGGATTGATCACGCTACCAAGGACGACTCAGTTCTCCTCCTCCTCCTCCTCCTCCTCCTCCTCCCTGCAAACCCCATTCCCTTCTAGCACTGATGATGTTACCTAGTTGGGTAATGAAATGTCTTCAAGAAAACAACCAAGTTCAGAGAGCACTAAGGACTCCACAGGCCTCCTCCTGCTCTTCCTCTTCTTCCTCTTCCTCCTCCTCTCAGAAAACCCCCCTCCCTTCTAGCACTGATGATGTTACCTAGTTGGGTAATGAAACGTCTGCAAAAAAAAAAAAAGCCAAGCTCAGAGAGCACCAGGGACCCCCTCATTGCAACTCTGAGCTACACTGGTGACTTTGATCTTTAAGCAGTCCCATTCCTTTCTGAATCAAGGCCCTCTCTTATTTTTTTTTTTTTTAAATGCGCGGTTTTAGAAGTACGGGATTTTCGTTTCTTAGCTAGGCAAACTAAGGCAAGCCCAGATTCGTTTCAAAAGGAGAAATGTTTAAACCCTACCAATTCATCAGACGAGAACCAGAGAATAACAAGAGTCGGGAGGGACCCCCGAGGTCTTCTAGTCCAACCCCCCGGCTCAAGCAGGAGACCCTGCGCCATTTCCCACAAGTGGTTGTCCAATCTCTTTTTCTAATGGAGCACCTACAACTTCTGGAGGCACGCCATTCCACTGAGTCATTGATCTGGCATTATTATAGGGTAACCGCATCGGAAGGAACCTGGGAGGTCTTCTAGTCCAACCCCCTGCTCAAGCAGGAGACCCTCCACCATTCTGGGCACATGGTTGTCCAATCTCTCCTTAAGAGAAACCTCCAGTGATGGAGCACCCCCAACTTCTGGAGGCGAGAGATGTCGGGAAGCAGTAAAGAAAGGAGCCCTGGGAAGGCAGCGAGCTCTTTCAAAACTATGAGGTTGCAATTCACAATTTAAACATTTCATCCCACAAAAGGCTATCCCTTACCTCCAGACAAGGACTGAGGCTCCTGGTTTTCAGATTCAGCTCAAAAAGCACCGCCAAGGAGAACATGATACATGACGGTGAAAAGACCCCAGCCTTCCTGGGCATTTTCAGATTCGGCCCATTCAGGGGAAAGACTTTTTTTAAAAAAAAAAAAAAAATGAAAACCAACGGAGATTGATCAAGAGGATGAGGAAGCTCAACGAAGGCAGATAGTCTTCCTTGTGCAAAATCCGGCCGAATCCATGGAAAGGAAGAGGCAGTCTTCTGGAAGAAGGGAGTAAAGGGGCAAAAAAGAAAGTCGTAGGGAGAAGTCTTCTTGGCCCAAAGTCCATCTGCTTGCTCATAAAAGTTCTCAACGGCACATCCTGCTGAACCATAGATTGGGGTGTGAAAGAAAGGCAAAGAGGAACTTGCTTTCTAGAAAGTGATTTCCCATTTCGGGTAAGTTAAATATCATCATAGAGTCTTACTTTCCTTTCTATCTTTCTTTCTTTCTGTCTTTCTTTCCTTCCTTCCTTCCTTCCTTCCTTCCTTCCTTCCTTCCTTCCTTCCTTCCTTCCTTCCTTTTTTGTTTTCTTCCTCCTCCCCCTCTTTCTTTCTTTCTTTCTTTATTTTCTTTCTTTCTTTCTTCCTTTCTCTTTTTCTTTCTTTCCTTCTTTCTTTGTTTCTTTCTCACTGTTTTCCTTCCTTTCTCTCTTTCATTCTTTCGCTTTTCCCCTCTCCCTTCCTTTCTTTCTCAGTTTTCCTTCTTTCCTTCATTCATTCCTTCCTTCCTTCTTTGCTTCCTTTCTACTCCCTTTCTTTCTTTCTTTCTTTCTTTCTTTCTTTCTTTCTTTCTTTCTTTCTTTCTTTCTTTCCTTCCTTCCTTCCTTCCTTCCTTTTTTGTTTTCTTCCTCCTCCCCCTCTTTCTTTCTTTCTTTCTTTCTTTCTTTCTTTATTTTCTTTCTTTCTCTTCCTTTCTCTTTTTCTTTCTTTCTTTCCTTCTTTCTTTGTTTCTTTCTCACTGTTTTCCTTCCTTTCTCTCTTTCATTCTTTCGCTTTTCCCCTCTCCCTCCCTTTCTTTCTCAGTTTTCCTTCTTTCCTTCGTTCATTCCTTCCTTCCTTCTTTGCTTTCTTTCTACTCCCTTTCTTTCTTTCTTTCTTTCTTTCTTTCTTTCCTTCCTTCTTTCCTTCCTTCCTTTTTTGTTTTCTTCCTCCTCCCCCTCTTTCTTTCTTTCTTTCTTTCTTTCTTTATTTATTTATTTTCTTTCTTTCTCTTTCTTCCTTTCTCTTTTTCTTTCTTTCTTTCTTTCCTTCTTTCTTTGTTTCTTTCTCACTGTTTTCCTTCCTTTCTCTCTTTCATTCTTTCGCTTTTCCCCTCTCCCTCCCTTTCTTTCTCAGTTTTCCTTCTTTCCTTCGTTCCTTCCTTCTTTGCTTTCTTTCTACTCACTTTCTTTCTTTCTTTCTTTCCTTCCTTCCTTCTTTCCTTCCTTCCTTCCTTCCTTCCCTCCTTCCGCATTTTTCTCTTTTTAAATCATCTTTTATTCATTCCTTTCCTGGACCACTGATAACTCTTCTTTAACAAACGGACGCACGCGCGCACACTCATCCTGCTCTCCCAGAAGAACGGTGAAATAAAACCCCTAGACGCTTAAGAGCTCCCTTTTTAAAAAGCTGAACATAATGGGAAACCACAAATAAAAAGCCCATTATTATTTCCATAGGAGAATGCAAGCAGCAGTTACGAAACCTGACAGAATCTCACTCAAACAGTCCCTTCAGTTGAGACTTTCCAGTGTAGAAAATTGAACTCGGTTTTATTCAAACCAGGCCATCAAATCGAATCCATTTGGAATCAATTTAAAAAAAAAAAAGAATGGAGGGAGGGGTGAAATCTGCAGAAGGCCTCCAGATTGTCTTAAATCAATTTGGAGGGATTTGATCGGTTTGGCTTTGTCTATCGGACAACGCCGATTCGATCCGATCACCTGAGTCAAGGTGAAGAAATTCAACCCAAATGTCTTTGAAACCCATCTTGGCATTGAATCTTCCTCCTTGCCTTTGTTCGCTATTTTTCACCCTTGTCCTGGGAAAATTCAGTGCATTTTCAATCCCACGAAAAATAAGAACAACAATAGAAACTCGGGCGAGTAAGAATCCCATTCATTGCTATTCACTTTTTAGAAAGCCGTCAATACGATTCCTAACTGCATGAATAGGTACATGAGATCCATTTTATTCTGAAGGAAAAAAAAATGCAGGGACCAAAAAAATTAAAAAGCTTTAGAAAAAGCTGTGAGCAGCTTTTAACCACATCTGCAAACATCAAACAAGTTTGAATAGCAAAGGGATCTTCCTGGAGCTCTGAACTGACCTTGAAGTGAAGAGATACTCAGCTCTGGACTTCTGCTATTTCTCTTTCATTTTCCATGCTGAGTCAAACTCTGCCTTCCTGTTTCTTCAATGTTTTCCTCTGCAGTTGAATAATGGGTGGAGAAAGAGGCACGGACCCTTGACTTCTCAGGCTGTTCTGTAAAGGAGACGGGGAGATTTGTCCTTTCAGAGAACAAGATTCGGTTAATGTCGCCTTGCAATAAAGTTGAATTAGCTCATCTGGGGACATTCCATGTCTTGTCTACTTGAAAAGGCTGACAGCTTCGCATCAATATCCTTGCAAACCAAGACCTTGAAGTAAGAGTAGTTGGAGTCTGGAGAAGAGAGGAGGAGAGAGGAGGGGAAGGGAAGGAGAAGAGGAGAGGAAGGGAAGGAGAAGAGAGAAGAGAAGAAAAAGGGAGAGAGGAGAGGAGGAGAGAGGGAAAGGAGAGGAGAAGAGGTGAGGGGAGGTGAAGGGAAGGAGAGGTGAAGGAGAAGAGAAAAAGGAATAGAGGAGAGGAAGAAGAGAGAAAGGAAAGGAGAAGAGAAAAGAAGAGAGGAGAGGAAGAGGGAAAGGAGAGGAGAAGAGGGGAGGTGAAGGGAAGGAGAAGAGGAAGGGAAGGAGAGAAAAGAAAGGAGAAGAAGAGAGAAAAGAGAGAAAGAAGAGAGGGAAAGGAGAAGAGAAGAGAGGAGAGGAAGGGAGAAAATGAAATACAAAATATCAATAAATTACGGGTCGCTGGCCAAAGAAAAATATTTAAAAAATAAATAAAAACAAAACAAGATGAAACAAGGCAGTTGGTAGGGGCCTCATGAGTCCATTATGAATTTGGACGATAACACATTTTTTTTTTTTGGTTTATTGACGGTCAGATTCACCAGATTTATCTTTCATCTGACATACCCAGAGGACATCCTAGTGCCTAAATGGAATACATTAAATTTATTTATTTCTACACTTGCCCAACTCAACCTGGTGACTCTGGGCAGCTTACAATTCTAAAAGCATAAAACAATTTTAAAAAAAAAACATTAAAACAATTAAAAAAAACCTGTTTATATCTAAAATGGAGCCTTGGGTTGCTTCTCCCAGCAGTTACGGCTTTGCCAGAAAACGTGGATTGCCTTTATGGACAGTTGAGTTTCCACTTTAAAAGGTTAGCCTGGTCCCTTTTACGACCAGCCTCATTTGTTTCCTGGGATTAATAAAATCTGACGGGGTCGCAGGGCTGTTACAATAATGAAGAAAAGAAGGAATCTTGGTTAGCCCCCCTTTGGGAATAATAATAACTCATTAAAAAGCGAGAAGCCTTTAAATAAATAACAAGAGCTGATGAGGCTATCTATTCAGGGAGGTTATGCTGCTTTTCCTTCTGGTTTCTGCTCTCAGTGTCCTTCCCTAAGCGTGTGGTTTAAAAACATCTTAAAAACACTTTTTTTTTTCATCACAGTAGACAGGAAACTACAGATCTAGGCTACTTCCCTCTTTTGGTTGACATCACTGCTGAGAAGTTTGCGGTCCACCCCAAAAAATATTGGCAAAAGAACTGCCCACTCCCAGACTTTGTTAAACAATGAAATCTTTGGGTAGGGTGGCACCAAGGAAAGGTGATTCCTTGTTGTTGTTGTTTTTAAAACAAAAAACAAAAAAAACTTGGTGTGAGTTGATTGGCCTTCATCACGGAATAAATCTAGCAGTTCAGGCCTTCCTCGTTTCTCTTGGGGGACACCGTTGGTAGCTCTGAAATTGCTCTGCCAGTAAATCCAAACAACTTCCTCTCTTGCAAAACCTCTTCTGATCACAAACACACACACCCCATTCAGAGTCGGTTCCGTGACAGGCAGAGGCAGATTGGGAAATCAGAGGGTCCACCTCCCATCTCAGCAGCCAGGCTGGCCCAGGGTTGCAGAGAGTCACAGCGGAGCGTGCAAATTGGAGGCGCAGGGATCAACAGGAAGAACCAACACAAAAGATCTGCTTTCAACATTTAAATGTCAGTAGGCTTGAAGAGTGTAGTCAGTTAAATCACTGCTCGGCTTTCTTGAGTGCTCAAATCACCCAGGAAATATTTCCTGTAGCTGCTTTCAGCCAGAAGATGGATAGGAATAGGGATAGGGAGAGAGGGGAAGGGAGGGAGGGGGAGAGAGAGAGAGAGATGGATGGAGGAATAGATATGATGGATGGATGGATGGAGATAGATAGATAGATAGATAGATAGATAGATAGATAGATAGATAGACAGACAGACAGACAGACAGACAGACAGACAGACAGACAGACAGACAGACAGATAGATGGTTAGATGGGTGGATGGATGGATGGATGGATGGAGATTAGATAGATAGATAGATAGATAGATAGATAGATAGATAGATAGATAGATAGGATGGTTAGATGGGTGGATGGATGGATGGATGGATGGATGGATGGATGGATGGATGGAGATAGATAGATAGATAGATAGATAGATAGATAGATAGATAGGGGATGGATTGATAGATGATGGATGGATGGATGGATGGATGGATGGATGGATGGATGGATGGATAGATAGATAGATAGATAGACAGACAGACAGATAGATAATGGATGGATAGGTAGGGGGAGAGAGATGATGGATAGACAGACAAATTTGGGTGGGTGAGTGGGTGGATGATTAGATTAGATTAGATTAGATTAGAGATTTAATTGTTTGCCTGCCATTTGTCTACAGGCACTGAATTCTTCTCCCTTTATCGTACAGCCATAACCGAGCCCAAAATTTATGTTGCTAAGCGAGACAGTTGTTCAGTGAGTTTTGCCCCTTTCTGGCCAATGTCGTTAATTGAATCCCTGGCAGTGGTTCAGTTAGTAACACGGTTGCAAAGTGAGTCTGGACTCTCCCATTCTTTTCGTTCATCAGAAGGTTGCTAAAAGGGATCACGTGACCCTGGGACACTGAGGCCATCCTAACTATGAGTCAGTTGCCGAGCCTTTGAATTTTGATCACGGGACCCCGGGGAGGCTGCAACGGCCGTGTGAAAAACGGGCATAAGTCCCTTTTTCCCGTCCCGTTGTAATTGTGAACGGTCGCAAAATGAACTTTCTAAGTCCATGCTCATCTCAAGGACAGGAAGAGCTTCAGAATCTTTAGATGGCAACTGATGAGAGGTTATTAGATCTTAGGTGAAGCTTCCCTCTCCGTTTTGGTGGGAACACAACACCATGTGCTTTGTACACACACACACACACACACACACACACACACACACACACACACACACTGAGAGAGAGAGAGAGAGAGAGAGAGAGAGAGAGAGAGAGAGAGAGAGAGAGAGAGAGAGAATAAAAAAGTTCTCAGCTACTAGGATGCCAAGAAAACCACTTTCCAGTTTCTATGGAAGCAAATTTCAGAGAATTGTCACATGAATAACACTTCAGGAGAAATGGCAACCATTTAGATCAGGGATATTTATTTAAATTTACAGACTCTCTTGCTGGTGTACAATACTCCGTACGTTGGGACACACTGGGACCTCAATGAGTTTGTTGGCACCCTACTAACATGGAGGACAAGACCAGGGGGATTTATATGTAATATGCAGAGCTATCACTAGGAAGCGTGTAGATTTTGACCCTAAAAACTTAGAAAGTATAGTCTTGGGGGAGACTTGCTTGAGCAGGGGGCTGGACTAGAAGACCTCCAAGATCCCTTCCAGGCAAGAAAGAAATATCCATGACGCCACTCCATGAAGCCTCTTGAATATCATACTATGGTCTTTAAACACAAGCAATTTCCACCAGAAATATCTCCAGTATCTTTCTGGTTCCATTGTAGCTCTTCTTTCTTTCTTTCTTTCTTTCTTTCTTTCTTTCTTTCTTTCTTTCTTTCTTTCTTTCTTTCTTTCCTTCCTTCCTTCCTTCTTTCCTTCCTTTCCTCCCTTTCTTTATTCCAACTTTCCTTCCTTCTTCTTCCTTCCTTCCTTCCTTCCTTCCTTCCTTCCTTCCTTCCTTCCTTCCTTTCTTTCTTTCTTTCTTTCTTTCTTTCTTTCTTTCTTTCTTTCTCCTTACTTCTTCCCTTCCCTTTCTCTCTCTCTCTCTCTCTCTCTCTCTCTCTCTCTCTCTCTCTCTCTCTTTCTTTCTACCAGCTAACCTGGCTACCCCTTTTAGAATACAATTATAAATAGAAACTTAGCCGTGAAATGCTGGGCTCTCTGGGGTCTTCCTGAAGCTTCATTTTGGCATGCTTTGCAGATGTTTTTTTATTATTATTATTTTTATTAAAGGGAACTAAACGAATTTACACACAGTGTTAAATTTTCTGCAAACACCCTGCCGTGAAACGGATTTGTGTGTTTGCTCAAGGAGGCTGCACGTTGCTGCTGAAATGTGGCCGGGCCAACCTTGGTGTGGAGTGTTGCTTCTGATCTCAGGGGCCCCCTAGCGTCCAGCTGCAGCTGTTGTGATCCACATCTGTTAAAAAAAAAAAAAAAACAGGATTGTTTTCCCAAGTTGGGGGAATTTTTTAATGCCTGATCTGAGATTTCAACTCTTTTTGTGTTTCAGAAGCTCTTTTTTTTCAGCATCCCAACACTGGAGGTTTTCAAGAAGAGAATGGACAACCATTTGTCTGAAATGGTCTATGGGGTTTCCTGCTTGAGCAGGGGGGTGGACTAGAAGACCTCCAGGGTCCCTTCCAACTCTGTTTATTCTTCCTCCTTATGCATCGAAGCTTGTTGGGGAAAGCTTTAAACATTAGATGCATGGAATGCCATGGGGGGGGAGGGGGAATGCCCCCTTTTCCTTTACTAAATTTCATTCCAAGGGCAAAAAAAAAAATCATAAAGGACACAAAGATTTTTTTCTTTAAACAAAAAAAGCATCTAAGTATCAGTGAGGAAACAGGCGTTATTTACATGTTTGGAAGAAGCATTTAACAAATTTTTTTAAAAAAAAAATCACCGTGCAATTAAAAAAACGTGAACGCAAAATCTCCTCTCCTATTGATGAAAAAAAGCGTTCTGTTGGTTAGAACTGTCTGCTTTTTAAAACAGCACCAGGAAATGAAATAATAAGTCCGAGCTGGCCAGTCAAGGAAACACAAAAGCGTCTCCTTCAAACACACCTGGAGAGAGTCCCGGTGTAACACAGCAAACCTGCGCTCAAGGTTGTTAGCCACCTCTCCTATTTGCCACGGAGAAGAGGCAAAATTCTTTTTGTGGTCTGCAGTGCCCTCCTGTGGCGGAACGTCGAACCTCACCCAGCTACCTTTTTGCATTCTTTTTAAGCGTTCTTTAACACAGCGACAGCCGGAAGAGACCCTCGAGGTCTTCTAGTCCAGCCCGCTGTGCCATTTGAGGCCAAAGCTGATGGGGCAGCAGAGAATCACCTGATCCGTTTAACCAATATTGTAGTCATCTGAGATAACGACGCAAATAATGACACCCCCCCCTCTGTGTGTGTGTGTGTGTGTGTGTGTATGCACCATCCCCATTCAAAATTTACTTTCCTATTTAGGCTACAGGTAGTCCTCGGCTTATGACCACAGTTGAGCCCAACAGTTGTGAAGTGAGCCTTGCCCCATTTTACAACTTCCCTTGTTGTTAAATGAATTCACTGCAACTGTTAAGTTAGTAACACAGCCATTAAGTGAATCTGGCTTACCCATTGACTTGGCTTGTTGGAAGGTGATCCATGTGACCCAGGGACACTGTGACCGTTGTAAATATGAGTCAGTTTGCCAAACGGATGAATTTTGATCACGTGACCACGAGGGAGGCTGCAACAATCATAAGTGGGGGAAAAAACTGTCATAAGTCACTTTTTTCAGGGCTGGTAGAACATCAGACGGTCACTAAACGAACAGTTGTAAGCAGAGGAGTATCTGATATAATGTGAGGCTTTTTTTTTCTTCAAAGTTTGGGCTGCCGAAGTAAATGCAGCAAAATTCTGCTTGGGAAACGTAGGGTTAAAGTTGACTGCTTTAGAACAGAGTCCCGTACAGGTAAATTCCTTGATCCCTAAGGGGATAAAAATGAATAGATTCAGCTGCTCCATGACTTCTTAAGCCTGCCCTCCCAGGGTTCCTGTTAAAGAGGCTTGACTCCAAAAGCACTTACTGTACTCTGTGCCAGGGTGGACAAAAAGGGCAGAGAGTCAAGCGTCATAAGCAGGTTCTTCCTAAACTCTATAACCTCTGTTTTCCCCCCAGAAAGAAAATAAACTCTAAATAGAGAATTGGATAAAGACTCTCTCAAGCTGCCTGAGAATATAGACAATGTGGACAAATATACCTTGATGTGAAATTCAGCAAAGAGAGAGAGATAAGAGAGAGGATGAGAGAAAGAGATGGGGGGAGATAAGAGAGAGGATAGATGATAGATAGATAGATAGATAGATAGATAGATAGATAGATAGATAGATAGATAGATAGATAGATAGATAGATATAGGGATAGATAGAGACAGAGAGAGACAGAGAGATAAGAAAGGATAGATAGAGATAGATAGAGACAGAGATAGAGACAGATAGAAAGAGATAAAGGATGGATAGATAGATAGATAGATAGATAGATAGATAGATAGATAGATGTAGATAGAGAGAGACAGATAGACAGATAGAGAGATAAGAAAGGATAGATAGAGACAGAGAGACAGAGAGATAGAGATAAGAAAGGATGGATAGATAGATAGATAGATAGATAGATGATAGATAGATAGATAGATAGATAGATAGATAGATAGATAGATAGATAGATAGATAGATAGATATTACAGCCACCCCGACTGTCCTCACCCAGATCCAGGCAAACATTTATTCCTCCACCCGTTTAAAAGTACTTTCCCAGAGCCATTTCAAGACAGCTTGGAGCTGTCAACCACTCTCCCATATCTGAGCCAATGCAAAGCTGCGGCTTCTTTGCTGGTGAAAGTCTGGGGTGGGGGTGGAAGAAAGGGGGAGGGAGACTATCACTTTCCCTTCGCCAGGACAGATCAATCTGGAGTGTGTCATCAGCTGCAAGGGCTCTTCTAAAATATTTAATTTTGCAATGACGAATTGGCAGATTGTTTGGAAGAGGCAACCCAGCGACAAAAGGAAGGGAGAGACAAAAAACGAAAAGAGATTTACATTCTGTTCTGTTGCCTCCTGCCAAGACTTAGCTTTTTTGTTTGTTTGTTTGTTTGTTTGTTTCCATAGCAAAGGAGAATTCCTCTTCAACCTTCCCTTTTTCCTAATGAAAAAAGGAATAGTTGGGGGAGGGGTGCTACCTACCTACCATCTCGATCTCTAGTTCTATCTATAATTCTAGTTCTAGTTATCCTCTTTAGTTCTGTCTCGCTCTGATTTAGTTCTTTAGTTCTGTCTTCCGTCCGATATCTAGTTCTATCAGTTGTTCTACATCATTTCTAATTCTAATTTTATATCCTCTCTAGTTCTAGCTCTATCATCTTTAAAAAGAGCCGAGGTGGCGCAGCAGTTAGAGTGCAGTACTGCAGGGCACTTTAGCTGACTGTGTTCAGCAGGTCAGCGGTTCAAATCTCACCGGCTCAAGGTTGACTCAGCCTTCCATCCTTCCGGCGTAGGTAAAATGAGGACCCAGATTGTTGGGGGCAATGTAAATATATATATATATACATTGCTTACTGGTGTACACCGCTTAGAGAGTGCTTGCACTTAAAGCGGTATATAAGTCTAATAAATAAATAAATAAATAAATAAATAAATAAATTCTAGTTCTGTCATCTCTATTCTAGGTCTGTCTCTGTCTCTAAGCGGTTTGCAGAGTCGGCATCTGCCCCCCCCCCAACAATCTGGGTCCTCGTTTTACCGACCTCGGAAGGATGGAAGGCTGAGTCAACCTTGAGCCAGTCAAGATTGAATTCCTGGCTGTGGGTAGAGTTTGCCTGCAATATGGCACTCTAACCACTGAGCCATGATACCTACCTACCTTCCTTCCTTCCTTCCTTCCTTCCTTCCTTCCTTCCTTCCTTCCTTCCTTCCTTCCTTCCTTCCTTCCTTCCTTCCTTCCTTCCTTCCTAAGCAATGGCACTCATATATTGCCCCTTTGTCCATCTCCTTTCCGGATTCTTGCCAGCTAATACCTTACTCTAATGCAGGGGTCTTCAAACTTGGCCCTTTGATGACTTGTGGACTTCAACTTCCAGAATTGGCTGAATTCTGGAAGTTAGCTGAGGAATTCTGGGAGTTGAAGTCCACAAGTCATCAAAGGGCCAAGTTTGAAGACTCTACCCCTGCTCTAATGGATCACTAAAGGTAACTGAGGCAGTGTAATTTAGCAGTATCTATCCATATCTTAATAACAGAATAAAAGAATGACAGAGTTGGAAGGGACCTTGGAGGTCTTCTAGTCCAACCCCCTGTCAAGGAGAAGACTCTATAGTACCATTCCAGACAACTGGCTGCCCAGTCTCTTCTTAAAAGCCTCCATTGATGGCGCACCCACAATTTCTGGAGACAACTTCCCTTTCATTGGTTGATTGTTCTCACTGCTAGGAAATGTCTCCTTAGTCCTCGGTTGCTTCTCTCCTCTTCGTTCCGTAACATCGAGAAGGCACGGCAGCCATCCTGAAACAAGCAGACACATCAAAGGTCACCCTAAATATGTTCAGCACATGTGGATAAAGCTTCCAGATCCTTACAGTAACTGACTTGGTTAGTCATGCTGAGGGAACATGAACATGAACATCAGCCCGCGAGTCATTTAGCAATGAGTTATGTGCACAGATGCTCTCCATAGTTCTGAACCCTTGTTCATTCCTGTTGGAAGGCAGGAAGATAAGTGACCCAAGCTTGTTTCCATCTGTTGTTGATGTCACCTTCACAAACTTCAGCTATTTGCAGAATGAGAAAAGCCACCAAGCACAGGGCATCTATTTTTCACAGAGCTGGAGTACCGAATCAAAGTTGGCACGCTGCTAATTTGGATTCAGGCGTGTCAACATCCATCCAAATTGCTCGCCTAGCAAATAATCCGAGGGTGGGCCACTGCTTCTCTTTCGATCTGGGAGGTAGAGATGAGATCCTCCCGTAACAGCGACATGAATGAGATGCCTGGAACCACAAACCCTCTACAATCCTTGGTCGTAATCCGAGAACTGACTGGATAAATATTTGGTAACGATCTGGAGAGGTGAGTCACCCTTCATTTTGTTTGGCGTTGACATCCGAGAAGATTTATGGTCACTGAGAATTGCATACTTTGCAGTTAATTCCAGTACAGTAGGCAAAACGAGAGATCCATCTAAATAGAGGGGAGTTGTTTTTTTGTTTGGAGGGGGTTGAAAAAAGCCATTTGTGGAAGGTCAAATGGCGGCTTGCTTGACAGCTGCTTTCTTCCATACCTTTCAAACAATTCATGGGGAAAAAACTAAGTGAAAAGAAAACAGCGTTTCAAGCTCCCATTTGAAGCAGAAGAGTTTGAGTTCAATTCCCAACAGGTTGCAATGATGATGATGATGATGAAGAAGAAGAAGAAGAAGAAGTTGGAAGGGACCTTGGAGGTCTTCTAGTCCAACCCCCTGCTCGGGCAGGAAACCCTACATTATTTCAGACAAATGGTTGCCCAGTCTCTTCTTTAAAACTTCCAGTGTTGGAGCATCCATAGCTTCTGGAGGCAGGTTGTTCCACTGGTTAATTGTTCTTCATTGTCAGGAAGTTTCTCCTTAGTTCCAGGTTGCTTCTCTCCTTGATGAGTTTCCATCCGTTGCTTCTTGTTCTGCCTTCTGGCGCTTTGGAGAATTGACCAAAATTCTTTGTGGCAGCACCTCAGATATTGGAAGACTGCTATCATGTCACCCCTCGTCCTTCTTTCCATTAAACTAGACATACCCAATTCCTGCAACTGTTCTTCATATGTTTTAGCCTCCAGTCCCCTCCTCATCTTTGTTGCTCTTCTCTGCACTCTTTCCAGAGTCTCAACATCTTTTTTACATCGTGGTGACCAAAACTGGATGCAGGATTCTAGTGTGGCCTTACCAAGGCCTTGTAAAACAGTATTTGTCAAAATCTCTGGATCTCTCTCCCCCCCCCCCCCGTGTGTGTGTGTGTGTGTGTGTGTTTGTATGTTTCAAGGTCTAAACCCTGTCTTTCTCTTCATAGCCTCATTCGTCTTGAGATAAACCGTAGAAGCTCTGGATGCCTTTCAGTTCCAATGGGTTAAGCTCTTGTTGAGAAGCTATCATCCTAAGAAGGATGAGTTTAATTTTAAAACCTGGATCCCAGACAAGAAAAAAAAAAAAGAGGGGAAAAAAGAATATCCCAGAACATTAGACTGCTGAGAGAGAGACAAATTTCAGCAAACAAAGACTCTCCCCTGCAACTGTTTCATTCAAACCTACATTGCCAGAGTCTATTAAAAAAAAAAAAATTCCAATAAAGCTCTCTTGATTTTTTTTTTCTCCCCTTCTGCGTGGAGTTGTCACCAGATGCCTTAATTAGATATTGTTATTAACAAGAATGTAGCACACAAATTAAGCCAAACCTTCCTTTAATCTTTTCAGGCTAGTGAGCCAATTTTACCAAAATAAGCTCTGGGCAAGATCAAGTATTTCTTTTTTTAGAACTCTCTCTCTCTCTCTCTCTCTCTCTCTCTCTCTCTCCTTCCTCTCTCCCTTTTCTCTCATTCTCTCCTTTCTCCCTCTTCTCTCTCATTCCTCTCCTCCACCCTCTCCCTCCTTCTCACCCTTTCCCTTTCTCCCCCTCTCTCATTCCCTCCTTCCTCTCCCCTCTCTCTCTTATTCCCTCCTTCCTCCTCTCTCATTCCCTCCTTCCTCTCCCCCCCTCTCTCTCATTCTCCCCTTCCTCTCCCCCTCTCTCTCATTCCCTCCTTCCTCTTTCCCTCTCTCATTCTCTCTTTCCTCTCTCCCTCCCCTTCTCTCTCTCTCTCTTTCTCTCCTTCCTCTCCCCCTCTCTCTCATTCTCTCCTTCCTCCCTTCCTCTCCCTCCCTCCCTCCCTCCCTCCCTCCCTCTCTCTCTCTCTCTCATTCTCCCCTTCCTCCCTCCTCTCTCTCATTCCCTCCTTCCTCTCTCCCTCCCCTTCTCTCTCTCATTCTCTAAGGAGAAATTTCCTGACATGAGAACAAATAACCACTGGAACTGCTTCCCTTCAGAACTTGTGGGTGCTCCATCACTGGAAGTTTTTAAGAAGAGATTGGACAACCATTTATCTGAAACAGTATAGAGTCTCCTGTCTGATCAGGGGGGGAGGGTTGGACTAGAAGACCTTCAAAGTCCCGTTGAACTTTGTTAGTCTGATATTCAAAGACTCCAGTTGACAGCAAGCTCTCCGATTTTTTTCCTCTCTCCCCCCAGAATGGACGCTCAGGGTGAAAGGACTCGGGAGTGGCCTGGGCTGCCTATTCATCACAAAATTTTATTCTTTCCTTATGTTTGCTGCCAGTCTCATAAAATTCAGCTGTGTGTGTCTCTCCCTGTAGTTGCAGATTGTCAAATTCATCAAGCAGAGAAGCTTTGGACGGGTTTCAAGGCCAGAGCCTAGCAATCTGCAGCTCTCAAGACTGTAGCAGTTTATGGGCTGCAGACTGTTGATCAGGCTAGTGCCAGGCTTCCTTGCTGCAGGTAGTAGCTGCAGGTAGTAGTAACCAAGGAGAGGACTCTACTTCATTGATTTCAACACTTTTGCCTAGTCTGAACTTCCGTCTCCATTCATTCGGGGTGAGTTTGCTGTTCGAAGAGACAGTGTTCTTTTCCTGTTTCCGTATAAAGCATTTTTTGTAAATCACTAAGAGGGTGTTTTTTTTTTAAAAGAGACACTTGTTTATCCCAAAGGGGCTTTTTTCAAACAGCAACTAGACTTCCTTTGTTTTTACCTGAAGATCTTTTGCTTCTCATCCCAAGAAGCTACTTCAGTTCTGAAGAAGAAGAATTGAAGAAGCTTCTTGGAGGAGAGGTGAAATGTCTTCCATGAAAAATAAAGTCCAGTTGCTTTTTAAAAAAAAAAAAAAAAAAAAGCACCTTTGGGACAAGCGTGACCTGTAGAACTGTGAATCTCCATAGACAAACACTTGTTTGGTTGCCCATTTTGGAACAAACTCGGTTGTTTGGGTTTTTTTTTTTCCCTCTCTTTTTTAGAATCCATCTTTGAAAAAAATAAAAATAAAAGTGGACGCCACTTCTCACTTACTCAGTTTTCCTAGACAGCTTTCACGGGTAGCTTTTGCCATCAAAACACGAGGGGGATTCGGTGTCTCCCAATTGCATTGGATGATAAAACATGCCCTTCTTTTCTCCTGGTTAGGCCTGATGGGAGTCGGGCCCATGTTTGGGGGGGGGGCGTCCTCTGTGGAACTAAACTGGAGGAGAAAGCCTTTGTAGGCTCACATCATCCGCCCCGGAGCTTCTCCTTGAATTGTGTCATTCTCCCAGCTCGTCTCCGTTTCTCATCTAGCATGTCAATCATTGTGTAAAGATGCGAGTCTCGCCTCTACAATTGACCAGGCAATCTTCTGCCGTGCAGCTCATTCTTCCCTTCCTCTAGTTAGATCAGGGGTCCCCCAACATGTGGGCCGTACACTCCCCCCCCCACACACACTCATGCTAGAGCCACTGCGAGCATCCCACCGGCGCTAGCACTGCCTCGAGCATCCCGCCGGTGTTAAAGCTGATCCGCCCGAGCATCCTGCCAGAATGAGCGCCGCCCTGAGCATCCCACTGGTGCTAGCGCTGCCACATTAGTGGCACATGCTCATGCGGCCCCATTTGTACTTGTGCGTGCATGCATGTAGCCAATGTGTGTGCCCGCGCATGCACATCACGGTGCCTGTCTCCCTTACAGGGAGACCAGAAAGAGGAGGAAGGGAAGGGGATGGGGAAGGAAGAGGAGGAGGAGGAGGAGGAGGAGGAGGAGGAGGAGGAGGAGGAGGAGGAGGAGGAGGAGGAGAGATGGGGAAGGAGAAGGAAGAGCAGGAGGAGGAGGAGGAGGAAGAGGAGAAGGGATGGGGAGGAGGAAGAACAGGAGGATCAAGAAGAAGAGAGGAGGAGGACATTGTCTTGTCTCTCGAAATATTTGTAAATAAGTCGGTTTTGTACCCAAAGGACCAGGTTTTATCCAAGCCAGCCCTTTTGATAAGACAAAAATGCCACAGAATTCCTCCTCCTGTCTCTAACGTGCTCATTCTCTCTCTCTCTCTCTCTCTCTCTCTCTCTCTCTCTCTCTCTCTGTCTCTGTCTCTCTCCATCCATCCAACCATCCATCTATCCATCCATCATCTCTTCCTCTATCCATCTCTCTCTCTCTCTCCCTCCCTCCCCCCCCCTCTCTCTTTGCCATCTCTTTTCCCAATGACTTCTCATTCTGTGGACTGTGGTCATTTCTCTCGTCCCCCCCCCCCTTCATTACCCGAATGTGCCAAAATGATCTTTTATTATCTCTCCATGGAAATTGCCCTAGCAACAAGCTCCTTGCTTCAATGTCTATCAAGCTGAAGAAAACCATTAGAGAAATTGCCGTGGACGCCCACCCACTCACCCGCCCACCCACCCACCCTCCCTCTCCTCTTCTTCCTCTCCTTTACCTCCCCCCTTCCTCCACAGGTGTGCGGAAAGCAAGGTAAAGTGCCATTCCAGCACCATCTAGAGTTGATGGGAGGGAAGGCCAGCAAAATTCCTCCTTGTTGCCAGTTATTTCTCAGGCTGTTTTAAAATTGCAGCGTTGGCTTCATTAAGGCAATGTGATGGCATGCAGGCTCGGGTGAAGATTTCATCTTGCAAGGTGGTTCAACTTCCAAGGGCAAAAGAGGAAGAAGGGTGGCTGGTTTTCAAGGCACGTTTTTGTGCCAGATCACTGAAGGTTTATAGAACTTTGTGCCAGCTTTCAAGTTTCTCAGAAGCCAGTTTAATTAGAAGATAGCTATTACAACCCTTAGTAAGAGCAGGTCTTGAGTAATGTTTGAGCTTGAAGAAGAAGAAGAAGAAGAAGAAGAAGAAGAAGAAGAAGAAGAAGAAGGAAGAAGAGGAAGAGGAAGAGGAAGAGGAAGAAGAAGAAGAAGAAGAAGAAGAAGAAGAAGAAGAAGAAGAAGAAGAAGAAGAAGAAGAAGAAGAAGAAGAAGAAGAAGAAGAAGAAGAAGAAGAAGTCTTTTTAAAAGCGGGGGAGAAAAAAGAGGGTGGCAAAGTCTGCTCCTCCAGGACTTTGCCTCCATAAATAAACCAGCCTGGTCATATATTTCCGTCTCTTTCTCTAGCATGCCATAAACAGATGTTGAAATTGCCTTGTTTGCTTGGAAGGAATCCCAGAAGAGAACACAGCAATCAGAGATGGAACAGATTTTGGGAAAAGAGAAGGAACAGGCTGTCACCAGAAGCATCGCGTTGTCCTTCACCAAAGAGATTTGGAATGTCATCGGTCGAAGAGACTCTCGCAAATCCTTGTGCTCAGTGGATCCTGGATGAGACCCCTTAAGACCCTTGTAAGATCTCCCTGAGTCTCCACTCCTAGCAATAAAGGGAGGAGTGGAAAGGAACATCTCTAAACCCGTGGCCTTCTCGAGGGCATCTCTCCTTGTCGAGTAGCCTAAACAACAGCAAAAAAAAAAAAAAAAAAAATCCCTCTGAGCAAAGACCAGACAGAAAGAGGAAGACAGAGCCCAGAGTGCTATTACTCTCCCCCTCCTTACTCAAGGGTAGGACCTTAAGGATTAATAGTAAGGGTTCCGTGAGAAGAGACGCTTTCCCTCCCTTCTCAGCGTGCTCCAAACAAAGACTCCGGGGACCTTTTCACTTAGATTAATGGCACGGTGAAGAGAAGACAGGCTAAAAGCAATGAACCCAGCCTGTGTAATTCACTACTCTGGGTGACGATGGTGTGATAGACTTCGGCAAGGGTAGGAAAGGTTCAACTATAATTTTTCAGCCATTAAGAAGGTGTCATTATAGCTTCTGGAAGACGGGGGGGGGGGGAACGTTCCTTCAGACCCTGCCATACGAAGTTGGCTTCGGCAGAGCTTCAGCCGTTCTTTTCATCTCCTTGCTGGTAGTCCCAATGGTGCTTTTTTTCAAGAGGCAACTGGACCTTCTGGTTTTTTCCTTGAAGACGTTTCGCTTCTCATCCAAGAAGCTTCTTTAGCTCTGACCGGATGGTGGGGAACAGAAGGATTTATACTCCTTGCAGACTGCTGGTCATTTGTCTTCTTTTAGAGAGTCGCTGAGGCCACTTGGAGGTTTACCTACGTTTTGCTTCTCATCCAAGAAGCTTCTTTAGCTCTGACCGGATGGTGGGGAACAGAAGGATTTATACTCCTTGCAGACTGCTGGTCATTTGTCTTCTTTTAGAGAGTTGTTGAGGCCACTTGGAGGTTTACCTACGTTTTGCTTCTCATCCAAGAAGCTTCTTCAGCTCTGACCGGATGGTAGGGAACGGAAGGATTTATACTCCTTGCAGACTGCTGGTCATTTGCCTTCTTTTAGAGAGTCGTTGAGGCCAGTTGGAGGTTTAGGTGTGTCCCAATGTGTCACAAACAAATCTCCAGATTCTTGTATTTTTAGAGGAGCAATCATGGATGGCTGAGCTGAGCTGCCTTGTGCAATTCCAGAGATCAAACACCTGTCTTGGAGTAACAGAGTAACGGAAGGGATCTTGGAGGTCTTCTAGTCCAACCCCCTGCTCAGACAGGAAATCCTATACCATTTCAGACAAATGGCTATCTAATCTTCTCATAAAAACTTCCAGTTCTATAACTTCCACAACTTCTGGAGGCAGGTTGTTCCACTGATTGTCCTAACTCTCAGGAAATTTCTCCTTATTTTCAGGCTGGTTCTCTCCTTGATTAGTTTCCATCCGTTGCTTCTTGTCCTGCCTTCAAGGGCTTTAGAGAACACGTTGACCCTCTTTTCTTTGGGGCAACCTTTAGAAGCTTGATTAAGCACTTCCTAAATTTGCACCAAGACGGACAAGCACATATTTCCCATCCCTTTCGTAAGCTCACCTACTACAGATTCTGGACTGATTGCATCGACTCCCCTATGGGCTGCTTTACAATCTCCTGATAGCAAATTGCTTTGGCAACCATAGATTAGCCAGGTTGGCAGAAGGACCCAGAATTCTTGCTTTTCTACCCTCTTACTAGCAACGGAAACAATTCAGAGGAGCACCCTTTGCTCGCCCAAGAGAATACAGGACCGGAACAAATGAGAAACAGAGCAGAAGAAAAACTATGCCAAACAACAAGAAAATGGATGGTTAGCTGCTGCCAAGTTGTCCTGGCAATATGGATGAGATTGTTCCTTAGCTACCTAGCCTTCTCCAAGTGGCATTTTTTGATCCTTGGATACTAAGCCGTTCACCTGTTCTCCTTGCAACAAGGCTTGGCACCCCTTGTGGTTCCATTGCCATGTAGGGTGAGGAAAAGGCTTGCTTCGGCTTTAGTCCAGGTCTGCTCTTCCATCTTCAGATGTCATGGCAGCAGTGACTTTACCTGGGCACAGCTTGCTCAAGACACAAATCACCCAACTTGGCTAGTGCAACATGTTGTAGGTGGAGCTGTGTTTTTTTTTCTCTCTCTCTCTCTCTTCAAAATAGACTGTGCCAAAATTGCTAGGTGATTGAACCCACAATGGTTGTGTACTGCTCTAAACACTCTGAATTGCACGACTTGACTGCAGCATTTTAAGGGATAAGGAAAAAGCAGTGAAGGACATCTCCCAAATGGGTTGGTTTTCCATGTTTGATTTTGTGTGTGTGTGTGTGTGTGTGTGTGTGTGTGTGTGTGTGTGTGTGTGAGAAAGATTCTAAGGAAGCATTCAGGTTTTTACCATCTTCACCAGCAAGTAGCATGCTGAGTTATATTGCCTCTAAAAATGGATGCTCCATTCAGTTCTCAATTGCTGATGTGGTAGTAATTCTATGATGAAGAAAGAAAGAAAGAAAGAAAGAAAGAAAGAAAGAAAGAAAGAAAGAAAGAAAGAAAGAAAGAAAGAAAGAGGGAGGGAGATAAATAGAAAAGAAAGAAAGGGAGGGAGAGAGAAAGAAAGGGAGAGAGAGAGAGAGAAAGAAAAAGAAAGAAAGAAAGAAAGAAAGAAAGAAAGAAAGAAAGAAAGAAAGAAAGAAAGAAAGAAGTATCCAGTTTGCTTTGCAGTAGAATCCAAACTCAAAAGAAATTGTTCCTGAAGTGTTGGTGATCCTGCAGACATCATTTGTCTGACGGTCTGCCAGTAACGGCTCCTTCCAGTTCTCTTATGCTCCAGTTTGTATCAGGAGTGATAATACCTAGCCAGCTTGTCTTCTGTCAGCTTCTTTTTCAGTTGACTTTAATTTTTCCAAGCATCAAGTCTTCTTCAATTACTCTTGCTTTAAGGCTGAAGGGCTGCTTTATACAAGAGGCAAAAATTGGTTATCTGCTGCTTAGGAAGAGGAGGGGAGAGTCTAAGAATTCCCTGTTGTAGAAGAGTAGGTTGAACTTCAGAAGAACGTCTGGACAGTAAGAACAGTTTTGCACTGTAGTCCCCTCTTTCTCGCACACCAGCTGACCACCTTTACCAGAGGACTACCAAGAAACCTTGGTGATTCTCCAAGTAGTCTGATGGCATGAGATGGCAGGTCACCAATGACCCATTCTCCACCCTACACAATCCATGTTGGCCTCTCCATGAGAATTCTACTAGCAAGGAGTGTCTGTGGATATTCTCAGTCATCCAGGTCATGGTTGTCCCAAACTTTGTCCAACTGAATGTCTATGGCAGGGGTCTTCCAACTTGGCCCTTTTATGACGTGTGGATTTCAACTCCCAGAATTCCTCAGCCAGTGTGCTTGGCTGAGGAATTCTGGGAGATGAAGTCCACAAGTCTTAAAAGGGCCAAGTTGGAAGACCCCTGGTCTATGGAGACCCAGGTATGGTTATCCCAAAGGTGCTTTTTCACGAAGCAATTGGACCTTCTTGTTTTTCCTTCGAAGACGTTTCGCTTCTCATCCAAGAAGCTTCTTCAGCTCTGACTGGATGGTGGGGAAGAGAAGCATTTATATTCCTTGCAATCGTCCTCGAGGCCACTTGGAGCTTATAAATCTTTCCATTTCCCCACCATCCAGTCAGAGCTGAAGAAGCTTCTTGGATGAGAAGCGAACCATCTTCAAAGACAAACAAGAAAGTCCAACTGCCTCGTGAAGAAGCACCTTTGGGACCTTGTCCAACTGGGCAATATTTTTTTCCGTGACTGCCGTCAAGGGTTGCTCTTCCCAAGGGTTTATTTGTCTCCCTGACTTTCTTCTTTTCTCTGAAGACCAACAGAAGACAGGAAAAGAGAAAAACGACGCGGGTTGGTAACTGTCTCAAGAAGATCAGCACAACCCATTACTCTTCTCTAAGCACACTCACACATATTTCATTCATTCGTGGTTGTTCAGACAAGGTTCTTGCTTCCCACAACAGCTGGTGTGAGAAAGAAGTGTGCAGAGGTTTTGAAAGAGACTTCAGGAAGCCCTTGTGCAGCCCAAAGATAGGTCTTCCTCTCCATAAAACGATAGGCCTCCAGACATCATTGGTCCCTATTTCAATCTGGAGGTGCCAGGAAAGGAATTGTCTGCCTACAACTGAGCTAGGAGTTCACAAGCTCTGGTTCTGTTCACGCTTTTTCTTTTAGGCAAGGAAAATGCATATTTAGGAAGAAATGGAAAAGATTTGGATGAAAGATTTGCTTAGACCCAAATGCAAACACCAACAACATAGAAATCAAATCCTGCCTAGTTCTAGATAGAACTTTTGAGGGGGTGCTTTCCCCCCCCTTCTTCTTCTTATTTTTTTAAATCTAACCTGTGCAAACCAGGTTAAGATGAGTCAAGCTTAGCTGGCAACCCAAGGTAGATAATCCAGGTGGATTGAGGTTGTGTACCGCATCGACAAAAGCTTTGGAAGCGAGGCTAAGAAAGAGAATTAAAGAAAAGCTTTCAATTCTTTTTTGGGCAAGCTACATACACATGGAGAGATTCGCCATGGGAATTTCATTTCATTTCATGTATGGTCCCAGACCAATAAGAATAATAATAAAATGACGGAAACATCGTAGGTGATCTTTACTTCTTCGTTGAAAGTTGTTCTCGACTTAACAACAATTTATTTAGTGACCGAGGTTACAACAGCCCTGGAAAAAAAGGGACTTATGACCCGTTTTTCACACTTACGGCCTTTGTAGCATCCTCAGGGTCACGGAATCAAAATTCAGATGCTTGGCCACCGATTCATACTTATGACCGTTGCTGTCATCTGATCCCTTTGCGCGAGCTTTTGACCAGCAAAATCAGACTTACTTAATGACCGTATTACTAACTTATCAACTGTGGTGATTCGCTTAACACCGTGGGGAGGAAGGTTGTAAAATGGGGCAAAGCTCACATCACAAATGTCTCACATCCCAACAGAAATATTGGGACTCAGCTGTAAATTGAGGACTCCCTGTAAATTTCCTCCATGGTCATCCCTCTGGATTCACACATTCTAAACTTGAGTTCCCAGAAGAAGAGAGATGGAAAGGAACCCCCAGAATTCCTCAGCCTCAAAGGTGGTAGATGCTCTTCAATGGGATCCAGAGCTCTGTAGGTGAGAAGGAGAAAAGCAACCTAGAATTCAGAAGAAATTTCCTGACAGTGAGAACAAGCAGTGGAACGACTTGTCTCCAGAAATTTGTGGGTGCTCCATCACTGGAAGTTCTTAAGAAAAGACTGGACAACCATTTGTCTGACATGTATAGGGTTTCCTGCCTGAGCAGGGGGTTGGACTAGAAGACCTCCAAGGTCCCTTCCAGCTCTGTTATTCTATTCTATTCTATTCTATTCTATTCTATTCTATTCTATTCTATTCTATTCTATTCTATTCTATTTCTGTTCTATTCATTCTAATTCTATTCTATTTCTATTTTATTCTATTATATACTCTATACTCTACCCTATTTTCTATTCTATTCTATTCTATTCTATTCTATTCTATTCTATTCTATTCTATTCTATTTCTATTCATTCTAATTCTATTCTATTTCTGTTTTATTCTATTATATTCTATTCTATACTCTACCCTATTTTCTATTCTATTCTATTCTGTTCTGTTCTGTTCTATATTCTATTCTATTCTGTTCTCTTCTCTTCTCTTCTATCCTAAGCCCTAGGAAAAGGACCTCAGAAAGAAACTTCTCCCTACAAGTATCTCGCAGTTCTTGTTCCATGACATTCCTGGGTGAGACTTGCACTCTCTGATGAACTGGTGGCTTCCATGGTCATAATAGAAGTCTCTATTGTTTCTACTTGCTGGGTTTGGAGCGGAACAACTAAAACCTCCTAGCCATAAGAAGCAGGAAGTCTGGGAGATTGAAGGCAGTGAAGTTAAACCTGATGGAGCAATTAGTCCAAAGCTACCTTCCTTTTAGGGCACTTTTGAAGTTAAGTGGAGGTCCTTCCTTTGATGAGAAGATGATCCCCCCCATTCTTATAGTCTCTCACAGTCTGCCATTACAGCACCTCCTTCATCTTTCCCCTCATTTTGTTCAAGTGCTGTTTTAGTGCTCTCTCTCTCTCTCCCCCACCTTCTCCTCCCCATAAACACCTTGTTTAAATTGCTTTAATCTCCAAGTGCTCTTTCTATTGATCCCAAACAGTGAAGCTGTCAATCAGGCCTTTTCTTTTCCTGCTCTGGAGGATGAGGCCAGAAAGATTAAAACAACAAGCAAATGAGAAGGCCAGATGGACGGGAGTCCAGGGAAGGGAATCAACGGGAGGAGAAACTCATGGGGTATTTTTTTTTTCCCCCACATGGATTCAGATAGATCTCAGGGATGGGACCCTTAAGCAGATAACAAGTCCAAGTCGGTTGTGTTAGCTGGAGAAGAGTCCCAACGAAAGGGAACACGAGATGACTCCATTGGTAAATTACACCATTTAGATGATGTCAATGGGAATACAGCTGGAAGGGGTCTTGGAAGTCTTCTAGTCCAACCCACTACTCAAGCAGGAGATCCCATACATTTTAGACATGTGGATGTCCAGTTTCTTCTTAAAAACCTCCAGTGGTTAGAACGGAATGGAACGTAATGGAATAGAATAGAAGATAGGAAATAGAATAGAATAGAATAGAATAGAATAGAATAGAATAGAATAGAATAGAATAGAATAGAGCTGGAAGGGACCTTGGAGGTCTTCTAGTCCAGCCCCTTGTTCAAGCAGGAGGACCTATACTATTTCAGACACGTGGCTGTCCAGTCTCTTATTAAAAACTTCCAGTGATAATAATAGAGTAGAGCAGAGCAGAGCAGAGCAAGCAGAACAGAACAGAACAAGACAGAACAGAATAGAATAGAATAGAGCTGGAAGGGACCTTGGAGGTCTTTTAGTCCAACCCCCTGCTCAGGTAGGAAACCCTACCATTTCAGACAACTGGTAGGGGGTTGGACTAGAAGACCTTCAAGGTCTCTTCCAACTCCGTGATTCTGTTATTATTCCATTAAAAGGAGAAGGACAGGGCATGTGGATGCGTTGGTTAAGGAGGTCTCTCCATCTGGGACTTCACTCAGATCTTCCAGTTGCTTTCTGATGATTATTTCTTCTCCTTGCTAACCGGCAACATTTTCTGATGGAGGAGAAAATGCATAAATCACATCTGGTGGTTGAAAAGTCCAGCAAAGAACAGATGGAAATCACGGGGGTGGGGGTGGAAAAAGAGTGTTTTACAGTCTTGGGATGAACATCTCCAAAGTCTCGTCTTCAGAGTAGAATTATCACCCTTGAACATCGGACACGGCTTTCCTCTATAAATGGAAGTCGCTTATGCCCAAGGCTGCCAAATGTTTAATAGAAGGGAATCAAATATATTCATTTACGAGATGAATCAAATCGTCATGTTTCCAAAGCACCCATCTAGCATCTCAAAAAAAAGTTATTTTTTTGTTTATGCTTTGTTTTGTGTTTTGGACCCCTGCTGCGTATTCCTTTATTAAATCTCGATTTACATTGGAATGCGGTTTAATATCATTGATCCCCTTTGATGTGCCTGTCTGGATTGGCTCTGTGATTTTTTTTATTATTATTATTTCAGATAATCCACTTTTTGTTGCCTTTTTTCCTGTTTCTCATTAATGTTATCCGTTATTGGAGGAGGTGCGTGCATTTCGATATTGATCAAAAACGTTATTGCTTTCTCTGGATTTCTTCGAGTGTTAAAAGCGAAGTTCATGTTGTCGCTGTCTTACTGAAATTCTTTAATAACAATGTAAGAAACTAGCAGGGAGACCTGATGGGGGAGGAGGAGGAGGAGGAGGAGGAGGTAGTTTCACTTTCCATCAAATTGAACAAGAATGATTAAAACAAGGAAAAAGGGAGTAGGGTGTGGGAGAAGAAGGAGGAGGAGGAGGAGGAGGAGGAGGAATGAGGAAGAATGAGGAGGAGAAGGAGAGGGAGAAGGAAGAAGAAGAAGGAGGAGGAGGAGGAAGAATGAGGAGAAGAAGAAGAAGAAGAAGAAGAAGAGGAAGAAGAAGAAGAAGAAGAAGAAGAAGAAGAAGAAGAAGAAGAAGAAGAAGAAGAAGAAGAAGAAGAAGAAGAAGAAGAAAGGAAGAAGAGATAGTTTCACTTTCCATCAAATTGAACAAGAATGATTAAAACAAGGAAAAAGGGAGTAGGGTGTGGGAGAAGGAGGAGGAGGAGGAGGAGGAGGAGGAGGAATGAGGAAGAATGTGGAGGAGAAGGAGAGGGAGAAGGAAGAAGAAGAAGGAGGAGGAAGAGGAATGAGGAAGAATGAGGAGGAGAAGGAGAGGGAAAAGGAAGAAGAAGGAGGAGGAGGAGGAGGAAGAAGAAGAAGAAGAAGAAGAAGAAGAAGAAGAAGAAGAAGAAGAAGAAGAAGAAGAAGAAGAAGAAGAAGAAGAAGAAAGGAAGAAGAGATAGTTTAACTTTCCATCACATTGAACAAGAATGATTAAAACAAGGAAAAAATATTCCGCAGAACTTTCTGCTCAGAGCTGTTTTGGAATAGGAAGTACTCCTCTGGGTTCTTCTAGCATTGCATGGAGCTCCAAAAGAACATCTGTCAAAGCAGATCGAATACCCTATTCCATTAACAGATGCACAGGAGCAAAGGTGAAGTAGGCCTCCAGCTGTTGCTGAATTACATCCCACATTTCTGCCAGTCTGCTTACTTGGGCCTTAAAACTTTGAGTAAACTCAGAGAGCTGCCAACACTTGCTCTCTCTCTCACCTTCCATAATCCAAAGGCAGCGCAGAAAGAAAGAAATGGGAGTTGGCAAAGTGTTGGGGGGAAAAAGGGGGAAAAAACCCAACCTTCTCCAGAATGTTCTCATCCAGAGAGACCAAATCTCTGGAGCTTCCATCGCCTGGATATAAAAAAGAGCCATCTGTGCCTCAGGCAGTCTGGGTGGCAAAGATGAGCCTGTGAATCATTACTTGATCATTAAGCAGGAGCGGTAATGGCTCTGCTGCTGATTTGAGAGGTGAGCAGTCAAGGAGAAAGGAAGGAGACTGGAGATGAAGGATATGGAAGAGGTCTCCAAAGAAGAGAAAGCGTCCTTCTGAGATTTTTCTAATTCGTGCTTCTAAGCTGGAAAGGGGAGAACATTTCCAGATCCTGGAAGTGGCTTTCTCGAGTGTTTTACTGCGGAATCTGAAACTGCTCGCTTTTCTTTGTCTCCTACACCTTGGCAAGGAAAGATGGCTGGCAGACAAAGCTGGCAGGCTGATTATACTGTTTTCCTACGCTGAGCTCTGTCCCTTCTCAACTGCATGGAACATTTGGCTCTGCATTATTTAATAGAATCAGAGAACTGGAAGGGAACACTCTTTGAGCCCAACTCCGATCAGGGTTGGAATCCAACTGGCAGATCGTTGCCTAGCTTGACGAGTTTGAAGATCACCCCACTGGTTTCTCCATCCATTCTGCTGTCAAACTGTCTTGGAGAGCTTTAGCCGAGATTCAGTTGGACTTTGCCTTCCTGTATGTCCATTGTTGCATGGCTGCACCTCTGGGATGAGACAAAAGGTCTTGACCTTCTTGAGTGTGACATGTTTACGTGAGGCATTTGAAGTCTTGAGATTTCAAAATTCAGGATATTCTACAAGATAACTAGAAGTTAGAAGAGAAAGGTAGTTATCCCTTCTTCTTCTCCTCCTCTTCTTCTTCTTCTTTTCCTCCTCCTCCTTCTCTCTCCTCCTCCTCCTCCTCCTCCTCCTCCTCCTCCTCTTCTTCTTCTTCTTCTTCTTCTTCTTCTTCTTCTCCTCCTCCTCCTCCTCCTCCTCCTCCTCCTCTTCTTCTTCTTCTTCTTCTTCTTCTTCTTCTTCTTCTCCTCCTCCTCCTCCTCCTCTTCCTCTTCCTCTTCCTCTTCCTCTTCCTCTTCCTCTTCCTCTTCTTCTTCTTCTTCTTCTTCTTCTTCTTCTTCCTCTTCCTCTTCTTCTTTCTCTTTTCCTCCTTTCCTTCTCTTCCTCCTCCTCCTCCTCCTTTCCTCCCCACAGTGAGGGAAGTGCTACTAATAGCGCTACTCCTCCTTTCCTTCGATATTTCCAGCTTCATATTCCATTTCATAGTGAAGACTTTCATCAACAGAATCGCAAGGAGTGTTTTTACATATTCCTGGCCAATAATTTGAAAAAAAAAAAGAGATAGATTTACAAAACAACTGCTTTCTTGTTATATTTCTTTTTCTTTTGGTTTCTTTTTCTGAAAAGGAAAATGAGACATAAACAGCAAGAGCCCTTCAGCATGGATCCAAGTGTTTAAAAAAATCCCAAGAATGAAATAAATTCAGAAATCTAACATAGATTCACTGGAGAGGCTGACATGCTCTAAATCTGGTAAAGAAAAGGTGGCCGCTTCAGATTTGTTAATTATGATGCAATTTATAATGCTTCTGACAGGTCCCAACTGCTGTAAAACGTTCCTGAAAGAAGTTGCCATGTTTATTCCTTAGCTCAACTCTGGCACCAGGGCGAGGGAGCGTCGAAGGGGACAAATTGACATCTTAAAATTCTTTTTACCGAAAGCAGGAAGCTGAAAGGTGACATTTAACACACGTTTGATTTGAAAATTGTTTGTAATCCTTGCGCATCAAATGCCAGCCGGAGAAGGAGACGGGCAGAAAATAAGCAGTTGTTCAAGTTTACCTCAGAAATATCAGCCGTCAAAAGCAGTACTGAGGAGAGGTGTCGCTAGCCTTGCAAAAAGGGAGGGGGAAAAAAGGAACATGTATGGATCGCAAAGGCCTGGCTCTGGCATGGGAAAGCCTTCACCACCCATCACTCAAAATGCTTATGGCACTGTTGCTTAGAGGTGCAGCTAACAGCTTGCCTGAAGAAGGCCCCAAGTTTAAATCTCGGGATCCCAACTCATAGAGCTCCCAGAGCATCGAACTACTCAAAGAAGTAGGGCAAGGTCGGACGTTGTGGAGAGACCTGGCCCATAGGATCGCCAAGAGCTGGACACAACTGAATGGATAACGTCATCATCACCAACATCATCATCAAAGATGATCAGGGGACTGGAGGCTAAAACATATGAAGAATGGTGGCAGGAATTGGGTATGTCTAGTTCAATGAACAGAAGGACCAGGGGCTGCCACAAAGAAGAGGGGATTGATGCATTCTCCAGAGCTAAAACATATGAAGAATGGTTTCTGGAATTGGGTATGATTAGGTCAATGAAGAGAAGGACCAGGGGGTGACATGATAGCACTCTTCCAATATCTCAGGAGATGCCACAAAGAAGAGGGGGTCAAGCTATTCTCCAAAGCACCTGAAGACAGGACAAGAAGCAACGGATGGAAACTAATGAAGGAGAGAAGCAACCTGGAATGAAGGAGAAACTTCCTAACAGGGAGGACAATTAACCAGTGGAACGGCTGGCCTTCAGAAATCGTGGGCGCTCCATCACTGGAGGTTTTTAAGAAGAGACTGGACAGTCACTTGTCTGAGATGGTATAGGTTCTCTTGCTTGAGCAGGGGGCTGGACCAAAAGACCTCCACGGTCCCTTCCAGCTTCTATTCTGTTCTGTTCTGTTCTGTTCTGTTCTATTCTATTCTATTCTATTCTATTCTATTCTATTCTATTCTATTCTATTCTACTCTACTCTACACTACTCTACTCTACTCTACTCTACTCTACTCTACTCTACTCTATTCTACTCTACTCTACTCTATTCTATTCTAAAACATTATCTGGAGAGGACCTTCTATCTTCTCCGCCGTGATCAAAACTTCCCATCCTGGCCTGTCAAGATGCAAGAATTACTTCAGCCCCGCTGAGTCTCTTGCTTAGATCATAATTGCACTGACTGCAATTATAGCCTTTCTGTTAATATCTGACCAGCAAAGAGCTGAGCACTTCCCTTCTCTTCTGAAATCCCCACTTCCCTCACCTTTCTAAATGTCGAATTATTTTACAGTTGATCGTCTTCTGGATTCTCCGACCTTTAGAAGCCAAACCTGCTGCGCCGGTTGAATTTTTAATCAGTTTATCTCTCTTTCACGCCCTCCACTCCCCAGCACCTCCCTTCCACTCCAGATGGAAATGTCAGAGTCCTAGTACAGAATTACTCAGGGCCGGATGACGGGCGATGACGGCGCTGAAGTTCAGTGTCTGAAGTCACTGAGGCGCAGGGTGCCGCCTGTGTTAGCAGAGGCAAGTTGTGAGCGATGAAAATGAGACACCTCGTGGCAAAGGGAGAACAGATATTTTTCAGTAGGCTTCGGAGAGAAGTCTCTGCAAATCTCCTGTCCGTTTCAACCCAAGACCTCTGGCCTTATTAAAGTCTTGTCTCCGGGATTTGTAATGACTGGAAAAGAAATAACTGCAAAGGCTATCAAAGACTACATGATACTTCGTTTCAAATATAATGAAGTGAAGAACAAGAGTAGAAGAGAATGGATGTGGTTCAGGGTTGGATTCTGGAGTCCTTGCTGCTCCCCGAGCATGGTTGCTTGCTTGCAGACGTTTCATTATGCAACTAGGGAACATCATCAGTGCTAGAAGGGAGGAGGAGGAGGAGGAGGAGGAGGAGGAGGAGGAGGAGAAGAGGAGGAAAAGGAGAGGAGATGGAGGCAGAGGAGGAGAAGTGGAGGACGCCATGGGAGGAGGAGGAGGAGGAGGAGGAGGAGGAGGAGGAGGAGGAGGAGGAGAAGAAGAAGGAGAAGGAGAAGGAGAAGGAGAAGGAGAAGGAGAAGGAGAAGAAGAAGAAGAAGCTACAAACAAGCTACAAACATTGCAATAAATCAGGGGTCTTCAAACTTGGCCCTTTTATGACTTGTGGACATCAACTCCCAGAATTCCTCAGCCAGGCAGGCTGGCTGAGGAATTCTGGGAGTTGGTCCACATCATAAAAGGGCCAAGTTTGAAGACCCCTGCAATAAATAAACACATTGACCAATTGAGAAGCTGGAAGGAATTGACTTCTCCATAATCTTTTCAGCCGGGCAGTCTAGTTCTTATCTTGTGACCAGCATTCACAGTTTAATTGAGCATGTGGCAGAGTGGTGGGCTACACGGGAAGGCTGAAAACACCGTCTAGAAGGAGACAATGGCCACCATCCCAATCATCTCCAGAAGACAACCCAACTCAACTCAAAAGATGACTTGGCGTTTATGATCGCTTCTCTCCTCCGGCCTGATTGGAGAAAGGGGAATGTTTGGAATCAGAAGGCCAAATTGTGTAAAATAATAACAAGAAGGGGAAAAAAAGAATTTCCTATTTCTGACTTAATTTTTCCTTTGGGGAATAGAGAGATTTCTGGAAGCTAGTTTGGAAACGAATTCCCGATTATTGTCTTAGCTACAAATGCTGGCTTTTGTGGGCTATGAGGAAAAAAAAAAACCCTTCTCATTCAAACTATCTCTGCTGGCTTGCTGAGTTGCCATGACGACATTGTCACCTTTATAACCACAAAGCCACAGGAGGAAAGTCCAACCTGATTCCATCCTCTTTGTCTACCAAACCATCTTATCTCATCTTATCTGCATTAAAGGCTCATCCACCTGAGCGTGGATTCCATTCCAAGCTCATGTTGATAGTCGCTTCTGAAAAGAAGAAGCTGCCTGCGGCTAAACCAACATCTGGATTCTCTGAGATCTCGTGAAATAAAGTAGTACACCTTTACTTAAACCCACTAGAAAAAGTGCAGAGAAGAGTAACAAAGATTAGGGGACTGGAGGCTAAAACGTATGAAGGACGGTTGGACAACCATTTCCTGCCTGGCAGGGGGGTTGGACTAGAAGACCTCCAAGGTCCCTTCCAACTCTGTTATTCTATTCTATTCTATTCTATTCTATTCTATTCTATTCTATTCTATTCTATTCTATTCTATTCTACTCTACTCTATTCCTTATTCTACTTTATTCCCCCTTCCCTTCCCTTCCCCTCCCCTTCCCCTCCCTTCCCTTCCCTTCCCTTCCCTTCTCTTCTCTTCTCTTCTCTTCTCTTCCATATTCCATATTCTATTCCGTTCTGTTCCAGTCCAGTCCAGTCCAGTTTAGTCTAGTCTACTAAATTTAACAGACTTGATGAATGAGAGAAGAGAAAAGGAAAGAAGGAAGAAGAAGAAGAAAAGAAGATGATGGTAAAGAAGAAGAAGAAGAAGATGATGGTAAAGAAGAAGAAGAAGAAGAAGAAGAAGAAGAAGAAGAAGAAGAAGAAGAAGAAGAAGAAGAGGAAGAGGAAGAGGAAGAGGAAGAGGAAGAGGAAGAGGAAGAAGAAGAAGAAGAAGAAGAAGAAGAAGAAGAAGAAGAAGAAGAAGAAGAAGAAGAAGAAGAAGAAGAAGAAGAAGAAGAAGAAGAAGAAGAAGAAGAAGAAGAAGAAGAAGTAGTAGTTTCTTTTGAGTCCTGATGATCTCATGGACAGTTTTCTGGAAGCATTTTTTAAAATTATTATTATTTTTTATTTTTGAAAGAAGAGATCTGCCAGTTTCCTCCTTGAGGGTTCCAACTTAGCTTACACTTTGCAAACTAGCTTAGAAGCTTATGCGCTTAGCTTATAATTTTGGGAAGAAGATCTAAGCCAGCCTTAGATGACATAAGCCCCCTGTCCACCTCTAGAGTGATGTCCTTCCTCTCTTCTCCCCTGCCTCCTTTCTCTCTCTCCTTTCTTCCCCACCTCTCTTCTGTTCTAAACTTGGAAAACACCAATCCCACTTGTGACAGCACAAAAATTGAAAGCCACAAGTCAGCAGCCACCCGGGGTCTTGCTGTCTTCAAACCAAATAAAACACCACGAGAAGCAGCCACTGACATGAAAAGAGAAACTTCTCATAGACTGGGTGCAGAACTCTTTGGCTGCAGAGCCATTCCTGCAGAGACAGCAAGCTGCTCATTCTTATTTATTTCACACGTATTCCCAAATATTGGCTGACGGCAAGAGGAACTTCTTGGCGGATCCTGTGACTGAATTTCTAGGGAGAGCAAAGCAGAGGAAAAAAAAAAGTCATTTAAGCCACTGGCTGATTATTTAATGTCTGGAAGGACTGAGGCAATTCATCCAAAGCTGCTGGTTTCCATTTTTGCTTCTTCCCCAAATTTCTTCACCGCCGAGACCTGAGCAATTCTGCCAGCAGATGGCATTGAAGGTGGCTGTCAAGAGATAGTGTTCCATGGAAGCACATCTTGGAAACGTAACTGAAAAATATAACTGAAAAAGAAGGGGGGAATGAAGCCGACAAATCTAGATGAGCACTTGGGATACCTCCATTTTGGAAGCAAGCAAAACACCCCAATGACCAAGGTCTACTTTTCCATACCATGTAGAGTAGACAGACCAAAAAAGAAGTCAGATGAATCTTCCTTACTAAGCTTCAATTTGACTTAGCTTGCTCTCCCTGTTGCACCTACTCATTGAACCCTTCAAAATCTCTTGAATCAGATCCTGCCTCCCTCCAGGCAAGCTGAAGAGACTTTTAGATGTGAAGGAACATGTCCTTTTCCAGTTTTACTTGACCACATATACTGTTCAAAAGGGGAAGGAGATTTCCCCCCCCCCACACACACACACTGGGATGCCAAGGACAGCTCCTCAAAACAGCTGGTGACATCCATTGAGTTCAACCAAAGTATCTCATCCAGAGAGATACTATAGAGATATTATGAGCATCTAGAGAGATTGATCCTGTAAGCCTTTATCAAAGTGGGCATCTTCCTCTCTCCTTCTGGGCTTGTCCATTCTTGTAGGAGATGAGCAAGCTGAGCTGGAAGGTAGGGTTAAATGCGTCATCAGTTTGGAATCATTGTGCAGTCCCAAGAGACCCAATCCAGTTCCCTGTGAATTCCATTGATGCTTATCTAGTGCTAATTTCACGTTGACCTTTAGTTGGCCAGATTCTTGGGTATAGGTAGCAATAATAACATCTTCAATGATTAGAACTTAAGGAACGTTCCTGGTTTTTTTTTGTGTCTGACAATTCTGTTGCATCTTTTTACTGCCTTGCTCCTGACCCTCTTTTTAAGGGGAAATACCAAAATGAGGACTTTGGATCTTCAGAATGCAAGGGAGGTATCCTGCCAAAGTATCATAGTCTTTCTCTGTGACAAAAAGACCAGATGTCAATGAAGGTTCTCTGTCATCCAGATCACGATGGTCCCAAAGGTGCTTTTTCAAAAGACAACTGGACTTCCTTTATTTTCCCTTGAAGACATTTTGCTTCTCATCCAAGAAGCTTCTTCTCATCCAAGCTTCTTCAGTCCTCATCCAAGCTTCTTCAATCCTCATCCTGCTTCAGTCAGAACTGAAGAAGCTTCTTGGATGAGAAGTGAAACGTCTTCAAGGAAAAATAATGAAAGTCTTGAAAATGCACCTTTGGGACAAAAAATGCTAGATAATTTCCAGAGAACCAATGAACATGTTACCTTTCCGTCTCACCCCAGCTGTTGCCCTAAGTATGTAAGTCAGTTATGGTGTTACGTTCGTTCTCCCCTCTTCCTCCCTTTACTGCCCCCTCCCCTCTCTGACAGAATGGAATCAAATTAAAGCCCAATTTCCCAGCTTTATGGCCGATTATTTATACCACTTGAGCGGCAAAGTGTTGTTTTATAGAGTGCTGAAGCTGCCATCATTGGGATAGACTTTGCCATAAATGTCTCCAAGTACATCAAACATAATGTCCAGATGTCACGAAGGAAAAGCCCAAAGATTACTCTCAATTATTTCATACAGTCGGTTTTATTGTCTGATGGTAATAAACCATCCCTGCCCGAAGTTGTCTCAAAATCAATAGTTTGCATTAAAAGTAATGAAAAGTGGTTATTAATCCTACTTAGCACTTCTATTTTACTCCCACCAGGGCAGCCTTGGAAAAAAGGAGGAGAAGGCAGCAATTATTCACTTCCAATCAATAGAAATGTTTGCAAAGGGTCCTCTGTGCATCACCGTTGCAGCTGCTGTGCGAGTTAACGACAGCAGGAAATCATAAGTCAGATCTGGTGAGACTTCCTTTCCAAGACACAACCCTGGCAAGTGGACTCATGGGTTGCAAAGGAGAACAACCAATGTAGTTGATCACACTGCAGGTATATGGGGCAAAGCTCAACAAACGTTTCCCTTAGCAACAGAAATTTTGGGCTCAGCTGTGGTCGTAAGTCGAGAACCGCTTGTATCAGGTTCCTACGTCTGTTTCTAAAGTTAATATAGTCCCTGTTTTATTTTTCAACTTGTTGGTCTGGAATTGCCTTTATGCTCTAATGGAGCCTTTAGTTATTTTGGGTTTTTCTATGGAGAGCAAAGTGGTGGGAGAATAAATTGTTCCTATAACCTGGGAGGGGAGGGGATGGGCAAAGCAGGAAATGGTTTACAGATCTCCTATATTTAAGACCAAATGTTTCTGAGTTGCAAAGATGCATCATGGCTAACAAAATTTCTAGGAGTTCTTAGTAATTGGGAACATGTAGGAGAAGAGTAGGCAGAGTCAAGAGAGGAATCAGCTTAGAATCATTACGTTGCCACAAATGGCAACTCCTTTTGAATTTTGTTGACTCTTATCCAGTGCCAATTTAGTACTGAATGTTAGTTGACTAAATTCTTCTGTACAGGTTTATAAATCTTCTTAGTTGCAACTTAATATACGGTCCTGGTTCTTTGTGCCTGGTCAAAGGCTGAACAAATCATGGACAAGAAGACAATTCTCATCTCTGGAATTAGCTGGCTAGCTAATTTCCATGCTTTTTTTTTACATATATAATGGCTCCACCAACTAAGTTTTAGGTTCTTTTCCATTCCATCCTCAATTCTTCTATTTTTTTTTAACCCGACGTCCCTAATTTCGCAATAAAAATGTAATAATTGTACAGAAAAAGAGCTTCTAAAGGACCGAAAATTGGATGGTCCATCAATCCCTCCAGGGAATAGACATCTATTTCGATCAGATCTCTTGCAATCTGAAATCCCCAGTGGCCCCATTTCTGCCTTTAAACTTCTTTTAATCAAAATTCCCGAGCTTTTATCAGTGCCCAGCTCGTTGGATAGATTTATTCTGTCTTTGATACAATGTCACCCTAATGACAAGGAACACAGCGGCACATTAATTCAAAGGATGATAAACATCAGGTTGCGCGCATGCTTGTTGAAAGAGAGATTGCTGTAATAATAGGCGGAGGGTGGGGGTGGGGGGAGGACAGTTGGCTCAGAAATTTCCACAGGGGATGTGTAATACAACTTTGCCATAACAAGACAGGGAGCAAATGCTTATTAGGTAGGGTTAAAGAGCCAGGGATGGTTTGTTTTAATAAAGTCTACCACGTCTTGATTGTCAGGAACAGTTGAGGTTAAATGCTTTAGGAGATGCAGCCATGGAAAGTAAATAAGAATGAGGGGTCCTTGGTGCTCTCTGAGCTTGGTTGTTTTCTTGCAGACATTTCTTTACCCACACTAGGTAACATCATTAGGAGTAGAAGAGAGTGGGGATTGCAAGGGGGAGGAGGAGGAGGAGGAGGAAGAGGAGGAGGAAGACGACTATGGGGTCCTTTGTACTCTCTGAACTTGATTGTTTTCTTGCAGACATTTCATTACCCAGCTAGATAACATCATCAGTGCTAGAAGGGAGTGGGGTTTGCAAGGAGGAGGAAGAGAAGGAGGAGGAGAGGAAGGAGAGAGGAGAATGAATGGAAAAGAGGAAGAGAATTGTGGGGTCTTTGGTGCTTCAGCTAGGTGGCTTTCTTGCAAACGTTTCATGACCCACACTAGGTAACATCATCAGTGCTAGAAGCAAGCATAGCTTGAAGGGAGGAGGAGGAGGAGGAGGAGGAGGAGGAAGAGGAGGAGGAGGAGGAGGAGGAAGACTGAGTGGTTCTTGATGCTCTCTGAGCTTGGTGGCTTTCTTGCAGACGTTCCATTACCAAACTGGGCAACATCATCAGTGCTAGAAGGGAGCAGAATTTGCTCTTGTTAACTTCACACTCTTCTAGAACTGAAGATACTGCTAGTAGGGAATGTGGTTTGCTCTCTTTCAATTTACAAGGGGCTTGCCCTCTCAGTCTTGGTGGGAATGTTCTTGGTGGTTCCTCATCCCCTTCTAGCACTGATGATGTATCCTAGTCAGGTAATGAAACATCTCCAAGAAAACCACCAAGCTCAGAGAGCACCAAGGACCCCACAGTCCTCCTCCTGCTCCTCATCCTCATCCTCTCTGCAAATCCCACTCCCTTCTAGCACTGATGATGCTATCTAGTTGGGTAAAGAAATGTCTGCAAGAAAACCACCAAGCTCAGAGAGCACCAAGAACCCCACAGTCCTCCTCCTCCTCCACCACCACCACCATCATTCCACAAACCCCCTTCTAGCACTAATGATATCACCTAGTTGGGTAATGAAACATCTGAAAGAAAGCCACCAAGCTCAGAGAGCACCAAGGACTCTACCCTCCTCCTCCTCCTCCTCTTCCTCCTCCTCTCCCCCCCCCCCCACAAATCCTCTTCCCTACTAGCACTGATGATGCTCCCTAGATGGGTAACGAAACATCTGCAAGAAAACAACCAGGCTCCAGAGAGCACCGAGGCTCCTTCATTTCCACCCTGAGGGACAAATATTCTCCTTTATTGGTTAACAAGAATTCAGGTTATCAAGACCCTCTTTCAGGGAAGAATAGGTTTTCACTGAAATCATACAAATGTGGATCCTGTTACAGTTCAATAACCCAAAGAACAGGGGGTGAGCTTTCATGATTCCTCCCCGGTACTTTCTTACAACCATCTTTTAAGGCCGATCAATATCATTTCTCCCTCTCTGTTCGCCTGTGGTTTGTTAGGCTGTTCCATCAGATACAGCAAGACCATTGCTTCAGCCGACCGATCATTCCATTTTTATTTTTTCCCCACCCTCACTACTCTTTCATTTCTGCCAGCGACTGCTTTTCAAGCGGCTGGGTGCAATCTGTTTGGCTCTTTTAGGGATATCATTTATAATCTCTTCTATTGTTTTTACAGTATTTGAAAGTCTCTTAGTGGACTGCATCGGTGAAAAGAAGAATGGCCTGGCAAGGAGACATCCATCAGGGACTGTTTTGTTTTTTGTTTTCTATTTGCCAAGCTCGTGACGGTCCAGTATTTTGTCATGTACAGTACAAAAGATGAAAATCGTAAGGGGGGGGGAGGAGAAGAAGGCGTTCGATTTGCAAGCCGTAAAGATCAACAAGGTTCAATCAGGAATTCAATCTAGAATAACTGTCTGGTCTCTTGTCTGTGGCTGGGAAGAAGTGGAATTTAAGCTTCATAAGGGAATTCCAGGATAGAATAGAATAGAATAGAACAGAATAGAATTAAGGAATGGAATAGAATAGAATAGAATAGAATAGAATAGAATAGAATAGAATAGAATAGAATAGAATAGAATATAGAATATAGAATATAGAATATAGAATATAGAATATAGAATATAGAATAGAACAGAACAGAATAGAATAAGGAATGGAATAAAACAAGGAATGGAATAGAATAGAGTAGAGTAGAGTAGAATATAGAATATAGAATATAGAATATAGAATAGAATAGAATAGAATAGAATAGAATAGAATAGAATAGAATAGAATAGAATAGAGGATTTACAGGTGGCTGTTCCTTATAAGCTGAGTTGACAAGATCAGAAATGAGGTGATAAGCCGCCTGGGAAAGCCAAGGGAAATCATCAAAACAATTAAAAAATGAATGTTAGAATACTCCGGACAGGTGATGCGACACCCAGAAAAATACGGCATGCTCCATTTAATCCTCCAGGGAAAGATCAAAGGCAAACAAGGTCCAGGCAGAAGAATAACATCGTGGCTTCAACATCAAAGGGACAGGCTTGGACAAAACTCAGTAGCACTTTCTCGTGCGGCTGCTGATAAAAACAGGATCGCCAACATGATCGCCAATGTCCGATAACGGATACCGCATAAGAAGAAGAAGAAGAAAGCATTCTGGAGAATTCAAAAGCCGGCCTGTTCTTTTTTCTTCTTCCTTCTTTTTTTTGGTGCTTCTCCTGATGTGCAATCCAATTATGATTCTGGATCTTTTCAAGCTTGGTATCCTTGGTGGCAGAACTAGAAAAACCTCACTCTCGGAAGGTTTCAGCCTTCTGTGTGCGCAACAAAAACCAGGTCAGTCTAATTTGAGCGCCTAGCTATAGATTTCAGCAGCAATTCCATTTGGGCACCCCTGCTCGCCTGCCTTTTCTGATCCAGCCAGAAATAGAATTCAGATCAATAGACTTTTTTTTTTCCTTTCTTTCTTACACTCGGGATGAAGGCAGCAAGAAGGAACTAAATAGGACAGACCGAGCTGCGAATGAAGAGTCGAAGGGGAGGAACAACAGTTTATATGTAAGAAAAGCAAAATGACAGGACAGGCATAGCTAACAGCTCTCTTCATTTTCCTCTGATTTGAGTGAAAGAGGTCTTGGAACACGCTGGCTGCATTCACACAACCTGCTGGCTACCTTCACGCAAACAGGGTTAATTAGAGAAAGCAGCTTGCTGAGCTTCATTAATGTTAACCTTGATTAGATTCGGAGGGCTTATTCTGTTGCGTCAAGGCGGTCTGTTTCTTTCTTTCTTTCTTTCTTTCTTTCTTTCTTTCTTTCTTTCTTTCTTTCTTTCTTTCTTTCTTTTTCTCCTACACGTTTAATTCAGCTTGTTTTTATCGAAACCAGCAATAGTAAACCATTTGGGGGTGGCTGATAAACTTTAAAGGATGTGAAACATGGCATGGGAGCTATAAGAAAGCAGACCCCATCGTGATTAGGGCCAGTAATATAACACCTGTAGAATCAGAGGGCATGGAAGGGCCCTTAGAGGTCTTCTAGTCCAACCCCATGTCCAGATTAGGAGTCCTTATACCATTCCAGCCAAATGGTTGTCCAGTCTCTTCTTAAAAGCCACCACTGTTGGAGCATTCACAACTTCTGGAAGCAGGTTGTTCCACTGGTTAATTGTTCTCCGTGTCAGGAAATTTCTCCTTAGTTCTAGGTTGCTTCTCTCCTGGATTAGTTTCCATCCGTTGCTTCTTGTCCTGCCTTCAGGCGCTTTGGAGACAAATAGGTGAAGTAATCACTTTTTCAATTTGTCTTAGTCCCTGGGATTGTTGTTCCTACAGGGCAGGTAGAGAGATGTTGACCAGACTGAGAAAGAAGGAGAGTGTTTATGCAGTGTATATTGGAGGAGATTACTCTTTGAGAACTGTATGCAATAAAATCTCATTTTAACGTATGCTGATTAGTGTACATTTAAAGTGACAACAAAGTTATTATCCTACCCTACCCTACCCTACCCTACCCTACCCTACCCTATCCTATCCTATCCTATCCTATCCTATCCCACCCTTTCTACTCTACTCTACTCTACTCTACTCTACTCTACTCTACTCTACTCTACTCTACTCTATACTCTACTCTACTCTGTACTCTACTCTACTCCATTCCATTGTACTCTACTCTACTCTACTCTACTCTATTTTACTCTACTCTACTTTATTTTATTCTTTAAATTTCTTGCTTCCCAAATTCTAAATGTGCTAATTGACCCCAAAGAGTTCAGGGCTTCTTCCAAACCTTCATAGCTCCTGTATCTGCTTTCAAACCTTATGACTGAAAAGTAAAATGAATGAAATTGCATCTAAGATTAAGCTTCGGTATTTCCAGATATAAACACCGAGTACGTTCCCTTTAAAAGTGGGATGAGTTGAGTGGAGAGAAAGGGAGAGGGAGAGGAGAGGAGAGAGGAAAAAAGGAGGAGAGGAGAGGAAAAGAGGAGGAGAAGGGAGAGAAAGAGAGAAGAGGAGAGGAGACAGAGAGAGAGATAGAGAACTTCTCTTTCCATTGTTGCTGAGATGTTAACACGGTGACCGGATTTTGCCCAACTATCCTAAAATGGGTAAGGAAGAGAAAGAGATACAGCTTGTTTCAACAACTCTCAATGCAACAACAATGAAAGGGGGTATCCTTTTCCAGTTCGTCATAGTCCTCAAATCGCATTCTGACAGTATCTGAAATTAAAATCAAAGCTGACATACGGACAGTGGCAGAAACGAATTACACCTGAGCCAAGTGCAGGGAGAACGCTTTGCTAATTCTCTCCTTGCTTCAAATAAGGTACATTTCAAATAAGGGAAAATGAGAGGGATAATTCTCAGAGGCGTCCACTTTGCCAAGACTTAGTCCCTGGGTGATAAAATAAGAGGAGCCCTGAGCCCCTTCCCAAGAGCTGAAAAGAAAGAGCGACGGAGGGCGACGCAAGGGCAATTTTTCAGCTTGGCTGCAAATGTTGAGCTACACTTCAGTGATTTCCCCCTTCAATTTTCTTCCTAGGGATATTTCCCCCAACCCTCAGTTGTTGTTGTTTTTAAAAAAAGATTAGGAGGTATCACTGCCACCCTTTCTGTAGCCAGCACAAGCGTTAGACTATGTGGGAACACGTAGATTTCTTACACAATCCCGTTGAATTCAATTTGAAGGCCATTCGGTCAATTGGCTCTTTTGATTTGCAATTTGCAAAAGGAGGAGGGGGGGGTCAAAGCATCAAATGGAATCAAATGCCTCCCAGTCAATGCAAAATGGCTCAGGCCTCATTCAGAAACTCAGAATAGAATAGAATAGAATAGAATAGAATAGAATAGAATAGAATAGAATAGAATAGAATAGAATAAGGATTGGAAGAATAGAATAGAATAGAATAGAATAGAATAGAATAGAATAGAATAGAATAGAATAGAATAGAATAGAATAGAATAGAATAGAGCTGGAAGCAACCTTTGAGGTTTTCTATCTAGTCCAACCCCCTGCTCAGGCAGGAAACCCTACACCATTTCAGACAAATGGCTGTCCAGTCTCTTCTTAAAAATATCCAGTGTTGGAGCATTCATAGCTTCTGGAGGCAGGTTATTCCACTGGTTAATTGTTCTAACTGTCAGGAAATTTCTCCTTAGTTCTAGGTTGCTTCTCTCCTTGATTAGTTTCTGTCCATTGCTTCTTGTCCTGTTTTCTGGGGCTTTGGAGAATAGCTTGACTCCCTCTTCTTTGGGGCAGCCCCTGAGATTTTGGAACCTTGCTATCCTGTCCCCTCTCGTCCTTCTCTTCATTAAACAAGACACACACAATTCCAGCAGCCGTTCCTTATATGTTTTAGCCTCCAGACGTCTAATCATCTTGGTTGCTCTTCTCTGTACTCTTTCTAGAGTCTCAACATCTTTTTTACATTGTGGTGACCAAAATGGGATGTCCTATTCCAAGTGTGGCCTTACCAAGGCATTGTAAAGCAGTATTAACCCTTCACGTGATCTTGATTCTGTCCCTCTGTTAATGCAGCCCAGCACTGAGTTGGCTTTTTTGGCAGCTGCCGCACATGGCTGGCTCATCTTTAAGGGATTGTCCACTAGGACTCCGAGATCCCTCTCACAGTTGCTACTATTGAGCCAGGTACCCCCTATACTATATCTGTGCATCTGGATTTTCTTGCCTATCAGCCGGCTCAGCTCATGCAAGTATCTTTAAAGCTGAGTACCTCATCCTCTATTAAAATCAACAGCTGGAAAGAGGTTCAAATACATTTACTTACCAATGGAGTTTAGCAGAGATGGCTAAATTGATCGTTTTCATCAAAGAAAAGAATGTAAGTACTTTCATTTCTACTTGGAAACAAATCTTCTGGACTTTGTCCTTTTAACTCACATTTAGAATAGAATAGAGCTGGAAGGGACCTTGGAGGTCATCTAGTTCAACGCCCTGCTCAGACAGAAAACCCTGTGCCATTTCAGACAAATGGCTGTCCAGTCTCTTCTTAAAAACTTCCAGTTTCTCCCTCACTTTTCTTTCCCTTTCCCCTCCCCACTGTGTCCTACAATTTACTTTTGTATTTTTGTATTTTATATTATAAGCTATTTTTTTAAAAAAAAATCATTTACTTAAACCTTACTCAAAAACGTTTAGGGAGAAAAGGGAGGCAGGAAATAACAATTACAATTTTTTTCCCTATTGGTCTACATTTGTCCTACATGGAGCAGAGCTATGGGGGGGGGGGAAGTGCACATTTTACGCCCAGATTTTCTGGGTTGCTACCCCACAAGGAGTTTAGTTTTTGGAAGGAAATAGTTGTTTTCCTTTCTTTTCATATCTGTGTTAGGAACACCGGGGCCAATTAAGTAAAATCTCAATTCCGGGCCTCGGATTGATTTGGAAAACGGTTCTTGTTTGGTTCAGAAAGTTGATCCAGATAGATTTTGAGGTGGAAAGCCAATAGCTGAGTTGGATCGATGAACTTCAGGTTTCACAAATGATTGGGGGGGGGGGGAGAAGATGGTTTGCTTTGCCTGACATATGTCCAAGAGATTCAATTCAACGTGATGGATCGCTTTCTGGGTTTGGTTTGTAAAAGCAGTTCTGTTCAGGGATGGGATTAAAATAAACTTCTGGTCTATTTGGGTAGTGCTACTCTTAAGAATGGAGGCCTTTGAACTCTGGTGCTGGAGAAGACTTCTGCGAGTCCCTTGGAGTGCAAGGCGATCCAACCGGTCAGTCCAAGAGGAGATCAACCCCGACTGCTCTTTAGAAGGCCAGATCCTGAAGTTGAAACTCAACTTCAGCCACCTAATGAGAAGGAAGGACTCACTGGAGAAGGGCCTAAACCTGGGAAAGATTGAGGGCAATAGAAGAAGGGGACGACAGAGAATGAGGTGGTCACTGAAGCAGCAGGCCTGAGCTTCAATGGACTCCATAAGATGGTAGAGGACAGGAAGGCCTGGAGGAACATTGTCCATGGGGTTGCGATGGGTCGGGCACGACTTCGCAACTAACAACAACAACTCTTAGTCCCCAAAGGCGCTTTTTCAAAAGGCAACCGGGATTTGTTTGTTCCCTAAATACATTTCACTTCTCATCCAAGAAGCTTCTTCAGTTCTGATCGAAGGATAGAAGATGTCTTCCATTCTTCGATCAGAACTGAAGAAGCTTCTTGGGTGAGAGGCAAAATGTCTTCAAGGAAACACAAAGTCCAGTTGCCTTCTGAAGAACTGAGGAAGCTTTTTGGATGAGAAGTGAAACATTTTCAAGGGAAAAAAGTACCTTTGGGACAACCATGGTCTGGATGACTGAGAAGCTCCATAGACACCACCCTTAAATTGTTGTTCGTTACTTTAAGTGATCTTCCTTTTGCATTTTATTCAACTGAAGGAGGCAATTTGTCTGATTTCTTGCAATGGGGAAAGAAGGAAGATCCAGGGAGTGCAAGAACAACAACAACAACAAAAAGAATTCGAGGCCTCAGACTGCAATTTACCCCTTCCTTCATTAGTATTACTACCATATAAATGTCTAGTAATTTACCGCTTTTCCTGGTCTTTCTTTTTTTCCTCCCTTGCTCGTTCTTGTAGTCTGTTGCAGAAGAATTGCAGGTTGTCAGGCAGGGGGGCGAGAGGAAGAACGTGCCTTCAAAAAGAATGGTGACAGCAAGGCTGTCTTTGCAACACAATTCAATTTCAGAGCCATTCCAGGCAATAATGGGATGATTCTCAGCAGAACCTAATGAGTAATTCACATTGTAATGCAGGCCTAATTGCTATGGGGAAGGGAGTCGAAATGGATTTTGGAACAGGCTGCCATGCGATCCTCCGCGCTGGATTTGTGAAGTCAGAATCACAGATTTGGAAAGGGGCCTCGGAGGTCTTCTAGTCCAACCCGCTCCTTAGGCAGGAAATTGTCTATCATTTCAGACACACGGCTGTCCAATCTCTTCTTGAAAACCTCCAGTGTTGGAACACCCAAAGCATCTGGAAGCAACTTCCGTTCCACTGGTTAATTGTTCTCCCTGTCAGGAAATTTCTCCTTTGTTTCCAGTTTGCTTCTCTCCTTGGTTAGTTTCCATCCGTTGTTTCTTGTCCTACCTTCAGGGGCTTTGGAGAATAGGTTGACCCCCTCTTCCTGTGACAGCCCCTCAAATGTTGGAGCATTGCTATCATGTCTCCTCTAATCCGTCTCTATGTTAGAACATAGAATGACAGAGTTGGAAGGGACCTTGGAGGTCTTCTAGTCCATCCCTCTGCTCAAGCAGGAGACCCTATCCCATCCCAGACAAATGGTTGTCCAACCTCTTCTTCAAAACCTCCAGTGTTGGAGCACCCACAACTTCTGGAGGCAAGTCGTTCTGGCGATCAATTGTTCTCACTGTCAGGAAATGTCTCCTTAAACTAGCACTGATGATGTTACTTAGTTAGGGCAATGAAACGTCTGCAAGAAAACAAGTGAGCTCAGAGCGCACCAAGGATCCCTCATTTCTCCTTAGTTCTAGGCTGGATCTTTCCTTGATAAGTTTCCATCTATTACTTCTTGTCCTGCTCTCAGGTGCTTTGGAGAATAGGCCGTCCATCTTGGTGAGAGCCCCTCAAAATGTTGGAAGATTGCAACTCTGTCAACCTTAGTCCTTCTCTTCATTGGACTAGACATAGCCAGTTCCTGCAATTCTTCGTATGTTTTGCCCTCCAGTCTCCACTCCACTCCAGTCGCGGAACAATAGGCTGCTTCGAGCTGCAGTATCACATAAATCTACTCCCAACTCATCCTTTGCCGGAGTTGGCTCTCTCGAGCAGATGCCCTTTGCTTAGACGCGGAGAACAAATCTTTTATAAGACTGATACAGTCAGCCCATTAAGGCCAATCTGGTTGGGCGAGTCCAGCAAATTGCAGTCATAGAATCAGAGAGTTGGAAGAGATGGAATCCAAGCCTAAAATTAGGGTAATTAGGCTGTCCGTGAAATCTGGAAAAGGATGGTCCTTTTGTCGGCGCAGAGGACGGCAGCCTCCGGGATTCAGTTCTGACCTGCTTTTCTGCATCGTGCCCATCCACACCCCCAGAATTGTGAAATAAGGTGAACACAATTTAAGAGCCGAGAACTACAAGCACAGAGTTTGCACGCCTGTCTTGAGGGAAGTGCCAGGCGCAAGCAGAACAATTGGCTACCTGCATTAATTTAAATTAACCCATTTTCCTTCTCGTTCCAGCGTCGCCCGGTGGATGGACTTGTAAGCGCTGCCATGGGGTTAAGGATCAAGTCTGGGCTTGAAAAAGGTGGGTGTGATTCAGTATTTGCGTGATGAAGGTCAAATAATAGAGGTGTGGATGAGTTTTCGTCAAACACGAGCTTCATGAGAGAGAGAAGGAAGGAAGGAAGGAAGGAAGGAAGGAAGGAAGGAAGGAAGGAAGGAAGGAAGGAGAGAGAAAGAAGGAGATGGAAATGGAAATGGGAGGGAGGGAGAAAGGGGAAGGGAAGGAAGGAGATGGAAGGGAAGGGAAGGAGGGAGAGGGAAAGAGGGAAGGAAGGAAGGAGGTTGATAATTAAAGGCTTCTTTTCAACTGAATATGCTGTCTGCCTCTAAATAGTTTTACTGGCATGGGATTTCACAGTCTTTGCCAATCTGGATGCTTGTTACGATTGGAATTCTTCCATTCGTTGAAAGGGAAATAATGATTGCAACTCACAATGTTTGAAGTGTGAATTTAGAGGAATATCAGGCTGAAGCAGAAAGGTGTTAATAGGAGCCAACAGAAAGAGAAAAGAAAAGAAATTAGATCTGAGGATTAAAGGCAAGAACTGGATTTGTAGAAAAGGCTTAACTTTCAGCTTTGTCCAACAAAGCACAATGTCGGTGGGCGCATCACACATTTTGTACAATTGAATAAACCCTATTCCAACTTCACACGCTGGCCCAATTTGCAAAATCCACCCAATCAGGGAGCGTCTCCCAAACTACACATTCAAAAATTTCCAATTCAAACCTGGTTGTATCTGCCCAAGTGACTTAGTCTTGACTCGCGCAACCCCACAATTCTCATGGCATGCCTTATTACACTAGAAAAGTCTAGGAAATGTATAAAGAATCACTCAAACGTTGGGGTGGGATGCCTTGAAGAAAGGAAGGCAACGTAGAATTAGCTCTTCGGCTTGTTCCATATCAAGGACAATAATACCGCAGAGTTTTCAGGCTTCTAAGGGGCCAAAATGATATCTGGAGGCCGTTGGCAGCTTAATGGCTGTAGTGGCCTACTCCTGACTTGGACTCTGTCTTGATGGCCACCACATCATTGGGACTGTCCCCATCGATCAACAGCCCTCTTCCCTTCCTCACAAGACTGCATGAACTTTGGAAGATGGATAACCTCTAGAAATGGCAAAGCTTTATCTTATTGTAGGGAGTCAGCACCCGCCTTCAGAGAATGAAATATTTTGGGGAATATTAAAAAGGCAAGACAGAATATTTCCTCTAAAGGAGAAATGGAGAAAGATCTTAATGGAGGCAGAAACGAGCCCCCGTCTCCCTCAAGCAGAAACTGAGGAAGAGGCCACCTTTTAGAAACGCAGATTCGCTAATCCATTCATAAGCAAAGAGCTCCAGATAAGCAACATCATTAGGCAAAAGTGGACAAGATTCTCTCAGACAAACACCTAGGATTTGCATCTCCCCTTCTGCCTACAGAGCCAGCCATGAGAAGGTGTAAAAGAAGGTATAAAAATCCACCCACTCTCAACTCCATTTAGTCAGCTCTCCCAGGACTGCATGCTGGGGTCGGTTCCGCTCATTGTTAAACCTTCTTTTCCAAACAGCCAGCCTCCATTTTATTTCCAGCATCTTAGCCTCCATTTTATTTACTCCCAGCTTGGAACTGGACCTGATGATTTTTCTTTCAACACTATCATCTCGGACTGCATTGCCTCTGATCCACTGCAGGTTGTTTTAGCTAACTCCATATCACGGAGCAATGCTACTCACTTGTCTGAAATGGTCTAGGCTCTCCTGCTTGAGCAGGGGGCTAGACTAGAAGACCTCCAGAAGACCTTCCAGCTCTATTCTGATCGATTCGCTCCGTAACGGGTGGAAAGTGGATTTAATCAGTGGTGGTCTACTTCTTCTCCCCATTCCCTGCCTCTATTTTTTGTGCATTTCTTGGCGATTTAAAAGGTGGCTGGGAGCTAATGAACCTCAGATTGCGAGGCTGTCTCTTTGTGATTTGTCATTTCCCATTTTTCTGGTTGATTAGCACCCAGCCTGGCCGAGAAGTATGAAATAACAAGCGCCGGGGTCTGCTTTGTGAGGTTACATCTTCTTCCTGGAAAAGTGCTGAATCTGCTAGGAGCTGGGTTAGGCTAGCCAGAACTTAAAGAAGAGGGGGGGAAAATGGGAGAAAAGAAAAACCAATGCAATCTTCACACCGTCATTTTCTTTGGAAGAGTTTTCTCCCGTTACTTTATTTCTGCAATGCTGTGTTTTCTCCTGTCCCAGGTCTTCCTCTAGCAGAATTCCATGGCTGGATGAAAACGTCCTGAAAATATCATGGTTCGGATTCTGTAGTTCTTATTCCCTACATGACAGCGTAGGAATGAAATCAAACAAGTGAATGAAAAACATTTGAAGAAAAAGGAGACGCCCACTGCCTTTCTATGTCCCCCTAACTTTAAATGAGTTCCCTTCAGAACCAACTCCAGGCCACTTCCATAATGGTTCGTGCAGTGGATTTGATTTGATTTTAATCTGGATAGCCGAATGCAATGTTTCTCAACCTTGGCTGTTTTAAGACATCTGGACTTCAGCTCCCAGAATTCCAAGCTGGCTGGGGAATTCTGGGAGTTTGAAGTTCAGACATCTTAATGAGAAACGCTGCTCTAATGAAATCAGATATGAGCAACGCTTCCCTTTTAAGTACATTACAGGAGTGGCCAAAACGTATGTATGGTTGTTGATTATTGTAGGCATTGATCTAAGCCATACCTGAGCGATTCATAACATCCACCTTATAGCAATAAAACAGATTTAAAGAAACAATAAATGGAAGTTTCTCAAAGGGAGAGCCAACCTGGAACTAAGGTGGAATTTCCTGATGGGGAGAACAATTAATCCAGGGAACAACTTGGTTCCTGGAGATGAACTGGGTATGTCTAGTCTAATAAAGGTAAGGACTAGGGGTGACGAAATAGTAGTCTTCCAGTATCTCAGGCGTTGCCACAAAGAAGAGGGGGTAAAGCTATTCTCCAAAGCACCTGAAGGCAGGACAAGAGGCAACGGACGGAAACTAACCAAGGAGAGAAGCAACCTGGAATTAAGGAGAAACTTCCTAACGGTGACAGCAATTAACCAATAGAACAGCTTGCCTACAGAGGTTGTGAGTGCTCCAACACTGGATGTTTTCAAGAAGAGACTGGACAGCCGTTTGTCTGAAATGATAGAGGGTTTCCTGTCTGAGCAGGGGGTTGGACTAGAAGACCTCCAAGGTCCCTTCCAACTCTGCTATTCTATTCTATTCTATTCTATTCTATTCTATTCTATTCTATTCTATTCTATTCTATTCTATTCTATTCTCATTCCATTCCATTCCATTCCAGTCTAATGTGCTCCATCACTGGAGGTTTTCAAGAAAAGATTAGACAGCCATTTGTCTGGGATGGTATAAAACCTCCAGCCTTGGATGAGGGGTGGGACTAGAAGACCTTCAAAATTTCTCCCAACCCTAGGATTCTATGACAACCTCAGGAAGCAGATAGACTGGAGAAATCGGATCGTGCCCACCTTAAGCCCTCGTTTTTTCTCCCTGGGGTGTCTCTCATATTCCTCTCCCCACACACACAGATGCACACAAACACATTTCAGGCAGAAAAGATCTGCTGCAGCTGAGAAGTAATTGCTCTTGATCAGCTCAGCCAACTCTCTTGACTCCTGTTTAATCGGTTGTGTTGCGTGAAGGAAGAAAAATAGGGGGCGAAGAGAGAAAACGGCCTAGCTCCTGGGTTCTTCAGGGGCTGAGTAACTTTCCAAGGTGCAATTAAAGGCAACGGGAAGCTTGGATTTACCCCCCTCCCCGCAGTGAGAATCCCAATAGGTGTGATGCATTTTCGGCTGGCAAATACCTAACTCATTTCTCTTCCCCCCCCCTCCACTTCGCTCTTTCGCTCTTCCTCAGGGGCTAGAAACCAGACAGAATCATTTGGTTAAAAACAAAAAAAACAAAAACAAAAAAAAAACCCCACCAACCAGCTATCTGAACTTTAATAGCTTTATTTCTTCTAGCTGCAGGCAACGGGTTCATATGCATTCGAAACAGCGCTTTGAAAGCAAATGTACCATTTTGGAAGCTATTTCACCTGAAATGCAATATCTTTCATCTTCCTTTTTTTCCCCCCCACTCTTCCCTTCCCTTCTCTCTCCTCATGGAGCTAAGAAAACTCATCAATCAGGGGAAGAAGCTCACCTATGCAAGCCGAAAAGAGACGGGAAGAAAATATAGCCACTGGCCCCTAAAACAGTCTGCAGGGGAACATGTTCAGTCATCTGTTTATATATTCGATTTGTATTTCAGTTTTTTCCTCTTGCGCCTTTTCCTCCCATTGGCTGTCAGCGTCACCATCCTAGGAGATCCACTGGTCAGGAAGAGAGAGAGGTTGACCCAATTCACCACCAGGTTAGTTTCTGTGGCTGTGGGAAGATGAGAAGATGGTCCTTCTTAGTTCCAGTCCAAAATCTATGGAGATCCTCAGTCATCCAGGCCATAGTTATCCCAAAGATGCTTTTTCAGGAGGCAACTGGATGTCCTTGTTTTTCTTTGGAGACGTTTCGCTTCTCACCCAAGAAGTTTCAGACTTCTCCAGAGTTTGCTAAGCTGAAGAAGCTTCTTGGAGGAGAAGCGAAATATCTCCAAAGAAAAACAAGAAAGTCCAGTTGCCTCCTGAAAAAGCACCTTTGGGATCCCAGTCCAATACTTTAACCATAATACCACAACAACTGTCTCTTGCGGGGCAGTAAGGAATTAGTTGTCATTAACTGAGGAACAACAACTGGTAGAACTGCCTTCAGAAGTTGTGGGAGCTTCATCGCTGGAAGCTTTCACGAAGAGACTGGACAGCCATCTGTAAGTTCTCCTGCTTGGGCGGGGGATTGGACTTACAAGGTCCCTTCCAACTCTGTTATTCTGTTCTGTTCTATTCTGTTCTGTTCTTCTGTTCTGTTCTGGAAGATGATGTGAAATCTTGCTTCTCTATAAGGCCACCGAAGGGTTTAGAACAAACTTAGAGTGATCCAGACAAGTTTCTTCTTTGGAACGGTGTTTAATCAGGTCAATGGTCCATCTCACAATGGTCGCCCACAATGGTTAACCAGAGGCTTCCAAGGAGCTGGTGTCGTGATTCTGTGCCAGCCTGTGTTCCCAACAGCTGAGTCTGAGGAATCTGAGGAGGAGGTGGAGGAGGCATTTGAAGGGCCATCAGGGTCAGAGGGAGGCTCTGATGAATTATAAGACTCACGATTTGATGCAGAGTCTGGGCCCTCCAGTCATGTTCCTGATGAAGCTCAGCTGTGTGAGGAGAATGAGTCAGACTCGGAGGACTCACCCCTGATGGACATGCTAATTGATGCTCGCACACGCCGGCAATTAGCAAGAGTAAATCAGCAACAGTCAATGCAACAACTCCAGGGAAAAAGGAGAAGGCACTGAGAGGCAACACCTTGGGACTGCTGTATAAAAAGAGGAGGTGTGGGCGTGCTGGTTGCTGAAAGCAAAGTACTTCATGGGATCCTGTTCTGTTCGTCTTGCCTGTGACTACTTTTCTGTTTGCATTGTGTTTCCTGTGGACTATTTCCTTCATTTGGATTGAGTTTGGCTGCTTTTGTTTCTGGACTATTTGGTAGGTTTGTCACCCATATTAAAAGGGGTTTGTTTTGTTTTAAGTCTCCAGCCTATTTTATCAACAGGAGTTTGGTCCTTGTGCCTTTCCTTTAATAAGGACGGCTATAAGCTGGGATAGAACAGTTGGCAAGCAGAGCATGAAGTTATTGTTTGTTCCTCCTCCACCACATTTCTTAGATTCTTAGAAGAACACAACGGACAAGACTTAGAACACCCACGCTCTTGTACAGCACACTTCTCTCCACGTCTCCTACGTTGAAGCTGCGTTTCCACAAGCAAGCTGATAGGTTTCTGCTCAAGAGGCGAAAGGATGAATGGGGCGGACGGTCAAACAGCCATTTCTTTGAAGGGGGCAAGAGATCGGTTGCATCGGCGTAATTGTTCCATCGTGGGGTTGCCCTGGCAACTATAGCCTTCAAGATATAACAATCAAATGGGGAGGGGGGGAAATGAAATGAGAAAATGGGAATGCAGGAGACCAGGCAGCCTTCATTGAGACCAAGTCACAAAATGGGTCCAGCAGAGAAGCATCATTCTGAGCGTAATTTCTTTTCTTTTTTTCTTTTCTTTTATCGTCAGCAACTGATTATGGAACTTCATTGCAAGCCCACTGGTCACCGTGGACCTTCAGTCCTCGGGAATGACACTCTCATTAACCTGATTACGTTTGATCTGCCGCTCTAATTCTACTTGGCGCCAAGCTCGAGTCACGGATGGAATGACTTTTGATGATACGCAACCACGGGCTCCTTTTCTGTAATTTGTGTAAAGCAGAGACGGACCACCAGGAGCCCTTGAGTTGACTGAAATTTTGACATCTTCAACATCTGGAAGTTAGACAAGACCCAGTGTTCTTGATCTTCATGTAACAGTTTCTTTAAATGGAGAGGAACTCCAGAGATAGCAATAGCACTTAGATTTATATAATGCTTCACAGGGCTTCACAGCCCTCTCTAAGCAGTTTACAGAGTCAGCATCTTGCCCCCCCCCCAACAATCTGGGTCCTCATTTTAATGAACTTGGAAGGATGGAAGGAGGAATCAACCTTGAGCCAGTCAGGATCCAACTCCAGTCTGTGGGCAGAGTTTAGCCTGCAATAGTGCATTCTAACCACTGGGAGGGAGGGAGGGACGGAAGGAAGGAAGAGAAAGAAAGGAAAGAAGAAAGAAAGAAAGAAAGAAAGAAAGAAAGAAAGAAAGAAAGAAAGAGAAAGAAAGATGCAATTCTAGCTTTCAATTTCCTAAACATATTTTTCACTTCTAAGATAAAAAGATGGATGGATGGATGGATGGATGGATGGATGGATGGAAGATGGAGAGAGAGAGAGAGAGAGAGAGAATGGACAGACAGAAATTAGATAAATATATCAATAGATTGATATATAGTTGGATGGATGGATGGAGGAGAAAGATAATAAAAGATAGATAGATAGATAGATAGATAGATAGATAGATAGATAGATAGATAGATAGATAGATAAGAGAGAAAGACAATGGACAGACACAAGTCAGATAAATATATCAATAGCTGATACACAGTTGGACAGATGGATGGATGGAAGATAGACCGGAGGATAATAGATGAAATGGATGGAGGGATGGATAGGATGAATAAATAAGCCCAGAAGAAATCCCATCCCAAAAAATAATAGATAGAAGCTTTAAAAGTCAGAGATTAATGTGAATCTACTGTAGTCATTATATGCAGGAACTAGCACTGCATTTTCAAGTATGGAAATGAGGATTTTATACAGCAACTGTGGGAAACCTGCTCAGAGGAAGAAGTCAAAGGGGCAGCTGCACATGTCAACCCACTTGCCTCATTGGAAGCTGCCTTCTTAACTATTCCATCCGAAAGAGCTTTTAGGGCACGATTCTCACCAGACTAGAGTGTCACCCTCTCATCTCTGCTGCCCAGCCTTTCCTCCAAATCAAATTGCTTTCCATCCCTAATTTTGAGGAGCGCCCAGCCAGCATTTCTCACCAGAAATGGAATCCCTGCCTTAACAGGGGTCCCCGAAAACTGGGGAAGGAGCAGAACCCGTGTCTAGCTTGCTTGGAGGGACAGAAAAATCGAGCAAGGGGAGCCGAAGACGTAACAGTACATGGAAATATCTCCTTCCCCAGCTGGAGAAACTGCAAGGCGATCTTAATTTGAATGGTTTGCAGGCTCGGGTGGAGGAAGAAAAGAAGCAGATAGGAAAAAAACCCACCTAATACAGAAGTAAGGCTAGTTATTAAGAAGCATGAAGAGATTCTTTATCTCTAGAGTGGAGGGGGTGAGCGAGTTAAAAAGGAGAGGGTGAGTTGCATTTGGTGTGGTGCAGTTCATGGAAAGCTTGCAGGAGAGAAAATGGCACCTGGAAGATTTTTTTTTTTCCCACTCAACAACCTGTCCTCAGTTGTGCAGTTATGGCTATCAAAGATATAATCCAGACTAGCAAATGTCGAGGTTGCTTCTCTCCCTGGGTGAATTTCCACCCATTGTTTCTCGTCTTGCCTTTTTTGGTGCTTTGGAAAATAGCTTGACCCCTCACCTCTGTAGCCAAAACCCCAAAGAATTTCATGCAATTATTTTCCCGATCGCCCATGTGAATTTCCCCAAATCTTTTTCGGAGAGGCCAAGTGAAATTCAAAGCTATTTCTTTTCCATCAGGCTGGAAGAGAGGCATTTAAATAAATGTGTGCAAAAAAAAAAAAAAAAATCAGCACAAAGACTAAAAGAAAGAGATCCCAAGGGATGCAGTTTGAGTTTCTTTTTTAAATCATCCAAATGAAGGAGAAAAAAAACCCCTCTACCATTCTCTTTATTTTATTTTATTTTTTTGCCAATAATACCATCCATTCATCATCCCAAATTGAAGGTCTAATATCCTGAAACTGTTTTTTTATTGCTTTTCTCATCCTGTTATTTTTGTTTGCTCACATCCATTGTATTTATTTTACTAAAAGCTGCCAGATTTCTCTCTCTCTCTTCCCATTCCTTTTCTCTCTCTCCCTCCTTCCTCCCTCTCCCTCCCTCTCTCTTTCCTCTCCTTCTCTCCCTTCCTCTCTCCCTCCCTCTCTCTTCTATCTCCTTCTCTCTCTTCCCCTCTCTCTCCCTCTCTCTTCTTCTCTCTCTCCTTCTCCCTCCTTCCCTCCCTCCCCCTCCCACACTCCTTTTATCTCTCTCCCTCCTTCTCCCTCCCTCTCCTTCTCTCTCTCCTTCTCCCTCCTTCCCTCCCTCCCTCTCCCACCCTCCCTTTATCTCTCTCTCCCTCCTTCTCCCTCCCTCTCCCTATCCCTCTCCTTCTCTCTCTCCCTCTCTCTTCCCTCTCCTTCTCTCTCTCCTTCTCCCTTCCCTCCCTCTCCCTCCTACCCTCCCTTTATCTCTCTCTCCTCCCTCCCTCTCTCCCTATCCCACCCTTCCTCTCTCCCCCTCCCTCTCTCTCCCCTCTCCTTCTCTCTCTCCTGCCTTCTTCCTCCCTCTCCCCCTCCTTCTCTTCTCTCTCCTTCTGTCTCTTTCTCCCTCCCTCCTCTCTTTTCCCTCTCCTTCTCTCTCTCTCCCTTCTTCTTCCTCCCCCCCCCCTCTCCATTTTCTAATTTTTGGGGTTTGTTGGGTTTGCCTCTGTGGAAGGAAAGGGATTAATAAGGAAATCAAGCACCGATTAACTTCAATGGTGCCCTCTGAGCAGATTTCTTCATTAAAAGCCGTCATGCTTTTTATTACAGTTCTGATGTCCGCGTTCGTCTATGTGCCTTTTAAATAAATTCTCCACTACAGGTTAATTGGCTGCCCTTTGAATTCTCCAGGTATCCTGGGAGTGGGTGACCTGCTGGGTGAGTATTTGTCCCCCGCCCTTACGTGCATCCATGTTGTTATGTTGCTTCTTTTCTATATTTTGAGGTCTTCATTGAGGTCTACGGTTATTTTCTGATGGTTTTCAAGGAAGAAACCAGAAAAAGCACTTTGGGGACAGCCATGACCTGGGTGATTGGACTCTCCATAGACTTTCCGATGATTTGTGATTTAATTAAAAAGGAAAGCAATGAACCATTTTTTTTTAAAAAAAAATGTTTCATGGCACTCAAATCCACCGACTCCGTTAATTGCGTCTTGAGAATAAATATTTTAGAAGTTGCCAAGATGTGGTTAAAGGTCTGATCTCTGTTGTCTTCCTTAGTGGTTCTCTCTCTCTCTCTCTCTCTCTCTCTCTCTCTCTCTCTCTCTCTCTCTCTCTGTCTCTTTCTCTCTCTGTCTCTTTGTCTCTGTCTCTCTGTCTCTCTCTATGGGTCTCTGTCTCTGTCTCTCTCTGTCTCTCTCTGTCTCTCTCCCCTGAAAAATATTTGATTTACAAAACTTGGAACTGCAGACAGGGTTCCAATCTCTTAAAGTCTTTCGCCACTCAGTACGATCCAGGAATACGTTAAATAAAGGCTATCAGTAGATTTTCCGTTTGAGTTCAGAGTGGGTTGGTTTTTTCCTTCCCCCCCCCATCCATTTTAATGTCAGGGATACAAATCTCTCAGCATTGGCAGCTTGTAATCTGGATATCTGTGAGAATCTGTTGCTAAGGCCATAGCAGGGGAAACTGTAATTCCCCCCCCCCCAAAAAGCTTCTAATAGCAGGCTTTTTCACTCGGATTGATAATACCAATCCTTTTATGCTTAAGCCTTCCTTTCTTGGACTTCCAGTTGGTTGGTTATGTATATTTGCGCATGAGAGGCAGACAGAGTACCCACAGGAGAGAGAAGGAAATTAAAACGGTACGTTGATAGGTTTGTGTGCAAACATACAGACACACACGCATCAAAAGAACAACTGGAAACTGATCAAGGAGAGGAGCAACCTGGATTTAAGGAGAAACTTCCTGACAGTGAGGACAATCAACCGGTGGAACAGCTGGCCTCCAAAAATCGTGGGCGCTCCATTGCTGGAGGTTTTCAAGAAGAGACTAGACAATCACCTATCTGAGATGGTGTAGGTTGTCCTGTTTAAGCAGGGGGGCTGGACTAGAAGACCTCCAAGGTCCCTTCCAGCTCTATTCTGTAATAACATCTGCCTATCTCAGATCCTTGAGAATTAAAAATTAAAAAAAAGGCCAAACCCAGTTTGAACAATGACAACCTTGGCCTGGGGGCTTCTTGGTGCTCTCATTTTAAAATAGGAGCAAACGCCACTTCCTTACTAGCACTGATGATGTTGGGGTTTTGGGGGGATCCTTGGTGCTCTCTGAGCTTGGTGGTTTTCTTGCAAACATTTCATTACCCTAACTAGGTAATATGATGTTACCTAGTTAGGGTCATGAAACGTCTTCAAGAAAACCATCAAGGGCCCCTCATTTCAACCCTGAGCTAAAAAGATTCTCCTTTCTTGGTACTGATGATGTTCCCTGGTTGGGTCATGAAACGTCTGCAAGAAAACCACCAAGCTCAGACAGCACCAAGGAGCCCACCGTTCAACCCCGAATGCTATAGGAAGTAAAACCATCTCTCAAGATCACGGGGTCTTCAAACTTGGCTCTTTGATGACTTGTGGACTTCAACTCCCAGAATTCCTGAGCCAAGTTTGAAGACCCCTGCTTGTGGACTTCAACTCCCAGAATTCCTTAGTCAGCGTGTCTGGCTAAGACACGCTGGCTAAGGAATTCTGGTAATTGAAGTCCACAAGTCATCAAAGGGCCAAGTTTGAAGATCCCCGCTTGTGGACTTCAACTCCCAGAATTCCTCAGCCAGCGTGCCTGGCTGAGGAATTTTGGGAATTGAAGTCCACAAGTCATCAAAGGACCAAGTTTCAAGACCCCTGCTCAAGATGGACAGTTCACATCTATCACACCACACTCATTACTTGGGTTTTAGTCTAGGCCCTGGGCTTTGCTCCACAAGAAAGCCCTAAAGCTTCCTGCCCCTCCATTATTTTGATTTTTTTTTTCTGAATTCTTCAAACTTGGAGCTGAAATTGCTTTTCTGCAAACATCTCTGGAGGAGAAGGAGTGGCAGAGAAAGAGTCAAAAGAGGAATCAGCATAGAATCCCTACGTAGCCACAACCGGACTAAGCTGAACCTCCCTTGAATTCCATGCACCTTTGTCTAGCTTCAACCATTAATAAGAAGATTCCTGTGCACAGAAGGAGTAACAGAAGTTGGAAGGAACCTTGGAGATCTTCTAGTCCAGCCCCCTGATCAAGTAGGAGACCCTATAACCTTTCAGACAAGCGGCTGTTCAGTCTCTTCTTAAAAATCTCCAGTGATGGAGCACCCACAACGTCTGGAGCCAACAAAGCAGTTTGGCTAGCCCATCACGTGTGGACCTGATCCTTCACGCCTCCCCTTTTACAGGCACGGTTGCTAAGTCAGAGTAAAGAGACAGCTTCCAGAGAGTAAAATTAAGCTGGGGGAAAAAAAGGAGAGATGCTTCTGTTGTTGTTGTTTTTCTCCTTGGCTGCAGAAGCAGATCCTGGCCAGCCTGCTAAGACACAGACAATAAAAGGCTGGTTGTGCATGAAGGGATTCCCGGCTGATTTGCTTCTAGTCTTTTGCCCAGAATCATTTTTTTCCCCCTGCGGCTTGGTCTCTGGTCCAGGGAAGAAGAGCGGAAAGTAGAGAAGGGCAAGGAAAGTCAGCAGCTGAAGGGTGAGAGGAACAGCTGCAAAAAACTTCCACCAGGTCCATCCTTTGCAAGAGATGTGATGTCCGCACAGGCCTGTTTAAAGTTTCAGGGCACATACCTCTCTCCAAATCTTTCACTCCCTAAAAATGCCTTGGGTTAATTTACTCTGGAAGACGAGGAAGCATCCCAGATGGTGCCATATGTACTCAGCTGGCGGATTTTGCAAATAATTCAGCGTTGACAGGCCCCACCACTTGGGCTCATTAATGTTGTTGCATTTTTATGCCGGTTGAATTTTCCTATAAAAACCCAACGTGTGGAGGGGGGGGTGTTATTGGGGTCTGCCTTCCCTTATAAAACTCTCAGGAAGTTGCCAATCTGCATCTGCCAGCTTTGCAAGGAATTTTATTGGGATATTCTCAGATTTTATTTTTTTAACAGGATGGAGAGGCAACTAACTGTTCAAGACCACCGTTGTTTGTTTATTATTTGTTTATTCATGTCAGAAGCATCACAGTTAAAGGAAGGCAGGCTACAGGACATCAAATTCGAAACATAAAACGCAAGATTAAAATATGTACAAATTGAACAGATCTTGCCTAGTAACTAGCCACAATGACTATGTTCTGCTGCCATGAAGTTAGAATAGAATAGCCTAGAATAGAATGGAATGGAATGGAATGGAATAGAATAGAATAGAATGGAATGGAATGGGATAGGATAGGATAGGATAGGATAGAACAGAACAGAATCTAAGGCTGGATCCTGGGGTGTATAGTTGACTGATTTAATTGTGTGATGTAGACTCAAACACCTATAAGATGAAACACAACTCTTGATTAACCCTAGTAGAGATTAGGATGAGGATGGGTGAGTTGGTAGTAGCCAAAATCTAAAGGAAAAACTACCTGAGCAGGAAATTATGTAGTCATGTTGTTCGCAGGCAACGGGGACTTTCCTATTGCACCTTGTCAATATTTTGTTAAGCCATTGCACACGGTAGTCAGTTTTCAAGACCCAAGACAAACGCTGAGTTGAATGATAATCATGTTTTTTCAAATGTTTCCAACAGAGGGCCTCCACATGTAGCTGAACCAAGTTTCTGTTGCACAAAGAGGTCTGTTTTGTAAAAATACACAACCTTTTTCTTTTAGCACTTTTAACCTTTGCATCTCAGTTTGCAAGATCCAGCTTCCGGGCTTTCCTGTCAGTCAGTGGTTTTGATGGGATTGTTTTTTCCTGGACAGCTTTTAGCTAGGAAGGAGGGTACAATTGGAAAATCTGTGCAGGTAAAGTTCCTGGGCTGAAACAGAGACAGACTATTGATTATTCAGAGAGAGGTAGCTGGAGAATTGGTTGCAAGGAAATACTTGGGGGAGAGAGTGAGAGGGAGAGCGAGAGGGAGGGAGGTTGGGAGGGAGGGAGGAAGAAAGAAAGAAAGAAAAAGGAGAGGAAATAAAGAAAGAGAGAAAGAAAGAGGGAGGGAGGAAGGGAGGAAGGAAGGAAGAAAGAAAGGAAGGAAGGAAGGAAGGAAGGAAGGAAGGAAGGAAGGAAGGAAGGAAGAGGAAGGGAGGGAGGGAGGGAGAGAGAGAGAGAGAGAGAGAGAGAGAGAGAGAGAGCATCTTAAAGACAAAGTCTTACCTCTCATTGACCCAAAGTCAACAGAAGGCAAGGTGCCAGGTCACAGCTAGATGGAATTCCATACAGATTCTACAAAATGATACACAAATCAGGACACCCACAAAGCAGTTAATTACAGAGTGGGTTGTCATTCGTGGGTAGCCAAATTAAGGAACAAGGGATTCTTTCATTCCTTGAACTGAAGTGGTTCTGAAAAAACAGACACCGAGAACTGACCTTCTCACCAGCCCTTGATCTCACCATTTTCTCTCCCCGTTAAGCGGTTGGTAGAGTTCCCTCATTAAACCAGGTTAGCGAGGAACATGCTGAACATCAAGCAAACGGTGGGTTAGAGAGGAAAGTTTCCTTTGCAAAAAAACCAAAAAACAAAAAACCAATACCTTGTGATGTTCTAAGAACCACAGAAGGTGTCAGGGTGACTTTAATACTAGCTGGGTATACACCCCATTGCCCAGCATGTTGGCTTCGCTTAATACTTTGATAAGCTACAGTTTGCTTAGTGGTGCTTCATGGAAGAAGCTACAATCAGATCACTTCATATATCATGCTAAGCCAAAGATTGCAATTCAAGAGAGGGAACCACATGTCACAGTCATTCTGACCCCCCCCAAAAAAAGTAAAGGAATCAATGGTTTAGAGCAGGAATCCTTGAACTCTGCAGCTCATTGACCTCTTCATGAAACTTCAGACTGTTCAATGACCCTCCCCAAAAACATTTATTATATGAAAACGATTTAATAAAGACTATTTTAACTAATAGTACTAGAAACAACAACAGCTGTTGGATAGTCTCGTAAATCCTTTGGGATCAATGTTGACCATTTTGAAGGACCTGGTTTAGGGTGATCTATGGATCTAGTGTCTACGGAGTTTCTCCATCCTCAAGGTCATGGTTGTCCCAAAAGTGTGTTGTTGTTGTTTTCCAAAAGACAACTGGACTTGTTTGTTTTTTTTCCACTTGGAAAACATTTTGCTTCTCATCGAAGAAGCTTCTTCAGTTTCAGCAACTTTTTCTTGGATAGTGACTGAGAATGGAGATCATAAGAAAATAATAATAATAAAGTTGGAAGGGACCTTGGAGGTCATCGAGTCCAACCCCTGCTCAGGCAGGAAACTCTATGCCATTTCGGACAAATGGCTGTCCAGTCTCTTCTTAAAAACTTCCAGCATTGGAGCATCCACCGCTTCTGGAGGCAGGTTGTTCCACTGGTTAATTGTTCTCACTGTCAGGAAATTGCTTCTCTCCTTGGTTAGTTTCCATCTGTTGCTTCTTGTCCTGCCTTCTGTTTCTTTGGAGAATAGCTTGACTCCCTCTTCTTTGGGGCAGCCCCTGAGATATTGGAACACTGCTATCATGTCCCCCCTCGTCCTTCTCTTCATTAAACTAGACATACCCAATTCCAGCAACCGGTCCTTGTATGTTTCAGCCTCCAGCCCCCTGATCATCTTTGCTGTTCATCCCACTAAGATCTAAAAATCTTTATCCAAGAACTAGTGGAATCTGTGCTCCTCAGACCAGCCTGTGGTTCACAGAGCTATTCTTAGCTATATATATATATATGAAATATATTCAAAACTGCCCATTTTAACGTGAGCAGTTAAAATGCAAGATTGACTGCCTGCGTGTTGCTAAGAAAAGAATTACAGCAGTCAAAAAAATAATAATGAAAGGATAAAACAAGGCTCCACTCTGCATAAAATTTGCACTTGATTCTTGTATGTCAACAGAAGCCACTGAAGAAATAGCGGCTGTCGCTGAAGTCTCAGGAGAGACAAACTGCCATCTTCCCAAGACTTTTTTTTTTAACAACATTTTATTAAGATGAGGAATTTTATTTTATTATTTTATTATATAACATTTTATTATAGATGAGGAAAAATAGGAACAATACAGGTATGGTAAAGGGAAGGGTAAAAAGGAAAGGAGGAGGGGAAGGAAAAAGGGGATTAGGGTAAAATAAGGATAGGTACAATCACATATTTCAACAAACAAGCTACTGTCCGGATCAGAATATTATCATATTCAACCATTTTTACCAAAGCCTAAACTATAACATATTAAAAACAATTAGTAAACAAATACGTTGATCTATTAAGTAAACACCACTAATAAAATCTCAAAAACTCCTAACAATCAAAAGTAACAAGACTTTTGATATGATTCCCAATGGCAGCTGTCTTTAATTCTCCATACCTGAGATGAAATTATATTGGAGAAGACAAAGGCGAATTATGGGGGGGGGAATGGGGGAGGGCATTTTTAGAAAATTGTGCGTTTTCAGTTATGCTCAAGAGCATGCCAACTTTTTCCAAGTGGCTCCTTCAAACCCTGTTATTATGTATTTCCATTTTCCCGACCACATCCAGCCTCTCAGTCTCAATTCTATTCTGTTCTGTTCTGTTCTATTCCATCTTCTCTTCTCTTCTCTTCTCTTCTCTTCTCTTCTCTTCTCTTCTCTTCTCTTCTCTTCTCTTCTCCTCTCCTCTCCTCTTCCATCTCATCCCATCCCATCCCATCCCATCCCATCCCATCCCATCCCATCCCATCCCATCCTATTCTATTCTATTCTATTCTATTCTATTCTATTCTATTCTATTCTATTCTATTCTATTCTATTCTATTCTATTCTATTGTCCAGCTCATAAACCTGTGACTCCAGAGGGAGAATTTTATTAAGCAAATTTATATGGCTTCCCAGCTCACATACAGGTGACTCCGGCTGGCTTAAAAATTATTAACATAACTCTTCGCTCACACATCCCTATCTCCTTTAACTTGACCCTTAACCTTTATCTAGCACTGAATGTTATGACCCATGACAGGTTTCTACAAAATAGGTGCTTAACAAAGCCAAAATAAATACATTTGTAAAACTGCAACAGTCAGTTTGAGGGGAAAAAAAAAAAAAGAATGGAATAAAAGCAATCTCCGTGTTATATCGCTAATACCCCAGATCCTTACAATCCAAACTCTACTCTTTAATATTTTCTTTAATTTTAATTAAGGGAAAAGATAAAAGAGGGGGAGGGGGAAAAAACAATAATTTAGCCTCTGAGCCAAGCACCGTTCTGTCAAATGTTAAGCCCAGAGCAAATTTTGACACCCATATAGTCGCAGTCCCCAGGTAGTAGAAGCTGATAATTGAGATTCTGGCAGGAATAGAGATGTTCTAATTAAATTCTGTGTGGTGGTTGTAATTAACCCATTTATTCACTTATTGTCCTCTCTGCTGATAATCCAGGTGGCATTAATAGTACCGTTCTATCACAGTTCTGCTTGGCTAAGGTCATGCATTAAAAGTTAGTCGTTTGAACATCTTGTGAAAAAAAAAAGAAAAAAGAAAAAAGAAAGCTTTTAACATATATTCTAGACTAAGATGAAAGAAGCCTGTCTTTTGTAGCTCAATAAATTATTATTTTATTGCAACATGCAAGGAATTCAATGCCCGGGCAAGTTCCATTAATAACCAGTCAAGCACTGGTCAAAGATATTTTAGAGCAAATCTTTATTAATGCAGACATTTCATTTATGGGAGAAGCTATTAAAAGACAATTCATCTTCATACGTATTTCTTACCCATGGTAATTACAGGAAAAAATATGATTGGCAAATGGCTATTGGGCAACACTGAAATTTAATTAGCATGTATCACAAATTACATTCTTTTATGGAAAGCTGTATGTGTGTACCAACAGACATACACAAATGGGTGATCGTTATTTGAAGAAGGAAAAATACTACTTTTTTTTTAATGATCAAAGGAACACGATGGGATAAACATGTGTAATAACAGAGTTGGATATTTCTCTGTGGTTTAAGTGTAAGAATCTGATGATAAGGAACTGGATCATTGTCCATAAAGCGAGGAGGAGGAGGAGGAGGAGGAGGAGAAGGAGGAGGAGGAGGAAGAAGAAGAGGAAGAAGAAGAAGAAGAAGAAGAAGAAGAAGAAGAAGAAGAAGAAGAAGAAGAAGAAGAAGAAGAAGAAGAAGAAGAAGAAGAAGAAGAAAAGAAGAAGAAGGAAGAAGGTCATTATCTTTGGTTTCTGGTGTATTCCTTGCTTGAAAAGGTTTGTTGTTGTTATGTTGTTAATTGCGAAGTCATGTCCGATCCATCGCGACCCCATGGACAACGTTCCTCCAGGTCTTCCTGTCCTCTACCATCTTCTGGAATCCATTTAAGTTCATACCGACTGCTTCAGTGACTCCATCCACCCACCTCATTCTCTGTTGTCCCCTTCTTCTATTGCCCTCCATCTTGAAAAGGTTCCAGCCCTACAACTTCTCCTTGAAGAAGAAAAAGAAGAAGAAGAAGAAGAAGAAGAAGAAGAAGAAGAAGAAGAAGAAGAAGAAGAAGAAGAAGAAGAAGAAGAAGAAGAAGAAGGAAGAAGAAGAAGAAGAAGAAGAAGGAAGAAGAAGAAGAAGAAGAAGAAGAAGAAGAAGAAGAAGAAGAAGAAGAAGAAGAAGAAGAAGAAGAAGAAGAAGAAGAAGAAGAAGAAGAAGAAGAAGAAAGTCATTATCTTTGGTTTCTGGTGTATTCCTTGCTTGAAAAGGTTGCAGCCCTACAACTCCTCCTTCAATCGTTCAATGGAAAAGACTGTCCTAAATTGTGAGACAAAAAGCAAGGAAGCAGAAGACTGCCAGGAGGACGGGTTTCTTTAGACACTGGAGGGCTTGTTTTATTTCTTAGCATTTGGCCCTGCAACTCCGGCCACCTTTTCAAATAGCGCCAAAGACTTTCACGCGGGATCCGATGCTGCGTTTTCAGGGTGCCATCCCTGTTCTCCTGCACACATCGCTAAACAGGATATCAAGTCACAACAGCTGTTTAGCTACTATAGATGGGAACAGGATCTGAACCCTGAAGTCAGAATTCCCGCCCCCCCCCCCCCGCAGCCTTTCTGCCTATCCAGCAGTTTGATATTTGGAAAGGGCAAACTACTAACAGTAGTTTTACTCCAAGGTGGCCTGCTGCCTCCTGTTTGCCAGCCCTAGGTGGGTTCAGCCCCACGGAAGCAGCAGCTCCGTCACCTTTAGAAATGGTGCATGTATTATAAACTCAGTTGCCTACAAAATGGCCAGGGTAACTCATCCACAATCTTGCCTGAGGCTCATCTCCAAGTTGTGATTGCAAAGTCAATTGTCAAACAGGAATGTGTTGCCAAAGGCGAAACCTAGCAGTAATAGAAAAGTGGGTGGTGGGTAGAGGAGAGAGAGAGAGAGAGAGAGAGAGAGAGAGAGAGGGAGGGAGGGAGGGAGAGGGAGGTGGAGAGAGAGAGATGGAGGGAGGGAGGGAGGTGGAGAGAAAGAGAAAGATGGAGGGAGGGAGGGAGGGAGGGAGAGAGAAAGAGATGGAGGGAGGGAGAGAGAGAGAGTGTGAGAGAGTAACAGAGAAAAAGAGAGATGGAGGGAGGGAGGGAGGGAGGCAGAGAGAGAGAAAGAGAAAGAAACAGAGAGAGAGAGATGGAGGGAGGGAGAGAGAGAGAGAGAGAAAAAAAGAGAGAGGGAGAGAGAGATGGGACTGCATAGAGTTCTCGCCTTGCATCCATTTCTGTCCCTAAGCAAGACACTTGTTAAGTGAGTTTTACCCCATTTTACGACCTTCCTTGCCACATTTGTGTTTCCCCATTGACTTTGCTTGTCAGAAGGTCGCCAAAGAGGATCCCGTGACCTTGAAACACTGCGACCATCACAAATACACGTCAGTTGCCAAGCGTCTGAATTTTGATCACCCTGGTGCTCTCTGAGCTTGGTGGTTTTCTTGGCAGACATTTCGTTCCCCAAACTACGTAACATCATCAGGACTAGCCCGGATGATGTTCCCTAGCTGGGTCCTGAAAGGTCTGCAAGAATCACAGAGCACCAAGGACTCCCCCGTTCTCCTCCTCCTCCTCCTCCTCCTCCTCCTCCTCTCTACACACCTCACTCCCTTTAATCACTGATGATGTTACCTAGTTGGGTAATGAGACATCTGCAAGAAGACCCCCCACAGCTCAGAGAGCACCCAGGACCCCACAGTCCTCCTCCTCTCTGCAAATCCCCCTCTCTTGTACAATGATGATGTTTATCTAGTTGGGTGATGAGAGCACCCAGGACCCCACAGTGGTCCTCCTCCTCTCCACCCAACCCACTCCCTTTAGTCACTGATGATGGTACCTAGTTAGGTAATGAGACATCTGCACGAAGACCCTCCCCCAGCTCGGACAGCATCACCACCTCCTCCTCCTCCTCTTCCTCCTCCTCCACCTCTCAATCCCCTGGGGACGCCCCCTAGTAGAGTCACCAAACGCCCACCACCCAAAGCATCCCAGCTCGGAAGACCCCGTCTCCCCCCCTCTCCCCCCTCCCTCATTTCCACCACCACCCACCCCCGGCTACAACCCTTCTCCTTTCTCCGACTCCTGGCCGCACGCCCCCTCCGCTGCTCTCGCGCTGCCCGGCGCGAGGGGGGTCCGCGGGGAAAGTTGCAAGCCCCGCGGCCGGCCTCTCCGGAGCGCAGCCCGGACGCCGCCTCTCCCCGGTCCCCTGAAAAGGCGGAGCCTGACCGGGGAGGGGGCGGAGCCAGGCGAGGTGGGCTCTGCCTAGCGGCTCCTGCTGCGGCGGCGGCGGCTGCTGCTGCTGGTGCTCCGGGCTCGGCGGCGGCGGCTGCTGCTGCTGCTTCTCCGCCTTCTCCCGCGCCATGGCAGGCGCGCGCGGCTGGCCGCTGCTCCGCCGCCGCCGCTTCCTCCTCTTCCTCCCGGCCGCCGCCGCCTCCGCCTCTTCTTCGGCTTCTTCCGCTTCTTCCTCCGCGGCTCCCTCGCTGCTGCCGCTGCTCTTGCTGCTGGCCAGCGGAGCGGGGCCCGGGGCCGTGGCGGTGCAAGGTGAGCCGGGCGGCGGAGGAGGCAGCGGGAGAGGAGGAGGAGGAGGCGGCGGCGGCGGAGGCGCAGGCAGCAGAGGGACGCCGGGCGGCGCCAACAGCCGACCAAGCCGGCCCGGGAGCAGCCCGTGCCGGGAGAAGACGGTGACGGTGTCCACCTTGCCGGTGCTGCGGGAGAGCGACCTCGCCTGGAGGAGCGGCGGCGGCGGTCCTCCGGGTGGCTCCGGCGCCTCCCCTTCTTCTGCCTCGGCCGCCGCCGCCGCCTCGGCTGCTGCTGCTCCGGGCTCGGTGCCTCCCGGCGGCGGCGGCGGCGTTGACTCGCGTTTGCTGCTCTTCGTCCGGAGCGAACTGCCCGGGCGCGTGGCGGTGCAGGACGACCTGGATAACACGGAGCTGCCTTTCTTCACGCTGGGTGAGTCAGGGGGACCAGACGGAGCCCCCCCCCCCCACAAACACACACGCCTTACCTGCCTTTCTCTTGGTCTCTCCCCCCCCCTGCTCCTGGTGTGTGTGTGTGTGTGTGTGTGTGTGTGTGTGTGTGTGTGTTCGTGGCTTTCTGGATAACACGGATCTGGATAACACGGAACTGCCCTTCTTCACCCCAGGGAGTCAGGGGGACGAGAGGGGACCCCCCCCCGCCTTACCTGCCTTCCTCTTGGTCTCCCCCCTCCTCTTCTGCTCCTGGTGTTTGTGTGTGTGAGTGTCTGGCTTCCTGGGGTACTCGTAGCCCCCCCATCTGGATAACACAGAGGTGTCCTTTACTCTGGGTGAGTCCGGGGGGACGAGGAGGAACACCCCCCCCACACACACACACCTGCCATCCTCCCGGTCTTCCCCCCTATTCTGGTCCTGGTGTGTGTGTGTGTGTGGGGGGCTTCCTGGGGGTCCTTGTGGCGCCCCCCCATCCCTTCGCCACTGGCTCCTGGAGCAGTGAGGCTCCCTTTCGTCTGTTTGTCCGAAGCTAGCCTTTGTTTTCTTGGGTTTTCATTTTTTTGGGCGGGGGGGGGGAGATTTGAGGAAGGTTCAGGGCTTTGAGGTTCAGGGCTGTGCTTTCCCACCACCAGCTTCACCCGTGTCCCGGAAAGCTCGGCTGCCTGCCTCTGTATAAATTCTCCATCCCGCGTTCGTACTTGGCTCAAAGGTGCCTTTTTTTTTTTTTGCAAAAGGCGACTTGACCCTTTTTCCTTGAGGAAGAAGAAGAAGGAGAAGACGTTTCGCTTCTCATTCCAGAAGATTCATCAGTTGGGGGGGGGTGCTTAAATTCCCCCCCCCCGAAACTTGGCAGGGGCGAGGATCTAACCCGTTTGGTTGCAATGGGGGTGCCTTGTAGTACGAAAGATGCTGAAAAGGGGTTGAGTGGATGGGGACAGTGTTTATAGCTGTCTTCTCCTTTCCTTTGGACCCGGTTCTGCAGTTTCTTAGTCTTCCGCCCCCCCCCCTTTTTTTTCCTGGTTTCCCTTCAGCCTTCTTTCTCCTTCCATCTATTCCCACACCTCTCGCCTGCCTCATTCTTCTCTCTCTCCCCCCCCTCCATCTCTTTCTCTTTCTCTCCCTCTCTCTCCCCGTCCCTCTCTCCCTCTCTCTGTCTCTCCCTCCCTCTCTCTCCCCTCCTTCCCTCCCTCCATTTCTCTTTCTTTCTTTCTCTCTCCCCCTCCCTCCCTCCATCTCTCTCTTTCTCTTCCTCTCTCTCCCTCTCTCTTTCTCTTCCTCTCTCTCTCCCCCTCTCTCCATCTCTCTCTCTCTTCCTCTCTCTTCTCTCTTTCTCTCTCTCTCTCCCCCTCCCTCCCTCCCTCCATCTCCCTTTCTCTTTCTTTTTCTCTCTCTTTCTCTCTCTTCCCTCCCTCCCTCTCTCTCTTTCTCTCTCTTTCTCTCCCCCTCCCTCTCTCTCTCTCCCCCCTCCCCTTCCCTCCCTAATAGGTGTGCATTTCAGTAAGACACGTGTGTGTGTGTGTGTGTGGGGGGGGGGGGGAAGCTTCCCTACTTGCAAAACTAAACAGGTGTTCTATGTTGCCATCCACAGCTAACTGAACCCTAGAGAGTCAGGAAAGCACTTGCACAAAAGTACAAAACAAAACAAAACAAAAAACAACCCACCTAAATAATAGACAACCCATTTCCTGAGTCCTTCCCAAGCATTAAGAAGGCTGCAAGGGGGAGAGAATTCTTGTAAAGGTGCATTTTAATGCTGGTGGGTGATTGTGGGCTGCAAATTAACCATCGCCTCTCTTCGTCTTGAAGCACACGGGTGCTCCATCCCCTGTGAAGTCTCCCTCTTATGAATTCCGGGGAGGAAATGCAAAGTGTGACATTTAAAAAGCACAGTATAGAAGAGGCGGGATATATATGCTTGTCCGGATTTCCTGAGAAGTCCGAGTTTAAAAAGAAAAAAAAAGAGGAAGGTGAAACAGTAGAGTTGGAAGGATGCACCTGTATTTAAGCTCTGCGTTCTTACGTAATGGAAATAAAAGTGCCAATAAAGAAGAATATTGGTATATTTGAGAATACAGGCAGTCCTCAACTTACAGCAGTCCATTTAGTTCAAAGTTACAACAGCCTTGCCAAAAGGCACTTGGGACTGTTTTTCACACTTTCTCTCCTGAGCTAGAAATAAGATGCCCTGCCAATCATGGACTGACATGTGATTGGCCCGCCCTTCACTCCTCTTTTTAAATCTGTCAAGGATGACAAGCACCAGTGCGTCCTTGATTGCTCTGCTAGGCGCTGTACAGAGTCTCTTTTAATGGCAATAGCACTTAAGACTTATATACCGCTTCACAGGGCTTCACAGACCTGTCTAAGCGGTTTACAGAGTCAGCATTTTGCCCCCAACAATCTGGGTCCTCATTTTATTGACCTCAGAAGGATCGAAGAAGGCCGAGTCAACCTTGAGCTGGTGAGAATCAAACTCCCGTCAGTGGAATGGAGAGTTAGCCAGCAATACTGTATTCTAACCACTGTGCCACCATACCTCTTAGAGAGAGAGAGAGAGAGAGAGAGAGAGAGAGAGAGTCAGATAGATAGAGAGAGAGAGAGAGAGGGATAGATAGATAGATGATAGAGACAGAGAGAGAGAGACAGAGTCTGATAGACAGACAGACAGATAGACAGACAGACATAGCAATAGCACTTAGACTTGTATAGCACTTCAAAGTGCTTTACAACCCTTGGAACTGCTGGCAGTTGGCAGAATTAACCTGCAGTACTGCATTTTAACCACTGTGCCACCATGGCAGATAGATAGACAGACAGACAGACATAGCAATAGCACTCAGACTTATATATTGCCCCATGGTGCTTTACAGCCCCCTCTAAGCAGTTTACAGAGTCAGCATCTTGACCCCCAACGATCTGGGTCCTGGTTTTACCAACCTCAGGAAGGATGGAAGGCTGACCTTCAGCCAGTCAGGGTCAAACTGCCGAAATGTCGAAATGTCGGCAGTCAGCAGAATTAGAGGATTTTTAAAAGATTGTGCTTTCTGGTCTAGGTGCCTGGTTCAGCTAAAATATTTTGCTCTTTTTTAGGGGGGGGGTAGGGTGGTGCCCTTCTCACAACACCTGGGAGTGCATTCATACCTGGCATAGATTGGAGCAGCTTCGAAATGTTAAAAAAAAAATACTGGGCTGTCCTTGTGCAAACTGGAGGGGGTGGATTTGCGAGTCGGCTGTGTGAGGTCACAATTGCAGAGAGAAGATTGTGAATTGTGCATGTCAACAACTGTATGAGGTTTTTCTGCAGCGAGCAGAGGCGACGTAAGGGAACAGTATACTAGAAGTTGCAGACACTCCTCGACTTAACAACAGTTTGTTTACTGACCGTTCGAAGTTACGACGGCATTGTGAAAAAGGGACTTCTTCCCTTTTTTCACACTTATGACCTTCCCCATGATCATGTAATCAAAATCCAGATGCTTGGCAACTGACTTGTACTTATGACAGTGTCCCCGTTACGTGATTCCCTTTAGCCCCTTTCTGATAAGCAAAATCAATGCAGGAGCCAGATTCGCTAAACAGCCGTGTAACTCACTTAAGAACCGTAATGAGTCGCTTAACAATTGTGTCGTAAAATGGGAAAACTCCCTTAACAAATGTCTCACTTAGCAACATAAATGTTAGGCTCCATTGTGGGCATAAGTTGAGGACTTGATTGTATTGGAAGGAGAATAAAACATTCAAGATCTTTTGGCCTGTGCAAAATAACTTGGTAGATCTGAAGATCCTGAAGAAGATATTCCTCTTAATGTTACTTTTTGTTTGTTTTCTTAAGGGATTTTTGTGTTCTCACAAAGACACACACAAAAAACCCCAGCATTTCTTTCTTGCATTTCTAAATCACCAACATGCCACGGTTCCCTGGGCAGTGTACAAATCAATTACGGCCGTATAATTAAAAATAAAACAATGCAAAGTAATAAAACAGCAATATAATAAGATATAACGGAGCAACCACATACTGGCAGACAGAGTTCATGAAATCGCCAGCCAACTAGCAATAGTAACTGGGGTGAAAAAAGAGCGCGTAGGATTTGGAGTCAAGTTTAAAAAAGAAAAAAAAGGGGGGGGGACATTTTTTGAAATGGGGCGTCAAAAGTTTGACCCCAGAGATCAAGTGGAAAACTAATAGCGGTTTTCCCGACACAGCTAGTAAGAGAAGAATACAGCTGTGCAACTCCTGTAGGGATCTCTCTGGTGGGAAAATGGATCCTGAACCGTCAAGCTGCATTATAGGAAAAAAATATTCAAAAAGAAAAGTATTGATGATGATGATGATGATGGAGATGAAGGTGGTGGAGATGGTGAGGATGATGATGAAGGCGATGGAGATAAAGGTGATGGAGATGTTGATGGAGATGAAGATGGTGATGAAACTGATGGAGATGTTGAGGGGGATGGAGATGAAGGCGATGGAGATGATGGTGATGATGAAGGTGATGGAGATGGTGAGGATGAAGGTGAGGATGAAGGAGATGGAGATGATGGTGATGATGATGAAGGTGATGGAGATGGTGATGATGAAGGTGATGGAGAGGGTGATGATGAGGAAGTGATGGAGATGTTAATGAAGGTGATGGAGATGGTGGTAATGATGATGAAGGTGATGGAGATGGTGATGATAATGAAGGAGATGGAGAGGGTGATGATGAGGAAGTGATGGAGATGTTGATGAAGGTGATGGAGATGAAGGTGATGGTGATGGTGATGGAAGTGATGGAGATGAAGGTGATGCTAGTGAGGATGATTTCCAGATGTGGCAGTCTATGCTGATTAGAAGAATCCTTGATCTAGAAGACGGGCTTCATGTTTAGCCTATAACTGGCCCAGACAATGTGGGAGATAATCCTGAAGTGTTTCAGCATTAAAGCAAAGGATATTTTGTTGAGTGTTTATGTTGCTTTGCCTCTGGTTGCCACAAGTGGTTTTGCCTGTGTGTTTGTTGATATGCTCTGCCTCAGGAAACACGAGTTTGCTTCTTTTTAGCACGTTGGGAAGAAGCCACAACATTTCTCCTGCTTGTTTAGCTAATAATTGCTTTTATTAGCAGTTATTTCATCTGCAAGACCTTGCAGCTTTCAAGACGCCACTGTTTGAGGAAGATCTTGGCATTTCCTTTTGCAGGACTGTGTAGTTTCCTTGGTAACAAGATGCAAGTTAGTTTGCCACAATATTTGCCTTTCCGACTGGCCTGCCTTGTGGTGCCCCATCCAGTTCCTAACCAGGGCCATTCCTGTATAGCTTTTTGAGATGAGCTGGGATCAAGCTGAGAGTTTAATTTAATGTGGCTGTTGTTTTGTGGTGATTTGCTATTTTGTTTCCATATTTTGCAACTGAAAGATCATAGTGTATTTTACTCCATTCCTTCCTCCCTCCCTTCCCTTCCCTTTCTCCTCCTCCTCCTGCTACCCTCCCTACCTTCCCCCTCTTTCTTTCTTTCTTTCTTTCTTTCTTTCTTTCTTTCTTTCTTTCCCTCCTTCCTTCCTTTCTCTTTCCCTCCCTCCCTTCCCTTTCTCCTCCTCCTCCTGCTCCCCTCCCTCCCTTCCTTTCCCCCTCTCTCTTTCTTTCTTTCCTTCCTTCCTTCCTTCCCTCCCTCCTTCCTTCCTTCCTATTTCCCTCCCTTCCTTCCCCTTTCTCCTCCTCCTCCTGCTCCCCTCCCTCCCTCCCTTCCTTCCTTCCCCCTTTCCTTCCTTCCTTCCCTCCCTCCTTCTTTCCTTCCTTCCTTCTTCTTTCCCTCCCTCCCTTCCCTTCCCTTCCTCCTCCTCTTCCCCTCCTTCCTTCCTTCCTTCCTTCCTTCCTTCCTTCCTTCCTTCCTTCCTTCCTTCCTTCCTTCCCTTCTCTTCCTTTCTTCCTCCTCTTCCTCCTCTCCTCCTCCCCTCTCCCTCTCCCTTCCTCTTCTTCCCTTTCCTCCTTTCCTCCCTCCCTCCTTCCCTTCTTCCCCCCCCTCTCCAGTTCATCGCCTCTTGCAAAAAAAGATTTGGAAACCCAACACATATTTCTTTGCAGCAAACAATCACACACTCCAGAGAGTGGCAGTGTGCAGTTGAAGAGACTGTGAAAGGAATAGGTAAATTAATAATAATAATAAAAAAAAAAACCCAAAACAATGGAAGGGATAAAATTCCAGGCGTTGCTAGACAGGCGACTTTGCTCTAACAAACGGTTTGCATAACAATTTTCATCTGTTCTTCTCATTTACCTTTGGGCTGTCAGGGATTCTCCCTTCAGGCCCGTGACTCCAGCGTTGCACCTTTTGCTCTAGGACAGAATAATCTTGCCAGTTCTTGTCAAGATAACTCTGGTGATTCCCCCAGAAAAAAAGGAAACGTTTAAGTGATCACACCAGACAATTCTGTCTTGGGCAGAATTGCTAAAGTCGGCGGCTGATCTCTGCACAAAAACTTCTCAAAATCTTCCCGTAATTTCCCGGCGTAGCTTCCCGCTGTCTTCGGGCGGCTTCACTACTCAAAAAACCTGGGTACCAATTAACAGCTTCCCCGAATTTCAAATGATAAGCTGTTGTGTGCACAAGAAGGACAAACTGGCCGAACAGCTCGGGCACATTTGGGGAGTCTTGAATTAAGGCATTCGAAGATTTTCCCCCAAAGTTCTTCCTGGGCATTTAGTCCTCGACTTAACGACCACGATGGAAGCCCAGATTTCTGCCACTAAGCCGGACACTTGTTAAGTGAGTTTTGTCCCCATTTTACCCCTTCTCAGTCGATAAGTTAGTAACCCAGTCATTAAAGCGAGCCTGGCTCCCCCTGTTGACTTTGCTTGTTAGAAGGTGCGACCATCAGAAATGTGAGTCGGTTGCCAGTTTTCATAACTATGAAAAATGGACCTCGCTTGCCTTTTTCAGTGCTGCTGTAACTTGGAACGGTCGCTAAAACTGTTCTAAGTTGAGGACTTACCTGTAATTTGAATATCCCCATGATTTACAGGTATGACTTTGTAGGAATTACAGGCAGGAAATTCCATTTGAATGGCCCTTGTTCCGTTTAATTGATTGTAGCAAACACCACCCGTCCTGTCCATGCTCCACTGAACTGGACCCACCGCATAACTCCAATTCTTGCACACCTTTGATTTTTTTTGTGTGTTTTCTCCCCTTCAGGATGTAAGGAAAGAGGAATGTGGACTTCAAAAGCTGTTTTTAATTATCCCCCAAACCTCTGTTGACTGTTCTAGGGAGGCCACCGGCTGATTTGTGAGGCTGCTGAGATTCTGATCTATTGATGCTCTAAGGATGGTTGAAGATATTTGGTGAATTATGGCCAGCCGGCTCCTGTGTTTCATCTGCACGGGAGATGCTTTATGTCTTTCATTCATTAGCCAGACACGTGCCAATTAGTCTGACAAATTATGCCTTATTATTGGAGTGGCTATGCCCCAGTCAGGAAAGGAATTCCTGAGTTATCCAGGGAGGGAGAGAAGGAGGGAGGGAGAGAGAAAGAAAGAGAGAAAGGGAGGGAGGGAGGGAAGAAGGAAAGAAGGGAGGGAGGGAGGAAGGAGTGAGAGAGAGAGAAAGAAAGAAAGAGAAAGGAAGGGAGGGAGGGAGGGAAGATGAAAGGAAAAAGGAAAAAAGAAGGAAGGGAAGGGAAAGGAGAGAGGGGGAAGGGAGGGAGGAAGGAAGGAAGATGAGAAAGGGAAAAAGAGAAGGGAGGGAAGGGAGAGAGGGAGGAAAGAAGGGAGGGAGGGAGGGAAGAAGGAAAGAAGGGAGGGAGGGAGAGAAGGAGGGAGGGAGAGAGAAAGAAAGAGAAAGGAAGGGAGGGAGGGAAGATGAAAAAGGAAAAAGAAAGAAGGGAAGGGAAAGGAGAGAGGGAGGAAGGGAGGAAGGAAGGAAGGAAGATGAGAAAGGAAAAAAGAGAGAAAGGAGGGGAGAGAGGGAGGGAAGAAGGGAGGGAGGGAAGAAGGAAGGAAGGATGGAAGTGAGGGAGGAAGATGAGAAGGAAAAAGAGAAGGGAGGGAAGGGAAGGGAGAGAGGGAGGAAAGGAAGGGAGGGAGAGAGGAAGGATGGATAGGAGAAGGAAGGAAGAAGAGGAAAGGGAAGAAGGAAGGAGCTTTTAGAAGTATAAGCTGTTAGCCTTCTCAGCCAAGCCAGATAGCAGACATGACAAGGCTTTATTTTATTGTTAGGCTTTATTTTATTGTTAAGCTACATTAACAGAATCTTGCAAGCCTGTAAGTACAGTTCTCCCCATCTCCTTTACCCCTTTCCCAAATTGGGGAGGGTCTCTTCTGGGCCTCTTGCCTCACCCACCACTTCCTGAGATTTACGCTGCCTCTTATCTGAGGGTTCCAGTTGCTCAAGGTCATTCCCACATAACCATTACAAGGGGAAGCTCTACCGACTTGTTTCTTGGCTGATTTTTCTCCTTTTTTTTTTTATCTGCACACTTTCAACCTTGAAGACCGGGCCCTCCCTTTCAAAATAAAAAGGCAGGCATTTCTTAGGCATCTTCTGGATTTAAAACACGCGTTGACTGCCACGAAAGTCTCTAGGCAGATATGCTTATGGGTCTCCATTATCTCTACTTAATAAGTCGCTTGCTATCCAACGGCCAGTCCTGTGCCGTGCTTTATCATTGTCCGGGCTGGCTGGGGCTCTTGGGATTTGCACTTTGCAAATGTCTGAAGCTTCCCCATTTGTGATTTTAATGTAGCTGAACGGATGTCCATTTGGGGGAATGGGAAACTTAAGTATTGCTTAACCTCTCCTTGATTTCATTGGCTTTCAGACTCAGCTGATTGAATAGAATAGAATATGGAATAGAATATGGAATAGAATAGACTAGAATATGGAGTAGAAATAGACTGGAATGGAAGGGAATGGAATGGAAGGAAAGAAGAGCAGAGAAGAGAAGAGGAGAAAAGATTAGAAAATAAATTAGAATTAGAATAGAATTAGAATTAGAATAGAATAGAATAGAATAGAATCTGGAAGGGACCTTGGAGGTCTTCTAGCCTAGCCCCCTGCTCAAGCAGGAGATCCTATACCATTTCAGACAAGTGAGTCTCCTGTCTCATATTTATGACTGTTGCAATATCCCCTGTATAGTCTGACTTTCTTCCCTTGATGCCTGTGCACAGACGTTTCGCAACGTCGGGCGAACACGCAACGTCCGATCATAGACTGAAAAAGTGCCCACCTTTGTATTCTTTGCCACAATAAGCTGCCAGCTCTGATCGCTGGACTTTTTACATCAGAAGGTCTTTACTTGCTCAAATGTACCGTCATTTGTTTTTGGTGGCCATATTCCTGTCTTAGGTTACGTTGCATTCCCCCCCCCTTTTTTTTGAATTATGAAATGCTTGACTGCTTAAGTGTAGGAAGCTTTGAAGACACTGTTCAACTTAGAGGTGTGTTGTTAAGTATTTATAACTCCCCCCCCTCCATTTAATAAATCAAGTAAGCAAATCTTTCATTGCTTCGGACATAACATCCATCTGGGGTTTTTCTATTTGGAGATGTCATGTGCCTGGCCGTAAAACACTGCAAATATTTCTCTTCCTTTTTTTCTTTTTAGTATATGTACGATTATGGCTGATGGCTATACAGTATTAATGGCTTCCAGAGAAAATAGAAATGAATATATCGATCGAAGGGAATATTTATAGCTCAGCGATCAGCTGTGTGTGGGGTCCTCGGTGCTCTCTGAGCTGGGTGGCTTTCGTGCAGACGTTTCGTTGCCGGACTAGGTAACATCATCAGTGCTCAGATGATGTTACCTAGTTTTGTAACTGAAATGACTGCAACCTCAGAGGACATTAAGGACCTCATATACATCATCAGTGCGAGAGGGAAATATGGTGTGTGGAGTGGAAGAGAAGGAGAAGGGATGGAAAGGGGGAGGAGGAGGAGCTGGCTTTTCTTGCAGACGTTCTACGACCCAAACTAGGCAACAGCATCAGTGCTAGAAGGAAGGAAGGAAGGAAGGAAGGAAGGAAGGAAGGAAGGAAGGAAGGAAGGGGAGAAGGAGGAGGAGGAGGAGGTGGTGGTGGTGGTGATGGAGGACTGTTTTGTTCAGTTGGATGGACTGTATTTATTTTGATTGCCGGTTGCTGATGTGCTTGTTTTCTTTTGGCTGATGTTTAATTTGACTTGTTAGATGCTGCTGTTCCTTTGTGGGAAGTCTCTGGCTGACCTCAGTTCCCAATCTGTAAGTCTCCCTGTAAAGTAATTTCCCTTTGATGATTTCTCTCAGATTTAATGAAAGCCAGGGAGACCAGGGGAATCACAGGTCAGTAGAGAGATGATTGTATGCTGAGACAGACCATTCATTGATATGTACGCGACTTGGCTATCTCGTAATTATGTATGAAGCTACACTGTCAGAGAGAATTTCTGGAAGGGAGGAAGGAAGGAAGGAAGGAAGGAAGGAAGGAAGGAAGGAAGGAAGGAAGGAAGGAAGGAAGGAAGGAAGGAAGAGAGAGAGAGAGGGAGAGAGGGAAGGAAGGAAGACAGAAAAGGAAGATAGATAAGGAAATGAAGGAAGGAAGGTAGAAAGAAGGAAGGAAGGTAGGGAGGAAGGAAGGAAGGTGGGAGGAAGGGTGCAAGGAAGGAAGGTGGGAGGAAGAGTGGAAAGGTGGAAGGAAGGAAGGAAGGTGAGATTGGTGGAAGGAAGGAAGGAAAGTGGGAGGAAGAGTGGAAAGGTGGAAGGAAGGAAGGGAGAGAGAAGGAAGGAAGGGAGAGAGGAAGGAAGGAGGAGGAGGAGGAGGAGAAGGAAGGAAGGTGGGAGGAAGGGTGCAAGGAAGGAAGGTGGGAGGAAGAGTGGAAAGATGGAAGGAAGGAAGGAAGAAAGGAAGAAGGTAGGACAGAAGGAAGGAAATGGAGAAGGTAGGAAGGAAGGTTGGAGAGAGGAAGGAAGGAAGGAGGGAGGGAGGGAAGAAAGGATAGAAGAAAGGGGAGAGGAAGGAAGGAAGGATATGGTGAATGTGTAAATCTCATTTTGGAATTCATCCGGCATCCATGATGTGGGGCATCCATGCAGAAAACAGGCGCACCCTCTCTTCCGGCTTGCCTGCTTCCGTGCGTGACCCCTTCCTGGGCTTCTCCCTTTCCCGCAGAACCCTTTCCCATCTCCCACCTGTACAGAGGGATGCCCCCTCCCCGCCCTTCCATCATAAGGGAAGTCACCTTGGCCAGGAAAGAGGCGCCATTTTGCTTTTTGAAGCAACGGACAGGGCCGGAAGCGGAGTCCCTGGGTGGGCTCCATGTTGCCTATTCCCCAAAGACTTCCCACCCTACATTGTACGGTCTGAGTTGGCGCACCAGAGAAGTGTTTCTTATTGTGAAACCTTTGCCACTCCAGGGCCCCCTTTTCCACACAGTGTGCCATTGTTAGCTGGGTCGTTGTCAGCTGTCAAGCCTGAAAGGGAATTGCAGTTTGCCTGCAATTCAAAAAGTGTTATGTCTCGCTGCTCAGACGGGTTTCCTTCGAAGGGCTCCGGTCGTGATTTGAGCAGTACGGGGGGGGAAGCGGGTGTAGAACTGTTAAGACCCACTTGGGAGTCATTTGGGTGGCTTTTTTTTTTTCCAGGGGAGTCCAAAATTTATCTCACCCGCTTCTGATGGAGGTTACTAGTATGCCATCAAGGCTGCCATTCTGTTTTGGTTTTTTTTTTTTTTTTTTTTGCTTTTTAGCGGAAGAAAGGAAGGAAGGGAGAGAAGGAAGGAGGAAAGAGAGGGAAGGAAGGAAGACAGAAGGAAAGAAGACAGAGAGATGGAAGGACAGAAGGGAGGAAGGAAGGGAGAGAGAGAGGGAAGGAAGACTGAGAGAAGGGAGGGAGGAAGGAACGAAGGGAAGGAGAAGGTAGAAGGGAGGAAGGAAGGAGAGAGAGGGAAGGAAGGAAGATAGAGAAGAAAGAGAGATGGAAGGAAGGAAGGAGACGGGAATGAGAGGAAGGAGGAAAGAGAGGGAAGGAAGGAAGAGAGAAGGAAGACAGAGATGTCTTCTCTTTCATTTTCCTTCCTTCCTTCCTTCCTTCCTTCCTTCCTTCCTTCCTTCCTTTCTTCCTTCCTTCCTCCTTCCCCCCCCTCTCTCTCCCCTTACCTTCTTGCTAGGGATAATCAGACTGGAAATATTAACACTTTGAACCTGCAAAAGCTGTTTTAATGCCGTGTTTACCATCCAAACCCCTCTGGCTATGCGCTCATTCCTTCTGCAAATGGTTTTTGATCAAGCTCTGGAGCATATTCTGCTTGTTCGGGCAAGCTGGCGAGCTTTGGAAGTGTCCTTAACTTTCCTGCTACCCTGCATTAAAAAGTGATAATAAGATGCATCGACAGATTCTTCTGTCCTCTTTCATCCTTCAGCTAAACTTATTTAGCCTGTCTATCACCTTGGGGGTACGGAGGCGGAGGGGGGGGACACATAGTGTCTTGCATAGCCCTTGTAACATAGCCTTGTCTGTGTTTGAGTAAGAGGCTTCTATTCCACTGTGTGGGTTAACAAGTATGTTACAATAAGCTCTTTTTAAATTATCTCCTGTTTGTTGGGTTTCTAGTCTCTCTCTCTCTCTCTTTCCTTCCTCCCTCTCCCTCCCTCCCTCCTTCCTTCCACCCTTCCTTCCGTCCTTCCTTCCTTCCTTCCATCCACCCTTCCTTTCTTCCTTCTCTTTTCCTCCCTCCCTCCCTCCCTCCCTCCCTCCCTCCCTCCCTCTCTTCTTTTCATTAAGGCTACTGAATCCTCCAGTCATAGCGAATGAAAAAAACAAAAACAAAACCTCCCTATTAACTGGAAATAAATCATCAGCTCCTTGAATGAATGGATATTTTTATTGTGGTCCCTGACTGGAATCGCAAACAAATGCCCATTAAATATTAAAATATGAACAAAACGCGGATAAAATGTGACAGTACGGTGGTAGCTTGTCTCAGCGGTCAATCAAAGCCTGCCTGATTTTTACAGGCACTACAACAAAATTGAGCTTCATTCAACTGACTCGTATTATGACGGTTGCAGTGTCCAGGGGTCACGTGATGATCCCCTTTGGTGATCTTTGGACAAGCAAAGTCAATGGGGGAAGACCGATTCACTTAACAACCGGGTTCCTAATTTATCAACAATGGTGATCCACTTAACCACTGTGGCGAGAAAGGTCGTAAAATGGGGCAAAATTCACTTAACAAATTATCCCGTTGAACAACAGAAATGTCTCGGTTGTGGTGGTAAGCTGAGCGCTACCTGTACTGTATTTTACTTTATTGATAAGATGGCAAAGACTAATCCGTCAATAAACTACCGCTGCTGGTTCAACCATCCACGGCATAAAAGGATACAAGCCAGCTTTCAAAGTTTGCGGGGGAAAAAGATAGTTTCCTAGGCTAGCTTTCCATCCCTTGCTGGTAAATCCACAGAACTGTCTCATATTCCAATTGCTTGCCTTCCCTCCCCCCCCCCCCTGAAAGAAAGGATGAGAAATTGTTTGGAAAAGGATTTATTTAATAATCCTGTGGCTCTGCCAAGCTTGCCTAGCTGGGGGACATTTGATGTCCTTTTTCATTTCAATAAAGCCAGGCAGATCCATGACGGAGTTAGCCTACCGTCGCCCGCACTTGCTAGTTTTAACACGGTTGCCATTTTTATCCCGGTTCGTGAAAAGATTCTGAGATTTGCAGGAAATAAGTCCCTCATTTTTCTTCCTCTCTGCTCTGTAAAAAAAAAAAACCCAAACAAACAAACAGGAGTATCGAGATTAAAACAGGAGTCCAAGCAAGACTTTTTTTTCCCCCTGTGGCACTGTTTTAATTGCATCTCCTAGTGATGGCTGATTGCTGCAAAATTTGGAATGTTAATTAGCGCTGGTGCGCAAGAAACATTTATCTTAAATTTCTCTCCTGTCCTTTTGTTTAGCCTAGAATGGTCAAGCCATCACAATCTTTCCTGCTCAGTGACATTCAGGTGGTCTTGGATGCAATAAATAAAGAAATAAATAAAAATTGAGCCTTGTGGCTGTTGTGGCGTTGACTAGGCAGCCAGGGCACCAAAATTCATCACTCCAGATGTTAAGTCTGGTGATGAAGCCCATTTAAAATTTGATTTTGCGTGCGGGAGAGAATAAGGGGATTTTTTTTTTTTTAACCGGTGGGGCAGAACAAGGGTCGATGAATGTGGGACCATCTCCGTTCGTGGGTGCTTAGCTCTGCGTTGTTCAAGCTTCGTGGCGTGTTGATCCGAATTTTGTGTGTAAATCTGCACTTTGCGTTCGCCAACTTTTCTCTTCCTGTAAAATGAGGAGGGGTTTTGTGGTATCTGTTTATTAATGGATTTCTGGATGTGGCATTGTGGAGTTTGATCATTACTGGCAAGATGGCAGAGAAGATCAGGAGCTGTCTTTTTCCCTTTCCCTTTCTCTCTTTTTTTCTCTCTCTCTTTCTCCATCTCTCCATTTCTCTCCCTTTTTCTCTCCTCTTTCTTTCTCTCTTTCACTTTGTCACACCCTTCCTTCCTTCCTTCCTTCCTTCCTTCCTTCCTTTCTTTCTCTCTCTTCTTTCTCTTTCCCTCTCTCTCTCTCTCTGTCTCCTCTTCCCTGTCTCCCTTTCTTTTTCTCTTTCTTTCTCTCTCTCTTTTTCTCTCTCTCTTTCTCTTTCTTTCCCTCTCTCTCTTCCTCCCTCTCCCTTTTTCTTTCTCTTTCTCTCTTTCCCTCCTTTTCGTCCTCACTCTCTCCCTCTCTCTTCCTCTTCCTCTATTTCTACCTCTAGCTCTCTCTGTGTATTATACCTTCCATTTACACAAAGGTTTGTGTTTCCCCCCTTTCCATTGCTCTGCCGACTTCCTCTGACAATCCACGTTTCTCACTATCAAAAAAAGCCCAGTGCACACCGTTTTTGAACGTCACTAAATGAACCGTTGTAAGTCAAGGACGACCTGTATTTTCATGGTGGGGGGTTTAAATTGCCACAGAGACACCCCAGAAAGAGAGATTTTCCTTCTAGGTATCCTTCAGCTGGTGGAATAAACTTTGAGTGTGCATTTTAAGGCATCTGACACCTTGCTCTAACTGGATCATTTAATGACCATCCGAATTTACGACGGCACTGGAAAAAAGGGACTTATGACCTGTTTTTCACACTTACGACCGTTGCACCATCCCCTGATCAAAATTCAGACGCTTGTGCTTCTATTTACGATAGTAAATATCTTGTGCTCCTATATCTTGTGCTCCTATATCTTGTGCTCCTATTTACGACGGTTGGAGCGTCTCCGTGGTGGTGGGTCTCCCTTTTGTGACTTTCTGACAAGCCACATTGGCGGGGGAAGCTACTGAACAACCACATCAGCGGCTTAACTGTGGCAAGAAAGACCGTGAAATGGGGCAAAACTCCCAAAGCGTCTCGCTTAGCGACGTACGTTTTGGGCTCAATTGAGGTCGTTAAGTCGGGGACTTCCGGCCAACTTTCCCCAAAGCTTCAGACTTCTCGACTTTGCTTACAGCCTCTGCCAGCCAAATCTTTTACTTCAACCGTCTGGGGAAAGATTTCAGTGCAGAAGCTGCTGAAAAATTTAGAGTGGAGCATTTGTAAAACGGAATTGACTAAAAACCCGGCCCTAAAGAATTATTTTTTTAATGCTCCCAAATACTGCATTTTTCTCCCCTTTCCTTGCGGGTGGGGTGGGGGCTTGCTCAAAGTCTTTTGGGGGGGCAGAAAGGGTGTTTTGCTTCTTTTCTTCAATCTGCTGTTGTGGAATGCTTTCATCTCTGCTTTTTAGCCAACTTTTTCGCTTTGGCTTTTACAGGGAAACGGCTTTGAGATATTCTGCAAAAAGAGAGAGGGAAAGGAATGTGGTAAATAAATGATATGGGGGAAGGCTTTGTCTGCTGACAAAAGAGCTTCCCAAGTCTAAATGTCTGTGGAGATTCTCAGTCACCCAGGTTTAACATCCATCCCAAAGGTGCTTTTTTTCAGGAGGTCACTGTTTTTCCTTTGAAGACGTTTCGCTTCTCATCCAAGGAGCTCCTTCGGCTCTGACTGGATGGTGAGGAATAGATGGATTTATACTCTTTGCAGACACGGGGGTGGAGAAAACACCCTGCAGAAAGCACAGCTCCACAACACAGCCCTTTCAGCAGTGCCAAGAGGGCTCCACACACAATGGACTCTCTAAAAGAATGCAAATGACCAGCTGTCTGGAAAGAGTATAAATCTTTCCATTCCCCACCATCCAATCGGAGCTGAAGAAGCTTCTTGGATGAGAAGCGAAATCAAGAAATTCAGACCTGCCCTATTTTGCTTGGCAGAATGGACCTCAGGATAGGATGGGATAGGATAGGATAGGGAAGAGGAGAAGAGAAGAGAAGAGAATGGAGAATAGAATAGAATAGAATAAAATAGAATAGAATAGAATAGAGAAGAGGAGAAGAGAAGAGAATGGAGAATAGAATAGAGGAGAGGAGAGGAGAGGAGAAGAGAAGAGAATAATAATAATAATAATTTTTATTTTACAGTCACAGACCAAAATGCAAGTGCAACAAAAGAAAACACAAGAAAAATACAACCACAAACAATTAACACCAGAAGCCTTGGTTAAAGGGAATTATAATGTTCTCCTCTAATAGTTACAGCTCTTAGAATAGAATAGGAGCTGGAAGGGATCTTGGAGGTCTTCTAGTCCAGCCCTCCGCTCAGGCAGGAGAACCTATCCCATCTCAGACAAGTAACTGTCCAGTCTCTTCTTAAAAACCTCCACTGATGGAGCGCCCACGATTTCTGGAGGCTTTAAGAATGCTAATTAGCTATGCACTTGGAAACATTTTTTTAAAAAAAATTGTGCACTGGGAAGGGCTGCTTTGTTTCAACACAACAGGCTACTGAGCCGCAACAGTCTGAATGTGGAGTTGGGTTAGACTGACAGATGTAATGTAGATTTGTGAAGACATTGGCAGTAATGCAACTTGCAGAGTTTTTTTTTTTTTTTAATTCGCTCCAAGCGATAACAGGGAAGGAAAAAACCTCCAAAATTCCAGCCTGACTTTCATCTTCCACTGACTGCGGTTCCGTTCTTATGTTTCGTTGCCTGTTTATTCACATTTGCAGGTTTCTGCAAAATATACCTTCATTTCTGTGAGGAGTGCACCCATTGGAACAAAGCTGTTTCTTCAAACACCTTGCTGAATATTTCCTATGATAAAGGCATGCCAATTTGCTGCATTTACTGCTAGGCCAACGGGAAAAATAATTGCATTGGAAGCTATTAAACATTGGCAAAAATCCGCAAGCTCCGGTGCTGGAAATGGCTGATTATAATCTGGCTTAGATTAAAGACCGAAATGACCAGCCTTGACTAGTAATGATGCCCTGCGGGAGAAAATAAAGCCTGACCATCTGGCTAACCGATAAGAAGAAGAATATATATATATATATATATCTTGTGCTTCAGCCTGGAAAAAATGATGTTGAGTTTGTCATGGAGCAGGAGAGATGGTGGTTTACAAGGCAAATGCAACATGTGTCTGCATCCCAAAATCCATTCTGACAGGTGTGAGGGCCGGACCTCATCTGTTTATTATCCCATCTGCGATTAGCTAAAAAGAAACAGGGTACAAATTAGCTGCAAATTGGAGGAGACAATGGGGTGAGGGTGCAATTTGGGGAGCTTCCAAAGCGTTTCCGTAGAAAAGACATCCCACTGTCCTTTTGTCTTCTTCATCTTGGAGAAATGGTTAAGAAAGTCCACACTAGGTCATCTAAGGGAGAGTAGAGTAGAGTAGAGTAGAGTAGAGTAGAATAGAATAGAATAGAATAGAATAGAATAGAATAGAATAAGATGCAGAATAGGATGCAGAATAGAATAGAATAGAATAGAATAGAATAGAATAGAATAGAATAGAATAGAATAGAATAGAATAGAATAGAATAGAATAAGATGCAGAATAGGGTGCAGAATAGGATGCAGAATAGAATAGAATAGAATAGAATAGAATAGAATGCAGAATAGGATGCAGAATAGAATAGAATAGAGAATGAATAGAATAGAATAGAGAATGAATAGAGTAGAGTAGAGTAGAGTAGAGTAGTGGAATGGAATAGGGAATAGAATTCTATTCTATTCTATTCTATTCTATTCTATTCTATTCTATTCTATTCTATTCTATTCTATTCTATTCTTTCCTAACAAAGCAAATCAGTCAAGGTTTGTAAACTAGGATTGGATCGGTTATGGCTTACTGTTCCATGTGAATCAAGCTATTATAGATTGTTCCAGAAACTGTGGCTAAACCCCAGCCCAGCTTAATGTAGAAAACTAGAGATGACGCTTGTAATTATTAAAGAGATTTTGGAAGTATTCTTGGGAAAAATGACTGGTGTCGCAGTTTGTAGAATCTCTCTTCAGCTGGGAGATTTGAACATTTGTTTTCAAATTACCTGGCATGTGACTTCTCAATTGCTTTTAGCCTCACTCCCAGCGGATGCCACAGGGCCAATTGAGTGCCCAGGAAGGCAAAGCTTTTTCAACTCGGATGGGTTTTTTTTTCCCTCAGACTTTGGATAATTGGGACTACTAAAGGCAAGAGCTTGGAAGGGATTTGGGGAATAAAGCTGAAAAAGCTTGTGATTGTTTAAAAAAACAGTTCTTACCTAATTTAGGAATATGGTACCTCTTCTGGGCTGTTCTGTGGATCAAGATCCCCCTGCAAAATTATAATGGAACTTGGTTGATGGAGAAGATTTGTGTCTAGACCATCTGCCTGGGTTCTTGGTGATTTGCATCGGGGCAGAAATGTCTGCAATTATTTATTTTAAAAAAACAAACTCTTTTTTGCCTCCTGATCGTTGTTAGAGAGCGACAGTTTCTCTAATTGGGTAAATTCTGGGTAACCTTAGCAACTTCTTGCTAAGAGACCAAGGAGTCATCTCTGGATGCCCTCCGAGGTGGTGTGCTCAACAACATCAAGGGGCCTTGCTTGGCAAGGATGGCAAAGAGTCGTCTGCTTTTTCTGAGGCTTTTTTGGGGGAGGTGGGGAAGGGTGCGGGGGGGGGGAACTGGTTGGCTTGAGGTTTAGTACAGACTGCAAGATTGCCTTGCTGGGTTCCTTGGATGCTAAGGCTGAGTTGTTTATAATAGTGGAATAACAGAGTTGGAAGGGACCATGAAGGTCTTCTAGTCCAACCCCCTGATCAAGCAGGAGACCCTATATCATTCCAGACAAGTGGCTGTTCAGTCTGTTCTGTTCCGTTCCATTTTGTTTTGTTTTGTTCCATTCCGTATTCTATTCTATTCTATTCTATTCTATTCTATTCTATTCTATTCTATTCTATTCTATTCTATTCTATATTTCATTCCATTCCATTCCATTCCATTCTATTCTATTCCATTGCATTCTATTCTATTCTATCCCATTCCATCCCATCCCATCCTTTCCCATCCCATATTTCTATTCTATTCTATTCTATTCTATTCTATTCTATTCTATTCTATTCTATTCTATTCTATTCTATTCCATCCCATCCTATCCCATCCCATATTTTCTATTCTATTCTATTCTATTCTATTCTATTCTATTCTATTCTATTCTATTCTATTCTATTCTATTCCATTCCATTCCATTCCTATTCTACAGGGGATCCTTGACTTACAGCCATTCGTTTAGTGAACGTTTCTGAACTGTTTTGTTGGCTCTGGCCACTGTGAGGCTCTGTTTTCCTACACACGGGGGCCTTTCGAGTGAGAGCCAGCCGCAGCGAAAATGACTTGAGGGCGCTTAAAGAGAGATAAGCTTTGACGCCAAACTGTCATTTTCTGCCCTGTGAGTTCCTGTGCATGGATTTTCATCTATTAATGGAAGCGCGGTAAATAAAAGCCATTTGCACAATAAGCCAGGCAACAGGTCACCCACGCCTGAACCTCCAAAATTGATAGAAGGGAACCTGAGCATAACAAATCTATCCAAATGGTGCTCAGCTTTCCGTAACCTTCTCTTTTCCTACCTCTTGGCAATTATAGGCAGGGACAATAATTTCCCAAGCCGAGGTGTTTTCCACTGTGCAAAATCATGTATGGGCAGGGAACGGTTTAATCGTGACTTCCTCTCGTTTTCTTCAAGGAGATTGGGATGCAAAGGTAAGGGAAGCAGTGGAGAGCCACAGCTCCTGTTTCATGGAGGACCTCTGCCCTCCATTAAAGATGGAGAGACGATGATTGGGCTGAAGCAGGAGGAAACATTCTGATGTGCAGCCAAAGCTAACTCTGGTTTAACCTTCAATAGATAAAAGCGAGTGAGCATGGCAGTAAAATATTTTCCCTCTTTCATTGTGTATAATTGTAGAATTACAGAGTTGGGAGGGATCCATCCATCCACCCGCTCTGTATATATGTATATATTATCTCTCTCTCTCTCTCTCTCTCTCTCTCTCTCTCTTTCTATCTCTATCTCTATCCATCCATCCATCCACCCATTCACTCAAGCTATCTGTATATATGTATGTACATATCATCTATCTATTGATCTGTCTGTCCATCTATCCATCCATCCATCCATCTTTCTTCAAGCCATTTATTAACTCATCTGTTATCCATTCACTCAATCCCTCCATCTCTCTATCCATCCAGTGTGATTTAACCATTAAAGGTCTTGGAACTTAAGAAAATGATTTAATCTTTACTCATCCACAGAAGTTTTTATCTTAATTAACCAGGATAACTCTGGGGATAAAGGTACCGTATATTCCAGTGTATAAGCCGAGTCGTCTTATATGCCGGAAATAAGGTAGTTTCTGGCATATAAGATGACTTTCTAGGCATGCGACTCGGTGTCGATCGTCTTATACGCCGGAAATATCGGTAGTTTCTGGCGTATAAGACGACTTTCTAGGCATGCGACTCAGCATCGATCGTCTTGCGACTCAGCGTCGATCATCTTGCGACCCGGCGTCGAATAGGGGGTTGTCTTATACGCCGGGTCACCCTATACGCCGGAATATACGGTACCTCCCCAGATACAGGATACAAATATAGCCATGAATAAAAATAAAATAAAATTAAACCAATAAACGAAATGCTGAAGAATGGATAACAACAGTTGTTGAGGATATGTATGAAATTGTGCTCGATAATTGGGCCAGATTTTTTTTTTAATGGCAGCTGTTTAGCGCATATTTGGTTTGTGTGTTTTACAGCAAATGAGATCCTTCCCTCCCTTCTCTTTTAAACTATCTTTATTTTTAGCAATTTATTTTCCCACACTGTAGGGCAGTCAGAGTTGATACAGTGCACATCTATATCAATCCCCACTTTTCCCCCCAACACCGCAGTGTTACTCTTTTATTTTCTTAGTGTTTAATAAAAAGCATTGAACCGGCGTTGCTTAAATTGAATTTGCTTGCTTGAGCTGCTAAGACCACTAACAACAAAATCAAATATTTGAATCAAAGGCAGTCCAGACTTTTTGCATACGGGCCAAGAGAGACAAGTTATTACACAGAGGGCTGGATGCTTACTTGGACAAGTGAAAGGCAGGTCGTCTTTTCCACGTAACACAAGGCAGAGCAGGGCTCCATTTATGTGGGATTAGGAAGTCTGGCCTTATTTTCCAGCTCTAATAATAAGGGCGATTGCCTGCCGACTTAACTTTCTTGAGATTCTTAATGTTTTCCATTCATGCTTGGCGAGTGTGCTTATTCCGTCGGTGGGCTTGGATTATATTACAGCTTGTAGGAGAAGAGCAAGCAGAGCTGGAGGGCAGAGTTAAATGGGCCATCAGCTTAGAATCTTTACGTCGCCACAAGAGGTTCCAGACCAGCCTTCCCTTGCCCCTTGCATTCTGTTGCTCTCATCTGGCGCCGATTCAGATTTCAGCTTTAGTGGACTAGATTCTCGTGTACAGGGCTTGAACAATAAATATTTCTGAATTGCAACCTAACTAAGGATCCTGATGTTTTGCGGCTGACATCAATCTAGTCCACTAAAGTTCAAATCTGAATCGGCGCCTGATCGGGGTGGGATTCAAGAAGGGTTGGGCATAGAACAGTTGTGGCAACTAACAATTCTGAGCTGATGACATGTTTAACTGCACCACCTAACTCTGTCTGGTCTTCTATATAACGGTTACAATAAAGTAATTGATATCGAATAATTATCCTTCTCCCCTTTCATATTTTCTCATCATTCCTATTACCTTCTATTGGTATCTGAGATTATTACTTGCTACAATTTGCAATTAAAAGAAATGATGGAACGATTCACCTCTTTGATGCCTTTATTTGGAACTTGGTGGAAATTTGAGAAGCCTGGAATGCAAACAACCACTAGATATGGTTTCTTGATATTTATTGTTCCATACCAATAAGTGGGGATCCATACTGAAAAAGCCACATGGGAAGATTTTCCTTCTTTTCCCCTTCAAAAATAATAATAATAATGGCTGCAGAATTGCATAATGAAAGGTGGAATGTTCTCACACCTTTTCTTCTCTCTCTAAGCTTTTCATAAAGTCGAGGGCGAATCGGTGAGAAAAATTGTCAGGAGGAATTTCCAGCACAGGACGAACTGATTTAGGGAACACACATCCCAGGGAAGAGTAGATTAGTAATTGATACCTAATAATATCAATTACCATTATCCATCTCATCTTCTCCTCTTTCTCATCTTCTCCTCTTTCCTATTACCTTCTATTCGTATCTATGATTATTACCTTCTATTCGTATCTATGATTATTCTTTTTGTGTCTTATGCTTCATGATTGCAGTTATGATCTATGATCTACATCATGGGTATTAAACTCGCGTCACGTGATGTGACGTATTGTCACCTTTTTTTGCATTGTGGCCTCCTTATGATGCAACCGGCCCACGGGCCAGCAATTTGACACCCCTGATCTATGTGTTGTTTGTGTGTACACTGAGAGCTTAAACACCTGAGACGAATTTCCTGTGCGTCCAATCCCACTTGGCCGATAAGGAATTCTATTCTATTTATCTCATAATATTCTTAGTGGTTTGTCATCAGAGATGTCTACTTTAGCTTTTGTGGGCAGGCTGGCTATTTCAACTGACTTGAAACGGAATAGAATAGAAAATAGAAAAAGGGTATGAATTGAATAAGCGAGACATGGACCCCAGGCTGGGGACTTGAAGATTTGAAAGGGTCATAATCAAATTCAGGGCAAGTTAATCTACTGATGACAGTTAACCGTGAGAGCACTCAAAGGTGGTCTGCCAACGGCATGAAAGGACTGCCTCTCTCTTACTCAGTAGATCTTTACCATCTTTAATCTTTTAGATGGCTTCCTTTCATAAGCTCTTAGACAAATCCATTCCAATTACAGCTGTCAGGTCACCTTACCCCACAACATTCATTAACTGTTCCTTTCAAACAACTAATAGGTTAGTGGCCAGATGGAAGTCTCCTTCCCCATGCCTCTGTTTATTTTTATATATATATATATTTTAATTTAATCCACTTAACTTAACCAGATTGCCTTTTTTGAAATGCTTTGCTCTCCTGACTCTTAATTTGAGACAGCATCAACAAGTAACTGTGGAAAGGGATCTGGGCTGAATGCATTAGCTTTCCTATCCCCCCACCCCTTTGTCGTGGGAGATGTGATGGGCATTGAAGTGAGATGGGGGCTTCCTATGGGTGGGTATGTGTGCCCTCCATTTGGAGAGATGATTCCAAAATATCAATGGAAGAGAATATTTGTAGCTCAAGGTTAAACTGTAGAATAATAATAATAACAACAACAACAAAACAACAACAACAACAATAATAATAATAATAAATAAAAATATCGCGATGTGGCCATCGAAACTGCACGGTTATGGATGAAACGTGTAACAGTGGTACCCATTGTTATCGGGGCACTGGGAACTATGTCCCAAAACTTTGCAAAGTACATCAAGAAACTGCAGCTTCCTGCAATAATTCCAGCAATGTTACAAAAAAACTGCACTACTCGGAATATCTTATATTTTAAGGAGGTGCCTGATTGACACCTAGGATGCTGGTAGCAACCCCTGTCAACCATCAGCGCCAGCCAATTTGAATGTTCAGTTGACTGAGGTTCACGTCTAATGAATAAGAGATAATAATAATAAAGTTGGAAAGGACCTTGGAGGTCATCTAGTCCAACCCCCTGGTCAGGCAGGAAGGCCTATGCCATTTTAGATAAATGGCTGTCCAGTCTCTTCTTAAAAACTTCCATTTCTTCGTAGTCTCTGAGCTCGGTTGTTTTCTTGCAGGAGTCTCATCCAAGTAGGTAACATTGTCAGTGAAGGCAGTAGTAGGGGGGAAGGAGGAGGAGGGGGGGTTATTGTAGGGTCCTTGATACTCTCTGAGCTTGGGTTTTTTCTTGCAGGCATTTCATTACCCAACCAGGTGACATCATCAGTGCTAGAAAAGGATGGGATGTGTGGAGTGAGGAGGAGGAGGATTGTGGAGTCCTTGATGCTCTCTGAGCTGGCTTGCTTTCCTGCAGACATTTCATGACCCAACTAGGTAACATCATCAGTGCTAGAAGGGTGGGCTAGAACCCCACTCTCTACTAGCCCAGAAGATGTAACCTAACCGGGTAATGAAACGTCTGCAAGAAAACAACCCAGCTCAGAGAGCAACATGGACCCTGCGTGATTCAAAGACAATTTGGCCTGAATCTCTGAATGAGATTTCTAAGCCAAAACAACATGGATGCTTCTGTATTGATCCAAGCTACTTGGGTTTTCGGAAGAAAATTCTCTTTGCCGAATGACAATGGCAGTTTCTCCTATTGGACGAGGAACGTTTTCTGCAAAAGACAAGAAGCTCTCCAGCATCCCGCGGGAGTTTAAATTAAGCATTAAAAGCTTTTGTTTCCCTCCTCTAATATAGAAAGCTTTTATTTCCCGTGACTAAAATACTGAGAGTGATTTTGTGTGCAGTGGAAAATAGCTTCTATTGCGAAGAAGAGAGGGGGGGGGAAACAACAACAACAGCAACAAATGTTGATTTAAGTGACAAATGTTTGGCATTAGGAGAAATTGTTAGAATATCTAGAAATAAATAATGTCAAGTAATAAAACTCTTATAAGGTCTGATGTAATTACTTTGAAGAACACACAAATCTTTATTGCACATTCCACCTTGGCCATATTTTACGCAGCTATTTATCCTTAAAAAATGAATTCGCTTTTAATTTTCTTTTCTTTCCTTTTTTTTTTTTTTGGACGGAGGGGAAGACAGGTTGACCTTTGAGTTGGCTTATTAAAAGTATTGCGTTCTATTGATTTTGCCATTTTTCTCATGCTCGAATGCTCGCTTGCTGGATGACAGGCAAAAATTCCCGTAGGTCAAAAGAGTAGAGAGGAGAAATAAAAACTCTGGAACTTAAGAGGTCGAGCATCTTTTAACAGAAGAATAGAGTTGGAAGGGACCTTGGAGGTCTTCTAGTCCAGCCCCCTGCTCAAGCAGGAGACTCTATGCCAGACATGTCAAACACAAGGCCCGGAGGCCGGATACGGCCCGCGAAGTGGTTTCATGTGGCCCGCGAAGCCATCATGGAAACAGTGAGGGAATGGCCCCCACTGCCTTGGCCCTGGCCCAGGCCAGCCGGGAGCCAATATACAATTTTGTGGTGGCCATCTATGCTGAAACACATTCAGTCTTAGCTCCATAAGCCCCCCTCCCCTGCATGGCCTGAGAGGAACAGTGAAGCTCCTCCAGTGGACCATGCCTTGGCACTTGCCCCAGTCCCACCCCCTTCTTACAGAGACCCTCAGATCTGTCCCACTCCTGCCCAGGCCCCCACAGGCACCTTTGATGCGAATGATGTAGAGCTGGCCACGCCCACTCCATCCATGCCCACCCAGTAGGCCACATCCATCCTGGCCACATCCACCCGGCCCCCTGAGGGCAATCACAATGCTGATGTGGCCCTCAATGAAATTGAGTTTGACACCCCTGCTCTATGCCATTTCAGACAAGTGGCTGTCCAGTCTCTTCTTAAAAACCTCCAGGGATGGAGCACCCACAACGTCTGGTGGCAAGCTGTTCCACGGGTTAATTGTCCTCACTGTTAGGAAGTTTCTCCTTAGTTCCAGGTTGCTTCCCTCCTTGATTAATTTCCATCTGTTGTTGTTTCTTGTTTCTTGCCCTCTGGTGCTTTGTGGCAGGCCCTCAAATACCGGAACATTGCTATCATGTCCCCCCCCCCAGTCCTTCTTTTCTGTAGATTGGCCAAACCCAAATCCTGCAACTGTTCTTCATATATTTTGATGTCCAGGCCTTTTGATCATCTTAGTTGCTCTTCTTTGCACTTTTCCCTATCCATACGTCCTTTCTAGGAATTATTCTTGAGTGTCTTGTACAGATGCAAATATTCAGCGCTTAGCATTCTCATGGTTAACAGAATTTTCTGTAGATTTCTTTCTTTCTTTCTTTCTTTCTTTCTTTCTTTCTTTCTTTCTTTCTTTCTTTCTTTTTTTCTTTCTTTCTCTTTCCTTTCTTTCTTTCTTTCTTTCTTTCTTTCTATTCTCGTAATAGCACTCAGAAGTTCTCGAGAACTGGATCTTATTTGGAACTTTGTTACATTCATACTATCTTTCTTTTCTTTTTTCAAAGCAATCATTTCTGGTAAAAGAACTTGGAATTAAAGCCCTCCCCGAATGGATAATAGGATTTACGTGAAGAGATAGCCACCAAGCAAAAAATAAAATAAAAAAAAATAAAAATAAAAAAAACTAAAACCAAACAGAGCTCTAATTGAAGTGGTAAAATTCTCTCTCTCTCTCTCTCTCTCTCTCTCTCTCTCTCTCTCTCTCTCTTTGCAACCGCACTTTCATTTTCGGCTGCACTGGCTGTATATCAACTGGACAATAAAAGCCGATGTTATGACCTCCGAGTAGAGCTATAAAAATGCTGCAGGGAAAAAAATATATAAATGAAAGCAGACCTGTCATATTGGCACTGGGGAGCAGATGGGAAGAGAGAATGTAGAATGTGGAACATAGAAGAGTTGGAAGGGACCTGGGGGGTCTTTGTCCAGCCCCCTCCTCAAGCAGGAGACCCCATACCATTTTAGACAAACCGCTGTCCAATCTCTTCTTAAAGATGTCCAGTGATGGAGCACCCACAACCTCTGAAGGCAAGCAGTTCCTCTGGTTAATTGCTCTCCTTGTTAGGAATTTCTCCTTAGTTCTAGTTGCTTCTCTCCTTGAGTAGTTTCCATCCGTTGCTTCTTCTCCTGCCTTTTGGATGTCTTTTGGAAGATAGTCTGACCCCCTCGTCTTGGTAGGCGCTCCTCAGATATTGGAATGCTGCTGTCCTGTCCCCACTCATCCTTCTTTTCATTAGACTAGACCAGGGGTAGGCAACCTTGGCTCTTTTATGACTCGTGGACTTCAACTCCCAAAATTCCCGAGCCAGCCATGCTGAGGGGAAGGGGAGAGGTTTCCAAGCTGAGCCAGGCTGGCTCAGGAATTCTGGGAGCTGAAGTCCACCAGTCATAAAAGAGCCAAGGTTGCCTACCCCTGGACTAGAAATACCCAATTCCTGCAACCGTTCTTCATACGTTTTAGCCTCCAGCCCCCTCATCATTTCTGCTGCTCTTCTGCCCACTTTTTCTAGAGTCTCAACATCTTTTGATACCATGTTGGATAGCATGTTCAATACCAGGGCTCCATCTTATCAGAGGCCTTCCATTTTGTCTGTCCTCAGCAGATGTTTTCTGTTCCAGATGTTTGCAGGCAGCTTGCTTTGATGCCATTGTGTGTGTCACGCCCTCCTTATGACTCCTCATTGCAATGGGAAGGACAGGAGGAAGAGCTGCAGTCAATTCAATGATTGGATAAAAGAAATCTGAGTCCTGGGGCAGAAAAGGTAACCTGAGAAAGCGTCTTGGATAAAAAAAATCTTCCCTAGTGCTCACCAAGATAAAGCAAGGAAGGAGGGGAGCATATTTAGACATCATCATTATCATTGTCATCATCGTCATTATCATCATCGTCATCATCATCATTGTCATAATAATAATTTCAGACAACTTCTGAAGGCCACTTCTGAAGGCAAATTCAAATATCTCAAGAGGTAGGTAAGTTCTCCTGCTTTATGGACTCTTACATTTATCCGAATAACAAGAGTTGGAAGGGACCTTGGAGGTCATCTAGTTCAACCCCCTGCTCAGGCAGGAAACCCTATCCCATTTCAGATAAATAAAAGTTGGGCTCAATTCTGGCTGTAAGTTGAGATGCAAATATTATACTAGCCTTCCTTATTTTGACTTCCTATTCTGCTCTACCTTGAACTGTGGACCATCCCTAGAAGTCGCTGTGTTCATCCTTTGCAAGGAACACCAAAGGAAAGAATTGATATATATTTTTTAAGCTATCCGATTGTATAGCCAGCTCAACCCAAAGCAGTCCTGGAGAAGATCTAGCCTGGAAACACCGTGTTTGCTTAGAGAAGCCAACTTGCTTTCTGTTTCTCCTTCGGTCCCAACGCTGTCATTTCTCCTTCCTTTCTTTGCGCCTGTAGACATCATTCCTTGTCTGTCTGCCAGGAGAGAATGAATTACGGGCATCCCTCCATTTGGAGGGTACAAGGCCGGTTTATAGGCTTCCAAAGACCGGTGGAAGGCACCTCTGCCTCTGCCTTGACCAGCATCCTGCCTCAGGTGGAAGAAACAAGGTTGTAAATAAGCTTCTGTGGATGCTGAGAACTTTTGCATTCAGTGGGGGTTTCATCACGGGCTTGGTTTTATTTTTATTTTTATTTTTTTAATGTGCAGCCTGAGGGAGGCTGGGCCTTTTAAGACCTTGTTAGTCTTTCCCGGAGTTTCTCCGAACTGAGTTTTCTTGAGGAGGGACACCATTTTGTGCTTCTAATTAGTGGTGCTGCTGAGGGGCAGACTTAAGCTCCTGGCGGTCTGCTCGGACTCAGCTCGGTCACGGATGCAAGGGCTGGCCAGCACTCCAAAGTCACTGCAGCTGTGGATTTCCTGGAGGGAGGGAGGGAGGGAGGGAGGGAGGGAGGGAGATAGATAGAAAGATAGATAGATAGATAGATAGATAGATAGATAGATAGATAGACAGACAGACAGACAGACAGACACACGTCAGATAAATATATCAATAGATTGATACACAGTTGGACAGATAGATGGATGGTAGATAGATAGAGACAGAGACAGACAGACAGACAAATAGATAGACAGATAGATAGATGGATAGACAGAAAGACAGACAGACAGACAAAAAAGAGAGAAAGACAATGGACACACACAAGTCAGGTAAATATATTAATAGATTAATACACAATTGGACAGATGGATGGAAGATAGATAGATAGATAGACAGACAGACAGACAGACAGATAGATGGATAGATTAGACAGGCAGACAGACAGAGAGAGAGAGACAGACATAAAGAGAGAAAAAGACAATGGACACACAAGTCAGATAAATATATCAATAGATTAATACATAGTTGGACAGATGGATGGAAGATATAGATAGATAGATAGATAGATAGATAGATAGATAGATAGATAGATAGATAGATAGATAGACAGACAGACGAGAGATAGATAGATAGATAGATGATAGATAGATAGATACAGTAAGATAGATAGATAGATAGATAGATAGATAGATAGACAGACAGAAAGATGGATAGATTAGATAGGCAGACAGAGAGAGACAGACAGACAGACAGATAAAAGAGAGAGAGAAAGACAATGGACACACGTCAGATAAATATATCAATAGATTAATACACAGTTGGACAGATAGATGGATGGAAGATGGACAGGAGGATAGACAGACAGACAGACATAGACATAGACAGATAGAGATAGAGATAGAGATATTTTAATCCTCTTCCTCTCCTTTTCCTCCAAGTGAACAGTATCTCTTTGCTCTGAGCAAGGAGCAGTCTGCCAAGTGGAGAGCATGCCCTGTGCAGGCACAGATGGCCCTTGATGGGGTGGTGGATTTAAAGCACAAACGTGGCGTCTCCTTGGTTTCTCTCTTCCAACCCGTGGAAACCAGCAGCCTCCTGCTTCAGGCAGGGCCAGCTCCCCTGGTGTCAAAAAGGAGGCAGACTTGAGCTGGATTTGTTTGCTAAGGAAAAGCGTCCGCAGGACCCAGCCCAAAGGTCTGGCATTGGCTCATTTTTCATCCTGGAGTTCAGACGGCTGGGCACGAGGCAGCTTCTGGAACGTGGCGGGATTTGAGAGCTTTGGGGGATAAATTTGGGAAGCCAGAGAAGATGTCTTCCAAATGGCTGTCAGAATATGATGCAGTGTATTGGTAACAACCAAGCTCATAGTGCACCAAGGATGACTACCTCCCCCTCCATCCTCCATCCTCCATCCTCCTCCTCCTCCTCCTCTTCCTCACTTCCTTTTAGCATTGATGATGTTATCTAGTTGACGATGTTAACTAGTTATTTAACATCTGCAAGAAAATAGCCAAGTTCCAAGAGCACCAAAGACTCTGAGCTACAGAGATTCTCTTCTTTTGGTGATAATTAGTTTAGAATTCCCAAGAGCCAAAAAGGGCTCCTTCCTTCCTTCCTTCCTTCCTTCCTTCCTTCCTTCCTTCCTTCCTTCCTTCCTTCCTTCCTTCCTTCCTTCCTTCCTTCCTTCCTTCCTCCCTCCCTCCCTCCCTCCCTCGTCTTCTTTCTTTCTCTCGTCTTTCCTTCCTTCCTTCCCTCTCTCCCTCCCTCCCTTTCTTCCTCGTCTTCTTTCTCTTGTCTTTCCTTCCTTCCTTCCTTCCTTCCTTCCTTCCTTCCTTCCTTCCTTCCTTCCTTCCTTCCTTTTCTCCCTCGTCTTCCTTCTTTCTTTCCCTCGTCTTCCTTACCTTCCTTCCTTCCTTCCTTTCCTATTTCACACCTTTTCCGTCTCCTCCTTCTCCTTCTCCTTTTTCTCCTTCTCCTCCTCCTCCTCCTCCTTCCTTCCATGCATCCTTCCTAGGTTGGTAAAATGAGTGGAGCATGCTGACTTTGTAAACTGCTCAGAGAGAGCTGTAAAGCACCAGGAAGGGGGAAATACATAAGTCTAAGTGCAATTGCTATTTTTTGAGTTGCCCAAGACCCTTCCTCACAACAAGGCTGTGATCCATGAGCTATAAGACAACAATTTGGTGTCCTGACAGGAACGCCAGAAACAGCCGATCCACTTTTTTCCTTATTTCCCCCCCCCCCACCAACTTATCACTGCCCCCTAAATTACTCTGCCTTTTATCTCCACACCCCAGGGAAGCTTTCATTGGAAGATTTACCTTTGTCCTTACCGCCGCTGTCTCTCTTGTCTATATTTATTTGCCAAATAAAAATACTTTATTATTCATATGATGCATGGCGATGCTGGATGTGCCTCCGAGGATTCTTTGCAGAGCCCATAAAATTGCAGCAGCATTAGCGGCTGAGATAGGGAAGAGAGGAAAGCAGAATAACAGCATTGGAAGGGACCTTGGAGGTCTTCTAGTCCAACCCCCTGCTCAGGCAGGAAATGGCAGCAATACCGCTTAGGACAACTGATTATCCAATCTTTTCTTAAAAACCTGTCAGAATCCAATTATATTTCATCTTTAAATTATCAAATATAGAAACTCCCAATTCTGCCTTCTCTGGATTCTGCCATAAGAGGGAGAGAAGGGGGAGAGCAAAGGGGCTTTATGGCCCTCACTTCCTTCTTTACACTTCAAAGAGCTGAATGTGTGTTTATTGTAACCTCTAAGCGTTAACATATCAAAGAAGGGTAATTGCCTTTCATGTAGTATCTGAAGTCTCCATCCAGACGGAAGAAAGAAGAAAGGAGGTGGAATTGTGATACTTGAAACTATCACTGGAAGGGGGGTTGATTGGGTGGGACTACTGGGGAACCCCTTAAAACCTTGAATGGGAGAGCTTGGACCCCAAGTCCTGTCTAGCATGCCTGCAACCATTTTCTCTTAATAAAGGATTCCTGTTGGAAGAATTATTCCAAGAGTTCTGTCTTCTTAAGATGCAAAGTGGGGTGGGTCCTTACATTAGACAGGACTTGCAAAATTAATCCACCTGGAAGGAAGACCCTTGCCGGGGGATTTTGCAAAAATTTACCATGTCAGACAATGGAGCAAGAGAGGGGGAAAACTCCCTGGAAAGAGAGCCGCTGACCCAGTTGGAACCTTGCCAGATGTTGGGATCCGAGAGGCCAGATTCCTCAGGAGAAGAAGTGGTGGAGACACAGGACCACAAGCCTCGCTGGTCGATGGGCGTTGGAAAGAAAAGTGAGTGGGGAAAGGAATCAAGAAAGGTGACCCTGAGACGGGGGACCAAGCAACCAGAATGGAAGCAGGAGATGGAGAATCCCTGCACGCAAGTGAAGAGGGAGGAAGCTGGGCACCGTACTCAGACTGGATCCTAGAGAAAGCTATTGACCTGATGAAGAGAACTCTCAGCTCCCTAGGAGAGGAGAATACTGAACCCTACGGCCGCCCCAGTTCCTGGAGCCGCAAAGGGAGAGACACCGAGGGGGACATGGAACCTGCAACCCCAGGGACATCTACTGATCCAGGAGCTCCCACCCCCTACCGGACCACAGATGGCAATCTGGACGGAAGGCACTACCACCCACAACAGAGGCACCGATCCATTCCAAGACGTCCACCGTTGGAAGTGAAATTCAAAGGGGAGCCAACACGCTTGGGGTTTTTCCTAACCCAAGTCCTCAGCTACATGGAGGAATATGGGCAGGATATTCCCAGCGACAAAGCCCGCATCCGGATCGTGCAATCTGCCCTGGATGGACCAGCTGCGGATTGGGTAGTGAACTTGCATGACTCCCATGCCCCAGAACTCAGTAACTTCAACCGTTTCATGTCCTCTTTGAGAAGACGATTTGAAGACCCCCTGGCTGATCGCAAAGCCCGTGAAAGAATAACAACGATGAGGCAGGGCAAACGCCCAGTGGCTGAGTATACACAAGAATTCCGGGCCATTGCCAGCAAACTGAATTGGCCAGAAGACATCCTCCTTGGCCATTTCAAAGACGGACTAAACTATGATCTATATGATGCTTGCCTGCCCCGAGGGGACCCACATCGACTTGAGGAATGGTACGTCTTGGCAGAGGAAGCAGAGATCGACATATTGAAGAGGCACCGCCGAGGAAAACAATGGAGCCGCGCCCCCGCCTGAGCTGACACACCAACCGGTGAAATCATTGGATACAGCCAAGAAGCAAATGGGGTGTTTCAAGTGCGGAAGAGAAGGGCATCGAGCTGTAGAATGCCGCTCAAAGGCCCCCCAGCACAACCCAGACAGATCCCCAATCAACAAACCCGGAAAGTATTCAGCTAAGCCAAAAGAAACGGCCATGAGAATGATGGAAATTGCAGAAACCCCCACCTCTGCTCACCAAGGGGAAAGGACTCCAGCCTACACCACAGGGCCGGTGGATGCCTCAGATGACAGCTCGGAGGGCGAACCCCTGGTAAGTGGATGCATCACACCCATCTTCAAAACAGTGACTATATTAATCCCCCCCATGCCCGAAGCTGTGAAGGTGAAAGCCTTAATAGACTCTGGCTGTACCCGCTGCCTCATTAGCCCAACACTAGTGGGGAATCTGGGCATCCCATCCAGGAGACTGGAACAACCAATCTCATTTGGCCAGCTAGATGGATCCATAGCAGGGGGGGTGCCAGCTACCCTAGCCACTTTGCCAATACATCTCTCCCTGGGCAACCATGAAGAGGACTTAACGTTTGTGGTGACCCCAGGTATGGAATGCCCAATGATTCTAGGGATGGAATGGTTGAAAAAATGGAACCCCTGGGTAAATTGGAGGACGACAGAAATCAAATTCCCGAAGGGGGACTTAAAACCCCAAGGGAGGCTACCAGAATCAAGAATAGAAAAAGCATCCATAGGAGAGGAAAAAAGATTAACAGAAATACCAGAGGAATATAGGGACCTTGCTGAAGTCTTCAGTGAGGAGAGGGCGAATGAGCTTCCCACCCACCGACCCACAGACTGTACCATTGAATTCAAGCCTGGGGCAAAACTCCCGAAACCCAGATTATACTCCATGAGCCCAAAGGAGAAGGAGGAAATGGAAAGATTTATAAAAAAAAACCTGGAGAGAGGGTTCATTGAGCCAGCCAAGCCTAAATTGGCTGCCCCGGTCCTTTTTAGAGAGAAGAAGGATGGCTCTTTACGTTTATGCGTGGATTTAGGGCCCTGAATACAATCAGTGAAAGCAACCTATACCCGCTGCCCCTCATGAAAGACATGCTGTCACACCTCTCGAAAGGGGAAATTTTTTCTAAACTAGACTTAAGGGAAGCTTACTATCGAGTGAGAATCAAGGAAGGGGACGAATGGAAGACTGCATTTAACTGCCCCATGGGGTGCTATCAATTCAAAGTCTTGCCATTTGGATTACAAGGGGGCCCTGCAGTCTTTATGCAACTAATCAATGACGTTCTAAGGGAGCACCTGTTTAAGGGGGTCCTTGTTTACTTGGACGACATTCTTATCTTTACCGAAACAAAAGAAGAACACGTCAAACTTGTCAGAGCGGTTTTAAAGAAGCTGCGAGCCGCTCACCTATATGCCAAACTCTCAAAATGCGAATTCCACCAGGAAAGGATAGACTACCTAGGCTATCGCATATCCCCACAGGGCATTGAAATGGACCCAGAGACGGTCAGAGCAGTATTAGAATGGGCACCACCCCGCACAAGAAAGCAACTACAAAGTTTCCTGGGCTTTGCAAATTTTTACCGCCAATTCATCCCCTCATTTGCACAGATAGCCTTGCCCCTCACTAACTTACTAAAAACGAAGGGAACATCCTCAGTAAAACCTAGCCAGCCACTAAAATGGACAATGGAGTGCCAAGCAGCGTTTGAGAGACTAAAGAGACTTTTTTCTGCCGAACCAGTACTAAGGCACCCAGACATGGACAAACCCTTCATAATACAGGCAGATGCAAGTGATGTGGCAGTGGGGGCTGTGCTATTACAAGAAAATGATGATGCAGTATTGCAACCCTGTGCATATACATCTAAGAAACTCACGGAAACAGAACAGCGCTGGCCCGTATGGGAGAAGGAGGCTTATGGGATACGTTGGGCATTACTCACGTGGCGACAGTTCCTGGAAGGCAACAAAATCCCCTTCCAGGTATGGACTGATCACAAAAATTTAGAAGCCCTGAAAACTTCCAGGAAACTCAATCCCAAACAAGCCCGCTGGTCCCAGCATTTTCACCCATTCCAATTTAAGCGCAAACATTTACCAGGAAGAAAGAACTTCCTGGCAGATGCACTATCTCGCATGCCCCAATATAACAGCACACGAACCACAGACTCTAGACCAATAATGGCAGAGTCACAACTGGCAGCGCCAGTAACCACAAGAACCCAAGCCAAAATAAAACCACAACTGGACAGCCAAACTGGGAGTGAATTCAGAAAAAGTTTGGAAACAGATGATTGGTTCCAGACAAACAAACATGTGTGCACAATGAGAGACGGATTGCCTTGGGTAGGGGAAAAGTTATATATACCAACAACTCAAAGACTAACTTTCATGCAACTTTGCCATGACACAAAATCAGCAGGGCATTTTGGATTTGTAAAAACTTTACACTTAATTAAACGGCAATTTTGATGGCCATCAATAAAAAAGGACATAGAAAGTTATGTTGCCAGCTGCCCAACCTGTGCATCAGCAAAGAGGTTGCAAGGGAAATCGCCAGGGCTGTTACAACCAGTGGCAAGTCCCTCAGCCCCCTGGAGGAAAATAGCCATGGATTTTATAGTGGAATTGCCTGAAAGCAATGGGAATACTGTTATCTGGACAGTCACGGACCTATTTTCCAAACAGGTGCACTTTATCCCTTGCCAAAAAATTCCCACTGCAAAGGCCTTAGCAAAACTTTTCATCCAGCACATTTACAGATTGCACGGGGCACCCCAACGCATCATCTCTGATAGGGGAGTGCAATTTACGTCTGCATTTTGGAAGGAATTTTTATCCCTCTTAGGGACCACTCAGGGATTGACATCTAGCCACCACCCTCAAGGAGATGGACAAGCGGAACGCTGCCAGTCGGTACTTGAGCAATATTTGAGATGTTTTTTAAATTTCCAACAGAGTGATTGGACGGACTTACTTCCTTTTGCAGAAGTTGCCTACAATAATGCAGTCCACTCCAGCACAGGCTACACTCCTTTTCAAATAGCCAACGGCCAAAGTTTCAACCCTATGCCAGAGTTAACCCCAAAAGAACCAACGATCCCTTCACTGAAAGAATGGATGGAAAACCTACAAAACACCTGGCCAATAGTCAGAAAATCACTAGATGAAGCTAGGCGGGCATACAAAGCACAAGCCGATAAAAAAAGGGTTGAGCCTACACCATTCATTATAGGAGAAATGGTGTACTTATCTACAAAATACCTAAAGTCCCTACAGCCCTGTAAAAAACTTGGACCAAAATATATAGGACCTTTTCCAATTAAAAGGATCATAAATCCAGTAACAGTAGAATTAGAATTACCCAAAAACCTCAGGCAAATACACCCAATTTTTCATTGCAGCTTGCTGAAAAGAGAGCATCAGTCACCTCTACGGCCAAAAATCCCCCCCCCACCACCTCCAATCATGGTGGAGGGGGAACAACACTTCGAAATAAAAGAGATCCTTGACTCTAGGAGATATCGTGGAACAACTCAGTACCTAGTTGCCTGGAAACACCTCCCTGCCTCACAAAATGAGTGGGTCCATAAACGTCACGTCAGAGCCCCGAAGCTATTGAAGAAGTTTCACACAGAGTATCCTAACAAGCCTAACTAAATTTTTTACTTGTGTTTTCTTTCAGGTGGATCTCTCTTATTGTTAAGAGGGGCCGGATGTCAGAATCCAATTATATTTCATCTTTAATTATCAAACATAGAAACTCCCAATTCTGCCTTCTCTGGATTCTGCCATAAGAGGGAGAAAAGGGGGAGAGCAAAGGGGCTTTATGGCCCTCACTTCCTTCAGCACACTTCAAAGGACTGAATGTGTGTTTATTGTGGCCTCTAAGCGTTAACATATCAAAGAAGAGTAATTGCCTTTCATGTAGTTATCTGAAGTCTCCATCCAGACGGAAGAAGAAAGGGGATGGAATTGTGATACTTGAAACTATCACTGGAAGGGGGGTTGATTGGGTGGGACTACTGGGGAACCCCTTAAAACCTTGAATGGGAGAGCTTGAACCCCAAGTCCTGTCTAGCATGCCTGCAACCATTTTCTCTTAATAAAGGATTCCTGTTGGAAGAATTATTCCAAGAGTTCTGTCTTCTTAAGATGCAAAGTGGGGTGGGTCCTTACATCTTTATTTGCATGTCAGCCATCTTATATAACCGCTTTGACCAAGATGGTCACTGATTATATTATATATTAACTAAATTAATAACAATACTATGAAAATATTTTATCAAGAAAGGCTATAAGATCACAGTTACAAATACTAAGACAAGCAAAGAAGTTTTGTTTCTCTTTAATACTACTTAATGGTTGCCTGGACTTTTTTGCAGCCCAACTCTGATAGCCCTACCAAATACTTAAATATTTTAATGTTACTAGTTAATCAAAACTTCACAATTTATTTGCAAGATGGACCATAATAATATTATTCTACACAGCCCAATGTCACTTATCACGAGATGGGCAGCTATATAAATTAGATACGGGAAAAAAATACTTGTCTATCTTTCAAGGTAGTTATAAAAATAAGTGACCCAAAACAAATATTTTAGATATTTGGGAAACATGCTTCATAATTTGGTGAAGAGTAAGGTTTGCATACCAAATTAGAAGTATCTCCCTGAACCAGGATGAGGGATTTCTGCCTCAACATGCCCTAAAAAGTATTATTTACTTATTATTTACTTTGTCAGGACTAACTTGAGTCAAGTTGAGATGTAAGCAGGGCTTTTTTTTTTTTGTCATAGAACGCCTAGAACAGAGTTTCGGCACCTTTTTTGGATGGAACCTTGTAGGATAGACAAGGCGGGTTGTATGACATGTGTGAGTTCTGGCACCTTTTTTTTTTTTTTTTTTTTTACAAAAAAAGCACTGGATGTAAGTATCACTATTGTAATCTTAATTGAGCATGCTCTTTTCTTCCAGACCTTAATGTGTTTTCTTATTTTCTGATAGCACAATCCTATCCATTTCTCCTGAATGCATCCAGAATGTTATGATTTTATTTTTGATAGAATAACTGCTTTGAGAATAAATTTGAAATATATTTGAAAAGGCAGGACGAACATCCCATCATTAAAAGCCCAAATTATTATTTCCCAAAAAGTCCCCCCAACTCTTCAAGCTGATTTGGCCCTCTTGTCCACATAACAATGTCCAGGTGAGGGCGATTTGGATTTATTTGCACTTCATGCTAAACTATTTTTTAGAATGTTGACTAAAGTTGGGAAAATAGGGAAATATGCAACTTAATGATAATTTATTTCATTTTATTAAATTTTAAAAGCGCCCCTCTCCCTCATACAATGTTACGAAAGAGGAACATTTGTTAAAATAAACTGAATAGGTGTGTATTAGAGCAAGCTTCTGTTCACTTTGTTACACGAGAGTGATTTCAGGAGAAACACGCCTAACCAACATTGTAGAAAGGGGGTTCTCCAAAAATGAATGGACGCCGCATAAATGTGGATTGAATACAAAAACCTAGTTACCAGAACGCCGAAGTGGTTTAGTTACAAAGAGAATGAATGATGATTAAATCACAAAGCGAATCTATCTAAATGATCTGGGAGAAAAGAGACCTCTACGAAAACCCGACTGGAATAGATGGAACTGACGAGATCCTCAAGAAATAAAAAGGACCGAGACGCAAATAATAAAATGCAGGACATGAGGCGTGTATGGCCGCGTTGGAAACAAGCACCTTTGCCGATATAAAAGGTACACAGACGATCCGGCTCTTCTTTAGCTACGTTTTCTCATTTCACGCCTTTAATTATTCCGTTTCTCGCTCCCTTTGTGCGCCATGCGTAGCGTTGCTCAGCTAGGAAAGGAAGAGCGCGACCGTCCGGAAGGCTGTTGTGCGTGTCGCTTTGAACGCCCTGCATGGAGCGGACCCTCTTTTTGAGAATTGAGAAACCCTGCTTGGTGCCTCAGCGTGCCAATGAACAGAGCTAATCCTGGCTTAAACCGCAAGCACATTCAAGCAAGCTACGGCTCGGGCCGTTGCACAACCTATCCGCAGCAAGGCTACGCCGGCCCGGGATTCCAGCAGCTTCCCTCCCCCCCACCGCCTCCCGCCGCCATCTCGTTCAACCGCGGGGCGGAGAGACCCCAATTCAGCAGCTCCGCCGCCAGCTGGACCTCCGTGCCGCGCCGGATTGGCGAGGACGCCTCTCCATTAAAGCGGGCCCAGCCAGTCGCCAGCCTCCCCCTTCCCCCTGAGCGTGCGGGCGCCTTTGGCGAGGAGGAAGAGGCGCTCGCGGTGGGAGGAGGCTCGGCGGTGTCAAAGGGGCGGCGAGCGTTTCGCGGCTCCTGAGGGGGTCGAGCCTCCGCTCGCAACATCTTCGCCTAAGGGCATCGCTGGCAGCCGCTTCCCGCGGCTGAGGAGGTCCGCGCTCTCCCGCTGCTGCTCGGCCTCCTCGATGCGCGGCGGCGGCGGCCACGACGTGGGTTTCCTTCGCTGCCTGCGCGCTCCGGGCGGCGAGCAGCCGAGCGAGCGCGCCAGCAATCGACCGGCTGCCTCTAATCTGCCCCCAGCGCTGCCCGCTCCCGGCTACTTTGCGCCCTCGCCCTCGCTGCCCCCTCGCCTTTCTCCCCGCCCCTCCCGGCCAACGGTGCTGCTCGCGAGTCAACTGTCTTCATGAGCCCCGAGGATGTCCGGAAAGCATTATAAAGGCCCCGAAGTGAGCTGCTGCATCAAATATTTCATCTTCGGCTTCAACGTCATCTTCTGGGTAAGGCGTTCGTTTTTGTTTTTATTTTTCTTCTGGTCGAGGAAGCTGTGCGTGATGGTGCGGTTTCTGCGTGGAGGGGTAGATCTGCGCGGAGGGAGAGCGAGAGCAAACGCGCGTGGCCGTGGAGCACGATGAATCGCCCCTGGCAGGTTGAAGGCGTTTGGGGGTCTTTGTCCATGGGTAGAGCTGGGCTAAGGTCGCCCTAGGAAATCTGGACAGTTTCATGGAGCCTTTTATTCCCTTCGAAATCCTGGATTTGCTTTTCGTGACTGCCTCGTCTCCTCTTCCCTGAGGGTTTTGAAAACAATGCCCAGGCTGTGCCTTTTTCCTTTTGACCAGGTAGACCTGGTGGTAAGGTGTGGGCCTTCTCCCCAGTTTTAGGCCTTCGTTGCTTCCAGTTATTATTTATTTAAAAATACGCCTGTAGAAAGCAACATTCTACTTTATCAAGAAGCCCTAGAAACTGTGGTCTTAAAAAAAGGATTATGCAATGCATAGAGAAGTGAAAAAGAGGTTTTGGTGGGTTTCTTCTAATTCCATAGAAGAGCCCTAGAAGGGAGCTTACCAAGCCACTGCATATTTATGTGTGTTTAGCCACACAATTTACCAAGCCACTGCATGTTTATGTGTGTCTAGAATAAGGCAAGATTAGAGGTAGCATTTTTTTGAGAGTAAACATTTTTTCAGGCAGTGGGTATCTATCTATCTGGCACCCTCCAGATGTGCTTGATAATCTTAGCATTGATGGTCTTACTTGTTGGATAATGATAATGCAAGCAAACAACCAGTCTCAGAGACCACTAAGGACTTCACATGGGTAATCTTATTGAACATCTGGAAAATTATGTTGGTTGGAAATTGTGAATCTGAGATTTGTAGTTGATCAGAGTCATTGAGAGTTGGGCAGCCATAAGTTTAAACTAGTGTTGTTATATCTGGAGAATGCCAGGTTGGGAAATCAGTTGTATGCCAAGCTTATTACCGTCCTGTCTGACCTCCTTTAATTGGCTTTCTGGCTGTATGATAAATTGGTGCTGTGTGCTGAAATACCACAATACTTTTTCCCTACTTTCTCCCTTTTACTATCATAAATCTTGATTTATGATAGTTTTGACTACCTCCTTACATTTACAAATATCAAAAATAAAATTAAAAACATTTTCCCATTATTGTTTCCTAAATTGGGTTGCTAGGAGAAGAAACAGTTCATGCAAAATGTCAGAACTTGGATGTTGGTTGATGGTATACATATCGGATCATTTTTTTAGCTTTTGAATTTTGGGTGGGCTGGACTGAAAATACTCCTGCGGGGGATAAGAATGTATACCAACATATCTGGAGACTCTTAGATTGAAAATGTGTGCCAAAATCAATTGTAGTAAATAATGTTGTTTTGTTCAGGGTACTTGGCTTGTAGAAGACCATATTCCATGAAATCTGCTAGTGGTTGGTGCATTACATAAAGGAAATAGATTTTGCATTAAGTAATTATACATAGTAAAGGTACACAGAATTGCATCTGAATGACTATGAAAGCAATCTAGACAAAGTCTTCCACTGCTGTATGAGAAAATTCATTAAAAGCCGTCCCCCTCTGTTATTATATATTGAAATGAAGGAAGTGCCAAGCTTTGATTAGTTTTGGCATTCTGGTCAAAAGTTAATGGAAATGTGGCCAGTGGCCTAAGACAAGAGAAAGGTGCTAATGTTGTTATTCAGTCTGCCCATTGAGAAAAAACCTTCAATCATATAACAATCTGGGCTCTTATCCAGAAAAGCTTTTGCTTTTGTAAATGTGAACATTTTGATATTACAAGATTCTTGCTTGTTAGTAGTCTCATCCTGGAAAATAAAAGCCAAGTTTGTATAAGTCCTTTCTAGGAAGCCTAATTCTCCTATAAAGGCAGAGAAATACATGGTTTTGCTAGAAGCCTGGGACTCTTGTCTTGTGAAAACCACACTGGATTTATCTAAAGATTTCCAAATGTGTAAAAGTTTTGTTGTTAATACTTACATCAGCTTTGAAGAATAGTATTAGCTATACTATCAACCCTGCCTTAAATTAGTATTCTGATATGACTGTATTTAAAAATGTCCTAGATTGAGTCTGAAATTATTTTTAAAGGACATCTGGATCATTGGTTGTAGCCTTGTAAGTGTATGTATCTGTGCAATTGCGTTCTGAAGAAAGTGGTAAATTTAGAAGAAACCTAGACCATTCTGAGAAAATACTCTTGAATTTTGATTATGTGCCATCAACTTGGTGTTGACTCTTAGCAACCACATAAATGGATTTTTCTCCATGATGATCCTGTCCTTAAGCTAGTATTAACCTGGGCTCTGCGCTGGCCGGAATTTTGAAGACTGATCATGATTTTCACTTATTCAGCATTGTTGGATGGTGGAACAGTCACTGAGCAAATGGACATTAGACAAGGACCATCTATAATTCTAAATCTTACACTTGTACTCCATTAATACATGATCAGCAAGTATCATCTGAGAGCCAGTTTGGTGTAGCATTTATTTAAGGCATCAGGCTAGAAACTGGGAGACTATGGAGTTCTAGTCTGTCTTAGGCACAAAGCCAGCTAGGTGACTTTGGGCCAGTCACTCTCTCTTAGTCCTGGGAATGAGGCAATAGCAAACCATTTCTGAAAAACCTTGCCAAAAAAACTTCAGGGATATATCCAGATGGTTTCAAAGAATCAGACATGATTGAATGGAAGGGGAGAAAAAAAATCATCTGGCTATTTATAGTTCCTAATCTGCTAAAATGTTACTGATAGGCTGCAAAATCATTTTCTAATTGGCTTAGCTGTTTTGATGTCAGGGAATGGATGAGAATGTAAATTACAAAGTTGAGGAAGAGTCTCTGATATATCAACATAAATTTCGTCTGCATTCTGAAGTCTTGTTAAACGCACAGTACATTTTATATGCAAATTTTATTTGCATTTAACCTAAGGCTAGTGTAAATATTTAGATTTACTTTTACATGTATCATTTGCTTGAGCATTATTAGCACATAAACTTATGAATCTGACACTGTAACTTATGAGTTAGAGACAGGTCATCAGGAATGTTGCCATGACTGTGGCCTAAGCTGTCTTCCTGCATGTTGGCTTGTTTTGAAAGTCCCAGGATGATTATATCTGTAGGGACACATTTGAATAGTACATTTAATCCTAAACTGAAATGCTTGTGTAGACTTCACAAGTTGGAACATGCTATGCTTGTATTAATAATACTCCCTTTAAAGCCTTAAAATAATTGCATTAGTGAGAGGATTACATTCACTTCAACTTACTTGCCTCCATGCTGAAAACATGATTAGAGGTTTTATTTGTATGTCCAACTACTAGAAAAATTGGACTGGTATGTACAAGGAATAAATTTTGTGATTAGAAACCTACCTAAAAGCAGGAAAGGATTTTATTTTGGCAGCAGAGTTAGGTGACATGTCCATGGTATGTGGATTGAATCACAATTGCATTTTCTAGTTTACGTGTTTTATAGTGATTGAAGTAGGTTGCCCTTTTAATTTAAATTAAATTTTCTTTGTAAGTGCATAATATATTTAACGTGGAATTTGAAGCTTTGTATTTTATATTTTTAGTGCATTATGTTTAAAATTTGCTTAGAGAAGAAAAAAGTTGCATTTATAATGGAGAGGAAGACCAAGCATAGACCTATTTGGGAAAGGGAGGAGTTTAATTGTAATTGTCATTTCCCATGTCAGTCAATGCTGACTGCTGAAAAATGGGCATGTCTTATAACCACAATTGGGACCAGAATTTCTGTTGCTAAGCAAAGTGGTGGTTAAATGAGTCACAGCCAACTTTATGATCCTTTATTTTTTGTCCCAGTTAAGTGAATCATGTGGTTGATAAGTGAACCCAGCTTCCCCCATTGACTTTGCTTGTATAAACTTTCTGGGAAGGTTGAAAATGGTGATCATGTGACCTTAGGATACTGCAGCTGTTGTAGAACATGCCAGTTGCCAAGTGCCCAAATGTTGATCACATGACCGTGGGGAAAGTTGCGATAGTTGTAAGTCTGAGGACCATTCATAAGTAATTTTTTAAAGTGCTGTTGTAACTATGCAACCTATTTGAATGGTTGTAAGTCAAGGACTATTTGTAGGATGTTAGCTTAGGAGGCTCTGCAGAAAGTTAGAAATTTTTTTAAAGGGTCACTGCAGAAGACTTGCATTTTTGTACCAGCCAAATATTTTCAGAAGCTAATATGGGCTTTCTTTCTGCTTTTTCTAAAAAAAAAAACAAAACAGTTTTACCTTAGAGAAACTAATTGGGAAAAATTCCTAATGCTTTTCTGTAGATGAGTTAATAATAGTACTTGCTTACATGAAATATATTTTAATAAAAGAGATTAGAATGATAATTACATTTGATTTGGGAAGTTGCAGTTGACATTCTTAGTGGCAATGCAGTTGCTCACCTACTTTGTAAATTTCAGCTGAATTGGGTAAACCATGAAATAAAAATAATACAGAATAGCAGAGTTGGAAGGGATCTTGGAGGTCATCTAGTCCAACCCCCTGCTCAGGCAATAAACCCTATACCATTCCAGACAAATTGCTGTCCAATCTCTTCTTAAAAACTTCCAGTGTTGGAGCATTCACAGCTTCTGGAGGCAGGTTGTTCCACTGATTAATTGTTCTGTCAGAAAATTTCTCCTTAGTTCTAGGTTGCTTCTCTCTTTGATAAATTTCCATCCTTTATATCTTGTCTTCCCCTCAGGTGTTTTGGAAAATAGGTTGTCTGCCCTTCTGTGAAAAATAACACGGTTACAGGTTTTTTTTATTAGCTTTCAGGATTTGATGAAAGACATAGTGCAGAACACTTCTTGAATATATATTTTGCTGTTTAGTTAAGACAAACTGCATCTATTTTCCATTTCAGTAACATTCCTTAGCAAGGTGACTTACATTTAAGAAGCCAAGTCTAGTTGTCCACTCTTCTCATAATTGTTTTACTGATAAACAGCAGGAAAGAAGAAAAAAAACAACCCTACAGTTTGAAATTTAAAATGAATGATCCTTTATTTCTCAGTTAATGTTATGCAGTTTGAATGATCTCTAATGGCATAGTATGTACTTTGTAATTTGGGTTTAATATGTGTGTATGCTGCTCTTAACTTTTTCTGTTTTGAGTTGAGAAATTATTTAAAGATACCGGCTGGCACACCTCCTTCAGGCTGACAGAAGTTTTTTTTTTTTTTTTTTTGCTGATAGAACATGGTCTCTCCTCCCTCTTCTGAATTCACTGGGGTCATACTCCACCAGGTAGATTGTATGACATACTGGTCCTCTTCAGCTTGCTTCTCTAGATTCTTCTGACGTTCCTGACATGGATCAAAATTCCTCAGCACGTCTCAGAATCACCAGCCAGCAGTGCTCATTAGTAAAACACCTAATATTCAACAGCTTATCTAGATCCATTTTAAGGTTTCCAGCCACTGCATTTCCTCCATTCCCTCATAGACATGCCTTGTTTTCTATGGCGGTGTCTTCTTTTGCCAGCCTAGCAGCCCTACCTTCTCTATTCCTATGGGGAACCAAGTTCATCCTCTGAACAGCTCATTAGAAAGAAGTGGGTCTTTTTGATAAGTTCACGAACTTCTGTACCTGTTGTAGCACATAGTGACTTCTGGAATATATCCATAAAAGAGGATACAGTGGTTAAAACTCTAATGTAGCCTCACCACACATCTGCAAGGCATCAGTTTGTCCAAGTCAATAACTTAAGGATCTATAACAAAACATTGTGTGCATAGCTTTGGAGATTTGCTTAATAGCCTTAAAGTGCAGTAGCAAAATTATTAAGATTAAATCATGCAGTGAACTGAATTATGCAGTGTGCATAGTTTAGCAGGGCAGGGTGCTAAATATCTCTTGGTACAACATTCAAATGCAGAGAGTGGGGAAAAACAACTAATGTTATTCTTTAGTGCAAGATATATACAGTCTAATGTTATATTATTCAAAGCATACTGAAAGGTCCAAACTGTCACTTTGTTATGATCATGGAGGATGCACATGTTAATTTCTCCTGGTTTGGTTGTTGTATGGAGTGGCAGCTGATATATTTATCTCTAGTTATAAACTGCGTGCTGGACTTAGACGGCGACTGGAGGCAATTCATTAGTGGCAAATGGGAATCTATGGTAACAGCAGTTTACTTGGCAGCTTCCCTGGTGTAAGATTTGTGTCCTCTGGATTTTAAGAGCTGGGAAATGCAATGGCTGAAATCTGAAGATTTACAAGTGCATATCCTAATTTGTCTGCCATTCTTTATTGTGATTTTAGGTTTTTCCACATTGAAAGCTTCTTTAGAGGATTTTAACATTCAACTGCTACTCTTAGGGCAGCATAGGAAAATACTCTGAAATGATCTTGCAGAAGTTCTGGAGTTAAATCCCTTCTACCTATCTTGAATTTTCTTGCACAAATCCCACAGGAGGTATACAAAAGTATGAAGGCACATTCTTGGTATAGTTCTGAAGTTCCTTGTTTGGCTCCTGTCTATGATAAAGATGACTTCATTAATAGAAATGACTCTAAAGATCAAATTATACCATTTTTACATTTTGCAGGTGGATTAATATTAAGTCATGGTTTATTACTGGCTTGTCAGCATTTACTGTATTTTTCTCCTAAGTAGGTAGGACCAAATATGGACTTCTTTTCTTAAACATGTTGTGGGGTTGGGGGAATTTTAAAGGACATACACATTCTAAAGCCTTTTAGATCCTTAACACATTGATTTTGTCCATTAAAATTCTTAAACTCTCTCCCCAAATGATCCTGTGCATAAGTCATTTTCATGATAAACCACCTGAGGTAGTCCTCAACCTGACAGTGTTATACTGCTTCTCTCCCCCTATTCCATATCCACAAAAATGAGTGGGGTTTTCCAACCTACTAAATCATAACTTTAAAGCCACACTGATTGGGTTTAGAAATTTTTCAAGGCATACTGTTCCCAAATTTATCCTTCAGCTCTTCCACCTGAAGTGCACCCATCGCTGCTGTAATTGAGTCTATTCACCTGCTGCTATTTTTCTTCTTCTCTTGTTCTCCAGCTTTCCCAGCATTGTAGGCTTCTCAATAGAAATAGGTATTTGCATAATATGATATTTGAGCTTCAGAATCGAACTTTCACTTCTATGGAGTGTTTTTTAAAAAAAGAATCTGCATAGTCTTGTTCTTTGTAGGTATAGACATACTGTGGCATTTGAATATCATTTCCAAGACCATCATTGCTACTCTATCAAGGGCTAGTTTGCTCCATATCTCTTGACTGCTGTTTCTGTATCCTAAAAAAAACCAGAAGAATATTAGCACCCAAAGGCGCTTTTTCAAGAGGCAAGTGGACTTTCTTGTTTTTCTTTGAAGACTTTTCGCTTCTCATCCAAGAAACGCCTAATCCTTCCATTCCCCACCATCCAGTCAGAGCTGAAGAAGCTTCTTGGATGAGAAGCAAAATGTCTTCAAAGAAAAACAAGAAAGTCCAGTTGCCTCCCCCCCCCAAAAAAGCAACTTTGGGATAACCATCACCTGGATGACTGAGAATCACCATAGACAAGAATATTAGCAGTGTGCAAATCTGTAAGTGTGCTTCATGCTTGGCTTTGGCAGCACTTTTACTTCTCAAAAAGTTCACCCTCCCCACTTTTTGTAGCATTCAGGGCCTCATCAGTGCAGTCTTTATTTGCAGGCAGCACCGATTGATGTTAATGTGAGTTTCTTGGTGTGACAGCTTGCACTTTCAGGTTGATTTAGTTTTCATCCAGTGTGAAAAAAATGTGAAAAGGCCTCAAAAGTGGCATAGCCAATTCTTCACAGTTTGCTGAAATAGATGAAGAACAAACGTGGATGTGGAGGCAGCATAGTAGAGAAGTGTTGCCAGATAAGGGGTTCCTGAAAGGAAGATTCATCTTCCTGTTTTTTTGGAATCAGTGGAATGAGTTTGATTTTCTTGCTGAAGGAGGAGGCAGTTGTTTGCTTTGGCAGATTATGCCCTGTATACAGCTAATGTTTCTGATGTGAAGGGAAATCCAAAAGAAAATAAAATACAATAAAGGAGTTGTTTTTCCACCAATAAATGAAATATGCACAAATGCTATGAATCAGGAAGACCTTTTCATTTGGAATTTTGCTAGTACTTTTATAAGACAACTTTGAGCCTCTGTTCGATATTTGTAAAATTGGTATAAAATTCCTTAGATTTACACAGTGACTTTTAATCCTGGATTTGCTAGCCACAGAGTACTGAAGAAATAATACTTGGTTGGCTTTGCACAATATGGTATACCAGAAGTAATCAAGCCACATAACGATTTAGAATGTTGTTTGATTTAGGTTATAGGGCTGAGCCAGAAATCCTGGCTCAGGATTTTGGTCTGAATTCACAGACTGTGCTAAATCAAAATCAAACCATAGTCCAACCTAGTGTGGCATGTGAAATCAACCCATTTGGGCTTCATTAGAAAACTACAGAGTCCCAGATATTTTGCGGAAAAGGCTGGGAGAAGAAACACAACTAGGATTGTTGGTATCTTAAGAAATCCATACATGGTATACATGGAGAGCAGCCGTACATAATAGGTCTCTTGTCTCAATTTGGCTATCCATGGAGGAAAAGAATGTCTTCTTTCTAATCAATCAGCTCCTACCAGTCTTCAGATACCTCTGTCTTCTATTCCTGCCAGGCACTATTATAAACTCTGGGGAAAAGCATAATGCTGCCTCTGATACTGGCTTTAACTAAATGTGAGGAAGGTTTTCTTGGACTGAAAACTATTAAGAGGTTTCTTGTGTCTTTACTAATATCTCCCTAAACTACTGGGCTTCTTATATCTGTTCTTTCTTATACTTTGCCCTAGAGAACTCTCTCCTCACAAAATAACTTCCAGAAGTTGATGCAAAAAAATTGAAATTAAATTGGGAATTACAAATAAGAATAACAAATAAACCAAGAGAAGTCAGATGACCTTAGAGAAGCCTACTGAGGGAAGAAGAATTTGTTTTAACTCTTTATTTTCCCCAACTGCAACTTAATGGGGTTGAACGTTCTTAGTCAATCTAATTTGCATGCTTTCTTGATACTGTACTTGTGTACAGTAAGAAAGGAGTAAGAAATTGATAATAGATTTAGAGGTTTTCTAGTGTAGTGGATGATAACATGGTTTTGGAGAGGATACTCTTACTAAAGGTACTGGTTGATTATAGCTTTGGACCAGATTTCTTCAGCTAATTCCCCCAAGAACAGATGAGTGGCAGTGTACTCCTAGAATTTGATAGTAAGCAAAAGTAAAATCGATTTTAATAAGCAGTGTGTTAATGTGTAAGGATTCTGTCTCAAAGGAACCAGGAAGAAGAGAAGCATGAAGGTGGAAATTCTTCAAAAAGGAATTTGAAAGTACAATTTCAGTTAAGTCAAAAATGGAAGAATATGGGTATCCTAAAACTTATTAAAATTTTAAGATATATGCAGAAGATGGAAATCGCTGAGGAGGAGAAAATGCGATAGCCTACATTTGTAGAGATAGTATCAGGAAAACTAATATTGAGAATGAATTGAGGTTAATGAAGGATGTTTAAAAGAGTAGAAAAGATTGGGTGAAAAAAGAATAATAATATGCCAAAGTTTAGTGAAGGAAGCAAAGGGCAACAAATAAGAAACAAAAGCTGAACTGCTAATTTTCTTCTTTGTTTCTATTAGGGAGGAGGATATACATTCCTCTTGCCAGTTGTTAAAGAGCTGATTAAAGAAGTACAATTTAGGTTTGAGAAAAACTTAAAGAATATTTACTGCTGTTATATGAATTTCAGTCTCCAGTGTGAGATAGAGTGCAGTCTGGGTAGTAAAAGGATTTGCAGATATGGTCTACTTATCAAACTCTATTTATTTTTGAAAAATCTTCGAGAACGAGCAATAGATCAGAAGAGAGCAAACATAATATCAAGTGAAAAAAAAAGATGGGCCCAAGAAGCTAGAACCAATTAGCCTTGCAATGGTATCTGGGAATATTCCAAGACGGAATATAAAGGAATTATTCTAAGCACCTTGACAATGCTGTATTACCAGAAGTAATACAAATAGTCCTTGACTTACAACCACAATTGAGCCCAAAATATCTGTTGCTAAATGGTCATTAAATGAACTATTGTAACAACCTGTATGAATTTTCCAGGAACAAGCCTTGCTAAGTTACTCATGCTTCATTATTTTGATCAAATAACTTTCTTAGTAGTTTGGGACTACAGTATTATGGACAATATATCTTGATTTCAGAAAAGCATTTCATAAAGTACCATATCACATATAAATAAACAAATTAAATAGGGACTGGGTGCTATGCGAAAGAAATAAAAATATTTTTTGGGAGTTGGGCTGGGAAAAAAATTTGAGATAGAAATCACAACAGCAGCAAATACTTAAAACTCCTTCCTCTATAACAGGGGTGTCAAACTCAATTTCATTGAGAGCCGCATCAGCATTGCGGTAGCCCTTGGGGGGGGGGGCAGAGTGGGTGCGACCTACTGGGTGGGTGTGGATGGAGTGTGTGAGGGCTACTGGGTGGGCGTGGCCAACTCTACATCATTCGCGTCAAGGATGCCTGTGGGGGCCTGGGCAGCAGTGGGACAGATCTGAGGGTCTCTGGCAGAAGGGGATGGGACCAGGGCAAGTGCCAAGCATGGTCCACTGGAGGAGCCTCACTGTTCCTCTCAGACCATGCGGGGGGACTGGATGGTGGTACGGGCTGCCAGGAGGCCTGGGCAGCAGAGGTCAAATGCCCAGCCTGGCCCTTGAGCACCCGAGGCACCAAGCCCAGCCCCACTTCCCCAAGGGAGCGCCCAGCTGCACTTACATCCTCCTCAAGGCTGCTGCTGCTGTGCTTGTCTTCTTACCCAGGTTGCTCATGATGGGTATAAGGGCAAAGTCAGAGGGAGGCCCATTCCCTCTCCATGAGAGGAGACCTGGCTTTGTATCCAAAGCTTTCTTAGTAATAGGATGGGAGACCCCCAGGATAAGCCAGAAGGAGGGGGCAAGGGGATGGTGAAAGGGCAGCAGTGCAGGACTAAGGCAGGACTTCCCTCAGACCCTCCCTCTCCTTTCCTTTCCTTCCTTCCTTCTTAAGTACAGAGTGGTGGGAAAATATTTGAGATGAGGGAGGGAGAAAAATAGGCAAGAAACACAGCTGGGGAGGTGTCACCCTTCATGAGGAATGAAGAAATGCACCATTGCCTGGAAGTGGCCAGCACATGGCCTCACCTACTTCACATATCTGGCTTGGTGGGCTCGGGGAGGGGATGCCATGAGCAGCGTGAGAGTCAACGTTACCTGCGCAATGCTGCCCAACCCGTAGCCTGCCCAGTTTCGGCAGGCAGTGGGGCGCTTTCCTTACAGCGCCAAGGGGCTGAACTGGGCAGCGCAAATCCAAAAAGAAGCGTGATGCCGCCCAGCCCCCAGCTTGCCTGGTTTCAGCAGACAGCGGGGCGCTCTCCTCACAGCGTCGAGAGATTGAGCCGGGCAGTGCCAAGCTTTGCACCTTGCTGCCTGCTGAAACTGAGCAGGCTGGGGGCTAGGCAACATTGCACTTCTCATCAGATTCGCGCCACCCGGCTCAGCTCTTGGCGCTGTAAGGAGAGCGCCCCACTGCCTGCTGAAACTGGGCAGGTGGTAACTGGGCAGCCTCATGTTTCTTTTTGGATTTGCACTGCCTAGCTCAGCCTCTCGGTGCTATGAGGAGAGCGCCCCATTGCCTGACAACTCCCCCCCCCAGAGCCCATCAAGCTGGATATGTGAAGTAGGCGAGGGCCATTTGTTGGCCACTTCCAGGCGATGGTGCATTTCTTCATTCCTCACAAAGGGCGACACCTCTCCAGCATGCACCCAGGGGGTGGGGCTGATGCAGCAGGGGCTGGTTTCTCGCTGTTTCCAGACGGCCTTGTGGAGCTAAGACTGAATGCGTTTCAGCATAGTTGGCCACCATAAAATTGTACATTGGCTCCCAGCCGGCCTGGGCCAGGGCCAAGGCAGCAGGGGCCGTTCCCTCACTGTTTCCAGGATGGCTTCACGGGCCACATGGAACCACTTTGCAGGCCGCATCCGATCCCTGGGCCTTGTGTTTGACATGTCTGCCCTATAAAGTATCCCCAGTACTTTGATTTATTCTCTTTTCTTTTCTTTGAAGTAGGGCTGATTTTAGAACTGACCCCCAGATATTCATAGAACTAATGCCCATTTGTTGTGTGTAGCAAAACATGTTATATAATCCAGTGAAATAAAGACTACAAAAGCTTCAGAAATAGGCAGATGTTGGCAAGCGGGAGACATTCAAGCTTGCTGACCATATAAAGTAAACTACAAATAAGCTATATTGAAAGTCTGCCTTCTAAGTCTAAACAAAATGAATGTTAATTGGAAAAAAAAATAACTTGGGGCTTTTGTGCCATTGTTTGAAATTCCAATGAAGGATGTTCTTTAAAGAGGTTTTTGTTTGAAATGAAAGGACTGAAGCCTATTTTTTCTAAATTCTATGGCACCAAGCATACCAATTAAAAAAAAAAAACAGAACAATTGTCAAACAACTAATATTCTGTTTTCCCCCCCTTCAGAAATGGAATTCAAATAATGTACTCCAAATATTTCTGGTGACCCTCTAGTACAGACATGTCAAACACGCAACATCACGTGACATTGGGCGACATATCGGGACTTTTTCCCCATTGCCGGCAACGCGATGGGTGCGGTTTTGGTGTGACACATCTGGCCCGCGGGCCAGCAGTTTGACATGCCTGCTCTAGTACTTTGGCGGGAGAGTAGTCTTCATGATGATGGAACTACTGCTATCTCAAAAAACTGGTAGTTTGATACTGGCACAGTGGGGTATATGGGAGTCAGCCCATTACTTATTAGCCTTGGGGCTGTTATAAAAATTTATTAAAAAGCCATTAATAGGATAGATGAAAGAACAATGAAGGCCTAGTAATACTGCTTAGGAGCAGCACATACAGATTGCTGGGCTAAATATGTTTTTAGTCTGATCCAGTAAATTCTTCTTTCATTCATTCATTTTGAACCTCTTTGGGAGAACAAAAAGTATGAGAAAAAGTAGTAAAAAACAACACTTAAATTATAGTTTGAAATATGAGTGTAGAAGACTTATCTACAAAATAAACCTACAAATTCCAGGGGAAAAAACCTAGGCCTGAAAAACTAAAAATGGTAATGGTATGACCATGTCTTAAGCATGATAGTTTTCTCCTTCACTTCCAGACCATCATCCTCATAATTCTCCTTTCTCCAGTCATTTCTATTCTTCTGTGGTAGAGATATATCTCACCTAATGAAGATCAGTATGCCTGCCAAAAAAAGAAGATTGGATGTTGTGGAAGAAGATTGAGAGCATGGATATGATCATCTGATATAAAAGACCTAAGAACAGTCACAATCACAAGGAAAGCTGAGCCTAAATTTCAGGTTGTGCCTTCTTACCACAAGCTGAGATAGCTCTTGAAAGTTAGCATATATAACCCCACAATTCCATACTTGTCCAGCCACGGCTACTCTTCCTGGCCTTGGCTAGTGACATGGTGAAGGAGGTGATACTCCTAACTTCTCACTCTGGTGAGCCAATGAAAATTAACAAACACCCTCACAGTAAATGATTGTAAAAGAATCTCTGAACCAAGCGCTCTTTCTTCTGGGTTCATATCTCTTGGCTGGCTCAAGTCGTAGAAGTTTGGATATGCTTGGCAGTCTCATGTGGTGTGCTTCACAAAGACAGAAGAGATCTGCTTTCAGCTGGCTGTTCCATCTTGCAATCCTACTAAGAATTATTTCAGACAATGTTTATTAACCTTGACAACTATAAGATGTATGAACGTCAATTCCCAGAATTCCCTAGTCAGAATGGCTGGTTGGAGAATTCTGGGAGTTGATGTCCACTCATTTTAAAATTGCCAGGATTGAGAAACAGTGATTTGAGATGATGAGCCAACAAAGTCTTCTCCAGCTTGCTTCTCCTAGAGAAAACACTGGTATTTTGGTAACTTATACATCTTAATACATAAAGATTAAATGTTTCTTTGCCCTGGTTACCATATTTGGCAGGCAAAGCATGTTTTGATTTAGATTACCTTGAATTTATTTTGCAGGAATCTTTAAGTTGTAAGGCTGTTAACTTGTTTTCTTACATCCAAATGATTTAATTCCTGCATACAAAAGCAATTAGCTTCAAGTCACAAGTCAGCTCAATAACTTAACTTTTTAGTACAGTATTATTATTTTTCACTGTTTAGTGTCCCTGTTTAGAAACAAAGCTGAACAGTCCCCTTATTTCTCTTTTGCTAACTTTTAGGAACTTTACAGGACACTGCAGATTTTTAAAAATAATTCTTAATTACTTTGAAAGTAATAACAGAAAAAGAAGGAAATAAAGGGAACAAAACACATACATACATTTCAAAAAATACATAACATAATTGCAAAATAAGCGAAGAAATATGCAACAAAAAATAGAGAGTAATTGGTCATTACAACAGGAAACAATTATAATTATATACAATTATTTAATGCAAACATTATATAAAACATACATATGACCATTAATTTAGTGACAGTGGTGCTGAAAAAAATGACTTAGGATCGGTCCTTACAAGCATTGCAGCATTCCTGTGGTCACATGATCAAAATTTGGTGCTTGTCAACTGGCATGTATTTACAATGATTGCAATATCCTGAAGCCATATGATTGTCATTTGTGACCTTCCCAGACAGCTTCCAGTAGCAAAGTCGAGACATTTTCATAAACCATTTTCTCATCCTAGGTTCAGGTTTTGTTTTATCTGATTTTGCCTTTTTTAATGGATCTTCTTTCTTTCAAGATCATTTTCTATGCTGACTAAAATATCTCACCTCTTAAGCTACCTCACTGAGAATAAAGTATATGAAAAGAGAATCAAATACTATATTGTTTGAAAGAAGAATGAGCTACATAAATAAATATAACTATTTTATAGGGCAGATTTTTCTCTCAAACAAAAAATTATACATCTTGATAATCTTTATATATTTGTACAGATTCCAGATGGAATAAAACCAACTGAGCCTCTTGTTCCATTTAAAAACAATCAAATATATTGCTTGGATATTATATGGTTTAAAAGAAAGACTGTCGCTTTCAACTCTGTGCACCCTGTGGACCTTCCTGTTTCATATTTAAATTAACTTTCTGCAAGCCAGAAACTCTTTGTCTGCATACTCAAAGGATAAAGCTGGCTTTGCTCTTGATAAGCATATAATTCCCTTTCAAATTTTAGATGGGAGTTACCTGGCAGTTCTGGCCAATTGTTTTAATTTGGACACTGATAAGAAAAAAGAGTTGTTTTTTTTTTTACAGGATTCTGACACAGTTCAAATATTTGATTTTTGTAGCAGCCTTTAGTCTCTTCCAAACACATGGTGGATGATTAAAGTTGGGTAGCCTAAGGCTTAAGCAATATGTTCATAAAGCCAGCTTGAAAAGCTGCCATTCCTAAGATTTCTGGAAGGAGAAAGACTTTTTATACACCATCAAGAAGTTGGCAGTCATCATATTACTGATTTAGATTTTCAGATTCTGTGTCCTAGAACATAATAGGAAGCTAATGCAAAATCTCACCTCAAACAAATCTTTCTGGATTACAAGGCAACATATGCTGTTATAAATCTATGGGCCGTATTCATGGAATTATGACTTTGGTGACAAGGAGATGATTTTTCTTCTAAGTTCCCAAAGGGCAGGGGAGAATTACAGCGGACTCCTGTCAGAATTTCACCCAGGTCATGGCAATAAATCTGTTCCTGAAAGTTTCACCAGCATGTCTCTTATATTGTTTTATCCTTCCTCTTCAAAATATCAAGTCTCTTTACATTAACTTTTTAATGAGATTTGAAAAATGTCCAAAAGCTATTAAGGAAAAAAATAGGATGGAAACTCTTAATTTAACAAAAGACAGAGCAAAAAATAAAGGATATTTATTTAACAGCAGCAGAGTTACAGCAGAGTTAATGAATCAAGGGTTGGAGCATTTCCACACATCATTTGCTGTGGATTTCTTTGCATTGTATTTGAAGAATGTTCATCTCCTGCAAATGTTATGAAAGTAATAAAGGTAAGCATTTCTGAATTTGTTCTTGTGCTTAAATTTCCAATCTGTTCTAGTAAATGCCATACAGTACTCCCATCTTCTTCAGACTTGGAAGTGTCAAGAAACAACACTTTTCAATAAGACAGTGGTTCTCAACCTTTTTAATGCCGTGACCCCCCAACCGGTCATAAGTCAAAGACTACTCAACCGGTCGTAAGTTGAGGACTACCCAACTGGTTGTAAGTTGAGGACTACCCAACCGGTCGTAAGTCGAGGACTACCCAACCGGGCATAAGTCGAGGACTTTCCCTGCTCGGGAGTGCCACGCATGCATGGTGCCGCCCCCTGCACTGGCCGAGGCGTAGCTAGCAAGGGGCAGTGACGGTGCAGGGCGACCACCAGCTGGGCCATCAGCTGGCCCAGCCCAAGGGAAGTAAGGCACCCGCCGGGCCCCATGCGCACCAGCAACCCTCCCTGCACCCGCCGAACTCCCATCTCCCAACCCTGGCCCTCTGTTACTTACATTTTTAGTAGTTGCTCAGCAGGGAGGGGTGGAAACTTCCAGACAGCTCGCCTTCGCTGCAGACAACTTGCAGCACCGTTTGCAGAATGGGACTTTTGGCGGGCTCAGCAGGGCAGAGACAGCCTGGACAATTCCTATTGGCTTTTGAAAGCCAATAGAATTAGACTCTATTCAAGAGAGTCTATTCTATTGGCTTTCAAAAGCCAATAGAATAAAAGGGAGTAGCACAGCTAAGAAAAGGGGCATATAGATTCCTTGTATGTTTAGTTCTATGTTTATTTATTGAGTAGTTCTGGATTGAGTCAGTTTCCCTGTTGATATTCCTTGTGACAATACAATCACATGCCACAAAAAATTCCTTCAGTATTCATTATCTCAGGCTAACAATCAAATGATTAAAGGTCCTGTGCATCTGCATTATCATGGCAATCCTATGCATGAGTATTGCTAATAAAATAATAAAAAAGGGCTTGTTTTTGAATCAACTTGAATAGGGTCGAGTGATATGTTGATGAGCCCTCTAAAAACATTGTTTATAGTAGAGAGAATCTTCAGTATTGCTTTCTAAATGAATGCTTATCCAAGTGTTTGGCTTTTTAATATGTGTGGGAATTCCAGTGGCAAATTTTAATATCATGCAAATATTTGACAATTCCTTATGAATGATGTTTTTGGTTTTATGAGAAGAGAGAAAGTGAGGCAGTAGAATGCATCTTATTGCATTGCCATGTTTATGGTTATTGCTCCTGTTTTTTCACACTCATTGTTATGTATACATCATTTAGAAATACTTTGGTAAAGACTGGTTCTATTGTTTTAGGTCAGCTGACAGATCTTTTCTTGATGACTTTCATAGAGTAACCAAATTTTGCATAGTTGTTTTGCCTACAGTACAATAGTTAATCAATCCTTTACACAACATATAAAGCAAATAATCTAATGAATCAGCTGGTTAATATGTTAACTGTTTTTATGGATAAATGTGCAACCTATTGATAAACTGACTCTCCAGATTGTCATATGTTTTAATTTTCACAATTTGCTTATTTGTGGGTGGTACTTTTTCATTGTACTTAAAAATGTGAAGGTCAGTTTATCTGTGGTTGGACATCCATGAGTATATATGGTGCTTTTAGAAAGTATTATCATATATATAGCTGGATATGTGTATGTTTGTGTGTATATGCAGTTTGGTATAATGGTTAAGATGCTGACCTAGAAACACTGGTGGGATTCAAATATGTGAACAACTGGTTCTCTGTGTGGATGCCGCTTCCGGAATTCCATTCTGGGCCTGGGCAACAAAACATTAGCTACCGGTTCTGCCGAAGTGGTGCGAACCAGCTGAATCCCGCCTAGAAACCAGGAGACTGTGAGGCATGAAAGCTGACTGGGTGACTTTGGGCCGGTTTCTTTCAGCCCAGCTGCCCTCATCCGGTTATTGTTATGGGGAAAACAAAAGGAGGAGTTAGGTATATTGGCCATCTTGACTTAACTTATAAAATAATAAAGTCAAGATAAAAATATAATAAATAAATGAATGTAATAAATTTATGCCCATCTATGGATAAGCCAAATCCAATTTTGGGATATGTTTTGGAACTTGGCTGAACCACAAGAATATATGCCATTTGGATAGGATTATCTATCATTATAAATCCTGAATTCATATTTTGTTCTAATTTCTTTTTAAACATTTCAACTGAATAAAACATTTTAGCTGAATAATACATTGAGGGAATATAATGCTGACTCAACAGGACATCAATTTAGTTTAGCGGTTTATTGCAGTCAGCTGTCTCTGGAGGCACCATCAAGATTCCCCCAAATAATACTTTATTATTGCTCTTCCCATCTGATATTCAGGAATATCTTGGATCATTTAATACCATGTAGCTATCATGGATATCTTCCAAGAGTGAGTCTCCTGCTCTTTTAAAATATAATTGCAATCATCACCTCATTTGCTTAAGCATTTATCTTAGTTTCTGGCAAACATGCCTTTTGTTCAGAGGATGAATGGAAGGAAATGATATGGCTAGAGATGTGCATAAGTATCCTTTTTCCTCTTCATAATTGTATAAACATAACACATCAGGATTGAGATTCTGTTGTCCAAGATCAAAGGTTTGCTGGGGTTGGCAATGGTAGTAAGTAAAAGAAAAGCAGAGAACTTGGAACACTTTGGCTATAAACACCCCTGTAACAATGAGAAAAGGAAAAAAAGCAACCTGGAGGAAATGTTCTTTAAATAAATGTGTCATCCAGGAAGAAATGAATGCAAGTTAAATTATGGACATAACATCTGTACATCCAGAATAATATATGCAACTTGGTTCACATGTAACAAGGTATGTTGAATTTCTAAATGCCATATTTGCATTATTAGCCAATTCAAGTTTATAGGCCTTTTCCTACTGCTGAATTGAAGTGCTATCTAACCATTAATCTCGAGTCCTTGGAAAACTATACTGGCATAACATTTGCTATCCCCACTCCTGATCCCTGCCTTTCTAATTTGCTTCTTTCAAGCAATTGCAATCAACAATGTAATGAGCAACAAAGCATAACAGATTTTATACATTTTTAGACTGCCCTTTGATAGTATTAGAATATAGGAAAAATATCATTTTACCTTGGGTACAACTAAGAGTGACTTATGTCTATTACATGCATGTGGGTGGGGGAGGCCCTGTCAAATGCTAAACCATAGATTTGGTGGATTGGATTTATTTATATTTATTTGTACATCTGTATGTTGCCTATTCCATGGATTTCAGGTTGCGTACATTCCAAACAGTAAAAACAAAGCAATAGACTACATAATATGCAAAGTTGCTTAATTATGATCTTCTTGAACAGTTCTTTTTACTTAAGTGGCACTTTCTGCCCTGGAAAACTCATTGTCTTTTGAAATCTTATTATGAACAGAGCCATCATAATTTTGTTCCTGAGCAAAAGGGCTGCTACTGAAAAGGTTTTTGTTCCTGATCCTTCAGTATCTTATATTGATGGGATTTTTACTCTTACCAGGGCAAACTTTATCTCAATGAGATATCCAGGACTTACAAGGACCAGGACTATAGAGAGTTTCACAGGTGGTTTTGAAGGACAGTGAGGAGGGTGAGAGATATAAACAACCACTCGATGGGAGTTTCTTAGCATCTTATCTCATAAGCAGTAACTTGGTCCAAGTTGAAAAAACCTCCGGAAGAAGAGATTCAACATGCTCAAAGATACTCTGCTCCAATAAACTCATTGATAAAAGAAGGCAAGAAATTAATACCATTACTTATTTGACTGCATGTGATTCTGATTTCCTTGATTGTGCCTTATTATATGCAGTACAAGACCTGACAAGGTCCAGCAGGCAATTTCACATCTGTTTTAAAAACATATATTGTTATAAATACAATACTGGTTCATCACAGAATGTTAGGAATTGCATGGATTATTCCGTCCCATGTTATGTTTCTTGCCTAGGAAATAATTGTCATATTTTTTTTTAGAATTTTGAAGTTTCCTTTTTCGACGACTTGTTAGTTTGAGTTGCTGTCAAATCAAAATCCTCCTTGTGATATTGCCAGGCATTCTCAAGATTGAGGGGTATCTTCAAACAGCAAATACACATGTATATGTCAGGCAGACGCATAAAATATTAGCATATATGCAATAAGTAGATCCTAACTTCTCCTTTTCTGCTAGTTAGGACATCTTTTGCTCTTTTTAAAAACAAAGCAGATGTTGGCTGAAATGTGAGAACTAGTGGGATTTAACATCTCCCCTCAGCCTCATATTTAAACTGGAATTTGCAGGAAGAAATATTTCCCAGGTAACACATTGGCTCTGAGTAACATTTAGAATAGATACTATTCCAACAGTCATCTGTTCTCTAGAAGAGAATGAAAAAAACTACCTAACAACTTTGTCTTTTTTTTTTTTTGCCTATTAGTGAATGTTTTATTGTTCCCAGTCTCTATACAGCTCACTTACTATACTGTGTTTTTGTGCAGCTTGCTACCTCTTTGCTTTGCTTCTAGGCAGTAACTAGAAGCAAATCAGCCTTATTTTGTGGTCTGCCAGAATTTTATATTTTTAGTGGAAGTTCTATAAAAATGCCATCTGTGATTTCAAGAGATCTGTATTGTTATCTTCTCCACGGTAAATTGTTTTTACATATTATTGTACTTTGAAGTACATGGTGTGTGAACTGAAGATGGAGGGAAGAATTACCAGTTTTTTATCGTGCCCAGATCACTTTCTAGGAAAACTCTGGATAATTGATTCCTTTGGCCTTTGTGGAGGAGGCAACTTAAACAGTCCTCAACTTACCACTGGTCACTTAATGACTGAAATTACAACAGACCCTCCGAAAGCTACTTATAACTTAGTTCCAAATGTTCAACAGCTGCCCCCTCAACAGTGACATGACTGCATTTCAGATGCTTGGTATCTGACTTCCATTTACAGCCATTTGCAGAGTCTTGTTATCACATGACCTTGATTTATGATGATTTTGCTGAAAACCAGTCATGCATTTATATGCATCTAACTCAGTACTAAATATAATGCTTTCCATCTGGTTTTGGGCAAAAACACCCCATAGCAAACAATAGGTTTCCATAACAACCATGGTATTCACTTAATGACTGCTGCAAGAAAGATCATAAAACCAGGTTGGTCGCTTACTTTATAGCTGTCACAATTTATGACTTTAATGTGTTCCATTACAATCAACAAATTGAAAACTACCTGGGCAATCATCCATTCTTGACATCTGTTTGATCTTGAAGTACGCTAGCATCTCTATTTGGTGACTGGAGATTACAGCATCATTGTAACAGTGTGCTGGTATAGGCTTTTCTCCAGTCATCAATCCTAGGGTGTACCTTGACTTACAGGGGAGGTCCAGGAAATGAAGAAGACAGTGATTCCTAGAGTGACATTGACAACAGATCTGATTTGTGCCTGTACTGAGCATAATAACGATAATGCATGAAGACTTCTCTTCTATTGTTGTGTCTGTAGATTCTTGTCCAGCTGCCCTGTTTAGAATTGCCTGAATATATTAAAGAATTAAGGATGAAATCATATGTGTACAGACAACTGTGAGGTATGTAGGATTGTACAAAAATTGGCTCACATTTGCTTAGGTCTTGATAATGAGCTTTGATGATAGTTGAGTAGAACGGATTAAAGAACTTGGGGCAGCATCTTACAAGTGATTTGGGATTCTTTTGATCTTACAGAGCTGAAAGAAATAGATCGATAGATCTTACAGAGTTGAAGCATATAGATCAAGTCTATACAGACTTGTACTATATAGTACAAGCTCTACCATCACTGGGTTGGACCTATACCAGCCTGGCTCTTTTGAGTGGTTATATGAAGCTGGATTAGGAGATGGTACTATATGAGGAAGGATGAGGTTTTGTCAGTGTGGGCAATGAAATGCCTTTTCTTGAAGAGGCTATCCAACTTGATCTAACACTTGATCCAATTATGATATGTTTTTCTTAATGGCTTAATGCAATGTGTGAAAATATCCATTGTAGGACTTGTTCCATCTTTAGATCAGCAGCAGGTAAGTATTGCTGAGTCCGCAATCTGAGCCTAAAACCTTGGAAAAGAGCTTTCCACTACGTTTAACCAGTGATGGAAACTGAATGTGACTAGTGAGTCCTACATCTCAATTCTTGTTAGTGTTTGGCACTGAAAATGTGTATGAAAGATGAGAGTTTCAGGATCTTTGTATTCATTTTTGCACAGTATTTATTGTAAATCTTCTGGTAATTACAATAGCCATGACAAATTCCATTTATATGCTCTTTCTTGTTTTGCCTTTTTGAAATATTAAAATCCAGTATTAGGAACAGGGCCAAAATGCATCTGATTCTATAACATTTTACTAGTTAAGCTAATTTTAATGGATTTGATTCTAATTTTTGTTTTGATTTAATATTATAAGCCAAGTCGAATGCTTATAGAAGTAGAAAAGTGGTTTATTAATGTAATAAAGAACAATAATATTTTCCACAAAAGAGTTTCCAAATCTTTTCATGAAAGTTCTAGAGCCATATAGATGACATTACCACATGAAGTCTAAATCAAATTGTAGAAGCCTGTCAAAGGATAATGTGGATCTTCAATTCTCAGTGAAAAATATATGACTGGCCCGAGTTCATTTACATACTAATTCTGCCAGACATTTCTATGTTTGTATTATTTTTTTAAATGTTGGTTTCCTAGGAAACCCCTGTCTTCATGTCAGCTAGGAATTATATGGAGACTGCTGTGTGTGTGACGCATTGTTCATTTGTGGACAAAAGGCACAAAAAATAGGGGGAGAGGGTGGTTTCTAACAAAGCAGGCTGACGCTTTTATTTTGCTAGGACATTAGATGTCCTGTTTTCCCATGTGCTATTAATAAAGCCGCTTTTGCAAAATAAATTTGAAGCAAAAACAAATCTTTTTAGAAAGACAATCAACTTAGTATTGAGGTATTAGACTAAAGCTGAACTGAACATAAAGGAAAAGTACTCCCACCTCAAAATGGGGGAAACTATATAAGAGATTAAATGAACTGAAGCAAATGTTCACATTTTCAGCTGCTATCTGTGCGCGCGCGTGCACACACACACACACACACACACACACACTTTTATTCACATCAGACCAGTCAAAATGGTTTATTTCAAAATTTTTAATTTAAAAAAAATTACTGGTGATTAATTGCATCATTGTTAAATTCAGAGCCAGTTTGAGATTTAAACATTGTGTGTCAGTATATCTGTGTTTTGGATAAGAACTTCTTTAATCTCTGCCCAGTACTTGATGCTGCTAGAGGACCCTAGACCAGAGACACTGAAGTAAAAGTGGAAACTACCCTAATAAATAATTGGCTGTAATCAGGTATTAAGATAAATTATGGTTTTCATGATAGGAAAGAGCTTAAACCAGGAGTACAAAAGAGGTGGTCCTGGGGCTGTGCAATCTGGTGGAATATTCTTCTTCTTCCTTGATCTCCTAACAAGAATATTTAACATTTGCTGCTAGTTTATATTAACCTAATGGTAGGTTGGATACCATATTGTTTCTTGGTAGTATGTTTTTTTTGAAAGAGTAGTGCAAAATGGATGAGAAGCATTGGCGCTTTGTGAGACTTGATAATTTTTTTTGAGGGTTAGATGATGTTTGATAGCTGCTAATAATACGTTTCTGCAGGTGACAATACTGTACCAAAAAAGACTTTGGTTGATCTTGGAAGCTAAGCAGGATTCAATCTGGTTAGTATTTGAATGAAAGTCCTTTGGAAAATTTCACATTTATGGACTAAACTTGGAAGAATAATATCTTGGAAGAAGGCAAATGTAAACTACTTCTGAAATGCTACTCCAGACTTTAATTGATACCATTATCAGAAGTTGTGCTCAATTCATGAAAATCAGTTGTAGCCTCACCTCATGTGGCAATGTTGAGCTCGGAATAAAGAGGGTTAGTCTTGGCTAGTACTTGGGTGAGTGATCTTTAGGAAATATGGGAATTGTAGCTGGACTGAGAAATTAAAAAATAAATTTGGAAAAAGGCAACAACAACCTGGTTTTATATTGTTGCCAAGGCAACTTCACCAGAAGTTCAGTTTGACTTTAGGGAGACTTTACCACTATATAAAGAATATTTGGTGAGTTTGTATCCCTCCTGTTGATCAGTTTGTTGGTTTGATTGCTCAGTGATTCTGGGAAATAATAGATTTATTGTTGTTTGATATTATTTCATGTTTTCCTTGTTCATTCATACCTGTTTGTATTTTTGGGGTGGAATTAGAATGATTGGTGGAAGTTCTGAAAATGAATCCCCTCAAAAATCAAATATATGGCTACATTATGAAAATGAATAAGACCTTTCCTGAGCAATACGATGGCAAAAGAAATCCTTGTGTTTGCATCCTCTGTCTCACAAGCCTTGGAAAAAAACAGTTTTGAGAGCAATAATGAATGTTGCTTTTCAGCAGAGAGAAACATTCAGGTTCATCTTTGCCAATTGGTTAAGATCATGTTGCTCCTTTTGTGCAGAAAGTACTCAGATTGTAAATGAATGAGTTGTTCATGAATTGCCAAATGAATTTGGTGCTCCTCCTCCTCTCTCTCTGTTCCCAGCAACCACTTAACTTGGCTAGGAGAAAGAAAAGGAAGGATCTTCTCATTACTCCCAGCCCCTAAGAATGAATTGAACAGTTCTCGGAACTGTAACTTAACAATTTTCTCCAGATTAACTTTAACCAGCGTGAACATTGTGTGCCATTGGTGACATTTCATCAGTAGCCTTTGTTGTACATGTAGCTGGTCTATGTTTGGCAAAAATTGAGCCATTGTTTTCAGATTGGAAGGGAGGCCAGAAAATATAAAGGTGGTGGCATGGTCAAAATTTGACTGCACACCAGTGTAATGATCACAATAGATGATCACTTGAACCTGCCTTTAGCACTTTTTCTTTGTTTTGACAGTGTAATTAATTCACACCATTAGAATTTAAATGTTGTGGTGTGCATTCCCATGCACTTTTTCACTATTGAAAGTGCCAAAAACTAAAATGATATACAACATAGTTTTTGCAAGATGTTCTTGCAGATTTTAGCAACATGCAGTATATATGCGTGCAAATTGTTGTAACAGAAGGCATTTAGCAACTGTGTGTTCCATGTTGCTTTTTTTCCTTTTTTGCATTGGTTGAAATTACTTTGAACCAGTGTTTCTAATACAATAATCTAGTACACTGGTTTAAAACTATTCTAGAGCACTATTACTTTATCAGGGCTTACTGCATGAATAGCATCTCTCTCTATTCTTACCACAAACTTGAGAGTCATGTGAATCTTTCCCTACAGCTATCTGGAATTATATTATTCACACCAAAACTAAAGCAGGACATTGGGTATTCTGTTGATAGCCTGTGTACCTGAGCATGAGCTTTCTGGTGCCAATAGATGGCCTGGGAACACATTATATGAGTGACCTGGAGATGAGCATTACTTGCTGTGGCACCTGCCCTTTGAAATATCATCCTCCAACCTGGAATCTTTCAAAACAGGGATCCCCCAACTGCGGCCCTGGTTCCTGGGGGATTCCTGGCTGAGGAATTCTGGGAGTTGAAGTCCACAAGTCTTAAAATAGCCAAGTTTGAAGACCCCTGATCTAGGAAGTGGCCAGACTGGCCTGAGGTAAGCCAATGAACTTCAAAGTTAAGTGTGAACTTGACTTTTGGATCTTCTTGGTTCTGTTGCCTTGTCTTCATTTTGATACTTTTTACTGGTTATATTTATATCTGCAGTTCCTGCAAGACTGATACAAGGTACAAAAAGTTTGAAAATCGTTTAATTTTAAAGTACAGTAACTTTGGATAGATTGGAACAATCTTCCCCAAGATCTTACCCTACTATCACAGTCTAAAATGCAGCCTTTTGTATCTGGAGCTTGAATCCGAGTAACAGCGTCAACAAAGTAAACAGAACTGATTGAGAAGAGACCAATACAATGGTCTGGTATAAGAACAGATTCTATTTTGTTAGGTGTATCTTGGAACCCGTTTCAATTGCAGAACTGTTTTTGCAGAACAGCTGCTTAGTCATTTAGCCCTCCCAATTTTTTTTCAGGATTGTTGTACTAGGATAAAAGAAACTTTTGGAAGCTGTTGTATTATTATATGTTTTGGACCTTGATTTGGCATATATCAAGTAACAAATGTTTGGCGTGGATTGACGCTTCAGCTTTCCCATCTGGTACCTAAATGACTTTCCACATGCATTTTTGTCTTATGAAATCACTTATTTGTTAAATCAAGATAGAGAAGGATTTAGACATTCTTCCATGTTATGTGCAACATTGTGTGCAAATGATTGTAAGGAGGGAAAAAGTACAAAAAGACCAGTTTTAACAATTTCATGGGAGGCTGACTTACATGTGAAAATCTCAAGCAATCATTGTGGCTTTTATCCAATTAAGATGGAAATCTGTATGCTTGAAATATATCTTAAATCCAAACCCTTTGTAATTATCTCTTTCATCCTGTATTTCATTCTTACACTGGAGAAATATATTGCAAACGGTAGCTATAAATTAGAATGAGAAGTAGGCTTTTGCCTTGTATCATATTCAGTTATTTCCAAAATGTTCTATGTTTTGGTTTGTGCCATTGTGAGGAGGGAACAAGGTTCGTGAGAAAAAAGTCTCCAAGTGGCAGGTGGGGAAATGTGATTTACACACCATGAAAATTCATTCAGCAGCAGTTGAACATACAGTTGCCTGCCTTTGCACAACAGGACCATTGTATTGCTCTGATAAAAGACAAAGTGCTTGGATTGTTTTAAGATGAATATGTTGGCTTGTCACTGGCTTCCTCATGCAGTGAGATAGGATTGCCATTGCAAATGGTCAAATCAAGAGCAACCATGGTATCTTCTTAAACCTGTGCCATTAAAGATAACTTGGTACCTTCCATCCGCCTGACGTTTTCAGCTACAGCTCCATTAATTCTTAGCCTCATGACCAGTGTATGCATGCACACATAAAGGATTGCAAAACCATTTTTTTTAAATTATGTTAAGTCAAGCCACCCAATCTACCCATGATCTCACTATGGAGTGAATTTAGAGGCCATCAGAATAGGCATTTCTTTTCTTTCTATACAGATCTTACACTTGGTAAAAAGAAGGCTTTGAGTCCCAAGGGAAAGGAAGGCAACTATGCATTATAAGCATGAGAAAAGGATGGAGGACATGACAAATTAATTTATGAGGATGGAATGTTAACTCCTGGACTATCTATCCGTGCCCTTGTTCTTCAGGAATGATTTGTTACACTTGCCATTTCTGGATGATACTGCTGCATTTTCCTATAGGCAGAAATGTGCAATCATTCCCGTGGTGTGTCTTTTTGGGCACAAGAACAAACTTCAAGAATGTCTTTCATAGAGAAGATTACATATGTTTTACACTTATTTTACAAGAAGAACAAATTCTGTGCAATGAAATGATGACATTAGAAATATTCTACTTCCTATAAATGTAATTCTTTTCTTTATTCCCATATGCTGGAAAGCAGATGATTGCATGTAGTGATGATATCCATTCTAAGACAATCTGTTCCAAGATATATTCTAAAATAGATGACTATAGCACTTTCTAAAAATCATTTTTCGATTTTCACTGACAAAGAAACTAATAAATTCCCTTGTTAATTAGCTCTTCAAGTGATTCAATTTGACCCTTTGTAGGTGACATAGGAATTAAATGTGCTATAAATACTTCATTAAAATCCATATTTTGCTAGCCATGTTTTCATTTGAAAATGGATGACAATGGACACATTGTTCAATTTGCAGAAGAACTTGTACCTATAAACAAAGCTGTAGTAAAACAAGACTTTTAACACTGTTCTTACAAGTTGTCTCCCAACACATTAAAATTTTATAGCAACGGTTATCTATGTTAACAGTAAAAGAAATGGAAATAAAATTAAATTATGCAAAGCAAAGAAAATTTGAATTTGTGAAAAACACAAGGAAAAAGTTGGCTTATAAACTGTGAAGAGAAATAGAAAAGAAAATGATAAATAAAATTACAAGGGGGGAGATACGTATCTATGGTTTACAAAGAGATACAGGTAGTCCTGGACTTACAACCACAATTGAGCCCAAAATTTCTGTGGCTAAGCGAGACAGTTGTTAAGTGAGTTTTTTTACAATCTTTCTTGCCACAGTTATTAAGTGAATCATTATAGTTAAATTAAATTAGGTTTTTAAATGAATCTGGCTTCCCCATTGACTTTGCTTGTCATAAAAGGTGATCATATGAACCCCAGATATTGCAACTGACATAAATATGAGCCTTATGAAAAGTCTTCCTAACGTGGTATCCAGATGTTTTTCAGACAACATATCCAAAGACCTTGGCACTTGGAGATTCTGCCAGTTGCTGGCCAAATACATTTGGAGGACACAAAAAATTATATATTTGTCTTCTACATATTTTGATTTATCTCTTTCAAAATGCATGCCATTGAGCACTACATGAAATTATTGATTCTTGTCTTTCATGACTGGGTTTTTATATTGCCTTACATATAATGCCTATTTGAGCTACAGGAATTAGTTTTATATCTTTTTGCTGCAATCTGGTAGGCATCTACGTTCTTGCAGCCCAAATATAGAGCCTTAACTTTAACCATGATGTAGTTTATTTGATTTTGCTACTAAGGCAATTCAAAAATAAACCACTGTTTGGTTATCAATAACAGACACTCGCAGTTACAGAACTTTTATTGGGTATGTCTAATTTAATGAAGAGAAGGATGAGGGGGGACATGATAGCAGTGTTCCAATATCTCAGGGACTGCCACAAAGAAGAGGGAGTCAAGCTATTCTCCAAAGCACCTGAAGGCAGGACAAGAAGCAACGGATGGAAACTAACCAAAGAGAGAAGCAATCTGAAACTAAGGAGAAATGTCCTGACAGTTAGAACAATTAATCAATGGAACAACCTGCCTCCAGAAGCCATGAATGCTCCAACACTAGAAGTTTTTAAGAAGAGATTGGACAGCCATTTGTCTGAAATGGTATAGGGTTTCCTCTCTGAGCAGGGGGTTGGACTAGATGATCTTTATTATTGTTGTTGTTGTTGTTATTATTATTCCTTCTGCAAAAAAAATCTCCCGCCTGGAAATGAAGCCACCCTGTAACAGCATCGTGAAGGGCATTGTCACCATCAAAGTGGTGTGATGCAAGCAAATCTGGGCTATAGGATGGTGATCAAAAACATCCCAACGGAACTGCTTCAAAAGTTCTTGGGTATGTGTAACTGTGTGCGGACGAGCATTATCGTGAACAAACCCCACACTGGAAGTCAGCATGCCTCGATGCTTGTTATGGATGGCTCATCTGAGATTTCGTAATGTTTCACGGTAGACTTCTGAATTGATAGTTGAACCACGCTCCATGAACTTCACTAGCAGTACTCCTTTGGCATCCCAGAATACTGTTGCACGCATTTCACATTCAGCGGGATTTTCTATGGCAGGGTTCATTTTCAATTGATCTAGTGGACGAGTCAACTACAACACAACCTTCTTCCACTCCTAACTGCCTACTGAACTACTGTGCATGGAGCCATAGGATGGGGTCGCTCTCCCCGCTTATTTCTCACACAAGGTCAAATGGAGGTTTATTTACAAATTGCCCACATATAACTCGTCCATTTCCAAGCATTTTGCCCTTTTCAGTGAAAACCTCTTGGTTTAGCACAATGTGTGAAGTTACCTTTTTATTCCAATCTATATATTGCATCAAAAGCTATCGCTGCAGATGTGTTAACTGTGATTCAGATAGTTCACATAACAGGGAATCACAGTAGGTTTATTTTTATCTATTTCACAGTGTTTAAAAACCATTTCAGTTTACTAAATCCTGGGCAGCTTATAAAGGCACAGCAAGAAACAGAATATCTCAACTGTTAAAAATAATACAGTAATCGATCAAACATTATTATAAATAATACATAAGAATTCCTTCTCATCCTGGGATGCAGAGACCTTTTGAAACAGTGCTTTTAAGGGCCTTCCTAAATGAGATCAATGTGGGAACTTCAGCTACTATAGATAATCCTCAACTTATGACCAGTCGCTTAATTGCTGAAGTTGCAGCAGATGTCCTCAGGACTACTTATGACTAGAAAAGGTCATAATATCAGGCACAGTTACACGGTGACCTATTTAACAACTGGCACAACTTACGTATAATTCTAAATTCAATTACAGTCCTAAATTGAGGACTACGTGTAGTCAGAAGGCCTGTTTCCTAGTGCAGGTCCCCTTGACTTGACTTCATGAAGGGGTGGAATCTTCAGCAAGCTCTTCCTTGGTATTGAGACTGGAAGGATAGAATCCTATTTGGCAAGTAGGTCAGTTGTATCCTAAAAATGCTTGCCTTTTCTATTGACGGTTACATATTTGATATTGTTCTTCTTTAAACAACCGGTTTAATTTGGCAAGCTGGAAACGAAAATTTTTCACCCTTCCTGCACTTTCTGATTCAGTTTTGGCAAATATCCCCTGTAGCTACTTTTTCCTGTTAGTGTTTTGGAAGTACTAACCCACACCTTACGTAGGAATGCCCTTGTCAGCATCCTGCCTGATTATTTGCCAAAGAGCTTTTTCCAGAATGGCATCACAATTTTAGAATTCCCCCATTCCTCTTCCACAACACCTTCTTATGCTCTAGATTAGAACACTTTCTGGACAAAGTTTCTTGCCTTGAGAATTGAAGAAGTAATCATTCCATTATGATCTAATTAGGTCTTATCTCTGCTTTTGGGTCCAGTTCTGAGCATCAGACTATAATAAAAAGGAAGCTGGTCTAGGTTTTGAGAAAGACAAAAAAGATCATCAGGACGCTAGGAGTCTTCTGTTGCCTTGCTGTTAAAGACTTCTTAGTTTAGTTTAGGCTTAGTTTCTTTTTCTCAAGTTTTTTTTTTTCATTTCATACATAATAACAAACCTTTGGAACTTTAAACTCGAATGAATGTATGGTTGTTGCTCTTAATGGCACTGTTTTGCACCAGTGCAATGGAAGATCTTTTATTTGTAAGGTAAAGCTTATAGCTGTGATAGAATAAAGTTGTCTGATCTATATGTGGGTGGTATATACAGTACATATACGCAAGTAAGCATATATGACTTACGTCAGTGGCCCTCAACCTTTTGGGCATCAGGGACCGGTTCCATGGAGAGAGGTTTTTCCACGGACCGGAGGGATCATGATTTCACATGCTACTTGCATTCTGCGAATGGGACTTTGGTTGTTTGTGTGATCTGATTTTGGCATGCTGTGGATTGATGCCGGTCCACGAACCGGGAGTTGGTGACCCTTGACTTCCATAGCCTCCCTTGTAAATTGTATTATAAGATCAGATCATTTTCTCAGTTCTTCAGCCGGAAAAGGATGAAGGGCTGCAGTCTTCACTAGTGCAGTCATGCAGAATATTTAGCAAGTCTGAAGACAGTTTCTTTCTTGGGTTTTTTTGGTTCCTCCTTTTCAGCCTCGTCTCTTCAAGGCTGAAAAACCATTTCCAGGATTAATCTCTCACTCACAGAAATAAACTTACAATGCCAGCTGAAACCTTTGAAAATGAAGTGGGATTGTAATCTCAATTAAATATTCATAAATCAATAAATCTCAATTTAATTGGTTTAATCTGCTGACATGTTTATGATCCGGTGTCCGCCATCAGCAACAGCTGGACTTACCTGTGGAGTGCAGAGAAGGGAATTACAGTAGGCAAAATGGCACAGCCTCTCTCCCAAAGTATTAAAGCAATCGAAAGCACTAGCACACAAAACCCATTGTTGGCAGAAGCAGCAGAAAGTCTTTGTGCAGAATCCAGAATACATATTTTTCTCACTTTATATCACTGTGGCAGCTCAGGGGTTGTTGTTTTTTACCCACCACTGAATGCATATTTAATAATAGGTGTAATGCTCTTCCCGAGAACCAGCATACCAGTGCATATAAAGGGCCCAAATTATATCTGGACTCTAGTTTGCAAAGACCAAATCAAGCATTAGATGGACAGATGGCTCCTTGCAAACCGGATTCTAGTTTTTCAAAGCTGAAATGGCCTTGGAGGTCAGTAATCAGAGGGAAGGGGAAATGACTTAAGTTGTCTGAACCCATCAATAGGTGCTCAACAGGTATCAGCTCTCGGCTCTGTCATCACTAATATTAAAAACACGACATCATAGCTCAGTGATACTGAGACATATATCAGAAGAAGATGGAAAATATTTCTTTAAAATTGATGAAGTATGGATGAGTTTAGACTTAAGAAGAATTAATATAGATTTTTATGCTGTTGTTTGTGGGATGTTTGGATGAGCTCTTTGTCACGCATGCAACTATTTGAGCACTTGTGCAGTTGTTCTCTCTCTTTTTCTTTCCGTGATAGATTCCATAAACAGTTATTATGATTGGGCAAATAGACTCTTTGTTGTTGTTATTGTGTAAGGGAAGCTTGTATATTCAAAATTAACAGTCCAAATATCAAAATAAGCATAAGCAAGACCAGTTAAGGTATTATTTCTTATGTAATACTTTATTCATTTATTGGGTAAATGATAAGCAGGGCTCTCCAATGTGAGATTCACAAGATGTTGTTGTAAGAATCAGAAATTCTGGGTATTATGACGTATCTGAAGAGTACCATGTTATCGAAGTCAGTAATAAATCAACTTGCAGTACAAAGTAGTAACCAGAAAGAAACTGCCTGGATCAAGAATTGAGCTGTGCTGAAGTGTCTCTTATTTTTTTTTCTTCATGTTCATCTTTGTACCTCTTGCATAGTATACTGTGTGAGTGACTACTGTATTCAGACTTGTGAAAACAGCTTGCTAGTGAGCTTATGGACAAGGGAGCCTATGCTGCATATTGACTATTTCAAAGCAATCATTACTTGTTCTCACCTTACAAGTGCTGTCTGAAGGATTCCTAGCTAATTAGCAAGAAGTATCCCAAGAGTTAAGGAAGTGGTTTTTTGCTGAAAAGTGGTTTTTTGCTGAAAAGAAAATTGTATGGATCGCATCAAGAATATTACTGAAACCAGTACTTATTTCTGAGGCTGCTTAAGATATCTATGATATCTTTTCTGGCTAAGGCTGAACTGGACTGGAAATCATGATATATTTGTAAATAACTTTTAGTTCATTTTAACTGTAATTGTTTAGTGATTTCAAGGGAAGCCTTTTGGATTTCGTACTTGCTGCCCAAGCCATTGTGACCAGTTGAGAATCAGGAGGACCATGATCTTATCCTTCTAATTTTAAATGTTTTTCTGGATAAAACTGATTAAGGGGAAGTTTAAAGTGGAATAGAGACACTGGTATGGGCTCAACCCTCAATGGCACTTTTCCCCAACATAATTCCGCCCATATGTGATAGGACTGCAGTTAATGGAATTTGTAGCAAACTTGATAGAAAATATGGATATGTAGGATTTCTAGTTCAGTACACCAAAGTTTGTGTGTGGCATTGTGGTTCAGTTATTGGACAAGAAATGACGAGACTCAGATTCAGGACTATCCTGAGACATGGAAGTCCTCAGTGACTTGGGGCTAATGACCCTCTCTCAGACCAGTCTAAGATTATTGATTAAGATTATTGATCAGCGCATTATTGCTGGAGAAAATGATAGGAAGGAATGCTGCATTTATCAGGCTAGCTTGTGAATGAAAGGCAGGATTCCTCTCCCTCTCCAAAAACAGTAGACATAGCATTTCTGTTTCTCTTTCCTTCCACCCCTCATCTTAAAGCACAATATGCAGCATTATCCTTTGCTTTATTTTGCCATTTTGAGCATGTGCTAAGTTCCAACCCAACTGGAATAAAAGATGTTTCTTCAAATCACAAGTATAATAAATAGATGCCCTTTCATTTATTTCTCCTCTAACTTTCCCCCTCATTAGCTAGGACAAGCGCTTGTTCTTGCTGTTGATGCTCTTGTACAAAACATGATGTAAGTGCTAGTTATTCTGGCCCTAACCCAAAAAAAGCTGTTGCAAAGATCAAATCTTGCTATTGACCCACCTCATCAAGTCAGGTCCTTGTTGTTATCCATATTAATGTCAGAAAGCAATTGCTCAGCCAACTGCTTATCCCCAGTCTGGTCATGTATACTTTCTATAGGTCATTTCACCATTTCAGCTGTTTTGTTTGGTGACACCAATTACTTGATGTGTACATTAGTTTGCTTCTGTGTTGTCAGTGTGAACCATCTGTTCTTTAAGGTTCTTGTGCGATATTTCAAATCCCTCCATTTGAGTGCTTGGATGTATGAATTGTTCCTAAAAACTAATTTCTCTATGAACTGTTCTACCCTTTTTTTAAAGGTGGCAGTAGAATCCCAGCTCCATTTCTTTAGCTTCCAGAGTCCTCTAGGACAGAGGTCACCAACCTTTGTCAGTTGGCGGACTGGAGGAAAAGGGAGGGGGAAGCATTTTACATGTGTGTGTGCGTGTGCACATGGGGCCGTGAGCACGTGCATGCCGCAAACAGGGCAGAGCAAGCGCCTGCGCAATACTCACTAGCCCTACCCCGTTCTTGCGTGGTGCAGTGCCTTGTTTCTGCGCTCTGTGGCACAGGCCATTTTTGCGTCTTGCAGTGTGGTGGCGGCCCATTTTTGTGCCCTGTGGTGCAGCAGTGCCCATTTTTGCATCCTGCAGTGTGGTGGTGGTCCATTTTATGCCTCAAGGCATGGTGTTGGCATTCCATTTTTGTGCCCCAAGGCGCAGCAGCAGCCCATTTTTGTGCCCCGTGGCACGGCATCCTGGTTTTGTGCCCTGCAGCCATGGCACTAGCGCAAGTGAGGGGATGGCCAGCCCACAGGTTAGGGACCCCTGCTCTAGGATAACCTACAGAAACTTGGGAGAAATACATTTTTGGCAGTTGCATTCTTTTTATGGTCTGTGATGTAAAGTAAATAGAAGATTCCTTCCTCCCTCCCTCCCTGTTGAAAGATCAGATAAAGGAAGGAATTTCTGATATCCTTTTGGAAGAGCTTATTCTTGCCAGCCTCCTAATGGTTGTGCTCTTCAGACATTCCTTTGATACTTTAAAAAATATTCATGGGTCTCTTGACAAAGTAAACTATCCATTTTATTGCAAGCTATGTTTGTTAGATCTGATGGCTATCTAGTGCCCATCAGTTTTGCACTCTCTTCTGGCATTCTTAAAAATTACATGCAATTTTATTACATTCAGTTAAGTATTTGTGTGTGTGTCCGGTCAAATTTTATTGCTTTTTTAAATAATTCACTTGTTTTTAATCTATAGTACAATAAGAAGGAAGGAAGAAAGCATAATTGATTACACATATTTTTAATCAGTTCCCAGAGGAATAACTGAATTAGTCTGACGCCACAAGCCTCTCTGCTGGACTTATCGCTGAACTTAACTTTTTTTTCTCTTGCTTTCTCCTCCACCCAACCATGGAGGATATATCTGTCTCAGGGTAAGGGCATCTGACAAAGTAACAAAGTATAAGATGTTGAATGCTTCACAAAGTTTTCAAAGCAATTTTAGAATGTTGTCTTTCTTTTTTAAAGCATGAATGCCAGTGTTCTGTTATACCAGACTTCAAGAATTTAAATGCAAATATGAGACTTTAGGTCTTGGGTCTTGAAGTTGGTGTTTGAATTCCTCTCTTCTTGTAGTCATTATATACCAAATGATAATGAAGAGGAACCCAGAAATCACGCATGAAATTATCTGACTCTGATTTTGGCACTGAAGCTGGAAATAAAGTCACACAGATAATTGGTAGGAGGAGAAGCTGCCACCTTCTGAGGTTTTATGGTTTGAAACACACTTTCCCTGCCTTCATATCCAATTTTCCCTCTGGCTGCATGAGTCCAAAATAAAACAAAGCTGACTTGTGATTTTGGGATGTGGTTGGGCATGTGATGTTGAAATATTGCAAAGAAATTATGAAAAGAGGTGTTTGTGTGTGGGGTGGCGGAGAGACTCTTATCAGCACAACAGTTTTCTAAAATCTGAACAGAACAGAAACAAATTGGATATATGTGGACTGATCAGGTCAAGAATTTGGAGAACTTGACTATCATATGAATTATATAAGGGTTTAGCAATAGCATAAATTTCCACAAATTATTCCAAGTAAATTTTATTTTCTAGTGCTTTGTAGCTGTCTTATTATTTGTTTGCATTCTTCAAGGTATTTATGTCCTTTGTGAGAAATACCAGACTCAAAAGATGTGTAGAGGTTGTTTCTTTATATTATCTCTTCATGCACTTAATTCAGGGTCACTGTGATAAAATAATTACAGCACTGGCACCTCTTGTATTTCAAAGTTACTATTTTCCATTTCAAAGATTATTGTAGTGTCTCTTCAGCCTTTGTAGAATGCCTTTGTTTCTTCCCCTTATCATACAGTTACATCAGTTTTAAAGAAGTTTTCTCTGGAATTGGGAGGAGAAGTAATTAGCTCCATATATGCTTCAATCGCCTTTGATCAGCATTTTATATAAAATCCCTGTAGGGATGTTTGATCTTGGACCATTTGGGTGCAGGATACCAGTGATTCGGTGCTACTTGCCTTAATAAAATGATTGTTTGGATCTTCTGTTGGTGGCATTTATTGGAGTGCTTTTTCTACCACATAGGAAAAATTCTCTGGATCCTTTTTTCTCTAACACACTCCTATGGAAAAAGAAGATGGGATGTGTCTTAGAATGATACCGACTCCACCAACTAAGCCAAATGGATCAATGTGATCCAGAGCATAGCCTATGCAGCCTGTTTCATGTTTCCCAATGCACAACATGAACACAACATATGACCACTGATGTTAAAGGGGTAGGAAAGAATTGTGGGAAGAAAAGTCTTCATCCTGGTTCATCCAAGCCAGGGATAAATAAACAACATGGTGACTGCTTTAGAAAGAAGGTTGCAGTTTATTGAAGAGCCAGACAGAAAGATGGTTCTGGCAGGAAAGAGGAGAGAAAAAAGGGCTGAGCACATGTGGGGAGAGGTTTTTATACCCTCTGAAGCCTTTTGTTTTGAGTAGTTTCCTGTTCCTGTTTTAGGCTTTGCATTTCCTGTGTCACGCATTCTGACCTGAGTCTGGGTGTGCCTTTCTGGTATTGATGGTGATGAGTTAGTCCTATTATGTCCCAAAGGTCATATCCTGCTTCCCTGGTGCTGGGGCTAATGACTCTTAGAGTTTGGGTGGAGTATGCAGATTTTAGGTGTCTTTGTCTTCCTAAGCTTCTAGCTGGGGCCTTTTTGATGGTTTACATCTGCATTTGTACAGAACTGGCTTCTGCTTGGGACAGAGAGACTTGGGGGCAGAGTTGGCTTCTGCTTTTAAAATCCTTTTGAGGAAATAATTTTTTCTGCCCTTTTAATATTCTCTGTGGGGCTGACTTCCCACAGAATTTTAGAAATCATGCTCTGTGTTTTTCCCTACATTAAAGTTTGCTGCATAGAATTGGAACAAATTGTGTTATTCAGTAATGTAGTGGTTTTGAAAAGGGCTATCCAGCAAGGTGAGAATCGTTATTATTAAAATAATTTGAATATTTTTTCTAATAATCAATATTTATTTATTTTAATGTCTATAAAATGATATCAGGGAGTAGATTTAGCATCCAAAAACTAATATCCCCTAGGCAAATTCTTTGGTGATATAAATTCAGGCAAGGGTTAACTAAATACTTACTATGTCTTAATTCACTAGAATGAGGCTACTCACGGGCAGCTGTTCAACAACAAAGAACTGGATACCAAGCTAGCTTGTAAATGTCTGTAAATTCAAGAGATGCCATGCATAGCGTGTTTTTTCATGGTAGAGTGCTCTGATCAATCTTCTAAGAAATAATTGTCCATGGTCCAATAATTAGCAGACTGGCAGTAAGAGTATATTCATGTTTTCTAGCTCTTGGTATTTCTACTGCATAATACCAAATATTTTTATTTGGGGAGTACAAATTTCTTAACACAGTCCAGTTATTGGTTCCTAGCAGTTCAAGAATTTGTAGGATACTGAATAGTGTAAATGGTACTTCCATGTGGTGAGGATCCTGAGCTATACTTAGATGGGTTGGGTGTTTTTGTGAGTGTGTGTAAATATAGATACAGGTTCATATAATAGACTAAACTAGGGGTAGGCAACCTTGGCTCTTTTATGATTCGTGGACTTCAACTCCCAGAATTCCTGAGCCAGCTGGCTCAGGAATTCTGGGAGTTGAAGTCCATGAGTCATAAAAGAGCCAAGGTTGCTTACCCCTGGATTAAACCAAGTGTTTTGGGGAGCATGGACTGCTGGAACTCACTTTTTCTTTCCTTGGCCAAGTATTTACCATTGCAGGGTTGAAGTATAGTTTGGCAAATGTCTGATGTATTGTACCTACAAGTTGCGGAAGTCCAGAATGGATTGCTATTTGCAGTGAGACGAGGTCTCACAATACAGTACAATATTGTAGGGGTCCAGTACTGGACACTGGTGGCATACCCATATGGAACAGGTCTCTGTTTGTGTCAGGTCTTCACAGAGAAGGCTGATATGTGGTCTTGCAAGGATCCAGCCCAGGTACTTAAAGTTAATTACTGACAAGGGGCAATATGTTTCTTCTGTGCTAAGCCCTAGCCTGAATGAAATAACATTTCATAAGTTGAGCAAGTCAGCAAGGTTTGTGCCCTCCCTGATGTTGTTGAGCTACAATACACAATATCCTTCTCAGTTGGTGAGGTCATAATGCTGCAGAATTTAAAAACTATGCAAAGCCAATAAGCATAATTGTGTTCACTGAGTAAACCACAGCTGGCTGGGTTTGTACAATACACAAAGTCAAATCAAACAAGGCTATTTTGTGCCATTGTGTGATGTGTGAACCAAGTCAGTGAGTGTAATATACAATCTTTCATCTTTTTGGTGCCTAGTTAAGAGTGCTTTCACAGATTTTCAAAGAGTTATCTGAATTAGTTTTACTTTGGTACTCTTATGTTCTTACTATGTCTCTTATTTCAGTACTTGGAAGATGCTATTGATTGTAAACTGAGCTTACAGTACATTGCAAAAGGAAAGGATATATATATTTAGAACAGAATAGATTCTGGGCAAATGGATGCAGCCTCTACATTAAAGGACTAATCTTAATTCCAAAAGATTATTATAGAAAAAAAATGAAAATTAATATCATGACTATCTCATCTTCACAGTATTGGCTTTCTGTTTGCATTGAATGTAATAGTCGACTCATTATTTAATGTATGATTTATACTGAATTTCTGGAGTCCTCTGTAATTCTTAAGATCTTTTATTGAAATTCAGAGAATCTACATCAGAGTAGACCATCTTTATACTTCAAAAGAAAATTAAAATACTGAAGCAAAGACCTATTAGCTTGGTTCATGTATAATGCAAACTGATTGAAAATGTTATCAGAATCTATTGATGAAATATGATTTGTGACTAAGTGGGAGACTAGCTTTGGAAACACAGACTTAATTTAGAATGATGTCTGAATTGAAACAGTTTTAGAGGCTAGCATTGTTATGTATTTGTAGCAAAACCAACCTGGACTTGAGGACCCTCAAAGTAACCCATCATTTTATTATATCATAGTTATTCTAGAACCATCTTCCTGGATTCATAACATTTCTCAGAACGGTTTTCCTTTCCTTTTCTGGTTGATGAACTAGAATTTATGATGATTTCTGAATTACTACAAACTATACTTTTGCTCTCAGTCCAACACTAGATATTGAAGGCTCTAACACTGTACTGATTTTTTTTTTAACCTTAGGTAAAAGCAGACTTACAGTTTGTGGTGCCTAAGTTTGTCCTAGCTCAGACGAGAACATAGTTATTTAGCTTACACTTTAATAGGAACTGCCAATGAAGTGACATTAGTTCGTTTTGAATGAATGCATGGCAAGGAACATCTATATGCCTCTGTTTTTGTGTTCCTCTGAATTTTTACTGGAATTCCTACACTAAAAATGCCATTGGACAGAGAAAAGCCTATATAAATTGCTTGTAAGCATGCTGTATCAAGGAATAAGATATACAAAATTGGTATTGACTTTTTTTAAAAAAAAAGATAATGAAACATGACATAAAATGTGTTTGAAAAACTATAAACATTATATAAAATGAAACAAAAATAATTCACTCATTTGAACTCCACTGAGCTTGTGGTAAACCAATTAAAGTATCAGGAAAGGTATCTGAAAGAAAAGATTAGAAAGCCACCGGTCTTCTCCCAGTAGCTGGACTATACCTATGATTAGTGAAAGGATTGATTTTATACAGCCCCTGAGAAAATATATATATACCTTAAATATACCATAAAATAAATATATTTTTTCCTTTGGTTGCTAATTCCATGTAGGCATTCTTGACTTATTTAGTGATGCTCAGTCTTGGTAAGCTAATCCTGAAAATACTTTGATTCCATTATGGAGGATCAGTTCTGTAACTTTTTAGATTTCTCTTACTCAGCTAGGTGCCCTCCAGATACATGGACTTTACTTCCCAGAATTCTTCAGGTAGCATGGTATTGCTAGAATTTTATGACTCCAGTTCACATATTTGGAAGATTGGTCAAACAATCTCTTAGATGCTGCTGAGCCATACTTCCCAGGCTCTCTGGAAAGTCATGTTGTATAGCAGGGCTTTTCAACCTTTTCACCCATTGTACCACTTTTAGGATATGGCAACGTCCGAGTACCACCAGTCGCCTAGCAAGGTGTCAAAAACTTGATGACCAAAAAGAAGGGGGGGGGAAAGTGATGAAGTACAGGTAGTCCTCGACTTACAATAGTTCGCTTAGTGACGGTTCGAAGTTACAATGGCACTGAAAAAAGTGCCCCCCAAGCCACAGCCAAGCAAGACACCTGCCTGCCCACCGGGCGGTGCTCTTCTTCCTGTCCGAGGTTTTCATTGTGACCATTTCTGTTGAGAATTGGCAGCGGGGGTGGGGTGGGGGCTGTTTGGTTTTTATTCTCCCCGTCTGCTGGGTGATTGCAGCAGGTTTTGGTCACTTCACATGACCCTGGGACACTGTGACCGTCATAAATATGAATCAGTTGCCAAGCATCTGAATGTAAATCACAAGACCCTGGAGATGCTGCAACATTCCAGCTGATCGGCCCTTCTTCTGAACTCAGCAGGAATGCCAGGATCAGCGCCGAGCTCCAGCTGGAGCCTGGCACTGATCCTGGTGCTTCCACTGAGCCCTGACAGCCCTGAAGAAGCACTGATCCTGGCGCTTCCGCTGAGCTCTGACAGCCCTGCAGCTCCAGCCATCCTCGCTCAGGCTTGTGTGGTGCTGCCACTAGTTCAGCTCATTCCCCTCCCCCGTTACCACTTTTCTAGGATGGTCGCGTACCACCTGCCAGGTGCCTATGTACCACAGGTGGTACCCGTACCACTGGTTGAAAAGCCTTGCTGTATAGTACAGATAGTCCTCAACTTACTACTATTTGTTTAGTGACCATTTGAAGTTATAACAGCACCAAAAAATGACCTATGACCATTTTTCATACTTATTACTGTTGTAGCATCACGATGGTCACATGATCAAAATTTGGACACTTGGCAGTTGGTATGTATTTATGACAATTGCAGTGTCTCAGATTATGTGATTGCCTTTTGCGACCTTCTGATAAGCAAAATTAATGGGGAAGCCAGATTCATTTAACAACTGTGTTATTAATTTAACAACTGCAGCAATTATTTAACATATGTGACAAGAAATACTTCATCACTACTACTTTGCTTTTTGGAGAGAGCAGTAATAGGTGTGCAGAGTATTGGAGTATAGATAAGAATATTGTATAATGTAAGGATATGCTGTCCTTCTGCTTGTTCCACTATTGACAATAAATTTATAAATCAGGCCAACAGGAGAATTGAAGTGGATATCTGTTGCTCAGAGTAGTTGTTTGAAAAATTCCTGCTTCTCACCAGCAAATTTGCATATGTATACATTTATTTTGGGGCATTCTTTGGCTATCGCTGGAAACATTATACTCAGTGTAGGTGTTTTGTAATGCTGTTTGCTAAGGGACATCATGTAAAAGGTTCCAGATCTTGACTGCAAAAATTTGGAGAACTATGAGAGAAAGAGAGAGTGTGTGTATTGAATTCACTAATATCTCGGGGTGGTCCAAATTTTGATGATTTGGCAGCCTGAATAGGAACTATAATGAAGTATTATGTATTGCACTTAAGATAGTTAGAAGTGGAGGAACCTGAGACTTTGGGAAAAGAAATTGTTAGCAACCTGTCAAGATCTGCCCTGGGGCAGCTTGTATGACAAAATTCTTTATGGACAAGAATACTTTACTACTATAGCTACAGTTGTTATTGGAAGAGAATATTTGTGGCTCAGGGTTGAATTGTAGGATCCTTGGTACTCTAGATCAGCGGTTCTCAACCTATGGGCCGTGACCCCATTTGGGGTCGATCGCCCATTTTTCGGGGGTCGCCAAAGGCGGCGATCCGCCATTTTCCGCGGTGCCATGCACGCACGCTGCGCATGGGGGCGCCGCCGCGCATGCGCGCCGTGCATGGCCCCCCCCGTGCACGCACGCCACGCATGGGGGGGCGCCACGCACGCGCACCGCGCGCGTGGGGGCCGCCGCGCATGCACGTCACGTATGGGGGCGGCGCCGCGCATGCGTGCCGCACGTGGGGGCCCCGACCCCATGCGCGCGGCCCGGCGCATGCGCAGAATGTTTGTGTGACGGGGGTCGCCATCACACAAACGTTGAGAAGCACTGCTCTAGATTGTTTTCTTGCAGATGTTTCATTACTCAACTAGGTAACATAAGTGCTAGAAAGGAATGGTGTTTGCTCTCTGTTTATATACTAGTGGCTTGTCCTACCAATAGCTTATTTGTATGAGTTGGTAGTTCCTCAATTAGGGTATTGTTTACTGCTTGATCGTTGGTGTTAATCTAGATGTTGATTGCTGGTGAGGAGGTGTTTTGGTCTTTTTGTTTCCTTTTTGGCTTATGGTTGTCTCTTTTGAATGATATGTACATGTTGTTACCTTTGTGTGCCTGTTGATGGCTGATTTGTCTGAGGAAGGAACCACCAGGGAACCACCAAGAAATGATGATGTTAACTGATTGGACAGTGAAACATTTGCAAGAAAACAACAAAGCTCAGAAAGCACCGAGGACCTCACACAATTATTATTTCTGCTCTTGTTCTATTATTATTTGAACAAATGGTTTCTAGTAGTATTCTGATTTTGACTTCATTTTGCTTTAAATACTTTTTGAAAAATTAGCTTGAATGTTTATTTCAGTTCAGTTGTACTGTTACTAAATCAATACTACATATTCAGGAAGTATATTTTAAAATACGGTATCCTTTGAAAAAAACCTGACAGTTTTCCTTAAAAATATGGCTTCCATAATTATAAATAACTTTCTCAGGTCTCATATAAATGTAAGTTTTTTTTTATTGCAGTCACAGTATTAGGAACCTGGAAGCCAGTATAAGTTTCTCCAAGGGCAGAAAGGGGACCTCAGGTCTGGAGGCTAACCATACGATTTTTTCTAAATGTTCTTTTTGAGTCAAATGCAACATTTCTAGCATCAGCTTCTGAAGGTACATCAACTTTGTCATTGTTTTTATCATCTGATATTGCGTGAATGTTTTTTGTGATCTTAATTTGCTGGCTCCATATTCTATCAAAAGTCTTTTTAGGCACTGAAAATGAGAAAAAGTAAATTAGAGGGGAGATTGGGGATCTCCCAGTACTGTAATTCAGTGTTTCCCAAACTTGACAATTTTAAGGCATGAGTTGAAGTCCACATGCCTTAAAATTGTCAAGTTTGGGAAACACTGCTGTAATTCAACAAGTGGAACTTAAGCTCTTCCCAGAAGGATTTGTCTCTGAAACTATAACTTGAAGCCACTTCATGATTTTGAACACTCAGTAATGCCGGATTTGGTTTCTGCTGGAGGATAAGAGTCTGCAGTAAACACCCATCCATATGTTGGTGCCAAGTACCCCAAATGTGGTTTCTGGGAGAGAAGCTGCTCGCCTGGGAGCTGCCCTGTATCTTTCTCGGGTGGTGTCTTGCTCACTTTCACAAATATCCATGAACTTAATTTCTAGTAAGATGTTTCCTGTACACTCAAAACAGAACGTTGCTTTTTGAAAATTGTCCCCACCCTCCAGTTGTGAGCACTGAGAAATCAGAATGTACTAATTAAAGAGGAAAGGTCCACCTGTTTTTGAAGCAGTTTTAGTCTTTTAGGGCAGGGGTCTGCAACCTTGACAACTTTAAGACTTGTTGCTGGCTGAGGAATTATGGGAGCTGAAGTCCACAAGTCTTTAAAGTTGTCAAGGTTGCAGACCCTTGTTTTAGGGAGCCCATTGGAATGTATTTCAGTTGGTTCAAGTTTTACATATGTCAGTCTTGGTTCAGCTTAGTTTGGATTTACTATAAGATGCTCATAGGGGATATATGGTACTTGGGGAATCTCTTGAAATGCTTACTAATCTTACTTCTTGTTCTTTCCCTCTCTCTTTCTCATTTTCTCTTGCAGTTCCTGGGCATAGCATTTCTTGGAATAGGTCTTTGGGCATGGAATGAAAAAGTAAGTTAACAACAGCAATCTATACAACCAAGTATATTTAAATAGGTCTCCCAATATCTTAAAAAAGATTTCCTTCTTTAAAAGATACCTTTGTTAAGCATATTCTATATCTGACAAACTTTGCTGCAAGTAGTCCTCAATTTACTACAGTGATTGAGCCTGTAATTAGAGTTGTTAGTCATAATGGTCATTAAATGGGTCATCATATGACCACACCCAATTTTATGATTTTTTTTTTTTGGTGGCAGTTGTTGAATGAACCCATTGTTCACTATGGCCATTTTTTTTTCCAGAAACCAGAGGTAAACTCTGGTTTCTGGCAAAAATGTTGCAAATTGCAGTCACCTGACCATGTTGCAAATGGCCTAAATGCAAGCAGGTTGCCTAGCACCCAAAATGTGGCCAGATCACTGAGAGGGGCGGCCATCAGAACTTTGAATTCAGGTTTTAAGTATCTTTGCAGAGGGAGGGTCCATTATAACTTCAACTGATTGCTAAGCAACCAGTTGACATATCTTTGCAGTAGGGAAAAGGCACCCCAAATTTTAGAAGACGCAGGTAGAGTACCATCTTTAATAGATTCTCAGACTTACTCAAATTGTATCCTCTCTTTATTTTTTTATTAGATTTCTTTATTACTGTAAATCCTTTTAGACACCTGGTGTCAATGCTGCAAATACTGTATATTCTTGCTTTGACAATATGCAAAACTGTCTGGCATTTATTGGGTTAATACTTAGCTTAGACCAGGGGTAGGCAACCCAAAACACTCAAAGAGCCACTTGGACCCGTTTCCCACCAAAAACAAAACACCGGGAGCCGCAAAACCCTTTTGATATCTAAAATGAAGATAACACTGTATATATCCTTTTTTACCTTTATTATAGGTGTGTGTGTGTGTGTGTGTGTGTGTTTGTGTATGTGTATGTGTGTGTGTGTATGTACACACACACACACACACGCACATTAAAAATAAAAGTAAAAATATGACTCTTGGGAATATCCATACTATTAAAACAATGATCACCAAGAGAATGCTTTAAGAGAATAAAATTACATACACACACAGGTAAAAAAAGGATATATGCAGTGTTATCTTCATTTTAGATGTCAAAAGGGTCTCTCTCTCTCTCTCTGTCTCTCTCCCTCCCTCCCTCTCTATCTGCCCTTGGTCTACCACTCCTCTTCCCCCCCCACACACACTCTCTCTCTCCCTCTCTCTCCCTCCCTCCCTCTCTCTCCCTCCCTCTCTCTTTCTCCCCCCTCTCCTATCTGCTGCTCACCTGGCAAGCTTCAAGCTGTTGTCCAACAAGCTCAGGGGTAGAAAACCTCGTCTCTTTTATGACTCATGGACTTCAACTCCCAGAATTCCTGAGTCAGCCTAGCTGGGCTAGCTAGCTCTCTCCTGCCCTTCCTGCTTCCTGCAGAGACGCAGCAAAGGGAGGAGCTCCACCAGTAAGCTTTTCAGCTCCTCGGAGAACACTGTGAGTGCACTCTCTTTTTTACACACACACACACACACACACACAGAGAGAGAGAGAGAGAGAGAGAGAGAGAGAGAGAGAGAGAGAGAGAGAGCAGGGAAGCGCAATTGCCTCTCTCTGTCTCTGTCTCTCTCTGCAAAGGCAGAGGAGGCTGGGAGCCACAGGGGAAGGCTCAAAGAGCCGCATGCGGCTCCGGAGCCGCAGGTTGCCGACCTGTGGCTTAGACTGAGCGGGGAAAAAGCCCGGGAAAGAAAGAGGAAGTAAACGTTTGACCTTCTCACTAATTGGATAATGTGACCTGTGACTGCATGAGAAGGGAGGGGTTGAGCAAGGAAAGCTTGATGCCAGCGACCGGAAGTTCAGATTCTGGCATCAATTAGTCCAATGGTGACCGGCATAATTTGTAGCTCTGCAAATAAAGACTTTAGGAAACATGCCTGAAAGTTCTTTGAAGTGCTTCATTAGTCGGAACATGTGACACCTGGTGGTTTACAGCAGTGAAAAACAGACATAATAATAGAATTAAGTGACTTTGGTCCAGTCACTCTCTCAGTCCACAAGATAATTGTTGGGAAATAAAATGGAAGAGGGAAGTATTATGTATAGTGGTTTCAACTCCTGTAGGAAAGGTAGGATATACATCTAACAAAAATAAATAAATCTTAACAGATAAATTATGTAAAATAATAGTGTATTCTAAGCAAATCAGTAATAAAAATAAATAACATAAATATACTCTACAAAATGAAAGATGCCAAGGATTCAATTCTGGAAAGCCACAATTGGCTGTTCCACAAAATAAGAAAAATATGGTTTTTCTGCTTCATCCCTCATCATGCCAGAAAAATGGGGGATCATCTGTAACTTACCCCAAGAGAATTGCCTTGGACAGGCTGGAGGAGTCAGTCCTGTTGATAACATGCTTTTAAAATAAAAACTGGCACTTTGAATTGCTTCCAGAAATACGTTGTGCAATATACTTTAAAGTGTTAATATAGATGAAAGAACTGGCTAAAATTGCCAGTGTCTCCGAGTGATTCTGCCCTGTTTGAGAAAACAGGGAGCGTCTTCAAAATGATGATTGTTATGACTTGTTTCTCCACTATCAAAAAATGACATGCATTTATCTTTACAGTTCATTTGGCAGTTTTCAGACTTAGATAATTAAAACCTGGCTGCCTTTTTTTTCTGTAAATGAGATGACAGTCTTAGATATAAAGGAGAAAATGAAGTTGGAAAGAGACATTTTAAAGAATGGGAAGACCCTAGTTCCGTCCTTGGTGAAAAAGTAAGAATTGCAGGGAGCTGTTAAAATTACATGTATCATTGAAATTCCTCTCTTGCAATTTGGAAGAGTTCAGTTCAGGATTTTTTAAATTACATAATTAATTGTTTATATATGTTAAAGCTTGTAGTAGGTATGAAAGATGGCTTGGTTTAATTTAGAGGTATTCAATGTGTGGCCCTTCTGATGTTGGATGCTGTGGCAATTGAGAACATTGGGATTGTGTTGTCTATCCCGGATGTAATTGATAATCTCCAACTAGATTAAACAACTAATGTCCTTCTAGATTAGTGTTTCTTGATCTGGCAACTACCACAGATGTGGATTCCAAATCCCAGAATTCTAGGTGGCTATACTTAGTACTAAGTCCATGAGGTTTAAAAACTCCTTAGGTCACCTTCCTCTGTAATCCTTAGCCAAAATGGACTTTGATCCTCTTGTTTGAGGATTAGAGGAGATCACCCTCCAACAAAACTGGAGGAAACCAGTTGGAGAAGACTCAGTTAGTACAATAAGCCACTTGAATAGATTTGGTTGAGCTCAGGTCTGTAGCTTATGTAGCTATAGTAGCTTCGTTCTTTTGAGAAGGAATTACTGTTTTAAGAATTGTCTGGTGATTACTGTATGATCAAAGAACTACATAAAATCATTAATGGCACAGAAAAAAGTTATTTTTGTTCCTTTAAATTAAATTAAATACAGAAATTCAGGACTGATAAAATACTGTTTTATATAGTGCATTTGCTGCCAGCAATTGTAGCAATGACAGCCAATTTGAAGGGCTTTTGAAAAGGGATTAGGTTGGAACACTATATAGTACTAATACAGTTAAAAAAGAAAAACAAAACATGGATACAAATAAAAATATAGACAAACATAGAAAAAATAAAATGCAGCAATAATTAACTACATGAAAATTACTACAACTCTGATTTTATATAATAAATCAGACACAGAGATTCAGATGGTCCAATTGATATGGAACCAGTCTAAAGACTTAGAATAGACACATTTCATCAATCAGTCAACTTTTTTCATCTGATCCAGAAGCATGTTTCAAAAAAACATGTGACTGTGTAATTATTTAGGTGAAGTAGATCCAAAGATTTTCATAAAAAGATATCCAAATGTTTGGAATATAATTTAATATTCCTGAATATATTCCTGTGTGGTTGTTCGCTGTATGATGGGGAAATTGCCAGTCCAACTTTCAATCTCTAATATCAACTTTTATTTCCTAGAATGCCAGGATAATATATAGAGGCAATCATTAAATAATACTTGTATGTTTTTCTGCTCTAGGTTGGCTCACAGGGTGTAGATAATGTCTCCTGTTTTGCTGGGATCCAATATTACAGTGTTAATATTAATACAGTACTACAGATGGGGCTGTTTATCAGATATTGCATATCTTGGTTCCCTTCTGGTGTGTGCAATATAATAATGAGAGGGAGAAAATATTCCTTCTTTCATGTTGGGTTAGAGTTATTTCCTTTTTCAGTATTTCAGAAGATTAATATTTTATTGGAATTTAACCATTTGTACGGACATACTTGAATGTAATTAGCAGATAAAAGGGCAGACTGTGAGCATCTAAAAATTAGCCTTGCTGCACCATTCTTAGTTTCTCTCCTCCGTTATTGCTTTTCTAACCTTTTGACAAACCATTTTTGGCAAAAGTGTGCTAAATGACATTTCATGACTTTTTCACAAAGGATATGGCTGTGGGCCTGATTGCATTGGTAGACTGATATGTGTCAACGCAGAAAGAATTTACAGGAAGTAATCACTTTTGTACAGAATGTTATTAATCTCTTCTGGACAGAAATGCCAAATGCTAGTGTGACTCCTTCATTCTTTCTTTGAAAGGGAAAGGGGAGTGTCAGTAAAAGCCGGATACATCTGTGATATATTTGTATTCCTTGTTTCTCCCTCTCTCACCTCTTCTTCCTTTTACATTCACTGCCAAAGGGGGTGCTGTCCAACATTTCTTCCATTACTGACCTGGGTGGCTTTGATCCAGTTTGGCTCTTCCTTGTGGTTGGAGGTGTGATGTTCATATTGGGCTTTGCAGGATGCATCGGTGCTCTGCGGGAGAATACTTTTCTTCTCAAGTTTGTAAGTAACTACCACATTGCTCCTTAAAGTTCTTTTAAAAATTTACTTCAAGCTTTTTTGGAGAGATTTGTATTTTAAAAAAAACACCTTAAAATCCACCTCAAGTGTTCAGCTTGAATGGGATGTTTAAACATACTGTATGTAAAATAATGGATGATCTTGCTTCACTAGCTTAATGCTAAGTGGAACTACTGATAAGTTCTTCTTTAAATGGAACCACTGATAATTCTTTCTTTAAATCTTACTATTTTACCTTCATTTTAAGTCATCTATTGTTAATAAGAAGTGACATACAAACAACCATGAATAAATTAATATTATGGCAAGCTGAGGCACTGAGAAGATAGAGCCATTGCCTATAGTTCTAGTTAATTTATGCATGCTCTATTCATGCTTTGTGTTTACAATCTTGAGCCTTGTAATGCTTCAGCATCAATTTTGAGATGTAAATGTTCATTTTAGTCATTGGTGATTTCTTTTGACAATTGCAGGGAGTATAAAAAGCAATAATGACTTATCGGCAGCAAAAAAATCTCAGACTGGCTCATATCTACCAGTTGGGTCAAACAATTAGATGGATTGGTTAGTTTTCTGCCATTAATTGGCTGCAGGACATTAGTAGTCCATTTTCTTGCTATAATCATCATCATCATCATTATCATCATCATCTTGGAAGGGACCAACAAAATTTGAAAAGCCTAACTGGTTCCCTGCAATACCAAAGGCTGCAGTTAGCCACTCATGTTTTAGACGAATATATTGCTGTAAAACAGAGTCATTGGTTGTTTGAAAACTTGGATATTCCAAAGGGAATTGGATATGGAACTGTTTGAAAAGGTAGAATTACATGTGTAATTCATTATTCCTCTAACATGGATTTTGCTGTAATTGTTTCTCAATGAGGCTGGCAAAAACAACAAATGATACACATACATACTTTAAGCACAACTGAAAGTGTTGTGCTTAAATGATGTGTATGGTTTGTTATTTTTGCCAACCTCACTGAGAATAGTGTAAAACGAGTAAAAATACCTGTAATATCAGCTTTTATCCATTTGATTCTTTGGAATTGCATTAGTTCTCAAGGTTTTATTGAAGCCAATAAATTATTTTACTTCTTTGCAGTTCTCAGTCTTCCTTGGAATAATCTTCTTCCTGGAACTCACAGCGGGAGTTCTGGCATTTGTTTTCAAAGACTGGATCAAAGACCAGCTGTATTTCTTTATCAACAACAATATCCGAGCATACAGAGATGACATTGATTTGCAAAATCTCATAGACTTTACCCAAGAATATGTAAGAGCTTCTTCTTTCTTTAAGATAGGACTGTGGAACCTACATGGCCCACCAGATGGTGTGGAATCCTACAATCCCTAGCATCCGCCACTTTTATTCATTTAGATAGGAATGACTAGGAATTATAATTCTGCAACATCTGCTGGGCCATTTATAATGCTGCCCTTAGTCATTTGCATACTGAGTTAGGTGGCATATAAGTTTGATAAAAAATCATTCATTCATTAATTAAATATATAACTGGTGAACTACAGATCTGCCAACTCTGCTGTAAGGGTAAATATCCACTTCTGACTGTGACTCTTGCTGTTCATCTGCAGCCAGTGGCAACATTAATCTTGGCTGATTTCAGAAAGGCAAAGAAAGTCAAACCAGTATAGTAGTTGTATGAAGTATCCTCAGTAAATACAGAGTTGTAGATTAGAATACAGTCTTATGATTAGAAGAAGGCAATGACCACATTTTTGGCAAGAAAAGTACATGAAACTATCCATGAAGCCATTCCAAGTGAAGCACAGCTTGACTTAAGAACTTTTCCCCATTGTACTGTTTGCATTTCATTTCTTATCTGTTTATTTTTGAAAGGTTTTCTGAAAACATTTTCAGGATGATTATAGGCATGTTTCTCATTGAACTGTAGTATCACTAATGTAAAAATTAGCAGTATTTATTGAGAAATACTTTGCAAATTTCATAGCAAATGGATTCACATGGTTATTCTCAGAAGTGGAGGAAATGGACAACATTTTGAATATCTTGGGGCCACAGTTTCTGTGTTCAGCTAAAGTTATAAGGCATGAGCCTTAAACGTATAAGGCATGAGCCAACATAGAATAATGAACAATCTGTTTGGGATACATGAACTGATATAGTTGTTTTGCTGCTGTGACTGAGTTAAGCTTTTTCTCCCTGAACAAGCTTGAACAAGATGTGTCACTGAATGGTGCAGGAGTACGAACAGATTTCCAGAAAAGTTTGAACAAGCCTTTTCTAATTTGCACAGCAAAGGTGGTTTGAGGGGATCCTCTCTGAAGTCCTATTTCAAGCCTTAGGACCCACAAAATCAGTGCCACGTGCAAGTTGCATTAAATAATTGACTCACATTTTAATTATTCTCTCTATATTACACATTGGTAACATGATGTTTTGCCACAAAAGGTGGTAGGTTTTCTCTACTTTCTAAAAGACTTGGTTAAAGGAAAAGTACTGTCTAAGGAGAAAAAATCCTATCTGTTTGGAGCATTGTGGCAGATACAATGTCTTGTTTTTTGTTTTTTTGCAATTCCTAGTTGTAGGGAACTAGTCATGCACTACAGTAAAGACTTGAAAACTTTTGCATGTATTTCCAGTACAAAATAAATTCATAAAGTGATTTGGAATGGTAGCTTAGAAGAACAGTCGGGCCTGGCCCATGTTGCCAGAACTGTGATACCTCTGTCTTTTTTCCCCCTCCTTACCCTAGTGGCAGTGCTGTGGGGCCTTTGGAGCTGATGACTGGAACCTCAACATTTACTTCAACTGCACAGACTCCAATGCTAGTCGAGAACGGTGTGGAGTACCTTTCTCTTGCTGCACTAAAGATCCTGCTGTAAGTCAGAACAGAAGCCTGGCAAAGCTACTGTTATATTCCTGAAAAGATCATCAATCACAATGGGATTGTTCTTACACTAGGCTAGTGCCACCATAAATATATTAACTTTTAAGGCAGGGGTGTCAAACTCAATTTCATTGTGGACTGCATCAGCATTACCGTTGCCCTCGGAGGGCCAGGTGGGTGTGGCCAGGTTGGGAGCAGCCTACTGGGTATCAAGCTCCTGGGCTTGACACGAACCGGTGGGGGACAGGGAAGGAGCAGCCAGCAGCCGGCTGACATCCGTGTGCCGCCTGACGCCCGAGGACCAGCTGGGGGGTGACAAGGTCACCATACACCGTGGACGCCTCCCCCTTGTAACCGGGCGCCAGGGGAGTCCCGGAGGCCGGCTGGGCGTCAGGGGCGAGCCAGCCGGATGCCAGAGGGACCGCCTCGCACCGCGGCCACCTCTCCCTTCTCACCAGACACCGGGGGGAAATTCCCGGAAGCCAGCCTGGCAGCAGAGGCGACCAGCTGGACATCGGGGGAGGCTGTCTTTCACCGCGATCACCTCTCCTCACCTGATGCTGGGGGGAATTCCCGGGAGCCAGCCGGGCAGCAAAGGCGACCAGCTGGGCGTCGGGGGAGGCTGTCTCTCACCACAGCCGCCTCTCCTGTGTTGCCGGCGGCTGAGGAAGGATGCCGGTTGCCGCGTGGAGCTACCTCCCAGCTACCTCCCAGAAGAGCTATCTGCCGGGGGGAGGACGCCGGTTACCGTGTGGAGCTGCTTCCCAGAGGGGCTGTCTGCTGTAGAGCCACGCTGGCGGCGGGGAGGAGCTGGACAATGGCTGGTTGCCGGATAGGACGGCTGGTCCTATGGAGGCCGTGTGGCTGCGCTGATGCGTCTGGAGGGAGGGGAAGTCAGAACTTGAGCTACGGCTTTTATCTCTGCATGGACCGGATGCTGGCTTGCTGATTGGGGTGGGGTTGGAGGGCGGGGCACATCTATGTAAGGCATTGGGAGCAAACCACTCCCAGTGCTGACTTTCCTTTTGTACGCATTAAAGTCTTGCTGGTCATGTTGTTCCTGTGTTCTGGAGTTTGTTGGCAGCAGACAGAGGACAACTAACAGTAAGTCAGCACTCTCTTATTTTCCTGTTCCCCTCCTATTGCCTATCACCTTTGTGTTCTTACGGTGATGGCGGAAGGTAAACAGGAGGCTCCTCTGGTGGCAGACAAGGCCGACCTGGCTGGAGCAACAGGGCCTAACCCGAGGCCCGGGAGGTGCAGCCAGCAGTCAGGCCCAAGATGGTGGAGGCTGGGATTTCTGCAGCATCGGGGGAATGGTGGCACAGCCCTGCACTAGCCAATCTGGAGCCCAGATGGGCATATACCCCGGGGCTCAGGGCCCCTTTGATGGAATGGAGGGAGAGGCGGCTGATGGAAGAGGATGAGGAGGAATGGAGCTATTCCACCATTCCCGGACAATACATTATGGAGGTTTTGAGGGACCGGTTTGGGGAGGGTGGGTACCAAGACACCTCCTCATGGCCAAGATGGACAGCAACAAGAGGGGACACCTCATGGTGTCGGACAGAGGCACCAGTTAGACATCCCGACTTGGCCTGGTTCCATCTGGCTAGCCCATGACTGCAAGGCCCTCTCGCTCCAGATGTCTCCACGGTAGGAGGGTCTAGTCTGGGTGCACCACAGGCGCAGTCCCAGCCTGCGTGGACAGGCAGATCGGCACCTGATCCATGGGGGTTGCCTGTTGGGAGGAGCTCTGACCAGCAGGGTGTGGGTAACCAGGGTTTACTGCCAATGGCCGACACAGTATGAGGACCGGGCCAACCTATGGGACCCTGGGGTCAGGGGCACCTGGACCGCCTGGCGATGGGCACCCGGACTGCCTGGCGATGTTCTTGAGCCATATAATAAGCCACCTGGATCAGTATGCCCGTCTCTACTTGTCCCAGTGGGCCATGATGGTGGCGGTTACAGCGGGATTGCAAGGCGAGGCAGCAGCGTGGGCAGTGGACCTGTACAGCGACCATGCCTGGGAGCTGGCCAACGCTGGGCTGTTTCTGGACACATTGCGCTCCCACTTTGAAGATGCCTCCCGGGTCCAGCGGGCTGAGGCAGAGATGCTGGCGCTGCGGCAGCGCGGCCGGCTCGCAACTGATTACGTCCGTGACTTTCGACAGGTGGCTGCGTTCCTGGCCATGGATGGAGTGGGTGTGGCCTACTGGGTGGGCATGGCCAGCTCTACATCATTCGCGTCAAGGGTGCCTGTGGGGGCCTGGGCAGAAGTGGGACAGATCTGAGGGTCTCTGGCAGAAGGGGGTGGGACCAGGGCAAGCGCCAAGGCATGGTCCATTTCTTCATTCCTCACAAAGAGTGACACCTCCCCAGCATACACCCAGGGGGCGGGGCCGACACAGCAGGGACTGGTTTCTTGCTGTTTCCAGATGGCCTTGTGGAGCTAAGACTGAATGTATTTCAGCATAGATGGCCACCACAAAATTGTACATTGGCTCCTGGCCAGCCAGGGCCAAGGCAGCGAGGGCTGTTCCCTCACTGTTTCCAGGATGGCTTCACGGGCCACATGAAACCACTTCGCAGGCCGCATCCAGCCCCCGGGTCTTGTGTTTGACATGTCTGTTTTAAGGTATCATGGAGGTTTTTTTTTTTCAATGCTATGGCTGACAAACCTGGCCCACCCTTCTGGAACGGAGAAGAAAGTATGTAATTTTTATTATGAAACTTGTTAAAAAAGTTAATCTTGAATACCTAGTTTTCATATCCATGAAAAATGTATCTGCTTGGCAAGAATCGTGTTTTTATCTATATTTGTGAACTTGTGAGTCTGTGGGATTCACTTACCGATGGCAACTGGGACAGTTGCAACTGCCATCATAAGTTAGCATGATTATATGACATCATATTTATAATGGTGATGCTCAGCGATAGAGTTTTTAGTTCCAGTTAGGACTACTTAGACAAGATCTTGTGTTGGAGATAGACTTTTTGTTGATAAAAGAAGACATCTATTGCAAATTCTTTGTCTTTATTTTTAGGAAGATGTCATTAATACTCAATGTGGTTATGATGCCCGACAAAAACCAGTAAGTTTTCAAAACTTCTTTTTGGAGAGGAAATGGGAAAGAAGTGCTAGAAAAATGTTGAATGTTTTTTTGTTGTTGTTGCAGGAAGTGGATCAACAGATTGTTATTTACACAAAAGGCTGTGTCCCACAGTTTGAAAAATGGCTGCAGGACAACTTGACCATAGTAGCTGGCATATTCATTGGAATTGCATTATTACAGGTGACCTGTTCTTTTGAAAAACTCCAGAGAATAATCCATACTCAAGAAAGACCCCATAGGGTGAAATGAAAATTGAATCTCTATGTATAGAGTAATTGATTAATTTATTATTGAAAAAAAAAGAAAGTACATTTGGGTTTCACTGATTTCAGCCTTGTAATAAACTTGGTTAATGCAGAATAAATTATAAATATTTTGCTGCAAATTATGATGAAACTGATGCTGCTTGCTTTTTGCTTGCCCAAACTAGTGGGACTGTTTCTCTAGTAGACTTCCAAAGTAAGCTGAAAGACCAATTAGGTGTCCTTTTAACTTAAGTGAGTAGTCTCAGTTTGGTATCCTATTTTTATTCACAGCAGTAGAAAAATCTTTTGCTCCAGGTATTCTCTCTTGTTCTGTAAACCCTGCGCTGTTGAAATCTATTTTCCTTTCTTAAAACTTAACTTTAAAAATTTTAAAAACTTAAAAGTATCACCTGCATCTGCATTTTCAGAGCTGCTGTTCCCAGAACAATTCTGAGAATACTATACACCCCTCTCTGATATTAAAGATTGTTCTCCCCTCCCTCCATTACTTCATGATGGAATACTTAATACTTCACAGCAAATGTGATTGTATTTGCATAGTACACTCAACTGCAGACTGGCCAGCCATACAATATTTGAGGCCAACATGTTCTGCACGCTCAGTCACTATGGTTAATTTGTATTATGAGTCCCAAAAAACCTGAGTGAAACATGTTTAACAAGGGAAAGCCATTTCAACTTAATGTGTAGCCATTGTGTTAAATTTTGTGGGTGTTAAATTTTTGTCTGGCTAACTCAAATTTCTGCATTTGAAAGTCAGTTCCAGTTTAACACGTGCATTTCTTTTCTTCCAGATATTTGGCATATGCTTGGCTCAAAACTTGGTTAGTGATATTGAAGCTGTCCGAGCCAGTTGGTAAAAACTCTTTAACGTAAGCCACACAAGATCTTGTGGGTAACCACAGTTCTCAGAAGGCTCCATGTGGCCCACATGGACTCAAAGCTATGTGAAAATGGGTGACTGAGAAGTTTTAAGTTCTCAGCTGATTAAAACAGCATCACACCTTTGTTTATTCCACAATGAGCAGCTCCAGCCACCTAGTTGTGATGAATGCTATTAAAAACTGCCAGTCTAAAATGTACTGAGCCATGAATCTCTACTGTATCCTTGACTGAGTAAACTGGAGGATATTTCTTCCGTTTCTTCTGTGTGTGTGGCAAGTGGTCTGTGTCAATGGAACTTCAGTAGATGCATCGTTTTGTTTTCTGTGTTGCAGCAGACCCTCCATGAGGCAATTTCCTTTTGCCATTAAAGAAGTGGCCGAGAGACCTAACGTTTCTTTGGGAAGAAATCCCACGAAGAGGCAACTACTTATCTACTTCACATGTGCTTTGTTTTCTGGCAAAAAAAATCATCACTCTTCCACAGGAAATTCAGTATCTGTTCTATTAGGTCCTCTGTCGAATAACAACAGCTTTAATTATTTTACAACCTCTTGCAATCTTTATTTCACTGGACAGGGAACTGTGGAATCAGCAAACTTCAGGAAAGAGCTAAAATAGAGAATATTCTCCATCTGTATTAGTCGCTAGCAATATGTAAATGAAGAAGAGATGAAGGTATTCATGCTGGGAGATTTGATGATGAGATTGAGAAATAACGATGAATTTAGAAGCAGAAACAAGCACAGCATATTCAGTTTCATGGATAAAATGAATTCTAAAGAAACAAACCTGTTTGGAATAGTTTTTGATATCTTTACTTCACACTATAGTAGGGCAAATGCTTTTTGTCCCGTGATAACCCTTTCTAAGTATATCTTGTTATACCCTCTTCATAGAGTTGGTATAAACTTTTAAAAATTGCTACTCCTTTTTGATTTGCTGGATTTGAGTGGGCTTCCAGTTCAAACAAACATAAATGAAATGCTGACCAATTTACGTTCTTTGGTTTGCATTTTGCGCTGGCTTCATTACCATTTAGTTGCCATTGCATTTCCTTTTCTGTCAGTTAAAATAGAATCCTTAATGAAATATGTACCTCTCTCTCATTTTTCAAGCAGGAGCAACAATTGGATAGAAGAGTGTATTTGTGTATTTCAATGAGAGCATTGTGAGTCAGTTTCAGTAAATTTATGTTTATGTATATTTAAGTACCAATGAAAAAGAAAATTCTGATGCCTCTGTGAAAAGCAATCTGAATTTGGCTGTTAAGGATATGCATTTAGGCTTAATCCCACTCTTTTTCCAGGGTTGGCAGTGGAGAGATGACAATCTTCAAATTTGGCAGCGACTGAAAATTATTGTTAAATGAAGTAGAACATGGAAAAGATAAATACAGTATTTGAGTTCTACTGGTGTGCAGTAGCTACTTAAAAATATTAACGTCTCCAGTCTGGTGTCACCAGAAATATTAGGAGTACAACTCCAAGAATTCTCATCTAGCATTGATAGGCACCAAGTGGGGGGACGCTGCCCTAATTTGAAAAGGAAAACAAGTAAATGCACGAATGTCTTGTTCAACTCTCCCATTTTGTACCCAGAGCTAAACATTCTAACTGTGTCTAGTATGACTTCACATGACCTTTTGTCTAGGTAACTGAGTTCTGATCAGGGTCCTAGAATGGGTAACTGAGGCTCATTTACACAAGGAAGTTATATTTGTGTCAGTCTCATTCAGTGAACAGATTCTCTTAGTTTTTAGTCCTTGAATTTCTTAAGTGAAGGAAACAAACAATGCCGAATAAAACGTACAGTGGATGAAAACTGAATGACTTTTTATGAATCTCTAGGACTTGAATAGCTTCATTGTGGAACATTCCAGAAACCAAACATGAAAGATCCTGATACTATAAGATGTACTGAATAAACATTCCTTCTTTTTGCTGCTGTTCTACATTTCTGAAAAAATTTTCCATGTTTCTGATTAGATGTAATAATAATTTTGCTTCAGATGTTTAACCCTTGTTTTTCTTTCTCTTTTCCTGTCATTTTTTTCTTCCATTACCAAGCTGTTTTATAACTGATAGATGGGTAAACTATCATATTATAGTGATAAAAGTTTTCTTATTAATGGAACAAAATATGTGATTAGGCATATCATTCTATCTTTTGGTAAAAGATGTTGAAATGTCTTACTGATTGTACAGCATTAAGAGGTTGTCTTCTTCGTCCCAGTGGTGAATAAGCTTAATAACATTTTTATATAGAAAGTGAAAAATGGCAATCATTTTGTTTGCATACAAAGCATGTTTATTTCTTGGAGTCCTGCAGGAAACCAGAACTCTTATTTTTTTAAAATAGCTCTGTCCTGACTTTGCCTTGGTCTTGTCCCTTGTTGCAAAGAGATAATATAATTTTAATTATTGGGTATGTATTTGCCTTCTATTTGCCTATGCATGATTATAATTCACATATTTCTTCCAGAATCCCATATTTGCTTTTAAAACAAGGGTGAGCTTGAGACAGCTTTCAAATAACTTTCTCATAGGACATGCCCATTCCAAAAGGTAATACAAAACATTTTGAACTTGAAATGTTTAGAGGGAGGAAACCTTTATATTCTTACCAAAATTGTTCAGAACTGGAAATGACCCTGTTTCAAGCATGAAACATCCTGCCTAAGCAAACTTCTTTTAGCTTAAAATATTTTGAATTAGAAATGTTTTACCCACTTCTAGTACCCCCGGTTAAACATTAATCTCAGAAGCTCTATCTGGTAAATAGAATTTAATTACTAATAGGCCCTAACTAATGAAAAGCTACAATCTTTGCACCATAGAAATTTTACAGCTGTATGGTAAAGCTTTTTGAAGTAATAAAAGAGGTGCCGATTACATCTGTGTAGAGTGTTGAAATACTGTAGGTAGTCCTCGAGATATGACAGTAATGGAACCTGCCCATTACAGCTGCGTGTCTCCGCAGTTGTTATAGTAGGTGAAACGTCTCACCTAATGACCCCCACCCCTGCTGTCCCCAATGACTCATTAAATGAACGTGTGGGTTGTTAAGTGGAATGTTGGGTGGGGGAAGCCATTGGAGGCCTAGCACAGGGCCAGTCCTACCTGCCGTGGCCCTCCCAAGGCTCCCCTCACTTCCGAGACGCCCCATGCTCCACTGTGTCCCAGCAGGCCTTTTCCCATTCCCACTGGATACTCCCAGGCCTTAGGTCTGACCCCCCTCTTCCACCCCCAGCCAAATACCTTTCTCCTTTTGAAGTACTATGAGACCTTCCAGAGTACTGAAATGACTACCTCCTTTGCATGGTCACATGACACGGTTGTGAAAATTTTTGTAATTTTCTCCTATCACCAAAGTGGCATCCACATTTGGGTCGCCACTGCAGTGTCCGGGGACAAACTATTTGTTTTGCTGCCTTAACAAAAAGCTTCTGCAGCACTATGCAGACCTGGCTAAGGCAGCCAAATGAAGCAGTTTTTCTGGCAGCTGCTGCCACACAACCCAGGTACATATAGCCTGTCTTCCTTTCACAACGTGAGCCCTGGAGAGCTTCAGAAGATAAGTGTGGGGCATGTGGAATAGGCCCAAGCACTGCAGGGTTCCAGCAGGGTGGGATGGGAGGAGAGACATGGAAGGGTGCTGCAGGGACCTTGTGGTGGGTCATCAAGGAAAATGATTGCAGGGCTGCTATTACTATAATTACATTTGTGTTGGAAGCACCAAAGCCCAGGGCTGCTGCAACCATCGTAACTTTGGCATGGGGTCATATATAGCTTTTGGAATGGGGGCAGGTCTGTAGTAACTTGGAACATTTATTAAATGAACGTTCTTTTAATTGGGCTCAGTAATTGGATCTTTACAGTATTTTATTTATGTATTTTAGGTTTTGTAGTTTTTATTTGTTTACGATTGTAAGCCATCCAGCTCTACTCTGTGGTAAGATGGGTGGCCAATAAAATTTACAAACAAATAAATGGCCTGTCATATCTCGAGGACTACCTGTATTTTGTAGCTTTCTTTTCAAATTTATATTAAATGTCACAAGGAAAAAGCAGTACATACATATGTTTGCAAGAGGGAATTTTCTGACCAAGCCCCACAATAAAACTTGATATATTGGTAAATTTGGGTTATAGTCTGCTTTCTCAATTCAAATGAGCTGGTCTCAAAAAGGATACACTGTAAAATAGTGAGTGATGGAGAAATTAACAAACTGGAATAAAGGCAACAGTCATTGCCATTAAACCAGGGGTATCCAACCTTGGCAACTTTAAGACTCGTGGACTTCGATTCCCAGAATTTCCCAGCTAGCAGTATTCATGTTTTCAGGTGCCCCTTTTCCTCTTCGAAAGGATGAAGGGGTTTTTAAAGAGCAAGAGAATTCACTATCAAATGACAGCAGAGTTTTCAGATGCTTATTAGAGTGGGGAGATGGAATTTAGAGGAGTTTCCAGCAACCAGCACCATGCAAATATTTGGGAACAGAAAATGTTTGATTGCAGCAACTCTTCAGTGTGAGCTTTGCAAGTTTTAGTATGTGTCAGTTTGGATGTAAATGCTTAATGTTGAATGTTAATGCTTAAATGTTAAGAAGTTAAAGTTTGTAGCTGCTGTTCATGTCTTTTCTCTCCACATCTTTTCTAATAATTGTACTAAATAGTACTATAGTTTTTGACAAGAAGAGTCAAAAGAACCCCTTCAAATGATAGCAGTACACGTGTCATGGAAGTTTGTGCTTCATGCCTGCCTAACAAATTGCACATACGTTATGAATTATGTTTTAAAGAATGTGTGTATCAATGTTTGCTTGCTGCTAGATCTCCCTACATATCACATCGTGACATTTGTCTAGTAGTGGCTTAATCCTATGTTACAGAAACAACTTTTGGGGGTGGCTTTGCTAGAAAATTCTGTAAATCTTTTTTTCTGAAAGATTGTTGACTATTTTGATTTTTATTATTGGTCCAAGCTTTTTCTAAAGAAATGGCAGTGTCTAGAAACTGTATTGTGTTGCCAAATCCATCTTGGTTGAAATATGCTAACTCCTGTCCTAACTTCTGGTCTGAATCTCTGGAAATCCATTTGCTTTGTCATCATTTTCAAGCCAATTCCTGTTTCTTTAAATTAGGTAGTCTTTATATAGTCCAGTGGTGTGTACATCTCAGAAATGTAAAGAATAGCACAACTGTGGAATCATTCCTGCACAGGTTTACACATATTAATATATATTTTGAGAAAATTGAAAAATCCCATCCATTTAAATAATAATAGAGTTGGAAGGGACCTTGGAGTCATCTAGTCCAACCTCCTGCTCAGGCAGGAAATGCTATACCGTTTCAGACAAATGGCTGTCCAGTCTCTTCTTAAAAACTTCCAGTGTTGGAGCATTCACAACTTCTGGAGGCAGGTTGTTCCACTGATTAATTATTCTAACTGTCAGGAAATTTCTCCTTAGTTGTATTGCTTCTCTCTTTGATTAATTTCCATTCGTTGCTTGTCCTGCCTTCAGGTATTCTCCAAAGCACCTGAAGGCATAAATGTTTTGCTTATCTATTAGTTGGAACTTAAACTGCTTTAATAGCCTGCCATCTAGTGTTTGCTGGGCATTTCTGCAATTTAATAAATTAAGAATCTTTAAAATTTTTGTTAATTCAGTTCCTTTGAATATTTACATTTTATTATTTTTGGGCAATGAATGTAACTGTAAACTGGTACAAATACAATGGTTTCTGTTCTTAATCAGTAACCCAGGAAAAAAAAAATTCACTGGCTACCATTATCAAAAAAAGGATGTGAATGAGGATATTCCGGGCATAGCGTCTTCAATTGCTTGCTTAGTGACACATTTGATAAAATATATTGGATGGCTCAATAAGCCTGCTGTCTTTGTTCTGAACTGACTACATATCCATGTATCCTGTTCCCATACTTTAGTTTTTCACTGTGGCTGCTTTCCTGAGAAACAGAATGGCTACTTAAACATGCCAAAGTGGTGTTTTTACTTTCCTTCTGCCCCTTCAGTAATCTTGTCCAGCAGGGAGAAATTCAACTTTCAAACAATGGAGGCCTAAAATTTGTTATCTGCCTAGCCATGGGCTCGTCTTGGGCCACATGATATTTTGCTGGAGTTGCTTATTGTGTGCCTTTTATCTTTTCCATTGATGATACAACTTAGTTCTGTAAAACCCCAAAAGTTTCTCAAGTCTTAACGTTGTGGATGCAGATTTCTCTTGATATGTTTCTCTTGATAATAAGTTTCTTCAGTGGTTCACTGTCAACTATTGATGCTTGTAGCATGTTATTGTTCTCCCTCAGTCTTTTAAAGTGAAGTGTCTTTAGAATATATTTTTATGTTTTCACATTTCTGCCTTGGCTTATTTTGGCACATAACTCTTGTATGTGCATTTTATGGCTGAGAAAATCACAGGGAAGGCAACTTGCTTGATTCATGAAGACAGGTAGAAAACATCACATCACCTTTTCAAAACCCAGGGCAGATGCATTTTAAGGCAGACTGACCTTTATTCCACAATCCTGCCCATAGTTTTCCTCTGCAGCCCACTTCTTTTTTAAACACGAATGAACTTTTAATGGACTTACTCTGTGGAAACTGTTCTCTCCATTTTCATTTGGAAGACTAAGTCCTGAACTTGACACAGTCTAAAGGAAGAATGAGGTGTTATACCTGAAAAGAAGGATTGGGAGCAAAACAGCCCGTTTTAATACGTTTATTTCCAATGGGGTTGTATTGAATTAGATGATATATGAATATCTATAGCTGGATTGTAGGCTTCAGGTTCTGTCTCCTGAATGTTACAGGAAAAAAATTTAGGCCCTCTACAGACATTTAATCCAGGCTGAAGATGCTATTCCTATATTCCTGTGCTCTTTTTTCCCCAACATTGTAGGCTACATCATGGATGAGAACACATGGAATTTTCAGTATGGGTATACGCTGGTTTTGCTCTTACTCATGTATCACTCTGCTTTCTTGTTTGATGCCTGTTAATTGCATATCTCACAGAAAGAGGAGACGCACCCTTAAGTATTGTACAGGATATCCCAGATTTACCTTGTCAGAATGGAAATGTTAATGTAGCTATTTGTGCAGTGATAGAGCAAGAAATGCAGAAAGACCTGCCTAGGGAACATAATTTAAATCTCAGAATCAGTCCTATGAAATCAATTTAGATAAAAATAGAAAACAGCCTTCCCCAGCAAGTCTTTAAACTCCCAGAATTCCTTTCCAACATTCCCAGAGGTATCCCGATTGGAAACTTAATTCAGGGTGTAAACGACCACAAAAGTTAGAACTGCCATGCATAGCAGAAGTCTACCTGCAATAAGTATTTCCGTTTATTTTCTGAAGATTGAGGATGACTTAAGTCAGGTTTAGGTATGCTGCATTAACTTCCAACCTTTTCTTTTCTAAAGCATTGCATGTCACGATGAAGGCAATGACTGTCATTACCATTGTGATTCCCCCTACCCTTTTTACTTTTATTTGAATGTACTTTACCTGTGTGGAAAGTCTTGTGCATTGCTGAATTGATTGTAAATGCCAATTACACTTACTGATAATGGAAAGTATTGTTACAAGGAAAGTGCATGCCTGTACAGCTTGACTGAGATTGTGTCATCTCACTCCCACATGCTCCTATTTCATCTCAAAATGAATATATTTTACCTAATTTATCATTTCTTTCACAGTAGAATATGATATATAGTAGCCATGCAGCTTTCAGTGGACAAAATTGAACTTTTACATGAAATTAACACCACTATTTTGTGTTAATTTTTAAGGTATTGAAAGTGAGATTCATCATGCTCTTTGTCTTTTTTTTAATAGAAGCAAATTTTCAGAATGTTTTAATACATTTATGAACATAGTTTTACTAGTTGTGCAGTATTCTGTATTTTACTTGAAATAAATCATTTTATATGCAATTTATTAGTATGATTAGTTTTACAAATAAAATGGAGTGACACTTTGGCTCTGTTCCTTGTTCTCACATATATATAAAAGTTTCACTTAAACATTTCACTGGATGTGTGAGAAAATAAACAAGGTGAGATGGAATGCGATAAAATACTGCATTTGTGGTTTATGAATCTCTGATGGGTATTGCTCCTTTGTTCATAATAGCTCTTTGTAAAGAAAAAGTCGTATAATTTAGATCCAAGAATCTTTGTTTTCATTTGCAATACATACAAATATATTCCATTAGATTTCTGGATCAGAACTCCCAGAAATCTTTGTTAGTTCTTTTGTTGGCTGAGACCTACCAAAACTGAAGTTCAAAACATTTGGCAGATGCTAGATAGATCACCTGCTTGTTGAGATACTAGATGTAGAAATAGGCAAAAAAAAAATATGTCTGTTGAAAACTTGGAAACCAGATAAATTGAAGCACTGGGTTACTGTTGATGCAGAATTAAGGCCCTTTAGGAAAATACAATTGTTCCTGATTCTTTCATAAATCCCTAACGTTTAAAAGCACTCCAGAATAGAACACCTGGTCAGGTTTCAAATTTTGTAATTGTACATTCTTATAGTTTCTCCGTCCAACCAAAAAGATTGAGTTAGTGGAAGTATCCCCACCATTTGACTGAAAAGAGCTCTTGCATAGGTAAAAAACAATTAAGGATACTTAGATAGAACCTATTGATGTAGCATGCCTCCTTTTTGCAGGATCTGGTATAAATATGTTATGTAAATTACTGCTTTGCTTCTTAATCTCAATTTTAGTTGATGTCTATACAAACACAAATACTCTTAACAACATATTACTGACGCAATCCCGGCTCCCTCTTGTAGCTGACTTTCTAAGGGTCAGGATGATTATAAAATTATTTGAGGTTTACATATATCTTTTTTTAAAAGATACTTTAATCCCAACCTGAGGTTGCTGCAGCACTCAAACCAAGTGGTTGTTGCTTAGATTAGTCCAAAGTGAATTAAAGCTACTGGCAGACTTCAGCCTCATTTCAAAAGCTTGGAAACAATCCCCAGTGCTCTGCATTTATGTAGAACAAGAGCAAAACAGGCAAGGTGTGGCACAAGAAGCAGAGCAGTGTATTTTGTGTATTTGTTCAAATACTGGCAGAGAGAAGTAGGCAACAGTACTTAGGATGCACACGTACCCTACTGGTACAGCTTTCCACAACACACAGCTAGTTTTTGAAGGCTCCATGAAAATAAACCAGGATACAAAGACAAACCACAGGGAAAAGTGTGAGGGCACTGGATTTTATTGGTTTTATCTCTAGGTACCACAGGATTGACATTAGTAGGCAAGACCAGTGAATGAGCAGCAAGATTTCTTTTCCTCTTCCCTCTTTCATATCTAAAGCAGCAAAAAGAGAGGTGTGCTCCCAAGCCTCATCTCAACTGTCTTGCTGCCTCTATTGAGGAAGTAGGGAGTCTGAGGGGAGGTGTCATCACGGTTGTACCACTTTTACATTATTACAGGACTACAACATGCACATTCTAGTATGTGGCCCAAGCAACAAGAATACAAGGAGAATGACAACAAGGCTGCAGATTGCATGTATGCGTCTGCTGTGTGGATAAGAAAGACAGGATCCTATGACAATTGGCTATGGGTGTTTTAGAAATCTTATTTAGAGAGGTACCTATAACAGTGTGGTGTGGGGATGTTACACGCATGCATTAGTGACGGTGGAAAAAACATGGCTGGAATAACAGCAGCAGGACAGGACAAGAGGTGAGGTCAGTGACATGATGCTAATGTGGAACTGGCGCCCCCTTCCTCAGCTTTCCACAGCAAGTCTCTGCTCTGTGAGGGAAGCCTGCTGGGCGACCGTTTTGTTCTCGTGGCTGCGGAGTTTTGATACGACTTCTAGGAAAGTCAGGCTTTGCACTTCCTTGTGAAGAGATTCTGTTAAACAGAGGTAAGATTGTTACTTCCCCGTTGGGCCATTCTGGGAACAGCTGCTTTTTTGTCTGCATTTGCTGTGAAGCTGAAATGAATGCAGACATTATCAAACCACCACTTGGCTGGTAGAGAAAAATGGGAGGGAGCAAAAAGTGGCATCTTTCAAGCAGCTCAATGCAAATTGCTCTTTCCAATTCCTTAAATTGTATAGAGACAGGAAAATAAACAAAGGAACAATCTGAGAAAAAAGAAGCGCTTCCATTCCAGAAGCCTACTAAGAATGTACACAAGCTTATGTTCTAGGAGCTATTGCCAGAAGAGAGAAAAAATAAAACCCATTTCTTACAATCTATCTTTGGCCTGAATCAGAGTCTACCAGAGCTGGTTATCTTCTTGATGTGTGGGCTTCAGTTTTCCCAATCAGTCTTGCCTGTACCAGATAGAGCAGGTGTTTGGAGCTGTTGTCTTAAGAAAATGTAGCTCCTGGTATGCTAATCTCGGCTTCATTTAGCCACAAAGACCACTTCCATTTGCAGGCTATGCTTGTATGGCAGACTAGGATAAAAGCTCAGTTGATGCCACAAGCATCTTAATGGTTTGGAACTTACTGAAGTTAAAATAGTTATCATGGGACTTGCAAAAATTGGGACCAAGCTTAATTTTAAGATAACGAATGGTGTGTTTTGGAAACTGAAAAGGCATCAGATTGGATGACAGAATAAGTTGAAAGCTTGATTAAAGAACTGCAATCAACAGAGGATAAAATGGCATAATGCGCAAGCCCTTTACACTGAATATTTAGCCTGTGCAAATTCAGCTTTTTATTAGTTGAAAACTTTCAAGATTGCAAGCAGGTCAACTTGCCTTCCCATATTACTGCTTATTTTGTTGAAGAACATATTCTTGGAATGGGGAGGGAAGGGAGGGGGACTCTGGCATCCATGCTGTAGTCTACATCTAAAATGAAAAAAATATGCTGATAGCTGGTAAATTTTGACCTGACCATCATTGCCAAAAGGCTGCCTCTGCTTTCATAATACTCAAGAAAGCAGTAGGTTGATCCTGAATGATCTTGAAGAAAAGCTAAGTGGGATATACAAAACAATTCTGGAAGAAGGCAATGGCAAACCATATATTATTGCCAAGAAAAGTAAATGGATATGTCCATGAAATCACTAAGGGTCAGGTTTGATTGGAAGGACTCAAACCTCAGGCGCCTGTGCAAATAAAGGCACAGACTATGGGCATTTTTTCTCTTTCAAAAGGTGCCCTTCCCTCGTGTAAGATCTGCAAAAGGGGAAAGCAGGTTTAACTATTTGAATTTGCTTTTGGTTTGTCCTCTGCAGACAGAGAAGCAGCAAGTTGGAAGATATGACCCATGTTTTCTGGTTGGAATACAGTAACCCAACTTCCTGGGACTTTTTGGGGAAGCAACTGGGCTGTCTGGATTAATGCTCAAAACCAGGACAACTGCAATCAATCCAAGACGTAAGATAAGCGTGCTCTTGTATACTTGCAAATTTACATGTACTGATGCAAGTGAAAACTATATGCCAACCACAAAGCAGCGCCTAACCTACCCTGCCTGATCTGAAAAAACCAAGTAAAGCTATACACCTTAAATGGAAAGCCATCAGAAAATCCTAGATCTGTAAACTAGACTGCCCAAATTATTGCCAGGAAGACAACATGACTTTGGATGGTGATTTCACTTTGACTGGACTGGAATCAATTTTACAGCTTTCTGTAATTCTTGCTTCCCCTGCCTTCGTTTTGGCTCTTGATTTCTTGCCAATCTTCATATTCACCTTTTTCCATCAGTCTCCATATACTAATTCTTTCCTGTGTCACCATGGAAGGAAGAAACCAGCTTAGATTCAAAAGCCTTTTAGTTTACCCAAGAGTTGAATGGAAAGTCTTTTTTTGGCCTAGACTATTTAGCCACATCAAGATATGCCTCTTGTTCTCAGGACAGTTTAATATTCACTGCAGGTGTTCCTTTGGCAGCATAAACAGGTTCTAGCAGCAAACCAGTCTCACTTTGCTGCATGAAAGATTTGAGCCTTTTCTTTCATTTTGATATGCAGCATTGATTACAAAGGCTATGAACCGAATGCTCCACTTCCTCCTACTTATTTTATCTTATTTATTTATCAAATTTAGAGACTGCCCATCTCACGGGGTGACCCTGGGCAGTGTAACTTTATGCTAAATTTACCATTAGATTATTTTTCAAACCTAAGGTGCCTGTTGGGAAGAGGAACAGCAGAGGCAATAGCGTCATCACCGTTGAATCCTGTAGCCCAGAAAGATAAAGTAGCAGCAGCAGCTGTTGAAATCGACACATCCACTGTCTAAAATTCTCTCTATGTTTCTATAGATACACATGTGATATTATAAAGATAACAGAAAAAGAACTTTGCTAATTATTTTGACAAAAAGGTGGTAGGTCAAGAGGCAACTAATATTTGTCCATGTTATGGAGAGTGTAAGGAGACAAATTTTCTTTCCTGAACTGCATTGCCACGAAAGCTGCAGGCTTAGAAAAGTCCGGCTAGGGAAAAAAAAAAGTGCTTTAATTTCATCGCTAGAAAGGAGAAAGTGAAGATGACAATATAGGAGGGGGTGGAGGGGGCTTTTAAAATGTCAGTGGCTGCTCTGTTTCAGTCCTGTTGTTTCTTCGCATTATACTGGGTCCGAGTGTTAACATGAAACTACACACAGGATGGCAGTCTCCTCTAATACATGGACAATCTACAACTAGATTTCAGTTATTTGCTATTATGGACATATCAGATAAGTAGTTTAGAAAGACGACTGTCAATAATCCTGTGCTAAAATCTTCTTTTATTCCCGGGAGTCTTGAGTATTTCTTTCAATTTCTCTTGCAATTGTATTGGAGTTTGACTCTTAGAGGTGACAGATCTCTAGTTTTGGGACTGTCTACGTTTTCCAGTAAGAAATGTCTAATGGGAAAATGTGAGAAGCCACTGAGGCTACAGACTACTAGCAAATTAATGGTGAAATGGAAGACAAGAAATTAACATGTTTTCCTTAGCCAACTTTTAATAAATACTTAGAACTTCCTTGTTTCCTTTGCAACAAATTTCAAAACTAAACAAATGTGAAGTAATTGGAAAAAAATTCCAAATGCTTTTTCATGGTATGAATTCTTATCACATATTTAATAAATGGAGTGTGATTTGTTCACATAATATATTGCTTTTCTGTTCAAACATGAGAAGCTTAAAGTTTGACTATTTCTTTTCCCTTTTTTTCACTGTAATAAGTGGCAATGACCGTTAGAAAAGTATCCTTCCATGTCAAGAATTGGACCCATTCAACTTCATGCTACAGGTTTTTTTTAGAGAGAGAAAACTTACAAGGGTGATGCTGGTAAATCTACCCTCGCCTCCTGTCAGGTTTCTAGTCTTAGAAAAGTTCTGCCTGGAGAGATTTTTTTTTGCCCAGAGAGGATTTTTGGAAATATATATACAGAGAGAGAGAACTTTACATGAGGTGTTTAATTGCCAGAGTTGATTTCCCCACTATTGCACTTTCAATTCAATAAACTTTAACAAAATTTAAACAGTCACAGAAACTGCCACTATCCCCAGTTTGACAAAAGGAATATTCTGTATGTATATTTATGTGTGCTGTTAGTTGTATGTACCCATTCTTGCTCTTAAAAGACTGAAACAAAACAAACAGGAAACAAAACTTAGGAAAACTCACCTGACCCCATAAGCGCACAGATCAGCACCATGGAATTGTACTTGATTTCTGGTGCGCTTCTCTCATCTGATAAGAGCCGGTGTAGAATCTGCACTAACTGTGCACTTTCAAGATCTTTCTCTGCTGTGGCTGTGAATTCAAACAGAGGAGAACTGTAAATCAGACACTGCAGATGCTTGCTTTCTGCAATTTAGTGTATGTGTGTGTTGAGAGGGAACATGATATTCCCATTAAGAAGTTAGTTAAATATGGACTGGATGGCGTATCTTCTTAGATGGCTTCACAGATGGCTAAGAAAATGTACTCACACCACTGAACATTACTTCCATCTGTTCCTTATTAAACTGGGATAAGATATGTTCCACAGGACTGGCCTGTGTTCATTTTTAGAAATGAATTGGAGAAGAGATTAAAAGAAATGCTTACTAAATTTGAATTTGCAGAAGGTGCAATACTGGGTAGGATAGCTCACATTCTAGAACAATGTTTTTCAACTCAAGATACACAGAAATAGGCCAGATGGCACAAACTCTCCTCCACAAACTGGCAAAGAGAAATTGAAGCTGTAGGTCTCCAGCTAGCACATGGGAGCAATCAAAATATTTTATGGACTCCAAGATTGGTTCGAAATCTTGGAATCCAAGATTGGTGCAACTTCTGAAAAGTTAGGGTTTAGGAACCCATTTTATTATAGATAGATGATAGATAGACAAATGAACAGAGAAATGATAGAGAGAGATAGCGATAGTATTAGTTGTCTTATATTAGGAAACAATGTCAATACAAGTCCCACATTTTGCAAGTGTGCCACATGTGTATGAAGGGGTACAGCATACATCATGGCACTCTGCCCATCTTGCAAATCTTGACACACAAACAAGATACTGTTGCTTCAACTCCTATTACCTGCCTATGCATAACATAAGATAGTAAAAAACTAATTGCGGTATCACAGTTTTAAATCTCATTATAAATGGTAAACAAAATAACTCTGTGGAAATAAGTATTGGGTTTTATCTGTTTTCTTCAATAGAGTGACTGTTGAAACTTGAGATGACAGAAAACAAATTCAAAGTGATCTTGATAGGCTGGAAATCTGGGATGACAAAAATAGGATGTAATTGAATAGAGATAAATGCACAATTCTAACCTTGTAAAAAGGAAATGCAATATATAGGAATAGAAATGTGCAACATCTAGCTTTGTAACAACACATAAGGACCTCAGAATTGTAATTCATTACAATCTGAATATAACTATAGGACAGTGATGGCGAACCTTTTAGAGACCGAGTGCCCAAAAACCGCCTCGCCTCTGCCCCTGCCCCACCACCCTCCACGGCCTGCCACAGCAGATCGCCCAGACAGCCCAGCAGTGTCATGGCGGCCACGCCCTCTGTCCATGGTCCACAGCATCATCTGTACGCAATAGGGCACGAGGGCGGAGTCTTGTCCCTGCTGCCCGGCTGCCATGTCCTTGGCTGTGCTGCTCTGCGCAGGCTGTACCCAGGGCGACTCTCCTCCAGGGGGTTGCTGGTGAGGGGGCCATGGGGGATGGCGGGGCTGGGGCGGTGTGCGTGCCCACAGAGAGGGCTCTGAGTGCCGCCTCTGGCACCTATGCCATACGTTCGCCATCACTGCTATAGGAGAAGGAATGGCAGAGCCAGGAGGAGTAAAAAGAGGGATCATGTAGCCTCATGTAGCCACAAAGTTGAGTTTCCCTTGACTGCAGCTGACCTTTATCTAACCAGGTGCTGACCATTGAGAAGATTCCTGTGCATAGGCTTTTAGCAATAAATCAGTTAAACTGAACCTTCACTTATGGACCTGTTTTTTTGTGCCTGATAATTTTAGCTATATGAAATGGTTGACTAAAAAACAACTGAAATTTTGGATAAGTCAATATATAATAATTCCACTGTATTTTACAATAGACAGACTCTACTTTGATTACTCTGTAATGTTCTGAGCAGATGTTTTAAAGAAAAATTCAGAGAAACTAAGGCAGGCTCAAAGAATGGCACTGAAGTTGAGTGGCAGAGTAGAAGAGGGACCTCGGAGTCCTAGTAGACAATCACCTAAATATGAGCCAGCAGTGTGCTGCAGCTGCCAAAAAGGCCAACACAGTGCTAGGCTGCATTAACAGAGGGATAGAATCAAGATCACGTGAAGTATTAATACCACTCTTCAATGCCTTGGTAAGGCCACACTTGGAATACTGCATCCAGTTTTGGTCACCACGATGTAAAAAAGATGTTGAGACTCTAGAAAGAGTACAGAGAAGAGCAACAAAGATGATTAAGGGGACTGGAGGCTAAAACATATAAGGAACGGTTGCTAGAATTGGGTATGTCTAGTTTAACGAAGAAAAGGACAAGGGGGGACATGATAGCAGTATTCCAATATCTCAGGGGCTGCCATAAAGAAGAGGGAATTAAGCTATTTTCCAAAGCACCTGAAGGCAGGACAAGAAGCAACGGGTGGAAACTAATCAAGGAGAGAAGCAACCTAGAACTAAGGAGAAACTTCCTGACAGTGAGAACAATTAATCAGTGGAACAGCTTGCCTCCAGAAGCAGTAAATGCTCCAACACTGGAAGTTTTTAAGAAGAGACTGGACAGCAATTTGTCCGAAATGGTGTAGGATTTCCTGCCTGAGCAGGGGGTTGGACTAGATGACCTCCAAGGTCCCTTCCAACTTTACTACTATTACTAAGATAAATCCTAGGAAGGATTTAAAACTATGTACAGGGCATCTTCCCACCCACTGGCATACATGTGTACATGATACTCAGTGACATAATATCATGGCTTAGCATGCACCACTGAAGATGAGATAAATTACAAAACATTAACTATTGGAATACTTACCTAATTCTAGAGCTGCTATTAATGCCAGAGCAACGAGAGCTTCATTCTGCATTATTACATGTTCACTAGTTGCCATGGTAACTAAGTGTTTAATGCCACCACTCTGAACAATGGTCCTAATTACATCCTTAAATAAAAGTAACAGAATATGAAGCAAGATTGCAGTGCTTTATAGGTAAATACAACAGGCCAATTTGTTAATTTTTCATTCTATTTTTGTAAATTGATTATAATAAACTGCTGTAATAAACAAAGGGAGTGTTACTTAGCCTTTGCCACACTGAATACAGGAAAAGGTGCTCATGCCCACAGGTGTTTCTTTTATCAGTTTGCTGTATTCTATTCTACCCTGACCATTAGCAGAGAGCTGCTAGATATTATGGAATCAGCCTGCCTATTGTCAGATTAATTATCACATGCCATCTCACTATTCCAGGAAGTGAAAAATTCAATGCACCTATAGCCACACAACAAGCAACTGTGTGCCTGTATACAGGTGGTCCTCAACTCTCGACAATTGAGCCCAAAATTTATGTTGCTAAGCGAAATATTTGTTAAGTGATTTTTGTCCCATTTTACGACTTTTCTTGTCACAGTTGTTAAGTGAATCACTGCAGTTGGTAAATTAGGGTTAAGTGAAACTGGTTTCCCCAATTGACTTTGCTTGTCGGAAGGCTGCAAAAGATAATCACATGACCCCTGGACACTTGAGCCATCATAAACATGAGTTCGTTGTCAAGTGTCTGAATTTTGATCATTTGATCATGGGGATGCTGCAATGGTTGTAAGTGTGAAAACCAGTCATAAGTCACTTTTTCCAGTGCTGTTATAACTTTGAATAGTCACTAAACAAACTGTTGTAAGTTGGGGACTACCTGTACAGGGAAAGGACACTAATTTATTTATGATTTGCTGTCAAGCTTACAATGCACGCTTGCCTTGCTTAAGAAAACTTCTTGAGTTCTTCATAACAATATCCTTAAAATTTAATGTTTTAATTAAATAAGGAGACCAATGACCAATACTGAAGAGAGCAACATAATTGACTATTTACGTTGTGGACCAGGTGGATTCTGCCTGAATTATTGCAATAGATTTTTGTTGTTGTAGTGTTCAGTTCCTAAATTGTGTCCAACTCTTTGAACCCCATGGATTATAGCATGCCAGCCCCTTGTCCTCCACTATCTCCCTGAGTCTGCCCCTGCATGTCACTCAAGGCCATGAGCACCTCGTTGCTCAAAAAAAGATTATGCATCCCTCATCTGGACCAACATTAAGAATATAGTCATGAAACCAGTGAGCACAGCTCTCTCACTGAACAGGCATCACACTGTTAGGTAAGGAAACCTCAAGCAATGCAGTTTTTGCACAAGTCACTTACTTTGGACTTGCTGTGTCGTATAAGAGCAGACAATAGTCTGTTGGATTCTCCCATCACACCTGCATGATCCTTGGCTTCACACCATTCCACTAGTCTTTCAACCAGCTTGACATTCTTTCCCAACTGCTCGGCAGCTTCTGCTGCATGTATTACAAAGTCAACATTAATTTAAAAAAGAAAATAAACAAGAAGAGCTCCTTCCTCCCTTGAGATGCTACTTATGGAACTTTTTTTTGTAAATATATGAAAGCACCTGGAAGTAGTAGTATTCACCTGTTTTCTCAAATGGCACTTTGTACTTGACCTCTGTGAGAATCGATGCCTGAAGAGTCGGTGTATTTATCTACAGAAATATGGCTGCTTTACTGATTTAGAAGAACTTGGAATGCATTTGTAATGGGCTGTGAGAATAATCTTGAGGAACTGGAGAAAGGGGGGGGAGGCAATTGCAGACTTGCAAGATTGATGTCAGACCTTCGAGGTGGACAAGATTAGGAAACCAAAATTATAAATACTACCGTATATACCGGTGTATAAGACGACTTCCGGAAGCGCTAAACTCGGCGCCAAAGACGGGGGTCATCTTATACGCCGAGTCGTTTTATACGCCGGAAATACTGATAGTTTCCGGCATATAAGATGACGTTCTAGGAATGCAGCTCAGCGATAAAGATAGGGGTTGTCTTATACGCTGGGTCGCCTAATACGCCGGCATATACGGTAATAGTACTTTTACTATAGGTTTACAGTAACATAATCTTGCAAGTGAAAGAGCCTCCCCCTCCCTGCCTTTATCTACACGGTAACTATGGAAGGTGAATTCTGAGACATTTTCTCAAATTACATTTCTGCTTTGGACTCAAATTACTTTTATCTGACCACTGTCCTGATTGTGTCATTTCTTTCTGTTCTTCAAGGCTATTCCCATAGCTGATTACAGAATTGCATACTATGGACAAATGTCCTTTAATAGCTTTACTGTGAGCCAGTGGTCTAGTGGTTAAGCCATCAAGCTAGAAATTGGGAGACTGTGAGTTCTAGTCCATCATTAGGTACAAGGCTGGCTGGATGTAATGAAATGTGCGGATGACTTTGGATGAGGAGGGAGAGAGGGAGGAGCCCACTGTCACTCAACGGTCAGAGAAAGACATTTGAAAGGACCCACCGTAGTTGATCAGACAGTTAAAAGTGGTAAAAAGAAAAGTGTACCTTCAGACATGCAAGGCTGAGCCCTCCCAGGTAAAACACAGAGGAAACATGAATCTACTTTGCAGTAAGGCTACATTAATAGAATTTTGCAAGCCTGAAAGATACAAACTTCCCACCATTGAAATCTTGCTAGAAAAACTGCAAAGACTTGTCTGCACAGTCACCAAAGGTACACACATACAAAAAGGCTTTACTAGATTGTTAGATGATGCTTGGAGTTAAAAGGAGCTCAGCGTTTAAGCTGAGGATGGTGAATCTGGTCTGAGGTTCTATGTAGAACCTTGGCCTAATTTTAAAGTCCACTGACCTAACCACTTTTTTCTGAGGGGGGTTAAATTGTAAAGTGCAAACTGAGAAGAACACAGATGGCAATCTTTTCAAGAAAAATATAAACACTGACATCTTACAAGTCTTGCTTGTGAGTTTTGGACTATTTTGGATTATTGGAAGACCTGATAGACTGTTCTAGAGAAACTGTATCCATGTGATTGTTAAGAGTTGACACTAACTTGTTAACACATAATCAAAGAAACCATCCAAAGGACAGAAATATTAAAGAACTCTGTATGTATTACTTGTGGGAGTTCAAATCATTTTGTTGTAATTAAAGAAATTGTTCACAGTTTTGCTCAGGTATTTAAAACAAAAAGATGGTTTTCTAGAAGTTTATCATAATGTATATATAATGCATATATGACATTCCATGTCATACAATTGTTAAATCTACAGATGAGTCAAGCTTTTAAACGTTGTGCTATACACAACACAGGGCCTTGAAGCAGTTCATTAACTGTCCTCCTTTTGCATATGCATTCAGTTTATTTGAAGGATTTTCTTTAAATCCTTTTCTTCTTCTGGAAAAAAAAAACAACGAAGCAAGTGATCAAAAGTTCAACAAAGAAAACAGCTTATTTTACCTTGTGCATCTATTAGCATTCTTAATGTGCCCAGCAGCTTGAACTGAACAGGCGGCATTTCGGATCTGAGAAATTTCAATACTGCTTCTGCCACACCAGCTGACAGCATTTTTGCCTTATTTACAACTGTGGAATAATAAAAAAAGATATTATCTCAGAAGAATGCAGAGACAATGCACTTAAACTACAGCAGGAAGGTTATTTTTCAGGGAGTTCTCTTCTTTCCTAAAACAATTGAGGATGAGAGTTGGTGAAGATGTTCAAATTGAGATCCAGACTGATTGCAACTTTGATTGGGTAGTGGAAGAGCACATCAGCCACAGGAACCCACAGGCATATCCACAGAGCCTTTATATATAACCTGTATTAAATTAAAAGTTAACCTGCATTCAACTTAATTGTAAAAAGGAATGAAAAAATTAAGAAAAATAATTGTTAATGTACATTTCAAAGCCATCCAAATAAAAGTAAATCACATTTTTTTCATGAATGTTAACTAATACAGTTTGCATTGACTGGTGTTCTTAAACTAGGGGTGTGTGTTGGAAAATATGCTTCTTTATATGGATGACAGTCCTAGCAAGTGTAGAATAAAGGAATCACTTTTGACTGCGAACTGGGACAGAAAGAGAACTGAAGCCAAATCTACTAACTTCCAAGCTCACTACTTAGAACAGTTCACAGCTCCACTACAGGATCCTATCACCTGATTTTAGCTACACTTCTGACTACTGTCTGTCTGGCAATTCTTGTTATATTCACATCAATAATAAGCGTATATGTATGTTCACAGTTGCTGAGCTTTCCTGCATACAGTAGCAGCAGTGGCTTGTGTTAGCATAGCTTGACCACATATCCTAGTATGTAAGATTAGGCTCTTCTGTATTTCTGTAAGAATGACTTAACGTGTGCTCTGTCTTAATGGGACCCAATGGGGGAATACCACAGTGGAGGTAGCTACTAGATTGATAGCAAACCCTACCTTCCCCCTTCGCTCTTCCCTGCTTCCCCATCCACTCGTCTTCTATTCTTATATTGGTCTATCATTGTTTTCTTTTTCATTTTTTATTCTATTGTTTCATTACTTTACTACTGTTATGTTTACACTTCTTTTTCATTGTAAGCTGCCTAAAGTAGCCCCATGGTGAGAAAGGCAGCAAATAAATTTAATAAATAAATAGAATAGTACATAGTAAATGGCTGTATACTTGTCTCTTGGAGTAGTTAAATGTGTGCAAGAATTCCACTTTGTGGTTAAGAATCCAGCCTTTGGAGCTTTCTACCTATCATACTTACATTATGAACTATATTTTGCAATTTACACCACAGATTAAACTGTGAAGACTCTGGGCTTCTTTCCCCTGTCTCACAGTGCTTCTCTTCCTCTGCTCATGGTAACCACACCTGTTCTGTTTCTGCACAGGATTCCACCCCCACGTGCAAAGCAGGAGACAGACACTGCTTCATAGTGCATTGTAATTAAAAGTGAGAAGCGAACTGGCATTTAAAACACAGTCTAACAAGATGCTGCTCGTTCTGGTGGAGAGTTTTTAGAATTGAAGCTTATGTTTGCTTTTAAAAAGAGATTCAGAAGGAATTTTAATATTGCATTTGCATTTCTTCTCAGATCTTGCTGTTTTGAAAAACTGTGTTAAGTGCAATGAAGATCGAAAACAAAATGTGAACAAAATATTTGCTTATGTGCCTGGCATTCTAACAGGCCTTAAGGTTCCCTAGAAAGTATAAAAATAATCCTAGAAATTATATAATTCCTCAGAGCTAAATAAGAAGAATCTGAGAAGAAATGAAAACATTAGGGTATGCATTTGGAAAAGAGAGAAAAAACCCTGAAAGAATCCTTATTCCTTATTAAATCTAGTTAATTATCAAATGAACATACTAAATTCTGTGCCAAGCTTTTAAATCATACTAAACCATAGTTTGGTTAACAGTCATTTATTGAATAAGCTGCAACTGGCTGAGTTCACGTAATGCACCAAACTAAGGAAACAACGGCATAGTAGTTTATATCATATTGTATCAGTTTATATCATATATCAATAATAACAGCCAATATTAATAATTATCTGGCATTTCCCCACTGTATTTAAAATAGGTTGATGTCATTGAAGTTCTGTCCTCGTCCCTGGAGGCTGAGAGAGTTTGGATAGGAGAATCTTAGCAAGATGAGTTACTATTTCTCCATCAGGATCTCTCTGTGTGTCCCACTGATGTCTCCCGATGGGGAATTACTACTCCACAAATGGGAGTACATTATACCTCTGCTGTAGGCCAGCACAGGTTACCAATAAATTTCCAGATGCAGTTTAAAATGCTGGTGTTGACTTATAAAGTCCTCCAAAGCTTGTTGCCAGATTATCCATAGGAGTGCATTTTCCTGTTACAATCGGCCTGGTCAATTCAGTCTTGACAGAATAAGCTGATGATGATTCTCCTATTTAGGGAGGTGAGGACGGTCAAGGGTCAGAGGTGCTGCTTTCCTTTAAAGTGGTCTCCAAAGGAAGATCTATAGTACATTTTAGGCTTCTTCTGGAAAACAACAAAATGAGAACCAGCATTAAGTGGAAATTATGCTAGTTCTCCTTTTGTTGTTTTCCAGAAGTCTAAAATGTTCTGTAGATCTTCCAGAAGGCATTTGGGCAGTGATGTCCTCTTGCTAGAGATTTCTGTATTAGTTCTTGTTGGGGCTTGTGTTTATATATCCCTATATTTTATGTTTTAATCTCTATCTATACACTTTGTGAATTGGTGAGTTTCCTTCAGGATTACAGTGGGGTAGAAACATCATCAACCCTGAGGTCAGACAATATTTTTATTCTTGTTTTACAAATGCCAACACAAAAGATTAAAACAGCTAAGCTCAACCTTTTCCAATCTGGCAATTATGTTGGCATTTATGGTTTGGCCTCCTGGGAGTTGTTGCAATACACATGGTCATCACCAGGTTCCTAAAGGTGGTAACTTGTAAATACTATTCTCCCACTGTAGCTCTTTGATTAGAAAAACAAAGATAAGATTTCAGCCAGGAAGAATAATAAGGTCTAAAAACAAGGTGGGATTTTCTTTTCAGTAAATAGATACAGATGGTAAACATGATATTTATAGAGCAAAGCATCAGCCTACTAACTTTGGAATCACTAAGAATGTTGCTGTAATGTGCTTACCAGGAATTGCAAGATTTCGGAGAGCACTCAGTGCCGCATGCTGCACGGTCACATTTCCATCTTCCACATGCCTGTCCAATAAGTCCATCAGTTTCTGGACAATACCATTGTCCACCATATGGATACAGTTTCCATCTGCAGATGAAGGCAGACCATCATCAATTCATGTTTCTTTAAGTACCATGGCTATTTTTGTACCCTGGATTTATCCAATGGCAGGACAGAATTTAATTTAAAAGTAGAGTTTGGACATTATTAGTTAAACTTAGAAAAGGTTTGCAATCTTTTGTCAAGTCTTCCATTAAATCCAAATATATTTATACCCAAAGACTTTACATTTAGAAAAACTTTGCTCCATGAGCTTTTTCAGTTCGGGAAACATTAGAAGGGTGGAAAGAGGTGTAACAGGAAGGACTAGCTATCTGCCACCTCCAATAAAATAAGCTCAATATCTCCAAGAAAAAATGGAAACAAATCCTTAATTTCTTCTATTAATGAGGTAGAAAAATTGAAGAATCTTTGAAAGGAGAGGTAAACTATTGAAAAACTAAGCAATTTTGGAATAGTATTCTATGTACTTATCTAGCACCTCTTTAAATCTGCATTCACACTTATTTTTCCAATGATTTTTTTGACCAGATGTTACTTCTTTAAATATACAGCCAATCCCACCCAGCCTTTGCATAGCTTGCTTTTTGGAAGTATCTCTTCTTTAGTGAAAATATATCCCTTTCTCTCTTTTAACCAAAGATGTACAGAAAGTTCTAAGTTACATTCTTCTCCAAAAGGTATTACCATTTTGATAGTTGGGGGACAGCTGGTAGAAAAGAACAGTTATTAAATCCATCTGAGCAATCATCCTAATATTATGAAGTCATTTTACATTTATTGACTGCATTTGAACTACATCCTAACATGCCGTTCAAAGGTTAAATGCAGCACTGAGTGGAAATAGATTGTTCCCCATCTAAAACATTAAAGTACTTTTAATAAAACATGTCCTGAAAGCAAAATTTCAACTGGCATTCTGCCTGTCCCTTTAGTTAACCATTTCATCTTTCATTTTATATTTAGAAGACTTCACATTTCATCATGTGCTATGTAAGTTCTAAGGTAGGAAAACAAATCTTTACATAAGACAGGCTGGTATATGACTCTTTTAAATGCAGCTAGATACAAAAATACACAGAGCAACACAATTGCGCTTTACTTTTAAGTACTAATATTCTCACCATTTCTGGCAAAATTTGCAACTGCCAATGCTCCTGCGAGTTGAAGTTGATGGCTATTAGAAGGGATCCATAAAAGCACTCTCTGGAACACATTGCCTTTTCCTCCTTCAAATAATTTTTGCATTGATTCATCTGGAAGCAAAACCATATGTAGCCAGAAAGAAGGAAAAAACCCCACATTGCCCATAGTTCATCTCTAAGTTCTCATCTATAAACCAGACATTGCTTTTGGGTTCTTGCAGTGATGTCAGAGTCAAGAAAAGCTGCATCCACTTCTTTTTCCAAGCTAGCAACATAAAAGTTGCCACAGCCTTAACAAACCTAGAAATATTTTCTTGTGTTTCTGATAAACATCTGCATATTTTAATCTTTTAAATGCACTGTATTTTTATTTTTTATTGTGTCTGGTAGAAGTTCAGTATTGTTTTTAAATAGAAAACTGTATTAATTATAATTTTCACTAACACAAAAAAAATCAGCAGAGTAAGTCCTCATATCAAGAAAAAGGTTTTAAAAAGTACTTGTTTATGAAAAAAAGTGAGTTGTGTTTTTTTGGAGGTGGAAGAAATGTTAGGGTTTTCCTATGTAATGTAGTAAGTGGCCTATAACTGATATGGGATCAAACTTACCTCCCACATCAAACTTACCTCCCAAAAGTAGAAGAACCATGAGATCAGAAGCAGTTTTAAGCTCAGTAACGTCATCTTCTTTGTCACTGTCTACTGTCTTTTGGACTATTTCAAGTAAACACTCTACAAGGCCTGCTTCAACCAGCTGCAGTTTAATGATATCTAAATGATGAATGAGAAAATCCCAACATCCTCATGAAACAACATGTTTTACTACAATATTGGTGCAGACACTATTCATTCATTCAGTTTATTTGGATACTGTTAAAAGTTCTTTAACGACTAAATGAGTGCAGCTGTATAATTGGAATGAAGAATGAATGAATATATAAAATGTTTTCTTTTCACCACCCTTATGAGTGATATATGTGTCTTCTTCAATCTAAGGTCTTCTACCAGAGGCCTGGGAGTTTGAGGGTTCTACACAATATCTTAACTGTTCCTAGCACTATACTTCTGGACAGGGATCTCTGATGTCGTTCCTGGGATCTGTTGATCCCAGCTTAGGAATCTCAGCCCTCAATGTTCCTACCATCACTGGGACCATTTTGACATTTACTTTCTACATCCTCTCCAGTTCCTCCTTCAGAGCCTAGTATTCTCCAGCTTCTCACAGTTCTTCTTCCTGATGTTGCTGTCATTTGGCATGTTACATCTACTCCTGTGTTTTGGTCCTCATCTACTACCACAATATCTGATTGATTAGCTGGTATCTGCCTATCTTCTATATCTGGAAGTCCCACAGGATCTTAGCCCTTTTATTCTCTATGACCTTCTATGATTTCTCATTTGGATTTTGGAGAGTCTAGCCCATATACTGTAAACAGATGTTTTTGTAAACAATGCCAGCTACTTTGCTGTGCCATTCAGTATAGTATTCCTGCTTGCATCTGACACCCTCCTACTATGTGATAAACTATCTCTGGGGTTTCCCTGCACCTTGAGTCCTGCCTAGTGTGGTAGATTCCTGCTTTTATGGATTTGGCATTTAGTGCCTGTTCTTGTGCTGCTATGATCAGTGCCTCAGTGGTGCCTTTTAGTTTAGCCCTTTCCAGCCACTGGGAGTATTTCCCAATGTCTGTCACTTCAGGTATCTGTCACTGGTCCATTCCATGCAGGGTGTTGTCTTGACAAGGCACTTCCTCTGCTTCATTTACCTCCCATGTCTGCTACTGCCTCAGGTACTCTCTCAGTAGCAATCTTTGGGTGTCGTCTTATTGATGTATTCCTTTATGCTCTGGATTTTATCCAGGACAGTGGCTTTGACATTTTATATTGTATTTGTCTCTACCTCTAGATGGATGGATGGATGGATGGATGGATTGATGGATAGATAGATAGATAAACTACTTCAGTTAAGGCAATGCCTAAATTCCATTATCAACAAACAGGCACTTCGGTGACAATCAGTTGCATAAGATTCTCACAAATAGTTATAGAATTTTTTTTTCTGTTAAATTCTATGCAGGAGAGTTTTCAAAATAGTAAGATTACTGGTTTTTTAAAGCTATCTCCCTCCCCCAAGATATTTTTTAATAATGCAAAAGCATCTTGGGTGAATTATGGTAATACAAACAGAAACAGATGTTCTGGGCATCTTCCTATTTCTATAGATACAAGTCCTGAATGTCAAGTACCTGAGAAATCAATATCAAGCAAATAATCCCCCCCCCCCCGGTTTTATTTGGCTCACTGAGCTCCATCAGTCATGCTGTTCAAGAAAGGACAACCTCAAAATAAATCCACCAACTTCTGCTCTGTGAAACAGGAGGCCTTGGAAGCATGGAGGCCAGGCTTTTCTATTTTTCTGGGATCGGGAGAAAAATTTAAAACTTTTTTTTTTTAAAAAAAAGTCCTAAATTTTTAAAATATAAAGCCAATTTTAGCCTTTTTTTTATTTTCCACTGTATTACTGGCAATTGTGGCAGGAGAGGTGGCGCAGCAGTTAGAGTGCAGTACTGCAGGCCACTTTAGCTGACTGTGTTCAGCAGGTCAGCGGTTCAAATCTCACCGGCTCAAGGTTGACTCAGCCTTCCATCCTTCCGGGGTAGGTAAAATGAGGACCCAGATTGTTGGGGGCAATGTAAATATATATATACATTGCTTACTGGTGTACACCGCTTAGAGAGTGCTTGCACTTAAAGCGGTATATAAGTCTCATAAATAAATAAATAAATAAATAAATAAATCTGGGATGCACAAATGAGGAGCAGGTACCCATATAGAGCTCTGGAGCCTGCCCACATTCATCATACGGTGAAGGAATCAAGTTTTTATTGAGTTCTTATTCTGATTTTAGGGGAAGTTAGTTGTTTTTATTTTTTGTGAGCTATTCGGGGTTTACAATAAGCTATACTGCTTATAGCTGTTGCTTACTATGGCTATAAAAGTCTTTAAAAATCAATCAACGAATCAATCAATCAGGATCCATATCAGTAAATTGCGGTCTCTTTTCTAGAACCAAAGAGCCGGAAGAAATCTGGTAGCACTCTGGGAAACTCCTTGCATAATACAGAAAATGCTGTTTTAGGTGGCTTTTTACCCTCAACTTGAACATCCACAGACAGGAAAAGTGCATTATCACCTTCAGTAATAGATGGCTCTTTTTGAACAGTTGTATACAAAACTGTTCAAATGTGTGGTTAACATTCTGATTCTTAAGATCCAAGTTACCATGTATGGTACACAATATGTTAAATTACAACATCATAGGGTAGATTTTTTCTTCAATAAAAATACAAGAACAGTAGTCCTCAGCTTATGATCACAACTGAGGCCAACGTTTCTGTGGTTAAATGAGCCATTTGGTAAGTGAATTTTGCCCCATTTTGCCACCTTTCTTGCCTCAACGGTTAAGTAAATCATTGCAGTTGATAAGTTAGTAACCTGGTTGTTACGTGAATCTGGCTTTCCCATTGGCTTTACCTGTCAGAAAGTTGCAAAAGGGGATCACATGATCTTGGGACACAGTTAACAGTCATAGATATGAACCAGTTGCCAAGCATCTGAATTTTGATCATGTGACAATGGGGATGCTGCTAAGGTCTTAAGTGTGAAAAATGGTCATAAGTCACTTTTTTCAATGCTGTTGTAACTTTGGACAGTCACCAAGCGAACTGTTGTAAGTCGAGGACTATCTGTACATAAAACTAATGAGAGTAAGCTTTTATAAGTGCTCAGTTGCACTGTTTACTTTTCAATCTTTTCTGCAAATAAATGCATTGATCAACAAAATAAAGGAATTAATGAATAAATAAGATTTCAGTCCTACACAACTTGGTAAGATTAAGTTTTATCATAACAACAGATTTCATCCAACTTCTTAAATTTAAGATAAAGCAAACCTTACAAATGTAAGTTTAAAAGAGTTCTTTCAGTCTCATATACGTAACTATACCAAAAATCATTTCCACTGCATGCCAAATCCATCCCTTTTTCCTTAAATCACTGATTTAAAATATATATTTGTGTGTATGCACATTCATATGTAGCTAAATAAATAAAGGGTGTTCAAGCTTCCACAATGAGATGTCTCACCAGCCAGCATCACAAATATCAATAAAGGAAATATCACTAAATCATTTAGAAATAAAACTGGTACTCAAAATCTCACCATTTTCAGCCAAGGGAGCCAAAACTTCAAATATCATTTCCTTCTTATCATGTTCTATTTGTTTTTTAAAGAGCTTCACAAGTTCTTCTGCAATATTTGTGTAGGCAAACTGTTCTTTACTTGATTCTGTGCAATTAAAAAGCAAGAAGTTAAGCACATAAAGGAACAAAAATCAAATGGCAGAATTATTTTCTTTTCAGTTTCTTAAACAGGTCACAATGCAGTGATTAATGGAGTTCACTGACTATACTGTCAGGAATAATACACTCCTCTTCTTAAAACTGTCACTAAATGAAAAGAAAAATGACTAGGAAATTTAAGGCCTAGTGACCTGAATTATTAACAACTATTTGAAACTGCACCCAGTAAAAGGTGATTATACCCAGACATAGCATATTAGCCTTTGGCTGCCTTCAGACAAATAAGGAAAACTACCTAATGGGTGTATTAGATCACCAAATGCTAAAATTAAAGGTCAGGTCCGCTGCCTTAGTATTTTAATGGCTATAAACTAGTGAAATTTGTTCCATTTCAAAACAGCAACATCTACTGTAGGTATTCTGCTCGAACTGCTTTGTCTGCTAACCTAAGGCACAGAGGTAATATTTGGGCTTACTGACCTCTCTCACACCTTTTAGGGTGGTAAGGTAACCAAGGTTAAGTTGGCAAATATTTCCACTATCATAGATGGTGTTAATATTTAGTGGACTAAATTTTTTAAAGCCTAGACAGAAGATGACTGAAGCAAAGGAAAAGATTTGAGCAACAGATTGAATTTATTTGTTAAACTAATATTACAATTTACATAGGGAACTCCCTCATTTTTATCCCTATAACACCTCTTCTGTCAAGAAAGGCTGGGTTGGGAGCAAGGAACTCATTCCTGTGCTTAAGGGTAGCCTTTGATCTGGATCTTCTCACTCCCAAACTAGTATCTTAAATACTGCACCACGCTGGCTACCGTTTTGCTGTGAATGAGGAAGTCAAGAATGCTGTAACCACAGGAGAGATAATTACAAAGCAAGGGAGACATCTGTGCCCTGCAATTTAATAAATGCATGGATATCAGAATTTAATTTCATCAAAATTTTCTTCTTTGAAAGAAACTTCATAAGCAATTTCTTTCATCACACAGAATGTGAGAATGCAACAAGTAACTGTGAGGAATTTGATCCCCTTGCCTACTGCAATATTCTGAAATGTCTTTTCACTTCTAATTTCCTCCTTAAGTTTTTCTATCAAACATTGTTCTATTGACTGAAGAAGGTTGATGACTGTCTCATTCTACGCTTGCATGCAATGCACTTCAAGTGCCTTATATCATTGTACAAGCATGTAAATTCCCAATCATACAAATCTGCACTGCAGCTTTTTCTTTAGGACATTGTTCTTTTATCCAGTGTACAATATTTTTTATTGAAAAGTGAATAGAATAGGAATGTCAGTAGCAAGAAAGCAGTAAAAAAAATTACTGGATTGGCTAGAGAAAAACACAAATGACAACAGTAGCACTATTTTTTCCATCCATACATCCCCATTAAAAATACTTAAAATGTTGCAATTGATGTTGCATCCAAAACTTACCAAGTTCTGCTAGATTTCCAAAGGCAACAAGGCACATTTCAGTCAAAGCCGAATTTTGGCAATGGATGCCCAACAACTTCACTAATGTAGGAATAACTCCCATGTTGATGAGCTGAGACTGCAGAGTATCTAAAGATAAGACAAACAAACAAGGCAAACACATTTAAATTACAGTTTCACTTTGCAATATAACCTCCAATAACTGGCTCCTTAATTATTGTCCAGTACCAGCAACATGTCATTGAGGCAACTGCAATTGTACAATACAATTATTTTTCTTGTTCCTCAGATATCTGCTTAGCATTCAGAGCTATCATGGAAAGAAAATGTTCTATGCATGTGAGAAACTACCTCAGCATTTTTATCTAATAATGTTAGTTTTATATAATTTTAATTACATAGTGAAAAATGTTCCCAAATCCTAGAAAAAGTAGTTTATGGAGATTATCCTTGTTTTTTTTAATTATAAAAGTGCAAGTATTGTGGTCATTTGGGAAATACTATACATTTTAGAGACCTAGGCATCAGATCTATTAACAAGAAGGTAAGTAGAATTTTTTGCTGTCAACAATCCACCAGTTTTTGCACATTCAAGTTTCTAAGTATTGTATACTAACACTGGGTTGGATCTAGATTTAACTATTTTTTGAGCAGGCTCAGTGAAATCAATGGAATAACACAAACCATTTCCTACTGATGGCAATTATATAAACAACTAAATCCAACCACAATTGGATTCAATTCCTTGTTTATTTTTTAAGTTGCTATGATCCTGAGCAAAACTATTATTGGTGCAGGTGAAAAATTTAATCCTTTGCAGTTTAGATATGAGGAGATGAATCTATCTCCACATGTATACTGAAATATAACAGAGATGAGAAGTGTGATATTTTGTTATCTATTTTCCCACCAGCTGAATGCCTGCATACAGTATGTGGGTGACCTTGTGAAAGATCACAGTATTTAATAGAGATTGTCACAAACAAAACAAGCAAGGTATCAATTTCCAAGTTTTGGTAAACTATATCTCCTAGTGACATGAGAACTGCTGTTCAGCAAATGTCTATTTAGGAGTCTTCAAATCTCTTTTAAAACTGTTGAAAATATATATCTCAGCATTTCAAATAACTACATGTCTACCTTTAGCACAATGAAATAAGAATCACATTAACTCTTTGATAAAAAAAAAGTGTTATCCATCATGACATACTTTTTGAAGAATTATGTATGAGAGTGTCTGTTTAGTAAAAATTAATACTCATAGGAATATGTCAAAAGCAGTTTTCCCCCAAACAAATTTTTCTTAAAAAGAGTAGCTGGGATTAGAAAACTAATCTGAAAATAATGTTAGATTTCAAACATTATTTGTAGATTATAAATTTAGTCAATGGCCTGATGTACGAAGAATAAATGTAGAATTCAACTTTCACCTACAGCAAAGGCAAATATTTTTATGGACAAACAAGCAATCACTACACAAATTGCAAGCCATTCAAGAAAAAAGTTCATCAAAGAATAGAAGATGCAAGGAAAAGTACCACTGGGGTGAGGCTACTGTTTGGCAAATTTGTAACATTTAGAAGTATACATTTTTACTTCACATTTTTTGTAGATATTATCAGTTGAGATATACCACTCAATTTTTAAAAGTTAAAACAAAGATTACAGTCCAAGATGTTGGGGAACACCAATTTAGGATAATATATTTTTTCTTATTATTTTCTAAATATGAACACTCTTTTATGTTAGATAGTCTTACCTTTTCAATAAATAGAAATGTTGAAACAGTTTTTTTCTGAACCAGTTGAAATTATATGTATGGGACGTTAAAAAGCATCACCATTAACTACTCGTAATCTATATATCCCTAAATTAGTGAACAGCCCAAGAATCGAAGAGATATAAAATACGTCTAGATAACAAACTGGCTTCCTTCTGGCCTGAACTTTTGAAAAACTTGAAGAGTGAGTTAAACTCAAGTAGGAACTATGCTGTTGACTCCCAGCTTAGATTGCACTTTTTTTTCCCTATTCGATCGGATCCAATTCTTGGAGACTGCTTAGATAACCCCCAGAAGTTTTCTTGACTCCTTGGAAATGGTTGCAACTGGCTCTTTCTAAGGGCTGAGAGAAAGTGACTGGCCCAAGGTCACACAATTGGCTTGCACCTAAGATGGGCCTAGAAATCATGGCTTCCTACTTTCTAGCCTGATACCTTACCTAGTACACAAAACTGGCACTCAGACTGCATTTATATCAGTCTAATTCAGTGGTTCTCAACCTTTTTAATGCCGTGACCCCCAACCGGTCGTAAGTCAAGGACTACTCAACTGGTCATAAGTCGAGGACTACTCAACTGGTGCAGCACCGTTTGCAGAATGGGACTTTTGGCGGGCTCAGCAGGGCAGAGACAGTCTGGACAATTCCTAGTGGCTTTTGAAAGCCAATAGAATTAGACTCTATTCAAGAGAGTCTATTCTATTGGCTTTCAAAAGCCAATAGAATAAAAGGGAGTAGCACAGCTAAGGAAAAGGGGGAAAAAAATGGCGGACTGTGTTGTTTGGCGACCCCCGTGAAATGGTCGTTCGACCCCAAATGGTGTCCCGACCCACAGGTTGAGAACCACTGGTCTAATTCATATACTTAATAATCCCTTAATTTTGGCTGATAGACGCTTTCTATAGGCAGATTCATACAATTCAGAGTATAGTCAGTGGAACTTGCTTCTGAGAAGACATATACAAATTGCATTTAAAAAATAACGTGTTCCTATTATAGGCTCACCTTAAACTATCTGGATTAAAAGAAGTAGTTCTTTTATTTAAAAAAAATAGCAATAATAGTTTTTGCCAACAGTAGGCAAATACAAACATGATTAAAGTGTTTGGTTCAGCTCTAGAAAATCAACATGAAAAGCCACTCACTGGGATTATTTATCAATAGGCCTTCCACACACCTCACCATTACAAAGCTGACGAAGTATAATTTTAGGCAAGGAAACAATCTATTTTAAAGATAACTGCATTTCTATTCTACATGTTTAGGTAAATCAAAATCCATTCTCCTTTAACTTGAAATGCTTCATGTAAATTTGGGATCACAAATTATGGTTCTGTGATAAAGAAAGACATGGCAGAAAACATAACGTATAGCAAGCAGGATGAACAAGGAATTTCTTTTATAGCAGTTTTCATTCTGCCAGGGAAGGCAATTTACAATTTATAGGATTAGGGAGAGGGAGGGAGAGGGGTGATGAAATTAGTGTCACAATGTTGTGTGCAAACTTTATGTAATGCCACAATGCAAATACAAAAAAGCATAGCTTATATTGTGATATAAGCATTCATGTTTAATATTTTTAGGATCATCATGTAAGAACAGAGACCCATGTTTTTAAGATTCGGGATTTTTGTGATGATCAAAGATAATAATAATAATAATAATAATAATAATAATAATAATAATAATAATAATAATAATAATAATAATAATAAAGTTGGAAGGGACCTTGGAGGTCATCTAGTCCAACCCCCTGTTCAGGCAGGAAACCCTATACCATTTCGGACAAATGGCTGTCCAGTTTCTTCTTAAAAACTTCCAGTGTTGGCACATTCACTGATTCTGGAGGCAGGTTGTTCCACTGGTTAATTGTTCTAACTGTCAGGAAGTTTCTCCTTAGTTCTAGGTTGCTTCTCTCTTTCATTAGTTTCCACCCATTGCTCCTTGTCCTGCCTTCAGGCGCTTTGGAAAATAGCTTGACTCCCTCTTCTTTGTGGCAGCCCTGAGATATTGGTACACTGCTATCATGTCCTTCTCTTCGTTAAACTAGACATACCCAATTCCAGTAACTGTTCCTTATATGCTTTAGCCTCCAGTCCCCTAATCATCTTTGCTGCTCTTCTCTGTACTCTTTCTAGAGTCTCAACATCTTTTTTACATCGTGGTGACCAAAACTGGATGCAGTATTCCAAGTGTGGCCTTACCAAGGCATTGTAAAGTGATATTAATACTTCACGTGATCTTGATTCTATCCCTCTCATAATGCAGCCTAGCACTGTGTTGGCTTTTTTGGCAGCTGCAGCACACTGCTGGCTCATATTTAGATGATTGTCTACTAGGACTCCAAGATCCCTCTCACAGTTACTACTATTGAGCAAGGTACGCCCTATACTATACTTGAACATGTTATGTCATTCTATCTACAAATGAAGGTGTAATTTCATACTATATAAAAAAGATGGGAAAACATTAGAAATGCACAACACATCTAAAAAATGTCCTTTCATCCATTATTTATCCACTCACATAGCTTCATTCATTTGTAGTATTATATCATGTGGCCCTTAATTGGAAGAAAAATGTTTCATTCACCATCTAAGAATTGAGTTAACCTCAAATCCATATTTTCTTAATTAAACAGAAGCTGTCTGACATTGTTTCTTTTCCAGGATTATTTAAAACTTCCAGGTCTAATCAACAGTACAGAGGTTTTTCTACTACTTTTCTATTCAAATACAACTAGGTCCAAGACCACTTAGATTTTTTAAGATTAACTGGGTATTGCAGCATAACTGCTTAAAATAGGATCTATGCATTTAAAGTTCCAGGAGTATGATTTCATTAGCTGAATTAAGTCTTCACTGTAATGTAAATTAATTCTGTAATATAAAATATATTCTAAAACATGAGCAATCAGACAAATACAGCATTACTTTAACATCAAGTTTCATTAAAAAGCCAAATCTAGGCCACTTCTTAATTTCAATGGTTCCATATTCTTCATGACTCACCCAAAAGAAAATGTGAAATTCAATTTAAGACACTGTTCTAAATACAAGCAGATTTCATTTAACAAATACAAAAAGGACTGGCTATTCTGTCATTAAGTAAAATATAATGTAACCATGCTGGACTTACAGCATTGCATAAGTTCCTCTGAGGTCAAGCGAATCACTATGGGTCATTAAGTACTATAGCCTGTGACTATGATTTGCAAGATCCTGCTGGCTTCCACACTGACCTTGCTTATTGGAAACCAGCTCTAATGGTCACAAATACTGATCACATGACTGGAGACACCGCAATCATCCTAAATGCATGCCAGTTTCCAAGTGTCCAATTCATGATCACTATGGAGATGCTACAACTGCCACAAGTTCTGAGTATGGGTTGTAAAACTACTTTTTCAGTACAATCATAATTTTCAGGCAAATGATATGTGAGGATTACCTACACTAAGTTCACCCTGTGCTATTACATCAGTAACTTTTGAATATCAAGTAACAGAATAATACAAACAAAGGATAACTAAACATACAAATTCCATGTAAATGTTTTGAATCTCAATAATACTCATTAGATCATATCACACAATCTACTTCCACTTACAACATAATTCTAGCTGTCATTAGAAACAGCTTTCAAACAGCAGTTAACAAGTCATAAGCCTTGGTAGATAAAATTATCAAAGTAGAATGTTGGTTATCATCCTCTTTTTTGCTTATTTCAGATTTCAAAGAACAAAGACAAATATAAAAAGGTAAAATATAAACCAATCAAGGCAACATGTATTTTCTATATGCTGAGATAATGAGAGTCAAAATCAGCTCTTGAAGAACATTCAACAGCCCAAGCGTACTGCAGAATTCTTCTGCACCAGATAGGCAATGAAGCGTCTTAAGAAGGAGTCCTTCTGCAGCAGCATACATACACAGAGCTCAAAGATTTTTAAGGCCTGAAATAGTAATAGAATTACAAACACATCTACCTTAAATTATGCTCAGGAAGCACTTGACAATCAGGGCAAACCTTCTGGATCCCTGTATCTTGTACAGGTTAGTAGTCTAGTTTTTATGTTTCACATCAAATGCAAATTCCAGACATATTTCAAAGGACACCCTATGAATAGCTTTCTTGTGAGATGACCAGCTTAAAAGATTAGATATAACCATGGATTGCTGTTGCCAAACCTGACCAGTTCAGGAAGAATCACAGCTGGCATGCCAGCCATAATTGTGTGTAGTCTACTTCTTTGCCATGGTTGTGACACCTGACTCCAAGGACAGCTGGTGTTGACTAGATAGAGCTTCAGATTGTGGAGCTGCTGCAGAAATGGGAGAAGGTTCCAAGTTTGGAAGTCACATTGGTTGCTAACATTGAAATACATAACTCTACCAAAATAAAGCAGTATACCCCAAGTAAAAGGAGAAACCATGAGCAGTATTTTCAGACTCAAATTTTCTAAGTGTGCCTTGGCACATAAACATTAAGAAAACATACACAGTCATGTGCAGATTTTATTAATTATGATAATTTAGTTGGAGACCTGGCATCCACTAGAGGACTTTCTTTGAAATGTTTCTCTTGGGTAGAATTAGTAGTTCATTTAGTGTTATATTGTGAGGACTATCAGTTGGAAATAATGACTCCCTCATTCAAGAGAAGTTCAAGGAAATCCAGTTAGTTATTTCAGCATACGCGCGCACACACACACACATACACACAAACAAACATTTAAATTGAAACAATGTTACAGGTAAAAAACATGTGAATGAGAAGAGTTAACAGAGTGAGAGATGGCAGATTGGCAGATGACACCTACAAGAAAGGTTATAGAAGTTTAATATAAGTTTCTTAAGAAGAAAACAATGTATTATTATAAATATTCACCTTTGTGTTTCCATATAAGCAAGTTCCCAATACATAGACACCAGTCAGAGGCTGACCTGGTTCTTAATGATTCCTGGCATCTATGAAACTGAGAAAGAGTATCAAAAATGTGTATCTGTCCTTTATTTCTCTTCTTCTCAAGTGCCAATTTTGACACAAGAGCCTTTTGAAAACCACCCCCTTGCCCTCCTTATGCCTGGAACAGGGGCTCTATATACAGATCCTTGTGTACCAAAAAACAGGGAAGGGAAGAATGAACAAAACTTATATATGAACACTTTGAGGCTTATGAAGTTTGGAATCTAAACGCAACATAGGCAGAGTTTTAAAGGGATGTAAAATTATAGTCACCACCATAAAACATGAAAGTTCTTTCTCAAGTTTTGTGGTGGTAGTGTGTAGAAGGACAATTACTGTTGGACAAGCCACTGCGCAAGCGAAGAGCTCACCTGGCTATGTACATTATCCTAGCAATTAGAAGCTGCTATAAAATCTTTCTCCCATTCACTCAAGCTATCACTTCCATTAAAAAGAATGGGAGTACCTACTTTTCTAGAAACTCCCAGCACACAGAGAAGGACATGGAAGTCTGAAATGGGACAGGTATGCATTGACTTTTTTGACGATACATATTAACGTTGCAGTAATTTAATTAATAAAATCAAAAACACTATTTCACTTAAAATCAAGGTAATTTCTTTTGAGTTTTATTAATTTATTTATAAAATTAATTGGCCGCCCATCTTTGTTTTTCAATTTATAAGCCCTACATTTATTTTTCTAATAGGTGTGTAGATAGATAAAGGTATAGGTAAGACAGTTTTTTAGCATATATGTTTACCATTCTCATTGCTATAGTTCACCAGCATGCCACAAAAGACAGTCAAGAGCTTCTCATTGGCTGGATCTGTTTTACTGCCCAGTGACCTTAAATGGTCTATTACAATCTGTGCCCCACCTGCATGGTCAACAGCACTTCTGCCCTCATCTGTAAAACAAAGAGTCAAATTAAGAAATAAAATTAAAAAGGCACTTAAGAGTTCCAAACATAACAATAATCATAAAGAGATTATTAGTGCTATTGTAAATGTGTTGTGCAAGAATGTTTCAGTAGGATTTTACGTAATTTATCTATGACAGAGACGCTTAGGATAACTTCAGAGACTATAATATCATGGGAAAACACTCGTTTATTAGATTTACATGCTGAGTTTTGTTCATGATCTTGACTCACAGCACCTTCCTCCCATTTCCCCCCCAGAAATACTCTGTAAGCTAAATGAAAATTATTTGATCTGATCCAGGAAGTTCATGGGTGAGAGCAGAATCTAGGTCTCTCTGCTGTCAATCCAACAATTTAATCAATACACCTGAAGGTAGGGAGTCAGGAAAGGGAATGTCTTCTTCACAAGGAAACAAGATATTAATCAATACATCTCAATGGCTCTCTGAAGGTAGGGGAGTCAAGAAGGGAAATTTCTTTTTCACAAGGGAAGGATTGAATCTCCTGAAAGGCATATATTTTCACCTTGCATAGCTCCTATTTTATTGCAGATATATCACAGGGTATCTCTGGATTTTGGAAAGTCAATTATACTCAAATAATATTAACATTTTACAAAATCCACCTAGCCAATAAAAAAGGTAGGTCAATCAAGAAGAAGAGAATTCCTGCAAAATCAGATAAGTCTATCTGTAAGTAAAATATTTTGAAATATTGCTTCCTTTAACAAGTCCTGATGGACTACATGTGTTTGGACATACATACATACATACATAAGCAGCTGCTTGCACCTGAATGCCTGTTATGTGAAAAAATGCTGATGAATCAGATAATCAGTGTTTATAATGATTAGCAGCTAAAGGGCAAAGACTGTTTTAATGGTATTTATTTGACAACATTTATATACATCCCCAATTTAATCAATCTGGTCAATATACAAAATCATAATACATTAAAAACGCTTTGCAATAAACATAAACACTAGATGGTTGCCACACTACCTCACAAAACGGCAAAGATATGTTAAGACAAAATGATTGTTCAATGCACACACACCAAACTGTCAGAAGTAAAAATGGTGTCTTTCTGGGACAGCACATTTCATAATGAAAAATCCAATTCTGAGAAGGTTTGTTTTCTAACTTATACTTCTCTTAACTCCAGGAGGATGGGGAGAGGGGTCTTAAGTAAGCCCTCTCTAGAAGTTCAGATAAGACAGCCAAGATCATGTTTAATATGGTGGCCCCTGATATATTCTGACGTTATGATATATAGGACTTTATATGTTATAACCAGAACTCTGAAGTGGTCTTGGAAGTCCACTTCCAAAGAAAATGCAAAATAAAGCAACTGCAGAATAGGAAGGACCCTACAAAAGTACATTTCTTCTGCCAACAGTCTGGTCACTGTTTTCTGAACTCATTGCTACTTTGGGATTGCCTTCAAAATGTAGAACATACTGCAACAATCAAATTACATGATGACCAAAGAATGAGTTACCATTGTCAGAAATTCTTAGTCAAAGTTGTGTATGAACAGTGGTGATGCTGGAAACTACATCCAGATTCAGGAGGAAGTTAATGCTTCTCTACAGAAGGACAAAGTTCTACCACCTTCCACCTTGAAGGAAGTGGTAATATATTGCCGCTCAAGAGGCTATCCTTCAATTCAGCCACATTAAACAACTTCAAACCAGTTTCCAATCTTCCCTCTTTAGGGAAGGTGGTCGAGAAGGTGGTTGGGAATTCAGGATACAGGATCTTAGAAGGCGTAGACTATTTAGATTCCTTTCTGTCACAGCACAGAAACAGAATAGGTCATTCTGGAAGATGACTTTAGTCAGGAACTACATGAACTTCTTTGTAGTCCTGTAAGAAGTATTGGTGGCATTTGACAATGCTGATCATGGTATCTTTTTGGCATTCAGCATAATCTGGAGTCAGACTGTCATATTTTCCAAAAGATAAGTTATAGTTTAGAATGCTTTGTTTTCTGCTTTATTTATCCAATCAGCTGTTATTTACAATTGCTTGCATTTCTTGCCACCTACTCAATCCTTTCTTCTATGATATAAAGAAATCTGGCAGCAGAGCAATGGTATTAGTCATTGTTTGTCAGTTTGGCCATTGTATCATAACATAATTCCATTAACCATATTTTGCAAAGAGTTCTTCAAATAGGACTTGATCCTAGTTTGCTATCTAACTACAAGTGATTCAAAGTTAGTCTTCCATTTGTTGAAGCATATTGTAGCAATATTTTTAGAAGAAATAATTTATGCTTGGACCATATAAACCAGGGCTTTTCAAACTTTTCACCCATTGTACCACTTTTAGGATATGGCAATATCCGAGTACCACCAGTTGCTTAGCAAGTATCAAAAACTTGATGACCAAAAAAAAAAAAAAAGTGATAAAGTACAGGTAGTCCTCGACTTACAACAGTTTGCTTAGTGATTGTTTGAAGTTACAATGGCACTGAAAAAAGTGCCCCCCAAGCCACAGCCGAGCAAGACACCTGCCTGCCCACCCGGCGGTGCTCTTCCTCCTGTCCGAGGTTTTCATTGTTGTGAGCATTTCTGTTGAGGACTGGCAGCGGGGTGGGGTGGGGTGGGGTGTTTGGTTTTTATTCCCCCCGTCTGCTGGGTGGTTGCAGCAGGTTTTGGTTGTTTCACATGACTCTGGGACACTGTGACTGTCATAAATATGAATCAGTTGCCAAGCATCTGAATGTAAATCACAAGACCCTGGAGATGCTGCAACATTCCAGCTGATCGGCGCTTCTTGGCTCAGCAGAAGTGCCAGGATCAGTGCTGCTTTCCAGCTGATTGGTGCTTCTTCGGGGCTCAGCAGAAGCACCAGGATCAGCGCCGAGCTCCAGATGCAGCCTGATGCTGATCCTGGCACTTCCGCTCAGCCCTGACAGCCCAAAGAAACGCCGATCAGCTGGAAAGCGGCATTGATCCTGGTGCTTCTGCTGAGCCCTGACAGCCCTGCAGCTCCAGCCATCTCTCGCCCAGGCTTATGCGGTGCTGTCACCGGTTCAGCTCATTCCCTTTTCCCACTACCACTTTTCTAGGATGGTTGCATACCACCTGCTAGGTGCCAATGTACCACAGGCAGTACCCGTACCACAGGTTGAAAAGCCCTGATATAAACCACCCAAATTATACATTATTTGATTGCTGAACTTTTCATGGATCATATAATCTAAAGTAATGTATTATAATATTTTTATATAATCTAAAATAATGTATCATGTTTCTCATTTGTTTTGTAATATGAATATAATACATTGAACATTAAAATCCCTTCTCCCAGACAATAAAGTAGTGCCTTGCAAAAGAAAATCTTGAGGCAATTCATTTAATACAGTCCATTAGCAAAAAAAGAAAAAATATAGTAGGATGTAAGGAATCTCTGCAATGATTATTGTGCATAAAAACTGTTATGAAAGGTAAAGAGATTAACAACATTGTCAAAGTCCACATGTATGTCTTTCTTTCCTTCCTAGAAGTAAAGAGCTTTGGATACAAGAGCTATGATACACACATGAGCTCCAACACAAAAACAGTTCATATGTACAAATGCATTTTCCTCTCTGGAACAAAGGAAAGATCGTCTGATATCTTTGATTTGTTTTGTTTGATTATACACAAGGGTGCAAAAAATATCATATTTTCATCACCATGTTTAAGGCATTTCCATATCAAATGCTACATACAGATCTTATTGTGATGAACTGGGACAAGAAATTCCCCCAAACCAAATGACTCAGTCATGTTTTGCTGCAGCAAACATTTTGGGGGATCAGATGTTGGTTTTTAATGTACAAAAATTATCCAGGGAGGAGCCTCGAGCTAATCTATGTTTTGAAAAGGAAGCTGTAAAGATTGATCAGTAGCATGGAGTGAAAAATATCATATATACTGTCTTAAGTATTCTGGAGAGAATTTGATAAAAAGTGGTCAAGCAAGTAAGCATTCCAGGAAACCAATGCTTATTCCTACAACTTATATTATATTACACCAATATTATGCAATTAGAACCCATCAAAATATACATACATTTTTGTCACAATAAATGAACTGATTTTTAAGAGACTCCTTGCAATGCAAATTGTGTATATGTAAAAATAACCTGAAAAACCCTACATAGGTTGCAGGTATTTGCTGGGCTGTATATACAGTACCCAGAGATTTTGTTCCTCCTCACAGGGGTCCCCAACCTTGGCAACTTTAAGACTTGTGGACTTCAACTCCCAGAATTCCCCTGCCAGTCATGCTGGCTGGGGAATTCTGGGAGTTGAAGTCCATAGGTCTTAAAGTTGCCAAGGTTGGGGACCCCTGCCTTATCATATGATATACAAGTCCACACAAAAACAAATCAACTGCATATGAGATCCAAAGACTAGGTGGACTCTATGAGGTCTTATAAATAACAGAGATTGTTGTTTAGGGGAATTTCCCCCCCTCTTCCCTTTAGCCTCCCTGAGCTGCCTCCTTCTTGCAGGTGATGTGAAATAAATCTGCTTGCAGAACTGTTTATTTACAGGACTTGACAGTGAGAAAACTCACCAGTGCCTTTTTAGATCCACTTAATCTAAAATTAATCAAAATTAATTTGGGGAGAGGAACTGCCAGAAATGCTGATTCTGTGACTATGTTCCAGCAGTCTTCACCCTTTAAGAAAGGACAAACCATACTGTAAATTCAGGGTGTCACAATTCTAATTACTGTCTCTCTCTTCTCCATGCATAAAGTATTGGAGAACTGCCTGCTAAATATACCCACCACATCCCAGTCAAAACAAGTTTGGAACATGTTGTTTTGTCTTATTCTCTGTTTGTCTATTACCTTGTCAAGTTCTGCAGCGAAGTAAACTCCCACGTAAAACATTCCCAGTTTCTGTAATAAATTGGAAGGTGTTGCTTCCTTTTGAAATATACAATATATATTTTTTAAAAAAGCAAAAATTTCTGCTGGCTGCAAACCTAACAAACAAACTCTATTCACACAGATTGCATCACGAATGGTCTCAATAAGTCTTCCTTAAGAACAACAAAAGGTGAAACGTAGCATGGTCCTGTTTGCATAAGAAAACCCAGGCATAAAATTATAGCATTTATACATACAAGGCTGCTCCCCTTAAGCCTGCTGAACTTGAAAACTAACTGAGGTTGTATCTGATTAATATTTGAAAAGGAGATCACCAGGAAATTTCAGGTTGTAGGATAAATGGGGAAGTAAAAATAAAATCCCTGAGGCAATAATAAACTAATTCTGTACTACTACCAAGAAAGAAAAAGCAAAGGTTGCTCATGAAGCCTCTATGTGTTGAGATGACTTAAAGGATGCTTTATTTTGCTTTTGCTATTGCTATTGCTTTTCTGTAAGAGGATTTAGCAATTCAGTTCCAATGTCTTACTCTTCAGGACTGTTTTCCCTTGCAATAACTTAAAGCCATAGCGATCATAAATCACTGTATTTGATGAAGTTTCTTCTCTTTCTCTAGGACAGTCTTTAAGTAATAAGACATAACTATTGTATTTCTGAACTTGTTTCAAAATATTCACTGGAGTTTGCTTTACAGCCATGTTTGCATACTTAAATGTTTAGGTGCTCTGCATACTCTATGTACTGCAAACATCCTTCTCATAATCACCTTATGCAAATTATGGGAGCATCACCTCTGAAGAACATGAGCTGGAGAAATCTGGTTTAAGAATTCCAAGAGCAGTAACACAGAAAAGAAGATAATCTCCTCTTTCTCAAATACATTTTGACCCAGATTCTTATTAGCTGCTTACTGATAGCTAGATTAATTAAAATGGCTGAAGATGAATCTATATAAGAGTAAAGCAATGATAATCAACAGCCTGGAATTCAGGCAGTAAGCTGGTTTATTTGACAGACATACTAGGGATTCATCACTGGCTTATGCATTACTGGCTTGTGCCATGTAATCTACCATGGCAGACATATAACTTGCTAAGCCAAAGGGTGGGTAGGCAGAAATCTCTGTTTTTTCTTGTAGCTGGAGCAAGGGTCCGTTTTATTGTCTTCTACTATTGTAATAGAATTATAAGATAAACAACAGTATATGATCATTTTCTTATCATACAATATAAACATTAAACAGTCAAGAAGCTCTTTATTGGAATATTCAGTAGATGTATTTCAAAATATTCATTGATACACAGGTAATAAAGTATTCAAAAAGAAATAATATGTGATCGCTACCATTTTGCTGTCTCATTCACTAGGGGACAATATATTTGCCACATTTAAAATAAAGCTGTGACCAGAACAATTTCTTTATAATTTCACTGTTAAAAATGATGCAATTTTAATTAATGTAGTATTTCATTGCTATCCTGGAAAAGAAGAAAATTAATATTAATTGCCAAGGGGACTCTTAGCAGACAGTCAACTAATTATAGCCAACAACATAATGTAGCTTTAGCTCCTATGTACCACGTCAACGAACTTCTAATTGTTATAAAACACTAACACTTTTATAATTTTAGACATTCATGAAGGGGTCTCTCATGTTAGATATGAATGAACAGAGCAATTATGAATTATATAGAAAGCAACTATTCTTAACAACAAATCGTTGAGGAAAATTTTATATGTGGGTAATAATGTAACTGATGTTATTTATCCCCATTTATGATGCTTGGAACATATTATTGTAGATAAACCAATTTAGACTTGTTAGAAGCAAAACTTTTCTACTTCTATTTTCCTTATACTTATTTTGCACAAATAAGGAAATAATAATTTGCTTGGAGCATTCCTGATTTCCCACTGTTTGTTTTATAGGAGCTGCGATAGCACAATAGTTAGAATGCAGTACTGCAGGTTAATTCACGTCACTGCTGGGAATTCGATCCTCACCAGCTCAAGACTGACTCAGCCTTCCACACTCAGTCTTCCACTCTTCCAAAGTCGGTAAAATGGGGGCAATATGCTGACATTGTAAACTGCTCAAAGAATGCTGTAAAGCAGGGGTCTCCAACCTATGGTCCGCAGCCCGGTACTGATCCACGGTCTTTTGGCCACCGGGCCCCGGAAATAGCTTGCGAGGCCCCGCCCCACTCGCGGTAGCACCACTGCGCAGGCACTAGTGGCCCCACTTGCGCATGTGTGGGGACGCTAGCACCACTACCAGCATCACATGAATGCTGGTGGCCCTTTTGCGCATGCGCATGGGCATCCACGTGTCCTGGGTGTGTGTGGTCCACTTGCACATGGCCCACCTGTGCATGCACACGCCCGTTGGCTGTGTGCGTGCACATTTTCCTACAACTCCCTTTCCTTCTGAGCCACCAAGCTGGAAAGGTTGGGGAACTCTGTGTAAAGCATTATGAAGCAGTATATAAATCTAAGTGCTATTGCTTTGCTATTCCCAGCTCATGTCATAATCCTTTGATATCCAAATATGCCTCTATAGTGGTAATTAAAATATGTCTCTATAACTATTAGACAATATATTGTGTATGGCTCTAAATCAGACATGTCAAACACAAGGCCCGGGGGCCGGATGCGGCCCGCGACATGGTTTCATGTGGCCCGCGAAGCCATCCTGGAAACAGTGAGGGAACGGCCCCTGCTGCCTTGGCCCTGCCCAGGCCAGCCGGGAGCCAATATACAATTTTGTGGTGGCCATCTATGCTGAAACGCATTCAGTCTTAGCTCCACAAAGCCGTCTGGAAACAGCGAGGAACCAGCCCCTGCCGCGTCTGCCCCACCTCCTGGGTGCATGCTGGGGAGGTATCACCCTTTGTGAGGAATGAGGAAATGTACCATTGCCTGAAAGTGGCCAGCAAATGGCCCTTGCCTACTTCACATATCTGGCTTGATGGGCTCCGGGGGAGGGGTTTCGGCAGGCTTTTCCAGTGGACCATGCCTTGGTGCTTGCCCTGGTCCCACCCCCTTCTGCCAGAGACCTTCAGATCTGTCCCACTCCTGCCCAGGCCCCCAAAGGCACCCTGGACGCGAACGTTGTAGAGCTGGCCATGCCCACCCAGTAGGCCACACTCCACCCATGCCACACCTACCCGGTCCCCCAAGGATAACCGCAATGCTGATGCGGCCCTCAATGAAATTGAGTTTGACACCCCTGCTCTAAATGGTAATCAAAACAAGAAAACAAACAACAAAATAACCAAGAACAAAGATGTAGATATCATGCCCATGTTTGTAAAAAAAAAAAAGTTATTTCTGAAGTCCGAGAATCTGTATGCTTCTTTTCATATATATTAGGAAACATTGGTTTCATCTCTAGACAAATATAATTATGAAACATAATTCTACATGTTAAAATACACTGAATATCAGCTGCAGTTTCATTCTTGTTCTGATGTTACAATTTTATATTTGGGCCTTCTAAATATTTGCCAACCAGTTCCATTCATAATAAAATTCAGCATACATTTTTTGTGGTTCCTTTCTTTCAGCAAGGTAAAATTGGCAGTAAAAACATCTACTAATAAAGTATTGGGTATACTTTTTGACAGTGATATAGCAGTTATAATATATTACTGTCTACAGTCCCTCTGATAATTATCTGCTTCTATGTCTGAAATGTTTATTTTTATTTTATTTTATTTTATTTGATTTACATGGCTAACTGAACCTTCTGCTAAAAAAGCAGAACTGACAACAAAGCATATACACATGAGAATCTGGATTCCTATTTGTAACATCACATACGATGATCAGTGGGAATCTAAATATGGCAAATTCCATCCAGTTTTATTTTGTGAGTTGGAGTAAAATTACATTGCATAACTCTACTGATTTATTTATAAAAATAAAATTTGGCAAGTCTTCCACTACAGAAAACTATAAAACAAGTAAACACACAAGACAATTTCTCTATCTCTGTCTTCGGATCTTTAGACTATTTGTCAAGGATTTGCCTGCTTCCATTTAAATCAATGAAAACCTGTCATGTAGGACAACACCTGCTAATGTCTCAGAAAAATTTGCACAAAAGTTCCAATAATACTACAAAAAATGAATAGGTAAGATTTAAAAATAAAAATATTGATTTTTGAAGACTTACGGCTGTCGTAGCATATGTTGCCCAAGGCACGCCCCGTTTGAAGAAGCACCTCCTGATCTTTACAGTTTAAGAGCTGAACCAAAGGTGGGATCAAGCCAGCATCCACACATGGATTCCGCATAAACTCTACAATCCATGGAAAAAGAAACAAAGATCAATTAAAGACTATTGCCTAAGAATTATTTATTGTTAAGTTTGAAACAGCTGTTGTTTTAAGTTGAAGTTCAAAATTTAAACATTGTAATTTTTACCCTGAGACTCTCATGTTTAGACAAAATGAGGATCTCTTATTCCTTCTTCATATCTGCAAATCCTTTTATCCCTTTACTTTCAGTGAGTCTAAGTATGGCTAAATCTGAATCCAACCCATAATAATTTACTGCCTGAAAATGTGAGGGAATTTTCATTCTGAAGTATGATTATTACTTGCTAGGCTTTGAGTATATACTTTGACAGTAGAGTAGGGTCTGTAAAGCAGTAAATGTTCAAAGTGCTCTGCATACAGAATGAAATGGGTAATCTTTGTAACCATTATAAGCCCTCAATAAAGGGGTAGATTTTAAAGAATGTAATGAATATGCACCTCGCATAAGGTTTTGAATTTATTTTTTATGACTCTGAGAACTCCTAGGAATTGTATTGCTACATTTTGGCAATAAACCAGTGATTAATAGCAATTAATAGCCCATCTTTTGGGGTTAGAAAAAAATGAAAAAAAAAAAAATCTGGTGCATATGCCTTGTTTACCATGACCAATTCCATCTCGTATCTTTTATCCTTAAGGTGCATTCTGGCACAGTCTTGTCTTTTTCATCATTAGAATACTTCCCATATATCCTGACTTTTTGCCGCTTTTTGTATTGAATGTATGCTCAATGCTCACTTGCAATTAATACACATTTCTGAAAGTATGTTCTTTTTGATGGCACTAGTTACTAGTATAACATAAAGATCGAACTAAACAAAAACAGTGGAGAGAGAGAGAAATGGAAACATCCATAAAATGAAAACTTAAAAAAAGTAAAACATACTGACAACGTGAGCTGCAAAACTGAAGATGTTCCAGCAAAAAAGGCTTTGTGGAAAACCTCACCATTTTTGGCTATTTCTGCTATGACGTTAGCTACTTTTGCAGTGCAGGAAGATTGCGGAGTCAGTAGGCTTGCAAACACCGGGAGAGTGCCACTTTTCTGGATTTTTTCACTTGTCTCAATATCTGAAAAGAAACATATACAACACAATATTTTATAAAAGATCACTGTCAGCTCTTTTAAGGTTGTTTTCATCAGGAAACTGACTCCACAAGAAAACCAGATATAAGCTTTATTAAGAGGCTATATTAATAAAATTTGGCAAATCTGATTGTGTTTTTCTTCACTTCCTTCTTATATCCCACTGAGTGAGGCGCCAGCCTAAATCTTTCCTAAAATTATCTCCTTTATGAGGGCTTAAGGAATGCTTCTGCTATTTGTTCATATAATGATTTCTGAACATTTCCCTTTCCATGATTCTCTGAAATACAAAGTACAGAGAAGAGTAACAAAGATGATTAGGGGACTGGAGGCTAAAACATATAAAGAACAGTTGCTGGAATTGGGTATGTCTAGTTTAATGAAGAGAAGGACGAGGGGGGATATGATAGCAGTGTTCCAATATCTCAGGGGTTGCCACAAAGAAGAGGAAGTCAAGCTATTCTTCAAAGCACCTGAAGGCAGGACAAGAAACAATGGATGGAAACTAATCAAGGAGAGAAGCAACCTAGAACTAAAGAGAAATTTCCTGACAGTTAGAACAATTAATCAGTGGAACAACCTGCCTCCAGAAGTTGTGAATGCTCCAACACTGGAAGTTTTTAAGAAGAGACCGGACAACCATTTGTCTGAAATGGTATAGGGTTTTCTGCCTGAGCAGGGGGTTGGACGAGAAGACCTCCAAGGTCCCTTCCAACTATTATTATTGACCATCGCACAGTCAGCCAGATGTTCAGACTGGATTTGGCATTTTTGTCTACCTATCAAGTCCTTACCAAGGACTTGGGATAGGCAGATGTGGATGTTTGATGGTATTACAGATATCGTCGCAGGATGGAAGCAGTTATGAAAGGCTGCCTTTTGCAATTGACTAATGGCGAATTTGTCAATCCCAATGGTGTTCAAGTAGTGCTCCAGTTGTTTTGGGATTGCACCCAGGGCGCCTATTACTATTGGTACTACCCTTGCTTGCTTTTGCCATAGTCTTTCTATTTCTATTTGTAGGTCTTTGTATTTTGTTATCTTCTCCAGTTCTTTCTTGTCTTGTCTATTTTGCTGTCTCCAAGCACTGCCATGTCCACTATCCAGACATTTTTGTCTTTCTTATTGACAATAGTTAAGTCCGGAGTGTTATGTTGCAGGTGCTTGTCTGTTTGAATTCTGAAGTCCCAGAACAGTTTAATTTTATCATTTTCTATGACTTTCTCTATTTTATGATCCCACTACTTCTTGCTTAAAGGCAAATGATACTTCTTGCAGATCTTCCAATGCACCATTATTGCTACTTTGTCATGCCACTGTTTGTAGTCAGTCTGTACGATCTTCTTGCAGCAGCTTACCAGGTGGTCCACTGTTTCTTCAGCTTCTTTGCATAGGCGGCACTTACTGTTTGTTGCTGTCTTCTCAATTTTGACTTTATATGCATTTGTCCTTAAGGCTTGATCTTGTGCAGCCAGAATTAGTCCCTCGGTCTCTTTCTTCAATTTTCCTGCTCTTAGCCATTGCCAGGTCTTGTTATTATCTGCTTTCCCAGCTATTTTTTTTAATGAACTGGCCATGTAGTGCTGTGTCTTCCCATGCCTCTATTCTGTTCTTCATTTGGTCTTTCTTGTAGGCCAGTTTGGTCTCTCCAGTAGTCAGTAAGCCTTCCTGATATACTAATTTCAGTGCATCTTCATCATTGTCTTTCAGATATTCTTCCAAAGCCATTTTTTCTTCTTCAACTATCTGATGTACTTGCAGCATTCCACGCCCACCTATTTGCCTTCGTAGGTAGAGTCTGTCAATGTCATTGCTTGGAAGGTCCCTTCCAACTATTGTTATTGTTGTTGTTATTATTATTGTTATTATTATTATTATTATTATTGAAACCTCTCCCCTCCCATCTTCCTCCCTATCATCCATCCATCAATCCATCCACTCACCTATCTACCTACCTTTATACAGAATACTACTTTATATACCTACTGGACTCTTTGTACCCTAATAGGAGCTTCTCCAGAGAAATGTTTTTTCCCCATTAACTTCAATCACTATAATGAAAAGTACTAAGGATTGATACCAAGACCCATCTGCAGAAAGGTCTCCCAACTTATCACTGCAGAAACAGTAACACGCCTCTTGGTTTGGATCAATATTATAGACACATATTTAAGGAGTGGTCAATGTATAAATCAATAAAGCATGTGAAAAAGGCTGGTTCTCAAAAGATCACAAATGAATTCATAAGATTTCAAATGACTCTACTATTCTACTTATGAGATTTGAAAGATTAGTAGGTATTAGGTATTTATAGCCGCTATGAGTCTTAGCCAAGGAATATCTCCATCTGGACACAAGTTTGAGGGAAACACATACTGTATATGGTAACATTCCTGAAATATAAAGTCTATATGAAGCCTGCAATTCTGCACCCAAAGCCAGAAACTCACTGAATGACTTTGGATAAGTGTTATCTCTCTGCCTTAGAACCTCCACTTCATTAATTTAAAGAAGCCAATATCGAGTGCTACTAAAGGATTATAGAGATAAAGTATAGCTAACATTTTAAACCTAAAAAAAATAAATAACAGCCAGAATAAAAATAGTGTATCAGGGCACCTGTCTACCAGAATATCAAGAAATAATTTGAAAATAAAATTAGGATGCTTTGCTCTATAAACATCATCTGTTGAAAAATATTTGAACAAATGCAGGAAGCTAAGACTGCATCTTCTGTAATTTACTTAACAAAAGAGACACAAAAGCCTAAAAAAATGCTTTTGCAGATTCCAATCTGCTTTAAATAATATGTCATTTTTCTTCCATTTTTCTACAAAGTCAAGACCAATGTAACACCTTTTCATTTTAAGTTACTACTATCTGTTAACCCAGCATCCATGTTATGACCAGGACATGTATTTCCAGATTTTTTTTTTTTGGGGGGGGGGGGGAATCAAAATTCTACCCTGTGCTATTGTTTTATTAAATTCACTTCTGATAGCAGTTGTTTAATCTTATTTTATCATACCAGAGATCAGCTACAACACTGCTGGTGCTCTGGCTTTTAAATTAAACTTGCCAAGTTTTTTTTTCATTAATTTAAAAGTATCAACAGTGATCAATATTTCTCATTCTTAGTCAGCACTGCAAATATTTGTCCACAAAGATTGATCAACATAATAGTATCTGACCTGCCCAACAGTATTATCTGTTGAATATATCCTCTATTTCAAATCATCTAACAAAAGTTATGAATGCCTTAGCACAGCATTCTCCAACCTTTCGGGGAGGGGAGAGGGGGATGGTTTTGCAAAAGGGGCAAGTGTGCACGCACATGTGCACAGTTTCATTTGCGTGAGCGGCAGGCGTGGGTGCCTGCCGCTTGCGTAAGTGGGGCTGCAAGTGCCGGCCCCTGCTTCCTGCGCATTTGGGGTTGAGAGCGCTGGCGTGTGCATACTCATCCACCGCTGGTGCGGCCTGGTTCCAAATGGGCTGTGGCCCGGTAGTAGGCCTCAGCCCAAAGGTTGGGGACCCCCGCTTTAGCTTGTGAAATGAATATTATATAAACAAGCATGATAATCAAAGGCATGTAACCTAAAATATTCCATGTTGCTTATAGCCACTGCAGTAGATGAGTAACTACAAAAATGTGCAGTTATGTACTTGGTACATTAAGATACCTAACTATCAGCATGTTACCTTTTGAGTTTTCATCCAGTCCAATTCACTTTTAAGAGCCAGGTATTATTTACTTTTCAATTTACTGTACATACCACAGTTCAACTGCTTTTTAAAACTAACTAGACAACTTGTGTTCCATAGGGTCATTTCATAGGGGTATTTGCAAAAAGTGCCATGCAGATTAGAAGAGGTGTGTAGGGGTAGCATGTGTCACTTGAGAATGTAGAACAGGTGCTGCATGGGTCACAACAGGTGTTGTATGGGTCATGGGGGGCAGAAGAGGTTGGAGGAGATGCATGTGTGGGTTGCACAGATTGGGGGAATGCATGTGTGATGGCATGGGCCTGCTTCTCCCCTTTCCAGCAGGTATGTCAGTGGCTGCTGCTGGGTAGGGGAAAGAGTAAGGGATTACAAGATTGGCTGGGAAAATGTCATGGAACATTGAAAATGAAGATCACATGACCGTAGCAGTGGCCCAGCAGTGCAACAGCAACACAGTATTGAAGTAGATACAACTTTCCCAAATTTCATTCTTTTGGGAATCATTGGTCCTGGAATTTGGACACATTCTGTAAGTTAGCCCATTTAAGGTACCTTGGTTCAAAAATTGTTAACTCAATGATGCACTCTTTTGCTCAGTTAAAGGTCATAATGACAGGTGTTTTAGCAATATATAGATAATAAAACAATAAATTTACCCAGAGAGAAGTAAACAGCATCAAAGCTAATGTAACCAATAACATGAAATAGATTTCCTTGACGTAACAGAAGATATTACAAAAAGATATCATTTTAGTTTATTATTCTTTTTTCCAATTCTTCAAACTGTTATGTGACAATACCAGGCTTTCTGGTGAAGTTGTTATTTTATTTAATTTAAAACTGAACTAGTGAGGCCAGAAAATAATGTATTAAGACTTCGAAGAAATTAAGAGAGACTATGACTCTAAACAGAAGAGCGGAAATGTTACAGTATGTTGCAGTACTTGTTATTTGCACAAATTAAATGAGCAATGTTTTCATTTTCAATACCAAAGATTCCCCAAACCTATTACAGGAATTATTAGTTGAAATGCACACTCACCCAATGTCACCATGCTCTTCAGTGAATGGCTTTTATGTTTAATGCAACTAAAACTAAAGCATCTTAAAATTGAGCAAGCTCTAGCAGAAAATTTCAGAGAAGGGGCTTTACTGATTTAGTAGATTTTGCACAAATTTAAGAGATGCGGCAAGGTGTCATTTTATAGAACAATCAATATACTTTGCAACAGAGTCTAAAATCTGCAAGCATAGGAGTGTTTGTTTTGGAGGGAAGGACTAGAGGGAGAAGTAACACTCTGAATCAGCTTAAGAATGTCTACTTTTGAGTCTGGAAATTAAGGTTGGATCCCTTTCCTAAAAGCTTTCCTCTTAATGAAATCTGGTGATCATTTATCTTGTCAAATCCACTGTCATAACATGGAAAAGCTTTTAAAGTTTGAAATCATGGGTGATGTATTCAACTTGAATTGATTAAAAATAGATCAGAATCATCCTGAGGAATCACGTTCCAGATAAAAGTTAGCACATATACTGTGCAGCCTAATAGTACTTTTTTACATTAAAGCAAGATTCTACCCTACTTCCTAATAAAATTCAAGGACTATTTATACTGTTGCATTATATGTATTATCCATTTTTCTTCAGAATATTCAAGGCTGAATGCAGACATTTTCCTTCACTTTTATTCTTATGTTTGCAATAATCCTACAGCGAGAATAATTTGCTGAAGATCAATCACCCAATGCCAGTTTGAACTTAATTCTCCCAAGTTCCAGTTTAATCTTATAAAACAGAGGTTGCCAGCACGATGTCTTCAGGCACCAGGGCATCCATTACTTCTCCACGTCACCTGAGAATGAATACTGTGCTCTTATACACACATAGACAAGGGCAGAAATTTCTGAAAGTGACAAACAGCAAGGTTTTCCATGATCCTGCATAAGAGTCATGAGATGACAGATCTCTCATTAGAATATCAATACCTTATGGTCTCAAATGACATTTTAAGGGGATGGGATCCTTGAAGTATTAGGCAAGCTTCAATATTTGAAAAGATTGGTAACCTCTAATCTAAGTGTATGTTTTGATTTTATGAAGCTATTAAGATTATTTATAATGCTAATGCTACATTTTATATAACTATGCCATATGATTTTCCAGAGCTACATTACTGAGAGTCGAAACTGACAACATTTCAGAGAGAGCTTTTGTATACTGCTATAAAAAAAAAAAAAACACACAGCCTCTAAAGTAAGTTCCTTCATTATCCTCAGTTCACTGTGAGTCATTCTTATATAAGCAAAAGTTGAAACTAGAAACCATATCACCACAAGAAAGCTTCATCATTAAGTGGACATACATTTTTATTCTGCTCAAAAGATCCTTTGCACTTAAAATCATAAGATTTTTTTCCTATACATTGGAATAGCCATGCAAAGTTAGGGACAAAATTAATCTCCATATTATCACAGCAATATTTGTGCAAGATATCTTGCTCCAATTAAGATTTTTTAAGCCAGTTTACTGATATCAAATATATTAGTGGACTCTGCCTGGATCCTAAAGGTTGAGAGATCCAAGGTACGAATCATATGAATTGTAACTCCAAATTCAAATCTAATCTATTTGCAACGTTATTACCAAACCAAATAATTTAAGCAATCTGAATTAATAACTATAAGAGAGGAAAAATTGTAACACATTTTAAAATAGGAGAAAATATGTTCTTCATTATTAAGTATCCAAGACTACCTTCTATATATCTCTTGGGTCTTTGATAGGAGAATATCCTTGAAAAACATACTTCAAGGATGTTTTTCACCCATTCAAATGGCTTACAAGGTAATGAAATATAGACAGGCACATCTCAACAACCTCCCGCCCCTTTATGAACCAGAGGCCCTTCTTGCCTTTCAGCTTTGCACGAGTGGGCACATAGGTCACAGAAAACCTTTCACAAGGCTTGTAGGGTACTTGTTTGCTCTTCAGCTACTGAGACTTTCAGTGTATCCTAGTTTTATTTTAACTAATTTTTAATTTTTAATATACCTGTGTACTAAGGTTAGAAACAATTTTAAAAACATGAAATGTTAAAATATGGGGCAATACAGTATTAAATGATAGTATGACTATACTACTTAGAAGGCTACCTCTGACACACCCTGTCAATTCTAATAATCTAATGTTTACTTGGACGGGGGGGGGGGGAATAGTACAGGAGCTAACTCTAAACCCTACCAATGACCAGGTGACCTTGGCAGTGACATCTCTGATTATTTAAGATATTTAAGATTATTTAAGTTATGGAAGCCCTTTTATTTCCTTCCATGTTTCATTAAAAACAGAACCATCCAAATGAATAAGATTAATGGTTTTGCTATTTCAGATTAGTTTATAATACCTCTATCCTTGCTAACCAAAATTTCAGACTTTGCTTTTTCACTACCACAATATTTTCTTGTATAATTTATATCTGAGACTAGGGTATGATCAGGGTAGGAAGAACTATCCTTTTCTGATTACTTATTCTAGTGCAGGAAGTTATCTTCCTAGAGCAGTGATTCTCAACCTTTCTAATGCCGTGACCCCATAATACAGTTCCCCATGTTGTGGTGACCCCCAAGTGGGTGTGGCCACCCATAAGAGGGAGTAGGACAGCTGGGGAAAAAGGAAAAAAATGGCGGACAGCATGGTTTGGTGACCCCCGTGAAATGGTCATTCGACCCCAAATGGGGTCCCGACCCACAGGTTGAGAACCACTGTCCTAGAGAGACATTATCAACCTCAGTATATTTCACAGTACTTCTTAGGCTTGCCCACAGTCATATTTAAAAATGTATTTGTGACTCTTTATTCTAACAGACTTAACAAACCAAGGGCTCAGATCAGAAAACTGCTACTAAAATCAAACTTCTAAAATAATTTCTACCTTCTGGGCTGCTGAGGGAAGGCAATTTGCAAACATTTTGTCAGTAGGGAGAGCTTTTTAAATCCTTACATTTCATGTGTATTTCAAAGAGAATCTTAGTTTGAATCCTATACTTACTATTTTCAAAGTGAAGAACACTAATCTATCTTTTGAATTATTTATCATAAACTTAATTTTTATTTTCCATTACAAAGTATTTATTCACAGAACATAATATATAATAAAACATGCATAATGAATAGGTATACATATTCTGCCTCAGATGATACAAACACTCACTGAAGTATGTTTTTCAAGGATCCTTTCCTATCAAAGACCTCCATTTGTTACACACAGATCTTTAAGATGTGTGGTGATCAACCAGTTATCTTTATCAAAATGAAAAGGAATATCTTTAAGTATTTTCATTTATTTGACAAGCGAGATAGATATGCTCTTGAATATATGATTTGAAGCTTCCATTTGTTTTTATTTCAGAACTCTCTTTGGGATTAATTAAGAACCTGTAGAGAACATTCTCTCTGGATATCAATTGCAGCAATTCTAATGGGGAGCACTTACTTTCTATACATTAGGTTATGCTCTTCAGTTGACATCTGAGCCTTTACTCTTATTTCCTGACTTCTGAAATGAAGAAAAATCCTGGGGTTATAGAAACTCTCCCAAGGAAGATATGCTTGCCTCTGCTATCATTTACCTTCTTGTAACTGGGTGAGACTGAGTGTCAAAAAATTTATTTAGTTGCCAGTGTTACTGCTGATCAAATATATTCAATTCTTATTTTTAGATTTAAGTTTCAATGTCCATTGTTTTATTATCATATACTTGTTATGCAGTGTCTCTATATGCTCACAGATATAACTCTATGCTGTTCCTTAGGACAAAAAATGTGGAATGTAGATATTTTATAGAAAGTAAAACAGAAAGAGCCCAGCCTGTTCAAATAATTTTCAGATTCAGCAGTTTGCATTTGCAGTGAGTAATGATACATTGGATCAGCCTCTAAATTGTGAGGTGCGGTATGTTGACTTGTATTTCAATTTCTAGAGGTATTATTTAACACATCTGAATGCTGAGCACAAATCAATACATAAATGGAAGGAAGTAAAGGTGTGAGTTTAAATGTGAAATAAAGAAATATAGTATACTGTGGGTTAAAACTTAACTCTTTATTCCAAAGCTATTTAAAGCAAGGGTACTCAACCGCTGGACTGCAGCCCATTCGCTCACTTGCTGTTTGTGCAGAACCATCCCCTCTCCTCCCCACTGCTAGTCCTCAAAGCTTGTGGACCACTGATTTAAAGTCTGTACTTGACACAGAATAAGATAGCAAAAAGGAAGCTAAAAGAACGAGATGACTTGGCCAATTATAAGGTTTTCAATACAGGGCATTGCTGTTGGATGGGTGCTAATAACTTTATTTCTAGCTCTTGATTGGAATTCTCCTTGTATGGTTGCCAGCTAGATGCCTATAGAAATCATTTTAGCACTGTTCTCATATATCTATAAATTGATATAATCATTAGAACCCTGGATCACAGAAGCATCAATTGCAGAGGTATAATGGTTACTGCAGAACAATCCTTGTTAATTACAGCCTCAAGTTATAAAGGGGTTTTTTGGGGGTTTTTTTTGAGAAAAAGCAGCTGGCATTATTTTTTAATCTTTTCAGGAACAGTATATTTTTGTTCCTTCAAAATGTTTAGTTCATTTTTTTCTGCTATTGTTCTGGGTTTTTGTAGTATTTCTATGACTACATTCTCTTTTTAAAATCCTTCATCAAATTCTGCTATTGCTGTGCAAACAGTTATTACATCAGTTCCATGTATAGTTTTTCTTCCATTTGGTACACCTATTGCTTCCATAGTCATTTATTGACTGACTGAATTGTATGGTATAAAATTGAAGGAAACAAGCAAACTTACTGTTCTGAGCCAGGGCTTGAAGGAGACAATCCAAACACCCCTCCAGGCTATCAGCTCTGCTGTCAACAGCTGTTATCTTCAGCTTCTTCAAGGCGTCACTTAGATTATCTGCTTGGATAACACAAAAGAGAAAAGCAAATTCAGCGTTATGGCCTGTCAATCGTACCTGATGGAATTAAAGTACAAATCAGCAAAGATAAGGCAATGCCAAGAATGCTTCTGACAAGGGACCATAACTCGTTTGTCTCTCTTGTTCACAAATGCTGGCAGGGCATGAAGCTAAAAAGAGCGTACTTCCAAAGCAGCTTTTGGTTTCATACTGTAGTGAAAACATTTAAAAAACTGTATCTATGCCCATTTTGCTCTAAAAGTAACAAAGAAAAACTCATACTGCCTTGAGAAATTGCAATTTGGCTAGAACCGAGCTGTGATTTTTGGCTGAGAGGGGATTTTAAACCATGTGTCTCCAATACAAAACATTTTGGATTTTATTTCATTCTCATTTTTCCAAATTATTTGTTAATTATTATACGTATTTCCCAATTTCCCTGTAGGAGCAAGACAGTACAGAGAGGGGATCCTGCCTTGTTATATTCAATTAACAACATTCTGTGAGCAGAAAAATACTGATTGGCCCTACATTACAACAATTGCAAGGTCAATATATACTTGACTCTCTATCTCTTTGATTTTATCCAATACCTTAATCACCACATCCCATTAATTCTTATACAGTTTCTTGAAACACCATAGTAGAAGATTTTCTATGACTCCAGAGAAATTGTACTGAATAAACAATTGCCTAATCCTCTGACTTTACTTTATAGCACAAAGATACCAAGAAGCCTAGAGGCTATAAGGATCTGGATGGGAAGGAATTGGCTTTGACTCAACTCTGGCAAGATGGAACAGCTCTGAGTTTTCAGTCCCCTGGGTCCAGATGATATTTTATCTTTAGCTCTGGATGGGGTGTCACTCCCCCAATTGAAACTGATGTGCAATTTATCAATCTTAAACTCATAGCTCCTGCTTAAGGATCAGATGGCAATCTGTGATGGAACATGCACTTGCAGGAGCAGTAAAGGTAGTTTTGATGACACAGAGTTTTCCTAGAGAGAGCCCAGAATAAGAGACTGTGATGTTCAGAGTTGTATGTGGTTCATGGCTCAATGTAGCATGTGAATCAAGACACCACTACAAATTAACCTTACTGTTGCATCTACAGGTGACATTATAAATGACTCAAAATGTAAACAGTTGAATCTATGGGATTCCAAAGACTACTGCACACAATCATTTTTCAATATGGGAATGTCATCTGCCACATCTCCTTTAAGTTTCATGTTCATAGTTCATCTATCTTGGAATTTCCTATGGATTATAAAAATATAGCAAACAGGATTTGGTTTCGGATAACTGAAGAATTACAAGAATTGATCAGCAATAATTCACTAGTAAGTACTTGTTATTTGAGGGAGGAAATACCTCTGTTTGCTGACTTCACCCAATGAGTATTTCTTTTCCTTTCAATTTCAATAGAACTTTCTTCCAAATAAGGAGAGTTAGGATTACAGGCTTTGTAGGCATGGAATCTGAATTATTCCTTGTGTCTTTTTAAAAAGACCAGACCACATGTAAAGATAGTCACCAACTGAGAAAAAATTAAACGGCAGCTGTTAGCACTTTTTATGTTTCTTGAATAAATAGAATGTATGACAGTGTTCCTATTTCCAGGGACTGCTTTACCAGGGACCTTAATGTAAAACCACAGAAAAGTCCAACTTGAAACCAGCCATCTGCTTTATTTATTTCATCACTGAAACGTCAGTATTTTTTTAAAAAAAATTACTTTTCCTTCCCACAATGATCTTCCTTATCTCATGAGTTAAACTGTGTAGAATTATACAAAATTCTTATTAGGTTCTCCAACTTATTACAGAGTCTTTAATTCCCTCTGGTTAAACGGCAAAGTGCAGAAAGCCTCTCCTTCCTTCCTATATTAAGTTATTGATATCAAGAAAAACCTGCAAAGATTTGGAAAGATTTGCATACAAACTTCCTTTTTAGTACAATTCTAAGAACGATTTCCTATCTGAACATCTAATCAGAATCACTTTGGATCATAATTTCAAGTACACCTGAAATTCTATTTTGCACTTAGCTGGATCTAGCAAATCTTAAATCTGGTATCTTCCTGTAATTTACTTTCTTCCCTATTTCCTAAACATCCGATAAGCAGGCATATAACGATATAAAACCAAGACCACAGTGGATACTCCTCTACTTCCATTAAAGGAAACATAATTGTAGGTACCTTGCTGATTTAAACTATCAAGAATATATCTGTTTGTTTTTATTAAAAAACTATTTTGTTTTACCATGAGAACAGAATTTTCATCAGTTACAGATTCAGAAATAACTCCGCATACAATCTAGTTTCACAACAGTCACTAATACAAAGAATATTTCTTTGGCAGTCTATGTGGATTCCCCATCTAATGCTGTAAAATGAAATGTTCATATTTCAGAAAAGGAGAATTACTCCTTTATAACATTTATAAGAACATCAAAGGATAGATTATATTATATGAATTCCCTTAGGTAAATAAATCTGTCTGGATTTCATATATAAAAAGAAGCTTTTCAATTGTTTGGATTTTATCCTTAGGTTTTTTTAGAAGAACTGAAAGATGATCTCAAGCACTTCTTAATAGAGTCATTTACTTACTGTATGTCCAAAGTGTTAGTTATAACAAGGATTATTCTGGAGTCTAGCATAGCATATTTACCAAAGAAATGTCTGAAGATAAGTCTTATTCAAGTGAGTCTTTTTAGAAAACTTTTTTATGGTGCCTTAATGATGCTATAGCTAAACTAGAACTGATGAGGTAAGCCATTTTATCGCCAACCCCTCCCCATTTCAGAGATGACTATGAAATTATTTTAAGAAAAATAAAATTACACATTTGAATATTTGTTAATGTTTGAACATTATTATTTCCCCCTTCTTGCTTGATCATCTCTTTTTCTGCTTATTAATATTTTAATATATTTTCATGCACCAAATCTACTCATTGCTCTTCTAGTCAGTTACGTATCTTAACGTTACTAATCAAAAGTGTAATTCTAGAAATCAATGTAGATGCTACAATTCGCATTAAGTACTCTAAGTGTAAGATGACTAATTTATGCATGAGTTAACTGTGATCACATCTGCTTTCTCTATATGGGTAATATATCCTAAAGACACAGCATCAGGATAATGCTGTTAATTAACAAAACAAGCAGACATTCTTGAGTTACATTCTTGAAGTTTCTTGACAATGGAGTACAAGAACAATATTTGTATTAAAATTAAATTCTTCAGATTTTTTAATCTAAAACCATAATTTCACAAAAAAGCTGAATTATTATTTCAACTGTATGCAGAATTATTTTTGAAATATTAGCAACATTGCCAAACTATTATTTTATAGCTAAATTTTAAGACTGGATGTTTGGGTCAGCCTCTAAATGCCCGAGGAAATATTTGAGAGTTAAACCATCTGTTGCTGATGGACTTGTTATTTATTTTCACTGCTAGCACCTGTTTGGGGTACTTTTGTCACTTTCCAATCTTATATCGGTGCCTGAAAGTTATGTACCATTGGGCCCATTACAATATAAAGCAGGCATGTCAAACTCGCGACGTCACGTGACGTCACGCGACATATTGGAGCTTTTTCACCATTGCCAGCAATGGGGTGGGTGCGGCTCCGGTATGATGAAACCGGCCCGCACATCCCAGATATAAAGCAATTTTCCTCCATGTCTAGGTATCCTCTAGATGTGTAGAAATTTGGAAACCTATATATCTGAATGGTGCCAGCTTTAGAAAGGTGAACTTAGAAAGTCTAAGCTAAAACACAAACTACATGTAATATCCATTGTGAGTAACTATTTTTCCAACATTCATAATGACTTTATATAGCTTGTGAAATCAAAACCTCGCAAATCATATTTGTTTAGTTTATTTGTAGTAGCCAGTTTGTATAGCTTAGCATTTTATCTGTATTCTATCATTTGCGATTTGTTCAATGACTTGTATTGAAATAAACCGTAGGTTATTCTAATGAACATACTTGTTCTTTTCTTTTCCTTGCCTTTTGCACTACAATAATACATAACATTGTGACCAAGAAAAGGCTCATACTGTGAACAGCGAGTGCTTCTAAACATATCCCATTCCTGCAAAAAGTGCCCTCCTGTTCTCTCTGGTGGACACAACAGAGAGAGAAATAGAGTTATTTCTTTTTAAAAAATTGTGCAATATGCAATGTTAGGCAGGAATATAATTATATCGGATATCTTTGGATTTCTCTATTAAGATTGTCACTTTTTTTCCAGACAGTTTATGTTCTTAGAAATGTCAAGATAATAATGTTCCAGTCTGATTTCTGAATTCAGAAGCAATATAGCTATATCTGGCTTCGCTTTATCTGCGAACTTGACTGTAGTAAGTTCTTGCTTAAGCAAACTGGAATGCTTTGAAAAAAATTGGGATGTCAGAATATGTCAGTGTTATTAGGACAAAATTAATTCTCCTTTCAAATAAGTCTGAGAAAATTAAAAATCTTAAAGTAGTTTAGCTTAATACATCATTTTGAATATCAAAATTCATTTTTATTTACATTTTTCTCATTTATAATCTTAGAAAAACATTCATGCCTCATTTGTCTTCATGAAACCCTCAGAAACAACAGTAGAATGAGATTGAGTGACTACTACAAGATCATCTACAACTGGGGTGTCAAACTCACAATGTCATGTGATGTGCCGCAACATATCGCAACTTTTTTTCCATTGCTGGCAATGAATTATCTACAATTCATTTTATATAGACCTCTACTTTAAAAACAAGAAAAAGTGGTTTCAGGGAATATGCAACAGAAACCCTTAATAGGAATACAGTTAGAAGACATAATTATGTACACTGACTGAAGGTCTTTGCATCCATTTATCCAAGAAACCTGAAGATCCTAGCTGACTAGTTTTCAAAGTTGATTTGATCACACTTTAACAGTTAGTTTTACTGTACACTTTACAGTTAATGGAACAAATTTGGTTCGTGACATTATCCTTTTTCCTCTGCAAAAATATGTAAGTTATCAATATCATTTTTAATATTTTATGCTAGTAACATCAACTGTAATTAACGTTAATTGGCTTAGTCATACATGACTTTTTTAATCCATGGTTTAAAATTTGCTTGTTTCAGTGACATTAAAGCTCAGTTAAGACTAGTTGTAATTTTTCATTGTTTCATCGACCCAGGAGGTGGCAAAGATACGTTAAATCAACATCTATCTCTAGTCTTTTCACTTCTTGTACTTGCAATGACTTTACATCCTGAATCCTTACGAAGGATGAATTTACTTGAAGATGAAAACAAACGTTCTTTATTTTTTCTTTATGGCTACAGTACATCATAAAGGAATGATGGCAGAGAAGCACAGAAGAAAATAGCAAATATCAATAGCCCTATAAGTATCTCCAGAACAGTTACAACCAAAATTGGCTTTCACATAGCTTTTCATCTTAATTTAAAATGTGGTTGGCAGCATATTTTAAAAAGATTTTTATAACTACATTATATTTTGCTTTAATGTAATATAATATATAACTGTACAGGATGGTTTACACATTTAAATAAATACATTCAACATAACATTGGTTATAAGGTAAATGGAGTTTTTATTAGCACTAGCAAACCTCTGGAGAAGCAAAAAGCCTGAACAAATAACTAATTGGTAGTCTGGGAATATTTTTTTAAACTGTTATTGGTGATGAACAAAATCCAAGGTAATTTAAAACATGCAATCACAGCTAAATCTAAATTGGTATAAATGTGCATCTTAGGCATGGCATTAGTTTCATTCAATGGCATTAACATCAGAATATATTTATTAGGGAAGAATATATCTGCTCTGTGTGTCACAGTAATATCTTATTGGAAGATAAATAACATTAAAGTATCTCAAGCAATTTGATCTCTACATCAGTTTTCTAACTGAATGAATTATGTATATATAAGGAATAAAAAGACATCAATTTTTGAGACCCCAAATGTTGATATCATAGATTATGATGCCTGAATAATGGAATTAATAATATGTTATCAACAGTAGATTCTTACTGCCTGTACGTCTTCTGCAAACACTTTTCTCTTCTGCAAAAGAGAAATATTTCTTTTTAAGATCCTTAAAAATACAACAATATGAAGTTGCTAGAATTCAAGAAACATCTTGGCATGAAAATTCATATGCTCCAAAGAAAAAAAGCTAACAGCAATTAAGGGTTACTCCTATCTTATCATGGGAAAATATACAGTAAGGTCAAAAATCACATACCTTGTTTTTAACAAAAATGTTGTTTTAAACTGGAGTGAATATGGACTGAAGGTAGACTATTTTGTTATTAGAAAGACAAAAAAAAAATCATATTGCAGCAAAATGCTTGGTGACCATATCTGCCCTATTCCCACAATTTCTAAACATCCTAGCCCTATACTCTGTATCTAGCATGCAAGTTCCCATTATGAACACATGGATACCAGTGATGTCCAAAACACGTCTCTTAACAACCATTTGATTCTATGCCTCTCCTGATTTTTTTTTTTTTTAATGTGGGTGGCTGTTTGGAAATATTCCCACCCACCCACACCCTCAATAGATAAAGATAATTCTGTGGGAATAAGTAGAAGGGAAGTTTTTACATTCTGGTAAATAGGTGATTTTGAATAGCTTTGCAACAACTCTGTGAAATCATTTGTGCTTTCAAAATTTCAAACATGCCTACCAGCCTAAAAAGTTTAGAGCCTCTCTTTCCAAAACTTGTTTCTACACAATAAATTCTTAATGCTATAAATGAATTTATAAGTTTCTTTCTAGAATACATCCTGTGTCAAGAATTATGACTGATTCATAATAGATCCACACAGGTTTTTACGGACTTCCAACCATTTACCAATACCAAATAAAATTATTTTTAGCTTCATGTTTCTCCCTGAAAAATGCTGAGTTGAAAAAAAAGGAAGTTGTCTCAATTCCCTTAATCATTTAAAATCTCTATTGCCATTAATTACTGTTCATCTACTTTCATTCAACTAGAAATGACAAGGCTATATTTAAAAGAAAAAAAAATCAAAATACTAGTAGTATAAAAATTGAACTTCTGGAAAAGGTTATTGGGTATAAAATTAATTGTTAACTAAGAAAGATCTGCGGTTCATTGTCCTATAGAATGCACGACTATCTACTAAATCCAGTTATGATGGCCTTAGTATGTGTGTGTGTGCGTGTGCATATGGTCATGTTAATATGTCAATGAAAAATATTTTATAAGATAAGCAGTAGCATTACTCATTCTCACCTGTTTAAAATTTTAACTAGTTTCTATATAAGACAAATTCTACAGCAAGCAAAGCAGAATATTTGTAGTAGGGTATCATTTGCTCCTTCTGTTCAAAAGGAGGATGGTTAGAACAGCCTGCACTTAAGATCTTTCTGGGGAAAATGATTTCACAATTGAAAAATGGACCCCCAATTTGGGATTTGCACAAGTTAGAAAAATTACAAGTGGTCTAGAATAAATTCTTAACTTTATCCCCATGTATACTAACAACAATACTGAGATTAGAAATGACCTTCCATCAATAAATATAAGGGCAAAGAGAGCAATAATCATATTGGAAGGGGCGTTGGCTTACCTGAATGCCTTTTCTCAGCACGGAGACGTAGAATCCACCAATGGGGGTGCACCTGCAGTCCATGTGGGTGCAGGGCCAATGGTCCCGGGGGGGGATACTAGTCCTCATGCCCAATACTTATTTGGCAAACAATGTCCACAATTTAATAGTAATAAACAGATAAATTTTGTTGTCTAAAACCTCTCTCTTAATTCTTGCTAGATCTGAGTGACATAAATTATCATATACTATTACAGCTATATACTATAGACACACACTATTCAACTGCTGAGTGACATAAATTATCATACCTTTATTTTTAAAAAGATTTTAATCCAGACAGAGGACATGTATGAAAACTTAGGTTGGTTAACTTATATAAATTTTTTAAGATGAACGAGGAACCTCATTATTATTTATAGTCTTTTACATTCCATTCTCTGACATAAGCTTTTACAGAACTTCACTTTCAAACAATGATAACATCCCACTTGGATGGAAGATATAAAAGATGAACAACTACACATTATTTATGCATTTGTAATAACTCACATGTGGAAGATGTGGATTACTTATTACACTGAAAACTTTATCAGGAATCTAAAGCTAAATTTATTACGCCCTTGTTAACCCAACTGAATCAGTCTAACTTAGAAGAAAAAAACCTACTATTTTCTATTGTCAGATGTAGATGAACATGTAACAAAGCAAATAAGAAAAAATGTGTTGTAAATATTAGAGATATATTGGACTAATATGGATTGCTATAATTTTATATGAATTTTGCTAAAACCTATGGCTGCAAATAAATGTTTCAATGAATACTTGGATTAATGATTGCCAATTTCAGCTCACTATAATCCAGATCTCCAGAAGGTATTAATCTAAGAACCCACAATCACAGAACTTGCAATAAATAATAAAGTGAGCTTCTTAGACACTTGGAGTTAAAGCTGTTTAGAGCAGTGTTTCTCAACCTTGACAATTTTAAGGCATGTGGACTTCAACTCCCAGAATTCCACAGCCAGCAATGGTTGTGGAATTCTGGGAGTTGAAGTCCACATGCCTTAAAATTGTCAAGGTTGAGAAACACTGGTTTAGAGTATGGTAACTGAAGTACCATAAAAGCACTTGCAATAAAAATCAGTTTCGTAGTAAAAAAAATTACAAAAATCACAGAAATCAAAATCATGTGAAATGTACATTTGTGCATTATCAATCTTGGTTGATTTAGAAAGATAAAAAGAGCAGTACTTAGATGAAACATCACTTGATTTTTATTTACACACACACACACACACACCTCTCCCCCTGCCCCAGGCTAAGGTATTGAGTTCAGCTTCAGTGTGACTTTTCTATTTATGTTATAGACACTAGCTGCAAGACAACAGAAGTATAGTGCATGCTCAGAAAATTACCTTCCTCTCAACTGTACGGTAAAAAGTTATAATTTTTCATTGAGTGCTATGAAAATATAGAGCCCTATCTGAAATTCAGAATTATCATTCAGCAAAAATTAATTCCTGTGGGAATTAAGTACACACCCAAATCTTTTTGCTAACATCAACAAAATCCAATGTGCTTCTGACTGATTGGATTTTGATTGGTTGCTATCCCAGGCGTTTTATTCAATACCAGGAACAAAACAGCAAGCAGGATGTCCTACAAAGATAGAAGGGGGGGGGGGGAGGGAAAGAAAGCTATCTCAAAAAGAGTCTTGGCTTGGCATGAAGTTAGCTCTGCAGCTGTTGGCTCAAGGTTCATAGCTAAAAAAGCGCAACAAAGGCCTCGACTAGGTTTTCATATTTTTATTCACCAAGGTGACAGTGTTATATCCTCTCTTCCACTTTCTGGCAAGCATGCTAAGTTCCAACCTTGAAAATTTGGACAAGGAATGTTTTCAGATTTGTACTTCAGTATCAAGGTGTTCAGACCATCTGCAGCGTAAAACCAGCAACCAAGCAATTATTGATAAGTATAAAATATAAGATAGATTCTTCATTTTTTTCTTAGTTTGTACTTTCAATTTTTTAAAAAAATCTTTTTAAATATTAAATATTGTTTTGTTAAAAATTAGTAAAGTTTAGATTTAAAAAAAAAACACCAAGCAGAAATCTCTTGCTCTATTAACTCTTGTTTTGAGAGCTGACAGTTGTAGAGATCTTCATTCTGCTAATTTTTCACATGCTGCATAAGCTATATTCTATCAAAACAAATCCTTTTTGTCCCTATGGCCTGCTTTGAGGAGCACTGATATACACATTATACATATCCATTCATGCCCTTAAATCAGGGATCTTCAAACTTGGCCCTTTTATGACTTTTGGACTTTAATTCCCAGAATTCCTCAGTCAGTGTGCCTGGCTGAGGAATTCTGGGAGTTGAAGTCCACAAGTCATAAAAGGGCCAAGTTTGAAGACTCCTGCCTTAAATTAATGCATAGAAGAGGTATACAATATACATAGGAATCAAACAATTACATATCAGTTTAAAACTGGTAACAATGGCGAGACTTTCCCCTAAGACCAGGAAGACATTATATACTACACGGCTGAAAATCCAGCAAGGATATTCAATGTCTACCTGAATATCATTCTAAGAAGGTGTCATTGAGATATCTCAATGGCTTTTAAATTGACTAATTTTCCTCTCTATCATAGATTTCCCATGAAAATGTTAAAAGTTCTGCATAATCTGGATCTAATCTAGCCAAAATATTGCTTTCTCCCTTAACATTTAAAGGGCATGAATGTCTTTGTGAGAAGTCCTTGTGTGATCTTTCTACTATCAGAGACACATTTAGTGGGAATCTGGGCAAGAGTTTTCTTAGTTGTTTCCAGATTATGACATCCTTCCCCAAAGCAGTTTAAAGTATATTTATTTGCTATTTTTCTGCCAGCAGCAATACAATTCTTATCCAGAGAAGTATTTTTGCATTTCAGATAGTCTAGCAATATTTAATGAGCCATTTATTGGGAAAATCAACAGATATATTCAACTCCATTTTTAAACAAAAATGTATGACACATTTAATGATGAAGGAACAGAGCGAAGAAGTATTGCAGATACATTTTGTCTGGATTCCAAATGGAAATGGTTAATCAATTTAACAATATATTTCTTACAGCACTGAATAAGAGCTGAAGATTGCAGAAGGCAACGAATTTTACTTTTAAATGTATATTTTGTTCTACCAAATGTACACAAGGATTATATATGATAATTAAATTTTCAAGCCAGAGTGACTTTGTGTTCCACTCAAATGAGAAAATGTAAATGGTCTTTAAATCTCCAATATTAATCATACATTATTTTATTGAAACCCAGTTAAAATCAATTTAAAGGAGACATTAGTTTCTATTATTGCTATATTTCTGCATATTTCCAATGACATTTTAGTCCACATTTATCGCTGAATAAATCATCTTTTTCCAATAATTAAGAATTTTTTTTAAAACCAGACTGGCTGATAAAAGTTGGGAACCTATTATTATAATTTCAAACCCAATCAGGAGAAAACAAAGCAAGCAATAGAGATCAGCCAGGGCAACAAAATAGTTTTAGGAATGTTCTGGCATTGCTAAAGTTTGATTTCTTTTTATTGTCACAAAAATAGTGCAATTTAAAGATATAGGCCAACATCCCATTGCTGGCAATGGCAAAACTGTCCCGATGCATTGCGCAACGTCACGTGAGTTTGACATGTCGGATGCAGACAAATCTTATTGCATTCTTTGACCAGGTGACAAAAATAGTGGACCAGAGGAATGCTGTGGATATAATTTACTTGGACTTCAGTAAGGCATTTGATAAAATAGACCACAACCTACTACTTGATAAGATAGAAAAATGTGGATTAGACAGCATCACCACCAGATGGATTCGTAGATGGCTGACCGGCTGTACTCAGCGTGTGGTCCTCAATAGAACTGCATCTACATGGAGAGAAGTGTGTGGTGGGGTGCCCAGGGCTTTGTTCTGGGCCCAATGCTCTTCAACATCTTCATCAATGATTTGGATGAGGGGATAGATGGGGAACTCATCAAATTTGCAGATGACACCAATCTGACAGGAATAGCTAACACTACAGAAGATAGGCTTAAGATACAGAAGGATCTTGACAGACTTGAAGATTGGGTGCTATCTAACAAAATGAAATTCAATGATGAAAAAAGGAGGTTCTACATTTAGGCAAGAAAAACCAAATGCACAGGCATAGTACAGGTGGTACCTTGCTCAACAGTAGGAGCTGTGAGAGGGATCTTGCAGTTCTAGTGGACAATCACTTAAATGGGAGCCAGCAGTGTGCTGCAGCTGCCAAAAAAGCCAACACAGTGCTAGGTTGCATTAACAGAGGGATAGAATCAAGATCATGTGAAGTGTTAATACCACTTTACAATGCCTTGGTAAGGCCACACTTGGAATACTGCATCCAGTTTTGGTCACCACGATGTAAAAAAGTTGTTGAGACTCTAAAAAGAGTACAGAGAAGACCAACAAAGATTATTAGGGGACTGAAGGCTAAAACATATAAGGAACGGTTGCTAGAATTGGGTATGTCTAGTTTAATGAAGGATGAGGAGTGACATGATAGCAGTGTTCCAATATCTCAGGGGTTGCCACAAGGAAGAGGGAGTCAAGCTATTGTCCAAAGAACCTGAAGGCAGGACAAGAAGCAACGGATAGCTGTGAAACTAACCAAAGAGAGAAGCAACCTAGAACTAAGGAGAAATTTCCTGACAGTTAAAACAATTAATCAGTGGAACAACCTGCCTCCAGAAGCTGTGAATGTTCCAACACTGGAAGTTTTTAAGAAGAGACTGGACAGCCATTTGTCCAAAATGGTATAGCATTTCCTGCCTGAGTAGGGGTTGGACTAGATGACCTCCAAGGTCCCTTCCAACTACTACTGCTATTATTATTACTATTACTATCATTATTATTATTTGTTAAGAAATTCCAAAGGCTATTTTTAATACCCAAATAAGTTTAAGCATGGACATAATCATATTCTATTTCTTCTATCAATATATATTTGATCATGTGTATTTAATTTTCCCTCCTTACTTTCTGGCCAAAAACTACTGTACTATTTCCGCTGTGAATGTGGCTGTTATCACCCACCTGACAGGTGCTAAATACAGCAGTCAACATGGAATTAATAATTTGTGCATGTGTTGAACAGATGCATAAAAACAAATTTCAAGAAAGGCAAAGTTTGGCTTACGGATTCAAAATAAAAATCAAGCCCAGGTTTTTAAAAAGAAAACACAACAGACATGTTGTCTACAGAAATATGATGCCAAGATAGGAAATGATTTTTCCCCACTACCATTTTAGAGACTCATTAGCCTATGGGCAAAAGGACGGCTACCTCCACTTAGGATGCTATGGGAGTGAAGCCTGCTCAAGTTTTGGACTTGCCTGCTCTCTTCTTTCTTCTAATACTACCCATACAGAGAGACTCCTACTTATTGCTATTAACTATATTTTGGTTAATTTTAGACTTAAGAACCAAGTGAATTCATATAGCGCTCAGCTATTAATGTAGGTTGAAATGCAACCATTATCTAAGATTTGAAATTTGATGTAGCTAAAGACTATATAAACTACAAAGAAAAAAATGTTTTTTATCTACCCAAACATTTGAAAGGATTCAACAATTCAAGCGAGAAAATTCTTTCCTACTTAGCCTGCAACCGTTCCCAAGGAAGACAAAACTGTTCTGAAAATTGTATTATTCTGTGTCTTTTTAAAAACGTGCTGTCAGAAAATACTATAAATATTACCTTGCTCCTTACATTTTATTCCTTCACATCTGTATATAGTAATTTATACAATTTGTTTTGAAATGTGAAGCATAAGCAGTTTGAATTTAGTCCATTTTTAAGTGTAGAGTTTCAGCATTCTTTTGACCAAATTTTTTAGCAATAGTTCTCCACCATACGTTCTCTAAGGGTTCTGAAAGAATGAAGGTGTTGTTTCATTAAATGCTAAAACTCTATTTTGTAAATCTAACACAATCAAATTTTCAACTGGTCCCTATTTAAAATGCTGTTAAAAAACTAAAAAAGCTGCTGTGTCTGCAAATAAGATTGGAATTTATGCTGTCAGTCTTAATAAACTACAGTAATTTCATTTTTTATTAAGATTCCATCTGAAGTGTTATACAATACAGTATAATCTACTGTTTCTTTTTTTCATTTTTTTTCATTTTTCCAATTTATAAAATAAAAAACATTTTTCTTTTTTTTTAACAGTACTGTGTCATGTATCTCTTACAGTTATTTACATTTATTGCTATACATTTTTATTTCTCTGTTCTAATCAATTATATCACTTATCCCAAGGAAGAAACAGAATTTTATGAGGTATGGGATAATCTACTGTTTCTTATTCAATGTTGTTGGCTTTAATTATGAAAGTACCATATATTAAAAGTTTTTTAGTTTTTTTCTCAAGTTTTTTCAGTGTATACAACTATGTAGTCATTGTTTTAACATTTTGCTAAGCAGTTACATACTGACATTTTAAAAAGAACAAATAATGGTAAGCATTCAAATAGGCCAGTGTTTTTTATTTGTCCAGTATCTATTAAAATAATCCTGGAGAAGACCTATCCATGTGGTTCCTACAAGATGATACTGATGGCACCTAATTAATCCATTTAAATACTATTGCCTAGATTATTTATGCCATCCAGCATCACTTGTTGTGAGATGGAGATTTATCTATATAAATGAGACAAATAAATTTAGCTATTTTCCCCCTTCTTTTTTCTAGTTTTCCATCTTCTAATACCCACATTCATGCTTGTGCTTTGTTCAATGATGCTGCTGTGCATCAGCAGTCCTCTGCAGCTAGATAGTCATTATCCAGTATCCTTTGATACTGCTTTCCAATCTATAAAAGCCCCCCTTCTGATTGCTATGTATATATAATGTACTGTGCACCATCTTCCCAAAGACTGTAAAAATAAAAATAAGCCACTATCCTGCGATTGATATCCCTCTTCTAGCTTTCAGTATAATTCAATATCCCCCGAGGGACTGCCTTTTTCCACCCGTCCGACTCAATCTAGCAGATTGGGCATGTTACAGCTCCCAGCAGCGAAGGAGTGTTGACTGGTAGAGACTAGAAGATGGCCTTTTTCCGCAGTAGCCCTTGCCTTATGGTATATTCTCCCCTTGGATATTAGAACGGCCCCAACCCTGTTTTAGAGCTTCATAAAGCTCTAAAAACTCTGGCTGTGTTCCCGAATCTGGGGTGCTGAATTTGCTAAGGGCCCTGTTTCCTAGCTGGTCAAGTATCTCAACTGCTGTGCATATTTATTTTGGACAAACATTTTTCTTTAGTTTTTTATCATTTAAAATGTTTTATTGTATTTTTTCTAGCACATTTTTTTTAATTATAAGCTGCCCCGAGTCATTGATTGAGATGGGCAGCTATAATTGAATAAATAAATAGCTCTTATATAAATGGACAATGAAACTCAGGCATCACTAATGCATACTACCTTAAGCTATGGCATAAAACAATAGATTTTTCTGGCATTGCTAAAGTTTTATTTGCTTTTGTTTTCCCCAAAAAATAGGACAATTCAAACCTGGTAATGAAGTATCTGCAGGAAGAAAAGCAAGCTCAGAGGAGTGCATAATCTGATTTTTTTTTGACAAACTAATCAGCATTTGACAAAACTTCTCATGAAATTGTGATAATGATGACATAATGAGGGGTAGACGATACTGCAATTAGAGCTAATTGAACCATTTTATCTAAGTGTACATCTACAACTTTGTACCAAGCAGAAAGTGGTAATGACTTCTGTATTGCAAGACTCCACCCTAGGTTCTGCACTATTTGGACTATTTATGAATGGCCTGGATATGGAACTGGAAATCTTTGAATGATTTGGATAAGGGGTTAGGTTACTAGATAAAATGGATTCAACAGCAATGTATTGAAACTGCAGTCATACTACTTATCTCCAGTGTATTGAAATTTGATTCCTTTCTGAAAAATCTTACTAAGAGAACTGCATAGACTACTTATCCAGGCAGCCTATGAAAATCAGACACAAACAAAAGAAGAAGAAAAAAGAGAAATATTGTATATTCCGCTGTATAAGGCGACCCGGCATATAAGATGATCCCCGTCTTTGGCGCCGAGTCGCATGCCTAGAAAGTCGTCTTATACACTGGAAACTACCGTTATTTCCGGTGTATAAGACGACCCCCGATTTTAACGCTTGCGAAAATCGTCTTATACACCGGAAAGTACGGTATTTTACAACACTTTTTCATATGTTTGCTAATCTTCTAATCAAACATTTGGAATTTGGACTTCCGGTTTGCCATCGCGGCTGCCACAGATGCTGTAAGGCGAGCTCCGTCTTCCGTGTTTGGTTTCGCTCCACTGGGGGACCCTGGAAAGGGTTGAAAGTCGCCCTGTAGGGGCGACAAACAAGGAGGGAACGCCCACTTGATCGCGGGAGGGTGGCAGCCCTTTCACTCAATCCGGGCAGCCCACCAAACTGGCAGAGGAAAGACCGGCCATAGTAATATGGCCCATAACTAGGCTGCAGACAGCCAAAGTCAAACTTACCACCAAGCACTTCAAAAGCAACGTGGATGAAACTGGATGAGATCCGATCTTCTCTCTACCCTAAGTACTTTCTTTTCCTGTAAAAGCTGCCTGAAGTATCTTTCCCCCTGCAAGGAGAGAGGGAAGGGAATCTCTATCCCATCCTCTAAGAAGAGTGGCGACTGACTACCCAGGGAAATTAAAGCACTAAAAGAACAACTTTAATCTAATTGAATTTATATGTTCCTGAAATTTGGGGACCAAATATTTTCCTATTTTTATTGGAGACTTTTGCTTTTATCTACAAAAAAGAAATAAAATTGGAAAAAGAATTATACAAATTTTGGACTTAAAAAAATTTAAATGGCATCGTTGACATCTTGTGGCGAAGTTTGGTATTATAACTTGTTATTCCCTAAAAGAGACTTGGCTCGAAGCCTAGACCTTAGATAAGACTCTTCTGACCTTGACACCACCTATGAGAAACTCAGCTGTAAGAGAATAGCTGGGTAGCATAACTGGCCTATTTGAACTATGAATGTAAACCTTTACTGACTTTCAGAGTTATATATGGGGAATTGCCTTCCTATCTCTTTATTTGAGGAATATTGATTACTATATGAGATGATGAAATACCTTGGACTATAAAATCTTTCTTGACAAACTATTTCTACTATAAAGACTATTTATAAACACATGAAAGAGATGAAGACCAGGAAAAGATCCTTTCCATGTTGAAAACAATACATGAAACCATTTTTTCAGCTTGTGATAAAATAAGACCTAACATAAAAGATCAAGATGCCAGCTTAGATACACAAACCCAAACTTTGACTACAACCAAAGAACTAACAATGCAGAAGATAACAGAAGAAGTGGAACAATCAAATATTAAGAAAGAGGACTCAACTGACCAACAAATATAGTTAATGGAAAATCTAGAAAAGGAAGTGACAACACTGAAAATGGAAAAAAAACTTTCTATATAAATCAGAAGAAACTTGAGAAAGAAGAACAGATTGAATGGAAGATAAACATATCAGGACAATCATGGGGAATTAGACAACTTAATGAATACAAATGGGCTAGTCCTTCCCAAAAAATGGTTATTAAATGGTCTCCTTTATTTATTTTATTTATGAGACTTATATACCGCTTTAAGTGCAAGCACTCTCTAAGCGGTGTATAACATATATAATAATAGAGGGAGATCTATTCGACAATCTAAAAGCACTGATATGGAAGCCTAGGTGGCAAAGGAAGAAAGCCAGAATAAGGCTGCAGAAAATTAGTGTTTTGATTTATTAGAGGGGATTTCATATTATTAATTGGAGGGTTAAAGGGAGAAGTTGAGATAAGGGGAATTCTGGACATTAGATTTAAAATATATGGAAATTAGTTCAAAATAAGGATTTTATCTGTTTAATATTTAAAAATTAGACCTAAGAAAAAAAGTACTATGAATATATTTGATTTATTGATTAATCCAGGTAATATAATGGTTTTGATTTATTAAAGGGGATAATAATGATGATGATGATGATAAAGTTGGAAGGGACCTTGGAGGTCATCTAGTCCAATCCCCTGCCCAGGCAGGAAACGCTATACCATTTTGGACAAATGGCTGTACAGTTTCTTCTTAAAAACTTCCAGTGTTGGCGCATTCATTGCTTCTGAAGGCAGGTTGTTCCACTGGTTAATTGTTCTAACTGTCAGGAAGTTTCTCCTTAGTTCTAAGTTGCTTCTCTCTTTGGTTAGTTTTCACCCGTTGCTCCTTGTCCTGCCTTCAGGTTCTTTGGAAAATAGCTTGACTCCCTCTTCTTTGTGGCAGCCCCTGAGATATTAGAACACTGCTATCATGTCCCACCTCGTCTTTCTCTTCATTAAACTAGACATACCCAATTCCAGGAACCATTCCTTATATGTTTTAGCCTCCAGTCCCCTAATCATCTTCGTTGCTCTTCTCTGTACTCTTTCTAGAGTCTCAACATCTTTTTTACATCGTGGTGACCAAAACTGGATGCAGTATTCAAAGTGTGGCCTTACCAAGGCATTGTAAAGTGGTATTAATACTTTATGTGATCTTGATTCTATCCCTCTGTTAATGCAGCCTAGGGCTGTCTTGGCTTTTTTGGCAGCTGCAGCACACTGCTGGCTCATATTTAAATGATTGTCCATTAGGACTCCGAGATCCCTCTCACAGTTACTATTGAGCAATGTACCCCCTATACCAGGGGTAGGCAACCTTGGCTCTTTTATGACTTGTGGACTTCAACTCCCAGAATTCCTGAGCCAGCATGGCTGGCTCAGGAATTCTGGGAGTTGAAGTCCACGAGTCATAAAAGAGCCAAGGTTGCCTACCCCTGCCCTATACTATACCTGTACCTGTACATTTGGTTTTTCTTGCCTAAATGTAGAACCTTACTTTTTTCACCACTGCATTTTATTTTGTTAGATAGCGCCCAGTGTTCAAGTCTATCCATCCAAATCTGTCCAGATTGTATTATTGTATAGATGATTTAATATGGTGGGAAATAGGTAACTTTTAGGAAATAGAACAAGATTATATTCAAATATATAAAATGTGTATTTTGGATATTAGATTCAGTTATGAATTAAGATAAGGGAAATCTTGGTTACCTAAAGCCTGAAAATTATAAATATTAAAGGTTAAATTAGAATATTGATGGAAAACTAAAAAATGGAAAAAAATTAATAACAGGATATGGATTGTTTATGAAGATTGAATGTAAAAAACAATTAAGATACGTATAAGCTAAAATTTATTGATAAATGTAATAATGATGTTTTTACTGAGTTGATATAATAAGAACTGTATTAGCTTAAATAAGAGACAGTAAATGTTAAGGGAAAAGAGAGGAAATATTTGATGTTGTAACTTGAGATTTATACTAAAGGTTTTGTTATCAAACTACTGATTAACCCAGTCACCACGTTGCTTTTTAAATATGTAAATGTAAAATTGGAAAATTAATAAAATATTATTTAAAAAAAAACCATTTGAATTTGGAAAGAAAATAAAGATCCAGCAGAATATCTACACAGATTCAAAGTCATTTTCCCATTTTCCCTTCATATTTAATCTCACATATTTTGCAACCTCTACCCAGTTGCCCATATGACCTTGATTCTTTTAAGTTTTTTATAAATATACATGAAACTTGCAGCTAAAGAGAGATTAACAAAGACATATTCTCAATCATTTTGTAATGATCTAAAAATTATTTGATCACATTGTATAACATTGGGAGGCCACTGGGAGAATTTATCTTTTATGGAGGTTATGGTGTCACATGGCAGTGATATATTTGCTACAAAGAAAATTATTGAAACAATGGGAGGTTCCATAGAGGATTGATGTTAACACCTGGAGTGGGTTACCCCTTAAGTATTGTTAATTCTTATAGTACCCTAAGGGTTTGTCAAACTGAAATCATCAGCTATGATAGAAATAAACTGCTGCCATGTCACACTGCTATCTCTATGGAAAATTGACTTGTTGATCTTAAGAACATAAGCAGTGACCTGATGGATTGAATGTGGACCATCTAACTCACAATAATTCTATTCCCACAATGGCCAACCAACTGTATCAGGAAGCCCACCACTTACCCCCAGATGGCCTTCAGAGGCAGTCACGCTGCCATCAAAGCTAATAGCCACTGATCCCTATGATTGTCAATAATGTTCATCTCTATAGTGCAGCTGATCCCAACGGCCTTTGCTTGAAGGATAGTTGGTTACAATTATGAGAGAAAACATATTTATTAAAAAGAAATCTGTTTTACTGGTGTCTTTTCCAAATCTCTCATCTTTCTAAATTTTCCAATGTTATTTCTGTATTAATCTGTCTTTACTGTACTCAAACAGCTTATTAAAAGGACAACGTGAACTCCGAGGTTATTTTTGTTTCAAAATGAAGAGAGTATATTTTCTTCTTACAATGCCCCTACTAATTTTAGTCTAATACATTTCATTAATTTTCCCTTTTTTCATTTTCTAGAATAGCAGACTACTTACATCAATTTAAACTTCCTCCTCCCCTTCCTCCCTTATTTATGCTCAGAATACATTTAGGATTAATAATACTAAAGTGTAAGACATTCTAACTCTAGGATCAAGCTTCTGTAGGATTTCTCATATTAGTCATGGTGTGTTTGAGATCAGAAAGCAGATAGGTAGATATGCAAGCACAGAGAATCCACACTAACATCTTTCTAAAACATTTTCTCATTTGTTTTTTTAAATTCATCATACAAAAATGACTGAGCAGATAACTCTGGGGTAAAGTTACAGAACAGTCCTACAATGAAAGTGCATCTTTATTTACTCATCTTATAGAATTTCTCAAAAGGAAGACGTTGGTTGCAAAAATTATCTTCCATAATTTTCCAATGAGGTTGGAACAATTTGTTTTGAGCTCTTTGTGTATTTACAACTTTCAAAGTTTTAGATCAATTCATAACCACTATTTATTGTTGGAAATTTGAGGATTATTTTTCCAGGATATAGGGGGAAAGTATCACTAGTATATAAATAGTATCCACAATATTTTTATTCATTATTCATATTTGTGTTCCATTTTTAGAAAAAAGTTTATTTCATATTTATTAGCTTGTGTCTGATCGCTATCTCAGTTATCAGAGAGTATGTTGATAATTATATGTTTGAGCAGTGTTCACTTTCTTACAAAATAAATCTGATATAAATTTTTAAAAAGTACCTTAAAATGATTTTTATCCTCCTGGCTTGGAGGTTGTAGTCCTAATTATTTTGCATTGCTCAATGATAACAGACAGCTCTACAATTTATCATTTTTAAAAAATAATCTGTGAAAGGGATTTGATACTTCATTAAAATTGAACCTAGTTAGTTAGTTTGTTGCAAGGTATTGCAGTGTTGATGTAATACTGACCTGCAATTTCAAAGTCTTTTGCATCTAAAAAACTATTTATCAAAAATTAATTTTGTGATGCAATACAAATAACAGAACTAACAAGAATGAATTCTGATTGCAGGTTATAAATGTAAAGAAAATTAGTTTAAATAATAATAATAAACAACAACTTGTGATTAAACAGAAACATAAACTATCAAAAAGATTTTCCCTCTCTGTTATTTGCAGAAAAAAATATCCCATTAAAATAATATAAAGCAAGGCAAAGAATGAAAAAAGAGAAAGCCTTAAAACTGCAGCATACAGAATATGCTTCTAAAATATGCTTCAAGTGTTTTATCCATATAGTATTATTCTATGCTTTAAAAAACAGTTCCAGCTTTCTCCTAAGCTTTGTTAAAAGGAAAATTAATTTTATAAGCTTTGTTAGAGTTAAAATTAATTTCAAAGTGATTTTAACAGCCCCCATAAACTAAAAGATCATCTCTGCATAATTTTCCATGCTTTGACAAATATGTCTCCTGAAAGCAATTATTGTTCCTGAACTATGTTCATTGCCATTGATCTATTTGCAAAATACAGCTTTTGTATTATAATTCAATGCAATGTTTATACAAATCTGAAAAAACAGATTTTTTTTTGCAGGCCAAAAATCTTATCTGGTATCCTTTATTTCAGTTCTCTGAAACAATTTAATATTAATGTCTATAAAGATTACTTCAGAAAAAATGACAGTAAAGCTAATAGAACTGTAGAGCACCCACAGACTGCTAAGTAAATATATTAATATCACACATCTTTTTATTAGGACAATATGAATTTTTATAAGCTCCATATGAAACAAAACTATGTACTTGACCCCCTTAGGTGCAGAACATTCAAACCATTTAATCATGAAACTGACTTAGCGATTTAGTGCTCACAGAAGCAAATGTTTGGTGCTTCGACATGATTTACCAAGTGGGCAGAGAGTCACAAGGAACACTTAGTTCTGGAGGTTTGGGGGAGAGAATCAGCCTTAGTATATTGCTGAGGCTTTCCAACAAGTGCAGAAAATAAATCCTGTAAAAAACGAATAGGAAGATTTAACCGGAAAAATGTTGCATAGAAGCTTCAAGCTAGATTTTCTACGTTCATTACAATTTATTGTGATTTTTTAAAAGTAGTTGTTATAAATGCCCTTTTGTCTTCTGCAAATCAGACTATAGTGTGGTATGTTCCCTGCTGACAGAAAACAAGGACAACTGCAAAGATTCCTAGCTTTGATTCTTGGGAGATTTCCTCAGAAACAGCAGGAGTGCCTGTAGAATCACATACGGCCAACAGTGCAGTGGCCTTTTCTAACCTTTTTAGTTCCCTCCTTGCTCATCCTCATCTTTTTCTCTCCTTTGCAAGCAACAGTGTCACAGCAAAACAATGCTGTGAAACAAGGCATCCAACGCATTAAGCAGCAATGCAGTATCTATGAAGCTGGCAAAAGGTAGCAGTATAATGACTCTAACCTTGCAATTATATTAGGAGGCAGCCCCAGCATGAAAAATCAACCAAGGTTCGCAATGTCATCGACAACTTTTATCCAGCAATTCTTCTTATCACTACACAGAGATCACCTGGCCCAAACCTTCAGGGGTTTCTTGGCTTCCTTTGCTTAATCACTTGTCTCACATTTTCTCTCCCTTTGCCATCTCTGCCATCCAACTCTTGTTTTAATTCTTGTTTCCTTGAAAACAATCTGCTTCCCAATTCTTGAGACTCCATATTCTATATGCAGAAAATTAATTCATCCTGTTCATTAGGCCCCTGTTCCCATGATATTTCCCCCTTGCCCCTCTTTTGTCATTGGTATGTTGTCTCCTTTTATCCTAGTATCTGAATGTTTTGACTTTTGAAATTTTTTTCTGGTAACTTCTTATGAACAGTCAAACAGGCTGAAAGTATTCCAGATGACCATTTTTTTTATCAAAAGAGTATAGATAATGACAAGGGAGAGTTTTTAGGCAAAGGAAGGACAAGTAAACTCTGACTAAGCAAGCTTTTTGACTTGAATCAATGTCCATGTGAATGTCCATTATGGCTGTTTGTAATTGTAATTTGTTATTTAATGTGTCTGAATGCAGCCAGCTTATGCAACAAATCATAATTAAACAAACTATGGTTCAGCATACATGACCCCAATCTAAGTTAAAACAAAAAGGTTATAACTTGTGTGTGTGTGTGTGTGTGTGTGTGTGTGTGTATTACTAGTCTCTATAGAGTATAGACAAACTAAAGCACAGTTAAAACAGCATCACATATTGATAAAAAAAGGAAATACTAGAAACAGGTACATTAAAGTAAGAGAGAGAGAAAAGGGGTTATTTTAAAAAGAGAGAAACTTCTTAGAATGTAGACACAGGAACCAACATCATAAATTATCCACAACGTGCAGAGCAGTTACAAGATTAATGCAAACAATAGCTCCTTTTCCTAAAAAGCTTGTAGTCTAATATTACAATACTGCAGTACCCATAGAAATATTTTAGCAATAGTGATAGAAATACTTGGAGTTGGCTGTAAGACTGCAGTCAAAATCTGTACCTTTCTACATGATTCATTGTAATTAAAGGCATCATCTTTATATCTAAAATTAGATTAATATATTAAAAGAGATTCATATAATAAAACAAAGTGTACAGCTAAATGCCAAAAGTTAAATACCTACAAATGTATTAAATAAACTGTGTATATATTAATGTATTAAGTAAGCTGTGTGCACTAATATAGAAAGATAAGACTATAGTGCAACAAATATGAGATAATTCTGATTCAACAGCCGGCCATCAGAACTTTAAGTCCTATGCTCCATTGAAAATAAACCCTTCAGGAACTTTTATTATATGAGTGATTTACACCACAAATTAAAGGTAAAAGAATCATGTTTTTGTTCTTGCTCTGCAAAATGTAGGCAAAAGCAGCAGATAGATTCATTCAATTCCAGCCAAAACTTCTAAGTGGATCAAAGAAATTAAAATAGCTTTTGTGTTTTTCTCTAAACATCCTTTAAGTGACCTAGCTGGATACTTTATTAGTACCATTTTTTTTTACCTTCACAAAGGATTCAAGATTATGATGCCTTGAGCAGGTAAGATTTTCAGGTTGAAACAAGATATAGAAATAACCAGAGCATTCTGGGGATATTTCATTTCTTCTTGGAAACTGACTCATCTGTACTTTCACAACCCACCTCACAGTATAAATTAAAATCCCCAGGAGCCTTCAAATTGAGTCTGAAACAGTAACACTGCAAGAAACTACAAGTATTGAAACAATAGATACTATGAAATTACTAATAACATTTAGGAACAGGATTTAATCTGGAACATTAAAAATCTTTAGACTTTGGGAAAAAACATTCCATAAATTGAAAATATCTGACACTGTGCTGGATAGTGTTTGTGCCACAAAAAGATTGAACTATAAATTAGCCAACCATGCTAATATGTTGTGCATCTACAACTCCTGAGTGTTATCTTATTGTTCAGTATGTACAACCCCAGAAATATGGACCTAGTTGGAACTGAATGGTATAAAAATATAGATTATTAAAATAAACAGAACTGAGTAAACATGTAAACACAGCATCAGGCCCTCTATCCATTTGCCCCTTAATGCAGCACAATCATGCCATAACAACATTCTTCCTTGTTCGTTTGATGTTGGTTTCATCTGATTCCCATCTCATAACCGAGCCGAGGTGGTGCAGCAGTTAGAGTGCAGTACTGCAGGCCACTTTAGCTGACTGTGTTCAGCAGGTCAGTGGTTCAAATCTCACCGGCTCAAGGTTGACTCAGCCTTCCATCCTTCCGGGGTAGGTAAAATGAGGACCCAGATTGTTGGGGGCAATGTAATATATATACATTGTATATATATTACAATGTATATATACATTGTAATATATATACATATATATATGTAGGTCTTTGGTTGTTCGGGTTTTCTCCCGCGTAAAATTGGAAGTGTCTTGGCGACGTTTCGACGAAGTCCCATTCGTCATCTTCAGGCTGGTGTTTTCAGCTTCGTGCTTTGAGCAGCAGTCATTGCTGCTCAAAGCACGAAGCTGAAAACACCAGCCTGAAGATGACGAATGGGACTTCGTCGAAACGTCGCCAAGACACTTCCAATTTTACGCGGGAGAAAACCCGAACAACCAAAGACCTACATACAAATACCCGCGAAAACCTCAGAAAACACACACACACACACACACACACACACACATATATATATATATATACACACACACACACATACACATTGCTTACTGGTGTACACCGCTTAGAGAGTGCTTGCACTTAAAGCGGTATATAAGTCTCATAAATAAATAAATAAATAAGTCAGGCAAACTTAAGTCATCATAAGCTGTATCTATGTAACTGCAGTATATTTTCCTTCTTCGTCTAACAAATCAATTTCCTTCTTCATCTACAAATCAATTTCAAGGTGTTTAAAATCTGTAACATTTTACCACCAATTACCCTCAAGGAAAATCTGGTGACCACTAGGATGGGATTGTATTTTGGGATTGTGGAGAGACGGAAACTAGCCCCTTCCCTTTAGTCACTACCGTGTTTCCTGAAAATAAGACCTGGTCTTATTTTTATTTTTAGCCTCCATGTCTTATTTTTTTGGGGGGGTGTCTTTTCCACTCACCTTGCAACAGCAGCACCAACAGCCCCGCCCAGCCGGCCCACTTCTTCTGCGGCCGAAGGAGCAGCTTCATTCTGCAGCTGAGAATGGAGCTCCGGCCTGCATTTCGCAGTCAGAGGCCTTTCTGGAAGGCCTGTGCAGCCAAGAACCAAGCTACGGATTGAATCCATAGCAAGGCAAGTGTCAATCAATCGGGGACCTGGCTGCAATGGTAAGCTCCATCTCCTACCTCAGCTTGATTTTTAGGCATGTGCCTTGCCCCAAAACTAAGGCTTATTTTGGGGGTAGGGCTTATATTAGGCCCATCCCCAAAAATCAAGCTAGGGCTTATTTTCGAAGTAGATCTTACTTTCAGAGAAACATGGCAGTCAGCTTCTAACTACACTGTTGCTCTCCTAGCCGTTACCATCTCCTTCATGACATCACTTTCTTGAATTCTTTTCATGACATCACTTTCCTTCTTCAGTTGGTGGACATCAGCTTCTCTGCAGGCTTCCAATAGTGGCAGATTGCCACTATTTCAATTAAACTTTGTATTTGCCACTTCTTTTCACTTCCTAGCCCTTCCGAGAGGCAGTTGTCCAGCTACTTACTAGTCATGATGAAATATACCTCCTTTCTCTCGAGGGTTACTTTAGGGTTGGCATTTCTTTTATATATGGAGATACACAAATGGGAAGACCAGACCAGCACAGAGAAGCCAAAGAGTCCTAAAATCTCACCCATCCTATATTTGCAATTTAGCACTCTGAATGGTGATGTTTTGTTAGGTATGAGAAAAAGTAAAGGAGAAAACAAGTCATTTTGTCTAATTATGAGTGTCGCACATACATACAATATCCTTCAGCAGATATTTGGTACAGAGGTAACAGAGGCAGGACACAAATTAGCAATGGGGATAGCCAAGGCTGATAGTCTCCCGGTCATTCCAGATGATTTGTGGAGTTCGAAAGAAGCTATATAATATTTTATGCTGCAAAGTGAGGCAATGCAAAAAAACCAATAACATTTTCACAATCTGCAAGGAACTGATTTCCCTCTGTGAACGTTCTAGAACTCCTGGTGTGAAATTTAAGAATCACCTCTAGTACATCTGTTAAAGCCACTAGTGAGACTGCTCCGATTTGTTTACCACACTAACCCTCAACTATCAACAGCTTCTGAAAAAAGAGGCAAGAACAGGTTTGGCATATAGTACTCAACTTGGAGGAAAAAAAATACAGCAATGACTAATTAATGAAATGAACAGGTCACATTTCTTTTTTAAAAAATACTAAGTCCTGGTATTTCAATGTAGATTATTTTGGTGGCACTGTTTGCTTAAAATGAGAGATTATAATATTGTATTAATCATCTTCTTTTTCACATATATACAACACAAAACATTTCCTGAAAGGACAACTTATGGTTTACAGGTAAAGGGGCAGATAATAAGTCCCAAAATAAGCAAATGGCATGGAGCTATTATATGTATTTCTTTCTGTTACCTCTGTACCAAATATTTGAATAATTCCAACTATATTGAAATTTAAGGTGACTTTATATTCCATAACCAGATGGATTCCCTTCCAGGCATTGATTCAGACTAGGCCTCCTTACAGTAATAGTTTGATCCAGGTGGGTGCATCATGTGCTCACTGGTAAAACAGTCCAAGGAACTTCAGCAGAATTGACATTTTGGGCGAGTGTGGCCTGGAAATGTTGAGTTAGTAAGTTGTATCCCCAACCAGTGCAGCTTTTTCCTTAGGACATTTAGTAAAGTTTAATTAACTGTTTTACTAAATGACAATGCAGTCATTTCTTTCTGTCCATAACAGACTGTCCTGTCTGAAGTAACCCATTCCTCAACTTTAATAAGAAAATCTAATGATGTATACAAGAGCCCTGTAAAGACAACTGCATGGCAAGCTACTTTACTTAGTAAAACATACAGTGAAAACAAATGCCCACAGTGCTTAGGAAACACAGACTTATACCTACAGCCAAACTGAGTTTACTTCAATGAAAATTATGTCCAGCTCAGATAAACCAAGCATGAAATAACTGGGAACTTGACAACTAATTTTGGAAAATGCTAATGATAATTCATTAGAAAACTGGGATGCCTTGTTTACAGTTAACCTCTCTGCCTTTAAATGCTGCTGGTGGGACAGAGACCTGAACTCAAGACAACACCTTTCCCATTCAAAGGTCCTTCTTTCCGTCTTGGAAAGACCTTCGCAGCTGCCACCTCAGCCATCCCCGGGTTTACTAAGGTCACTCATGATACCTGCAGCCTCCTGTCCCCGCTACGGACATCCTGGCCGAGCAGCCTCACGAGAAAAGCAGACACTTCCCTGAGAAAAAGCACATCGCTTTTTCCGGCTCCCCCGCGGAATCCGAAAGCGAAGGGATGTGCGGATGAGGAAGTTATAAGTAAGTCGGCTTCCTTCTCCCGTTGCTCGGACATAAGAGCGAGAAGGAGAGAGGCAACCAAGACCATGGGAGGGGGGGGGGGGGATTCATGGAAGATTAAAAAAAAAAAAAGGAAAGAGAGGGAGAGCGGGAGAGCGAGGGGGCGATGGGGGAGAACACCCCGACTTGCTACAACGCCGCTGTCCTATTCCGCTCCTAACACGGGTTTGTTAAAGGGCTGCCGGCTGTCCCTCTAGCCGCGCAAGCGAGGACCTTGCTCGAGGGATGCTTCAGCGGACCTTGACGGGGCCCTGGAGAAACGCAACTGACCTGCCGGGCTCGGGACGACTTACCCATGTTTCAGCCACAGGAAAAGGAAAGAAGGCGAGAAGGCTTTTTTCCCCTCCCGGCGGCGGCTTCTGCTGCTCGTGGTCTGCTTCGCTCTCCGCCTCTCCCGCGCCAGGGAGAAACAGGCGGGGCCCGGCGGGGCTAGTGCAGCTGCTTGCGGCCAAGAGGCGCAGGGCAGGGCAGAGGCGGAGACGCGGGAGGAGGGGAGCAGGCAGGGGCAGCCCGAGCGCGCCGTGCCTTTCCTGCCGCGCCTGGTTGCGTGTGGCTCTCTGGGTGCGCCTGGGTGCACGCGCGCCGCCGCCGCCGCCGGGAGGCGAAGGGTTGCCCGCGCCCGCGCTGTGGCTCTCAGCAGCAAAAGGAGGCGGAGAAAGAGGGGAATTTTCCGGGGTGGTTGCGCGAGGCAGGAGAGCCGGCGCGTGCGCCGCCCGGGCTCAGGCCGGTCCACCCTGACGGCGCCTTTGCCTAAAGGGGAACGAGGCGAAGAGGCTTCTGCGGCCAGAGAAACGGAGGCGCGTCCGTTGAATCTGGAACTCCGGCGTTTGGGTACACGCGGGCAAGGCCTGCCATGAGAAGCGCAAACCTGGCAACACCCAAAGGAGGAGGGGGAAACGAGCACTCCAGCTGGAGAGGCAGCGGCGGCGGCGGCGTTGGCGTTCAAGGCGGGAGCGGAGACCGAGTGCGCGAGCAGCACGTCGGGAGGCAGCGAGATTTTCCGTATTTGCCCAGCCGCCACACCTGACTTTGGCCTGCCTGAGTGGTCGTGACGTCCGGGGTGGGGTTGAATGTTAGGATACGTTGATATTACTAGAATGCAACGGGATTCTTTAAAAGAAAATTGCTTGATGATTTTCATCTTTTTTTTAAAAAAAAGTATTAAAATAACTATTCTCTCTTTACTCGCAGAACCCACGGTAGGATGCAGTGGGTGAAACAATCCAAAAAACAGGAGGACCCCCATATAGCAAACTATGGGTGTGGAGGGAACATTTTGCCATTGTGACCTCAAAGCTTGGATGAAAAACTAGATTATAAATTGGTATTTTACACAGCAAAGGAACCCCAGCCAGAATGTCTCTCTTTTCATTGCACATTGAATTATGCCAGTATCTGTAACCACCTGGCTTCACATACATGCATGAAACCAAAGAAAGCAAACTACTTTGTGGCTGAAGGTATAATATGCCCCAGGTGGTAACATTCTGCTCCTAAGGCACAATCAGTTTCTAATTCAGTGGGAGCATACAGGATGGGCATTTTGAATTGTTTAAGTCTCTATCACTGGGACAGTGATGCTTTCCATACTGAAGCATGATACATGCAACATGCATTCGTACCCATTATATTATTGCTTATTATATTATGCAATATCCAGATGTTTTCCTCTTTTTATCCTTCCGTTTTGTTTCCAGACATACTACTGCAAATTAACTATGGATATATGGTGTGCATATAATTGAATCTAATATCAGAGAAGAACTAAATAAGTGATAGTAGTATGTATATACGTATATAATTATTATGCTACTTCTTTTCCGGGTAGATAGCATTATGCAAGGTGCAGAAAAGAAACAGCCAAAGAATCTCAAGACATTTTTTATGTTAGCTAAATCAGTGTTCATTATACCTCTCTGTCAGTCAATGGCAATGAGAATCTGCCAGTGTCTCAATACAGTGCTCCACAAATTGCTCGATGCAAGCAACAGTACCTGGATTACTCCTAAAACTGACATTATGTACTGAGAAAAGAGAATATCTGTACCCCAGGGATGAACTGTGGAGTCCTTGGTGTTCTCTTGCAGATACTTCATTGCTACTAGGTAACATAACACCAATTATTATTTATTAAATTTATTTGCAGCCCATCTTGTTTCAAAGCAGCTCTTGGCATCTTACAGTATAAAAACATTAAAATCATCAGAAATAAATATTCCTATCAATAAAATGACAGTACAATCAAAATAAAATCATAGGCACATGTTGGGACAGGAGAGAGACAGATTGAGGAGGTGAGGTTGGGTCTTAATTATCAGCTACCTCCAGTGTGATTACTCCCTCATTGGGGTCCCAAACCATCTGGCAGATGGTTTGGGACCCCAAGGCTCTTAGGTCAGAAGAGTGGGAGCCAATCTCACCTTGGGACAAGATATTTCAAGGGCAGGAGCAACGATGATGTTACCTAGTTGGGTAATGAAATGTCTGCAGGAAAACGACCAAGCTCCAAGGACCTCAAAGCTATGTGTAATTTTACAAAGGGCAAAATTCCATGAGTTCAATTCCCAGTAGAGGCTGTGAACCGCACAGAGTAATAGCTGGCTCTCTTCATCGAATGAATCAAAAAGAGAATGAAAGCAGTCATGTAGTGCTTCTTCCTGTGGTTAATATAGGTGATCTGAAAGTAGAAGACATCAATCCATTGTCACAATCAGGTCATCGGCATCTTGAGATTGATACCCACCTTTGTGGGAAAATATGTGTGTGGACCTAGTAAATTAGCCTGCTCTAAGCACTTTTGAGCTTCGAGAAGTTGCCTAGGAGGTGGTTATCTGGAAAATCTATTTATTGATTGGATTTAATTTGACTTTTTAAGGTGCTTCAAATCCAACCACCACCACCCCTTTCCATATGGCTGAAACATGTCTTTATATTTTCTATACATTTTCTAATTATAAGAAAAGAACTTTGCTGTAAATTGCTATTTAATAACAGCACTGACTGATCTACTTCACTGGGCATTCTTTTGTTATTTTTATTACAATTGAATTACATGGCAACCAACTCTTGAAAAAGATAGGAAACAATAAGAAAGGAAAAAGGTAATTTGCAACCAGAAAAACCACATTCTGGGTATCTTAAAATGTAACAAACAGGCTACTTTATTCAAGACCTGGAAGAATAGCCAATTTATTTTAAAGACTTCCAAGACATCATTAGGCTGGAAGCCATATATCTGACTGGATTAATGGCTCTGTGTTTTCTAGGGAATTTAACAAAATATGTCCAGTGAACAGATCTAACACAGCTGAGCTTTTCTGAAGCAGAGGTTCTTGCAAACCATCAAACATTGCTTAGAATGCACACTGTACCTGTAGCTCATGTTTTGTATATAAAAGAACTCAACTTCACTATCTGCTACCTCCTGTTAAAAATCCAACCTCTGGAGAAGCATTTCCCTAGAACTGGCAAATGTCAGTTTTTGAACTTTATTGTAATCTTCCTCAGTGAAACTGCTAGTATTCTGCAGGCCTGAGACCCAAAGGGAAGGAAGGAAGGAAGGAAGGAAGGAAGGAAGGAAGGAAGGAAGGAAGGAAGGAAGGAAGGAAGGAAGGATGAATGCAGAAGACCTGTTGCTCAGATCCACTTTCATCTGACTTGGTATACAACAACTTTACATATAAACATTTGATATACATACATTTAATCTATGTGCTGTTTCCCTTCATAAATGCAGAATTTAAGCTTGCAAAGGCATAAAAAGATCTTTCTAAACTTAACCTCCACTGCTGCAGTAGATATATTAAATTCAGTTAGAATATGAAATTCTGTATCATCTCAATCAAAAGCAATCATTTCCTCTCCTTATCTGTTGCAAATTAACACAGAGCACTTTTCTTTCAACAACACTTTTAAATTTGACACCTGCAAGATGCAATTTAATGTGTGGTATGTTCTTCAAACATAGCCTATATGGTCACTTTATGATTTAGGGGACCATACAAACCCAAGAAATTGGGTTGGGTGAATTTTGGTTAACATGACATGAATAAATATTTTGCATTAGGCACAGCTATTATTATGATCTGCTTTTACATTGTGAGTGCTTTTCTCGCAAAAATAGAATAAAATAAATATATAAATCAAAATGGTAAATAATTGATTTTTTTCTTTTAAATAAAGGCATCAATGAAAAAAATAATGATATAAAATTGTCAGAATAAATTTGTTGTCATATTGTTACTACAATATTTTCTTTAATATTCCATATCTTTTAGAGCTACGGTATGCAATGTAGAATTGTCATTTTGATGGATCTTTCAAAATGTCGTCAGAATTCTCTGAAATAAAGAATGTTATAGCACAATTTCCGCTATAAATTACTTTTATTTGAATAGGATATTTTGAAAAATATTTATGACTTTCAGGAAGATCTGAAAAAAAAATACAAAAGCTAATTTTATGACAGCAAAACAACAAATTATTTCAGATAACTTCCCCTCTCAAGATTTGTTACATTAAAACTACCATCACTCAGAGTTTGGAAATAATGTTCATATGATTTAAAAATTACTCCTAGTGTAAGTGGCTTAAGAGCTATGAACTAGTGATCTGAATCTCGTTCATAATATTGCATGCTGATTTGCTATCAATAAGATTTGCAGATATGTATGAGAAAAATATGAAGAAATGAAAACAATTAGCTGCGGGTAGAGCTTGGAGATAACCTGCATGAGATATTCTGTGGGAATATGGAAGCTACTGCATTGGCAGCCTTGGGACCAGTCACTCTGAGTCCAATTCACCTCACAGGGTTGTTACAAGGAAAATAGGAGGAAGGTGCTTGGATATTTTTGTCGTCTTGAATTTGTTTGTAAAAATACTAAAGGTAGGACATACATAAATTAAATAAATTTAATTAATTAATTAGATAAATAAATAGGCTATCTATTGTTAGATCTCTTATTTCCCTTGAAATATCTTAGACTCTTTCAGCTAAAAAACAAAATTGCAGCTGTCTACCCATGCAACTTTATTTTGTATTGGTTGAGGAAATACAATAATATTGATGTCAGGAAAACATTTTGCAAAAGAAACGGAATAAATCATACCATTTGATATTCTGACAGAGAGAAAAATCGACTTGGCCTTAGACAAGCAAGTCTGGATGACTGAGGAAGTCCATGAGGAAAAGGAACAGGTGAGGGAATACTACAAGCAGTACTAAGAATCAGCTGACTTCCTCACAGGTGGAAGAACCTGAAAGAGTTTATTCCTCCTGATAACAAAGAAAGGCATCCAGATTTGACGCAGGTATTAACAGTTTGGATTCAAACCTCAGTAAGTGCCAGGCTCAGGCACCTGTGTGTAGTAATAGCTGCAGAAGTATTTCGACAGATGTGAGCATTGTATCCTATCTAACAAAATGAAGTTCAATGATGAGAAAAGTAATTTTCTACATTTAGGCAAGAAAAACTAAATGCATAAGTACAGAATAGGTGGTTCCTTGTTCAGTCATAATAACTGTGAGAGGGATCTTGGATTCTTGGTGGACAATCACTTAAATATGAGCCAGCAGTGTGCTGCAGTTGCCAAAAAAGCCAACACAGTCCTAGGCTGCATTAACAGAGGCATAGAATCAAGATCATATGAAGTGTTAATACCACTTTATAATGTGTTGGTTAGACCACACTTGGAATATTGCACCCAGTTTTGGTCACCATGCTATAAAAAAATGTGGAAGTGTGTAAAAGGATCCTGGGAAATGGAGTTTAGTAGAAAAATAATTTATTTCAAACTTACTGAGACATTTAAACGACTTGTCAACGGCATCAGAATATGGCAAAACATAACTAAATAAATGATACAGGTTATACATTTATACATTGTAATACAGTAAGTCATAAAGTACTGTTTTTGATTTGGGATAGATGAAAATTGATATTGCAAGGCACATTTTACGACTTTGCTTGTATTTCATCCCCTGCCAACTATAGAGTAAATTACAAATAAGCAAACCATAGCTTAGTGAAATGTGTGGACTCATCATTATGAAATGGGAGCTTGGACTTTAATGTTGATGAACTTGAACGTATATCTATACAGAAGAACTGTACTTTAAAATAGGAGACAAAATGTTCCATTGGAAACCCTGGAAGGAATTTTGAAAACAGTACAAACTTTCAATCAGTTATTTTGCAATAATTATTTAAGGATTTTTCTTGACTTTGAATCAAATTTTGCCTCTCTAATCTACAACAGTGATAAAGTGGTCATCTCAAACATGTTTTAATGGCTCGATATAGACCAAATACTTTAAGTCAATGTCTGAACCTAAACCCATATTATATGTGTATTAAAAACTAAGTATTTTTAAAGGTGATACTAATAACTTTTATGGCTCATCAAGAACATTAGAATAATGGCACAACAATGATTGCTAGTCCCAAAAAGGTCAAATTTATTTGAAAGTTTCTAAGATTAAAATTGATTCATCAAAATATTTTATTTCAATTCTACTGGACATTTCAAGGAATTTAATTGCAAAGAGAGATACCAGATTTCTGTTGGCAATGTAAAAAAAAAATAGGAGTTATTGATTTGTATGGTTTGGTCTCGTGAATTATTGAGTTCTTTGGGGAATAATAGTTTAATATTTTAAGAACACTTTGGATTTGTGTTAATGGATTTTTTCACCCTTTCCCGTGTGGACAGTCCTGGACCAAGAGAAACTTCTTGGGTAAGATATTGAAGCCTAATTTTTAGGAGGGTGGGAAGTGCAGGATTTGAGATGGGTAGCAGACTGATTAGTATCAAGAAAGTCTGAAAGAAATTAGTATCAAGAAAGTATTAACAGCTTAAGGAAATATTGGTCATTAACTGACATACTCAGGTCTATTTATTTCAGTACAGCTAAATGCCTAACTGTGTTTTTATGTGTATACACACTATGAAGCATCCCAAACCATAATATTCAGAAGACTTTTGTAAGTGTGGGTGCATAGACTGAGAAAGAGAGGGTTTATATACAAAGACAATGGAAAGTCCAATGCTTTGTTATCTGTTCAGAATAATTCCATTTAGCTTCTGCAACAGGAATCTTGAATCTTTTGGGAACAGTAGCACTTCTGGAATGTTGAGAACGTTGTGCACATTCTCACAAAGTATTTGCCATGCAAAAGTTGATCAGTCACAAAACTCACATTTATTAAGTCTTATTGCTAAGATTATTCACAGCCACCTATTCAGACAAGTTCTGTTTGGAAAAATTTAAAAACTTTCTCTTATAATTTTCATTCATCTTTCTTTGTTCAAAATACCATGGCCTCCTTTCCAGCCCATGCATTTCTTCTTAAAATATATTGACTTAAAGGAACGAAGAATAAATATATCTCCTGTTATCTGTTCTATTAGTAATAGAAAGTTGCGTTGCTAGTTTCAAAGAAATCCATTCTAAATTCCTTATATTCAGTATGTCAGTTTTGCCATATCTTATAGTATACATTGCTTGGACCACAGAAAGTATATTTTTAGCATGAAACATAGTTAGTAATTTCATAAGGTATTCACAGAGAAGGAAAGAAATCCTTTCAGCTTGAATGCAAGAGACTCTGAGGTACCATTAGTTTAATACAGTGCTGAGCTCTTCAGTTTAATCAGCAAGCATGTTTGGATCTTGTATAAATAATACTTTCTTTCTGGATGGATGGATTTATACCCCCCTCAAAGGAGGGTCCCATTCAGCTAAGTCATGCAAACTTGCCTAAAAGAGAAGTTCTGTTTTCTATTTTCTAAGAAACCATACTGACTCAACAAAGCCATGATTAGTAAGAAAAGAACAAGGCAAAGTCAGAATAATGTACCAAATAATTGAAAATAATATCATAGGGATAAAGTGATAAGCTGAGTTAAATGGTGGCACATATGATCAGCATACAGCAGTTATAAATGAAAAGATATGATTTTATAAAAAAAGCATAATTCATTATTATTATTACAAAACCAGCAAGATATTTGGACCACATCTGACATTTTTATCCACCTATCAAGTCCTTCCTGAGGACCTGGGATAGGCAAATTACACTGGCATACACAGGCATGAAGAATCAGGACTACACCTTTACTCAACAGCAGCACTAAATTGGCCCTAGATAAGAATCAATGGAATTTGGGGGGGGGGGGGGCTGGACTTGGATCACTTATGGCAACGTGACAACTCCAGACTAATTTCTCTCTTGACTCCACTCACAGGCTCTGCTTCTTTTCCTATTACCGGTACATTTTACTGAGAATGAAGTTGCTGTATTTGGACAATGGTGAATTGAACTAAAAATTATTGAGTTAATCCAGTTTATTTTTAAAAAGAAAACTAATAGGAGACATGATAGAGATTGGACAAACACATGAGGATTGGAGTAACAGTGATTGCTCATCTTGCTGATTGTTTGCTACCTGTAGATCAGTGGTTCTCAACCTTTCTAATGCCGCAACCCCATAATACAGTTCCCCATGTTGTGATGACCCCCAACCACTTATACATCACCAGGTGCCAGGGGCATGGCCAAAGAAAAGGGGGAAAAAAGGGTGGACAGCCTTGTTTGGCGACCCCCGTGAAATGGTCGTTCAACCCCAAATGGGGTCCCGACCCACAGGTTGAGAAGCACTGCTGTAGATCATAGGCTGACTACCTTGAACACCAGTTGCTGAGGTCTAGAAATGGAGGAAGACAACTGATCTATCACCAATAGTTAGAAACCGACTAGCGATACTGGCTGCTATGTGGCACAGAATGTTGGATTAAATGGCCTGATTTAACAGGTCTCTTTTTATAATTTTAATTTACTGAATAAGTTTATTGAACTGTAGTTAAGGTGTTGGGACTAGACTTACATCTACCTTTAACCATGGAAGCTCACTGGGTGATTTTGGATCAGTTGCTAAACCAATCCAATTCTCAGAATAGTAATTTCAGCTCAACCCAATTCACAGAGCAGTAGTTGTAGTAAAGATCATAAGAGTATACCATCTTCAGCTCTTGGAGGAATGATGGGATATAAGTCTAACAAACAAAAAAGCATAAACTAGTCACACTTGTCAAATTTATATAAAACACTACGCCACAAACTAGCTAGCTACCTTTTAGTCACATACAGTATGTTGCATGAGTATGATGTCAGTGTCCATGCAGAGTATGTTGGAAACATGAGCATTCTATTTCCGATCCTCTTAGAATTTTAAAAAATCTTGATTTGCTGATTTCATGTAAGTGCATTAAGAGCAGGGGTCTTCAAAGTTGAACTGTGTAATGATGTCACCATGAGCATGCCATCATTTTGACATGATCTTGGTTTGCTGTAGAAGTCCATAGTCTAACCTGGGACAAGTTAGCCTCCTGCATCTCTTCCCAATATTTTCGTCATAGTGAAAAATACTCCATATCTGGATTAGAGGAAAAGAAGTCAAAAAACACAAAGACCAAAGCAGCTATAAGACATGCTACTACAGTTAAAAATAAAAAGTGTTGTTATCAGAAATGAGCAGCAGTGCCTAGTAATATTATAAGAGATGCAAGTGAGACTGAGCATTTGTATTTGTCCCTTGATGACTTACCATTTGATTGGTGGTAAGACGATCAGAGCTTGCATCAGCAGGTTTTCATGTGTTTGTCTTTAGGCAATGGAAAATTGCTAGCAGGAGCAATGTTTGCCTTTCTCTTTCTAGGGAAAAATCAAAAGAGTTAGATCAAAGCCTATAGTGCTGACTCTTCTTGCTGAGTTTGGCACCATTAGGAGTCTGCTTTAGTACTATTGATATAACAATGCTTGCAGGCTTTAATAGCACAAAAAATGACAAACGCTGGAAGGGGAGAATCAACAGAATGATTCTTTCTGATTAATTCAAATGTTTAACTCATTATTTTTGCAAGTTATACATTTAAGAATCTTAAAAATTTGCCATAATTGATAATTATGCATTTGGAGTTATTAATGAAGTTAACATTTTGCTATCTAGGTTCTGTAACTGGTGACTGGAAAAGTGCTGTTATTTAAAGCAGAAAAAAAAAAACCTTATGGAGAAGAACATTGAGTAAATAGAGACCAGAGAGCATAATAACAGATAAACTGCTAAAGCAGACAGTCAAATTAGATATTAAAAATTAAAAACTGAAGGGCCTTCCCCCTCCCCAAAGTAAAGATACAGAAATGAAACCTATGAGCTAAAAGAATGTAAAGATATGAACTGTAAGTGTGCTAAAAAAAAGGGACATTTGGGACAGAAGTCCAGCTAGGCTTGATACAATGATAAGGAAGGAGAAAGGAAGAATGCAACAGTAATGTATTATTCAAACATAGTCATAGTCAGTTGAAAAACATTGGAAACAGGTTTTTCATAGAAAGCAAACTGATGAAGTTGATTTAATCTCAATAGAATACAAACTATTAATTGGAACCAAATATGCTACGGTAAGCTAGAAAATCCATCTCATTAAAAGGCCATCCTTTTCTCAAAGGACTTCAATATATAGTCCTTTGAAATCAATTCATTACCTGGAGATCATTTGGAAATTAGTTTCTCCAGGAACATTGTCCAAGTTAATCCTGTTCAATTAATTCTTGACTATTGCCTTTCTTTCAACCAATCTTCTCAGTCATAAATTCATCACTTCCTTCTCTATCTCTTGTCTGTTCCCTATTAGTCATCTGTAATAGCTTATATCATTGCTATGGCAATGTAATGCCAGTCATAATTAGAAATAGGCTGCTTCAATCATAGATGGTTGATTCTGTAAGACATTGTAAAGATTAGCTAATGTGAAAATGGCCCAAGTCTGTCTGTCTGTCTGTCTCTCTTTCCACATATATACTTTTTCTCTACAAATATTATACCATCACAATTCAATGGCCATTTTCACAAAGTGGTTGGGGGTTTGTTTGTTTATTTATTTATTATATCCCACCTTTATTTTTACAAACAACTTGAGGTGACAGATACACACAATACTCCTTCCTCTTGCTATTTTCCACAACAGCCACCCTGTGAGGTGGATTAGGCTGAAAAAGAGAGACTGGCCCAGTTGGCTTTAAAGGCTAAGACAGGACTTGAACTCAAGTTTCTCACTTTCCTGCTTGGTGCTTTAATCACAACTAGACCAAACTAACTAGCTGTGGCTCAAGGTATCATGTTTATTGAGCTTTGTATATTTCAATAAATTTATACCTACCATGATTCCCTCAACAAATGTTGTGGAAAAACAATGCTTGAAGCCCTCCTCCCCTGATGCATATAGGATGGCCTGGAGAGAAGAAATTATTTATTGATTCATTTAAATCTGTAGCATATATATTTTTCAATCCCCTTTGGCAATTCTCAGGCTATAGGTTATATCCACCTTTGCCAGTAAACCTAGCAGATATGTAATTTTTTTCTCCCTTCAAGACAGCTTGATACGTACACAATAGATTATGCTGATTTATGTAAAGTGCATGCAGTTATCACTGGTATTTTACAAGAAAAAAGGACAGCTTGGAATATCCTTTTGGAATTAAATAATAATTCTGCTGACATAGCAAGCATCTCCAAAGCTTTATCCAGTAATAATTATTTAAAATTGTAACTGACAAGATAGTGATTCACTGAAGTGTCATTGAGAGAAAGGAATAAGTTAAGGATAATTAATTGGTGAGTTTTGGAATCCTAAAACCCCAAACTTAACCTGTTTTGTTGGCTAGATCCCTAGTCACATATATATGTTTTTAACTTATGGAAAACAATGCAGTACAACACATTTTTGACCTATTGATGCCACATTGCAAAGTCAAACTTATATTGATTAAGAAAAACATATGGGAAAATATATCATTAATCTTTTATTTGATTTACTATTGATTTTGTAAGCTTGTTCCAACGTATATAACAATAAAACATTCAAAATAAAACTGCATTAAAATTAGCCATTAAAATTAACAGTTTGAAAAAAGAGATGCATTTTTAGCTTGTTTCCTAATTCCCAGGCATGTAGAGCAGGGGTTCTCAACCTTGGCAACTTTAAGACTTGTGGACTTCAACTCCCAGAATTCCTCAGCCAGCAAAGCTGGCTGAGGAATTCTGGGAGTTGAAGTCCATAAGTCTTAAAGTTGCCAAGGTTGAGAACCCCTGATGTAGAGTTTCTACAGAGAACATACCAAAGGCAGGAAACCTCAGGGGAGAAGCCAATTTCTATATACTTAATAGCTGAGCTTTTGGCAATGGAGGCATTCTTTGAAGGCATCTCCCATTGATCTAAATAAATATGCAAGTATATAAAGAGAAGGCTATTAGTTTCCAAGCCATTTGGAGCTTTAAAAGTAGTATCATCACCTTAAATTCAGCCAACAGACAACTGACAGTCAGTGTAATACTGTGCATCACATGACCCAAGGTCTTGCACTCTTCAGCAATCCAGCTCATTTTTTGCTATCTATGGCAATTTCTGAATACATTTCAGGGACAGTCCTAATCTTAATGATTGCTGAAAAAAAAACTATGATGAAATCATACTGAACAGTTCACTAGATATCCATGCTAGCAGTTTATTGCATTTTTCACTTGGTTCTATGATGACATAGGCCTAATAGGGACAGCTTTTATATAATCACGGAGATGCCTGGATGATCTTACAGGTCTCTGTTGTGAATTGAGCATTAGTGGCTATCAGGAAAGAGCAAAAACTTGAAAAGAAATGCATTCCTGGTAATTTGTTTGCATGGTTAGAGATGATGGTAGTTCAACAATTTTGATAGTCAATTGTTTGGAGAAGTCTGGTGTACTGTCTTAAGCCACTGCACATTCTCAACTTCTACTTTGCAGTAGAGGTATCCAATTATCACTAGTTGAATTTTTGCTGTTTAGGTATCTGTGCAGTGCATAAAGTACGATTTAACTAACTTTGCATATGTGCAGGTCATAGAAAATTAAAAGGGCACATTGAAGAGGCTTCTTAATTACCTTTCAGATAGCTATTTGATCTATATGAATTACAATTGTCCTTGCTTTTTTAGCTGGTCTTGACTTCTGTTACAGCCCTTTGCCATGTAGAATACTATGCATGTTGTTGATTCCCAGTCTGTTTGAATACAGTAGATAATCCATAATGGATGCTTCCAATTAAAATAAATCATTAAAAATACTTAAAAGGCCACAATTTAGAAAACCAACAAATGACATACAAACTGATGCCTTCAACAGACTCTGTAAGTCCATATGAAGGTGTCACCCTGTATCTTTTTTGGGTTCATCCTTTTGGATCTTTTGTTGGTTGTTTATAGCAATATGAGCAGATGGTATCCACTTGCAGCTTTGTATATTTGAGAGAGGTGCAACTCTAGAGTTTCCAGTTTCTAGGTCTTACCTTGTTGACATTTGGCTTGCACACAATATCAAAAAGGATCTGTGCTCAGCTTTTACAATGTTAGTAGTTGTTTGGCTTTGTCTACATAGATCTTGACAAGGAATGCTGCTACCACTAGGAGTTGACAGTGTTGATGGTTTAAAGCATGGGTGGCAAACTCAATCACATCATGTATCATGATGTATCGCAACAGTTTTTGCCTTTGTGGAGCTGAGGTGGGCGTGGCCTGCACATGACACATCTGGCCTGCGGGCCGCCAGTTTAACACCCCTGGTTTAAAACAAATACTGTTTTTTTAATAGTGAGGTCCTGTTACAGAAATATGTACTATAGGGTCTGCATGTGCCATTTTGCAAACCTCTGACTCCTGTGGTGATTCTCAAAATATTTCTACGATGTGGTCCAAATAAAGAATTTGGTTAGGCAGCCTGATGCATACTGGGATTCCTTGTACCCCATGGAGAAGCTAGAGCCTATAGATTCTCAGCTCAGAGTTTCCACAATGTACTAAGCCAAACCCAAGCAAATCACGTTATGGTTTAGCACACTGCTACTTGAAGCTGAGCTATTGTGGCTATGTAATTTATGGGTTAAATTGCTGTCTTTAAAAGTTTATCTATATTGTATGTCTCTATATTTTTCTCTAATTTGGCATACAACCCCTTATCCTACCAGGCTAAGATAATATTCAAGTGAAAAATGTAATCTCTAATGGTGACATTGGGTTTTGATGGCATCAATTTGTGCAGAAATGTCTATAAAATCTGGATGATTTTAACATAATTGTATGGAAATTCAATACTACATATTATACATTGTATAATATTGTATATTATAAACAAATGCAACAAGCAGGAACAAGGCAATAGAGACAGTAGAAGTTGAATAATTCTCCCCTGGCTTCATAGAAAGGTTGACTGTGACAAATATAATCAGAAGAACAAACATGCAATAAAAATAATGCCTTGAAGTTTCTCAGTCATTTCTAATGCTCCCCAATGTCTGTCTTCCACACATTGTAACAGTTATTAGTTGAATTATTGTTATTTAAGAAGAAAATTCTAAATTGCTTGCATGAAGCCTTGAATTAATAATGCCTGGTATTTATCCAATTAGAGTGCTGCAACAACACAAAATCTTAATAAATTCATAAACTGAACAATACAGTCTTTTTAGAAACCTGCTTTGCTTAATTAACAGCTACTCTGTTGTTTTTTGTTTTTGCTTCAAAACTATGGATATTATTGTCTTTATTTAAATTCACATATCCTTCCTTTTTAGAAAAAAATGCAACTATAAATCTATCTGATGTTAAAATGGCTCTAATGATGTCAGCTTTTAAAGAGTCTGTAAAGATTCCATGTATTCATTTAAACTTTCCTATGAATAAATCTAGTGGTTCTGCCTATGGTTTCAGTTAGAAATAGGATTTCAGTATTTTGGTTAGGAAGGGGAGTTTTAACTTTTGAGATATTTGGTTTTAATTGTAATTTTATTAATACTTTATGTTATGTATTGAATATATATAAAGTTGTGTTAATCCCTGCTAAAGTGAAACTAACAACTCCAACTGCTTGTAAAGCTAAAATGAAACTAACCTTTAGATGACCCTGACTGTTAACTCCAACTGTTTTGGAGGGAAACTTTAAACATTCATATTTGGGCAAGTTTTTCAAGTATTGTGATTGGTTAAGGCCCTGTGGGCTCAGAGTATAAATTACAGGCAATTGCCTGCATTTTTCCAGTTCTAGTTTGAGTCAATAAATAAAGTTGTAACTATGGTGGTCTGCTCCTTGCCTACTGAAGCCCACTACACAATACTTTATTTCTTTTATGTGGCCTAGAGGTTAGAGCTACCATATTTGGCTTGAAAAAAAAAACCCTGTTATTATTAAATAAATCCTTTTTTGTGTCTTCTACTGGCTAACATATATGATAGCAAGCTGGGGAAATTAATTCAAGGTGTTGAAATGCTGGAAAGATGTTTGGTTGCTGGTATTTCAATATTCACTTAATGGGAAGACAGCAGAGAAATAGAAAAGCATTTTGAAAACTGGTATTTCAGATATTCTCCAGTTTCCTAATCTAAATCAACATCACTCTGAACCAGCTGTCAACGTCTAACCCTTAGCCTGGAGCTGCTGTTCAGTTATTCAAATGCTTTTGACTCTTTATGACCTAATGAATATCATTCCAAAAGGGATCTGTCAGTAATGGCTTGAGTTCTTGTAAATTTATGTTTTTGCATTATTACTGGTAGGATTTAGCTGCCTAGTCTTCTGGCAGCTTTTTTCAATTGCCTTTGTTTTTTACATAGATCAAGTTCTTCTGCAATGACTCTGTTTCTTCAAAGCAACTAAGCTTTATTTCAAGTGAATGGTCTGGTTTTGGTTCATCTGGTAGGGAATGATTTGTTCTTCCTATGGTATCTTGGAGTAGGACTACCATATATGGCTAGCAAAAATCAGGACAACCACTAGAAAGCACCAAGAAATGTATCTAGATGTAACCTGGATTTTTTTCAGGTCAGTTATAACTCCAAAGAAAGTGGCAACCAAAAAACTTAGGGTTGTTGCAGGAATGAAATCTCTCTTTTTGATTTGAAAAACCCTTCCATATATTCTTGCAACATTACGGTGAGATTTTGGAATGGAATATTCAGGCAAAATGTTCAAAGTTCAGAAATATGCATGTTTTCTTTCACGTTGGTAAATGTCTTGAAGTGCACTTATGCTAATTTATAAAGTTTGACTGTCAATCAATTAGCTAACAGGTGCATATAGAGTAGATACTTCTTAATCACTGCTTGGTTTTTTAATCTACAGGTGCAAGCAATGCCATCTTTATTATAGCCAGGTTTAAAACTGCATTGAAAGCAGTCCAGATAATCTGCTTCCTCCAGGACCTTCTGAAGCTACAACAATTTCCTCCTAAGGACAAACTTTTTACCATATCACTGGATGAAGCAATGTTTCTTGAGGATGGAATAGATCACCCTCTCCTTGTATACAGGCAGGACTACATTCTCACTGAAGATGAATTTGCCACTATCTAGGCCCAACTACATGTCTTTTTCCAGAATGCCTAGAAAAATGTCCAGCCAGGAAAAATACATTGAACCAGCTTAATTTCATCAAAGTTGATGTAACCATGTACTTAACTGGAGCCACAGAACATTGCTTTCTTGCATTCTCATTTCTGAATCCCTCATAGACGACCACAGTCTGAATGAATATGGATAATTAGATCAAATTTAATACTGTTCATGCCTAAATTTAATTGGAGCTCTATATGATAAACATATAGTTGCTTCCTTGACTTTAAAGAAAAATGATTTTCAGATTAAGTGTTCACTGGCATCCAACATCAGGTACTAACTTAAAAAAATTACAGTAGCTCTTAGTATGAATCAAATGCCAGCCTCTCCAAAAGGTATTAATATGTTCTTAAAAGGATCTTTGTAAGTAATGGCTGCATTCATTCTTCATGCTAAGCCATTGTCTAGATTGTTTTTGGCTTAATGTGATATGTAAATAATTTAGTTGTATCTGTAAAACAGGCCATTACTTCTTGCTCAATAAATCATTTTTTTTCTAAAAAAAGAATCCTAAGTTATCATTGTGGTTGATATCTGCTATTTAAAATGTTTTGTACTTTGTCATGGATATTTATTGTTTGTTTGGATATGCAATTTTTCTGTGTTTAGTACACAAGGAAACTTCTATGAAATATTTTAAATCCATGTATTATAAGAATTATGTAATTCCTAGAGTCCTTTAAAAATAAAATGTCACAAATATTAGCAAATAGCAAACAGGATGACCTCTTTTCCAAGTACCGTGCTGAGCACTCCATATTCATAACTATAACTATAAAAATTCTGTCTTGTATACACAGAGAAGAAAGATAAAGTGTCTGAAATTAATTCATGCTAGCTGATCTGAGCTGCAAAAATTTAGATAACTACAGGATGGCAGCACAGAGCTAAATTGTCCTATATTTTTTGGGTGCAATCTGAATTTATGGATTTATGTCTTCATGGTTATAAAAATTGGCCCCCTAAAGTTCAAGATTGTGAAAATTAGATGCCTTTGACACTTTTATCTCTGTTGTATCCTTGGTATCACATTTCTATTAATTATCTAAAAAAGAGAAGTGCACAGAAAGTTTAAAACAGTAGCCAACCTGAATTCAATAAAAACAGACAATAAAAAGTGAATAGGCCGTGCATTAGGATTGCCTGACAAACAACTTGTGAGCTGTGAGAATTGTGTTTAAAAAGATGGCAATACAAATGTTTTACATAAATAAATGAATGCGCTAATAAATCTGGCTTTCCTCATCTTTAATAAACGTGAGAATATCCCAATGATGGATTTTGCATTATGGTAAAAAGACTCATTCAAAAAGAAGCAAAAGACATTCTATTGAATCTCCTAAATTTAATAGGATTGCAAGTAGTCCTTGATTTATGACCACAATTGGGACAAGAATTTCTGCTGATACCTGAGGCAGTTGTTAAATGAGTTGTGGCCATTTTTACAACCTTTTTGTACAGTTTTTACGTGAATCACATTGGTTGTTAAGTGAATCATTAAATAAATCCTACTTCCCCCATTGACTTTGCTTCTCTGAAGCCAGCTATGAAGATTGCAAATGGAGAACATATGGTCCTGAGACTCCGCAACTGTATAAACACATACCTGTTCCTAAGCACCTGGATTTTGTTCACTTGACTGTGGGGATGCTACAATGGTCATAAGTGTAAGGACTGATTTCAATGCCATTGTAACTTTGAATGATTGCTAAATGAATGACTGTATAACAAACTGGCAAGTATATTTTGCTACAATAACTTCTGATCATATTCATTTAAAATAAATGATTTTTTACCTCCTATAAGATATGTATATTTGAGTGGACAGGTGTAATAATAAAAAGCACATCAGCCTAGCTGGACAATTTATTTTATTTATTTTATTTTATGAGACTTATATACCACTTTAAGTGCAAGCACTCTCTAAGCGGTGTATACCAGTAAGCAATGTATATATATATTTACATTGCCCCCAACAATCTGGGTCCTCATTTTACCTACCTCGGAAGGATGGAAGGCTGAGTCAACCTTGAGCTGGTGAGATTTGAAACGCTGACCTGCTGAACACAGTCAGCTAAAGTGGCCTGCAGTACTGCACTCTAACTGCTGCGCCACCTCGGCTCAATAATGAAGCTCAAATCGGGCAGTCCTAAAACATATCCTAGAAAAATTGATGAGTTTAGCTGCAAAGAGTGATATATCCTATTGCTAATAGAATTCTGTTCAGTATTTCCTAATTATTACCTCCCCCCCCTTTATGGATTACTGCCTTGTCATGGTGAAGGGGCTTGCATAACTCAATGAAGCTATAAGCTATGCCGTGCAGGGCCACCCAAGACGGACAGGTTATAGCAGAGAGTTCTGATAAAATGTGATCCACTGGAGAAGGAAATGGCAAACCACTCCAGTATCTTTGCCATGAAAACCCCATGGATAGTACTAAAAGGCAAAAAGATATGACGCTGGAAGATGAGCCCCTCAGGTCAGAAGGTGTCCAATATGCTACTGGGGAAGAGCAGAGGGCTAGTACTAGTAGCACCAGAAAGAATGAAGCGACTGGGCCAAAGCCGAAAGGACGCTCAGCTGTGGATATATCTGGTGGTGAAAGGAAAGTCCGATGCTGTAAAGATTTTTTCTCCATAGGAACCTGGAATGTAAGATCCATGAATCAAGGCAAGCTAGACGTAGTCAAAAAAGAGATGACAAGACTGAACATCGACATCTTAGGAATCAGCGAACTAAAATGGACAGGAATGGGTGAATTTAACTCAGATGACCATCAGGTATACTACTGTGGGCAAGAATCCCTCAGAAGAAATGGAGTAGCCTTCATAGTCAATAAAAGAATAGGAAAAGCAATACTGGGATAAAATCCCCAAAATGACAGAATGATCTCAATTCGAATCCAAGGCAAACCATTCAATATCACAATAGTCCAAATCTATGCCCCAACCACTGGTGCTGAAGAGGATGAAATTGGCCGGTTCTATGAAGCCCTACAGCACCTTATAGAATTAACACCAAAAAATGATGTCTTTATCATCATGGGGATTGGAATGCTAAGGTAGGAAGCCAAAAGATAACCGGAATAACAGGCAAGTTTGGCCTTGGAGTATAAAATGAAGCAGGGCACAGGCTAATAGAATTTTGTCAAGAGAATACGATGGTCATAACAAACACTCTTTCCAACAACCCAAGAGACGGCTCTACACATGGACATCACCAGACGGTCAACATAGAAATCAGATTGACTATGTGCTCTGCAGCCAAAGATGGAGAAGCTCTATACAGTCAGTAAAAACAAGACCAGGAGCTGACTGTGGCTCAGATCATGAGCTTCTCGTTGCAAAATTTAGGCTTAAATTGAAAAAAGTAGGGAAAAGCACTAGGCCACTCAGGTATGAACTAAATCATATTCCTGATGAATATACAGTAGAGGTGACAAATAGATTTAAGGAATTAGATCTGATAGACAGAGTGCCTGAAGAATTATGGATGGAAGTTCGCAACATTGTACAAGAGGTAGCAACTAAAACCATCCCAAAGAAAAAGAAATGCAAGAAAGCAAAATGGCTGTCTGAGGAAGCTTTGCAAATAGCTGAGGAAAGAAGGGAAGCGAAAGGCAAAGGAGAAAGAGAAAGATACACCCAATTGAATGCAGAATTCCAGAGAGTAGCTAGAAGAGATAAGAATGCCTTCTTAAATGAACAGTGCAAAGAAATAGAAGAAAACAACAGAATAGGGAGGACCAGAGATCTCTTCAAGAAAATTGGAGATATGAAGGGAACGTTTCATGCAAAGATGGGCATGATAAAGGACCAAAATGGCAGAGACCTAACAGAGGCAGAAGAGATTAAGAAGAGATGGCAAAACTACACAGAAGAACTATACAAGAATGAACTTAACATCCCAGATAACCACAATGAGATGGTCACTGACCTCGAACCAGACATCCTAGAATGTGAAGTGAAATGGGCCTTAGAAAATCTGAGCAACAACAAAGCTAGTGGAGGTGACAGTATTCCAGCTGAGCTATTCAAAATCTTAAAAGACGATGCAGTAAAAGTGCTACACTCAATTTGCCAGCAAATTTGGAAAACTCAACAGTGGCCACAGGATTGGAAAAGGTCAGTTTACATTCCAATTCCGAAAGAAAGGCAATGCCAAAGAATGTTCAAACTATCGCACCATTGCACTCATTTCACATGCTAGTAAAGTTATGCTTAAAATCCTACAAGCTAGACTCCAGCAGTATGTGGATCGAGAACTACCAGAAGTACAGGCAGGATTTCGAAGAGGCAGAGGAACTAGAGATCAAATTGCCAACATACGCTGGATCATGGAGAAAGCTAGGGAGTTCCAGAAAAACATCTACTTCTGCTTCATTGACTATGCAAAAGCCTTTGATTGTGTGGATCACAACAAATTGTGGCAAGTTCTTAAAGAGATGGGAGTACCAGACCATCTCATTTGTCTCTTGAGAAACCTATATGCGGGTCAAGAAGCAACAGTGAGAACCGAACACGGAACCACTGATTGGTTCAAAATTGGAAAAGGAGTCCGGCAAGGCTGTATACTGTCGCCCTGCCTATTTAACTTATATGCAGAGCACATCATGAGAAAGGCAGGGCTAGATGAATCAAAAGTTGGAATTAAGATTGCCGGGAGAAATATCAACAACCTAAGATATGCAGATGATACCACTCTAATGGCAGAAAGTGAAGAGGAACTAAAGAGCCTCTTGATGCGGGTGAAGAAGGAGAGTGCAAAAGTTGGCTTGAAACTCAACATTAAGAAAACCAAAATCATGGCATCCGGCCCTCTCAATTCCTGGCAAATAGATGGGGAAGAAATGGAGGTAGTGACAGATTTTATTTTTCTGGGCTCAAAGATCACCTCAGATGGGGACTGCAGCCAAGAAATTAAAAGACTCTTGCTCCTGGGGAGGAAAGCTATGGCAAATCTAGACAGCATTCTAAAAAGCAGAGACATCACCCTGCCAACAAAAGTGCATATAGTCCAGGCCCATGGTTTTCCCAGTTGCAATTTATGGCTGTGAAAGTTGGACCATAAGAAAGGCTGAGCGCAAAAGAATTGAGACCTTTGAACTATGGTGCTGGAGAAGACTCCTGCGTGTCCCTTGGACTGCAAGGCGTTCAAACCGGTCAGTCCTAAAAGAGATCAACCCTGACTGCTCTTTAGAAGGCCAGATCCTGAAGTTGAAACTCAACTACTTTGGCCACCTAATGAGAAGGAAGGACTCACTGGAGAAGGGCCTAATGCTAGGAAAGATTGAGGGCAATAGAAGAAGGGGACGACAGAGAATGAGATGGCTGGATGGAGTCACTGAAGCAGTAGGTGTGAATTTAAATGGACTCCAAAAGATGGTAGAGGACAGGAAGACCTGGAGGAACGTTGTCCATGGGGTCGTGATGGGTCGGACACGACTTCGCAGTTAACAACAACAACAAATTATTACCCAGTAAACAGAGAAAACTATGAAATTTTGTTAGGCAAAATGAATTCACAATGACTTAATAGTGAGAGTGGTAATCAAACCCAACATCATCAATCCAGGATCATGTACCTATAAATGAATCAATTTAAAGATGCATTGGGGAGATGTTCATTTTTAAACATTGAATGGCAGAACTTACTATATAAAATACAATTAAGTTACATAAAATATAATTTTAATTGGCAAATCCTGAAATGGAAATATACACATCTAGGTTGTCAAATTCCATATGTAATTTAAAAATCAACCGATTTATGCTAATATTTTTGGGAGTCTAATTTGGCAATTCTGACCAATTCACATTTTAAAAAATTAGAACTGGACATAGACATTTTTCAGTTTAGATAATCATAATTTTATCTAGGTGGTCACTAAGAGTTGACATAGACTTGACACCACATTATCAGTCACTTAAATCATAATTTATATACACGACAATTTATGTAAGAGAAATATGGCTCTTGTAACAAAATTGTAATTTTGGGTTACACAAGTGTGTACATGTTACTATCAGGTGGCTCTAGATCAGTGGTTCTCAACCTATGGGGCGCGATCCCATTTGGGGTTGATCGACCATTTCACGGGGGTCGCCAAGCAACGCTGACTGCCATTTTTTCCTTTTCCGGCAGGTGCCTTACCTCCCTTGGGCTGGTGGCCCAGCCAGTGGTCGGTCTGCTCCATCTCTGCCACTTGCCAGCTATGCCTCGGCCGGCGCAGGGGGCGGCACCATGCATGTGCGGCGCTCCCGGGCAGGGAAAGTCCTCGACCTACGACCGGTTGGGTAATCCTCGACTTACGACCGGTTTAGTCCTCGACTTACGACCGGTTTAGTCCTCGACTTACGACCAGTTGGGGGTCGCGGCATTAAAAAGGTTGAGAACCACTGCTCTAGATGATACTCATACACGAAGTATCCCTCATCCATAAACAAGAGGTAGTATATGGATGAAGAATGACAATTTTGAATAGTCATTCCAAAAAGTTCTCTATGTGCCTCTTTGGCAACTGAAGTCCATGACACCAATATTTTCATTAATTACAAATATTCAAAATGTGATTAACCAGAAAGTTAATTTGCAAGTCATTGTACTTGAAGGTATAACTATTCCTCATTTCCCCCTCTCCCCCAGATTTATATCCCATTTTCGTTCCAGGAGTTTAAGATTGTATTCATAGTACACATTTTCTATTAGCCCCCACAATAATTTGGTTTTATAAAATAGGCTGGGGTGAGTGTTAGTGATGGACTTATAATCAACTAGTAAGAGCTTCTATGATGGAGAGTAAATTTGGTCTTCCCGGCCCTAGGCTAACACTTCAGGAATCGTACCCTACTGATTCTTTAAAATGAGTATTTTGAATTTGTCCAAACGTGATGGCTAGAGACTAATGTGCTGTGAAAATACCAATGTTAGATTATCAGGGCCCTGTTGCACACATTTTGGAAAAAATTAAGAGAATTATATGCAATATTTAGTTTTTAATGAACAGCTATCCCTTCTTTAAAGAAAAATCTACAACATTTAAAATTATAATAATAATAAAAACCTCTGCAATCCTTGAAAACTTGAAAAGAATGGGGGGGGGGAAACCCAGCTTTCCTAATTAAGACCATTTCAAGGAACAATATGTCATCAAGAAGCTTGAGAACCATAATTAAGGTTATGAACTACCACATGAATATAAAAGACATTCTTTTTTTAGTTTTTCAAATCAAATATGAATGTTATGACTTCGGTTTTGTCTGCCTGCATTTAGATAACTCTGAGCAATGGATGAGTCATTTCTTTTCATGTATGAATTAGTGCTATTGTGTTCTATAATCTGTTCTCGAAGATGAAGATTTTTTTGTTTTCTTTAAAATTGTATATCTGTGTGATATAGTCTCTCTAGGTGAGTTTTCAAAATAAAGAGCATTTCTTTCAGAGCTTGCAACAAAACATTTTATTACTCCACTTAGGGAAAAAAAGAGACAGAAGAGCAGATGTTTTACAGTTTTGTTGGAGCCAGAAATTCAGCTGATCCCAGTATTAGATGTACCAAAGTAACATCCTAGAATTGTGGGATTAGAAGAAGTCTCAAGGATCATCTAGTCCAGGGGTCCTCAACCTTGGCCACTGTAAGACTTGTGGACTTCAACTCCCAGAATTCCTCAGCCAGCTTTGCTATTAATAGATTTATTTTGTTTGAGATGAGATGAAAGGTCATCTATGATATTGAAACTGTGATGCCCCATTCAAATGTGCAAATGATGTTCATTGCCTCACTAAATGTCAATGTCAGCCTTTATAATATTGAGTCCGGGTTACCAGAGGAACTCTATCACTCCAATGGGATTGGCCTGCCCCACTTGTGCCAGCAGAAGGGTATGCTGTGGACCTTGTCAGCCAAGGAAATCCAGCTGGAGATCCAGGAGAAGATCCTTCTCTGATGTGGCTCCCCACCCTCTAGAACATTGTATTCCTTGAGGTAAGATCTACTAGGGTCCTCTTGACCTGAAAAGGCCTTAAAACCTGGTTCTGCCAATTGGCCTGGGGCCCAGATCAGTGTGTGCCATTTTGGAAGTGATTAGTGGATTAAATCAAAGATTCAGTCCTCCATATTAGCTAATTCTCTGTTGACTTTAATACATGAATTGTGTTTAATATTTTACAATATTGTTTGATTATATTGTAAGCTGTCCAAAGTCAATGTGATGGTGAGATGGGTGGCATGTAAATTTAATAAATATTTTAAAATAAATAAATAAAAAATCTCCACACCTGCATTCTGTTTGTCAGGTAATCTGACAGGTTCTCAAGTTCCCAGGGATACTTGCTTATCTGCACCCCACCAGAGAAGACTAACTAGTGGTTATTTTTTATCTGACAGTTAATGCTTGAATGGAGAGGAAGCAAAGTCAGAGGAATTCATCAATAACTTCTTTAATTTGTTCAAATTAAAACAGTAAAGAGAGCATCATTCTCCAGCCTAATTATGGAGGCAAAATAGAGACCAGCAATAACCGAGCAATTTGTGCTTGTGTAGGTTTCTGATAGCTCATAGATTGGAGGATAGATCTTTACATACCGCTATGGCTGTAGTGAAAGATGTTGGTTTCAACAACATCGGAAATAGCATGGGTTGCATCTTTCTAAGTATATGTTAAATCTGAAAGTCAAAGCAAGATATAATGAAGTGTGTACCATTGATATAGCATGTTTTATCAATAACACTTAGAAGATCTGTGAATATTCTCTACACAAAGCTTATTTTAATGGAAATGATAATTCTGAAAAACATTAAGTGAAGTCATTATCACACCAATTTTCTTGATTATTCAGGGAAGGGATTTGATTTGAAATGAGATTATATTCATCTATTATTAATCTAACCTCGAAGTAATGTATTCTAGCATTGAGTGGAGCTGAAAGGGATTGACTTCTAAGACTTGCTCATGACCATGCATAGATTCAGCTGTACTGCAGTACTATCCACTAGAGAATCCACTAATTCCCTAAACTTAAATTGGATCACTTTCAAGATTAAAGGCCAATGCGATCTGCTTCGTGATTAGTGATAGTTCAGTTTTCTCCTAAAACTTTTATTTATTATTGGTGAATAGACTGAAAATATATATATATATATATATATATGTATATATATATATATATATATATATATATATATATATACACACACACACACACACACACACACACACACACACACACACACTTCAGTTTTAAGTGTGGCTTGCAACAACAACAACAACCCCCCCCACACACAAAATAGTACAGACCGATAATGTATATTTGTATCAGGCAACTTCAAGAAGAGATGGATGTTTAAAGAGACAAAGACAAAAGAAAAACAATCTCCAAAATATAAGAGAAAAAATCATTTTGCTACAGCCAATAGTGTACTGCTGATTCTACATATTTGTATTTAATTTTATGGTTCACATCTGGCAGAACTGGATGTGGATACCTTCTGATTTACTCATTTGTATTTTGAGTAAATTTTGGTTAAAGGAAATAATGAGAACTGGATAGAAAGCTTGTATCCTTTTCAGCTGCAGAGAAATATGCCAAATGCATTATAAGTGGAAAGGCAGTCAGTGTAGGCATTTTAAATGTCAGATTCTATAGACTTTCACTGAAGAGGTGGAGGTCTTCATACATTTTCCCCATGTAGACTGCATTTTAATCAAAAGAATGAGTCACTGGAACCTCCTACTCTTCATTCACAATTGTCAATATGATACTGTGACTTTTCACAAGTGCAGAACTTCCCTTGGAAACAGCCATTTCTTTACATTTTCAAAATCTGTCATTGATTTTACAGCAATTATGAATAAATGTTCAAAGCTTGAAATAAAGATAAAAAAGCAGCCACAATAAGCTCAGAATGTTTTGATGGCCTAACTATACATGAAACTATTTCAGGTTTGGACATAATATACCCAGATATAATTTACCAGGAACATTCCTACTTTCTTTTCTGAACTTTTGGGGATTTCTTATTTTGGCCATAATAAAAGGTTATTAACTTCCTTGGATCTCAACATGTGCAGTACTTGTCATTGTAACTTCTTGGTTTATATTCTTTATTAGAATTGCATTTAAACAGATGCTGGAATACGTCTATACCTTCAAAAATTAGAATAGTGTAAGCCATGGTATTCCCTGTGTCCCGTATGGGAGTGAAAGTTGGACTGTGAATAAGCAGAATATGAAGAGTATTTATTCATTTGAATTGTGGTGTTGAAGAAGACAGGGAAGACCTAACATAACCATGCCTAAACTATTACAAAGTTATTATAATGCATTAATATAGTTATTTCCTAGTTAGTGTCCTTCTGAAAGCCATGTGTCAAGGTTCTGACTAACGAACCCAACCAAGTAAGCACCAATGAGATGATCCAATCTCTTTATGCAAAACTTTATTGAGTACATATTTCGGCATGATTGAAAGCAAAACCAGCTCTGATTATTTCCTGCGTGAACTGCTATAACTAAAACACACAATTCTCCCAATGTGCATGTCACATTGTCCAATCAAGTGTCAAAAGGCTGTTATGAGAAAGTGTCTCTGTGAGTTGGTAAACACCTTCTGAAACATCCTTGGTTCACCTGATCGGATTTCTTGTTGTCTGGAGTCTGTATTTCATTTTTCTCCTCCCCTCCCCCCTAATGCATTGGCAAGCTAAGAAGCAGTAAGGGTGGCAACATTGTTCATGCACTTCAGGCTTGACACCATTGATATGATGTGCAGACTCACCCTTCTTTGATGAGTCTCACTTCACAGTGAAGAAGGGTACATCTGAATAAACTCAATTTCTGGTGACTTTATGACATATTCATATAGTTTTCTTTGCAAGAGCATAAAAATAATTTTCCTTTATTAGGAGGAGGTTTTTTCAACTTCCAATCTTTATATTTTATGACATCCCATCCAAAATCAACAAATGTTATAAGAATTCCAATCTGGCAGATGACAGGGTATAATCCACAGATAGGCCACTCCTAAGGAGTGTCATGTTAAAAGTTGGAGGGATTAATGAATGTATTTACTTATTTATAGTGTTTATAGGCTGCTATACTTCAAACGACTTTTGGAGGTTTCCAGTATAATAATACATAAAAAAATAGCACAATAAAATAAAAAAAACACAAGCAGCATTTGAATTATGGCAACAACTTTTGCATTTCAGTTATTCTGTAACCAAATCCACTTTGCTAGCTTTTCTAAATACAAGCTGGGAAAGGCACTATAGACCTCGGGTGGTGGTTAGGGATGACTATTACAAATAAGCAATAGAAAAAGACATCTTTTAGTGCCTCCTTCACCAAATTAATGTTTGGAAGGTACTTTAAGCATCTCTAGTTGCTGATTTTATTCAAAGGAATCCATTTTAAAGGGAGCCAGGTCAAAATGTTCACTTTGAAATACACTTCAAGAGTACTGTAAAATAATGTAGTGTGCCCAAAATGATTACATGATTAAGCACTTACATGATTAAGCATTCACCTGACAATATGTGGGCCACTGCATTTTGCACCATCTCTGGCAACAGTCCCCAACCTTTCTGGCTTGGCAGCCCTGGAGGGGTAGGGGATGGTCCCGTGTGAAGGGTGGGTCCTCTCTTGTTCACTTATGCTCACACAAATGGAGCTTCGAGTGAGCACAATTGCCCACTGCTCACAAGTGCAGCTATGGGTGAGCATGAGCGCCTGCCACACACGCACGTGGAGGTGCGTGCACATGCACACACTTGCCTTCTTGCGTGGCCTGATTCCAAAGAGGCGGCCTGGACCATGGCCCGGGGGTTGGGACCCCTGATCTATAGTTTCTAATTAAATTTCAAAGGCAGCCTTGTATAAAGGGCTGTGTTAAGGTATAAGTAACTGTTCCAGAACTCCTGTTCCAGAAAGTCTGCAACTGGCACATCAGCCAAACTTGCAAAGGCTGCCAAGTGACAATCATATCCAACACTCTGGCTGTGCCTGAATTTCAGATCTTGACTAAATGCTTGGCATAACTGCCTGCCAGGTTGCTCGGAGAATCTCCAACAGCCACCAGGGTACATGAGTTACTAGGGATGGTCCATCTGAACCCTGAATAGATAGTGACAAGCAGATTCATTCAGACCAAGGAATGATTATGGCAAAGGATGATGGTGATTTGGAGGATGCTTCACTCTAAAATGACTCTTGGTGGTTTACAGTTACATCCCATATACAAACACTCACTCCAAAAAATAAAGCAGCTAAAGTTTTAAAGACTTTCAGGACATCACCAAGGTGGGAGTTACATGGATCTCAGGGAATGGGGAGGGGGAGATATCATTCCAGAAGGTAGAATCCTTAAAACATCCTCCATTTTCAGATTGTACATTAACAACTCTGAGGTGAAAACTAACATGAGTCAAGTTTGAGATTTCATGGGATAAGATGATGGTATTCGTGGAGGCCATTAATTCCTGAGCCTTCCCAGAACAACCCTTCTGCCTAGGGAGATTGAAAACCCCAAATAGTCAGAAAACTCCAAAATCAGCCCAGCAATAAGGTATGGGTATTAAGGAAGGGATACTGCAATGTAACAGTGTATCTGCAAGAACATTTGAGCCTCAGCTTTGTTAGAAAGAGCAGCAAAGCACAAAATTAATGGGGACTTTAAAAATAATGGGTAATGGTAACAGATTTGTATTATAGATCTTTCAATTAGAACAGTGGTTCTCAACCTGTGGGTCGGGACCCCATTTGGGGTCGTACGACCATTTCACGGGGGTCGCCAAACAAGGCTGTCCGCCATTTTTCTCCCTTTTCTTTGGCCACGCCCCTGGCACCTGGTGATGTATAAGTGGTTGGGGGTCACCACAACATGGGAAACTGTATTATGGGGTCGCGGCATTAGAAAGGTTGAGAACCACTGAATTAGAACATCTAAAATAGCCTTGATTAGATCCAGGGGTAGGCAACTTTGGCTCTTTTATGACTCATGGACTTCCCAGAATTCCTGAGCCAGCCATGTTGAGGGGAAAGGGAGGAATTCTGGGAGTTGATGTCCACGAGTCATAAAAGAGCCAAGGTTGCCTACCCCTGGGATAGCCTTTACATATTTTGAGCATTAGAAGAAAGCAAAAGTAAATTCTTCCTTTCAAAAATTTCCTGCCTTTAATTATGCAATACTCTCCCTTGTGGCCTAAGATACTATGAATAGGACAGGTACAACTTAACATGCTGGTCTCTATTTCAGGACACAGCCATAGATTACAAACCACAACAAAAAAAACACACATTATGACTTAATACAATATGTGAAACCTAGATGACTCAGATTTATGCTGTCATTACTTATTTTACTATGGTTTATAAATAATTGTTTTCTATTATAGTAATCCAACATCATAATAAACAATCAATAGCTAATTTCACGGAACACTCTGTTAAAATCAAATAAACCATATTACTACTGTGTTCAAATGAGATACTATGCTATGGTATGGCTTAATTTTGGCTTAGTGTGTCATGTGATCCAGCCACTATGGTTGGCAGACCATGTTTAGCCAGGAATGGTGATTGTTTGTTATTGTACTTCTAAAATTAACTATTATTGGCTCTTTATAATTTGTTGGGTATGTAAAATCCTTCATCAATCTGCTTAGAATTTGAAAGCAGTGACTGATTCCATGGTGACTTTCCCATTTTATTAAAATAGCTTAATTTGTTTTCTGTTTCCCTTGTAGAACAGAAATGGACACCAGTGGATTAGCCATCTGGATCATAATGACTTTTGAAGCAGTTCACTATGACAAATGTTGAATGCCTTGTTATGCAAGCATAAAATAAGCCATGTTGTAAAATAGATTATTTAATTATGAATGCAAGCACAGAGGTAATTATGGTAAACCAAGGTGTCTTTGGGGAAATTTATTAGTTTTATTAGCAGAAATTTAGAAAAGATTAGTTGATAACCAAATACACAGAATGAATTCAAGTCATAGAACTAAGCCCCCCATGACTTAATTAAAAGCAGGCTCAGACTTCATTTAATTCATACTTAGAATAGAAGCACTATTCTTGCGTCCATTCTTGCCACTGTGTAATGATTTACAGCCCCCTCCTTTATCATTACACTATGTATTTAAATCATTTTAAATTATGGCTTCAGATATTAAACTACATCATAGGCACCCTAGTATTACAGGGAAGAATTAATTGCTCTAAGTGTGGATTGAAAACCATAGGATTAGATTCCACCTACCATTGTGCTCATAGTATTAATTGAAGTAATTTCCCCCCACTATATTAAAAAATAACATTAAATAGATGGTGGATTTTTTTTAAAATAGTGACCCTAAAGGCAGCTAGCTGGCAATCTTCCTACTGTTTTTATGAAGGCTAATCTTATTTTGAAGATTGCTGTTTAATTACCAGTGAGAGTTATCAGCATGACATTGTGGTTAGAATGTCTGTGGGAGACCTGTTTTCAAAATTCTGCTTGACCATTAAACTTACTGGTTCAATACTGATCCCTTCCCCAGGGTGACAATAAAATAAGTGAGAAGCAGAAAGTGAAGTATGCATATAAATTAGTTTCCTGGCAGAAAGGTAGAATGCAGGAAACTAAATATAAGAAATCTAATAAATTTTCCTTTTGGTTAGAATAGCACATTTTTCATTTACAAAGACAAATATACACGATCAAATCATGTATTGTAATCTACTGGATACTTTTGAGAGGCAGTGCAAAGAAAAGGTGCACCAAAACATGCTTTTAGTTTAACATGTCACAGCTTAGTTGTGCAAATATGCTTTAAATGTTGAAGATCAAAACACTCTTTTTTTTTCTCAACAGCCCCTAGATTTAAAGACCTATTCCTTTTAAAGTGGAGTCATAACAGAACTAGAAGTTTAAATTTTAGATCAAAACTAAGAAATTATAGCTGTAATCTTAAAGATATTTGGCAACTCATCCATTAAATTCTGAGAGATTTAGTTCTAAATTAACAAGTGTAAGTAAGGTGACCAATTGTCCTCCTTTAGGGAGGACAGTCTTCCTTTTGTGAGTTCTGTCCTCCCTCGAAAAGTGTCCTCCTACATGTCCTCCTTTTCGATATTTGAAGACTAATCTGCAGGGCTTTTTTTTCTCATAGAACTCTCAGAACGGCGTTCCAGCACCTTTTTTTGATGGTTTTTTTTTTCAACTTTTGCATGAGCTGTGCTACTCTCGCTATTGGCTTTTGAAAGCCAATAGGAATTGTTGCTGAGCGCGCCAAAACACCTGGCCGGCAAACTTTGCACATGTAAGTTGTCTGCAGCAAAGGCGAATTGGCAGGAACTTTGCACCCCTCCTTGCTATCCAACTGCACCATCTCCTAGTTAGTCCTGAAGACACCTAGAGGAGACTGGAGTGGCGACACCATGGTCACTTTCTCTTCATCTTCGGCCCTGCTAGGGCAATAATGGCTGCAGGTACAAGAGGCAGGGGTGGCGGGGCTGCTGCAGGTGGGGGTGTGAGGGGCAGCGGTGGCCAGCTGCCCCCTGTGCTGTGGGAGCCGCGGGGCCTGCTCTACATGGGGTTGCACAGGGTGGGGGGTGGTGCTGACAGGGTGGCTGCAGACAGGGTGTGTCGATGGTGGGCTGCCCCCCCCCCAAGGCTAGAGCTGGTGCAGCTGGTGCTTTGGGAGCTGCAGGGCCCGCTCTACACGGTGGGGCAGCAGTGCTGGCGGGGCAGCTGCGGGTGGGAGCATGGCATGAAGCATAATTACAATATAAAATGTTATTGTTACAAATGTTTTTATTATGCATTTATCATATTATAGTGTATTCTGTATTATTGTTGCAATGAATAAAATGTTTTTTTTATTTACGATATTTTTTTCTTCAATTTATTTGTGTCCTCCTTTTCATTGTAAAAAAGTTGGTCACCTTAGTGTAAGATTTTATTGAATTTGAAAATTAAATTTAAATGCAAAATTAATAAAGTTAAGTTGAATTTATGGCCAAACTGCATGCAATGCCCGGATAGCTGTTTACAGAGATTGTGCTCGCTTAGTTACTTCTAAGTCCAACATATTGTTTGCCTCTACCAAATCAAATTATCCTGAGTTTGGGACCATTCTGAGGAGGACCATGTGAATTGTTAACTTAAGTACTTCTGGTTAATGACCTAATATTGACTAGGGTCACTAGTTCACCAAGGATGTGAGACTAAAAATACCAACTGCCCCATTACAAACTCCCTGGCAAAGCCTAGCAGCCACAGGACACGACTTTTAAACCCTTGACTGCAAGCAGTTGGGAAAGGGACAATGGCTATTACTCTCCTAGTACAACAATCCTAGGATATTGGCCAGCCCTTAACCTCGTTAGTAAGACTGTATGTTTCCAGCAGCATCAATAAACTACTGCGACGTTAGCGCCTGCCTACTGCAGTCGACTAATCTCCGCAAAAGGGGCGCGGATCCGCCTGCTCGCCAGCGGTCCGTCCCAGAAGGGAAGCCATGACGGATCTCCCTGGGCGAAACTATTCGTCTCGAGGGGGCGGGGCTTGTTTTCGGGCTAGCCCGGCGGCGTGTGGGGCGCGCGGTAGCCATGGCGACGGTTGCACCTGCTGCCGCGAGCCGGCGACATGTACGACCGGGCTCCCCGCTCTTTCCCTCTGACGGTGGGCTGCACGAGCCCCCACCTAGGCCCCGGCTGCTACGACTTGCCTTCCCAGAACAGACAGATCCGAGGTGAGCGGCGGGAAGACGGGAAACGAGCCTCCCTTCACCCCGCCCGAAACGTTATCTCCTTTCTCCTCGCGCGTCTCTACGACATGCCATTATGTAATGGCCGGAGACGGGGGTGGGTGGATGGGGAGATGAGGAGAGGACTTGCTACGATCAATCTGGCCCTGGGAGCTTTACAGGCCAGCAACGCGACGCGTCTTCCCCAACTACAGTAGCCATTCACTAAAATGTATTGAGACCTTAACTTTCAGACTGCAGCAAGGGCTCCTGGGAATTGTACTCCCAGTACATCTGGAGCTCTTAGGCTGGAGAGTAATTTCCACTACTTCCGCCCTGAATTTAGTGCAGTGTTTCTCGACCCTGGCAACTGTAAAATGTTGGACTTCAGATCCCAGAATTCCTTAGCTGGGGAATTCTTAAAGTTGCCAAGTTTTAGAAAGACTGAATTAGAGCTTTCTTTTTTTCAGTTTCCAGGAGGGTTAGATTTTTCTTAACATCTTCTTTGTAAAAGGTGTTCTTACATAGATTTTTTTCCTGTTTGCCTCTTGATTAAAAATAAGCTTAAAATTAACACGCACTACTTGGTATGTTTCATCCTTGCAACTTTATGCTTTGATCTTGTACATGTTTGCTCAAAACTATGACATTGAGACTTAAGCAGTGCCATGCAGGAGTGTTAAATAGGACTTTTCTGAGCTGCAGTCTTAAAATGTAGTTAAGTGGTTGGAAATTAAGTCGGTTTGTAATGGGGCAGTTGGTATTCTTTTTGGATTTTGACCCCTTCCTCAGCTTTCATCAAAGTGATGGTGGAATATTCTCTCCAGAAAGCATTTACCATGACCTGACTGAAGGATTCCCATGCCAGGAAAAAAAAGCACCAGTGGCTTTTCTTTTGTGGGCAAGTTTTTGATCACATGTAGTTTCCTTTGGTAGCCCTTTTTCATGAGCCCCCATTGCTGAATTCCCATCATACTTAGAATAGAATAACTTCATTGACATTTTAAATGTACACTAATCAGCATACATTAGGCCTTTCCATCTGGTGTAACCATCAGATTTGTTTAACTTGGTTAAACAAGTTAAAAACCAGACCAACGGTGTTACAATTCCTCCAATCACTTGGACTAAAAGGGGAAAATAGCAGAACTCTTGCCAATTTCATCTAATTAAACAGAAAGAAAGATGCAGAGTGAGAGAAAATAAGGCCCAGTGGACCTCTAAAAAATAACTGTTTTAAGTTTAAGTTTAACTTATGGGAAGAGTTGGGATTGTCCAGCATCATCCCTGACTGAATTACTGGACTTATCGTTGGGTTGGTGTAAGAGTTCCCGAGGGTGTTAGTATTCAGGGATTTCAATCTACCTCCTTGTGACATTGAGTCTGGGGCAGATCTGGAGTTCTTGGCCTTCATGGCAACCATGGTTCTTTTTCACATTATTGAGGGCACAACACATAATGGTGGTTGCATGTTAGATCTGGCTTTTGTCTTGAGGCAGTTTCAACATGATCTGAAACATTAGCATTAGTCCATTGCTATGAATAGATCATTCTCATCTTTCAACTCACTGAAGTCACCCCTTCCTGCAGGAATACGGTCTGTTTCATTGGCCCATGTCAAGGTATTGATGGATCCAGTGATATCTCAGAAACAGTCGGGGATTTTCTCTGAAGATCCAACAGGCAATTTGGCTAAGGTCTTAAATGCTGTTTGGATTGATGGGAGACTGGGATCTTGGGCCATATCACCACTATGCAATGTCAGCGTGCTGATATCAAGGTACACATTAGTTTATTGAGGAGCTTCAAAAGATGAAGGCTTCCTCCATTGGAGGAAAACTTGTAGTGAATGTGTTTGAAGTGGAAAAACCCTATATTGCTCATAGTAATGAGAACAGCACAACTTCAGTATTTCTCCACCATGATTGTGTCCAATACCATCATTTAAAGTGACCCACTCCATGTTGTGTCCCCAGGTCACAGGCTGTTCTGAAGAATATTCTGGGTACCTGGTGGATAAAGTTATTCAGATCTACTCTGACTGGGCAAGTCCAGTTGAAGTGCCTGGGGCCCAGTCTTGTGATACAATCTGGAATGAGTTTGAACCAGTGGGCCTTAAGGAAGTAGACAGGGTTCTTTGTGCTGTCAAGTTGACAGTCTCTTATTAAACCTAGTATCCTCCTGGGTTGTGAAAGTGTTTAGAGGAGATGACCTATGATTGGCTTCCTTGATGATTCGTCATGGAGGGCTTTATAGATCATAATCACTGCCTTGAATTGTATCTGGAACATTGGAACCCAGTGCAGCTCACAAAGTAGCAAGATTTTGTTTTATGGGGGACAGAAAAGCCATAAGCACTCAATCTTGGCAAGCTTGAACTGGAACCTGTTCTTCCCCATCCAGACCTTTGCAGCTTCCAGACACCAGAAAGACCCTTGTTACCTTCACTTGGACAGCCTGGATGGAGATGGTTACCTGAGTATGTTGTGCATATCTTTGCTGTATTCGTCCTGAGTATGAAAGCAACATTGTTCATTTTTTGTTTCTTTTTGTATCATGAACAGTAAACAGCATGACTTTCTGACAAAGTGACTAGTTCACTAGTGCCTAAGGTCAATCTGTAGTTGGTTCATTTCACCTTTCCCAAAGGCTTTCCCGCATTCATGCTTTTTATGCTCCATTTTCTCACTGTAGTTTTCCCTTTAGAAAGATCCTCAGCTCTTTATCTTCAGTAACATCTTAGGTGGCATGTGATTAACATCCAGACTGTGGGGCCCCCACCCATTATTATATTATCTGTTTATTTGGTTTTCTTAATAAAATGCAGGTGTGTTTGGTGCTGCTTTCCCCCATCCTGTATGAAATGATTTTTTATGTCGTCACTAAAATGGCATTCTGCTTCCATTATCTTCCTATATTTCTGCTGCTCAGTAAGAACCTCCTTGCTTTAGTTGAGCAGCTGGGATGACCTTCACACCTTGGATGATCCTTCTGATATTATATACTCTTGGCATACATGGACCATCATTCTTTGCTCATCCCTCCCAGGAGCACTCTTTTCCACAATGAAGCAGCATTGGGAGACGAAGGTGTCCTTCATATTAATATTATTCACAGCTGAGTAAACAGCAGAAAAATTCTTAAAAATGCATATATGTTTTCTCTTCAGGTGGCTATGCTCCCTTTCTTTCTCTGGCAAGTCGTGGACTTGAAGTTATTTCTCAAAATGATGAGGATGATGTTCCAGGGCCAGGATCCTATGAGATTAATAGAATACAGGTAGAGCCATATTAATAAACCTGATATAAAAGATATAAGATATTAAGGAATGGTAAATGGATTTATGATATAGATGAAAACTTGTATTTCTTCAAAAATATTTTTATATGGCTTTTCTATTTCTATTCTAAATTAGTGATTTATTTGATGTGGCAGTTCTAAATGCAAGCAATTAGTTGAGTTTTAAAATTCTTTTATTTCCCACTTTAATTTATCACTCCTTTCTAAAATGGTTGTCAAATTATTCTAAAGTTTTTTTCCCCTGTTACTAGGTGATTGGACTAGATCCACTGATGGATATTAGAATTTGTAAAAGAATAGAGTGCCAAGAACTTCAGAGAAGTTTTTAAATTAGTATATATATTATGCTCTGAATCATCTTACTTTTTATACTTTTAAACTGCACTAACTTGTGGCTATGAAATCTATGCTGGAAAAAAATTGAAATGTTTTGTTTTAGTTACAAATCCTAAATTTTCCACTTAAATACCTCTGTGACAACATACTGCATTCAACAATTTGGCAACATATTACATTCGGTCTTATAAGCTATTCATCTCAACAGAATATTATTATTTTTAATTCACAAGATAATAAAGGGAAGATGGGATTTTCATTTTGATTTTTAAAAGCTTCTTTGCTAAGCTTTATTTAGCATTTATGAAACATGTATCAGCATAATTTTTGAAATACTCTGTGAACAAGCAATAACACAAAAGCATTCATTTTAAACCAAGGCCAGGGGTACTCAGGTTCTAGTCATGTCTTGGGCATAGAAAGCAGCTTGGTGACTTGCGACTAGTCACCAGGGGCTCTCTTCGCCCTTAGAAGACAGGAAAAATAAAGCATATTTGAAAAATATTGCCGATTGAAACTGCATGTAATTCACTACTATGTATTCACCAGAAGTCACTGACAGAAACACACACACACACACACACACACACAAACAGAAAGTTTGTTCTCTCTCTCTCTGTGTGTATTCATTTTGAAATGGGGAAGCAAAAGTGTATGAGTTGCTGTGTTTTTGCTTAATAAATATTTAGAAATAGGATATTTAGGATTTAAGTTATATACACAACGGATTTAAATGTGATTGCTTTTTCCAATTTAAAGCATAATATTAGTGTACAACTCCAAAATCAGAATTATTTTTTTCTCACTGGGTATTGAACATTCTGGTGCAGCTTTGTAGTTACGACTTTTTAACAGCCTGCACTAAATGCCTAGTGGTTTGCATACTAAAATGGCACTATAAAAATAGGTGGACTGTGAAAACTTAGGAACTCTTTGTTTTAAACATCTTTGTACTCTCTACTATAAGCTTATCATTACTATGAAACTACAGATAGAGAATAGAAATTCAATTAGACAATATCTAATACAAATAACGCATAGTAACAATAAGTAGTAGAATTAATAAGTAATAATTAGAATTGTTAGGAGCGCAATTGCTCATGGTTAAAGACAGCCTGGGTTCGAGACTCAAGTGCTGCGTGACAGGGTGAGCTCCCATTACTTGCCCTAGCTCCTGCCCACTTAGCAGTTGGAAAGCATGCAAATATGAGTAGATACCATTTCAGTGGAAAGCATCCTATGCCCCTTGGCTTATAGTCATACTATCCACATGACCATGGAAATGTCTTCAGACAATACTGGTTCTGTTGGTTAAGAAATGAGATGAGCGTCCCTACTAGAATCGGAAACAACTGGACAGGGAAAACCTTTGCCTTTAATTAGAATTGTAAGCTGCCCAGAGTTATTTGGTTGAGTTGGGTGGCTATAGATATTCGTATAAATAATAAATAAATAAAACTCAGTGCCCTGAACTCAGTGCCCTGAACCAATTCACAGGAACCAGGCTTCAGTATTCAAAAGTATTTGGGATTAAAAACAGTAGCTGCAGTATCTACTGTAAAAATATTTTTTGAATAACCAGAGGTTTTTTTATTAGCTTCAGAAAAACTGACAGAGGAAGAAGTATACTTTGTATAAAGCTATTCCTAAAATGATGAACGCATTGTCCTTTACCTTCTGATTCCTACTGAACTTCAGTTAGTGAGGGAACAGAGATCAGAAGCTGATCCTGACCAGAACATATGGTATGGCATACATGAGAGAGATAATGATTTTCGAATTACTAGCCATTTTTGATCTTTTAGAGCTAAGAAAAAGCTCCTTAAAATGGATGGGATTTTTCCATTTTTAGTCAGGCATGTAGGCAAAATATTTAATAATTTTAACTTTTATGTAGGTGCAACCTGGGATATTGCTTTATGATTTATTGTCTTTTGTGAACCCAATCTGTTGTATTCATTTAGAAAGTCATGGCAAGAGTGGGTTTGCATGATTTCTGAACCATATAATCTTTTTCTTTACGAGTTTGGTTGGTCTAAGCCACATGATAGGACCTATATTCTCATTCTTGGTAAGTTCATGGAGAGTACGGTATAACCAATGATTATTACTGCATTATGGATGATTTTCCTGTTGTTGTTTTTTTAACTCCAGAAAACTATTAAAGGAGGCAAAAGTCCTCAAAACAAGGAAAAGCGTTTTAAAGTTATAATTAATGATACACCTGGTCCTGGAACATACTGCCAACCTCCTTCATTGAGTCCAGAAGATAGTAAGACAAAAAGACCATTGAAAATGCCTTCTGCACGGGTAGGGCAACATAAAAATGAATATTGTTATTTAATTTTTTTATACGAACAGTTGACATTGATAGTAACATTTTATGTAAATGTTTTCTGTAGTCAGATACTTTCTGAAAAAAGTCCTGTAAAAGACAATACATTCTGGAAATTTCTGTTTTGTTGAAGTTGCAAATATAAGGACTTTGAAGCCTACATTATATGGAAATGTGTTATTAACTATGTAAATGCTTGTATGATTTTTGTTCATCTTTTGCACACATATGTGAGGGCAATGGACTGAAAAAGTTACTATTTTATTCCTTGTAGTGGTTACCAATACTTCTGTTTCAATTACCAATGTTATATGGTTGCAGTATGATTTCTGAATTATGATGAGATTTTTGCTGTGACAATTTTCTTAGAGCAAAACAAACAGATTCCCCTTCACCAAAAATTTGCTATGCAAATATAAGCCTCTGTTTCAATGTGTTATGTATATGTCTGTTTGTCACTCTCTTCCTGAAGAGTTTTCTGAGAACCTTGGGCAATTTTTGGCAGAAATATAATTTCTTTCCTCTAAAGACTACTTCTAAAAACTAAAACACTACTTCTCTGCATTAGGGATGTGCAAGCTGGGCATCTTGTGAAGGCAAACATGTTTGATGTAAATAAACCAAAGAAAGAATTGTTTCGAGAATGCTTGAAAAAGGCTGGATAAAATGTTCTTCAAGGAATTTTATTTTTTATTTAATAAAACAATTGAAACTCAATAAAACAACTGAAACTCATAGAGAATTGGAGAACAAACTATCTTTGTTTTGTAAATATAATTGTATTCTTTTCTCTCTCTCTCTCTCTCTCTCTCTCTCTCACACACACACACACACACACACACACACACACAATCTGTAGAGATCTCATGATCACTCTTTTTATCACAAGGTGGAGCTACCTTCAGTTTATCCTTCTCCTTCATGAATAATTCCTTGATTTCAGGGTATTGGAAGGGAGGTTCAGGCTTGGACATAGAATGGAGATAATATGGGTGGCTGGATTTTTATCAGACCTTGGATGAAGGAAATTCATCCTGGTTCTTTGAGACATCTCAGTGGCTTTTGATAGCCTGCTAGATCTCTAGGTTGCAGCAGTTCTACTTTCTTCCTTAGTGGATAGTTCCTGTCAGTGATGGCGAAGCAGGAAAGATCAACTCAATAGATACTCCTTTGTGGGATGCTGTGGGATGAGTCTCTATCATCTCTTTTTTAAATTTACATGAAGCTACTGAGAGAGGCTTTCAAATTTTGGGTTTCAAGATCATTAATATGCTCATGATACTCAGCTTTACATCAGAAGCCCAGTCAGAATGGTGATTCATTTGAGGTTTTACCCTGGTGCCTAGAGGTTAGAAGGTTTAAACTAAATCCTAGCAAGAGAGAGTTACTATTTGTTTGGAGTTCTCTATGCGCTCTCTCTTGATGGATAGTATTACCCTTGAAAGAGAAGATCTGCTATTTGTGGGTTCTTTTGGATTCATAGATACTGATAAAACAGCATGAGGAACTTCCCCCCCAGTTTGGCTGGTATTCCAGTTGCAACCCTACTTGGGTTGGGAGGATTATATAGAGGTCTTCATTCCATTTCTGGTTATAGTTTGGTTTATTTTATTTTATTTTTATTTTCTTTTAAGAGCCGTGGTGGTGCATTGGTTTGAATGCAGTATTGCAGGGTAATTATGCTGACTGCCAGCTGCTAGCAGTTTGGCAGTTTGAGTCTCACTGGCTTAAAGTTGACTCAGCCTTCCATCCTTCTGAGGTTGGTAAAATGAGGACCCAGATTGTTGGGGTCAATATGCTGACTCTGTAAACCACTTAGAGAGTGGTGTAAAGCAGGGTCCTCAACCCCCGGTCCGTGGACCAGTACTGGGCCACAGCATGCCAACAACTGGTCCGCGTAAACAAGCAAAGCTCTATCCATGGGATGCAGGCAGCACACAAAACCACGCCCTCTCAGGTCCATGGAAAAACTTTTCTCCATGGAACTGGTCCCTGGTGCCCAAAAGGTTGGGAACCTCTGATGTAAAGCACTGTGAAGTGGTATATAAGTCTAAGTGCTATTACTATTATTCATTTTGGAACTTTTATTATTATATATTTTATCTTATAAGCCACCAAGAATCTTTAGGTTGTCTATATATATGATAAACAAACAGTAGGTCATTTCTTAAAGATAGACCAATGGGATGCAATCAAGAGGGCCCATTTATATAGATAAATATATTCTCTGACAAAGATGGCAGTAAGTTTATATATCTTACAAAGGCCTTCCACAACTGGTGCTTTTTAGCAGTAAGAGATCTCATTTCCTGTTTTCCAAGTTAATTTCCAAGAGATTATGCTGAATTCAAGGCACAACTGGATAGTAACAAAGCTGCCTTAAAGAATGAAGAAAATTATAAGATACAGAAAATGCTGGATATGCAATAACAGAGCAATCATAATACATGTGGCTGTGGCAAATATCAAAATAACTAATCTAAATTTAAAGAAAATGTTTGACTTTGAACCTCTTGGAAGGTAATTAAATGGTAAACTCTCTGAAAATCTGGAATAATCTGATGAAATGTAAAGCACTGAAAGATATTACTGAAATGAAGAATGAGAGAAGACATTCAGCATGCATTAAAGGTGAAGTGTCAAGCGTATTGTTCAGAAACTCAGTTACTATAGCCTTTAAAAGGAATCATAGAAGCTAAGTTCTATAATAAGCAGATTTGTTGATTTATTGTGCCATCAAGTAAAGTGTTGAGTTTTGATTACTATCTAGACTTGGCAAGATTTCAGAAGTGGTTTGCCATTGCCTTCTTCCTAGAGCTGAGTAAAAGAATGAATGACCCATTCAGCTGATTTTGTGCTTAAGGCAGACTAGAACTCAGAATCTCCTGACATGAAAGAAATCAAATTCATCGATTACCATATGTTTCCCATGGTTACCTCTAACCAACTAAATTATAAAATTGCCAATTCTTGCCAGCAGTAGCAATAGAACTTGTGTATTATTCATTGGTTTCAGCTAAGAAAATTCCTCACTATTCAAGAAATCACTTAGGTAAGAGAAGCATTAGACAAAAGATAACTACATCTTTTGATAGAAAGAGTGGTATTAAGAGAGATTACTACTGAATGATCTCTCAAAAATCTGCAAAAAATATATTTCAAATTCGTTAAGAATAATTTCCTACTGAGCTTCAGAAAACTTGGATGAAATGGAATGGAAAATGATTTTTTTTATATTAAAGATCTATAGTTCAAATATACCCTGTTCTCTTTGTGATTAAGTTCAGTTCTGTAATTTGATGTTCCTTTGTAAAATAAATTCCAATCTTGTATTATCGATAGAAGAAAATATTTGTAGCTCAGGGTTGAACTGTGGTTGCTCTCTGAATCTGGTGTGCCACAAAAATCAGTGAGCACCAAATACCCCACAATCTTGTATTATGTTTTATGGTTAGAAGAATGGGTTATAAAGGAACTAATAATACTATATTTATTTCCAGAAAATTGCAGGCTGTATCAAATATTTTCGAAAGTCAGAGGCTCCATCCATTCCTTCTCAAGGACAAGCATTTGGTTATGAAGAGGCTGAAGATGGGACACTTATAAAATTTAGCCAACCTGTAAGAGACAGTACGTTGGGACCAGCATACTATCAAACAGTATATGTAAGTAATTTTAAAAGATGGGATACTGTTCTTGGCTTTATAGGATTATGAAGTTGATACTCAGAGCTTCTGGAACCCAAGAGTCCTAAATTGGGGTTATCAGGAACAATCGTATGTTAAGCTAGAAGTAAGTGATTTTCTACCTAAAAAACCTCAGCTTTCCATTTCTTAATTTTTATTATCCAATGCATTTGTCATACAAATGAAATCCTATTTATGGTACTTCACTTTTCACTGGGAAATTTAGTGGTTTTGGATAATCAGTTACAATATCGCTGAGCTTTAGTGCTGGCCATGTTTAACTTGAAGTGATCTATCCAAGGTACTGAAAGCTTTGCCTCTTCCACTACTTTGTGATTTCACTACTAAATTTTGGGCATTCCTTTGCATTTACAGGTAGTCCTTGAGGTATGAACTTAATGGAGCCTGCCCATTAGGCTCATAAGTAAAAAAAATCATCAAATGAATCAGATTCAATTTTACAAATGTTTAAAATCAAATTCATTAATTAAATCAAATGGATCGTTAAATGAACAAAGATCTGCTTTGTTAATTGATCTCTGCCTGAACTGAGGGGCCTTCCAACTGCTGCCAGCTACCAATCAGCTATTTTCTTCCACTCAGGAACTAAATGCCTAAAAGCAGGCTGCATCTCCTTTGCAAAGTTTTTTGCAGTTGCCACTAATTAGCTTATGTCTCCAACTAGGCCAGGGGTAGGCAATCTTGGCTCTTTTATGACTCGTGGACTCCAATTGAAGTCCATGAGTCATAAAAGAGCCAAGATTGCCTACCCCTGAGCTAGGCACTCAGAGAGTGATGGGGGAGAGGTTTACAGAACTGTTGACTTGCAACAGTAACAGAGATGGAAGGGACCTTGAGAACATCTAGTCTAACCCACCGCTCTCAGAAGAGAGTACTGTATTTCTGATAAATGCCTATCCAGTCTCTTCTTAGAAGCTTTCAGTAATGGGGCACCCACAACTTCTGGAGGCAATTTAAATTTAAAACCTACAAACTACAGTAATATTTGCTAACCTCCAAAATAAAAACAAGGAAGCACAACGTTATAGAATGCTTTGTGAGGAGGCTGGCTAGCATTTCTACAAGTATTGTACTTAGAAACACAGTAGTAAAAAGAAGAGCAGTTTCCAAAGTGCTTGCAAATTGTTTGTTTCTAGAGTAACAACAACAACAATTTAAAATACTTACAGAAGCAATTCTAGTCCTGAAGCCCAAGCAGCAGCAGATTCTTTACCAGCACCAATGAAAAAACTCGGCACCAGCTCGGCTCTTGTTTGGCTATGTGACCAGGGACCCTCCCCCCAAAAGCCCTGCCTGCTTTGTAAGCCGAACGGCCCAGGCAAGTGACAGAGTTCAAAATGGCCGTGGCTGCAGCAGGGATTGAATTCAAGTCACATGGTTACACAGGGCTTTTTTTTGCTCGCGGTTTTGAATTTCGAATTAATTCATTTTTGTGAAAATTCTCTAAATAATTTTTTGTACCTGGGGGATTACCTGTATACATATAGTCCTTGACCATTAGTTTAGTGACTGTTTGAAGTTACAATTGCAGTGAAAAAAGTGACATAATTATTTTTCACACTTATGATTGTTGCAGTGTCCCCAGGGCCATGATCAAAATTTGGACGCTTGGTAACTGCCATGTATATATGGTGATTGCAATGTCCCAAGGTCATGTGATCTCCTTTTGCAACCTTCTGACAAGATTGCAAGCAAAATCAATGGGAAAGCCAGAATTCACTTAACAACCATGTTACTAATTTAATAGCTGTAGTGAATCATTTAACAACTGTGGCAAAATTTACTTAACAACTGTGTTGCTTAGCAATGGAAAATTTTGACTCAATTGTGCTTGCAAGTTGAGGAATATCTGTACTGTAGGATTTAGTTGCCAGATTGAATTCTCCCTATCTTTTCGGTTCCAATCAACTGATTCAATTTTTTTTAGCCGATGACTATCCCACTTGTTCTCAGTAAGTTCATTAACTCTTCATTAAATCTGAGATATTTGTCCTTATACATAAGCCTGTGAGTTGTTGCACTTCTTTTACTTTTTTCAATTGACACTTGATCAATTGTATTGACCTTATGCATAGACATTTGATCATTTTTGCTTAAGTATGACTTGGATCTTGTAGCCAGGCATGAGACCATTTATGTATAGCATTACTTTAAGTTGCTTTGGCAGAAGCAATAAAGCAAAATTCATAGAGTGCTATGATACATTAGATCAGGCATGTCAAATTCACGATGTCATGTGGCGTCGCATAATGTATCAGGACTTTTCCCCCATTGCTGGCAATGGGGTGGGCACGGTTTCGGCATGACGCATCTGGCCCGTGGGCCAGCAGTTTGACATGCCTGCATTAGATTAAGATGTAGAAGTATTGGGAAGATTTATATGTGCCATCTGAATGAGAACCATCTCTCCTGGCACATTCAAACTTTGGCAATTTTTAGCAAATCTAAAAATTTATAAAAATACAACTAACATTACAGCCTACAAGAAATAACAAGCTTTATTAGGCGATATAACTTTATTACTTTGAGTTGCTTGGTTGCCCCATCTGATAACATTTCTCTATATATTATATGGTGGTGGCGAACCTATGGCACGCGTGTCAGAGGTGGCACTCAGAGCTCTGAGTTAGCTACTCGCTAACTTGCCGAGGTCCCACATGGCTGGATGCATCCCAGCACCCATGTGCTCGCTGGCCTCTGTGTGAAGGGGCCGATGGTGTCAGGCAGCAACTGCCTCGGCCCCTTCCTCACCTTGCCCTATGACAATGGCACCCCCGCCCTGCCTTGTCTTGCCTTGCCTCACCCTGCAGGACGAGCCTCCTGCCCACCACCCCACCTGCCAGAGACCCCCTGGATCTCCCGCAACCTTGCCCGGCCCCCATAGGCATCCCTCCCCATGAGCAACATTGAGGTGATCACGCCCACCTTGGCAACACCCACCCAATCTGCCATGACCACCACAGCCACACCCATCCAGTGAGCCATGCCCACCTGGCACCTGGCGATAAATAAGTGGGTTTTGGATTGCAGTTTGGGCATTTGGTTACTAAAAGGTTCACCATCACTGGTATATATTAATACTATATATTATATTTTTTGGAAATTAATTTAGTTTAGTTTATGGAACTGATCTCTCAATGTGGCATACATACAAGGAATCCACATGTGAACATGCAAACATTTTTGTTTGCATAACGTTCTTTAAATGTTGCTATAACGTACTTCTGTGGATCCATAATAGAGGAAATGGGAGGAAGTGCACATAAATCATTATAATGTTTCTTGGCTTATTGCTTTTGTTCCTTGGCTTTGTACTGAGTCATGTAGGCATATTATTCCTCTTTTTTTAGAGGAGTGACTTTAAATTCCAGTAGTATAACTATTTTTCTTAGTGTTCTTTTTAACCCTTAGTATTGGTAACTTGGCATAAAAGAGCAAGAACATAAAATACACATTTTGGCAGACATAATAATATATAGTACTTGTGGGTATGAAACTGAGAGGCTTTTTACCCTTCATTGGGAGGGAGGCTCTTTATGAGAATAGAGGTTATTGTTGAAGACAGCATACTGTATGCCTTTGAACACTGATTGGTCATCTGTAAAACTTAAATAAGATTCCTGTTTGTAAAAACCTACCTTAGCCAGATATACTTCCCTCATCTTCATCCAATTTTGTCCCCCCATCTTTTTTTTCTTTTCTTTCCTTATTGATATATCTCCCACTTCCTAATTTCCATCTTGATATTTTTATTTTTTTCTCTTCTGCTGTGTGTCTCTGCATGCATGGAATAGTACATTTTTCTGTGTGAGAGTGGTTTGTGGATATATATTTGAAAGGTTGATATATGCAGATTGCAATCAATTAATTTTATAAATGTGGTGCTTTTATTTTACAGGCAATTAATTTTAATCAGTAGTTATTAATTCAGTTAATATTAATATATTTTCTGTCCTTGTCTTAGCCTTTTTGGAGTGTTTTTTCTGGCATAGTATAGATACATATATACATTTAAGTATACACATACAACCATGTATAACTGGTACAAATTCATAGTGGGTTGGTGGTAGAAATCTTTATTATTAATTTCAAGTAAAGTTAGCAAGTATAGGTGGACAATGTGGGGAAGATAGAAGTTTTATCTGTGTGGGTTTGTGTGTGTGTCTCTATGTGTGCCTTCTTGCCTACTTTTCCTTTGTAAGAAGGATTGACTTAAATTCAGAACCCTTTTGCTAGCTATCTCTGTAGAAATACCCTCTGTACATAAATAAATGCTCAGAAGATTTATCAAAGGCCTTGAAGTCTTGTCAGAGGCTTTGAAGCATCCATGACAAATATCCAAGCAACTGCAACTGTTTCATGGATTCGAGAAATGGATCTGGAAGAGTCACTATGCTCACTGAATTATTTTCATAGAGCTAATTATTTCTATGCATAACGAAATAATTAAAAAAAGGTTTGTAGATATTTCATTGTATAATTGCTTTCAATATTTTTAGTTTTTTACTTTAGAATCTAGATAATGAAGAATATATATTTATTAAATGCATATGCTGTAGTCTGATATATTCTCAGATCTTAAATTTACATGTTCTTTAATTCAACAAAAGATTTTGAAAGCACACTTACGACATATTCAGCGCTTTGTGGAAGTCCTGAGGCAACTGCAAAAATCTTTCACAGGCTACATCTTTAACAATAGAGAACAACAATGCAACCTTTGTGCTTAACTAAAATAAATATGATGTCAATATAATACTGCTTGTAATCCTATGAGCGGTAGGTGAAAAGCAGTGGTGTTCTGTTATTCTGTTTCTCTCGTTTATTGTCAAATCAGTTCCAAGGGAGGACCTCTTAAAAGACTGACCACCAACAGAACTTCATTAGTTGCCTACAGCTTAGATCTTAAGCCATTCTTAATAAGCTACAGACATTCACGATGACTTTGTGCTTTCTCAGATATTGGGTGGAAGGCCCATAACTGCACACAACCATCCAATCTGAAGCAGATTCTCAAAAGCCACAAGATACAGCAGGACAATGATACCAATATGGGAACCAGATTCTATAAAATTCAGATGTCTACTTTGCTCTCACACCAACACCTTTACAGGCCCCAACAGGTACACTCATAAGATTAGAGGTGTATTCTCCTGCTCTTCCCCCAGTGTAATATGTGCCATCATTTGCCAGCAATGCCAATGCATAGGACAGATTTTTCATAAAAGAATTAATGTACAGAAGTTTAACATCAGGATTGAAACCAATTCTAAAATAATATGGCAAATCTCAAAGCGATTATTTTAGAAAAGAATATCACAGTATCATTGAGCAAGAAATTGTTTAACTTCCATCAATCAAAAGTTTTGAGCAATCTTTGAAGGTCTGAACCAGGGGTGTCAAACTTGCAACGTGACGTGTCGCGGTGTATTGTGACTTTTTCCCCATTGCCTGCAATGGAGTGGGCGTGGTTTTGCCATGATGCATCCGGCCCATGGGCCGGCAGTTTGACACCCTGGTCTGAACAGACAGAATGGTGTTTTAATGCATTACAGTTGTAACTTGCAACTACATAACCAAACTGTCTTCCTTTCTTTCCCCAAGAAGTAACCCTAATTTAAATCTCACATCAGTCTAGTCCTCTGTGCATATGATGAAGTGAGTTGCAGCTCACTAAACCCTATGCTTTTTAATAACATTTATTACTTACAAAGAAAAATCAGCCTCTTAATTATAAGTTTTCAGGCAGTGCATTAGAGGGCAGCAGAGTCATTCAGTTGAGCTCCAGGATTTTGGCACTGTAAAGCATTTTTCTATGGAAAATTGCCTGTATTAGATATTAAAAAAGAAAAACCAAATCCTTAAGCTTTTAAAAAGATTAAGGATATCTTATTAAGAATTAAATGAACTATAGATGATTCTATTGATGCATCAATGTTTTATTTTGTTTTTATGAATTATTTATGTTACTGGCTTTGTTTCCAAAAATGATTTGTTTTATTATAATATTCCATAGTTATCTTTGAGTATTCTTACTGATTGGAACCTATATACCTAAGTTTCATCTTGCTTATTGCCATTCCTTCATTTCACTGGAGAACGGGAAGAATTGTGTTTGCAAAATATGGAGTGGAATTAGGTGCTATGATAAGGATGGGACTGTTTTGTCTTGAAAATCTTAAATATTATAAAAATGGTCTACAGAGCCTAAATAGATACTATAGAGTTCCATGAGAAAGGAGAAGAAATAGAACATGCACTTAGTTACCTGTTCCAGAGTAAGTTTTTTCAGGTGAATTGTTGCTGTTTTTTTTTAAAAAAATCAGAACATAAGCTCTCCTCAAATCTGCTAGATTTTAGTTAGAGGTTCAAGGAGGGCAAAATTTGCTAAAGCATCTATGATTTTGTTGTTGTTATAGATATTGAAGCCAAACAACAAAATTCACTTCTTGATTTCCTTCCAAATTATTGCATAACATCAAAAATAGACATAGATATGGTTTCTGGGTTCTTCTCCTCCTTCTCTTCCTCCTCCTCTTCATCTTCATCCTCCTTCTCCTCCTCCTCCTCCTCATCCCTGTTTCAGGACGGATTTATCAACAAACTGGTTAAACATATAAATGAGATAGTCATTGATTTGTACTTCAACTGAGTTTAATATGCCTGAAACCTAATGAACTTTACTTGGACCAGGAAGAGCCATAGTTAAATCCTTATCAACCATAGGGATCAATAAATGAGTTTGGAGCAATGACTTTCTATCACCTCATCCTATTTCACAAGGTTGTTTGCAACTGTTCTGGCCCAAGGGAAAAAATACAAATAGGTCATGGAGGTGAAGTTATCCTCAGGTAGCAAATCTAGTATAGTATCATATAATATTTTGATTTATTCTTTTATTGTAGACAGTGGATATTAGGAGTTTTTCAAACCAGTATTAAGAGAAAAGCATACAATGTAAGTTTTTTTTTACCATATTGGAAGACTACATGCCATCCAGAATCATTTTTGTGAGACTAGCAGTTATACAAATTTAATACCTACGTGGTTAAAGAGTGGTTGTAGGAGACCTGTTTCAATTTTTCTTATTAACATTATATTCTACATAATGTGCCTTCTATTTTTTGTTTTTGTTTTGGAGAACTGTATATGCAATTATGACAATGATTTGAAGTGCTTGCAGCTGGTTGCTTTTAATAATAGAAGACATTTCATGTTTCTGAAAATTTCCTTTCCAAGCATTTTGAAATATGATAAATACTTATTTCCATCTGAGGCAGTATGGGATGCAACCTGAAATCTATGTAGTCTATCTTACATATTCATGCTAGGAATGCTGACACTGATAAATTACCTAATGTTGAGAACATGCTGGGAAATACCTGTGCTGCTGCTGTAGCACTGACAGACAGTCCATTAGTGGCAGAATTAATGCACTTTGGGACTTTTAATTCTTCATGGAATCTATTTCCATATTTAATTACTGGAAAGTCGTGGAAAAAAGTTCTAAAGTACCTTCATCCATTTTTATTGTCAACAGGAGTGTCGATTAGTAATTCTTCAAGTTATATTGTAATATTCACTTAAAATAATGCACCTCCTTGCTGAGTTTGCTTCAATTAAACCATATTTTATTTGCTAATGACATAGCAAGATGACAGCGACCTTGAAGTTGGTATTGTCAACATTTCTTGGCAAAAGAGGATGATGATTTAGACTTAAGAGGGCATCCATTTATTCTGCAGTCTGTGTTTTTAAAAGGTTTGTTTTTTTAAAAAAAATCCATTAGGGATTAGGATTTTATGTGACTAATGCACAGGTTAGTGAGTTAAGTATCAGTCAGTTTTATATTATTTTTAATGCTAAGGTTAACCTAGATATAGGGAAGGAAATAATTATATTCAGTTTATTGAGTCTGAGAAAGAATAGCTTGTAGTCAGAGTGCCTGTTAAAATTGCTTTCAGAACTCAATTGCTAGAAATGCCTTTTGTAAATGTCAAAGAGATATTGACTGAAATGTTCTTTCATAGATACCAAATTTAGTTATTGGGTTTTTAGGTTTGTAATGAAACAAAACACATATTTTCATAATTGCAGAAAAACTTATAGAATCAACTCTTTAACATCAACCCTTTTTTCAGCAAAAGTTGAACAAACAAATGCACAAAAAGCAAATAGTACATAATTATGTGGTTTTTAAAAATCTTTGATACTATATAGTTAGCTCTGTCAGAGAACTGCTGTTAAACTTCTGCTGTAGAAAAAGATACTAGATAAAAGAATTGTGGGACTGTAGTGCTAATACAGATACTTAAGTATATGCTCTCTTAAATTTTCATTGCTTAGAAGCATAAGTACAATCATAAATATAAGAAGTACAAATATGTGAAGTTTTGGGAGAATAATAAGGAAATGAATATAGGTAATTACATACTAATAGTACACATGCAGAGAATGCTAATTAAGTGTGACTCAGTTATTTTTACATTGCCAAAGCTTGCAGCAAAGCTGGTGTATCGTGTGTAATCTATGGAAGCAAATGTTTCAGTACTATTAAACAAGTATTTCTATCATTCTGCATTTCTGTTTATTCTCCTAATACCAAAAGATGATTCTAATAATTTAGTAGTAAAAGTCAAAAGAATATATTCAATTGTTCTTTTAATTTCTTTGATTAGGGCTAGTTTTTTAAGTACACTTCCACAATATTTTTGCAACATACATATATCTTATTTCCAATTACCATAGGAAGAAACAAAGTAGTACTGAGATTTACAAAGAAGTAGCTATTAAACTGCTTGTTGAAGCTATTGGTGAGGAAACTATTAAGGCTGGATCCATGGAGGGGTGCCATTTAAGTGATGGGCCTATTTGAAGTACAAACATAAGATGAACAATGCTTGATCTAAGTGAGTTGCAGAGCATAGTGGAGAAATTCTGAATTGGTGAAATAGATTTAAGCAATTCAAAATGTGGAAGGAAATATAACATTATTTTAAATAACTTATTTTTCAAAAAGCCTTGTATCTCTATTCATGTTTTTTTCATTTAGACAGTTTGTAATTGTTACATAGTTGTACTGAATGAGTGAATTATTGAGATGTATTTTTTCTAAATTCATAATAAAAAGCTTCTTACATGTAGAAAAGAAAGGAGCAGGTTAGTCCTGCCTAGCACAGGAGATAGATCGTCCCCTCATTTTTTTATATAAAGATCATTGTGTTTTTTTAGTAGAAAGGGGTGGATGGGGTTTTAGGGTTGTGTCACATATTTCCTATGGAGCTGCAAAAAAGGTACTGCTCAAATAACTATGGAGAGCTTTGCCTGCTGTTTCTGCCAGCCTGAATATCACTCTTATCAGGTAATTTTGGCAGAATAAATTTGCTATTTGCCCATTTTCAATCAGCATTTTGCAACTGAGTTATTGGAAAGAGGAAGTATCCTCTCTTCACATGCATGAACACATTACATGCACAGAATCTCCATTTCCACCCTGCAATAAGCATTGCTGTAGAGGAAATATGAAGCATTTTTCTCTTCAGGAAGTAGGAACAACAAAATTTGAGGAAGCTACAAAGAAGGTGCCTTTCCTTCCTATTGCCCTTGCTTCTACCCTTTGCCACTATCTCATTCTGTGATTCCATGTTGCTGCAATGAGAACAAATATCCCAACACAGTCTTCTTCACTGGCAGCATTTTTTAAAAATAAGAAAACGGATGTTGATTGACATCTCTTGCTACTGTTAGCACAAATGGATTTGGAAAAGCCTGTCTGTGTTTGTAGTGATATGGGAACTCTTGAGCAAGTTTCTTTGTTAGCAGCCCTTGCTGAAATGGCTTCATGAACATAGGACATCTCAAGGTTTGTATTCATTTGGAAATAAGGTTCCTTTAAACTCAGTGGGACTCGTTTTTGAACAGAAAACATTAGAATTGCCTATTTTGTGACCCGTTACAATTCTGAGTCTTGTTTTCTTTTCAGATTTGAGCAAAGCAAAGTGAAACAGAAGGGTGTCATGATAATTTCATTCAGTGAGAGTAATATATGTAGGACTATTTGTATATGGACTGTAAGAGTTTTAATACACCTTAGTAACATTTACTGCTTATTTGGAAATTTCTTAGATTTGTGAATATACCTTTTAGAAACCACTGGATGGTGCTCTAATTCCATTCCTATAACACTATTGTACTTTTGTGTTCTTTTTCTAGTTTTGCAGGTTACAAACTACTTCATATGTAACATTGTCATGTACATAGAAAACAATTGTCTGCTTATCTATGTTCAGATTTATTCAACCAATTCACTGATCCAGGGGAAAAACTGTTGTCAGATATTTTCTGCTTTATCTATTATAAATGTATTTGTACCATATCTGTGGTTGTAATAGTGATTAGTTTTATATAAGCATCAATTCAATTTACTGAGAAGAAAAATATAGTAGTTGCAGGATATGAACTTATAACTGTGTGTTTTTGGATTTGTTCAGGTACATAAAATGTAGATTTTCAGATTTTGGCAGTGGTATGGATTATTCATTTATGTCTGAATTATGCAGTATATTAACTTTAATATTGCCTACGATTGCTGAACTTATACTATGAAATTGTAGCTCAAACTTTGCTTATGTCTTCTGAAAAAACCGAAAATAAACTCTGTATTCATTTTCTTTCAGAATGAAACGTATCCAACTTTGAAATATAAAGGGGTGCATTTTGGCAATTTGACAGAAAAGCGTCTTGAATTTAAGCCACATGAGGGCCCTGGACCTGCACACTATGATATAATTCCGTATGTAATTCAACCAGTACTTTGAATTGTTTTTGCCCCTTGTAACATTGTAACCAACAAATGCTGTGTAATTCTGGGGGGAGGGGAAGACAGGGAGGACACACTTGGGTTTTGAGGGTTGTTTGGAGGCCATATTCCAAAACCAGGATAATAAAAGTGAAACTAGGATAATGTTGAATAGTTCTAATTATATAGTTCACAGACTCCTAAAATTGAAGTAATATAGGGCAAATAAGCTCATCACTTCCCTCAGAAATTGGTTCTGTTGTTGAACTAATCTTAACATTATAACTTCTTTTCATAAGTTAAACAAGAATGGCTCTTATCTCCATTATGTTTTTCTTGTCCAGTGGTGGGATTCAGCCAATTTGCACCACTTTGGCAGAACCAGCAGCTAATTTTTTGTTGCCCAGGTCCAGAATGGACCTCCAGAAGCAGCATCCACACAGAGAACTGGTTGTTCACATATTTGAATTCCAGCACTGGTCTTGTCCCCTCCCCCCCGTTTGTGTGTGTATGTGTGTGTGTGTGTGTGTGTGTGTGTGTGTGTGTGAGAAAGAGAGAGAGAGAGAGAGAGAGAGAGATACAAAACAGATCTTGATCTTTTTCTATTTCCAACACTTTCAGATTTTTTTAAATGTGCTCTCCTATCTCCCTTCCTATTTATGAAATATATACAGGAGTCTCTCCTCTAAGCCCTAGTTCTTAGCCTTTTAAATTGTGTTATACATATGAGCTGGAAAAACATTTCAGGTCTCTAGCATTTATATCTACAGCTTACGTTGGTTAGATATAGTCTTGGGGCCTCATGTCATGCACTTTTCATTCAACCATATCCCTCATCAATTTGAAGATACAACAGCTCCCAAACTTGCCTTTCCCCTCCCTCTGTTCTTTCATGCCATGCAATTAAATGGTTCTCAATGGTTGCATCATCCCTCTCATCTCCAGTTATTTTAATATTAACTATGGTTTGCTTCAAAGAAGCCAAACCTTCGTTATTATCACCTACTATACTGTCAATTTAGTGCAGAGCTAAGTAGCATGTTCTGAGAAATGACTGAAGGCAGAAAATTTGTTGCTTATTCATGTTGCCTGTAAATAATGTTAACTTGTCAGCCCATCTGTTTCTTTATGATCAGTGTTACTCACTGATAGTTATCTCTTTATGAGTCCCTAGACCAGATTTGTTTTTCAGTATGTGTATGAAACTCTTTTTAGTTAGAATTTAAAGAATGATTTTTCTTGATTCATTTAAGTTCTGAAGGTCAACCTGCACGCAAAGACAAGATATTTCTGTGTTGAAATATGCTGATTCTTCTATCATGGCCATCTTTGAGCTGTTTTTCTTATAGTCTTACTTACTTTGACTAAAGATAGAATAATTTTTATAGAAAATAGAAGGAAAAAGAAATGAGGATAGGGTTGATTTAAACTCCTATCTTCATGTATGTTCTTTTTACTCCTTCAATTAAATTACAAGATGCTACAAGAAGAATACTAAAAGTTTTTGAAACAGGGATGCATTAAAGATACAAATCACAAACAGATTAGTAATAATAAAAACAAATAGCTACAGTTTAAATTTCCATAGTTTTATAAGGCATTAATTATTTATTTAATTAATTAATTAATTAATTAATTTGATTTTGATGCTGTCTGACTCCAACCAAATGGCTTCATTTTATTCAAGCATCTAAACATCTGTTCCAAATTCATCTTTTTTAAAGCATGCTATAAATAAAAAAGGAAACCTAGGATACAGAAATCTTGCCTTGAACAATTAATTATACTTTTTTCAAAATATATTTTCCTGTGAATCTCTGGTTTTGGAAAGAAATATGACCTAAGAGTAAAGCAGCTAAAAACAGTAAGAAGCTTTTAAATGTTAAGAAGAATGTTAAACAATACTGTGGTATTTGTAAAGAGCCAATTTGGTCTAATGGTGAAGGCATCAGGCTAGAAACAGGGAGACCAAGAGTTCTAATCCCGCCTTAGCCATGAAAGCCAGCTGGATGACCTTGGGCCAGTCATTCTCTCTCAGCCTAATTCACCTCACAGGTTGTTGTTGTGGGAAAATAAGAAATTGGATTTGTAACAATGGTAAAGGCAGGATATGAATACATAAACTACCCATTGCTAAATTATTGCAAGAAACATAATTTTTCTGCATCTAATAGTTACACAGCTTTCTAGGCCTCCTCTGCCTCTACTGCAGTTTGATTGGTAATTTACATGCAGGAAGAAAACTTGAAAATGAAAAATAGATCTTATTCCATTATACAGTATAAGTGGAGGCTATTCTATTAGTGAGCAAACTGGCTTTTCATTTGTTCTTGCAAAAGCAGCTGTTTTTAATGTTCCTCTTGAGGGGAAAAGGGTAAAAGCATTTTGTGCATGTTTTAGGAGCTCAGGCATTTAAAAGGCAACTCATAAATCTCCTCAAATTTTCTAAAGGGAAAGTGCAGTGCATTGTGAAAATGTCAACATCAAGAAGGAAGACAAGAAAAAATGTGTTCTCTATATTCCACGGTATCATGAAGAAATAGTATTACAGGAAGAAAAAAAGGTAACGCTAACTGAACATAGTCATTTGCAATATGTAGAAAATTATTTATGACGGGATTGAAAGTTCCCATTTGAAACAGCATACGTTTTAAAAAAAGGAACATGAGCTGTGGAATAAAAATAATTGGTGGGCTTTTACAAAGCAGGGCTTTTAGAAGATGAATTTGCATAGATTTAAGCAAAGTATGATATATTTTTGTTACATTATTATAACACATTCTTTTGTATGACTTTTGAAAGTCATGGAAGAATTGAAGAAACAGCAGGAAAAATGCTGTATTGTATTTCTTCCAAATAGGAAAAAAGTCACAATTTTCACTCTTATTTTTCAAATATAACTTTAAGAGGATAGTTTTCAGTTTGGTGAGTCATTCCTACAGCTTATGGAGTATCCATTTTTTTTTTTTGGTCTAATTCTTTAAGCACTCATACTGTCCCTGCTGTTCCATCTATTTATCTTTCATGTCCACATTGCTCCAGTATATCAGACAATAGCTTCACTTGCCAAGTACTGAGATTTAATAGCATCATTGTGTAAGCATTATAAGATGAGTAAATAGGCTTTTCTTGTTTTGTTCACATGGCTCATTTCCCCCCCCCCCTCTTTGCTACAGAGAAGCATGTCTTCTCTGTAGCATGGCCTATCTTCTGCATGAGGTTCCCCCTGAAATTTAAATGGCTCTTGCCCTGTTGCTATTTTGAAGAGTCCTCAAGATGTGACTCTCCACCCGGCTTTTGGTAAGAATGATTGATGTCCCTTTTCTTTCTTTTTCTTGTTCCCATCTGCGTTTGTTTTCTTTGCATCTTTTTTTGTTTGTATTTCTTAAAATGCTACTTCTTTTTAAATGTTTTAACAATTTGTAAATTGCCCAAAGTTGTTGGATGGCATATAAATTATTATTATTATTATAGACTCTATATAGCATCGATATCATGGATAATAGAATAACAAAGTTTTTAGATGGTTTGTTAAATTAAAATCTTGACAACTGTGAGGTTATTTTATTATTTGCTCATTAAAATTATTTCCTGCTTTTTATTTGTGAGCTCAAGATAGTATATATCAGTGGTGGCGAACCTATGGCACAGGTGCTAGAGGTGGCACTCAGAGCTCTCTCTGTGGGCACGCGCGCCGTCGCCCCAGTCCAGCTGGGTTTTATAAAACCTTTTCGCTTTAGGCCTCTGCCGCTGTGTGCAAAAAAAAAAAAAAAAGGTTCAATTAGTCAATTTCAACTTCTTGCGGGGAAAAAAAAGATTTTGCAAAGTTGGAATTGATTGATTGAACTTTTTAGTCCCACCCAGTCTGCACAGCCACGCCCACCCAATGGGCCACATCCACCCAATTGGCCAAACCCACCCAATGGGCCACATCCACCCGGCATTCGATGATGCATAAGTGGGTTTTGGGTTGCAGTTTGGGCACTCAGTCTCTAAAAGATTCACCATCACTGGTATATATAATGTTCCCTTTATGGTTTGTCATCATTTCAGTTTTGGAGGCTCCTAAGTTAGGGAGATAATCCCATGGCCTTTGTTAATTCTTGATGAAGACTTATTTTTATTGAAATACTGCTGTCAGCTGGGTCTTTCTTAACATAATATAAAGGATGGTACAGGTAGTCCTCAATTTACAATCATTTGTTTAGTGAGCATTCAGAGTTACAACGACACTTATGATGGTTTTTCACACTTAACAACCATTACAGCAGGCATGTCAAACTCGTGACGTCATGTGACATCGCGCGACGTATCACAACTTTTTCCCCATTGCCGGCAATGGGATGGGCGCAGTTTTGTCATGACGCATCCGGCCTGCGGGCCGGCAGTTTGACATGCCTGCATTACAGCGTCCCCACAGTCAGTTTCACTGACCTGGGGTCATTTGATGATGATTTGTAACCTTCCCAGTCAGCTTCTGACAAGCAAATTCAATGGGGGAAGCCAGAATGGCTTAATGACCGCATGATTCACTTAACAATTGCAGTGATTCACTTAATAACTATGTCCAAAAGGTTGTAAAATGGAGCAAAACTCACTTAACAATTGCCCTGCTTAACAATGGAAATTGTGGTCATAAGTCGAGGACTATCTGGTTATTACCTTTGGTTGTACATGAGAAAGTTGTTCACTTAATTTCACTTGATATTAGCAAATGGCAATATAACAAATAAGTATATGAGGATGGAACAATAAGGCAGATAATTTAAAAGCTAGACTTTTCCTTTGTACTTATTCTTTATCCCCATGTTATCTATATGCAGCATTCCCACAAAGGTGTACTTGAAGTTTGTTATTGATACAGAATGAAGTTTGAAGGAACAGTATTTTGAGAATCCAAGTAACTATCTATTCTTCAATTAATCATCTTCTCTCTTCTTTGGGGTATTTGCTGATTTTGCTAAGTATCATATCACCAAATTTTCACTTGTACATTCCTATTCCTGTTGGCAGAAACAGATGGAGAAAGAGTAATTACCTTTCATGTTGTGTGCTTTGATATATGTGATCTATTTATATGATGGATATTTATATATGGGATAGCAGGTTAGAGTTCTGCTACAGAATTTTCTGGAATTCTTTCTTCTAGTATATGAGATACAGTAGAGGAGAGATACAATTATTTTGTACTTTGTAGGATAGAACTGACCTCTGAATGACATACCATACTGTACTGATTGACCTCCATCTTATAATATCAACTAACTTTCCCTCTTATGCTTACAAAGTCTTGATGATTTATAGTTAATCATCATTCAGTTTGACTATTGTAATGCACTGTACACAGATTTATTGGAATAGCTATAGTAACAAAACCTTGCACGTCTGAATGTGCTTCCCTTCCTTCCCCATTTATTTTCATCTGAATTGGGGTGGAGGTTGTATTTGAGGTATTTTCCTAAACCACTTTCTTGGTCTGGGTTCAAGCCTCACTTATGTGATTGTTGCCTTTGTAATGGTTTTTCCATATTTTCTTCAAGGACATCCTCTATACTCATTACGATAGCCTTCCTCATATACTTGAGAGTCCCATGTGGAGGCAAAAATGTGGCCTTCTAGTTACACGAAAAGTCTTTCAGTTGAATGTGAGAAGAAAAATCTAAGTAAGATGTTTGATAGCAGAACCAATTATCAAGAGTTATATAACTATATTGAAGCAGAGGCTGAATAGCTATTAGTCAGGAACGCTTTTTAAGATGGCACCTAGGAGAACATGAAGGTTGTGGAGATTGGGCATTGGTGGAGAAGTTGGTGGAGAGGTTTGAGGGACTAGAGATGAAGAATGGAGAGTAACCACCAACATTAACCTCCAGCCCTGCAAGAAGGGACAGCTCTGACCGCCACTCTGAACACAGAAGCCCGAGACATCGTCGCTCTTCTAGAACCCCTGACCATCGCTACCATCAGTCACACAGCCCAGGGCTTCACTGTCGGTACCACCCAAGCCCGAAATCTATGCAGGGGGAAGACTCAGAAGTGAGCCTGCAACATGATATAATGCAACAGCTGTGTGACCTGTTGGCCAGGCAGCAACAGGTGAGAGCGCTGCAACTGTTGGGGCCCCTGCCACAATTGGGGATGCCACAGCCGCCGCCACCAGGAGGTCAGCAATCGTTGAATATGCAGCAACCACTGGGGGGCCTGCAGCAATTGGGAGCAAATGTTTTTCTTTACTTTTAGAATTCAGGTGCAGCGGGGGTGGGTGGGATGTAAGCTCAGTAAGCCATAATAATACTGCTGCCATAGGAACTCAAGGACAAGCTGATAACGTTTTGGTGGGCTGAGGAGCTGAAGAGAAAGCCCACGCTTGAAGCTAATTGGGGAATGTGTTTTATGACACTTTATTGGGCATGGGAATTATACTTTGTTGCTTTGTATCAGGGGAAAGGAATTTAGTTTTTGGGTTCAACTATGTAGTGCCGATACTTTGTTTCCCGAATAAATGTTCTTTAAGGAAGAATTTTGCCTTGAAGTTCTTTTGATGGGTTTCCTCTATCGGAACCATGACAATAGGTTGGTTTAGATTACAACTGAACGTGGGCCATGATAGGCACGGTGAAGTATGACTAAGTATTACTGACTGTAGCTCTACAAACAACTGAAAAACAAAAACAAAGCACAACTGGATAAGAAAAGGAAGCAAAAAGAGAGAAAAGATAACAGTAAAAGAAGAATTTGGCTGCTATAATATGCCATGCTAGCAGTGGCATATGGTGGAGACAGTGAGGGAGGAGTGATGCAAGAGGAACCATGCCAGTGTTGCTACACAAATAGTTCAGATCAGCCCTTAGACCTGCTGGGTGAATGCTTGGGAACAAGAGGATGGCCTCAGCATTCCGGAGCTCTGGAGGGCCTGGAAGCTATAAGACTTTGGTGCATTTTGCATAATATTTCCATTCTAAATTTTCTCACTTCTTTGAGTGTCATGTGGTGTGCATGTTAAATAACGGATCATTTTGCAATCAAATGCCCTACATGATCTAAACTCAGTTTATCTGAATGTAGGTCCCCACAAGGTCTTAGAATATTTCTATCTTAGATAGAAATTTGACAATTTTAATGTGCTATTTAAAACTTGAGCTATATTATATTTTAAACATAATTGTCATATATTATTTTGGTCATACCTTTTGTGTTAAAATTAATTTTTAATTTTACTTTTTACATTTACATTTAATAGTGTTAATATTTTGAGAATAATAAATAAAATATCCGAATATATCTACATGGCTGACTAATGGATTATTAATTCTTAAAATATAAGCTTTCTCCAAACCTATGAACAGCTTACCCATAATGTTATTTCCTATCACTCAACTATCTGTTTTTATAATGGTTTTATCTTAATTTATTATTTTATCTCTTTTATTGTATTGTCCACATGTGATTGTTCACTTAGGGCAGGGGTGTCAAACTGCTGGCCCATGGGCCGGATGCATCACGTGGAAGCCGCACCCACCCCATTGCTGGCAATGGCAAAACCGGCCTAATATGTTGCGTGACATCACGTGCTGTCGCGAGTTTGACATGCCTGACTTAGGGATACTGAATCATACAATGTGACCAAAGGTGCCTAAAATTTTGCATATAACTGTTTAGTGAACCATGCATTGCATGCATAATATGGAACCGTGTTGATTAGTATTTTACAAATTTTCTAGAGAAATCAAGGGAAGCATTTTGGGTGGAACCTTGAAGCAACTAAGTCAGTGATGGTGAACCTTTTAGAGTCCAAGTGTCCAAACTGCAACGCAAAACCCACTTATGCATCGTCGGGTAACGGGTGGATGTGGCTCATTGGCTGGGTGTGGCCAATTGGGGGGTGAGGCCCATTGGGTGGGCATGGCTGTAGTGATAACGGCAGACTGGGTGAGACTAAAAAGTTCAATCAATCAATTCCACCTTTGCAAGATCTTTTTTTTCCCTGCGAGAAGTTGAAATTGATTGAACCTTTTTTTCTTTTTTGTACACGGCGGCGGAGACCTAAAGCGAAAAGGTTTTATAAAACCCAGCTGAAGGCCTAGGACTGGGTGACGGTGCATGTGCCCACAGAGAGGGCTCTGAGTGCCGCCTCTGGCACCTGTGCCATAGGTTCGCCACCACTGAACTAAGTAATGGAATTTGGAATTAATTTTAATCAATGTTTCTTTTAATTGTGTTACTGTATTAATGAGCGTTTGGTGAATGAATGGTAGGTAGAAAAAGGTATCTGGAACAGGAAACATTGCATTGCAACTCATTTAGCATTGGAGTTAGTTACAAATGGCTATTTTTATGTTTGGAAAGACTTGATGAAGCGGTAAATTGTGAACATATTGCACCTGAATGTTCAGTGTACTAGAGCAGCTCATGTAGTTCATCTAGTAGCAAATTTCTTATTCATTCTCCTGCTTGTGAAAGTAAAATTATTTTTTTTGTATGCTTCAGAATATATATAAAGATCAAACTGAGAAAGATGACAGGAAAGAACAAGGCTGTCAGTATAGAAGAGAGGTAGTAGTAAGACTGATGATAGTCAGCAGTACTCATCTTAGCTTTTCAAGCTTAACCCTTTTGTTCATCAATCAGTTTAAAGTGGCAGGTAGTGACCATTAGGAGGATTCATTAGCACCCCGTAGCAGGTTTGTACAGGGTGACCCACATCTGTCTTTATTAGAAGTTTGCTAGTTGCCAGTAGTGAACAGATGGATCATTATTGTCTACGTTGCCCTTTGGGTGTACCTGGAGGACAAGCAAAGTCATCCTGAGCAGGACACACAAAGAGGAAGAATTTGAATAACATTATGATAGGCACTGATGGTTACTGCTGAGGCATGTCTCTTTGACCTTGGATGAAAATCAAAAGATAGTAATTACCAATATTTGGAATTCAACAAATTTTGCTAACTATTTTTGCAAGAAATAATTTAGCAGGGAGATGTTGCTTGTTTTGCATGATAAGCTTTTTTTTTTAAAGGACAACAGTTATTTTTCCGTAGGTAGAACATTTATTAAAGATGGGACAACGGAAGGAGAATTGTTTAGATAGATATTTCAGATGCTGATGAAAGGTAGTGGGTCGTATATGGCCTGTGCTAAAAAAAATGAATATTTGTAAAAAAATAAAATAAAAATGGAATAGTTTTTCCCATTTTCTTAGGAGGAAGCGAATGTTGGATATGTTAGGAGACACCCTCAGGTGAATTGAGTGGGAAGAGAGTACCTGAGAAGCATGTCTGATAGTTAAAGGAAGACATGAAGTCAAGAATTATGGATGTTCAGTGCATGTAGATTGAAAATAGAGTGAGTCATCCTCAGGTGATATAGAGAAAATGAATGAGGAATGATTTGCAAAAGAAATATATGGATAAGTGATCTATAGAAAAGGAGGGGGAAAACCAAGAAACATGTAGCTGGATGGAGCTGATGATTTCTTCATAAAGAGAAATGTAAGAAATTTAAAAAACCAAACGTACAACATGGAAGTAAAATGTGTGGAAGCAGGCAAAAATAATGTTGCAAATAGCAGCCATTTGACTGTGGGATGAATATTAACTTTAAGGGCAGGTTGTAAGTAGCTTTTTAAAAGTGTCTCATAGTTTTGAATGGTTGTTAAGTGGCTGGTCATAAGGCCTGCTTGGAATGTATTAATCAGTATATGGTTTTGATGGAAGCAAGGATGAATGACAAGGACAGAAAGTTACAGAGGGTATAATAAATAGTCTGGATATAAACTAAATTTAGTTGGATTTTTTTCTGCTTTTAATTTCTTCTGCTTACCACATCTTACTTTTTTCTGTTTACATATTGTTTGTACTAAAAGGGAATAGTCTAGTTTTGTTTAGCCTTTTCAGATCAGCTATAGCGCGTATTACAGGTAATCCTTGACTTAACAACAACAATTGAGCCCAAAATTTCTGTTGCTAAGTGAGACAGTTATTAAGTGAGTTTTGCCCCATTTTATTACATTTCTTGCTACACTTGTTAAGTGAACCATAGCAGTTGTTAAGTCAGTAACATGGTTAAGTGAATCTGGCTTCCCCGTTGACTTTGCTTGTTAAATGGTCACAAAAGGCAATCATATGATCCTGGGACACTTGCAAGCATCATAAATATGAACCACTTGCTAAGTATTCAAATGTTGATCATGTGAGCATGGGGATGCTGTAGTGGTCATAAGTGTGAAAAACAGTCATAAGTCGCTTTTTTAAAGTGATGTTGTATATTTGAAATGAATGGCTATAAGTCAAGTACTACCTGTATTCTAAAATAGGGATATGATATTACAGTTTTCTGATGCTAAGCTGTTCCAGGTGTTAAGTAGTCTTGGATGGGAATTTATCTTGAAAAATATGCTACAGAATCTCACATTTGATCAGGGAAATGTGTTGATGCAATTATAAGACATAACAAAAAATCGAGTGAACAAATTTCCACTTAAATAATTTATGGAAAAAGCTAATTAACTAATAATTGTGAGTTTTGGTGGCATTTGTGTCATCTTGATCATAGGAATCAGCATAATGTGACCTACTTATCAAATGGCAAAATAATACAGATAGTTCAGTTCTTTTTTAAATTTTCAGAGAAAAATATTTTAAAGAAGACTTCATTATCTAACGAAGTTGTAAAATTGAGTATAAAACGTGGGTTTTCTGAATATACTATTAAGGTAGGGTGACATTTACAGCTGTTGCTGGCATTTGCAACTTTTATATTTAATACTATCTTGTGTTATATTGTCAGCTGTGAAAGTGAGATTTGAGTAATTCGAAGCAGCAATATACAAGAAACCATAAAAACTGTAGTTATAATGTCAAAGTCACACACGAACAATCTGCATTTATCTAAATCAGTATTTCTTGTCTTTACTTAGAAGTCAGATAGGAAAGAAGCTTCCTTTATGATTTTTTGTAAGAATCTTAATATTTTACTTCTGCATGAACATCATACTGGGTAGCTATAAAATATAACCAATGGCTAAATTTACCAAGTTTTTATTTTTTTGTTTAAAAATATATATTTTATATTTTCATGTTACATAAAATATATATTTTAAAAATGCTATATTCTCTCTCTTGCTTATGACTATGTATGTCTTGCTGATTTCTAAATATGCCTTATTGCTTTTTCAGATGTGCTGCTACCCTTCAGGTCTTTAATTTTAATTGTTAAGAATTCCAGGGTTCTGATTTTTCTTTTATGCAGTATTCCTGCACTGCTGGATAACAATTGGATATGCAATGTACACACAGTTATGTCTGTAGGCACTGCAGTAGACCTCCACTATCTGGTCTTATCTAATTATATGCTTTGTTAATATTAAATGTAACTGATTTTTTTTTATTTAAACAAAGCTGTGAGGGGCAAAATTTAGGCATCATATTTATTTGATTAATAAATAAAATAAAAGCAAATTTAAAAACTGGAAATAATAACAAATGTAGAAAAAGATATGACTATTGACCATGTAATCAGCAGCTGAGGGAAAATCAACCAGTTTACAGTATATGGCAAGGTAACAAAAATGATTTATTGGAAATTATGCAAATTGGATTTGATGCCCCAGCATATAGGTAAGATCAAATTTTATGGACAACTACAATAGTTTCCTTGTATGTGAGTTTTTCTTGTAATAAAGACTAATAATAATAATAGTAATAATAATAATAATAATAATAATAATAATAATAATAATAATAATAATAATACAGTTGGAAGGGCAATCAGCACCTGGGCAATCCCAGTCATTAGGTACACAGCTGGAATAGTGGACTGGACTCAAGCAGAATTAAAAGCAATGGATAGGCAGACCAGAAAAATAATGACAATGAATCATGCCCTTCATCCACGCAGTGACATTGATAGATTTTATCTACCAAGGCAAATAGGTGGGCGTGGAATGCTACAAGTACATCAGATGGTTGAAGAAGAAAAAATGGCTTTGGAAGAATATCTGAAGAACAATGATGAAGATGTACTGAAATTAGTATATCAGGAAGGCTTACTGACTACTGGAGAGACCAAATTGGCCTACAAGAAAGACCAAATGAAGAACAAAATAGAGGCATGGGAAGACAAAGCACTATATGGCCAATACATTAAAAAAATAGCTGGGAAAGAAGATAATAACAAGACCTGGCAATGGCTAAGAGCAGGAATATTGAAGAAAGAGACCGAGGGACTAATTCTGGCTGCACAAGACCAAGCCTTAAGGACAAATGCATACAAAGTCAAAATTGAGAAGACAGCAACAGACAGTAAGTGCCACCTACGCAAAGAAGCTGAAGAAACAGTGGACCACTTGGTAAGCTGTTGCAAGAAGATTGCACAGACTGACTACAAGCAGCAGCATGACAAAGTAGCAACAATGGTGCATTGGAAGATCTGCAAAAAATATCATTTGCCTGTAAACAAAAACTGGTGGGATCAAAAAATAGAGAAAGTCATAGAAAATGATAAAATTAAACTGCTCTGGGACTTCAGAATTCAAACAGACAAGCACCTGCAACATAACACCCCAGACTTAACAATTGTCGATAAGAAAGACAAAAAAATCTGGATAGTGAACGTGGCAGTGCCTGGAGACAGCAGAATAGACGAGAAAGAACTGGAGAAGATAACAAAATACAAAGACCTACAAGTAGAAATAGAAAGACTGTGGCAAAAGCAAGCGAGGATAGTACCAATAGTAATAGGCGCCTTGGGTGCAATCCCAAAACAACTGGAACACCACTTGAACACCATTGGCATTGACAAATTCGCTATTAGTCAATTGCAAAAGGCAGCCTTACTAGGAACTGCTTCCATCCTGCGATGATATCTGTAATACCATCAAACATCCAAATCTGCCTATCCCAGGTCCTGGGTAAAGACTCGATAGGTAGACAAAATACCAAATCCAGTCTGAACATCTGGCTGATTGTGCGATGATCCATAATAATAATACAGTGGAAGGGACCTTGGAGGTCATCTAGTCCAACCCCCTGCTCAGGGAAGAAACCCTATACCATTTCAGACAAATGGTTGTCCAGTCTCTTCTTAAAAACTTCCAGTGTTGGAGCATTCACAACTTATGGAGGCAGGTTGTTCCATTGATTAATTGTTCTAACTGTCAGGAAATTTCTCCTTAGTTCTGGGTTGCCTCTCTCCTTGATCAGTTTCCATCCATTGCTTCTTGTCCTGTCTTCAGGTGCTTTGGAGAATAGCTTGACTTCCTCTTCCTTGTGGCAACTCCTGAGATATTGGAACACTGCTATCATGTCAGCCTTAGTCCTTCTCTTCATTAATCATCTTTGTTGCTCTTCTCTGTACTCTTTATAGATTCTCAACATCTTTTTTACATCGTGTGACCAAAACTGGATGCAGTATTCCCAAGTGTGGCTTTACTAAGGTGTTATAAAGTGGTATTAATACTTCATGTGATCTTGATTCTATCCCTCTGTTAATGCAGTCTAGCACTGTGTTGGCTTTTTTTGGCAGCTGCAGCACACTGCTGGCCCATAGTTAAGTGATTGTTCACTAGCACTCTGAGATATTGAGCAAAGTACCTTCTATACCAGTGATGGTGAACCTTTTAGAGACCAAGTGCCCCAAAACCACCTCCACCCCCGCCTGCCCCCCCACCTGCCCACAGGGCCACCCACCGCCTCCATGGCCCACAGATCGCCCAGGCGGCCCAGCAGTGCCATGGTGGCCACGCCTTCTGCCTGCGCCCTGTATCATCTGCACACGACAGGGCGCAAGGGCGGAGTTTTGTCCCCACTGCCTGGCTGCCATGTCTTGGCTGTGCTGCTCTGCGTGGGTCGCGCCCGGGGTGACTGTCCTCCAGGGGGCTGCTGGTGAGGCCACTGAGGGAGGCGGGACTGGGGCAATGGCACGCGTGCCCACAGAGAGGGCTTTGAGTGCCGCTTCTGGCACATGTGCCATAGGTTCACCACCACTGTTTTATACTGTATCTGTGTATTTAGTTTTTCTTGCCTAAATGTAGAACCTTACTTTTTTCACTTTTTACTTTTTAAATAAAGTTATTAATGCCTTTATTACTCATAATGTTTTCTGTTGTACTTAATTATACAGTATTAGTTGATATTATTTGGTTTTTAACTGAAAACCACCATTAGTCTATCACAGGGGTAGGCAACCCAAAACACTTAAAGAGCCACTTGGACCCGTTTCCCACCAAAAACAAAACACTGGGAGCCGCAAAACCATTTTGATATCTAAAATGAAGATAACACTGCATATATCCTTTTTTACCTTTATTATAGGTGTGTGTGTGTTTGTGTGTGTGTTTGTGTGTGTGTATGTATGTGTGTGTGTGTATATATATATATATGTATATGTATGTATGTATACACACACACACACACACACACACACACAGGTAAAAAAAGGATATATGCAGTGTTATCTTCATTTTAGATGTCAAAAGGGTCTCTCTCTCCCTCTCTATCTGCCCTTGGTCTGCCACTCCTCTTCCCCCGCTCTCTTTCTTTCTCTCTCTCTCTTTCTCTCTCTCTCTCTCTCCCTCTCTCTCTTTCTCTCTTTCTCCCCCCCCCTCCTATCTGCTGCTCACCTGACAAGCTTCAGGCTGTTGTCCAACAAGATCAGGGGTAGTCAACCTCGTCTCTTTTATGACTCATGGACTTCAACTCCCAGAATTCCTGAGTCAGCCTAGCTGGGCTAGCTAGCTCTCTCCTGCCTGCTTCCTGCAGAGACGCAGCAAAGGGAAGAGCTCCGCCCAGTAAGCTTTTCAGCTCCTCGGAGAACACTGTGAGTGCACTCTCTTTTTTTTATACACACACACACACACACACACACACACACAAAAACACACACAGAGAGAGAGAGAGAGAGGGAGAGAGAGAGAGAGAGAGAGAGAGAGAGAGAGAAGCAGGGAAGCGCAATTCCTCTCTCTGTCTCTGTCTCTCTCTGCAAAGGCAGAGGAGGCTGGGAGCCGCAGGGGAAGGCCCAAAGAGCCGCATGCGGCTCTGGAGCCGCAGGTTGCCGACCTGTGGCTTAGGCCTTTTAATAATAATAATAATAATAAAAAGATCCAGTCAGATTCCTTCTGACTTGTTACTACCATAGATTAACGTGATTCTTTTCCAACACTGCCAGAGGAAGGAGAAATTTTCTAATTATTTCTCAAGGATGGGACTCCCTTTAGCAATAGCAAGACCATCAATATTCAAAACGTTCTAATGCTGAAAGAAAAATCTTCATCAGGGTCCAGTCCAAGCTGGGAATAAACAAAACGGAGGCTGCTTTAGAAAGAAGGTTGCAGTTTATTGAATAGGAGAGCCAGACAGAAAGATGGCTCTGGGAAAACTGACCACATGTAGCTGGGAGTGGTGGGTTTTTATATCTTCTGGGCCTTTTGAGGTTGTTTCTTGTTGCTGTTTGAGGCTTGGTATTTCCTGTGTCATGTACTTTGACCTGAGTCTGAGAGTGCCCTTTTGGTACTGATGGTTAATCCTATTATGTCCCCAAAGGTCATGTCTTTTAGAGTTTGGGTGGGGTATGTACATTTTAGGTGTCTTTGTTTTCCTAATCTCTCCAGTTTCTAGCTGGAAGGCTCCAACCTTTCTGAAAGGATTATTGAATTTGCATTTCTAAAAGCTGGCCTCTGCTGAGTTTTCTGGCTGGGGGGGGGGTGTAGGAGAAGTTTCTGCCTTTTAAGATCTTCTCCATTATTGCTTTGGGGAAATATATTCTGCCTTTTTAATATTCCCCCAAATATTTATTTCTCTGGATTCTTCCCACACCAACATATTCAAAATGTGTTGGTTACCACGATATAAAAAAGATGTTGAGACTCTAGATTAAAGTATACAGAGAAGAGCAACAAGGATGATTAGGGCAGGGGTCCCCAACCCCCGGTCTATGAACTGGTACTGGACTGTAGCATGCCAGCAACTGGTCCGCACAAACAAGCAAAGCCCCATCCATGGGATGCAGGCAGGACACAAAACCACACACTCTCCGGTCTGCGGAAAAACCTCTCCATGAAACCAGTTTCTGGTGCCCAAAAGGTTGGGGACCTTTGGATTAGGGAACTGGAGGCTAAAACATACAAAGAATATTTGCAGGATTTGGGTATATTTAGTTTAATGAAAAGAAGGACTAGGAATGACACGATAGTATTCCAATATCTAAAGGGCTGCCGCAAAGAAGAGGGGATCAATCTATTTTTCAAAGCATCTGAAGGCAAGACAAGTAATAATGGATGGAACCTAATCAAGGAGAGACCCAATCTAGAACTAAGGAGAAATGTCCTGATAGAACAATTAAGCAGTGGAACGAGATGCCTTCAGAAATTGGGTGTGCTCCAACACTGGAGGTTTTTAAGAAGAGATTGGACAGCCATTTGTCTGAAATAGTATAGCATCTCCTGCTTGAGCAGAGGGTTGGTCTAGACCAGGGGTAGGCAACCCAAAACACTTAAAGAGCCACTTGGACCCATTTCCCACCAAAAACAAAACACTGGGAGCCGCAAAACCCTTTTGATATCTAAAATGAAGATAACACTGCATATATCCTTTTTTACCTTTATTATAGGTGTGTGTGTTTGTGTGGGGGGGTATTTGTGTGTGTGTGTCTGTATATATGTATATGTATGTATGTATGTATGTGTGTATATATATATATACATACATACATACATACATACACACACACACACACACACACACATACACATACACACACAGGTTAAAAAAGGATATATGCAGTGTTATCTTCATTTTAGATGTCAAAAGGGTCTCTCTCTCTCTCTGTCTCTCTCCCTCCCTCTCTATCTGCCCTTGGTCTACCACTCCTCTTCCCCCACTCTTTCTCTCTCTCTCTCTCTCTCTCTCTCCTCTCTCCCTCCCTCCCTCTCTCTCTCTCTCTCTCTCTCTCTCTTTCTCCCCCCCCTCTCCTATCTGCTGCTCACCTGGCAAGCTTCAAGCCGTTGTCCAACAAGATCAGGGGTAGGCAACCTCGTCTCTTTTATGACTCATGACTTCAACTCCCAGAATTCCTGAATCAGCCTAGCTGGGCTAGCTAGCTCTCTCCTGCCCTTCCTGCTTCCTGCAGAGACGCAGCAAAGGGAGGAGCTCCGCCCAGTAAGTTTTTCAGCTCCTCGGAGAACATGTGAGTACACTCTCTTTTACACACACACACACACACACACACACACAAAACACAAATACACAAACACACACACAGAGAGAGAGATTGAAGCAGGGAAGCGCAATTGCCTCTCTCTGTCTCTCTCTCTCTGCAAAGGCAGAGGAGGCTGGGAGCCACAGGGGAAGACTCAAAGAGCCGCATGCGGCTCCGGAGCCGCAGGTTGCCGACCTGTGGTCTATCATTATAAAAATACAATGATCAAATACATTGGAGGAAGATGCGTGGGTGGGGGAGATTACCTCAGTGACTTGTAACTTTCCCTGCCAGCTTTCACACTGACTTTCTGGGAAAGCTGTCAGGTAAGGTTGCAAATATGATTGTTAGGTGCTACAACCAGACATAAGTGCAAACCAGGTGCCAAGTACCCAGTTCAGTCAGTAACTGTAAGAGTACTGAGATGACAAGAACACTGAGGATTGGTTATAACTATCATTTGTAATTTTGAATAGTTGCTGAATGAATGGCTATACATCGAAGACTACTTCTCTGTCTCTTTCTCTCTCTGTCTCTCTGTCTCTCTCTCTCTCTCTCTCTCCATCTCTATCACTATTTCTCTTTATATCATATCGCTCCCCACCTGTATGTGTGATATATGTCTTCCTTAATCTTTGTCCTTTACCAAAAGCCTGGGAGTTTGAGGATTTTGCACAGTATCTCACCTGACCCTAGCACTGCATTCTTCTGAACTGTTCCTGGGATCTGTTGGAGCCACTTGTGTGTGTGTGTGTGTGTATGTGTGTGTGTGTGTGTATGTGGTATGTATAACAAATGCATATATTGAAAAAAGGTTGTGAGGACACTTGGACGAAAGAGTTGATAACCAGTTTAGTGATGTTTTATGGTTTCTTTTTCCTGACAGGTGCCCTCAAGGGGTGTTAGAATTTAACTTCTTTAATCAAAATGGCTGAAAATTATAGGAGTTGAAATCCTGCATTTCTGGAAGACCTTAGAAAGGAAAACATTAATTTAGGCTAGGAAAATTGATGGCCGTTCTCTACCAAAATGAAGAATTCATCACACTCACATGGTTACTGTTTTCTTATTCTCAGAATAACTCTGCTCATCTTGTAGATGAAGAATATTTTATAAACCATTTACTATATATGATTGCTCAGGATTTCATCTGCCTAAATTATAGCATAAACAAAGGCATATTTGCAGGAAGTATTAGAACACATACATATATTCAAACATAAATACAAGGTGTAGAGATTAGTTAGTGTTTTCCATATTTTAAAATAGATGACTACATTCTGAATGTCAGAGGAGAAGGTATATAGTCTCTGAATAGGTTTAGTCCATCTAATAAAGAATACAGTTAACTAAGCCTATATTCAGCTCTGGGAAGATCGGGGGGGATGGAGAGGGAGGGTTGGGGTGGGTGGGTTAGGGTTGTTTTTTTTTTTTTTTGCTTTTTGTAAAAATATCTAAAAATTTTCAAAAAAAAAATACAATCATAGTAATCATATTTTGAAATAATCTTTCATAGCTCTTTTCAGTGTTTCTATGAATCCTTATTTTTTTGTTTTGCTTCTATCATTAATACCTTAATCTCAATTATCTTTTTGTAATTTCAGTCACATAGTTTAATTAATATTACCCATATCTTCTTAATTTATAAAACCCACCAATTATGTACTTTCCTTAATAATAAATAATCAGCATTCCCATGAAAAAAAAAAGAATACAGTTACCCTGATTGTCAGAAATAATATACCTCAGAATGAATAAAACACTCACTAGGATAATAAAGGTACATATTCAATATTTCATGATAGAAGTGATTTATTTAACAGTCACTAGTACTTATCACATTAAAAGTGGCATTAATTGTTTAACTTGAGTAAGGTGGGGTACTTGGCTTTTATTATGTTTTACAGAGTTATTTCAGTTGATTAAAATATATTCCACTTATAAATGATATAAAAGACAAAGTATTTTTCGTTCACTTTACAAATAAAATAAAATAAAATTTGCCACTGTGTTAGAATCACACAGTAATGAATTGTGTTAAATATCAAAGCTTAATTGTATATGCTTATATATGAGTCAGATTCTGGGTTGTTTAACCTAGTTCTGTCTATTCAGAAACTCTTCAAAACATCAGCAGTGGCCCTCCTGAGGCTTACTGCTTACAATTATTTCAACTGGAGATGCTAGACATTGAATTTGTGACCTTTAGTATCTCAAGTTTAGGCTTTGCCGTTGAGCAGTAGTATTGCAGGAAAAAAAAGAGAGGAAATGTCCTCCTGGGGAAACATATTATGACACATGTGTTGATAATTTCTAACCAGAACTATTAAACTTCTTATACCCTAACATTTGCCCAGTTACACAGCCTCTTACTTGATGTCTGTTTGTAAGAAGCAGTGTGAACCAAATAATGTATGCCTTGTAATTATGTGACAGATAAACGTATGCCTTTTAAACAGGTGAATTATGAAAGAGTGAACAAATGTCATTTTCTAGCATGATTGTTAATGTTACTCTTATGTGACATATACCCTACAGCCACTCCGAAGTACTACATATCTATAATCTTGTTAATCTTTAAAGCAACCTTGTAAGTCAGTACTTCTTTGTATTACAAATAAGAATCTGGTTAGAGAATTGCTGTAATGAGTATATAATATAGTTAGTTAATGGCATGTTGAGATTTGAATGGGGATCTATCTTTCACCTACTCTATCACTGAATTATTGGAAGATATCCTGTGAATTTGCTTCTGCCCTGCACTATTTAGTAGTAATATGGGTAGACCAATTTTAATTCACTTATGCCAATTAATTGAAATATCATCTAAAATGACTTTACCTCTTCCAATATATGCTTCTCTTTTTTAATGGACAGACTAAAAGTGTAGACTGACAGCAGACCATTCCTTTCTCTTGCTCTTTTTCTGTCTTCTATGAATTTTCTACACACAGCAAATTATATCTGATTATATTATTTTTGACTGCACCTTTTGGGAATGACCCATAACAATGCTGGGTTCCTTTGCTTAAAAATCCAGACAGGGAGCATTTTCTGATGCTTTTTGTATTCTATTTTTGAATGTTCAATAGTAATATTTTAGTTTATGTTAACATTGAATCTTAGATGTTAATACAAGTAAGCCTGACATTTCAGTACACTAATTGGTCTGTAATAAATGAACTTGAGATACAGGAAATAATATGAACATATTGACGAACCATAGAATTTTTTTTATATTAAAGTAATTGGCTGCTGCAGTACAAGATGTTTTTCACAAATATTCATATTTGAATTACTTTAAAATTATGGAAATAAAAGTATATTAAGAGCATTGTCATCACTGTACTGTACTGAGCAATGCCTTTCTTTTCTTTTTAAGAAAAAGAAATTGAGGCAATGGCCCGGGTGAGTGCTTCAATTTTTAACTTAATTAAAGTGACTTTCTTCTGGTGCAATGGAAGCTATTCCCAGAGGCTTCATCATTGTTTTTTCAAATTTAAGAAATTTTTCATGCAAACATGCTATTCTGTCTTTAAGTCTTGCATTTTGTTCTTTCATAATTGGCTCTCTTCATTTCTGTCTCTGTTTCTGTCTTTCTGTCTCTTTATCTCTCCCCATCCGCCAATCGTACATAAATACAGTTGCATAAGGAAATTGTTATGTCACTTATGCTTTTGATTCTAAAAGCCACTTCATTTTAGGCTCATCCATATATCCTAAAAGTATTTTCAAAGATACATTTTCCTTTCCACCTTATCTTGGGATAAACTGTTAAGGCAAATGTCTATTGTTACCTATTATTATAATGGTTACTATTTTGTCAGAATGAACTCAAGTTCATCTTGACAAAATATACTTTACTGCAGAGTTCCACAACCTTTCTGACTTTGTGGACCAGCTGGGGGGGAGAGGGGATGGTTCCACGTGAGCGACAGGCGAGCACACATGCGTGCGCAGTTCCATTTGAATGGTTCCACTTCTGCGACCCAGTTCTGAAGGGCTCGAGGCCATGGCCTGGGTTCGGGGACCTCTGATTTATATATATTTGTGTATAAGTCCATCACTAGATACTATGACCATAAATTTTTAACCAAGACACCATAAAAAATAAGCTATCTGTAAATAAGCTAACGCTCAACATTTTTGTATGTTTTGACTGTTACAATTGGCTTACCTCTGGGTGGCACATTTTTATGGTATTTGGGCCTATATATATACTTTACAAAAAAGCATTACTGTAAAAACTCATGGATAAACCCATTGGATAAGATGAATAAATTTTGGGGGATGTATTTTGGCATCTAAAATTCCCAGTTTATCAGAAAGTATGTGTAGCATTTTGACCTTCCAAGCTTTTAAAACAGCATTTTATATTATTGTGTGGATCATAAAGAAACTGAATTGGTAGAGTCCTAGTCAGTAAATTAATTAAATACCATAATTTTATGGGAAGATAGCTTTGAAGAAAGGATTGAAAAAGCTATCTTGGCAGCGTCCTCTGACAAGTCAGGGACAAGTTCACAATGAATACTTCAAGTTCTCTTTCAATTTTAGGTTTCAACTGGTTTTATTCAGCAGATTAATAGATACAGTCTGTTTTGTCACACATAAGTGCATCACTAACTGAACAGATGAATGGTTTCTCAGTAGCTTCCACTGAGTTTTGTATGACACAAGAACAAAGATGAATTCTCAATTGGAGCAACAAGGAGGAGATGGTTTTTCAGTTCCAGAGTTTCCAACCTTCTAATAGATTATTTCTCAAAAGGGAAAAATTGTCAGTGAACGAGACCTCTTTAACTTTTTTTTCTCTTTTTTAAAAGAAAAATAAGCTAATGAGTTCTGTTTTTAATTCTGATGACCTTGAATTGGATAGTGTTTTGGTTCCATTAATGGCTTTCAGAAGATGAAAAAAATGCAATGGTAGCGCAACAGTTCTGAGAGAGGTTTAAATGGGGGAAAATGATAGGACGACTGTGAAAGGTAAATAGTAATCATTGTTCATTAGTGATTACTGAAAAAAAGACTTCTTAAAAAGGATAAAATATTTATCTCCTGGTGGAATTTTCAGTAGGTAAGGTCCCAGGATTAATTTTATTTTGATGCTAATTTTCTTATTAATATTTATAGCGTCTCAAGTACAATATTCAGTCCCTTTAACAGTGTAATTGTATTGGTAGTTCTTTTCTTTTTGTCAAAAATTCCCCATCCAATGAGTTTGTCTATCTTTCTGCCTAAAAGACAAATATATATCAAGCAATGTTAACAAATTCTCAATACATATTTGTGTTTGTGTGAATTCTCCAGGTAGTTTAGAAACATGGTATTATTATACATATATTTAAGGCAGTAATCTGAATGCCTTCCTGATGTATTAATGTTCTATTTGTGGCTTCCTGTCAGGTTGGGCAATTGATACATATTCCAAAGGCAATATTTTGTAACATGAATCATTCATAACCTAAATCTGAACACATTTTTCTTATATAATTTGATTGATTGCCACAATATGCTTCAATCTCATAGCTACATAGCACACAATTTACCATATTTAGCTGATTCCAATCTTTTAGAATTTAATTAGCTTAGTTTTTTCTGTATAGCATAGGTTTATCTCTTTTATTGAAGCACGATACATTTCAGCCTTGAGTTAAGTAAAGTTTATATACCAGTTATATAAATGAATACTGTCACTTGAAAACTTTGCTATGTTGTGAAGTAGAAGGCATGTTTTAAACAATAATCAACCAAGCATTGGAAACTGTCCACTAAAATTCTTTTTACATTCAAAACTCTCTTATTACCTTAATACAACCTAATCTCCCAGAGCTCCAAAATTGCCAGAGACTATTTTGTTGCAGAACTCCTTCTGAGAGCAACTGTCTGGAACAGTTTTCGGTGATCTCAGTTCTTCTCCTTGTCTTTATTCTAACATGGTCATGACCCCACTTTTTGCAGAATCATCTTCAAGCTGCTGTTTATTCTCGACTTCCTTCCTTCCTTCCTTCCTTCCTTCCTTCCTTCCTTCCTTCCTTCCTTCCTTCCTTCCTTCCTTCCTTCCTTCCTTCCTTCCTTCCTTCCCTACTTCTCTACCTACCTACCTACCCATTTGTATGCAGCTCAATCTTTCAGATTTACATTGAACTGGCTGTCAACGCTGCTAATATTGAATATTCTTGCTCTGACAATATATGCAGAACTGTCTGGTATTTTTAGAGTTAAATCAGTAGACAGTGAAAGGGGAGGAGAATATAAGGAAAGCCCGGGAAAAAGAAACGGAAGTGAATCTTTGCCCTCCAAGTTAATTGGAAGATGTGAATCATGACCCCAAAATAGGGGAGGGGAAATGCCTGGAATGTTATGTGCAAAGGAAAGGAAATTCAGATCTTAGCATTTCCACCATGCCGTGCTGACATCTCTGTAATACTAATAAAGGCTTTTTAGGCTAAAAAAATGCCTGAAAGTTCTTTGAAGTGTTTTGTTAATCAGACACATGACATCATGCTAAGATCTCAAATCCTTTTCAAATGACCTGGGGTTCTGAACTCCGTCCACTGCCTCTAAGCTTGAGAGGAGCTGGTAAAGATTCAGGAAAAAAAATCTCTATCATGAGAAAAGGGAGTTTACTTGAAGACAGCATGCTGTGGGAAGATGAATTTTGGCAGACACATACAAATCAGTGGAATGGCAGCCAGCCAGCTAAGGGAGAAAGAATTTGGCAGATCGCCCAGCCAAGAGCAAAGACTTCAAAAGCAGAATGCAGAGATAACGAAGTTTTGGGTGAGTCGCTGGAAAGATTTCAAACCCCAGATGTGAAAAGCATAAATCAATTCCTGCAGAGAGAAGCCTACAGCCCCTCCCTCGTAGATCAGACCCTGGGTTCCCCAACCAGGGACTGCAGTCATGAAGACAGAGTGCATCCCAAACTGAGGCCTCTGCAGCAATGGGCAGATTGGCACCCCCCACAGATAGATGATCAGCAGCAACTGAGCTTGCCATAGCTAATAGAGGTCTTGCAGCAGCTTGGGATAGTGCAAAAACCAGGAGAGGGCCTGCAGATGAGGGAGGCCCAGCAACCACTCCCACTTGCACAGCTACCATTGGGAGGCATACAGCAGCAGGGGGCACCACCAGCCCCCGCTGGCCAGCAGCAGAGAGCCCAGCAACTGTTGAATCAGCAGGCAGAATGGGGCCAAAAGCAACTGGAGGTACCACAAGCGCGGAGACTAGTCCAGCAGCTGTGGAACCAGCAACCAGGGTGGGGCCAGCAGCAACAGCCCATATTGGCACCTCTTTTCAGAGCAACCTTCGATGGGGACCCAGAGAAGCTGATGTTTTTTCTCAACCAAGGGTTCTCTCACTTGAACTGCTGGGCCTACACTATCCGGACCCAGGTGCCATGGTTGACGTTATTGCGTCCAACCTAGAGGGAGAAGTATCTGAATGGCTGAACAATCTATATAGTGAGTAAGCCCCTGAACTGGGAGATCCCCACCTTTTCCTAGATGATCACCTCTCTCAGGCCTGCATCTATCGAGAAGTACCTGATCGGCTACAGGAGTGGTACCAGATAGCTGTGAAGCTAGATGTTAAGCTCTTTCGCTATAAGAAGCCTCCCCCACATGAACCCGAGCAGCAACCAGCGCTACCCGGACAGCAATCACCTCCACAAAAGCCTTCTACTACTGCAATGGTGAGAAACCCAGGCCACCTACACACCCTTCCTTTAAGTGTTTCCGGTGTGGACAAGGACATCGAGCGGCCACCTGTCCAGTCCCCTACCCCCGACTACAGAGCAGACCAGAACCAGCAATATGAAAGAAATCTGCTCAGCGGCTAACGAGAGAAAAATCCAACCGGCTCACGCAGGAACCTGTCACCCAGATTACAGCCCCCACACAGGAGGACGCCGGGACTCCGAGTGGACCCACTCCTGCTCTACCCTCCTTTGACAGCGATGATGAAGGAGAGAACGACCCGATTGTGAGTTGACAAATTCTGCCTTTTTCGCTGGCCGCCAAACTTATAATCCCTAAGTCTGGGGCACAAATGGACTTAAACGTGCTGATTGATTCTGGATGCACCCGCTGCATTATTACTCTGCTGTTTGCCATGAAAATGGGCATACGAGAAAAACAGCTTTCCAAACCGGTGAGGTTTGAGCAAGCTGATGGCTTCCTGATGGGAGGGACTCTTGTCACACAATTAACCAAGCCCTTATGCCTAGAAATAGGTGCACACTGGGAGTTCATTCGCTTCCTGGTGGCTCCAAAAATGACTGAGGCGGTGATCCTAGGGCTAGCCTGGTTAGACAAATGGAAGCCATTTATCTGGTGGGAGAAAGGAATGAGAACTGTGAAACTACCTATAGAGCCTAATCCCCCCATTGATTCAACAGATGTTGCTGGGCATCTTAGGCCACCCAATGAGCGAGCGCACATGGCCGCCTCACTGCCTCCAGGCGAACCAGTCATCCCAATGAATACTGGGACCTGGCGGAGGCATTTAGTGAAAAAGAATGTGATGCCCTCACAGACCCAATGACTGTGCCATCGAACTGGTGCCAGGAGCCAAACTCCCACGACCAAGAATGTATGCCATGTCCCCCCTCGAAATGGAGGAGATGCAGCGATACGTGAACAAAAACCTAGCGAGGGGGTTTATTGAATGGATCAAATCTACCGTGGGAGCCCCTGTGTTGTTCAAAGAGAAAAAAGATGGGTCTCTTCGTCTCTGCGTAGACTATAAGGGTCTCAACGCTGTGAGTGTGGAAAATAAATACCCCATCCCCCTCCTAAAGGATTTATTAACCCATCTGGCTAAGGGTAGTGTCTTCGCTAAATTAGACCTAAGAGAGGCATATTACCAGGTGAGAATAAAAGAGGGAGAAGAGTGGAAAACTGCCTTCAACTGTCCTATGGGGAGCTATCAGTTCAAAGTCATGCCATTTGGACTACAGGGGACCCAGCCATATTTATGCAGTTGATTAATGAGGTCCTACATGATCACTTGTACAAAGGGGTTTTGGTGTATCTTGATGATATCCTGATATACAGCATGAATATGGCTGATCACATAAAGCTAGTGAGAGAAGTATTAAAGAAATTATTGAATGCCAAGCTTTATGCCAAATTGTCAAAATGTGAATTTCACCAAACCCGATTAGACTATCTTGGCTACAGAATTTCCAACAAGGGTATTGAATGGATCCAGCCAAGGTGAAAGCTATAATCAAATGGCAGCCCCCAAAGACTCACAAACAGCTCCAGAGCTTTCTGGGTTTTTCCAACTTTTATCGTCGATTCATCCCCTCTTTTGCCGAGATTGCCCTACCCCTTACAGAACTACTCAAAACAGGCAAAGGAGGAGGGAAGCCACGACCAGGCCAACCATTAGCATGGACAATGGGCTGTCAAACAGCTTTTGAGAATTTTAAAGAGACTATTTGCTGCTGAACCGGTCCTAAAGCACCCCTGCCCAGGGGAACCCTTTGTGATTCAAGCCGACGCCAGCGGTGTGGCAATCGGAGCTGTGTTACTGCAAAAGAAGAAAAGTGGGATCCTGCAACCCTGCGCCTACACCTCTAAGAAATTTACTGAGAGCGAGCAGAGATGGGCAATCTGGGAGAAAGAGGCCTTTGCGATTAGATGGGCACTATTAAACTGGCGACACTATCTAGAAGGGAGCAAAATAGGGGAGGGGAAATGCCTGGAATGTTATGTGCAAAGGAAGGGAAATTCAGATCTTAGCATTTCCACCATGCCGTGCTGACATCTCTGTAATACTAATAAAGGCTTTTTAGGCTAAAAAAATGCCTGAAAGTTCTTTGAAGTGTTTCGTTAATCAGACACATGACACTGGCAAGGGCTCAGCTTTACTTCTAGAGAAGGACTATTCCATAATATAATGCCTTTCCTGAAAAACAGTTTTTGCTCACTTTAGCTCTATCTTGAACTTTGAGTACTGCAAGCAACTTCACTGTGAGAATTACATCATATGGATCAACTTTTGTTGGAGAAGGAAGTCTTGAAAGTGCTTGGGAACAAAGCCATAGAGGACTTTATTGATCAAACTAGCACTCTGAATGCATCTGGAAACTCATTAATATCCACTGCAGGGCCTGCAAGTGAGATATAAGTACAGCAACTAGACTCAGTTGAGATGGGGTGTTGTGTTTTGGGCGAACTATATTTTTTGAGTATTCTTTGTAGACAGCCAGACACAGAGCACATTGCAGAAGTCTAACTACATGTTAATAAGGACATGAGTTGCAATAGTTAGATTTTCTCTCTTCTGAGCAAAGATCCAAAGCCTCCACCTGGCCATCTAGAAGTAATCATGTTTCCTGGAGGACTCCTGAACTGCAGACCTGCTGCCTCTAAGATAGTACTACTCATCAAATTACAACACAGATAGAGAACCAAAATGACAAATAGTAACTATTTACTTCACTGCGGTTTGTCCCATCCAGACCTCAATAATCTGTAGACACTGGAAAAAGATTTTGATGGCCAAAAGTAGCAGCACGAAGCTAGATATTACTAGCATATTGATGGTAACAGTAGCACTTAGACTTATATACCACTTCACTGTGCTTTATAGCCCTTTCTAAGTCACTTACAGAATCAGGATATTTCCCCCAACAATCTGGGTCCTCATTTTACCGACCTTGGAAGAATGGAAGATTGAGTCAACCTTGAGCCAGTGAGAATCGAACTGCTGAACTGTAGGCAGCCGGTAGTCAGCAGAATTAGCTTGCAATACTGCATGTTAATCACTGTGCCACCATGGCTCTATGGTAGCATGCCAAAAATTGCCAGTTGTTACCTCTCAGTGGCTTCATATAAATGTTAAGCAGCTGTCATGAAAGGACCAACATTGTGATACCCCATAAGAGACAGTCATTAAACTGATACCATCCTTCATCGCCACCAGAACTGCCTTCTGAGGTAGGAAAGGAACTATTTTGGTTCTAATTCCCAATCATCTTAGGTAGACCAGAGGCTATGAAGGAAGATGTCAATCTAATAGCCTCTCTCTTATGGGGTATCACAAGGCTGGTCATTAACCTAGGTAGACAATCTATCCATCACTCAAGATGAGTCAAGACTTTGGTGAATATGAATAATTTTATTGGCACAATGCTGATTGAAATGGGCACAGTTGCCAAGCAGGAGCAACTTCTAAACATCCGTTCAAGAAGGAATTTACTACACCGAACAATGCAGCTAGCTGACAGTCTGCTTATCTGTGATATTAGGAAGGAAAAGCATTGGCATTTCATCTCCATTATAGTGAGCTTGAGCTTGTATTTATATTGTTAAGTTTGTTATTGGCTTTTTGCCACTAACACGCCAAGTGTAATTTCTGGTATTTCATTTCCTGGAACTTTTTGATAAACCAGTGTGTGCATTTTAATAAAGCAGTGTTTGGCTCACAGAAAGAGATTGTTCAGATGGAATCTTGTTGAGAATCCGGTTACCACCAGTTTCCAGAAACTGCCTATCAGATTGCTGAGCATCAACCCCAGTACACTCTAGAAGTTCTCTAGATCCATTAGATATCTGAGCTGGACATGCCTAATGTTTTCTTCTCAATATTTTGAGAGTTTGTCCACCTGTCTCTATACATGCATGATGCATCAATCTGATAAAAGCTTTTATAGCAAGCCTACTATACTCCACAATGAAGAGCTATTTTTTTTTGGCATCCAGCAAATGCAAAAGAACTGTAGCATATGATTGAGTGAAGCTGATTTGGTGATTTATTTTTGACTTGACATTTGCTGATTAAGTTGTATTACAAGTGATACAAATAATAATAATAGTTTCCTTCGCAAAGGTTAACAATTACATTAAAAGCTTCACTTGACAATATAAGGAGTAATCCTTCAGAGTTAGATCTCCCTGAAACTCTAGTGGCTGTTACATGTTTGGATGTTTCATCATTTTTTTTTCTGTTTTTCAGGGTATTCCAGGTCCCGGTAAATATAATATAAAAAGTCAGTTTGGGAAGGCAGATAGCATCATGAAAAGTGAAGCTCAGCATGTTCCTTTTCTTTCTCTTTCTGAGGTAAAAAGTATTATAGTTCTTTCTCATTTGCAACTTTTTTTATATCGTTGGCCTCTGAGAAATTTGAACAGTTTTATGGGATTTTGTTTGTAGAGGAAACAAACAAATGTATTGTGATACTTACAATACATTAAATAGAACATAATGGCAGCAGACAGACTCTGAACATAAGTTCTTATAGATTCTAATTATTCACTAGATTATTTATCAGATCCATAATTAGATATACATTAGATATACATCATATCCAAAACACAACTGTAGCCAGAGATAATTCAGTTATATTCCATTACAAATTTTGGTCTCTCTCTCTCTCTCTCTGTCTAATTCCTAAGCATTGAGGATCATCAATTTTCTAATGATGAACTAACTGCTCTTATGGTAATGTTACACAAAATGTAGTGTGCTTGCCAGAATTTTTAACAGTTTCTGCATGCATGGCACTGCACAGAGAATGGAAATGTCAATTCAAAATGTCAAAAGATTAAGAATTATATATAAATAAAGAGCAGATAACAGAGGAACAAAAACACAAACAGCCAATTTCATTACATATTCAATGGCAAAGAAACCCAATTCTGAAATAGTAGTGTAAGGCTCTTAAGCATTACTCAACCTAATTATATAGATTCTTCTTCAGGATGTTGTGTTTTCTTGGATTCGGATACAAAAAAAATCAGAACATTTTGTTGCTTATTCATGGAAAATAAATTATTTCCAAATTTGGCTTATGCATTGAATGGAGCAGGTTATAAAATATATTTGTTCGATATCATTTCATTTTACTGAACATGCACAGTCAACAAATGCCTCCTGGCATGCCTCCAAAGCTTTTCTTATCTGTGGTTTGTAATCAAGCTAGGATAAATAGACAGTGAACTCTGGATATGAAATGGCATAATGAGATGAATATAGGTCTTAGCAGTGTTAGGTCTTACGTCTTGAGCATGAAGCCATCTGCAGTCATCAAACATCTTGGCACTTTAAAATTGCCTTAATTTTGCAGAGTCTTTGCTCATGGCTGTTTTAATATAACCATAGTTTTGCAGGTGAGATGGCTGGTATAGAAATTTGATAGATAGATAGATAGATAGATAGATAGATAGATAGATAGATAGATAGATAGATAGATAGATAGATAGATAGATAGATTTTAATCTTTTTTGCTCCAATGTAGATTTAATAATTATCTTTATGCATCTAGCCCTGGTAGCTTAGGAATGACTGAAATAGCAATACCGACAGGTTCTTGCTGCTTCCATCACAATGATAAAAACAGAAGTGGTTTTGCAGGATTGAAGTGCAAGTTATATCCCAGTTGTCTGGTGTGTGTTTAGTGTCATAATTTAGACAGAAAAGAGGAGTGACTTGTATCACACTGTTGAAGTGCTGGCCCCCTAGTAGTGCTGGTCAAAATGGCTGGCCACGTCCTACAAAACATTGCATGAATTTATGTAATAAATATACTGTATCGTACTTCTGAAAGCAAACTTCCTGGCTACATAGATGAATTATTTGCAAACAGGCCATCATGTCACTTACAACCTCATTTCTGCCATGGTCATTAAGCAAATCAGCCATAGTTACATGATTACATGATTATGAGTTGCAGTTTTACTGCCAGCTTCTCCATTGACTCTGCTTTGCTTTTACACCAAAATAGAACTCTCTTTACTCAGTAACTATATGAGCAAGTTGCCTGCTATTTCTTTACTTACATTCTCTTGCATTTTCTTAGAGGTTTGCCCCTGTGAAATCTTATACTCCAGCTCCTGGCACATACGATGAAACACGCTCTGCTCTTGAATATTTGAGAAAACCGTGTAGGTCAAAAAGCATCCCATTTGGCCATACCTCAGTTCGATTCACCGAAGATACCAGATTGCAAACATCACCAGGTATATCTTCATCCTCTAATCTGCCAGAAAGGAACCCTGTAGAGTTGATTGGGCCTCTGGCATCTTTCCCCTTCTCAGTTATCCTTTCAGTCTATTGCCCATGCTTGGGGTTCAAAGGTCTTGTAAAGTGATTTTGGTTTTTGAACTGTTTCTGTTGGTTCATAAACCTTTGTTTTGACACTGGTAAAATATCAGTTATCCAAGTTTTCTTTTAAAAGGAATATGTTTAAAATTCAGTATGAAATATGATAAATAGGATCTCATAAAGTGAATCTTTTCAGTTATAGATGTGCAACCTAGTCTTATGCCTTCAGGATAGAAAAAGATGACAAATGTCAAATTAGCAGCTCAGTTTAACAGCCACAACAACACAATAATATTGTGTTCACTATAATTTTAGACAATGAAGGTCCCATGCATCTTCAGTAATCCAAACTTCCAAATCTAGATTTGGTTTCATTTATAGAATTATTCTCAAATGATAAAGAAGTGACAAAATAATTGCATAATTTAATTAACCAATTTTTTATTCATGCTGATATTACGAAGAGATCAAAAGAAAAATAGTCCTTTAGAGATTGTATTTATTTTATAATGCTATTTGCATATTAGGAATACCTTGTGAAGTTGACTGATTTGATAATCCTAAATCTCATTGTAATATTTATTTTGCATTGGCTTTGGGGAATTATTTATTTCCTCATTACCTGAATAATAGCTACTAAATAATAGTTTTCAGTCTCTTTCTTTCTTCCCAATACTTTAGCACTCTTATTAGCGTATGCAACTGCATTAGGCTGCTAGGTCAAACATGACTTCCTGAATGTCAGTTAACTTTCTTGTCATTTAATCTTTTCTGATTTCAAAGTTGAATTTCTCTTTAGCTTGCTTGTTACTACTTCTCAAGGGTCAGATTTTAGTAATTAACCTCCATCTGCTTCTCTCTACATTTTAGTTTTTGTAACACATGGTGAAACGGATGCAACCACTGGGTGCATTTTCCCTCTGGGAAATTAAAATTGGAGGTTGTATTTTTTGCTGTGGGAGTCTGCCTGTTTTAGCTGTGTTCTCTTTTTATATCTGTAAAAATGATACTATAAATTTCTTTAATGCTCTCTCAATCAAAGGAAATTTTATTCTGAATATCTCATTGTGAAAGAAATTGACAATATTTAGTATGTTCTCAACTTGTAACCATTTGTTCAAAGTTACAATGGTTCTGAAAAAAAGTGAATTACAACCAGTCCTTGCACTTATAACTGTCAAAATATCCACAAGGTCATGTGATCAAAATTTGGATGCTTGGCAATTGGAAATTCTGGTCCCAATTGTGGTTGTAAGTCAAGAACTAATACTGTATATAATGTATAGAATAAAATATGTATATATTGAATGTATAAAATGTATAGAATGTATAACATTCTACTCTGCAAGATAAGTACACTGCTTAACTTCAATTTTTTCATTGTGGCAAAGGGAGAACCATCTGAACAATTCAGTGGGAACAGTACATTGGTCAATCAAATATAGAACATCGTTTTCTCTCAATAATTTTATTTGTGATTATATTATACAAGTAAGATGTATACAGCTACAAAATAGATCTAGCAAAGAAAATAAAAATAAAAAGGCACAGAAAAAAGAAGAAAAATAGAACTACAAAAAACCCTCCCCATTTACCACCAGCAAGTATAATCAACATTAAAAATTTATCATTAACTCTTAAAATAAAACCAAATATCTTTTCATTTCATATCTTCTCTCAGTTTTTTATAAGTCTTTCTCTAAAACAGAGTTCCCCAACCTTTCTGGCTTTGTGAACCAGGCAGGGGGGATGGTTCTGTGCGAGCGGCTGGCAAGTGTACAGGCACACAGCTTCATTTGTGCGAGCAGCATGCCCACTGTACACGCAAATGGGGCACACATGCACACGCCCACTGCTCATGCAAGTGGGGATGTGCTTGTACACGTACCCACTTGCTCGCTGTTTTTGTGGCCCAGTTGCAAATAGAGGTTGGAGACCCATGCTCTAAAGCCTTGTACCTATTAAATATCAAAATATCTAGTAGTGGTTATCAGAAATCCACAACATAAATATTAGAAATTATAACTATTTCACATAATCTGAATCCTTTCCCTTTAATAAATCCCCCTCTCATTTCCTTTCTTCAAATAATCAAAATTCAGCTACAAATAATAGCAGAAATAACCATTGTTAGCCAGTCCTAATCAAGAAGTCATTAAATATTTCCCAAAATAGTAGCCCATTATTTCAACCTTGGTCAAATAAATTAATTTTGAGTTCTTTCTTCTTTCAGCCTCAATCTCTAGCAGATGCTAGAACCTCAAAGAAAGTTCTAGCAGATGCTTTCTTATGCTCTCTTCTTCTCTCTCTCAAAGTTCTTTTCCTCCTTTTTACCAAGCTCACTTTGTGCTTCCAACATAGCAATTCCACCAAAACGTCTTGTAAATTCAGTATAAAGAAATAGTCTAACTCTCTCACCTGTTTTATTATTTGTACTTTTTTTTCAATTTTTGAGTCATCATCTTTCATTTGTAAATCCAGTATTTCCATCTTCTTCATGTAAACTGTGATTTTTAATTCCATCTATAAATCAGTTTCATTCAATAGGGCTTGTTCATCTGTAGTTACAGCAACTATGCTTAATAAAGAATTAGAGTTCAAAAGTTTCCTGTTACAATGAATCAATTTTTTTTCTTTTAAAATAGCCATCTGGTACCCACTAATGTCTTATCTTTGAACTCTTTTTATCAACCCAAGTGAAACAGAGTTGTTTTCATGAAAGAAAATCCTTTCAATCAATATCAAAATTTTAAGCCAAATCCATCTGAACCCCTAATCTGCATGGAACTTTCCAGAATGTACAATAGTCATTTTCTTAATTTATATTCCAAAAATGCAAATCTTTAAATTTATAGTTGAAGCACTTTTTTTTAAAGAATTGAAGAACACTCTCCCCCAAACATTTCCCACTATGAAGGTTCTTAATCTTTAAAGAAAACCAAAGAATAAAAAAAATATAGTCCAAAGCGATTAAGAGAGTGCATTTTGGCAACATTAGCAGCTATAAGCTTGATAGAATCCTATGCCTCTCAGCTAATCACAAGCTGACCACAAAAACAGAGTTTCTGTTGTCTGCCTGTAAAAACACAGTTACACAGAGCACCTATGGGTAATCTAACACTCTTAATTCCAGATTCAACTTCAGTTCTTGCATTTGGGCATTTTTTCGTCCACAATATATTCCTTTCTTTTAGAGGAAACATCGATTTGTCAATAGGCTCATCAGAATTAAAATGTAGAAAATCTCCAAGAAAAAAAAAGGTTTCATCATGCATGTTAATAAAATGAAAAGTATGCTGGGAAAATGAGCTAATCTGATCAAAAGTAAGGTTCATTCCTGTCTTAAATTTTCACTTTAGAATTTGGTGATACAGTAGGTATGGGACTCAGAACTAGGAACATCATAAAATGAAGGGTGGGGGGTGTCAACTAATTGTGTATCTTAGATAAGCAGACCTTGCAAAAGTGACAGAAAAATTATTTAAAAAGGTACTGCACATTCTCATTCTCTCTCTCTCTGAAGTTTACAAATAAAAACATAATTAAAACAATTAAAATAGAAATAAAAGCAACTTAAAATTACACATTAAAAATGTAAAGGTTGAAAGATTAAAGAGGCGGGGGGGGTGTCCTTAGGTCACCAAACCACCTGTTGGATTGCATATCACTAAATGCTAAGAAGTAGATAAAGCTGAGCTTTTAAATGTAGGTGTATAGGTTTTTGGTCTTAGAATTTTAAAAGTAAATAACTTATTATTATCCAAGTATGGAAATATTCTAGCTATCTGAAAATGTGTGACTTTATTTTATATACTTGCTGCAACTGTCAATGTCACATCTTCATACTCTTTCATCTCTGACAAGGTCACCCTAGTTGATAGTCTGAAAGAGCTATTTATCCTTGTGTTGCAGATCATGCTAGTTATCCTAACATTGTAGAGGTCATCAGCATCATGACAGTCACTCCTAAGACAAATAGTATCTATTAATATTATTCTCAAGAGTGCTGTCTTTTTTTAAGAAACAAAGCACTGAGTGAGGCTTGTATAGGTAATCAACTACTGAATACGCTAGCTATAGATATTTGGGAAATATTATCCTATGAATAAGCATTCCTTCCATTGATTTTGAGGAAGTCCAAATTTTATCAGATTCTATTTTTCGAATCAAATTTTCATTGTAGAAATGTTTGACTGCAAGCAAATGTAAATGAAATTTATCATTAAAGGACACAATGACCTTCCTTCATTTATTTACCTTGAAAACAGCTACTGATATATTGTCCTTTCTACGTTTATTTTTCTTGCTGCTCTCCTTCTGGGTCCTTGAGCACATACCTTTGCTTATATCCTCTAATCCACAAGAAGTCTGTCATTTATCTTTAACATAACCTTTTTTTTGCTGAACACAGCATTTATTGTAACTTTGGAGAAACTTAAATAAGGAATTTCCTGTCTGATGAAGTTGTGTATCACTGGTTCCAAGTAGTTACAGAGTTTCTGCATCAGTATTTTTAGATTTTGATTTATATTGTTGAAGTCAAGATGGTGTTCAAGGTCTCTGCAGATGGCTTCACAAGCACACCTTATCAGATCCAAATCTGTTAAGCTTCAGCTATTTTGTGACAGTGTAAGCTTTTCCCTGCCATAGTAGTAAAACATAAGATGAGAAAGTAATTTGATCTAGTCTTTTTCCAGTTTATATTGTGCCTAGAATTAATATTTCGATGATCTTTTTTGGTGATTGGTTCAGTTTTAATACTGAAGTTGATATAATGTTCTTTATTAATAGAGTTCTGTGGTTCAGAGCAATCTATATAGGATGGGTTCCTTATCGATATTTAAGTGAGCATTATTGTAATTTAAAATAGGTGGTGCATCATAAAAATGCTTCAAATTATAATTTAAATTACTATAAAACTTAACCACAATTTGTAGATGAATTTTTATTTGGACCAATATTGTTGTACATCATCCAGAATCACTTTTGGTGAGATGGGCAACTGTATAAATTAGATAAATAAATATTCAGAAAAAAAACTCTTTATTTGTCAGTATATATGATATTAATATGAAGTATATTTACTTAAGAAAAATAAAAGGGTGCAGTTATTATATTTGATAGTTTTTTAAAGGAACAAACCTATGAATTATACAATTTATTCCATATACATTATAGAACTCTATACTTAAAATTATAAAAATGAAGTAACCTAGTTCTGTTCAAATCAAGAAACTCTTATGTCAGAAACCTGAGTGGTATTACTGTAGCTGTACTTTTGTCAGCTACCCAGAGTCATATTTGTGAGATGAGTGGCCATTTAAATAGATTTAAATAAAATAAATATCTAAGGATACAGCTCATTTCTCGGCTCCCATCATTGTATTCTGATTCAATTAGCTAATCTTAATTCTAGTTGATTTAAGCTTATTTGACTGAAATTGAATTATATTTATAGGTTTCAGAAATGGTAAATGTTTATCCATATCATTTTATTTTGCTTAAGATTTCAGTTCAAATGAAGCTGCTTAATTTCATTGTGCACTTGCAGGTCCTGCATTTTATAATATCCACAATTACAGAATTGCAACACCCAACCTTAAAAATGTTCTCACAGAGACAAAAAAGAAAGGAGCATTTGGATCTACAGTTCCTCGATTGTTATATTTAGTTAAGAGGGAAGCTTTTGCTACACCTGGACCAGCTGATTATCAGGTAACATTTTTTGTCCACCAGTCTGTCATTGCTCTAAATTAAAGCAAGGTAACTCTCTTCATGAAGAATGGGTAGATCAACCATGATAGCCATATGAAAGTCCTACATTTAAAATTTTTACACAGCTGAATGCCAGATACTATTGCCTTCTTAATTTTCTAATTTCTAATAAGAATTATGGATTATTAGGCCACTTACATGGTCCAATATGGGCTTTGTTCATGTTCCTCTACAAAGAAGCAGACACATATGGGTTTTGAGTCCTGTGTAAACAAATGCAGATTTATTGTTTTGCTCTCATTGCCTTCATTGGCAATGGTGGTGCAGTGGCAGTATGGCAGGCTAACTCTGCCCCAGTCTTGAGTTTTATCTTGAGAGCCTCAAGATTGGCTCAGCCTTTCATCCTTGTGAGGTCGGTAAAATGAGGACCCAGATTGTTGGAGGTAATATGCTGACATTGTAAAGCTACCAGATTGCTATAAAGCACTATGGTGCAGTGTATAGGTCTAAGTGCTATTGCTCTGCTATTTAGGAATTAGTTTAACTTTCTTCTCAACTAATTGTTTTTAATCTTACCCTTCTCTGACCCAATTACCCTTCCTCTCTCTCCTCATCACAGATTTGTAAAGACATCTGTGAATTCATTGTAACTTATCTTGAAGTTTTTGAGCAGCTTTTACATGAAGCTAGAAAAGTTTAGGACTTGGATACACTGTAGATGTATTGTGTGATACTTTAAGAATGCGTAAAGACATTGTCCATAAAATCTTATGCTGCAGGGAACCCACAGTTTGTACATACACAGAAAGCAATTATCTACACTTTGAAAATTCCTAACATTTTAACCCTTGAGAATCATATCCCTCTTCAAAAATGTGTTTATGGGTGGTATAGTTTGCCTTTCTTAAGCAATGTCTTTTTAAATTAGCATAGAAACTCTTATCTTTCACACACACACACGCTCCCATATTATGAAACATAGTAAGGATGACAACCTAGGTATCCATTAACATTCCCTGATGACTTAATTTAATAGAATTACAATCATGTGGAAGATGAAATGAAAACAAATTATCAAATATATTAGTTCTAGGGACAATTTTCTTCAGAATATTTTAGATGTAAATATTTTCCCCTTAGATTCTAATCAAACTGAAGAGCTAATATTATATTATAGATAAATTTAGAAATGAGTCTCTTGATAGCAGAAATGAGAAGAGGGTAGGAAGTACTGTGAAGATAGAAACAAAAGACATAAAATATTATAAGCCTATCCTTAAAAATTACCAAGAGCAAATTAAATATATACAGTATAAATACACACGCACAACACCCCTCTGGTTATATAAATATCCCCCAAGCAGGTAAAACATACATAAGGAATATCATATAATTATCAGAAATAATTCATACATATTCCTTTTTATATATATGTACAGCCTTTATATTGCCTTATGCTAAGGTATAGATCAGCGGTTCTCAACCTATGGGTCGTGACCCCATTTGGGGTCGATCGACCATTTCTCGGGGGTCGCCAAACAAGGCGATCCGCCATTTTTCCCCCTCGGGGGGCGTTGCCGTGCATGCGCGCCGTGCATGGGGGCAGCGCCGCGCATGCGCAGCACGTTTGTGTGGCGGGGGTCGCTGTCACACAAACGTTGAGAAGCACTGGTATAGATGAATACTATACCTTTTAGTTTTATGTAGAAAATCTTCCTTTCATTTAGTTAAATGTAATTTAAATCAGAAGTAATTTACAAACTTTGGTAGGAGGAAATCAATGAATGTATTACTTTGGGGAACACATGCCTTGAAGATGGGGGAGAACATCCTCTCATATACAATATGCTAGTTTTGATGGAATTAATCTGTATAGGGATTTTATAGATTTTATTGAACAGTACAATATTTATACAAATGAATTTACAATAAAATCTAATTATTTGATAAACAATAAAGACTGCAATGGATTGTAAAAGTCCAACTGGACTTCAAAGTATTGTTGTGTATTTAAATTTCAGATGAAACAAGCTGTAGAACAATCACATAAGAAGAAAAAGGAATTATCTGTTTTTGTATCAACAATTGAGAGAATTCCAGCAATCCACTCAGTAAGTTATCTTCAGACTGAGTTTCTTTCCTTAATAGTGTAGGAATAAAAAAAAAATGGAGTAAGAAGTAAAGTTGCAAGTCATATACTTCAAAAGTATGACTCCACTGAAGTCAATATTTATGTGAAACAGGAAATTTTCGCAAGTGTTTAATACAGATAGAAGATAAAATGCTATTAAAATGTGAACATACTTGAAATATACAAGTAGCCTATAAAACAATGTATTTTTATGAACCTGGTAAACACTGAGTGGTTAAAATTATTGTGACACACACATCTTGCATATTTCTTCAGCTAAGAGCTGAAGTGTTAATTAGATAAACATCTGCTTTCCCAATGGTATATAATCGAGAGACAGGTGTTTAATTGAGGCTAGTTAAGAAGAGTGTTAATTACACTTTGCATCTTAGTCCTCATCCTAACTTGGATTGAAAGGCAACAATTTATCTCTTGTGTATTTATTCAGACATGGAATTATAAAATGTAACATTAGTAACTGATTATAGGTAGTCCTCGACTTACGACCACAATTGAGCCCAAAAACTCCAATGCTAAGCAAGACAGTTGTTAAATGAGTTGTGCCCCATTTTACAACCTTTCCTGCCACAGTTGTTAAGTGAATCACTGCAGTTAAGCTGGTAACATGCTTGTTAAGTGAATCTGGCTTCCCCATTGACTTTGCTTGTCAGAAAGTCACAAGAGATGATCACATGAATCTGGGACATTGCAATCATTATAAGTACATATCAGTTGCCAAGTGTCTGAATTTTCATAACATGATCAAGGGGATGTTTCAACAGTCATAAGTGTGAAAAATGGGCATAAATCACTTTTTTCAGTGCCATTGTAAGATTGAACAGTCACTAAATGAATGATTGTAACTCGAGGACTAGATGTATCTGTAGGAACAATTGTCAAATAATATAGGAACAAATATATTAATGGCCACTTTGATTTATGGAGATAGAGTTCTAGGGCTGATAACATCACATTTTTAAGGTAGAATATCAAAACTTGATAATCCCCATTCTGATAAATTTGTCAGCTTTTCAAATATGCAAATTTTGCTGTCCATGTGTCTTGCTAGTTTTAAGGATGTGTATTTGAAAAATCAGCCATAAAACATGAATCTGTGAGGCCCAAAGTCAAGAATGATACATGGCAATTCTTCAGTGCTAAGTTCTTTATTGTTTCACACCTATAGATAAAATATTGCAAGACTTAAAACTCCATTGTCTGCATCTATAATATACTCTGTAAACTAGTAGGGAGGCCTGTCTCCACCCTCTTTCTCTCCCACATAATTTCTGGGCTGAGTTGCCTCTTCTCTGGAATGCACCACCTTCCTTCCTGGGGATTCACTTCCTCACTACATTCCATTACAGAATCTTTTGACAAATCACCTAATTCAACAAGAACAATGATGTTGGATCCTTTATTAAATGGTTTTGCTAAAGCCAGGTTACTTTTTATAACAGGTAATCCACCATTCCATATAGTTTCTTCTGGTGTGCAGAATTTCCGACCTCCCCCTGGCCTTCGCATCCTGCCATCAGTTTGTGTTTTATAAAAAAGTTGTGGACTAATATAGTGTTGTAGACCTTAACCCTTCATTTCCTTATCATGGGACACAACCAGTCTTTTTACTTTCAAAGCACAGATTAAAAGTTCTTTTCTGTTCAGTTCTTAATGTCTAATTAATATTAATAACAAAATTAAATTTGATTCAATCCATGTATGGATTTTCAAAATATTCAAGTTTTCTTCAAATACTATGTTTGGTTTTTTTGGAAGCACATGGAAAAACGAATTCTTAAGCTATATAGCTAGTAGATAGTATATAGTAGATAAGATTTATTTAAAATTATATCATGAATATCTTGCCCACGACTGGAACTTTGTATACAATAGACAAATATTATATGATATTTTGTAGAATTTTTTCAGATAATATGCTAAAAGGAAAAATAAGATACAAGGAGGAGATTTATAATGAAAACTAAGTACTAATTTTCTTCCCCCCATTTCCTATTCTTTCTTTTCTTTCATCATTTAAAGCTCTCTAAGTTGTGTATATATTAAAACAATGTATGCTAGGTACCATAGTATAGTGTGTACTAAAATAATATAAGATATATGTTGTAATCTTAAGAATATGTTCACAGACAGTTCTGGTTATAGTTTTCAGGTATTTGATTAAAAATTAAAGACTAAAATATATCAGGATACTGAAAATCAGTAGAGCCAGTATTTTATTTCTTATCGAAGTAAAAACATGAACACTTAAATCTCATTTTCTTGTGCTTACACTTCATTCAGGTCATATTGCTGAAAAATAATATCCTTGAATTTATATTAATTACAATATATATTAGTATCTGGCCTCATGCGATAAGTTATAACTTATGATGTTTTAATTGACTATAATGAATATTGATGTGATAGTGCATATAATAACATGCCAAAAAGGTAATATGTTGCACCTGACCTCCTATAGTTGTTTAATTAAAAATATAATTTAAACTAATTTTAAACGAATGTATAAAAAAACCATTAAAAAACTGAATGCAGTGGAAATAGAAGCAAGCGATATGTGCTGTCCCAAAATTAAATACAGAACATTGCTATATAAAATTCTTAAGATGGCAAAATAGAGCGCAAGTCCAGGAGTAATTATAAAGGCAGAAAATTTATCTGTAATTCTGATGTATATTTACTGTCAGCGCTGCAAACATTGGATGTTCCCACTCTGACAACTAATGAAAATGCAGCCATGTTCTCTTTTCCTTTAACATGCTTTTTCTTGTATTTAGAAATTAGGTGCAGAAGGGGGGAGAGATTGGAATGAAAGCTCGAACTCAGGTAGCCATAATAATAACTCTGCTTTGTGGGAACCCAAGGACGAGCTGATAAATTTTGGCAGGCTGAGGAGCTGGGGAGAAGACCCTCGTTTTAGGCTAATTGGAGAATGTGATTTATGACAGCTTATTAGGGGTGGGAATTGCACTTTGTTACTTTGTATCTGGGGGAAGGGAATTTAGTTTTTGAGTTCAATTAAGTGCCAATACTTTGTTTCCTGAATAAAATGTTCTTTGAGGAAGAATTTTCCCTTGAAGTTCTTTTCAGGGGTTTCATTTATTGGAATGATGACATTTACATTATTAATATTCATAATACAGTGTTTAAGCACCCTATTTAGATTAGAGAAACTAGGTTCTTGGAAATGGCTTTAGGAGGGATAGCCTTTTTTCCTGTGATCCTCTAAAGAATAGAGCTTTACTACTGTTGTTAACAGAAAGATCCTGGGATTCCTCAGACCACACAAGAATATTTATTAATAAAGGCAAGGTAAGGAATAGGACTGTTGTAGCTCAGAGGTTCTCAAACTTTTCTTTACCATGGACCACGGACCATGGACCCAAACTTAACTCAAGATTTAAATCATAACATTTCTTCAAGCCTTCACAGATTCCTTGTGATCACAGTATGGTCCCCCCAGGGGTCCATGGACCACAGGTTGAGAACCACTGTTGTAGCCAATTCCTTTAATTTTACAATTTACCTTATGTCCATGTCCTAATTGGAATTGTGTACTTTATCGATTATCTATGTGTACTTATTTTTGATATGAGTCAATAACAACCTTATGGTCCATGATTAAAATGGCAAGAGGGTACTTTTTACCATTTTTATCATTTCTGCCAATGCAAGCGAAACTATGATTTTCTTACCTTTAGTGGATAATGTAATGAAATTCTGTTCCTTCCCAGGGTTGTGTGTTTTGCATATTTATCTGAATTGGCTGTACTCAATATTTTTAAAGTATTTATATAATAAATTAAAATAGTGGACCAGGATGGTTGACGATTGGTTTGATATTTGGATTCAAAAGTAACTTGAATTTAGGTCTGAGGAATTATTGTTTTACCTGCAATATTTTCTCCCTTTTGTTCCCTGAATAAAAGATTATATGCAGCTTGCTGAACGGTGTACCACTCACATCCATTCACATTTGTCATGGTTTAAGCATCTGTTCACACAGTTGGAAATGAGGAAATTATACTGAGCACATGGGAATGGAACAGTATCTATATGCATATTTTTAAATCTTGTTCTACAATATAGGAATCTTCCACATTAACTAGCTACACTCCTCTGCACAACATTTTCCCCCCAAACAAGTACCCCATTTCTTAATGAGCATGATAGCATAACTTGATAATAAGTTATTTAAACAACATTTAGACACACTGTAATGAGTAATGTGAATGTTTTGTATGTTATCTCTGCACACCCTTGGTGAATGTGGGGATTGTATGAAAAAGTTTGTTGTGGGTTCCAGTAGTTAGCCTAATGAAATATTTCTGGCTAGCTAGAATTTATTGATAAAATGTTTCTAGATAATTTTCATGAAAATCATAGTTTTGCTAATCCATAGAATGTGGTTTTACCAATTCAGACGTTTACAGGTTTGTTGAATCTGGTCAAGAACACTTTTTCTTCTGATTGCTAAAATTAATATAAATCAATCAAAATTTATTTATGGTCCAAGACTAAACATACTAAAATTAGTATTTTTGCAAATGATATTCTTAACTGAATCTCTTATTATTATTTATTTAAGATGTAATCATGACTAGATGGTCAAAAATCTAGGCATTTGGGCTTTCACAATAGCTTACAATGTTAACTGCTCAAATAACGAAATATGATTGTAAATCCAATTGTATTCACTAGTGGTATTTAACAAAAAAATGTTTGTAAAGTTAGGTGTTTGCATGAAAACAACTTAACCTTTTTAAACTCATATATTGATTTGTAATCCTTTCATAACATAAGTTTTACTGTAAATTAATATTAAATTAATAGAAGTAAGATTTATTTATTTCAAACAAAACTTAATAAGTTGCAAATTTTCTCTGAAGATTTTGAACCTCAGTACATCAAGAAAATGTCTCTCCCTAAAGGCAGATATACATAGGAAGATCAGTGAAAGTAGTTGTTATAAGTATATTTACTAATGGATGAATTGTTCAGTAATATTAATCTCTCTCATAACTGAATCTCTTCCTTCATCAAATCTAGGCCTGGATGTCTTCTGAAGTTGTATAAAATAATGAATACATACTATTTTTATATTATAACGAGCTAATTAATTTTGAACTGACTTTTAACTGTCACATTTAAGCAGCTTGGGATTTATATGCAACTGTATTAATTGCTCATTCTTTCTATTTGAGCAAACCACTCATTGTATTTTTCCCATTCAGTTTTGTATTCCAATCATAGTCATTTAACAACCATTTACTTTTGATTCTAATTCTTCCATTTTACCATACCTACTTCTTAAGTTATCTTTTGTGCTTCATGTAACTTATTCTAATATGCCCAACTTTCATATAACAGTGGGTGGAAGCATACTCCTATACCTGGCTACTTTAAACACAACTACCTATGTCTTTGATATATTACGAGGGCGATTAAGAAATTAAGTGTCTCAATTTGAGTGGCGATTATGTTGAAAAGTAATGTAATGTTGTAGTTTTCTAATGTGTATAATAAAAGTTCTGTATCTCCGAGTGTCTGTCATTGATAACCAAATGGAGATTTATTTCCGAATTGCCCTCGTAATTTTCTTATTAGATATATTTTGCTACTGTTTGAAGCAGCTTCTTCCATATCCTCATTTGTTCTTTTTGTCTTATATTATTTGATTCCAATTAGAAAATTTTATGGTCTTTTATTGCTTTTTTGTACAAGATTCATATTCTTATATTCATTCTATTTTGCTGTAGTTCACTTCTTTGTTTTTCTTCCACATCAATTTTTTCCCCCAGTACCAATGTTTGGTACTACCAAATAATGGTCTGTCCTATGTTCAGAATTTCTCATCGCCCATGATTTTTTCACTAAGCCTTTCAGCCTTTCATCATTTAAAAAAATCATTCATTTTCCATGTGCATGCCGGAAAAAGTATGATTAAATTATATATTTGAAACTGACTCCCCCCACCAAGCAGACACTCAACAAAGAATCATAACATTGATTCAGTTTCACATTTTCTGATAGCTGTTTCTGTCCCATCTCATTCTCAACCACTCATGTTGACTAGTATAATACATTTATCTTCTGGATCACATTAAGTTAGCATGCCCCCAAACTGTCTTCATTTCACCATTTTTTCCTATTCACTTAGAGCAGTGGTTCTCAACCTGTGGGTCGGGACCCCATTTGGGGTCGAACGACCATTTCATGGGGGTCGCCAAACCATGCTGTCCACCATTTTGTTCCCTTTTCCCTAGCTGTCCTACTCCCTCTTATTGGTGGCCACACCCACTTGGGGGTCACCACAACATGGGGAACTGTATTATGGGGTCACGGCATTAGAAAGGTTGAGAACCACTGACTTAGAGTATAACATTCAACTATAACCATGCAATGGATTCTCTGTTTCATATATACCCAGAACAACATAGGTGGTATAATATGTACTTTTAAATGAGTGGCCCCATGGTAAGATAGGTGGATACTATTACTACTACTACTTATTATTATTATTATTACTACTATTATTTTATTTCTTTCATTCATAATTCACCTACAGTAGATATTCATTGACTCCATCTAAGAATAGATTATCTTCATTTAGATTTCTTACACCTTCCTTCCTCCCTTAGTTTCACAATCTCACAATTTATCTCTTTTCTTTCCCTCCCTCAATTTCATTCATTAATTGAAATTCTAATCTACTTACTCATCTGGCAGTCAGAGTTAAAACTTTTCCCCTTCCTTCCTTCCTTCCTTCCTTCCTTCCTTCCTTCCTTCCTTCCTTCCTTCCTTCCTTCCTTCCTTTTCTATAGCCACCCAACACAACCAACTGACTTTGGGCTGCTTACAGTTCTTAATTATAGAATGATTAAAACATTTTAAAACAATAAACAATGTCGTTGTCATTACCAGATGGGCCTATAGATATTGACTTCCACCACTTATTATGTCTTTGGACAATTAAGGCTTTCACATGACACTTTTAGGAAGATAGAAAAGGTGATTGCTCAATTACCAACCTTAATCACATCTATGTAACAAGGAGCATTCCTGCTATTAAGGATAGTGCCGATAAGTTCTGGCACATTATTCTGTCTGTCACAAAAATAATCAAAGGCCATTTTTATGTAAGCTAGGATTTCTAATTTAAGGGATTTTCTTGCAAGCCAATGTACTGTTAATGTCATCCCATCAACTAGCAGATCATACAGCATGCTGATACACTCAAGATAATTCAACTAGGACAGTCAACAGAAACTAGTAGACCTCATCCATGAGCATCAACTAGCAGCCAGAAGATAAAAAGTTTTCACTACACATTCAACCAGTTTCAACTGGAAAATTGTGAACACTTTAGACCAAGTCAAATCTATAAACACTACAAAATTCTGGGATCGGTATACCTGGACCCTGTTTTTAAAACAAGCCTTGATGGCAGTGGGGAACATAGTTAAGAGACAGCTGCAAAACTCAGCTATCTCATTAGTTGTATCAAGTTACCAAGTTCAACCAAAAATCACTAAGAGTACTCAGAAAGTTCCAATATACTCACCTATGACTTCTATAACAGATAATGACTTGATGAAGGTAGTTCACTTTTTTTATGACTGTTTAATTTTATTCACTTTCAATTATCTCTGAAAGTGTAACAGTTTTATGTGTTGTTCCCTTTAAGAATGTTTCAACTTTTGATCTAAATGTCAATATGAAAACAGGAATCATCAATTTTGATCTTTATGCAAAAAAATTCAGTAACATTTACACTGAGGAATTGACATGTGCCTCTAGCAACCAGCTGCTTAAGCTTTGTGCATCTTGCTATTTAGAAAGTCAATTTATTTTTGCAAAACTTATGCACTCTTATAAATGAATTTGAGACTGCTGCAAAATGAGACACACTAATCAATTCAAACTCGGCAGTTGGCAGCTATTAATTGCCATTTACAGACATTTAAATGCAAGACTTGTGATTGCTTTGATTCATAAAATGTTGAAGATGCTTTTTAATGTGAAAAGAAATCCTGAATTCATTTGGAATTAATGAATGATGTTCATTACTTTTTAAAAACATAAAGTCAAATTTCTGAAGTATTCAGCAGACCAAGCAGCTCTGCTTATAAATATGAGATAGTAGCCATGTAGTATGTAATTTGTAATGGATTTATTGGCTGCAGAAATGAGATGATTATTGAAACAGCTTCTGTTAATGAGATATTAATGGTTATTTTCTATAGGGCATTTTTAAAAAGCCTGTAGCTGTTTAATATATTTGTACTGGGAACTAAGTAATACAGCACCTTTCCTACTTAACTTTACTGTTGGCCAAGAATCTGGGGAAATGAAGGCTTATCTAAGTAAAGAAAACATATTGAAATGCAATGTTTTTATTTGCACAAAATAATGTAAAAGAGAATAGCAGTGCAGTGATTTTTTTTGCTCTGCCTCAGCTTCCTGATGAACTCGCAGCAGCCTAGATGCCATTGATCCTGGATCATTCTGCCTGTTTCTGGGGATTTGGAGTGGATGGCATGGGCTGCACTGAGGTTCTCTTTTGTCCAGGGCTAGTTCCAGTCAAAATTTAAGGGGGTGAGAGGATAAATTTTCCCCTTATGTCCTTGCATTCTGGGGCATCTTAATGTTTGGGGTTTTCCTCCCTCCTATGTAACTCCTACAAGACTACTTAGTGAGATCATACATAGGCAAAGAGCTAGATATCCTCAGTATTCTAAACAGTATTCAACTATTCATCTCAAACGTGGGCCTTCCAAATGATGCTGTTAAAATTTTTTCTCAGTGTCTAGATGGCAGAGAACAGGTAAAGTAAAACAGGTTCAGACCCAACTCTTGTAAGATTGAGTGGTTGTGGACTGAGAGACCCTAGGTTTGGGAATTTTCCATCTTTTGTATTGAAGGGGTTGCATTGCAATTTGGAGGGTTGTCTGACTCACAACTCCTAGTATAAGAGCAGGTGGTAGCCATAGCTCAAACTCCATCTTGTGCATCAGTTTAATGTGTTCGTGGATTGTTAGACCTTGCTCATAGTCACTCATACCTTATTCAGCTTATGTGCAGATTACTGTAGTGCATTCTTTATGGGGCTGTCCTTGGTGACTACTTGGCAGCTTCAAAGAGCCGTTTAATATAGTATTATCAATCTTGTGTTCTTTTATAAATGCAATTTAGAAATTATCTGTCATTTTTATAGGTCTATCGCTCTCCTGGGAGATCTGTATTCTTATGAGAATAAAACATACATCAAACAGCAAATATTAAGGCAAACAAATAATAAAAATTAAGGCAAGCTCTGATCTGCTAGATAGTAAGGAAGAGATTAAAAGGACAAAAGATATAAAGAAAAAGGGCTATGGCTATTATTTTGCATATGCAAGTAAGTGTATTGTTCATTGAAATCTAACTATACCATAGCATAGCATAGTTGGTTAGGTTTCCTACCCATCATCATCTTTTCTCCCCAGCATGAATGACAGAATCTTGTGCTCACATTGGAGCACAATTAACTATGATATCCAGAATTAGGCGTGAAAGTGTGACCATTTAATAGTTTTTGTGTATTGTTATTGACTAGTCTGAATTAGACTGTTTGGTTTCTTTTAATGAATCCTTAAAAATGAGACTAGCTTAGAAATGCTGACAAGACTCTTAATGTCATTATTTGAAAAAAATAATGATTGAGTATGATCGCTATAAATAGATGAAGCAATCTAGTCATTTGCCATTGAAAGTCATTTAATAATTCCATGCTGAGTCCCTTTCAACAAATTTAATGAAAACCAGCATGATATTCTGACAGTTTCTATTGGATTTTTCTGCCATTTTTGTATGCTCTGTGGCATGAGTGATTAATATAGCCTCTATTAAACTAGCATGCAAGGCTCTCCATCTTTCTTGCGTCTCCCAAACTGGCAGACCTTTTAGATATTTTGTCCTCCAATTTCAAAAGGTGTATTCTTTTAATTTTTTTTTCAATTGCCTGGGAAATGACATTGGTAAGTAAGAATTTTTTACTTTTGATCTCTCTTCCCTACCTCTTCTAATAACAGTGCAATTTTTTTCAGAGATCATTTGAGCAAGAAATATTGAGCTGATTTTCAACTTACTATAAAATTGTATTAATCAGAGGGGACCATTCTGAAATCCCCTTAGTTAGCATGAGAGTAACATAGCTCTACATCATGTCATAATTTATTGATCTCCTTGGATATGTGTTGGTGGCATTTTAAGCTGGACTGCTCCCACAATGAAATAATTTTGTTGTTTGCTTTTACTTTTCCAATACTGTTTATTATTATAACTGATATCAAACAAGTTATGTTGCTTAATAAATCAACAAGTATATATCAACTTGGACAGAATGTAAGATTATCACATGTGTTTTTATTCTTGATGTAACTTTTTGTGCCTCTCGGGCTTCACACCAGGACACAACACTAAATCTTAGCTCTTGAAGTACTTAACCTCTTATTCAGCAATTGGTCTAACTTGTCAGAAGGCTTTTAGACACGATTTAACTAGATTAGAATCTTTATTGAAGACCAGAATGAAACCATGTATACACCAAACGATTTGACTTCTACAGTGCAAAAGAATTGGAATTTTATATACATTTTGACTTAATGGATACTGGATGTTTCTATTGATTTCTTGGAAGGCAGCTGATCTATATTTATGTAATGGCTCTCTGGAGCCCAGGAATCACTGTTTATTGCTTTGTCAGATTCAGTCCTTATATCACCTCTAAAAAACCATTTGAAAAAACAGAGGGCCCATTGAGTGATGTGCCAATGCAGCAGAACAGCTATAATAGGAGATTGGATGCCATTGATGCAGATACTGAAATGACTGGGTCTGTGTGTATAGGATACTTTGAATTCCAAAGTATGTAGATATGAACTGATGGCTTCCTTCTCCAATTTCCCATCAAAATTATTTTGCAAAGTTTATTTTCACTTTTCTTGAAATTCTGTAACATAGTTTACCTCAGGTGGAATTTTGTGAAATCATTAGATGTATGTTCTTATTAAAAACCTTTAGCTTGCTTTGAATCCCTACTGGTGTTGCAAATGCCGTTTTCTGCCTTAACAACTCTAAATATTGTAATAGGTGTCATTACTGCTTCACAGTGAATATTATGATAGAAAGTTAACCAAAAAATAGTAAGAAACTCTGGTTTTTGTAATCTTTGCAATAAAGAACCAATGTAAAGTAGTGACTGAGGTATTGAACTAAGACTATGGAGTCCAGGTTCAATATATTATCTAACTACAGCAGATCTCACTCTTATCATTTTAAAGATTCAGATGAACATAATTCTGAGGATATTAGTTGTAGGATTAATATTGAGGAAGACTCTCATTTATATTACTCTCATAGAGAACTCTGGATATACGAATGTCAATGTGATAAGATTCCAGAGATCACAAGTACAGACTGGGCGAGACCTGGCTGAAAACCAGTAACTGTGAGAGGGACCTTGGAGTCCTAGTGGATGATCACTTGACTATGAACCAGCAGTGTGTAGCAGCAACCAAAAAAGCTAATACAATCCTGGGTTACATAAACAGAGGCATAGAATCAAGATCATGTGAAGTATTAGTACTGCTTTATAAAACTCCAGTAAGACTACACCTGGAATACTGCAGCCAATTTTGGTCACCATATCACAAAAAAGATGTTGAGAGTTTGGAAAAAATTCAGAGAAGAGCAAACTAAGATGATCAAAGGCCTGGAGATTAAAACATACGAAGAACGGCTGCGGGACTTGGGTTTGACTAGTCTAGAGAAAAGAATGACTAGGGGTGACATGATAGCAGTATTCCAGTTTCTGAGGGGCTGCCACAAGGAAGAAGGGGTCACTTTTTTCACCAGAGCATCAGAGGGAAGGGCGAGAAACAATGGTTGGAAACTGATCAAAGAGAGAAGTAACCTGGAATTAAGGAGAAACTACCTGACAGTGAGGACAATCAACCAGTGGAACAGCTTGCCTCCAGAAATCATGGGCACTTCATCACTGGAGATTTTTAAGAAGAGATCAGATAATCACCAAGAAGAGATGATATAGGTTCTCCTGCTTGAGCAGGGGGCTGGACTAGAAGACCTCCGATGTCCCTTCCAGCTTCTATTCTATTCTATTCTATTCTATTCTATTCTATTCTATTCTATTCTATTCTATTCTATTCTATCCTATCCTATCCTATCCTATCCTATCCTATCCTATCCTATCCTATCCTATTCCATTCCATTCCATTCCATTCCATTGATTGCATGTGCTCCTTAGGCTTTTCTTGTAGCCTATAACAGCTTGTGAGAAGGTATTCCCACTCCCCACCCCCCACCCCGGTGTTTAGAGGATTGGCCTGATTGAGGAATAAATTGCTAATAGCAGTGAGAAACCAGTGATCCTTATATATTGTTATAAAAGGTAAAGCCACTAGTACTGGAAACCAAGTTTTCAGGAGAGCAATCTCTGAGAAGAAAGCTCCTCTTCCCTCTAAGTGACCCTTTAGAGGCCTGTTGCCTCATTTGCATCTTCAGTTTTGGCCTTCCTATGCACATTATTCAGACCCAGCCATTGTGTGTCATTGCTTCTATCTCCTCAGGCCTCAAAATCTCACCAAGTTAAATTCAGCCCTTGTGTATTAAAATGCAGGAGAGTTGCTCAGATAAATATTGATGGTGCTATATCAGTCTTTATTTCTAGTTCGTCAAGTATTTTCCTTTCCCCCTGTGGTAGACAGAACTATATTGTACACCTTAGAGTATTACATTCAATAGGGATGTCCTTTGGGTGAAATAAATGCTAACTTGTCCATTAATAAGCAATTGTTCCCATAGTTGCTTATAATGATGGATGTGTTGCACCGACCTCTGACTACTGATTTAAGGAGCATTGACTGGCATCAGGGGAAATCCCTCGTTGTTCCAGATTTCAGGCGACATAAATCAAAACAGTCAGATGTCATTAAATGCTCTCAATACCAAGAAGTTTAGCTGTAGGCAACAATGAATGGTTCTACAGAGGCCGCTATTATATATCCCAAGGAGTTGTCATCTGACAGCTTTTACTGTTTATGCCTTGCTTTTTGATAAATTGTTGGCTCTTGATAAAAACTAATTTTCAGATATTTCATGAGAGGGTTCTTTTCCTGCAGCTGCTCCCACCAAGCTTGGTCATGCAAGCTTAGAAACAGAACATTGCTATTCAAATGCGAGGCTGTTTGCATGGTAGTGTCTTTGAACTGCTATAACTATGAAGGGAAAATTCACAGTGACAGGACTCTGTGCTCTTGGACAGCGCTGTATGGAACTAAAAAACCGTGTTTTGTGCCAGAAGAGAGGGGCTGATGTTTGGGTAATGGAGGAGGGAGACATTTCTATTATGAGAACAGAGAAATTTGGGAAGGGGAGGGTTCATTTTTTTTGACAGCAAGCATCAATATGAATGGGGATCTTGCTGCACTGTAGTCTTACTTGGTTTGAAATATAAATTTGTCCAATTTGTAAAGCTTGGATTATATTTATGAATAGATCATTCTGTCTCACAGCAATTTTTCTCTTCTGGGAACATAAGAAAAGAGAAACGGAGAGTATTCGTGAAAAACTAAGCGTTTAGAAGTTCTCGTATCATTATTTTTGATCTATTCTATAGTCTTTTTTCTTGCATAACTGAGGGTATCAAGATCAGTGTCAGTGCTTTGGCAATATATGCTCATACATTATTCTGGTCCATTGACTTTGTTCTGACAATAGTTTAAAAATGTATCCTAGAAATCTTCATACTTTGTGGTGCAGAATGTTTGGGCAGATGTTTGATATGCATATTTTTGACACATCTTTTAGAAGTACCCTTATTTGATGTAGGCAACAAGTACTAGTGCACATGGTTTAAATGCAACCTTTTTTTTTTTTACTTGTGTAAAGGAACAGTGCCAAATATGTGGTACTTATCCCTGTTATGAATGGGGCTAGTTTCCCAACTGAGCAGGTGTGTAACTTGGAGATTCTTCTGAATAGGATTCTCTTTTATATCCCTGATTGAGATAATAGCCAGGAATATTTTTTGTGTCAACTGTGGTTGATATAGTGACTGAATCCCTTTTTGGAAGAAAATGGTCTTAAAATTGTAGTGTATTGCATTGATGACTTCTAAGATTAGTTGATGTAATGCTGGAACAGCTTTTTTAAAAAAACTAATTTGGAAATCTCAGCTGTCAGCAGTCAAGTAGCTTTGAACTGTTTCTCAACCTCAACCAATTTTAAGATGTGTGTGGCCTCCCACTCCCAGAATTCCCCAGCCAGCATCTTAAAGTGGCTGAGGTTAAGAGGCATAGCTCTGCAAGAACTCGGCATCCCCATTCCGCTTGTGTTAAAAGGATTGCAATGGCTGCCAATTTGCTTCTGAGTGAATTATGGGTGTGCAGTGACTTGGATTTGAAGGAAAAAAGGTAATTCAGAGAATGCAAACAGAAGGGCTTTTCCCCCCAATTTGTTAAGCTTGCTTTTTCTTAGAATGCCACAACTGTAAATTAACCGTTCTTTCACATGTACGTAAGTTCAAGTGACCTCCAATAGATTTAAGGAAAAAATGGTCTGGTTTTATAAGAGGTCACTCTGGAAATGAGCCACTTGGTTGAGTTCTCTCATTCCAGGTGGGGAAGGAAAGGAGACAAATTGTGATTTAAATAATGATTTAAAAATTCAAGACCTTCTGACATGTAGGTTCAATTTGCGTAACAAAAAATTCAGTATTCATATTCAGTTCAATAGAAATCACATGCTAATTGTGCAAATGATGGATTTTGATTGTTCCATTCTTTGCTAATTACTCCTGCTAACTATGGCATGTTTAAACAATGCTTAATGTAAATTGAATTAGAATATGTGAAGCCGCCATCATCTTCCTCATATTTATCTACCTCCACCTCCATTGGAAGTTGTACATTTCTTTGCCCCATCAGAAATCAAATTAAAATTTGTTATATGCATTTTTTCATATCTTAGAAATGTACTGTACAAGTAGTCCTCACTAAGCAACCAAAATTGGGACTGGCAACTTGGTCACTAAGCACTGCAGTCACTAAGTGGATAATCACATGGCCGCATTGGGGTTATGGCCTTTACCTTTGGCTGTTAAGCGAAGCAATGTGGATGTTAAGTGAAAAATCATGTGACTGCAATATTTCTTCCATCTTGTGTTTTAACTCTGTTACAAGCTGGTTATGAAGTGTGCAAATGGAGATCATGTAACTGTGAGATATTGTATTGTCGTAAAGGACAAGGATTAGTTACAAAGTTATTAGTGCTGTTGTAACTTCAAATGGTTGTTGCACAAGCAGTCAGTAAACAAGGACTATCTGTATCAGAAATTAAGAATTTCTTTGCTCTGCTTTTCTATGTTCACAGAGGTATAATATTAGAAAACATTATTGTAATAATTAATGTATAGTCCATTGTGCTTATCCCATTGCATGTGTAAGCCAAACTTTTCTGGCAGTGTGAAACACCATTAAATGTTAACTGTTCAGATCATGGGTGTCAAACTCGCCACGACGTTTCACGAGGTATCGTGACTGTTTTTGCGTTGCTGGAGCTGGGGTGGGCGCGGCCTCTGTAAGATGCAACCAGCCTGTGGGCCAGAAGTTTGACACCCCTGGTTTAGATAATCCCAACATTTCATGCACAGTATTATTTTGTTACTCCAAAATAACAGCTTTGCAAGCTTTGTTTACCCAGTTGAAACTTCAGACAAAATTAGTTCTTTGGGTACCTTAAAATAATAAAGAACGATATTAATTTATTTGACAAAAAGGTGCAATAATTTAATATTGTTATTTTCTCTGGAAGGGATGGCCAAGATAGAATACTATGTTTGCTATAATTACATTCTGAGAGTTATCTTCATGGATTTATTTTCTTCACAGAAGAGATATTGTTAGGAAAATCAGAACAATATTTAATTTCTTTCCTAGTGGAGATTCATTGTCTTAAAATGTTTAGACAATAATTAAATCTGAAGGCTCTCTTGAATATCAGTATCTCACAGAATGTCATAAATTACTTTCCTAAATCTCATAAATTGGTAGTATCATCTTAGCACTTTTCTTGATTGGGAGACAAAGTCTGTGTGAGCAAATGCTGTGCCTGATTTTTCTTCAAAACCTGCAAAGTGGCATTTATAGTGGCCCAATAGGATTGTAGGCAGATAGAAAAGTTAAGATCCTGGATATAGAGAAATATTTAATGAATATACCTGTAGATTCTTGGTCACAATGTTAGAAAGTTGGGGAAACTTCCCTAAACTTATGAGAAAGTTCTTAATTTCTTTTGAATCAAATGCTTGGCTTCAGTAAAGGAAACACCACCTTGTTAGCAATATATCTGTAGTCTGTTTTCCAATTCTGTTCTACTAAACTTATTTAGAAGATTTACCAGGATAGATGGGTATTTTGAGAACTACTTACTATAGGCTTATTTTTTAGGAAAACTGGTGTTCACCACCTTTTTTTATTCCTTTATGGATCAGAGGATACACAACAAAATGTACTTAAGAATTAGCCCCTGGTTAGAGGAAGATGACTTCCATATGTATAAGAAATAATGAAGATTATGCTGTAATTTATACTGGTATTTTGAAGTAAGTTTGTTTCTTTTATTTGGAAAGAGAAAATACAGTTATTGAGAACCTCATATACTGCTGTTTTGAAAAGATTAGAATTCCAGCTAAATGTGTCCTCCACAAGAGACCACAAACTCATTTCTTTCCTTTGCTTATATATTTGCTTGTTTTGGATGAACCTGGGTGAGCACTGAAAACCAACCAAATAAAATGATAGCTAGTATCCATCAGTTGCTGACTGAAATGGCGGAGAACTTCAGTTTTCTAATAAAACAGGGATGCCTCTCCAGGGATCATAAAACAAACTGTATTAGCCCACTTATCAACCCTAACCGTAACCTCCTTGTTTTGAGGTCATTCAGTATAACTTTTTTGTACATTTCTGCAACAGATACGTTTTCACATCTTTTTTTTTTGAAAAACCAAATAGATTATAGCTGTTTGCTACATGTTAATTCTGAAAAGCATTCTCATTTTGTATTCCATAATAGTGCACTGGAGTTTGTTCTAAACTGTAATTTTTTCTTGCATATATTTAATTTTGAAGAAATAAAAATATTTTAGAATTTGATAATATGTAATCTTGACCATTAAATATAGAAACATGTTAAAAGTTTGAAAATTTTGCAAATTCAAACACTATCTCCACATTTTTTATTGTTACAATTATCTTGCTATATTAAGATGTAGCTTCTCAGGAATGCTTAATGGGATGCTTTATGCAAATATTATAAGGCTCACATCGTATGAAACTTTGGTTTATATAAATATGTAAATGTCAGTTCTTCAATGGTATTAATTAATGATAGTCTCCTTTATAAAGTTCCTCAAACTTCTTTCTTTCTTTCTTTCTTTCTTTCTTTCTTTCTTTCTTTCTTTCTTTCTTTCTTTCTTTCTTTCTTCTTCCTTGGGAACAAATAGTCCTCTAGATTTTGTGTTGCTATTTTGACAGTCTATGAGATGGCTGGCTAAGCACAAAAATGATAAGTTCTCTTGCAGTTTGCCAAGCAACTGAAGCCTTGTTTGGGTTCATATATTCATATATTTTGGTTGTTGAGTTACAGTTGACTGGGTTCACATGACAGCCCATGGTTTATAAATCAGAAGAGCTACGTTCATGAATTATGCTAAGCCAAAAGCACCTCCCCCCCAAATCCCACACATATTTAGAATTAAGTAGAAGCATATTACATGCCCTGTTTCAATTATTCATGGATCATTTTCCATTGTGACAAAGTATTACTAATATTCAATTTAAAGTTAAACGGAAGGCGTGAAGTAGAGTTGAAACAAAACTACAAGATGTTGTTTTAATTCAGTCCCAATCTAATCTGAAGTAGAATGATAGACCCTAAAACATGGTTTTTCAATATTTTGAACAATTATTAAAGAGCCATTTGGGTATATGGTGCTATATTTTAATTTTTTATGTGTGCTGTTTGTATTACTATATTTTTATTACATAAGCGACTTCAATTTTAAATAAATATCTCCAGAGCTATAATTGCTGATTATTCCCAGGTGCCATTGATAACCCAGTGAACTTGGTACAATTACTCTTGCAGTTGATGCATTGTTAAGATAGGATGCTGCCCTTGCTGATGTAACCAGTTTTAAAAAGCTTGGATGAGAGATTACTTGGAAGTATAGGACTATAGACTAGATCATGCGGCTGGGAGCTGAAGTTCTCAAGTCTTAGTTGCCAAAGTTGGACACTCCTGGGCTAGACTGAGGTTAAAAAATTTCATAGAAGGAACCACTGGTGAACTATAATTCCAAGAAAATTATGAGCTGAGCTAAACTTGATTGAGATTTTCCTTTTATTTAATGCATTGGAACTCCTTGTGGGGATTTCCTTAGCTAATGAAGTCTAGCAGCTGCCATGTGTACATTTTACTGTGAAAAGAAATGGTACTATTTACATGTTTCCCCATGCTTAGCTGAGTTTATTTTAGAGTCAATATGAAATATGGGGACAAGATTCCATAAAGTTAAAAAAGTTTAATGGGCTCACTATGGTTTCAGATAGCCCATAACTCAGAAAATTGAAGGAAAGAGTAAATCAATAGAGCAAGAAAAGAAAAAAAAATTGGCAGATTGATTGGCAGATTTTCTTGATAGGTTGGGCAGGAACAAACAGCTGATAAAACATGGGAAAAGCAGAGTTTCTTCTTAGGAACATGTTTTCAGTTCCTTGTGGTCTTCCAGGGAAGAAAAGTCTATGGAATAAAGTATTCCAAAATACAGTATATGTAGATAGTCTTGCATTTTTTATCTTTTCAGAAAGAAAGGCCGTATAGTGAAGCCTTAATAATAATTCTTAGTAAGAAACATATAGAATCTCTCTATACATGCCACTTTTCTGGCATTTCTCAGGACATCATAATTAAGAGAAGATGTGTTGCCTTGTTTTGCAGGTTATATGGTGCTGTGTATAAGCAGTACAGCTTTAACTTTTTAAGACTGTTAAATGCATAGCTGATTAGTGAGGCAAACTGGCAGTCATCATGGCTGATTTTCAAGGCCTGAAAATAACCTGGTGGATGAAAAGCAGCGGTTCATTTTACAATAGATATAAAATATTTAATTTTACTTTTGCTTTTTTGTAAGATTTTTCTTGTTTGATGGATGGTTATATCTTAACCATTCTGCTGTGCTTAGAACATATTGAGATAATAATTTAAACAGTTATAAACATACATGTTGCAACCTCATAATGTTAATTGCAATATGACTACTATAAGAGTCATATTATCAGTTGATTCTTTAAAGCAGTCATATTTTTTTTCATGGAAATTTGAAAAAAGGAGCTGTTTTAAAGAAGTACTGTGCTCACACTTGTGCAAGTGCAAATCCCTTCTTTCTCATCCTTTTTGTAGCATCTTCCATAGCATCTTGTTTTCTTACTCTCCTGGGCCATTGCACATCACAAATAAAAAAAAAAGCATCCTTAAAATTTCAAGTAAATGACAATAAAAATATTCCAGTACTTAAAAAAATAACAGTGAAGAGATTCTCTGTGCATTTAAAACAAAATTATGTATTTTCATATTCTGAAAAAGGTTTTGGTGCACTTAAAAATTTCATCTGCTCCTTGCAACTGATGATAGTTAATTTAAAATTATTATTGTCATTATTAATAGTAATGTTTCTTTGATGATGATTAACATACTGAAAGAACTTAGCAGAAAGAATTTAGAAATGATGAAAGACTAAATGTTTTAGTTTAATTGGAAATGATTAAAACTGAAATAAACAGGTTCATCCTTGATAATAAATTAACACTTCAATTGGAATAAAGCAAGAATTGTTCAGTTAAGAAATTCTGAATAAGGAAATACATTATGATTTTGCACTCAGTATATAAACATAAATATAATATAATATAAGAGTTTAAAATTGTAGTGTAGAAAGAAATGAGCATAGCAATAAGTGAATCCTAATTGCATTTAAAGGTTTTTTTTGCTGGAAATACAAAACTGTAGCCAGATCCATGATTTTGTGGCCAAAATATATGAATACTTTACTAAACTTAGCATATTCATATTATTTAAATCTTCACCATCTGCTTTATAGAAAATGACAATACAACTCTCTCTTTAGGACATAGAAAGGGTACTTTCACATTTGCAAGATTCTGTTAATGTAACTTTACAATATAGATAGAGATTTATCTTTACTCCTGGCTGTACTTCTTGTCTGGACTAATTCGTAAGGCTAAATCTGTCCTGCCAGTCTCATAGTAATCCTCCCATCCCTCCATTTACTCTTCTGAAAACTAGGGAAAGTCCTTTCTGAGTTGCTTTCATTGCCCCTCCTTTTTCATACTCAAATTTTGTTCATCAGGATGTTGTCTAGGCTGCAGGTCTTCCTCCTGTCTCCCAAGGTCATTCCCATATTCCATTCTGCTAACAACTAAATAATAATAGGGCTTGCCAAGGTAAGTGTGCTGCCCAGAGATGTTATCATGGTTCATGTCACAATTCAAATGGAACAGCAGGGGTGTGGCAGTTTCTGCACTGTATCCTTTTCTAAACTTTAATTACAGTATGCATGTTTTAAAATTTCAGGTGCTTTTTTAGCATTTTCTCTCTTAATTGTAGCTTTTCTACACTAACATAAATTGTGGTGCCTGGCTTTATCTTATATATTCTTTAAATTATAGGCAGTTCCACCTCCAGGTTCTTATGAAGTTCAGAAATCATTTGAGAAATCACAGGGTAAGAGTGAATATATGCCTCCAAGAACTGCGGTGGCTAGAAGAAGGCATGCAGCTTTTCTCAGTGGAACGTTTAGGGAAAATGCATTAAAGACTGAGGACGATATACCAGGTAAGTACATTATATAATTTTCAAACAGAATTACAGCTACATACATTTTAATGATGATGTGTCATCTAAATACTCATCTGTCTGCTTACCATCTATTTTTAACAGCTTCGTAAGATGTAATACTGGTTGTCTTAACTTCTTAGCTGGTTAAAGAAATGTTAGGAAAGTTTAATTCCCCTCAGCAGAGGGTAGCACTTGGCTGAGCTTGCTGTACTTGGAAGATAAAAAGGGACAAATACTGGTTAGACCTTGATAATGTTAGGCCCGGATGACAGACCAGTCGGTCAATTTTTGTCACAACTCATGGATCTGGAGTTGTAAGGGACCTTGGAGATCTTCTAGTACAACCCTCTGCTCAGGCAAGAAATCCTATACCATTAATTTATATACCTATCAAGAGTTGAGTTAATGTCCATGGGGCTTATATCACTATCACCACCATCACCACCACCACCACCATTAAGAATACTAAAAAACTAGAATCTAGTGATAGTGTTTGTCATATAGGACGAGAAGTTTCTAAATATGAAGAGACATCAAATGCAGAAATGAGAATTATAAGCAAGATTTCTTTGTATATTATCCCATGTTTTTACATATGGAAAATGATCTGTTTGTTCAGCTTGTCCCAAATAATGGCCATGCAAATTGGAAATTATGGGAATTAAAATGTAACATATACAATTTATTCCTTATGCTGAGCATTTATTTATAAAACCAACAGCCTTGTCTTACCCATTGAAGCACTGCTGCATCTTCTGCTGTGCTACTGTAGAAAAGACTTTTTGAAGGTTAACCTTGCAACTTGCGCTAGGGAAAAAATATGCCAGATTGTTTAAGCAAATCACTGTAGAGAGCATAATCTTTTACCCCAAGACATACAGTAGATCTACCACTTTGAATTGTTACATTAAAAATGCATCAGTGGCAATCACTGTTCTGAGATTGAGATGATAGGATTCATTCTAGACACAAATAAAGGCCATTGGTTCAGTGGAAAGATCTTCTGTTTCCCAAAGGATTTTGGATCTGGATAGACATTTTGTTAATATGAGACTCTTGTCTATTAAATAAAATTAAAATACAGGAATGGATCAGCAAATGTTCATTTTATTTCAGTAAAATTATTGCTTATAAAATATAAAGCTACTTTATGATTTTAAGCACTATCTTAAAATATTCAACATTATTAAATATAAGTATAATATTTATTTAAATTTTGCTACTTTGAAAGTATAGACATATCTGTCTCTGTGTGTTTATGTGTGAAAGAAATGCAGTTTAATCTCATATATAATTATTTCTATTACATTGTATTTGGTAGATATATGAGCTTGGCTTAGTTCAATTTTTATGTGATTGATGTTTAACACTTAATTAGTAATAACATGAAACAATGTACTCTACAGCTATTCATTCATTATGTTGGTTCTAAAAGCTACTGTTCGAATCATTGGTAAAACTCATTATGTTTCTTGGCACGTTCACACAGGAAATTACTTAAAGTAACAAATAAAATTTATTTTCAAAATTAATTGGACAGACCACATAAAGGTAGCTGTGTCCACTTTTTCTATGGCTTTGTCCAGTTCCTTTTAATATAACAGGTACTGTACTGTGAAAGCTAATTATATCATCTACTTAGTTTTTGGCTTGTAACATTGTACTCCAAAATAGCTGAAAGTATTTAAACTATACTCTTAGGCTGTATAAGTAAAATCAGAAAGTCGAAATAGTAACCTTTTGAATAGGGCTTCTGGATTTTTACCATGATCTATTCATTGACTCAATGCCCTTTTGAAAGGCAGTGCAAAGGGTACCTGAGGTACCTACATTGTATTTTCTACATGTGGGCTTGGAGATAAAGTTGTGTATTATTGATTGATGTATTCAAGCCACCAAACTAACTAAGTAACAATCCAATAAAAAAACAATATATAATAAAAATATGAAACATTGATAAAACAAAAATAACCATTGTCAGTAACCAAAATCCATCCTTGTGTCAAGTTTACAACACCATTGTAAAAATTCTTCACCATCACTGGATCACCAAACACAGTGACAGACCTATTTCTTTAGGATCTTCTGAAAACCTGGCCTGGTCAGGGCCAATCTAAGTTCTGGAGGGATGCTATTCCAATGGATGGTTGCCAGGGTAGAAAAGGTGCTCTTCATGAATCTCACCAGATGACACTTTTTTCACAGATGAGACCCATAATATACGTCTCCTGCTGGTCTAGGTGGGATGAGTAGATATAACCAAAATGAAGCGGACCACCCAAATTAACCTGGTCCCCTGTCTTATAGGGCTTTATAGGCCAATACCAGAACCTTGAATTGAACCTAAAAGTATACTGGCAACCAATGCAGCTTGTGTAGCTCAGGTGTAATGTGTTCTAATGAAAGAGTGCATATAACAACATATAACCATCACATTTCATGCCCACGTGTGCTTCATATTGCTGCTCTTGATAAGGAGACTGCAGGACAGTTGTTTTGTGTGAGTTTCAGCTCGGAGAGACAAAGGGATCAGTCATCAAGCCTACAACCACAGTGGAGCCTTTAAAGGATACTGAGTTTGCTATCCTCGGTTTCTAACCACTTTTGGAAATTGTTTATTTAACCATCTTAAAAGCTATTAGAGATATTTGGAACAGGTTTAAAAAGCCACCCAGTAAGCCCATTTTTATTTCTGAACAAAAGAAAATTAACTATAAGTTTAAAAATTTGAAATAAATGGCAAAAACCTAAGTAAGATTTTGAAGTAAGAAAGGCAAGAGTCCAGACAAATTTGGAATATTGAAACTTTTACAATAAGAGTTTGGAACTTACTATTTGGAACTTATTATTTAAAATAAACAGCATTTTGTGGGAAACAATGTTTTGTCCCTTTTAAGTCAAAACAGAGATTAAAGACAAAGAAACTTTTGTGATGGGACAAAGAATTGAAAAGAGATCAAATGCTCTGACAATATTTGAATGAATTAAAGATTTTCAGAAGTAAAGGAAAAGAATATAAAGTTGGTTTGTTTGATCAAACTTAAAAACATGTTTTTAATAAAGGATTTATAAACCCTTTATGGATTTTTTGCTGATACCAGGATTGAAAACTTGGTCTTTTACAGGTTTGCTTATACATAAGGGATGTGTATTGGAAGAGGAGATATCTATTTATAACCTTATAGGGGTGAAGTGCCACCAAACTTGTTTATACTTATAAGGAAGGTTGGAAATCACTTCTTTATATATTTCTTTTTTTCTTTATCTCACTTTTTTCTTTTCTTCCTTCTTTACTGTTTTCTCTTTTTTACTTTTCTTTCTTTTTTACTTTCCTTTGTATTATTTTATTATTGTAATTAAAATGTTCATTTAAAAATTGGAAGCGGGACAGCAACATCAGGAAGAAGGTGTATGAGAAGCAGAAGACATACCAGGATCTGAAGGAGGACCTGGAGAGGAGGTGGAAAGTAAAGACCAAGGTGGTCCCAGTAGGAGCACTTAGGGCTGTGACTCTTAAGCTGGGACAATGGATCAAGAACAACATCAGAGATTTCTATCCAAAAAAGTGCAATGGTAGGAACAGCTAAGCTACTGTGCAGAGCTCTTAAATTGCCAAGCCTCTTGTAGAGTAGGGGTCCCCAATCTCTGGTCTGTGGACCAGTACCAGGCTGTGGCTTGCCAACAACTGGTCTGCACAAACAAGGAAAGTCTCATCCACGGGATGCAGGCAGTGCACAAAACCACACCCCCTCCCGTCCGGGGAAAAACCTCTCTCCACATAACCGGACCCTGGTGCCCAAAAGGCTGGGGACCTCTGTTGTAAAGTATTGAGGAAGATATACTACTGTAATGCCCTGAAGACAGTTTTTTTTAAAAAAGTAAATGGACATTTTGTTTGTTTATTTCTTCTTTAGGGTTTTTTTTTAATGTCTCTTACTTGTGCAGCAGTTTCTTCTGCTGTATTCCCTTATACTCAAATGCATATCAAAGTAGTAATTATTAGATGTAATATAGTATGAAGAATTGCTGATGGGGAATGGAGTTGTGAGAAATAATTTCCTCCATTTGAATTGAGCAGCATTATATCATAGCTACTATGGTTACAAAAAAGATGTTATCAATAACTTCATTGTGCTATTGAGAAATAATAGCTTTTACAATTCTCAAAACACTACCTGGGTTTGGACTACGCTTGTGATAAGTAGTCAGTATTTTAATGTTTTGTGTTAAGAAATTATGATATTGATGGATTTCCTCCTTGCCTAAAACCTGGATTTTAGCATCCTGTCTCTTCTACTACCATGGATGATGTTTCTCTAGTTTCCAATCCTGCAAAATCTGAGCCCATAAATATGCCATTTCCTTGTTAAGGATTAGAGAATAGAAAGATTTAGGATGACAGACTAAAAGTCTGGATTATTTTCTCCTGGGAGAAGTGCAGTTATATATAAATTGACTTCTCTTCTCCTAAAGCAAATTTTGACAGCACTGTGGGGTTCATGCATGAAGGGGAATCACTACTATTGTTCACTAAAATGAACTATAATCTTTTGAACAGAGTTTTTGTTTGTTTTGGTTATGTTTCAGATAATAATTCCATGGTTATTTGTAATAAGTATGCCTTTCTCTTTTTCAATGCATTTTGTTTGGAAATGAAATGTTATCTAAAGGGACCTCTACAGTGGATCCCATTGCTTCCCTTGACTACTGTATCATAACTCTTAAAATCATAAGTGGAGGCTTGAAGATCTCCAGATACTTGTTAGTTGGAGTAGCAGGATCTGAAGGTTCCCAAGGTATTCAAATTGGTCTGTATAGAAACAACTGCAAGAGAAGGCAATTATGGCTTGTTCCTAGTGAACATTTGAAAATATTGGCACACTGTGTTATGCAGGGTTTTTTTTTAACCTTTCTTTTAGCATGTAAAAATCTGATAGTTTTTAAAATGTGTGCTGAAATCTCTTGAGACAGCAATAGACCGCTTAATATTTTGGACTGAAGTACTATTAATGAAGAGCTCCTGTCAACTGCCTTGTTTAAAATGCTCCTGAACCACATTTAATATCAGTACAGATGCCCCTTTCTTTTCCTCTTCTGAGAGAACGTCAAATTTTAATAGTGTGGAAAAAATAAGAAATAGAAGAACAGGAATATCAGTGCAGAGTAGGAATACGCTATATAAGAATTCTTTTTTCCTTTAATGCATATGAATTGTGTTAGTAATAAGAGCTGCTTTTTTCAAAGCTTTCCATACATTTGTTCTTTGTCAGGTTTCAGTTTTTAGTTTGAATATTCAGAGCAATTGTACAAAAATTAAATGGTAAATTGAGATTTACCATGTTCCCCAATTTTTCATGTTCTTTCCTTTTTGTGAAATTCTAGATAACTTTCAGATTCATTTTAAATACCTTACATTTAAAATTACTTTCCTATTGTCATATTTAGAGTTTTAAAGATAGGCATAAATCAGAATATTAGAATAGCACAAGATCATTTCAACATTGCATCTAGTCCAGCATCCTCTAATCTGCTACTCTTATATCTACTGTAGATGTTTTTAGGATGTCTTCAGAAGACCATGACAGGTCTTCAGCCATCATCACTTGGAGATAATATGATTTTCAATATGGAGAGTTTCCTTAGCAATTGTAGTTAGTAGTTAGATTTGACTTGTTCCCAAATCGACTAATTGACCATATCACATTTAATTAATGCATGCTTTAGTTCTCATAATTTCTCTTCCTGAGAATGCCAAAATAATAGACAATAAATTGGAATGAAATTCAAATAGTCATGCTGGTGTATAAGCTGTGCTTCTAGAACATTTTTGAAATGTTTGCTGAAAACATTGGTATTTATATCAGAAAAGAATGAAAAGATTCTACATCTTGAAGTTCTTTACTTGTTTAGTTGTCTATGAAACTGATTTTCCTGGTAGGAGAGAATCAATTGCACCAACTTTCCATTGTATGGCATTCTATGGTTTCTGTTTCATGAGCTGAGTAATTTAGCATAGTTGGACTAATATTTTATTCTTTCTCATATTTTTTGTGAACTTGGCTAAACCTTTTAAAGAAAAAGTAAATAACTTTTACTTATTATCCAGCTATGTATATATGACCATTGAGGTGCATGAAACCTGGCAAAGAACAAATTGCAGCCTCAAATTTTTACATACTGTAGGTAGTGTTAGCAAAGGCCATGGAGAAAATCTTACTCAGGCTCAGCCATAGAAAAAATTGGGGAATTTATAGTTGGATAATTGCCATTACAAGAAAGATAGATGTTGAGGAAGGGTTGAATTAAATAAGAGTATTTAGAAGCAGCAAATTATAATCGTAATTACCAAAGGTGAAGGCCATTTAAGAAAATACATTGAACTATAAGAAGTATTTAATATTTAAAAGCACAGAAGTGAAATTATAATGTCAAACATGTCTTTTCTCTTATTCTCATCAAAAGGGATGGTAATAAACTTGTTCTGATTCTGAGCAGTATGATGAATATATATAACTGGGTCTTGGAATACTTGTGGTTGTTTCACATATGGCAAAATTTCTTACTTAAACATTGCTTTTATGGATGAAGCTTCATATACATACCACCCTAAGTTTATGCTTCTAGCTTCCAATACAGACAGGGCATGGTCCATGACTTGCTGGTCCATGGAAATATGACTGTTTAAACAATTATTTAAATAATACAAGCCTATATTCCACTATCTGCATTTATAATATTTGAAAGAGGAGGTAACATATATACAGAGGTTATTTATAGAATAGAATCATATAAACTTTACTAATTTTATCAAGTTATTGCCCACATGCAAGTTTGGGTACAGAACATCCTTTCACAAATGGTGCTGAATGCCCAGACACTGTGATGCAGTGGCAATGGAACATCTGACATTGGATGTACGACTGATCTCGCTCTCTCTATTCACAAACTGTGTTTCCATCAACATATATTGGAGGCTTATCATTACAGGAACAATTGCACCAATGCCCAACATATAGAATTAATGCTAATGTTACCTAGAATGTACTTATTTGTTGTTTTTTGTTATACTTTCCATCAGCTATAAAGGAGATTTCCTTTATTTCCCCAAACATTTATCCCATGAACTGTTCTCGGTCAAGAGAGAAGGATTGGCCCAAAGTTGTCCAAAAGTTTCATGGCTGAGTGTTAGTCCTAGCCCAACAGTTTAATTAATATAGAATCTTGAGTCTCAAGGAAGAATTTAAAAGCCACTGTAAAATCACAGTGTTCATATTTTGAGTTTTAGGTCAACTAAACTTGCTTTGGTTCAGGTGATGCTATCCTGCAAAAAGCTCAGTAGATATTCAAGGAAGGTTAGAACTCATTATGCTGTTTAGAATCTTTTTTGGTATCCTTTAGATTTGTTTTTCCTAAAGTTTTTGTAGTTCTGCAACATCTTTGTTTTCTTGAGTATGCTGAAATATTCCCTTTTCTCACTATGTAAAGCTGTATGTAATGGCAATATGTCTCTAATAATTCAATATCTGAGTCTGCCGTTATAGCATGAATATTATTTTGGTAAAAAAAAAACTAGCCCTTTTCTGGACTTTAGGTCATGCTTGTCTTTAAATCATGGAGTAATAGTTTTCTCCTGCTGCTGTTATACAATTTTACCTATCAAACTACATGTTATATCAATTTCACTTTTTCCTTGAAGTTCTTTGCTTACAACATTTACTGTTACAAATAGTCCTTTTCTATGACCATCAGCAATTGGTTGTTTTTATGTAGCCTGATAAAAATAATAATAATTTTTTCAAAGTTATCTTTCAAATGAGATCAGAACAGATTTGCACTATAATGAACACAATGGAAGGTATAGCTGTATTAATAATTAGCAAATTTTAGAATTGTCTGTACCAGAGAAAAGCAGGGGGCATTCTGCATTGGAATTTCAAATGAAACATCAAAGGTAGTGAAACAAAGAACCCACAAATGCTTGAAAACATTAAGATCCACTACTCAGTTGGACTTTTTGCAGTATGAACCTAATAACACAAACTGAAGAAGAGAACAAATCTTGCTATGAAATTAATTTTTAGAATTTTATGCATTCTAAGTTTCTGCACTGGCAAAATTTGAAGATATTATAATTTTACAGCAATGTACAGCTTCTATTTTTTTTATCTATAGGAAAAGATCTTCTGAAACCTTAGAGAAATATATTGTCTTCTTGTCATATATGACCCACAGTGTGCAAAGATCTGTTTTTTAATATGGTATATTGGAATGATCAATTTCTCATGACAGAAAATGACAACTTTGGGATATTGGAAACTAGCTAGTTTTTGTCCTAATTTCCACATATTCTCTACTCAATGATTTTATTCCTCCAAAGTTGTACTTCCCTTGATGATCTTTAGTGCCAAAATGGAATTCATACTTTTGGGACTGAGTTATTCTGAACCAGAACATGTGGATCTGATATATTAACAATACCATTGACTATTATACAGAAATTATTTGATTATTATGATCTCACCTTTTAAATATATAATTTAAGGCAGTGAATATTTAAGACTCCTGCCTCTTCCCCCCATCCTCCAACAACTGTGCGAAAGGTTGGACTTCATGACTAGCATAAAATCAACCAGTCTGCTGTTTTGGAACCAGCACTTTAACCGTTACACCAAACTGGCCTCATATACTACTGCTTGGAGCAACCACACAAACTATGTTATTGTACTTTGTATGGTCCCCATTTGGATGTTATTATTTGTGCAGCATCCGTAACCTGCCATAGACTCATTTATAACATATAACCAGTTATTTTCAGATTTGTATATTAACTGATACTAATGTTGTTATATACCCAAAGATGGAACAAAAATGCTTACCTACAATGGAAGAATGGACTTTGAAATTAATGGATAGTGAAATTGACTTCTTTTCTTAGAGACAATAATTTTTGATTAAATTTCTGTGACCTGGAGGCTATTGATAGATTTCTTATAGAATACAGAATAAAGAAATTCTTTTTTTGACTTTGGGTTTGAAGACTAGGTTGGAGTTGACTAGAGAAATATTGTAGTTTTTTAAATATAAAGTTATTTACTATCTTTTATATCATAGTTGTCCAACCTTTTGGCTTATCTGGGCTCCACTGAATGTAGATGAATTGTCTTGGAGTACATATAAAGCATATAGTACAGTTTATATATATTTACCTTGAATATATATATTTTACCTTGAATGTGCACCCTGTCAGCCCAAATATGGGCTATGTTAGCAACCTAAAAATGTAAAATGATGTCGCAGTTGGCGACTGCTGCTTGTACATGGCTCTAGATTGAGCTGATACAGGCAAAAGAAAAGAAAAAGAAAGATTTCTTTCTCCCATATTTGGGCTGACAGGGTGCACATTCAAGGTAAAATCTCCTCCCCCTGTCTCTCTCCTGACAGCTAACAAAGTGAGAGAGAGCCTGTGGCTTAGAGGTTGTAACAACTGCCTAACATGCAGATAGCCCAGGTTCGAATCTCAGAAGAGTAAATATGGCTGAAGAGAGTTAAAGGAACTCAAAATAGCTATACCAGTTCTCTCTTTACACACACACATACATACATACAGTAAGTAGCAAACTTTCTTTATTTTTTATATTTTTTATTATCTTGTAGGGCCACATTGCTAGTTGTTCAGGACCACATGCAGCCTCCGGGCCATGTGTTGTACATGCCTGTTTAAGATGAAATTAAGGGAAGAACATTTTATGAATACTGGCTTTTATCAAATTGACCATTAGTATTTTAAGATATTTTATAGACGGTGCTATTTCTTTAAACTAAGATAAAAGTAGGATCTACTAATCTACTTGTATTTGTACGCTTTCGAACTGCTAGATAGGCAGGACCTGGGGAAGAACAGGAGTTTACCTCGTTGCACAATGCTCAGGTCTCGAACCTGGGCTGTCAGCTGAGAAGCCTACACACACACACACACACACACACACACACACACGTACATATATATGTATTGATGGACATAATATTGGCATGGAAATAAGGCAATTAAGATCAGATCTGAATGTGAAACTTGCCTATTTCATTCTAGTATAGAATACATATGTGTGAATTCACACAATACTATCTTTTGAAAGAGGTTTCATTAATGTTTTCCATTGATAACTTTTTCCTCCTTTTATGCATCTTCCCTCATACTAATAATGATAGGTTATTTTGCATATAAATAGACCAATATTTGTTGAAGCAAAGATCTAATATGTTTTTCCATTCCCTGGCCATTTTTAAATAAGTGGAGATATTGCAATAAATTGTAATAATTTTGTTGGTCAAATTGTTTGGAGTTCATCAAAGGTCTTTGAGAGTTTTGAACACTACGGAGGGTTTAAATCTCAATTAAAGTAATAGGACCGTGAAAATATCTCTTTTGGTTCCTATGGAGATGTTTTTATACTAATCTTGATAGGAAAAAAAAATCTTGAAACTTTAATATGACCTATTGAAAATGTTGATTGTGACTCTCAGGGAATCTGTTCTTAATTAGTTTTTTGGTTTTTTTTGCTCTTTTTCCTCCTGTGTTGCTTTGCTTTTCTAGTATTATGTTAGGATTTTCAGAATTTAAATGTCAACAATACTGTGAGAATATTCATTAATTAATGTCGAGAAATAAGAAGTCCACTCATGCAACAGTGCCTTCTTGTCGCAATGTGTGCAGCAGAAAAATCAATCTTAGGAGATCGTGACATAATCAGTATGAAGCTTATAATCAAAACAGGAGAATTTTAACTTTTTTTTCGGAACTGAATCTCAGCCATTCCAATTTATGATCTGATTCCTCTTTTGTGCAGATTTATTCCGTCCCTTTCTGATAAGCTTCATATCCCCAAACAAGCATGTATTTGCATTTTCACTCACAAAATTGTGTATGAATGAATGATGAAAGGGAAACTTTGATGATGTTTCTTATTTAGGAATTTGTTTTATGTTTCAAATATATAGCCTTGGGGCAAACAGAGTGATGACAAATTCTCTTGATGAATTCCAAGTCTCATTCCCTTTCTGCAAATTATAGATAATGGTACAACTGAACAATAATTTCATAGACTATTAAAAGTTGTTATTATAATATAAAATAATAATTATTGCCACATTGGTATGTATAATGAACAGATATGTACATTCTTCTGACCAGTAGATGTCACTCATTGTAAAGTGAATGAAGTTTCAGCTTTCATGGGAAATATTAACAATCACCAAATGAATGGAATCAGTTGAATGAAAGTTTTTGAAAACTGTGGCACTTCTCTTGGGTTTTGTATTTATGTTCATACATATAGTAGGTTTTTCTACTTTATAGAGGAGCATTTATTTAATTGCTTCCTAGATATATTTTTATACCATTCAATTGCAAAGAATCAGGAAAATTTTCAAGGACAGTATATACCACAGAACATAATGTAAATGCCATTTTACCCATCAGTAAAAATGAACATCTTACTAACACAAAACAAATAGCCTCAAATAACGAAGATAAAAGTCAGCACCTGTGCTTGCTTTCTAGCATAGAATTGTTTGTACAGCTTTACATAAAATAAGAAGGCCGATGGCCAGAAAAACCTGAGCATTAAGGGGCTATAATTGAGGAAGTCTGCCACAAGACCCACAATGCTTTAACTTCATGGTTGGGGAGCCAACCATGATAACTGAAGACAGGTAGATTTTAGATCAGTGGTTCTCAACCTTTTTAATGCCGCGACCCCCAACCGGTCGTAAGTCGAGGACTACTCAACTGGTCGTAAGTCGAGGACTACTCAACTGGTGCAGCACCGTTTTCAGAATGGGACTTTTGGCGGGCTCAGCAGGGCAGAGACAGCCTGGACAATTCCTATTGGCTTTTGAAAGCCAATAGAATTAGACTCTATTCAAGAGAGTCTATTCTATTGGCTTTCAAAAGCCAATAGAATAAAAGGGAATAACACAGCTAAGGAAAAGAGGAAAAAAATGGCGGACTGCATTGTTTGGCGACCCCCGTGAAATGGTCATTCGACCCCAAATGGGATCCCGACCCACAGGTTGAGAACCACTGTTTTAGATAGAGGAGACAGTCCTGAGAGTAAGTGGATGCTGAGCCATGTAGGATTTTATTATGGTTGTAAGTCATGATAGTCGTAAAGCGAGTCACCATCTGTCTGGACTCAATTTTACGACCTTTTCCAAAGTGATTGTTAAGTGAACATGGCAATTAAGCAAATGAGTTGTTTGCTATGCGGTGGTTTTTGCCAGAAACCAGAAGTAACAACAACAACAACAACAACAATAATAATAAAGTTGGAAGAGACCTTGGAGGTCATCAAGTCCAACCCCTTACTTAGGCAGGTAACCCTATACCATTTCAGATAAATGGCTATCCAGTTTCTTCTTAAAAACTTCCAGTGTTGGAGCATTCACCACTGCTGGAGGCAGGTTGTTCCACTAGTTAATTGTTCTAACTGTCAGGAAGTTTCTCCTTAGTTCTAGGTTGCTTCTCTCTTTGGTTAGTTTCCATCCATTGCTTCTTGTGCTGCCTTTAGGCAGTATGGAAAATAGCTTGACTCCCTCTTCTTTGTGGCAGCCCCTGAGATATTGGAACACTGCTATCATGTCCCACCTTGTCCTTCTCTTCATTAATTAGACATACCCAATTCCAGCAGCCTTTCCTTCTATGCTTTAGCCTCCAGTCCCCTAATCATCTTTGTTGGTCTTCTCTGTACTCTTTTTAGAGTCTCAACATCTTTTTTACATCGTGGTGAGCAAAACTGGATGCAGTATTCCAAGTGTGGCCTTACCAAGGCATTGTAAAGTGGTATTAACACTTCACGTGATCTTGATTCTATCCCTCTGTTAATGCAGCCTAGCACTGTGTTGGCTTTTTTGGCAGCTGCAGCACACTGCTGGCTCATATTTAAGTGATTGTCCACTAGGACTCCGAAATCCCTCTTTCTCTAAGTAAACCCTGCTTTCTAGGAAAACTCTCTTAAATCATGATTATGTGATGGCAGGATGCTGCAAATGACTGTAAATGTGGCTGATCATGGAGCACCCAAAATGTGGCCATGTGGCCACGAAGGGGCTGACATTGGAACTTTAGGTCATAAGTAGCTTTTGGGGGGTCCATCGGAACTTTGAACAGTCACTAAGTGACCACTCAAGGACTACCTGTACCAGCAGGTTGTAACTAGAAGCTCAGTGTCAACCGAAAGGAGCCAGGATGCTGCATTGAACCAGTTACAGTTTTCAGGTCTTCAGAGCAAAATGTATGTTCCTGACTTAGACATTCTTCAATTACTTTCTAAGGCAATTTCTTCAAATATATAAAATATTTTCACAAAATATTGTCTTTTGCTTTCTAAACAGATCACTATGGAATTATGAAATATTGGAGTTGAAGCAGGCTTCTTATCATTACAGTTTAGGAATGGGTTCAGATGTTTACACGAGCCTTTAAAGATGGGGTTTATGTCTGTTTATTTTTTAATCATTTATATTATATTTTTGTACATTTTTGTAAACTACTATTTGGACTGCATTTATATTTCTTCTCAGATATTGTGTAACTAAAAATGTGTGAGCAGTGCTGGATGACCATTACTATGTCACAAACTAGACTTCCATTCTATAAATATGGAAGTGTGCTGTAGAATAATATCTGGGTTTGTTTTGCTCTATGAAACGTGTGTCTCAACAAAGAAGAATCAATATATAATTTATGTCAAAATTTGGAAGTCTTCAAGATGCTCAGAATTACAATGGTTATTTATTAATAATAGTTGTATGGGGGATAGACTATGGCTAATGAGTAAGTAAATAAATAGATGGCTGTGTTTATTTTTATCATGCTGATTGTACCTAGTAAAGAGTAACTCTAAACCTCTATGAAATTTCTGAAATAGTATTGAAATAGTATTGTAGTAAAATTAAAATTATTACTGTAGATTTTACTGAAAGACATGATAACATTAATAACACATTTTCATCACATTTCTAAGCAGTATTGTTCTTTCTGGAACTTTATTGAAAATAGGCTGAATATGAATACAGAAATAGAAATGTTTATTTTTTTTATGCCACTAGATGTCCATATTTAATAAGATTTGTATTTCTACTCTTGTGTTAACCAAAACTGCAATCGGCTATCATTTTGAGTAGCCCTTACAGAAACATAATTATGTTTTATCCCTCAACCAAAGTTATGGGATAAAAAGTTAAATAATGGGGAATACTGTTGGAGATAGATTATAAACATTAGCTATAAGAACAGTAGTGTTGAAGAACTACGCTGGGGGCGGGTTCTGGGAACAAGCATTCATAAGTTAGGGTCAAAAGCCATACTAGGGTATGAGATCATGGAGCAATAATGCAGAATAAAGAGTAATCAAGAAGACAAATATACTTTGTTACTTGAACAAAAGTGAGCTAAAAGAATAAGCATTTTGTTCTGTTTTGTCTAACAAGCCTAGTCAATTTTTCCAATGTTTGAAATTACTTCACTGAGAAGCTGTCTTTTGTATTAATTTAACTTAAATGAGCAAAGCGCACATATATCTAGCAGCAAAGTCAGTTATAAATTAAGCAAATTCTCAAGGTTAAAGCCTGCAATATATTTGCTTCCATATATCCTAATTAGCGAAGATTGCACCTAAGTAACGTTGCTTGCTCAGCAGAGATATATCTTGTTTATGTCGCATGTTCATCCCTGGTTTACTATGAGATTGAACTGTACGAAGCTAAGTGCTGACAACCAATGATCTCTCAGTTTGTTTTGATAAGAGCCTGGGACACCTAGAAAATGCTTTTAGAAATGAGGTAGCAGTTTCAGCACATTAAAAGCAAGCACCCTGACAAATAAATTGTGCAGATCATGACAAAGGTGACATGGGTGGGTGTTGCCTTCAAAACAACTTTGAATATATCATACCACTTTTCAGTGTCATATCATTTTCTCTTGGATACAGTTCTTAAAGCTCTGAAAGTATTAACTGATCTGGACATACAACTCATTTAAATGTAGTTCAGATATAGTGCTTCCAAACGTATACTAGTAGTGAAAATCTGATTTTTTATTTATTTTTGAGACAATGTAATGACACATGCTGCAAAATACAAAAAAATAATAATAGCATTGTAACATTATGTACAGTATTTTAATTCTTCTACATAGCTGTTATGCTACCTATTTGTTAGTCAACTCATTTGCTATTATTTGTTGAACCAGCCCTTTAAGTGTCAGCCCTTTAAGGCAGGTTAGATCGGGGTTTACAATTTTATTTTATTGTTGTAGTAATGTAATCTTGAAAGCCTCCTGGAGTTTCTCTCTGCCCCATCTTATAGAAAACACAATCAAGGTTGAGTTTAAGTTCCTTTCTCATGCTTTCATCCTTCTAGGACTGAATTACTATTGGTTCATTAATTCCTTTCCCAAGGTCATCTCTATATTATGTTCAAAATTATAATGGATAAGAAAGTAGGCATGCCCCTTCAAAATGAAAATCAGGTAGTATAAAAGATATATAGTTACAAACAGACAATCAGCTAAATATGCAGGCATTTATTCAATAATACGAAACTACAAGATTTGTAGCAATTAATATTTTGATTTTGACTATCCTCATACTATTAAGACTAGAAGTAGGCAGCAGGATACTTCAAATTCATCTTGCATTATGTTTCCTTTTATATCACTTTATTTGTGCCAAATAAATGGTAGACAAGTGAAATTTTAAGCTAGAAACTAGAAAAACACACTCAAGTAAGCTTTAGATTTGCTTTAACTTTAAACAACAACTATTCATTGAAAGTAATGTAGGTGAAACATTTTTGGTCTTAGTAAATAGAGATTTTCTGCCCTAATCAATGTTGGAAACTAGGATGGCTTCCCATATGGCACACAAATCTGTTGTTATGGAATAAGGCCTATTTAAATTTGGTCTGTGGAAGAAAGAGAAAGGGCAGAAATAATTGCCATTATTGAAGAATGATGCTATGTCACAGCCTATTAACATATGGGGAACTTAGCATGTTCTTCTCTATGAATTTTGAAAACCTTATGGGAGTTGAGTATAATGGATAGCTCCATTTTCTAGCTGCCTCAGTGACAGTATATAATTCAATTGGTTTTGTGGTCAGGAAGTGCAACAGTAGGAGTTTAATATCTGTATCTGTGGAGATGACTACAATTTATTCATAACTTCAACTCACAAACATGGATGATCAATCTTTTGTCAAGAAATGAGAAAGAAAGAGAAAGGGCAGAAATTTTTAGTTTCTGATTGGTGTGAAGAAAAAGCCAGCAATGAGTTAATATTTCTTATCATCCAGCTAGAGAAAATTAGATGAAAAAGTTCAAATAAGGCCCTTTCGCCTATCCCTTTGGATTTTATTATTATTATGTAGCTGTTTGCCTAGGGTAGAACTCTTTTGCTCTGTAACTTCACTCTTAATTTTCATTCCACTTTAGAATCCTTTATTCTACCCTTTTCTGCTATTCAATATATTCTAGTTCTCTAAAACTTATTAAATGATTCTTTCCTCCGCATGATTCCTTTTTGCCTATTCTGATTTTTTTTCCAAGCACATTCATTTATATCATGTGGTAGCCTTTGAATAACAGACTCCATTAATTATAAATAATGATACTATATTGTCATTTTTTGTAATACTTTTATTTCTGCCTTCTGAGGAGTGTGAAGGCAGTGAACAAAATTCATAATAGATTATAAGAGGTTATAATTGCAGTCATAATACCTTGAAACATTAGTAAAGTTTTCTGACATTTGTAAGTGCTATTCAGAAAGCATTACATTTCCTTTTCACATTTTTTAAGCACTGTGCATTGTATCTCTGCCATATAGGAAAACCCTCATATGTATGAATATACCTTTCTTTAGTATTCTTTTATAACTGTACTGAGCTGTGATAATTTCTTGAATTGAGTATCTCCATTGACTAAACAGTCTGGGTTCGAGATCCAAACACCGCTCAATGGGGTGAGCTCCTGTTACTTGCTCCAGCTCTTGTCCACCTAGCAGTTGGAAAGCACGCAAATGCAAGTAGATAAATATATATCACTTTGGAGGGGAGATAACAGCATTTCTTGCACCTAGGCATTTAGTCATGCTGGCCACATAATCACATAAATGTCTTCAGACAATGCTGGCTCCCTTGGCTAAGAAACAGAGATGAGCACTGCCTCCTAGAGTAAGACACCGCTGGACAAGGGAAACCTTTACCTTCAACTTTACCTTTATTGACTGAACTATACATATTCTGCGAAACAGTTTTAGTTTTCCATCTCTAATTCAGTATGAATTGTTTGATTCATTTTCTTGGGATTTGTGATTGGTTTTGGGTTCTAGAGATTGGTCACCCTTCCTCCTCAGTTTTAGTTTAAAGCCCTCCTGATGAGTTGGGCCAGTCTTTTTTCAAGTACATTTTTGCCTGTTTTTGTGAGGTGCAACCCTCCCCTTGCCAAGAGTTCTTTGCGTAGGAAATGCTGTCCATGGTCCAGGAAACCAAAGTTTTCTTGGTGACACCAACCCTTTAGCCAGTGGTTTATTTCTAAAATTCTTTTTTCCCTCAATGAGTGTTGGCCTTTCATTGGGAGTACTGATGAGAATACTACTTGTGCTCCTAGCTTCTTAACTTTATTTCCTAGTTGTTTGCAATCTCTCACTATTGTACTCAGGTTGTTTGTGGTGTCATTTGTCCCAATGTGGAGGAAGAGGAAGGGGTAGTAATCTGTAGGTCTAATTATTTTGGTTAGCCACATCTTTGATTTTTGCTCCAGGGAGACAACATACCTCCCTGGATTGTATGTCTGGTCTGCAGATGGATGATTCTGTTCCTTTGAGGATAGAATCTCCTATTACCAACACTCGCTTATATTTGAAGTTGTTTCTTTGCTAGGGGTCTGCATCTTTTCTTTGAGGGAGAGCTTGTGGATTTCCATCTAAGGGGAGAAATCGATTACTCAGTTTTAATGGGGCTGCTTCTGGTTGGGTAGGATTGGACAGAAGGGCTTTGTTTGTTGTATGCTGTTTCTTTCTTTGAGTATTGTGTTTCCTTCTGTGTGTGACATATCTCCATTTGTTTTCCTCCAAGGGTTTATCAATAGGGTCAAATCCTCTTGGAGTTATTTGTTCATTATTTGGTTCGGTTTGGGGTTTGGCTAGAATTGCCTCTAAGTTCCTAACTTTTTCCTGTAGTAGTTCACATAATTTGAATCTAATGCATGTATAGTTTGGGTGTTCTTTGGGCAGGAATACATACATGGAACATGTATTGCATACCACAATAGTATCAGTCACCTGTTCCATGAGTTTGTTGTTTGAAAATCCCTCTTTTTGGTTGGTGGATGTGCTTTGCTGTTAGCCTTGTTTCTAGCTTCTCTATTCTGGGTTATTATGCCTATTTTTCTATCATTTTTTCTGCCTGTTTGTGCTACGTTGTTATTTATTTAACCTTCTTACTATTGTGTTAGTTTTATTTATCCTTTTCTTCCCTCTATTTTTTTTTTAACGTTTTTGAGCTCCAATTCCTTTTTGTTCTTTACTGGGGGTCTTCCCTACTTTCCTACTGGGACCTCAGACTTAATTGTTGCCTTCACTTCTGTTGCTTGCTGCTCTGGCCTCTTGTTGTTTTTTCTGACAGCTCCCTTCTGTCTTTGTTCTAGTCAGGCCTCTGTTCAGCTTTCCAGTCGGCTCAGCTGCTCTGTCTGGTTTGCTTCTCTCAGCCGGCCATTGAGAAATCAGAGAGCTCTCTGGCTCCAAATGTCTCTATTGCTGCTGCTGCTGCTGTATTTCTTCCCCTCCCCCCAGGTTTTGCCACCTCCAATTCCTCTCAGCCAAGGGATTGCTGTAGGCCTAGACCAGGCTAGCAGGAGGCGGGGGAGGGGGCTGCTGGTCTCATTGGGGAGGGAACACCGATCCAGTCCTCTACCTGAGGCAAGTCTCCCCAGGGGAGGGCTGTGGGGCTGGAAGGAGGCAGGGAGAGCTCTGTGGGAGTTGCGCTGTTTCTGCTTTGCTGGGCCCTGGGTCGGGCTGCCTGGCTGCCCCCTCGAGCTGGGCTGCCTTGATTGGGGTGTGGGCAATTGCTGAATAAATGCTGTGACCCACCAGTTTACTGCTTCCAACAATCTCCCTCCTTGTCTGTTGTTCAGATGCCGGTTCGCTGCTCTCCATTGCCTTTTTTCCCAATGTTGGGCTGTTTAGATGTGCTCTGGAGCTGGATCTCTCGTTCTCTGTTGCCGGTTGCCTCCGACTCCACATGCAGCCATTCATTCACTGCGTTCCTGTTTGCTGGTGTTTTCCTCCTTGCCCCAATTTCTTCTTTTCCTTTATCCTTTCTATCTTCCTTATCTAACTTTCTGCTTCTTTTTCCTCATTCCCCACCCCCCAGTACCTTTCTACTTAGTTTGGTTACTTCTCTCCCCATGATCCAATACCGCTTCCTATACTGCCGCCATCTGAGTTTCTTTTACTAAATCTGTCATCAGTTCTGTAAGAAATCAATATATTTACTAGAATGTACTGAAGGCAGCACAAATAAAGGCCTAGAGCAATTAGGAGCCATGGTTCTTTTCTTACACATTCTAACTTTGTTTTCACACTTATGACCACTGTAGTATCCTCATGGTCCTGTGATTGAAATTATAACCAGACAGTCATGAGAGTTTTAGTACTAACAGAATAACTGAGTTGTGAGGGAAGTTAGCCCAGAGAAAGAAATATTAAAAAGGCCAGAAAAATACATTTTTCCTCAAAAGGACTTTTTAAAACCAAACCTGGCCCCAAATCTATCTCTCTGCCCCAAGCAAGACTTTAGCCCCATACAAATGCAGATGTAAAACCATCAGAAAGTTGGAGCCAGAGCAATCAAGAAGACAAAAGAGAAGATCTGCATACCCCACCCAAACTCTAGGAGTCATTAGCCCCATCACTTGGGAAGCAGGATATGATAATAGAATTAAACCACAGATATCAAGGCCTAGACAAACACTCAGAAACAGCCTTAAGGTTCATGCCACAGGAACAGGAAACTATTCCAAACAAAAGGCTAAAGGGGGTATAAAAACCTACTACACCATGTGCTCAGCCCTTCTCTCCTCTGCACTTTCCTGAAGAACCATCTTTCTGCAATAAACTGTAACCTTCTTCCCAAAGCAGTCACCATGTTTGCTTATTTATTCCCGGCTTGGATGAACCAGGATGAAGATTTACTTCTAACAGTTGGAAGACACTTTTGAGGTCTTCTAGTCCAAGCCCCTGCTCAGGCAGGAAGCCCTATACCATTTCAGACAAATAGTTGTCCAGTCTTTTCTTAAAAGCCTCTACTTTTGGACCACCCACAATTTCTGGAGGCAAGTTGTTCCATTGATTAATTGTTCTAACTGTCAGAAAATTTCTCCTTAATTCTAGGTTGCTTCTCTCCTTGAGTTTACTACTTACTCCTTACTAGTTTAAGCTAACCTTATCCCTATTTATAAATAAGGACTAATAAGAAGAAATTAGATGTTTTGGTTGGTGTAAACAAAAGGTTCATGGCAACGATGAACATAGGGCTTCTGTTCCAGAACAGTGAATATAGGTATCACCTAGCATTATGATAGCACTCACTTTTAACTTTGCAGCGATCAAAAAACTGAGTTGAAGAAATGACAGGTAGACTATGGTGTTGGTCTACAATTTAGATGGTTCCTGAAGAGACCCTGGAAACCCAAATGGCAGGAGGAGTGTGGTTAACTGTATCTGCTGAGGTGGTTACAGCACCAGTACAGTCTAGGAAATAGTTCTGTATTAACTCTTTGCCCCCAGGCCTTGGAAAATTGTCACCTCAGAAGCTAGAATGATGACTTACTACCTAAGCTGTTTAAAAAAAAAACTCAAAAGAAAATGATAGAAAGAAAATTTTCATTTTTTTCTGAAGAATTTTCGATCCAGAGAGATGAATTAAGTCTTCCTGGTAACTTGCTTACATAGCCTTGCATCAATTCCCAGGGGAACATCTGTATTTGCTTTATCATAAAATTACTCATCAAATAATAATCCTAGTTATCTTGTCACAGAAGAGGTAGTTCTCTGCTGTTTCAGATCAATTTTCTTGACTCCTAAAGAAAACAGTATGCAAAGGTTTTTGCACCTACTTTGTGGCAATAAATGGGCCACAAATCAATAAGATTAATAGTTGTCCAGTAAATATTCAATATATGTTCAATATTCTTGACACACGTAACACATGTGAACTGCAGATTACTTTTTACACTGCAATAAAAGTAATTACTCTAAGTATTATAGGATTGCAGACTGTTATCAATTTAATTAATTTATATGGATCATAGACTTCATGCAAGTTTTGATACAAACCTTTCGTGCATATCCAGTCATGTTTCAATTAAGAACCATATCTACTAGCCTATACAATATTAGCATATCAGTACTAGAACAGTGTAATTATTACCCAGTGTAATCCGTAATTACAGAAATAAACTGACATACATGTTGAATAGAAATTACATATTTAACAGGCCATATCCAGTACAATTCATGCCATATGAGCTTGTGCAAATTCCATATGAGGTTTAGTCTTGTGCCTTAATTTTTCTTTTAATATGGAGGAAAGGGATTTGCATACAGTATGTTCGGAGATAATGTTATAGCAACTATTAAATTTCTGCCCTTCATCTTTAATGTTGCATAATCACTTTTCTCACCCACACCATTATTCATATTTAGCATAAGAGCTATCTGGAGAATACCTACAAAATATCACTTGCATAAGGCCAGTGTTCTACTCTCCATTAAAGGTCTCCAAGCGTTTCTTTTATGGACTTAACCTAGAGTGACTTAGAGTAAAACGTGATTTCGGAAGTGCTTTGTGGAAAGCATTGCTTTCTTGAAAACTCAGCAGGTTTAATCATATCTTCTTTGCCCAGATTGTTATGAATACTCCATTGAGTCCTATTAACCTAAATGTTTTCCTTATCCAACATTTATAGAGTATGGTTCTAGAAAACAAACTCTCTTTGTTAAATTTGCCTTCTGAATTAATGGCACAAGAAAACATACAAGCATACATCATCCTTTGGGATAGACATACTTTATTGATTTTCAAGATTTCAGTATGAAAAAAAGTGTAACAATTACCTAAAGCAAATTGGAATATTTTCTTAATGCTTTTTTAACATTCATATTTGATGGTTGCAATATTAAAAAAATAAATAAATTACAGCTAACTATACGTTTGGGACATATCACAGAGAGAACCTACACTATCAGATGATATGTGATACAAGATACTATATATTATAGTGAGATTTGAGCAAAACCTTTGTTTAACAATTAAAAGTTAACAAATAAATATTAATTTTGCTTATTTACTTAAGAAGATTTCAGCATCTATACCCTATAAAACAGAAAAGAGAATTGCCAAAAATTCATCTTGTATTTTGAACTTTCTGAAGTGAAAAGAAATCTGAATAAATAGAATATTCTTTTGGAAGATCAAGAATCAAATTATCTTTTTTTCAATGTGTTTGTTTGTTTGTTTTTACAATTGCCTTGTTTCAGGAATTACAGATCTATGTATATAATATGAAATGTATATACTATATTCTATAATGCGTTATCATTCAATGTGAATTGGTTTGTATATATTTACGAGCAAAATGTAAATAGCAATGAATCAGTTTGATAGTTATTTTTTCCTCTCTCCATAGAGGAAGTGTAACATTAACTATCATGGGGGTAAATTGGGGCCCGCACAGGATTCCTGGAATTCTGCCAACTGATGTCCTTAGTTTCCCCAAAACGCCAATTTGACAAAGCATATTCAGAGTGATTGAGACACACCACATTGTATTCAAGTGATATGTCTCGTAATTTGCCATGCAACATTAAAAATGACCGAAGCACCTTTTTAAAAAAATATTTTCACCTGCTGTATGAATTATTGGGGAGGGCACATCTATCAGTTAACTGCAGCCATCACCTGAGAAATTGATAAATTTATGCCCCTGTTCAATGTAGTGCAACCAGAATGGAATGCAGACATTATATGAAAGAGATTTTACTGAATTAGAGAAGGAATCCCAAAGACGTGGCTGCAATTTTTCAAATTAGCTTATATGCCAGTGAATTGAAATAAAACCAGAGTGGCTTACAACAAAATAAGATAAAATCAATAAAACCATTAGAGATTGGCAGATCAAAATAAATTACAATAAATAGAACAGATTAATACATTAACTGAGATTCAGTTTGGTGTACTGGTTAAGGTACTAGGCTGGAAACTGGGAGACTGAGTTCTATTTTTGCTGTAATTTTATTAAAGGTTGAAATTGCAACAGTAAAAACTAATACAAACTAAAAAAAGAAGAGTAAAAAGAAAGAGTAGATGGTACTGAAATGAAAAAAAAATAGAGAAATAGAAAAGAACAAAAAGTAAGAAAATAATCAAGAAAAAAACATAATGAGGTGACCTCACCTTCATCACAAGTATAAACAATTTTAATAACTTATCACCTTCTCTAAAAATACAACAAATGATCTCTTCTTCACGCATTCCAACTCTTATCTATAAACAAATCCATAAAGTATTGTTAATTCAGTCCTTGTCCATTAACAGTTACCATAAATAATAACATATCTATTTTAACCTTCATCAAATAAATTAACTTTACATTCCTTTCTTAATTTATAACAATCTTTAGTCCATTCAAATAATGTTTTAGAAGTTGATTTCTTTTTATTTTTTTCTTTGTCCCTTTTCACAAGATTCTTCAGTATTTTAACAAACCTCTTTTGTAAATCCAGTGTAGGAAAATTATCCAGGTCATCTACATATGCAGAGCTGATATGAAGGACTCATATGTATCTATTCAATGGGAAGTCAAATGGGAACAGTTTGAATGTTCATGTCCTTACGTATATTGAAATATGGAAATACAATTTACTTTAATGGAGATAGACCATTATGTATTACCTAATTATTTCTGAGATTAATATTTTTGCTTTGGGATTTATACAGAGCCATTGGTAATTTCTTGGAAAGGATATTTTTGCATTCTTTATGTTGGAGATTATGGGAAGGAAGGAAGCCTTAGAACTAGTTGGTGCACAGTTCTCCAGTGTAATTGAAAGTGCATGATATAAAAGTGAACTGACAACACAGTGCAAAAGGCAGAATGTCTGCAGAGAAGGCAATTGGTATTAGAAAGACAGAAGCAGCATTTTGGCATCATATTGCAAGGCCTGATAGAAGCAGCGAGAGGCTGCAGATGGATGTTTTTAGTATTGTTAGCAAGTTTTGAATTATCACAAGAGCAGTTAGAGCAGAATCAAACTAAAGTCATGTGGTGCATTACATTTAATGTACCATGAATTTTTGATGGCAAAATCCTACTTTTATGCAAGGATGATTAATATGTGAAGCAAAGCTCTCAGAGTTTTATACAGCAACCATAGCTGTGAGGCAAAATGAGTTACCTATATTATAGCCATATATGCAGTAACCCATGGTTAGTTGTCACTAGTTGCTTCCTTTGTCACAATGTCACAATGAGATGCAACTTTCTCTCCATAATTTTTCATTCCCTCTCCTTCAATTTAACCAGCAGCGATGTAGTAACATGGTATTCTCAGTATCTCCTGTAAACCCCATCTCACTGGTCTTTCCACCCTTAAATATGAAAATGCAAGTCCTTTCATCTCATTACTTTTATCACTCAAGTCTTCTTTCATATAACTAATGATATAAATTCAAGCCTACCATAAATTCTTCTTTAAGATGTCACAACTAGGAATAGTGATTTAAATTTTAAAAAACATTAGAGTTAAATTTTCTTAGCATACATTACATTTTATTAATAATAAAGTGCATCCTATTGCATGTATTATATATATAAAACATACCATGTTATATCTTACGTATTGTTGTTGTTGTTAATTGCAAAGTCATGTCCGACCCATCGCGATCCCATGGACAACGTTCCTCCAGGCCTTCCTGTCCTCTACCATGTTCTGGAGTCCATTTAAACTCACGCCTACTGCTTCAGTGACTCCATCCAGCCACCTCGTTCTCTGTCATCCCTTTCTTCTGTTGCCCGCAATCTTTCCCAGCATTAGGCCCTTCTCCAGTGAGTCCTTCCTTCTCATTAGGTGGCCAAAGTATTTGAGTTTCAACTTTAAGATCTGGCCTTCTAAAGAGCAGTCGGGGTTGATCTCTTCTAGGACTGACCGGTTTGAACGCCTTGCAATCCAAGGGATCCAAGCACCATAGTTCAAAGGCCTCAATTCTTTGTCACTCAGCCTTCTTATGGTCCAACTTTCACATCCATATATTGCAACTGGAAAGACCATGGCCTTGACTATACACACTTTTGTTGGCAGGGTAATGTCTCGCTTTTTAGTATGCTGTCTAGATTTGCCATAGCTTTCCTCCCCAGGAGCAAGTGTCTTTTAATTTCTTGGCTGCAGTCCCCATCTGCGGTGATTTTACGTATTACATACTGTATATATATATATATATATGTATGTATGTATGTATGTATGTATGTATGTATAGGTGAAGTCAGTGGTGGGATTCAAATATGTGAACAACCAGTTCTCTGTGTGGATGCCACTTCTGGAAGTCCATTCTGGGCCTGGGCAACAAAAAATTAGCTACCAGTTTTGCCGAAGTAGTGCAGATTGGCTGAATCCCACCACTGGATGAAGTATGAATTGCTATAAAATAAACAATGTGCATAAAAAGAAAAAAACTGTCAGAACCCTATCTTTCTATGGGCATGGGGATTCCTGTTCTTTTTCAGGTTCTGTCATTCTTCTGGGGGGAGGGGGAAGTTTGGGGTTGCTACAATATATTTCCTTTGCTTTGTTCCTGGCTCTGTCCTCTTTGATGTATCTTTCTTGGGGTAAGAATGGAATGTGCCTCTGGCCATCTGCCTTGTCTCCGGACATAGAAGAAGAGGCATAGAGACCTAACAGCCTTGGAAGCGACACCTTATCGCTCCATTCCTACAACATTTTCACATCTGTGGATTGGCCCATTTGAACCATCTGGATGGACAATTGGGGTGGGGTTTTCATTGATTATTTTGACATTGATTTGCGTGGGAAATCCTCAGATTCTGCCTTCTACTACTGCTGTCAACACCTTCCAATAAAAGTTCCTTTTGAAATGATGTCCATTTCAAGAATTCTTCTTTCCTGGGAGGCTTAATTGAGGCAGGTCCTTACAAAAACCCTAAATGTCACCTGTTTAATTTAGATAAAAATCCTTTGTTTTTGCAACTCTTGATTGTAAACTGTTTATAAACATTCTGTTTTTATCTAAAAGTAGTAGTAAAATGACTAGCAATTTAATGGTACAAGATCCACTATCTCCTGTAACAAAATTTGCACAAATGCTTCATTATGCAAAGAATCATTTTTCAGTTCTCTTTGACTGTAGTAAAAAGGTACTCAGTGAGGTTTTACAGCAAAGATATCCACTTTAAATTACCCATTGTTCATGTTCTGTGCTTGTTTGCCCTGTAGCAATGGCTGACATTTCATAGAGATTGAACCTGCATAGGGCCAGAAAATATATATAATTATAAGAATCACTTTCTCTTGATTTTCCCATTATGTACCAATCATGGGAAAGGCAGGTATTTCTTAGGTGCTTGCTACAATAAGAAAAAAAAGTTTTATTTATTGACCTGTAATTAGAATGTGGCATTTTGGTAAATTAATAGACAATAGCTTTTGGTATAATTTGGTACTCACCAGGTGCTGCAGGATGTGCTAATGAAAGTCTTTGATCTATATCACATAAGTGGTAGCGTATAATAACTGAAACCCCCTAGTATGATCCCCAAATAATTTTTAAAAATTTTAAATATGCTAAAACAGGCTCCTTAATAAAATATTAAATATTGTTAATTATTGTTAAATATTGTTATATTTAACAATATATTTGTTATAATTTGTTATAAGCAATAATATTTACAATATGAAGTCAGAGTTACTTTACTGCTTTTGTCATCTCCTCAATTAATGTAAATTCCATGTTACATTTTGACCCAATTTATGTACAGTAAAGAATGCTCAGGAACCTTATTTTTCCAGGTTTTGGATTAAATATAAAGGGACAGGCAATAATCATTATGATGTGTAGAAAATAGATGAATTGTTTAGGGAAAAATGGTAACCTAATGGGAAAGTAAAAGGCAAAAAACAAAAAATGAACAATATCCTGTCTCAAAATAATTCTCTCTTGATTCTATTTGGTATGGTATGACAAGAGTAGTGAAAAACTGGAGGCTTTGAAATACAGATGCATTTCTGTAAACCCTTGCATTGTCTGTAAGAAGTAGTCTACTGCAGTCTGTTGTTGTAAGTGTCCTCTAAAACCTCATTTCTGTATAGCAGTAGCAGCAGGAAGAGACGTGTAACCTGCTGATGATTCTTTCTTCTAATCTATGGTTCTGCAACCCAACTAACCAGGGAATTCAGTAACTTCATACAGGTCTCTGTAACTCCTCTTTTGATTGGGTTACTGGATTTTCATTACTCCTGCCATCTCTACTCTATAACTTACTTAAATATATTGTGCGGAGATTAAGCCTAGGTCAAAAACATTACAGCATAGTTATTACTAGTTATAGGGAGGTGGGTGGTAGTTTAAGTAGGTACAATCATGCCAACAGAATAAGGGAACTTTCTGTTCATATTTAACTGAGCAAGAAAGAAAACATCTTAACGATTGTGTCATTTACTCTAAAGGATTCATGAGAAATTTGTGGAACTCATTTGGGTTAATATGCAGATAGAATAGTAAATATCTGTTGGATTTTAAAGCTTGAATGTTGTGCTGCACTTTAATCTCCAACAAGTTTCAAGGAATTGCATACAGTCCTATGTATTTGAACTATGTATTCTGAACAATGTTCAGAAGCAGCTTCTGTGGAAATAAAACAGGTGCATGGATATCTGCAACTGTGATGTTGCCCAGAAAATAACTTATTTGTCCCTTCCTAACATATAAACATTTCTGACATTGGTTGAGGTTTTACTGCCTATGTCAGTAAATTGTTCAGTCTTAGCTATTTTAAGCCCCATGGAGAAAAGATGGTTGTAAATACAATAAATACAAGCAGTGAGGTGTACTCTGCTAAGATCACTGCTTATTGTCACTGTACAGTCATCACATGCTGACCTTTGTTACTGTGAGCTTCATCTTATAGTTTGAGAGAAAGAAAGTCTACTTACCCGATGAAATACTTTTTTTTTTGTGGTTCTCTTTCTTTTTGCACCTCAGAATTTGACAGGCACCTACCACAAAACGAACAATTTGCTCATTCCCTGCAGGTATTATTTCACAAGGAAAGAAGTTATTCTTGGCAGTCTCTGAGAATGGCTTGCAGGCATATAATGCTATAGCATTGTTAAGACTGAGTAGGTCTGGTTCGGACAGTACAATAGCGTCTAGACTTGCTAGGTAATCTGCTAGTAACCTTCCCTCAAAGAAGTCTATTGCAAAAAAAGAAAACATATATCAGCCTGTTTGTGGATAGTTTAGGTAAAGTTTATATTTTCTAAAAAAAATGAAAAGAACCAATACACATGAGATATTATATTCTGATAATATAATGGATTGTGGTAATGGTGTGAACTGTTTTCATTTTATGTTACTCTAGAATGCTAATTCTCATAACTTGTTTCTCTGTCAATCTGTATAGTTTGATGATAAACCTCATGTATGAAGAAAATATGAATTTATCTTTCTGCATTTCCTTTTTTATTTTTAGGACCAGGGACCTACAGCCCAATAGTTGACCAGCCAAGCATGAAAGTCTGGGATTCTCAAGAACCACGTTTTAAAGATTCAAAAGACAGCAATCCTGGGCCTGCTTCATACGAAGTAGGTTGACAACACAGTGTTATTTGGCAAATGGTTGAACCTGGTCATGCCTTATAATTATGTAACAGATACATAATAACCTGCAATAGTGGTGTCATTTTGGTACCTAACATCAGGGAAGCAAAAGGTTGGATTTATTTTTAACAAGGTAGGAAGATGACACCCAAAGAATGCTGCATTTATTGTATTTATTGCTGTGTCAAGGTTGTGCTTTACCAGCGGGTCTTCAGAAGGAGTTTACAGGTTTGGTTGGAAGCATTTGATCCATTAACAGTTAGTTAAACATATAGGGTATTATCTTGTTGATGAGATGTTGATGAAAGAGGAAGCATAGAGATCATTGCATAAATGATATGAGTGGATATGTTAAAATATGCCTTTTGATTGAGATAAATTGGATAGAGTAGATGTTTTAATCTGGTGTTGCAGATGTGAACATGCATTAACTTAAAACTTTTCCCCAAAAGGTTGGATAATTTCCATAAAGGATCCTAATTTGTAGAATTTTTGATGTTATAAATGTATGGCATTTTCCTTATGGGGAAGCTAGTTAGATGTTATTCAATTTCCGAAGACATTTATTCTTTTGTAATTGAACTGACTGAAATGAAATACAAGTTTTGCATTTTGGAGAACAAGTTACGCTATCTTACCTTAGGTCTATTTGTTACATGTATAGTTTAATTTTGTATGGTATAACCTTTATTGTGAGCCACTAAGGATTTTGGTAAAGAAGGAGGATACAAATTTATGTATTGATAAAGGCTTATTAAATAGCCAGGGAGCCTTTATTCACCAGTGGTGATCCTACCTGGAGATAACACATGCCTCATTACTATTTACTAATTTACTGATTTGCTTGGATCATTCCAATATGCAGTTTGAAGGCCATTTGGAAATTTTAACTAGCCCAGAACACAGTAGCCTGGTTGTATTTGGGCATCCACCATCAGGAGGACCCAGATTGTTGGGGGCAATGTAAATAGATATATACATTGCTTACTGGTGTACACCGCTTAGAGAGTGCTTGCACTTAAAGCGGTATATAAGTCTCATAAAATAAATAAATAAATAAATAAATAAATATAATATATATGTGTTTTAGGCCCTGCACTTGATTACTATTAGCTTCAAAGTGAAGTGCTGGCATAAGTTTTAAAAAATCTTTAGCCTCAGAGTACTTGCAGAAATGTCTTGTCTGTTTTAGCCATCCTGTCCCCCAAGTTAGCACTCTTTGGAGGACCTCATATGCCCCCCTCCACATTTTTGTAAGAAAAGACATAATTACACATTGGAATGCCATTTCTTCAACATTTGATCTGACTCAACTGGGTTTCTGCAAGCTAAAAAAAAAGAGTTATTTCAGGCAGCTAATGGTGGCATCAGCTGAATGCCATCACACTGATTAATGTAAGTTAAAGCATTGATGCATCCCCATCCATAAGAACAGATAAAAGCTGAAACTACATAGACAGTGTGGAATAAAATGATCTAAAAATGACAGAAATAAAAAAAAACAGAGCCCCAAAAGCACAACAGTATATTAACCCCAGGCCTGGGAGTAAGGCTGTATTTTCCCAGAAGCCTAGGAGAGAGGGCAGTGTTCTTATCTCAGGAAGATGTTATTCCAGAGGGATTAGTTTTTGTAATCCAAAATGTTAAGTTGCTGATATGGCTATAACTAGTAAAGATATACAAATGCTTGTTCATGTATTATAGATGAAATAATACAGAAATTATAAGCACCAAAACCCTGCTGTATTATGTATATTTGTGGCTTTCAGCTTCTGGAACGTTCTTTCTCTTGGAAAGTCTTTGTGGCTATTTGCATATATAATTGCCCAGAGGTAGGCCAAGATTATCTTTTTCAAGGAAACCTTAGAAAAATAGCACTGATTCATTTTTTTTTTTCTGGCTATGATTCCAGGCTACCAGAAATATATTTCCATGTAACTCTTCTCTTTCAATTATATTTTGCAAGTTTTCATTATTACAGCTGGCTCTGGGCCAGATAGGAGGTTAATGATAAGTTTTCAGAAGGCAGTGAAATGTTCCATGTATATATTTTATGTGCTTTTTTATTCTAAAATGCTGTCAGTTTTAATCTGAAAGATTGTCAATATTCTTATTATACCAGTGATGTTATGTGGACCCTTACGAATGGAGTAATCCTCCTTGGCCATCCTGGTATGGATATGAATGAATGTGCCTATGTTTCTTTGAGGCAGAGAGAAGAGAAAAGGAAAGATCAGTGATTTAGCCTACATTTGCTAAAGTATATGTATTTATTTAAAGAAATGTAATAAAACATTGACTGAATTTTGTTACATTGAGATACAGGCTTAGTTCATATTATCAATGAAAAATGTGAATAATAGTTCTCATTGCCAAATCTACCCTTCTGATCTTTTCAAATGTCACTAATATCAAGTGTACTACATCGTCTGCTTCGCTTAATAATGACACTTCCAGGCACATTCATTCAGTCGTGTTTTTAAAATTAATATACTTCAATTGCTTTGTATGAATGCTTTGCTGGCAACATCCCTTGAAAGGGCACTGCAGATCATAACAATATGCACTAACTTCCTCTTCATTTATTTTAGTCAAGACCTGATGCAAAATATTATGTAGAAATCTACTTCTTAGCTGGTCCAAAATCAAACAAACGTAATCCTTTATTTAAATCAATAACATTTATTGATTTAAACCATTTACTAAACCATTAGTAAAGAGCCCAAAGGATCCCTAAGACCGCCCCCACCCACCCAGACAGGCAAGACACCAGAATATAAAACGACAGCAAACAGCACCTCCTTACTAGCACTGATGATGTTACCTAGTTAGGGTAATGAAACGTCTGCAAGAAAACAAGGAAGCTCTGAGAGCATCAAAGACCCCTCATTTCAATCCTGAACTACAAATGTTCTCCTTCATTGGTACTTTGTAGACCTTTCTATTCTTGCATCCTTTTGTTCACAAATCCATATACTGCTCTCTACATTGCATGCTGTTCTTTATATCTCCTTTTAATCGCCTTTCAATTTTAGCACTGTTTCTGGAAAAAAATCCAGCAGCATAATTTGTATTTTATTTTTCCCAAATGTGCAGGTATTTAATACAAACTGCAATGGTTAACTTATATACTGCATTTATAAATTAGTCTATCATTTAAAACAATTTCTACCTATTAGCCAATTTTACAACATTTCTGTCATGTTGACTGACTGTCACCTCTTTATTTTGACAATATAAAAATTGGTGTCCTTTAATATTCTAAAAGATTAACACAACAGTTTTTTAATTAACATTTTTAATAAAACATCTGTCAGCAGTTGAAAAATATATTATCAATTAGGTCTTTGGTTTAACATAAGCTATAATATGAAAACCTGGAAAATATGATTGAAATGAAATAACTCTGTAGAGGGATGTTTTGTAGTTTGAAATATGTTACCATTTATAGGCAGCATATTTGAACTTTTGTTTACTAGTTTATCTAATATTTATTCTTAAATTGGATCCAGAAGTAATGTGGGTATTTATTATGTTACATTATATATCAGACATAGATCTGTTAAAAAGATAATACTTAAATGTACATAAATGCTTACAATTGTCAGCATAGTTAGCCATAAGGAAAATTAAGGAGGTAGAATTCTAAGCAATGCTCTGTTAATTTATTTATTAAACAAATTTATATGACCACCCAACTCACATACAGATTGCTTTGGGCAGTTTACAATGTTAATGTATTGTTACACTATCTTTAGAACTAATGTAACCTTTCTCATATACATGCACACATTTTGATAGTAGAAATGTGTATTCAGATGATTTAAGAAATATATCATTCTCTTTAATCCTCCATATATAGTGCCTCTGTGGTGCACTACTAGTCTTAAACGTGATTTGCTCATTTGCCTTTCATAATCTGTGTAATAGATTACTGCCTGAGAAGACAAATGAGGACAGTCAAATTAAGATTCTGTAGTTGAATGGGCCAGATCTCACCAAATTTATGTTATGCACTAAATTGCTTGTCAGTTCTCTTATGAACTGCACACACCCCCTTTTAGTATACTTCAGATTTTTGAAATGCAGTGATTTTGGTGATCAAAACATAAAGGTCTGTGAACAAATGAATCAGAAGTATATCATTGAAAGACTGTAAAATATGCTTTAATGGAATGTACAGAGCTTTCTACAGCATCCAAACTGCATATGCTGGTGAGATGTTAGCTTCTACTTTTTTTTGAGAGAGAATAAATTATTAATTCATTTTTCCGGGTGACTCTAATGGCATTCTTCCCCTGACCATTGTTTGCCAAAATGTTGTAGATTTTAGATTAATTACCAGTGAAGCTTCGAAAATAAACCTATCATAGTGGTAAGAAGACTTAAACCATGAGTTAGTACTATGCTGATACGCTGAAAGAAAGATCAGCTGAGGTTTCAAATCTCAATTGCTCTTTGTTACAGCTACTACTCCAGCTTATTGCTCAAGAGATGATTTTATTATACAGATAAATAATTTGTCCACAGCCATGAAGCATGAATCAAAGAACTATGCTTCTACAATAAGCAGCTGTGATATTGGGCAGAAACCTGTGGGTTTATATTTACATTAGCAGTCTCTTGCCTTATAATGTACTGTACACAGTGCTTTGCAAGTGTGATGAAGCCTGGCCTGGCTGTAACTTCCCATTCCCGTAGTGTCGGAGGAATCTTTTAAGGTGCTTCTGAGTTGAAAGTGACATCACCCTTACCTGTGGGATGCCTGTGGGGGCTTAGAATAGAATAGAATAGAATAGAATAGAATAGAATAGAATAGAATAGAATAGAGCTGGAAGGGATCTTGGAGGCCTTCTAGTCCAGCCTCCTGCTCAAGCAGGCGAACCTATACCATTTCAGACAAGTGGCTGTCTAGTCTCTTCTTAAAATCTCCAGTGATGGAGCGTCCACAATTTATGGAGGCCAGCTGTTCCACTGGTTAATTGTCCTCACTGTCAGGACGTTTCTCCTTAATTCCAGGTTGCTTTTCTCTTTGGTCAGTTTCCAACCATTGTTTCTTGTCTTGCCTTCTGGTGCCCTCTTCTTTGTGGCAGCTTATTTCATGACCCTGTCAAGGAGCTGGAGCAAATGACGGAAGCTCACCCCGCTATGCATCAGCACTCGGGTCCCCAACCCAGCGTCCTAACCAAATGAGCCATCGTACTCCTCTGATTGTAACTAAGACTTTAAAACATAGATTTGATTCTCTTTCACAGCAGGAGTCAAAGGCTGAAAATATGGCTTGCTAGGTATATACTGTACATTAAAGCAAAGAGACAAAGGCTAAAATGTTAGCAAAGAACTATTTTCATTGTCAGCAAAGGTAATTGAATTAGCAGGTAATTTTTGCAGCATTTTGAAAAAAGTTAGGAAGAAAGTAGATGCCTTATTGACAGTTTTTATAGATTGATTATGCCCCATCAAATTGTTGTTGACATCTAGCAACCACATAGATAGATTTTCTACATGATGAACAGTTCCTAATCTGGTCTTTCAGGTCTTCAAACGATACAGTCTTCACACTGTAACTGGAGTCCCTCCACCTTGCTGCAGGTCATCTTCTCTTTTCTTCCACCTTTCTCAGCATTAGAGCCTTCTCTAGGAGCTAAATCTTTGCATTATGTATCTGAAGTGGATAATTTCATATTATTCAAAGACCTAATTCTGATTTATCATATTTATATTGCCACCCATCGCATGACTCTGGGAAATATACAAACAAACCATAAAGAAGAAAGGAAAGGCCCAATTCCTGGTTCTACCAGATATAACTCCTTAGCAGATGGGACCTCAATTAGCATAATGATGATACCTTAATATAGATGTTAAAAAGAAGCAGAGAGAGCACTGCGTGTCTTATATATTATGGGCTGAAGGTTTGACTAGTATCAACCCCAGAGAAACCCCAGGAGAAATACAGTGTCACTCCCCCCCCCAACTTGCAGAGCCAGTCCAGAAAATACTATGGTTAGTGAGTCCATGAGAAGGCTCCTGAAAAGAATGGATGCCCAAGCTCCATCATGCTCCCACTAGAAATAATTTAAAAGCATAATCAATGCTATTTCTGTCCCATACCCAGGCCTGAATCCTGAGTGAAAGAGGTCCAGATAATATGCTTTATTAGGGTCCTCTGAGGCTACTATACAACTAGCTTTTCTTAACACCTTCCCTAAAAGGGCTGGGTAGATATTAGACAAAATGTGTTTAATGATTCACTTTTTTTCTTGGCTGTCCACAGTAGTCTCAGACTCTTCTCCAACACCAAAGTTCAAAAGTGCCAATATTCTATCATTTCCACTTCTTCCAAGTCCAACTTTTGCTTCCATAGATTGTCATAGGGAATACCATGGCTTGTCCAATTTTGATCTTGGTAGACATAGAGCCATCACAGCATTTGAATATATTATTCAATGACTTTATGGCTGCTCTGCCAAAGAATAAGTCTGTGGCATGTTTCTTGACTGCTTTTTTCTTTGCTATTGATAGTTGAGCCTAAAATGCAGAAACTCTCCACCAATCAATTATCTTTATTGCCAGTTCTAAGGCTGGTGGTTGTACCTGGATGTTAATAACAGTTGCCATTAGTTTGATTTACTTTATTTTTATTTTAGTTCCATTTTTTTTCATTGTGCTCCTTGACTTTTATTACTAGAGTTTGCAGGTCCTTTGCATTTTTGGCCATCAGGGTACTGTCATTGGCATAGTGCATATTATTGATGTTTCCTCCTCCAGTTTTAAAACCATGCTCATCATATCTAAATTTGTTATTCTCAGGGGATAAGCAGACCATCATTTTCTGATTGTTCAGTATGAATTGCATTGTCTAGAGCATTGAGGATTAGTTTTGAAAAAGAAAAGAAAGGCAGAGAAAGTAGAAGAAAATGTCATCATTTAGCTCTTGGATATCCTTTAGGAATCCAAATGGAAAATCAAAATTATTCTCTCTCTTTGTCTCTCTGTCTTTCTCTCTCTCTCTCTCTCTGCATCTTAAGAACAGTGAATATTTATTCTTTTAATCTCTGTTACAAGTGAAGTTCTCTGAGAGATTACAGGTTATATGGTGTACCTTCATGGAAAAAAGTTTTATGAAGCATCATATGTATGTAATTTTCTTGTCCCCTTCCAAAAGAACATTTGATCAATATGCTTTGAAGGCAAGGGTACAATTTGGTGGTTCAGTGTTCAGCAGTGTATTTCATCAATTACCATCTTAGTATATCAGCTATATATTTTCCCCGAAAAATACTAGCTATTCTTACTGGTAACATCCAAGTTATTTGTTGTGATGGAGTATACACAATCTTTGAGTGTCCTTTGGGTACTTGATATAGAACAGAATATGACATATTATTGACAGCAGCTAAATGAGCATGTTTTACCTATAAAAGAACTTGACTTCAATTTCTTTTGAGGCACATTTCTACTGCTGATCATAATACTAGAACTAGCAGACTTGAAATAGTACTGCTTCTGTATTAATGTGACCATAGCCATCATTGGAGACATTTGTTACTAGCCACCGATAGGAAGAGACAAAGAAAGTCTTAATAATTATTTCCTAACCCAAGAAGTTCATTGGGTCCTCTGATTCTTTCTTTTAAACATTAGAGTTAATTACAAGTATTACAATATCTGAATAAGACTGTTATATTTATTTGTGCCTTGGTTAATTACTGTGGCTCATTGTTCTTACTGAATTTGAGTGGCTTACATATTCAATGTATAAACTGAATATTAGCTGACATGGAGCTATTTGAAGGGCATCACGTAGAAAACAGCAGCCATTCTCTGCTGCGTCACAGGGCAGGACTAAGTCTAATGGGCCTCAGTTATATACAAATGACTAGCTTTTGATTGTCAGAAAAAAACCATGTGATAATAAGATATTTGAATTTGCTATCAGTTCAGAAAACTTATCTGCAATGCAAATAAGTTACTTTTTATATTATGTATGTGTGTGTGTGTGTGTGTGTATCACTTTTCCACAACCTTCCATCACACAACTAATTTATAAGTAGCTTGGGATTTATAATATAAGTGTTTTTGAATTCTAACTTTTTGTTTATTTATGCAATTTCTATAGCCACCCATTTCAATCAGTGACTCTGGGCAGCTTACCCAATTATAAAAATATAAAAGCAATTAATGTGATAAATAAATGCATAAATGCTTTTGTATGGAATGACCAATGACAGCAGACATTAAAGAAAATGTCCTCTGTTATTTTACCTGTGCAGGTTGCTATATTTTTGATTGTGCTACAATTTAAAAACTAATAATTGTTTATAAGTTTTTATGATCAAGCTAGTTTAATAGCTACAAGCAATTTTGAACATCTGTTAAGAAAATGGAAGAATATATAAAAATAGCAAATACCTTGTCAGTTTAATACATTTATTATTTATCTGTTTTATTAAAAACATTGTAGCTGACATTCAGCTTTATTCCAAAATGCATTTGGTGGTATACTTAGAACTTTTAAAACTTTATACGCTCAAAAAACGTTTAAAGAGCTACATGTATGAATATAGAAATTGTGAAGTCTAATGTTTATCAGTATAATGAATTCACTGAAATACTGGTCATTTAATTTCTCTCTGTTTTGTTATTGTTAATGGCTCAGACTATATTTATTCCCAGTCATGTCCATATATCTTCTACTAGAATTACAATGAAATCATTTTGTTGCAATTTAAACATGTCTGAATACTTGACAACAAAATTTAGGGGTGCTGATTATGTAGCACTTTAATCAGCCTATCTCTGCAGTAATCTTTTCAAGGATCATACCACATGAGAAGATATTTAAGTGCCATTAATTGTAAAGTAAATCTTTGACAGAAATTTTACGCTTTAGATACATGACTTGATTTTCTCCAAATTTTGGATTTTTTGGTCATACAAGGCCTTTTGATAATGATGAATGACAAAAGATACTAGAGTTTTGAAAGAAGTACTATAAATTAAGCCAGGTCACTTGATTCCAATACAGGACTCACTGAAAATAGGAAGACATATTTTTATAGGCTATAAGTTATATATAATCTGATTCTCAAATGTACTACATCTTTCTAGAGGATTGGAGATATACATCTATGCATACACACATATTGTGGTGGCAATTTGCCACCACAAGTTAGAAGTACAGATCTTTTAAGTCTCCAGTCCTTAAAGCATCTATTTGGAAATATGTTTTTGTAAAATGTTTCTTTTGAATTTTTAAATCTATAACAATAAGACCATCTTTCCAAACCCGGTGCCTTACAGATATTTAGATTTCCACTCTCATAGCCAGAGCTCAAGTTTTAAAGTCTAGTTTATCCAGAAAGCACCAGCTAGAGGAAGGCTGAAGTATCTAGAAATAATGATCATGGTCATGGGCAGAAGTATTTGTTACAAAATTGGTCTATGAAATCTGGGCATCAAAAAGCTGTATGACTATTAGATGACAGTAAAATTCTACAGAAAATTCCAACTTTTGCTATTATTTAGTGGTTGTCTGGAATTTTCACATCCTAGGTCTGATAGCTGTATTGCAGAAGGCTATAATAGAACTGATTCCAGATTTTTTTGTAGATAGTAATTTTCCATCTTACTCCAAAGTCCAAAGAATGAGGGTCATCTTACCTAAGGTCACCTATGTATATACAATAGGTCTACTTAGTCAGCATCAAAAAGAATTGTGCAGCCAAAGAAAAAAAAACTCCTTCACATTTAGATTAAAAAATTCTGATAAATAAAAGCAAAACTATAGAAAGTTTTTCTATTGAGAACCTTTGAGAACCAATTTTTGAGTAAGGGATGTCCGATATAGCTGTAGAATGTCCTCACCATTAGATTTCAGAGGAATATAAGAGCACCAGTCTGTTTTGCACCTCTTTCACTGATAAACAGAAAATAGCACAGAGGCCTTTGCAAAAGTGCATATGCTTTTGGCAAGTAATCCATTACTCAATAAGAGAGGTATCTGACAGCAGCATAGGAATTAACAGCGAAGGGAATGTGGAATTTGGAATCATCCAATTGCAATGGACTTCAGCAAATATACAGATTTGACTTTGAACCTGATAACCCAAGCTATTCAAAAGCTCAAGAGGACATTTGTAGTTGTATTCCCAGTATGGTGCTGCCACATGTCCTGGATTGACTATGTTGACCTGGAATGATGCAAATTGTAATCCAGCATATCAGGAAAACATTGGGCTGAAGAAGCTCTCTGATATGGTTTATTTAGTTATTTTTAATTTCTATATGATACTAGTATGTGAAGAAAAAATAAAGGTCAAAGGGAATCTGTTAACTCAACAGGGCTGATTGGTTACATTAACCATGTAATGCAGCATCAAGATGCCAAATTAATGATTTAACCCAAGTGGGTTTATTAAGCCACATCTTTACAGATTCCACTTTAGTTTTAAGTGGGCTCTGTAGGAATTGAAATATAGTCAGGCAAATCAGATTTGCAAAATTATGTTGTTATATCCACACTTCATAAAAGTATAAGCCTTCCTGTGAAGTTGATTCTTGGAGTGATCTTCTGGTGGGGCTGACAGTCAAGTGCCATTAATATATTAATGATATTTAATCCTGAGTTCTAATGGGTTACCTCATTCAGTGGTCTCATGAAGATGTTCAAAAGAAGTGTGAGAGAATCAAGCCATGAAGCATCCTGCAAAGCAGGGGTGTAGGGCTAGACCTCCCCCCCCATACTAACATTGAGACAATAGAGGAAGGAGGAGAACCACTAAAGAACAATGCCTGTTACTCTTAATCCACTGAAGTGGTCCAGAAGGATGCCATGATTGATGGTATCTAAAACTGCCAATAAATCAAAGAGGACTAGAATGGATATACCGTATATTCCGGCGTATAAGGCGACCGGGCGTATAAGACGACCCCTGTCTTCGATGTTGAGTCGCATGCCTAGAAAGTTGTCTTATACGCCGGAAACTACTGTTATTTCCGGCGTATAAGACAACTCGGCGTATAAGACGACCCCTGACTTCGGCACCAATTTTAAAGCTTGTGAAAGTCGTCTTATATGCCGGAAAGTATGGTACTACCCTTATAACAGATATTCTGGAAGTCATCAATGCCATCTCAGTGCCACATCCTGGTCTAAAACCCAGGTGCTAAGGATCCAGATACTCCACTTCTTCCGGTGCCCTTGAGCTACCAACTTCTTAACAACCTCCCCCCCCCAAAGGGAAAGCTGGTACAATAGCTAACGTGGAAGATGCCACAGAATCCATCTTCTGAAGGATATCTATGGCTCAAATCTATGCACCACAGGCAATTTTTATATATATGAAACTTGTTGAGAAAAGGGAAATGTAGAGAAACAAGGGAATGCAACAGACAATTCCAAATAAATCCATGCAATTAGTATCTGCTCCATGAATTAAGTGTAGGATTTCAGCACAGGTTCAGAGTTATTTGCAGAGGGGATTTCAGATTTCACAATCATTCTTGGCATTAAATTACAAACTCTCCAGACATTTACAATATTGTTCAGTGATTCTTTCAGATTAGAATGTTTACTTCAGACAAGCCTTAAGCATGACTGATTGCCAGCTGTAGTGCAAAGAAGTCAGAAACTTTATATTATGCTGCAGAATTTAAATTTTAGGGAGTTTTACAGATATTAGGATGGTCTTTTGCTAGTACTGGCAAACTGCTGAGAAATGTTTACAAATTATAGCAGGTCTCCGTAGTCTGGGAAATCACTATTACTATAATATTCGCCATTAAAAGAAATGGGAAATTTTCAGAGCCCCCTGTTTAATTGTCCCAAAGGTGCTTCCCCCCCCCCCAAAAGGGGGAAAATTTCTCCTTTGAAATTTTTTTGCTTCTCATCCAAGAAGCTTCTTCAGTTCTAACTGACTATGTGGAATGCAAATAATTATATGAATCTATATAATTTATATAAATTTCCATAGACATCGCTCTGTTTAGTTGTGGTTAGGCTGGCTCCTCTTTGTTCTTTCCTTCTGTTTGGACATAATTCTCAGGTTTACAGAAAATGAAGAAGAAGTGAAAATTGACCCAGTCAAGCAAATGTTCTTTCTTTGGTTTTCTAGTGGTTGACTCATTTAATGACTTTGTGGCCAAACTCAACTTTCTAAAAAAAACCCGTTTGCTGAATTATCCAGCCTCCAGCTAAATTTCATCAAGTATGCCACTGTATAAAAACGCTTTTATAGCAAAACCTCTCTCCTTTTTGTTTCTTTTAGAGATTCAACAGATTACTTCCATTTATCAAATTTCAACTTACCAAATGCTTTAGTGATTGCTGCAGTGCCAAGTGAGAAATTATGCATTATGATACACAACAAACCATGATATAATTTGCTAGTTTTGTATTATATAATGAGTGAATCTAGTCAGTTTCTGTTCCTCTGTGGTTAACTTAAAATCAATCTTCATTGTTCAAAATATAGTAAGTCAGTCAATCTAATTTCCCATCTCTTACAGGTATTTTATGCTAAACTTTGCATGCTCCCCAGTTTCAAAGTATATTCCATGTCCTGGCTTCAGCCAAGGCAGAAAATGCCCATGCAATGGGCAGGCAAAGTGCAGGGAGGATGGAGGCTTTTGTGAGAGGGGCTGAGACTTACAGAAGTGATGGGTAGGAAAACACACATTGTGGAAGTGTGGAGAGTTTGGAGCAGAGCATTTGCAGTGAGGTTTGAGAAGATAACAGGAAGGCTTGGATGAAGAGAGAGCAGCAAGTGGGCAGGGGAGGCAACACAAGAGTTGTTGGAAAGCAGGGCAAAGAGTGTCTGAGATAACAGTTTACTAAAGGCTGAGGAAAAGATATAATCTGAATCAAACGGCCCATAAATAAATACCACGGAATGTCTTGTAAAATACCAAGGGAAGACCAGAGACTCAGTCAGGGACAAATCAAGAGCAGGAATGCACAAAATCAAGATCTGAAGTTGCTTCCAGCAATGGAAGCAGTCCCTGCACAATTTAAATCTCCCCTCTTCCAATTGTGCACAGCTCAGGCTTTCCTTGCTGTGCAGTTTCTAATAATGAGGCACCAGGCTTGCTTGCAGTGTCAGCATCTTACCGCTTGCTCGTGAAGCATTTAGTTTGAGGGAGTACAGGATTTTCAGGCCAGGGGATTTACCTTGCTTCTTGTCACATGCATTAGCTAAAAAGGATAATTGCTGAGTGACAAGGGACCTGGGAGGGTGTCAGTGTTGGATTCAGTGAGTGCAATGCATAATGCAATCTGATCCTCTTGTGTCTTGAAGCTGATTCTGAGGCCATGGCAGTATAGCTGTTTTTCTCATATTAAGCAGCTCTGTGATCTTGTTTGTTTGCTTGATTGGCCTATCTATACACAGATAGTCCTTAGATTATAAACACTCATTCAGCATGGTTCAAAGTTAAGACATTGTTAACTAAAGAGGACTTATAACCGGTAAGTTTCAGCTGTTGCAGCATTCATGCAGTTTGCAATTTGGCACTTGGCAACACCTGCAGTTACAACAGTTAAGGTGTCTCAAGGTCATGGAATTGGCATCTTCCCACAAGTAAAGTCAATGGAGAAGTTAGCAGAATGTTGCAATTTGTTCCAGATCACATTGCTTTTTCATCTACCCTCCTGTACAGATAGTTCTTGACTCATGACTATAATTGAGCTTGGAATTATGGTTGTAAGTCATTGCAGTCATAAGTTAAGGCATCACATAATTAGACCTGATTTTTTTGACATTTTTTGTGGTGGTTTAGAATTAAATCAACTCAATCATTAGTTCAGTGGAAAGCTCTTTTTAAAAACTTCCATTATTATCTAGGCAGCTTTGTATTCTGAACTTGGAACTTTATTTTTAACATTTTTATAATAAACACTATTATTGCAGTTGCACTTTCTTATCAAGCAGTATCCTATATTACCAGTATCCTATATTACCTATATTATGATGATCTGAACATCATAATAAAACACCAGGTTGAGTGGAAAAGAAAGAGCTACATTTTGTCTGTGTTAGAACCATTAACTGTAGTCAAGGTGCCTTTCAGCAGGAAGGGATGACAGATAGATAACATTCACACCACCAGAGGCATCGGGGACAGCAAGAGACAGAGTGCACTGGGATACAGGCGCTCCTTTTCCAAAGCACTAGCAAGACAAATGCACCTATTGTCATCGCTTGCCTGCCTCCCCTTAGCCATTAATATGACAGCATTGTAATTGATGGCCTGACATGGGACCTGTTCTGAAATTTCTTTTCCCTTTTGAAGCTACCCCATGTAGTTTTTGGATAGTACACAGTTGTCCAATGTATCAACCAATCTGTCTTCCAGGTTCAATCTATGCCATCCTAGTAATGACAGAAAATCATACATACTTGTAACAAGAAAGATATTATTATTATTATTATTATTATCATTCATCGCACAGTCAGCCAGATGTTCAGCCTGGATTTGGCATTTTGTCTACCTATCGAGTCCTTACCCAGGACCTGGGATAGGCAGATGTGGATGTTTGATGGTATTACAGGTATCGTCGCAGGATGGAAGCAGTTCCTAATAAGGCCGCCTTTTGCAATTGACGAATAGCAAATTTGTCAATGCCAATGGTGTTCAAGTGGTGCTCCAGTTGTTTTGGGATTGCGCCCAAGGAGCCTATGACTATTGGTACTACCCTTGCTTGCTTTTGCCACAGTCTTTCTATTTCTATTTGTAGGTCTTTGTATTTTGTTATCTTCTCCAGTTCTTTCTCTTCTATTCTGCTATATCCAGGCACTGCCACGTCCACTATCCAGACTTTTTTGTCTTTCTTATCGACAATTGTTAAGTCTGGGGTGTTATGTTGCAGGTGCTTGTCTGTTTGAATTCTGAAGTCCCAGAGCAGTTTAATTTTATCATTTTCTATGACTTTATTTTATGATCCCACCAGTTTTTGCTTACAGGCAAATGATATTTTTTGCAGATTTTCCAATGCACCATTGTTGCTACTTTGTCATGCTGCTGCTTGTAGTCAGTCTGTGCAATCTTCTTGCAACAGCTTACCAGGTGGTCCACTGTTTCTTCAGCTTCTTTGCATAGGCGGCACTTACTGTCTGTTGCTGTCTTCTCAATTTTGACTTTATATGCATTTGTCCTTAAGGCTTGGTTTTGTGCAGCCAGAATTAGTCCCTCGGTCTCTTTCTTCAATTTTCCTGCTCTTAGCCATTGCCAGGTTTTATTATTATCTGCTTTCCAAGCTATTTTTTTCATGTATTGGCCATGTAGTGCTTTGTCTTCCCATGCCTCTATTCTGTTCTTCATTTGGTCTTTCTTGTAGGCCAGTTTGGTCTCTCCAGTAGTTAGTAAGCCTTCCTGATATACTAATTTCAGTGCATCTTCATCATTGTTCTTCAGATATTATTATTATTATTATTATTATTATTATTATTATTATTATTATTATTATTATTATTATTTGGGCTTGATGGTGACCGGATTAGTAGTGATGCACTGCATGGTCTATTACACAGTATTGTCTAAGTTCAGAAAGATATTTATCAGCATAGAAAGAAATCTCAATGTAATTTAACTCATCAATCTATCATGACAAGGAATTTTGCATTTGAATGCTCTTTCTTATTTAAATGTGTTCTAGATGCATATCCACATTGAGGTGGAGGGAGAAAGAGGAAGTTCAAAAGCTATGTCAAAATAGGTATGGACTACCATACTCTGTCAGTATGCATTAAACCAGTGAGATTTCCTTGAACCCAGAGCAATCTATAAGCGAAGGTGTGAATCTGAGAAACACCATTTTGTTTCCATTCTATTAAGTTTTAGAAAAATATTGGATTTCTGAGAAATTAGCAAGCAAAGTTAATGGGGAAGCCAGTAAGGAAGGTCACAAGTCACAATCATGTGATGTCTCACTTAACTGTGGCATTTGCTTAATAACCATGGCAAAAAAGGTCATAAAAATCAGGTGCAATCACGTGATGCCTCATTTAATCATTGCACCACTTAATAACAAATTTCCCAGTCTCCACTGTAGCTGCAAATCAAGGACTATCATAATTTGAAATGTTAAGCATTTTTGTTTAAGCAGAATATTTCTTGAATGGTGATGGTGTTTTGTCATGAACAATTGCAGTAACATCCTCCCTCTTTTTTTGTTTGTAAATCCCATGCTGTCCAAGTAAGTGCCAATATAATTGCTACTAATAATTGCTAATAATTAGAATCATAATTGTGGGTTTGCAGTTACAATGGTGATATTATAAATAAATAAAGGCTTTGTTTTATATTTCGGGCAAACAAAAAAGTGCTGTAGCAATAATATGTATGTATGTATGGTTGGATGAATGCATGCATGTATGAGGGATAGGCAACCTTATGGGACCAGGGTTTTTGACACCATGTCTTAGACATACATATACACAAAGAATGCCATGAGAGAATTTCTGTGTCACAAAGGATCCACATACCAGAAGAAGTTCTCCACCATCCATCGGGACTTTATTTTGGTTCCTAGCAGTGTTGTGTGAATAAACAGCACATTAGAGACTGGTACTTTGTGTGGCAGTTCTCAATTTCCTAATTAATTAATTTCATAAAATAATTAAAGTAATCTTTTTAAAAAGTCAGATGGAACAGAGAGTTTGCTTGGCCTCATGAGGGGCATCTAGGGCCAGACTGGCCTGCTCCTGGTTTACACAAACTACTATATTAATTTTGCATTACAAATTTAAGTATTTAATTCCTGAAGTTTAGGTGTTTGCAGAATTTATTTTACGTTTGAAAATTGGCTTCAAAAAGAGCTGTACTTGTAAAACAATTTTTGTTGATTTTGGTTGGCTGAATAGATAGTTCTCAAAGCAGTTTAGAAATGCACTCCCTGGAGTAGATGTTTGACAACTAAATATGTTTCACACGTTGACATCTGGAACCTGTAGCAACGCTCGATAATAAAGCATCTGTGGAAATTGACAGCAGGTGCCTGGATGGAATGCTGATTTGGATCAGATGCAAATCTTCAGTGATGAAAGGCTAATAAAGCATTTTATTCCAAAAGGTATTATATAGTATAAATTTTAAACTCCTTCATAAAATTGTTTTGGCTCTCTCCATCTTCCATCCCAAGGTGGATGTCTCTAATCATGCATAGCACTTCGAGAAAAGAAATACTGACATATAGTATCTCTGATTTATACTTCAATTTGTATTTTTAATATGTTGAAGAAATAATTCTAGATTCAAACATTTCTATACAGTCATATGAAGATATTCAATGTATTTAAGAATAAGAATTCAAAACTGTGATTGATGAATAACAAGTCAGACAGAAAAAGACTTTTTTTTTTAAAAAAAAGAAACCTATTCAACATTTTTCTTACAGTATTAACTCAAGGGCAATTCAGAAACAGTGGTATACTTGTCATTTGGAAATGTTTTGGCAAAATAATAATATTAATTATCTATTTTATTTATTGGTTATAGCTGAAACTGTAAGAATAGCCATAGACAGCCTGGAAGGATTGTTTCTCAAACTCCTATTTAAAACATTAGTATCAATTATAATAGAACTAAAATAAATAAATAAATGCAATAAAACACCACCGTAACAATCTATATACTCTTGACAAATCCTTGGACAAGTCCCTGCAGTTTCCTTGGCAACCTTTCTGGAAGTAGCTTGTGTTTACGTTCTTCCTAGGGCTTATAGATAGGGACTGACCCAAGGTCATCCAGCTATCTTCATATATGGCCATTTTTAAAAAAATTGTTTAGACTGATTATAGTTACCAGTATTTTGGATAATCTGAAATCTTGGTTAGAGTAACAACAGTGTTGCAGTAACTAGACTATGTGATTGGAATTAACAACAGCATTGTTATACTTTTCCTTATGTGAAAAAGAGTTCACATAATAGTTATGTGTTCATTATTAACATTATTTTGAGAGATTGCAATTTTAATCACATTTAATCTGGACTAGTCAATAATTCAGTCTGTAACCCTGAATTATTTGCACTGCAGTGAAAGTGGAGTTCATATTTAATGATATAGTTCAACTATTTATATTTTTAGAGAGCCAGTTTTATCTAATGTCTAAGGCAGTGGGGTAATAGGAAGGAAACCCAAGTTCTATTCCTGTTTAGTCATGAAAACCTTCTGAGTGACCTTGGGTGAATCACAATCTCTCATCCCTAGAAAGAAGCAATGACAAACCATTTCTGGAAAATATTGCCAAGAAAACTTCATGGATTTGTCCATGTAGTCATCAAGAGGCAAGACCCAAAGAACTGGTGTATCTATGAGTGCAACTGTCCTAATCAGATAATTAGGTGGAACTTGCCACTCTAGATATATAATGGAAGTATAGTTATTTTCTGCCTCTCAGACCTCCAATTGCCTTGTCTAGGTTATTGCTACTACTAATTTAATATATCACCTATAAATCACTAACATAAAAAGGCAGAGGGTCATCAAGTGGATATACTTAGAATGGCAGCTGGATCTGAGAAAGATGATTCTATGCTTGGGATGATTCTATGTTTTGGACCACAGAATAAAATTATAGCATCTGCATTCCCATGACTGTATTGAAATATATTCTCCTTTCCATTGTGCCTCTAAACCTTGTAGTACTAATATATATATATATTATTAATTATTGATCCAATAAGATAGCGTGTTGTGCTTCTGTATTTGGGGGTATCTGAGAAAAACTGGGAAGACTTGCTACATGGGGAGAAAATTTCCTTCCTATTTTGCTATTGTCTACCATACCTGCTGTTTGCAATGTTGTAAAATGATTCTGACAAGCTTGATGTGTGCCAGAAATCAGCAGGTCCACTGTTGGGAAGATTATTATCATCCCAATATAATAAAACACATCTTGAAAAATACCTATAATGTGGGCTTCTTTTTCCTGGCACCAACAAATCATTCTGTTTATTTTATACTATCCGCTAGCACTATTGTGTTGAAGGCTTAGCATTTTCTTTCAAAGTTCATTTTCTGGACCTTTAAAATCTGCAGGAAACACTTCACTTGTAGATGAAATGTCGCATAGAAGAATTCTGCCTGGGGCATCTTTCCTTTTCCTTCCTCCAAAATTGAAGATGAGATTTCTGAAAGTTCAATCATTTAATGTTTGAGGGTCCCCTCCCCACATTAACCAGTGGTACCTGAATTTACTTCCTCAAATAATAGTGTTTTTGAAATAATGACACAGGGTGGGTGTTGAAGCTGACACTTTCAGGCTTGCTCTAGTGACAAGGAAATGCAAAGGAAGTGAAGTTATAAATTTAATTTTGAGCAAAGGTCCATATATGCTCTGGAAAAGTCAAGAAGAGTTAATTAAGCTATCCATCTCCTTCAGTCACTGTTCTTTGAGTTGATTTGTTTGCTTTATGGGTCCTTAACCTGGGCTGACAGCTATACTTTAGGGATCTCAGGTAAAATATACTATCTTTGTTCACATTTTCTTAAATCATTTATTAATTAATTTATTCTTTATACAATTTCTGTATCTACCCATCTCAGTCAATGACTTTGGGCGGCTTATAATGAAAAACATATTATATTATAATTAAAAATACTAAGAAGAGTTTAAAACAATAAAAACAATAAAAACATCCAGATTAATATGAACAGAGTGGAAGAGACATCAAGGGTTCTCCAATATAATCCCTTGTCAATGCAAAAGATCTGCTGCCACAGCATCCCTGTTTGGTGGCATCTACTTAAGCATCCATCTAGAGGAATTTGTCATTCGCTGAGTGTGTCTTTTCCAGTATATAAAAGCTCCTATCTCTGGCTTATGAGTTAGGAAATTTGCATGTTTATCTGTGAAGCTTATTTGGGCAACTCATTGCATTGCCTCTTCCAAGTTCCTTGGAATATATTTAGAATAGTTTTAGGATAGATTTTATATGTTTGGCCTAGAGTAGCTGAACCCATTTCAGTATACCTACTTTTATTCAAAAGCTTTTGCTCTTACCACGTAAATGCAGTAAGCAAATGATTACAACTCCAGTCTTTTGTCCTAGACCAGGGGTAGGCAACCTTGGCTCTTTTATGACTCGTGGACTTCAACTCCCAGAATTCCTGAGCCAGCATGGCTCAGCATGGAAACCTCTCCCTTCCCCTCAGCATGGCTGGCTTAGGAATTCTGGGAGTTGAAGTCCATGAGTCATAAAAGAGCCAAGGTTGCCTACCCCTGTCCTAGACATTCAGCAGATTTTTTTCCCCATCAGTGTAGATTCCTCCTTCAGCATTATCAGCTGTGTAAAGATCTTTTTTTGAGGGTCAGATGAAATGGGTGTTCCATTACACTAAAAAATCTGGGCCATTGAAAAATCTAGAAATGCTGCAATGGATAAATACTTTATCCATCTATATATATATATATATACTTTATATAATTGTGGTGAAATGAAACAAGATCAAGACTGTACATTATCCAAAAGTAGGACCCAAGCATTGAATATTGGGTTACAGATTCAGTTGTGCAGTATGACACTTCCGTGTCTCCGATACTTAATTATTAGCAAAAGGATTTGGGTGGGTAAGTAGTGGCTTTGTTACCCTATTAAAGTTGTCTTTCCTTCTCCCTACACCTGTTCTTTTCTATACATATTTCAGGTTTCACAAAGGGATGTGAACTTGAATTAGGAACCATATTTCCCAGATACCAGATATAATTTTTGAAAAGCTACTGTTTTGTCTAACAGATAAAATCTTTAAATCTTATATATGTTCTGTGTAACTAGTGGGCTGTAACTCTCTTGCAAGCTAAAGAATACTAAAAGATGAGGAATCAGAGTAAATTGACGTGCTAAGCAGTTGTCTGAGTTCATGCTCACGATAGTTTGCTTGGAGTTTCCATATTTCAGATAATTCCCTGAATTATACTTTAAAATGTGTGATTAAATTCATCAAAAACACTTGTCTTTGAAATTAAAAGTCAGAAAAAAATGTTCTTCAAAAAATAAGAATTATTCCCATATATTAATATGGGTGATTCATTTAAAATAATTTGGCAACTCCATCTGAAAATATTTCTAGGCTTTATCCAACTAATATCTCTCTGTCTGTCTCTGTCTCTGTCTCTCTGTCTCTGTCTCTCTCTCTCTCTCTCTCTCTCTCTCTCTCTCTCTCTCTCTCTGCGTGCACACACATACAAACACACACACACATACATATATATATACACACACATATATTTATACATATACATATATGCAAATAGATCTGGATTTAATAACTGGAAAACAGTGGATAGCCCTTTAGCAGGTATGTGATTTTTATATTCTGAGAATTGCTTCTGAACAAGTGTCACAACAATAATTGCCAACAGAATAACAACAAAGGTTTATTGCCTTGCTTAGTGGCATAAATATGAAATAAGAGTGTTAATTGGGTATTGCCTCCTGGATAGTTAGACATGCTGAAAAAACATATTTACTTGTATACTTTTTTATACTTTTGTAGACTACAAGTAGGGAAGTTCATTTTTTTCAGTTTACTCTGGTTAAAAAATTGCTATACATGAGAACCAACATATTAAGAGAGTAAGGTTTTAATTATCTCCCTGTGTACCAGAGCTTTGACTTTGTTTTGTGCATTGTGAATGTACAAAGGGAGATTTAAAAGGAGATACTTTCAGTTATAATATGAAGTGGATTGTCCAGGTTTGATAGTTAAATACTTATAGTAGTATCAAAGCTACTTTGGTCTAGTGATTAAGGCACCAGGCTAGAAAGTGGGAGACTATAAGTTCTAGTGTGGTCTTAGCCACAAAAGCCAGTTGGGTGACCTTGAGCCAGCCCAACCCCCCTCAGAGGATTGTTGGGGAGAAAAGAGGAGAGGAAGGTGTGCTGAATAGATTCGCCACCTTGAGTTATTTGTAAAAGTAAAAAGGCAGAATACAAATAAATAAAATCAGGCTGGTACTGTTTTTCTGCTTTAAGTATACTTTCATAGAATCTCAGCTTCATAGAGATGGAAGAAACTCTAGCCTAGAGGACATCTAATCCAACTAATGGCCCAATGCAAGATCCACTAGAGCATTTCTGAAACATCCAGTCTCTTTGAAGAACTCACGACTTAGTCTGTCAGCCTGTTCCTTTGACTAATAGCTTATAAGGTCAGAAAATTGCTCTGACATCTAGCTTGAATCTGCACCCTTGTAGTTTTAAATTTTGATTCAGGTTCTCGGACAAGAGATAATGGCCACATCTTCTACTATATGAAAACTTTTGGATATTTGAAAACAAACATATTCTAATCTAAACACTTAGATGCTTTAACTATTATTCATTGGGCTTATTTTTCAGTCCCTTACCATCTTGACTGTTCTCTGAATTTGTTCCAATTTGTCACTTCACTTTTCAATTGTGTTGCTTGGAACTAGTGCCTACTAGAGTGAGTGACTATAACGAATTACAGTGACTAGTAGAACAATTGCTTTCCATGATCTGGACTCTATAATAGAATAGCAGAGTTGGAAGGGACCTTGGAGATCTTCTAGTCCAACTGCCTGCTCACACAGGAGACCCTATACCATTTCTGACAAGCGGTTCTCCAGGCTTTTCTTAAAAGCCTCCATGATGGAGCACCCACAACTTCTGAATGCAAACCGTTCCACTGATTGGTAGTTCTCACTGTTCTGAATGTTCCTGTTAATGTATCCTAAGAGAACATTTATCTTTTTAGCAGCTGCATCACGTCGTGGTTCATGTTTAAGTTGTAATTAACAAAGATGCCCAGATTCATTTCACATTTGCTAGTGCCAAACCAGGTTTCCTCCTTCTAATAGCTGTCCTTCCTGTTAAATTTCGGTATTTCTCTAAGGATTACCAAAAAGAAAACATAATGTAGTCTTCTTTAATATATGCTCTTGGACAGCAAATCCTCCTTTCAGTGCAATTCCTCTTAATAACAACATTTTCAATGTGTCATAGTCTCACTTGTCATTCCTTATGCTGGTAGTGTAAATGTTTATTTGTTTCAATTATGTTCCATTATTAATGGAATCACTTTTAAAAAATAAATGTTCTAAATGCTGTATTTTGTTATGCATTTTCTTTACTTTTCAGTCACTGATAAGTACAGTTTCATATAAAGAATTGTTAGTAATTGCTTTTGTTTGGACACTTATTGGATTATATTACTTTTGGTTTATAGGTACTAGGAACGTTTCAAAAGTATAAATGGCTCCAAACTTTAACTTTTATATAACACTTCTGTAACAGCTTCATGAATTGGTATCCATTAAAACCTTTTAAGCACTACAAAATAAATCAGGCAATGTTATATAGTTACATAGAAAATATTTTAAAGAAGTAACTTGTGTTAGAGATGGTACAGGCATTTTACATAAGTGAATGATTTCACCATAAAAATACTAATTTTAAAAATCTGTATTTTCTACAGATCTTTTTTTCTATTTGTGTCCATGTCATAAGTTGTTGTTGTTGTTCACCCACTAAGTCATGTCTGACTCTTTGCAATCCCACGGACCATAGCACTGTGTCCTGGAGTTTGCCCAAATTCATGTTCATTGTGTCAGTGACACTATCTAACCATCTTATTCTGTGCTGATCCCTTCTCCTTTTGCCTTCAGTCTTTTCCAACATCAGGGTCTTTGCCAATAAGTCCTCTCTTCTCATTAGGTGGCCAAAGTATTTGATCTTCAACTTTAGTATCTAGTCAGCCAGTCAGGTTGATTTCCTTTAGGATTGACTGATTTGGTCTCCTTGCAGTCCAAGGAATTCTCAAGAGTCTTCCCCAAATCCAGAGTTCAAAAGCATAAGTTCTTTGGCACTCAACCTTCCTTATGGTCCGACTCTCACAGCCATACATTACTACCGGAAAAACCATAGCTTTGACTATATCCATGTCATATACAAATCTATAATTCATTGCTTAACAGAATCTGTAATTCCTAGGCAGGATAGTAGCATGGACCTCTGTGACTTTGGGAATGGAGTTCCCCATCTATCCCCTCATCCAAATCATTGATAAAGTTGTTGAAGAGCATTGGGCCTAGAACAGAGCTCTGGGGCACCCCACTACACACTTCCCTCCATGTAGATGCAGTTCCATTGAAGACCACATGCTGAGTACGGCCAGTCAGCCAGCTACGAGTCCATCTGGTGGTGATGCTGTCTAATCCACATTTTTCTACCTTATCAAGTAGTAGATTGTGGTCTACTTTATCAAATGCCTTACTGAAGTCCAAGTAAATTATATCCACAGCATTCCTCTGGTCCACTAATTTTGTCACCTGGTCAAAGTATGCAATAAGATTTGTCAGCATGATCTGTTTTTGACAAACCCCTGTTGGCTTTTGGTAATGACTTTGTTTGCCTCTAGGTGTTTACTGATTCATCGCTTATCTTTTCCAGAATCTTCCCAGGTATTGAGATCAGGCTGATAGGTCTGTAGTTTCCTGGATCTGTTCTCCCCCCCCTTTTTTTTTTTGAAGATGGGAACTAAATCAGCTCTTTTCCATTCCTCTGATAATTTCCAGATGCTCTAGGATCTTTGAAAGATATAGTTCAGTGGTTCTGAGATCACTCTAGTTTGACCTGTGTTCTGTTGCTTGTGCTTGCATAATACTGAATTCCAGTATTGCATGATCATTCTCCCCCAAGGTTCCTGTGGCTTTCAACACCTTCTATCATTTCATCTCTGTTAGTGAGAATTAGGTCCAATATGGCTGATCCCCTTGTTTCCTTCTCTACTTTTTGGGACACAAAGTTGTCTGCTAGGTTTGTCAGGAATCTGTTTGATCTTCCACTTGGTGCAGTGTTTGTCTCCCAGATGATGTCAGGGTAATTAAAGTCCCCCATTACTATTGTGATATGCTTCCTACATACCTTAGTTAAATTACTAGCAAAAAGTTCATCTATTTCCTCTGTTTGGTTGGGTGGCCTATAGTAAACATATATGGCAGTGTCATTTCCCCCCCCCCCTTTTATATTGACCCCAAATGCATTCAAGACAGTTTTCATCATTATTGTGCTCTATACTCTAACTTAAAGGACAAGAAATTTCCCTGGCAAACATTGATGAATACTTAAAGAAATAAAATTTGCTGAATTAATGCAGAAAAGTACAAACAATTAATAAATAGAACTATAACAATAAGGGAAATTTTTCCTTTATCTTGAGCATATAAGTGTATGAGAGTTAGAAACCGAGGTTCTCTTAACTTTTTGAAAAAGAGTGGGAAGTGATATTTTCTCCTTTCCTGGTCTCCTTTAAACTTGGTATGCTTTTCCATGAACAAAAGGAATCCTTAGCAATCTAGGATAAAAGCAAAAGCACTGAAATAACAGGCTCTTAAATCTTGAAATAGATTTAATTTTGAAATCTAACAGTTTGATACATTTGAACATTTACCTGCGCACCTTTATATTCATCAGCCCTGGGTGAGATGAAATTGTCTACAATAAAAGACGTAGCCTACAGTAAATAGGAAACACACTAATTTTTAAGAAGCATGCACATGTACTCTATAGGAACACCTGAAGTGTTTTCTTTTTTAACAAAATAGTGGGTTTTTGCCAGCCTTTGTAACACAAAAACACTTTTAATTATACATGCATTCAAGCAGCTGCTCTATCCCAGCAGTTTTGCCAGTTTTTGTGGCCACAGATGTCCTTCACAGCCAGCTGTGTTTGTTTAGTTTGAAGTTCTGTGTCATTATTTGTAATTGTGGTTATTTTAGCCTCCAGTCTCCTTTTTAATAAACAAACAAACAAGCAAATAAATAAATAAAAGTTCAAGATTTTTCTGTTTAAATGGAGAGATGTACAAGATCTTTGTTACTTTCTAGATGGTTTTGCCAAATCTTTTTGTTAAACGTGACTGTACAGAGTAAACAAATTAACTAGAGAAAGGATCACAGATACTGCACACAATGAATGGAGAAAAGGAAAATGCTTGGGAACTGCTCTGAGTGTATTTGTTTGCTGTAGTACTGAGAGGCCAGCCTGAGCACTTTGGCATAACTAGGTTCAAGCCTCTTGAGTAATGGCTTTTATCATTTTCCCTTCAACATTAATTTGATATTCACACAAATATTTACACGTTTGTAAGTGCATAATAAAAACTGTCTGCTAATAAAAATAGTAAAAAAAAAACCCTAATGGTAGATAATAGAGAAAAATGCTGTGTTCAACAGGACAGCGTTAGCAGCTATTATCAGCTATTATGCTGATAATCTTGGTTGGGAACTGAGGATTGACTTTTGAAAGATTTGAGAAGCTTGAGAAATTGTGATCTGTATATTTGTCTTCTGGTTGGAGAGAAAATGTTGGTACTAACTATTCTGATACCAGGAATAAATGGGTGAATCCATACAGCTATTTATCATTACCATTTATCTTGCAAAAATAAATATGTATGCAAAGGCTTATATATATTTGAACTATACTGCCAAACATTTAGTATTCGTTAAGGCTTTACTTGTGATTACATGAACAAAAATGTTTTTTGAAGTTTTACAAATATAAAACAATCCGGCTCATTAAAATAGAAATGTATTTGGTATATATAAAAATAGGTAAATATATCAGCAAAAACAATAATTCACAAATAAGAGAAATTTGAGATTTCAATCTAACAAATTTTCTCCTCTTTGCAATCTGTATCACAAATATACAGAAAACATTCTTAATTGATCTTAATATATAGCTGCTTCTTCTCAGAGATGCCAGTTTTTCTTCATAATAATAAATAATTTAATAATAATTCCCAATTGGGAAAAATCTGGAAAGAAATATATTGGAAATCTGCAGTGGTGCATTCTCAATGCTGGTAGGTTTAATTCCTGGTTGAAGTACCGTGTTTCCCAAAAAAGAGGCACCAGGTCTTATTTTCGGGGGGTGTCTTTTCCACTCACCTTGTGGCGGTGGTATCAACAGCCCCATCCAGGGGCCCCACTTCTTCTGTGGCTGAAGGAGCAGCTTCATTCTGCAGCTGAGAATGGAGCTCTGGCCTGTATTTTGCCATCAGAGGACTTCTGGAAAGGCCTTTGCAGCTGAGAATCGAGCTATGAATGGAATCCGTAGCTCAGTTCTCAGCTGCAGAGGCCTTCTGAAAAGGTCCCTGACTGCAAAATGCAGGCCGGGGGATGCCTCAAAAAAGTGGCCTGGCAAGGACAGGCAGGTGTCAATTTATGGGAGGCCTAGTAAGTGCGAGACACATGGGGCAGTCCCACCCCCCTACCCCTGCCCTAGCTTGATTTTTAGACATTGTCTCGCCCCAAAAGTAGGGCTTATTTTTAGGGTAGGGCTTATATTAGGCTTACCTCCAAAAATCAAGCCAGGGCTTATTTTCAGGTTAGGTCTTACTTTCGGGAAAACATGGTAGATAAAGTAGATTAAATCTCTTGTTTTTTTCTTTATACTCACATATTTTCAAACTTTCTAAGTCTAAATGGAAATGAAAGGTGCTTTGAAAGGGTTTTGACACTCAAACACTAACCATCTATTTGTCATAGCTTAGGTTCCGTTTTCAGCAAATACCTGGACTACAAGTCTAATGTTTCAGTGTAAATTCAATATGGAATATACTATATAACCATTTAATGAGAAACAGGTCACTAGACTACAAATTTTTTCAAAAGTTTTGTTTCCTGAAAAACGTTTGGTGCTATTTCAAACTGAACATAAATATAATTCAGAATGACTGTAACACATAGGAAGCTTGAGAAATATGAAATTAATTTTTAATAACTATAATGTATTATAAAATATTTAATTGCATAATGTTTACTGCATACGTTTAACAGGGCCAAAAGTATTTTGCTGGAGATTTTCATTTGTAGTCATTGTCCGACATACCTCATAATGTCCAACAATAGTCAGCCATCCTTGATAGATTCCAGTTGCCCTAATAATGTTTTTCCATTGTGGCAATGGTCTAGTCTAGTGAAACCTTTCACCGTGTTTGTTACTGATTATACTTAGATTTTCAGGAAAGAAGTCAAGTATGAATGCAGAAAATGAATATTCAGTGACATTTTGCACTTCAGGATCCTATATGAGAAATATCCTTTAAAATAAATTAACTATATCTAGTTTATAGCAAATTATTCATTATACTTTCCATAATTTTCTATACTTTCAAGGGATGTATTTTATATGGTTTCAAAATACATCATTTTCTTGATTTTTATTGAATATTCCAGAGAATATTTGCAAAAAATTGCCCAAAACTTACTACATTGGATGAGTAAAATGCAGGAAAGATCAATTAGTCCCATAAGATTAAGTTATCCCAAAATTGCCTGTTTTGAGCATTCATAAGTTTGTTAATATGGTGTTAGAGAGTAATACTGTTTAAAATTAAAAATGTACTCTACAATTATTAATTAACATATTGTAAATTATTGTTAGATCAGCAACTATGACTTTATCATGAATAAAATCCTAACGCCGGAACATGAAATTAAGATATTTTGGATATTTCTACCATTTTGAATGTACATGTAGGAAAGTGTTGATGATATATTGGCTGGAACTGAATAATTTCTTTTAAAGAGAATGAGTATAATTTCTCTGTTCTCTCTCAACTTTGACAGTAAAGCATGAAATAAAGGCATAATGGAAAGAGATGGTCATATGCATCGTGATCTTAAGTAAATGCCTTTTATCTATTAGAAATGAAAGGAAAAAAGCAATTGGCTGGCAGTTTGGAAAGCTTCTTTGCCATAAACATTGATTTCTATTTATGAAGCATTAAAGAAAGTCTTTCCTTTTTTATTTAATTTTAAAATGTGTATTTGAAACAAAGCCTATATTTTTCTTGTCTTTTTGGGGAAAAAACTTTCATCTGTTTATGATATTACTGTGATGACTTTCCTTTTGTAATCAATTACATCCAAAAAGCAAAAGGTCACAAAATCACAGAATCAAATAGTCAAAGAAATAATGAAGTAGGAAAATGCCAAAATGCTTTTTAATGTTGCCCATTTATGACCAAACTGAAAACTTCAAATGATAGGATTTCTATAAAGTACACTTAGAAATAAATGTACAATTAGTGCAATGATAACTTAAAGTTATCAGCAGCAAAGGTCAGGGCAGGAGTGAACAGGACAGGACAGGACAGGACAGGATAAGATTTGAGACTCAGGCACTTCATGATTTGAATTGCAACTGGCAACTGGATACGTTTTGACATTAAGGACTGAATTGGACATTAATTGCTGTTTAGGATATAGTTGATCTGATCACCGTGTAGTTTGTTTGGTGAGATCCAAGTGTATAAGCAACACTTGGATCTCACTAGGTGATGTTTGAATCAGGCATTCATGATTCAAAATTGACTTTCATGACAAAATTGAACCAATCACCTGCACCATTTCTCACCCCAAGTGTAAAGATGCTAATGATGTCTGTTTCTGCTTGGCTGCCAATATTTAGGTAGAAATCATCTAGTGTGAAACAATTACTTTTTTGGGCACTTGCTTCAGAGAGTACCAGTCGTTGGGGCACATACTTAGACAACTATGATTTTTGAGGGGGTTGGCATAGTTTTGAATGGTCATCATATGATATTTAATCATCACAAAACTTGGGTAAGTTTCTTGCCTATGATAAATGCCACTCTATTTGTTTTCCTGGTAACATGTTTTCAGTAATAGATAGTGAATTCTTCACACTGGAAATAGTGATTGCATATCCAATGTAGTTCACTGATGCCAAAGAGATTGATTTTCAACCTGACCATCTCCTGTTTGATGTTATCTAATTTATCCTGGATCATTACTTGGATGTCCCACATTGCTATCTGGCAATCCAGACCCTTGCTTTCACCATCTTACCTCACTAGGATTGGCCTGTTCCACTTGTAGTAGTAGTAGTAGTAGTAGGGTTGGAAGGGATCTTTGAGGTCTTCTAGTCCAACCCCTCAGGAGAAAACCTTATATCATTTCAGACAAATGGTTGTCCAATCTCTTCTTAAAAATCTCCAGTGTTGGAGCATTCACAACTTCTGGAGCAGGTTGTTCCACTGATTAATTGTTCTAACTGTTAATCAGTGGAACAACCTGCCTCCAGAAGTTGTGAATGCTCCAACACTTGTGCTGGCACAGGAAGCATGCTGCAGGTCCCATTATTCTGGTTGACGGGGTCCAAGAGGAGGTCATCTCTGCTGTTGCTTCTGCACTCTAGAACATCTTGCCCACTGATGTGAGGTTGGTCCCAACCCTCCTATCTTTTCTTATGGGCCTAAAGAAGTGGCTGTGCCAGTCGGCTTGGAGTCCCAGTGGGGAACAGCGCAATGGAGCTCATTGATTGAATAATAATAAATCCCACCTCCCCTCACTTCACCCTCCCCTCCCCATGTGTCCTTGGTTTTAATGTCTTTTTATGTCTTAACTGTATATGTAACTGTAACTGTATATGTAACTGTAGCTTACAGTTACATATACAGATGGGTGGCCAATAAATTTTATAAATAAATAAATTCACGGATGGCTGCATCCGCAGCTGGGATTCCTATTGGAATTGTCCCAGGCATGTAATTAATGTCTCGATTACTCCTTACTCCTTATTCTTCCTTAGTAGCCTATTGAGTATATTGTGGCTTTGCAGGGGGTGTGTGTGTGTCTTACCACTGGACATCGTATCTGATTCATTTGACAGCCTTTCCATAAAATTTTCTTGATGAAGTTTTTACAAGGTACCAATTCTTAACTTCTTACCAGTCGTGATTCAGAATCTGACTCTGACCTTGACTCTGAGGATGTTGCTCCAGTTGAATCTGTGGATTGTCAGCTTTAGGACTATAATTTTCAGGAACCATTGAGCCAGGGTTCATTTGAGGCTGATCAGCCACAGGCATTTTCTGTTCAGCTGATGATGAGGCACAGCCCCCCAAGTCCTAACTGTAGATGCATGCAGCAGTGTGCAGAGCAACACTCCTCCGTGAGGCTTCTCTTTAGATCAGGGGTCCCCAACTCCCAGTCCATGGACTGGCACTGGGCTGCAGCATGCCAGAAACCGGTCCGTGCAAACAAGCAAAGTCCCATCCAAAGGATGCAGGCAATACATGAAACCACTCCCCCCTCCAATCCACAGAAAAACCTCTCTCCATGGAACTCGTCCCTGGTGCTCAAAAGATTGTGGACATCTGCTCTAGACAATAGACAAAGCATGGACCAGATACCTGCAGAGAAATTTATGTAATTGCTTTGCCTTCAGCCTTTGTTGGAAACAACTGTTCGAAATCCTAGTTTGTGACTCTCATTCCTATGTTTACTTATTTTTTAATGCTTGACTTTTGGGCTGATCGACTTGGCATATTGACTCCTAGAACAAATCTGGACTGCTCTATTGCTGCTTGAACTTCTTATTCAGGCAGTCTCTCTTTGTACAGACTCTGATTTACAATCTTGTTACAACTTACTTGACTCCTTAGCAACTATGTCTGCAGCAGACATAACATACTTCAATTCTTCCCATTTATCCTGACTTGGGACCAGCATGCAAGTGCATGGCTAAACCTTTTCTACATTCTGTAATTGTCATTCTTCTCCAAGGCATTGCAATAAGAAACATTGCTTTAGCTCCAGATGATTCTAAAAATATTAGATTTGATGGGCTAAGCTGTAGGACATATTGGTAGAATCATGCTGTTTAGATTTCATACAGTAAACAATATTGGAAAAGATGCTCCTGTTTATTCCTCTGGAATTCTCAACAGCTTTTGATATCAGTAATTCACCTGGGCTACTGGGATGAGATGAGACTGGATCCTTATGGAATGAGATTTGAACTGAATCCATTAAAAATAACTCTTTTTTTCTCACAATGTAGTAATGGGGGACTCCTATTTGATGCTCTAGGCTAGGCAAAGGATTCAGTGTTTCTTATCATATATCTCAAACTTTTAACAGACATAATTAAATGGCCAGGGAAGGTTGTAGGAAACATGTCCCATGGTGCAACAGTTTTTCTTGGTATTGATTTATTTCCAGGTATAATTCAAAATGTGGTTGTAACCTACAATGTCTAAGTGACTTTTATCAGTCTGTTTGAAAAACTATTCTTCCATGTAAACTTGCCAGATCTTTGGGAGAGACCCCAGCTTTCCTTTTTATTAGGAAAACTACGGATAACTAATGGCTGACCTATGTTTTAATCTGGTGGGTATTGTTATCCCTTATCGGTGTTTTTCAGCATTTGTGTGTGTTTGTGTAGGCTTATATTTGTGTTTTACTATTTTACTGTTGGCCATCATGAGTGTCTTCTTTGCTTCATATACAAAACAATTGTGAGGGGTACTATCTAGATATTCAGTCACACATCAAAATGTCTTGGAGCATCCTTTCTGATTTTGCAGCCATATATAACTGTGTTTCCAATTTTTCATCTTCAGTGGTTTGAAGAGCTCTTTGATGAGAACAGATTGCTGCTGTTGCTGAATTTTTCTTTCACTGAATTCATACTAGCAGATACTTTATACAGTGATGGCAGCTGCTGATGTTGACCAGCTAAGCCTAATCATGATTTTTGGCTCATTGATCAAATTTGGAACAGATTTTTTTTATGCAGTAGAAAGTGAAGCACAGTCCTTTGCTAAATAAGAATGTTGCAACATCACTTATTAATGCTATTGTTATTTTCTCCTGTCAGAATAGATCATTCATCACATTATTAAATCGCTTGTCTTGAGCACCCTTTCATTTCATGTTGTTTTAACAACATAGAGTGTCTAACTATAGTCCTGCTTTGAAGTCATTTAATATCAGCTCTGTTATCTTTTCAAACATTGACATTAAGAGGCATTAGTAGTATAATGAGTAATTCTTAGGCTGAACCGATCCATCTTGAGATTGTTGAGACTTACCTCTTTAGACTGTTATCTTTAGAGATGAAAAGCTTTATCTGTATACAATAAGCTTATTGTACTGATAACAAAGAAGAAAGCTCAGTTCTCTGTGCACGCTCTAGAGTTCAATACTCAGTGGGTCTCAACCTTTTTAATGCCGCGACACTCAACCGGTCGTAAGTCGAAGACTACTCAACTGGTGCAGCACCGTTTGCAGAATGGGACTTTTGGCGGGCTCAGCAGGGCAGAGACAGCCTGGACAATTCCTATTGGCTTTTGAAAGCCAATAGAATTAGACTCTATTCAAGAGAGTCTATTCTATTGGCTTTCAAAAGCCAATAGAATAAAAGGGAGTAGCACAGCTAAGGAAAAGGGGGAAAAAATGGCAGACTGTGTTGTTTGGCGACCCCCGTGAAATGGTCGTTCGACCCCAAATGGGGTCCCGAACAGGTTGAGAACCACTGTTTTAGATTAATATAGCCAATAGACTTATATATCCAAGATTTTGCATAACGAGGAATCTAACTATGCTTAAACTAAGTAGGAAAGAAACAGCTAATTTCTATCACTATGTAGGCAACCTTTAGTTTAGAGATATTCCAATTAGTGTTAAGAAGCAAGGCAATGAGTGGAAAAGTCCATTAACAATCATACATACATATACACACACACACACTTATATTGTATTTGAAATGTCAAGCTCCTGACTTGTTGAATTGTGCGCGTATGAGAAATTGTCATGTTCTCCTCCCTTAGTTTGATTACTTTCACAGGCTTGTTATGACGCTTTCGTGAGGTTTTTGCTAATCTAGTTTCTCACATTCAGAGCCATCTACTGTAGATTCTGCCGTTGATACAAAGTCAGTTGCAGGGATATCCCGAACATTCTCCAGTATAATTAAATTGGATCAACTTCTGCTTGGGACTGCTGAGGACATAGGCAGGACCTCCTGTACTATATACCATCACTTTTCCTCTGTTGTGTCCAGCTGGGAGGTTTGAGAAATGCCTAAGTTAGTAGTTTACATATCTCTCTGAGGGAGATATTGTTTAAGGAGTCATTAGACCAGAGGATCCTTTGTAGACAGGGAAATATTGTTTTGTTTTTTTTTAAAGTTGGATGATCGGGTAAGATGATCGTAACAGTGATGGCTTCTCAGCTATAGATATTCCTGGAGAATCAGATTATTTTGTTCCATTTCAGGCTTTGGAACAGGCTGTGGAATGAATCAGACTCGGTGGGCTCAGTGTAAGTTCTTCATTGTGGGCTTAAGAGAGGGAGAATGACTCTAGTGGTCCTTGTCGGCCTCCCAGCTATTTTCAGTGCCATCAACCTTTTCAGTACTTCTCAATTATCTAAATAATATGGAAATAGGAGGTTCTATTTTCAAATAGCTATTTCCTATCTCTCAGCCATTTAACTAGTTTTTCCTTGAAGTAGGTATTCTAGGGCTAAATTCTGTTTCCAACATTCTTCAGTCATCAGGATAAGTGGAGCTGGTGCTATCACAATGCTGGTGACATTAAAATAAATTTCTCGGTGACATCTTTAGATCATGATGTATCTCTTCTTAATATCTTCATATATTAGGTATGGATGCTAAATTGAAACTGTTTCTAGCCAAAATGGAGGAACTTATTGTTAAATAAGACTTATTTAAATAAGTTAAATAACTTATTGTTAAACAAAAACAAAGACTTGCAAGAAAAGTCAAACATATAAATAACAAAAAAGAAAGTCAAGGAAACAGTTGGTGCACTAAAGAGAGAACATGGCAAGGAAGTAACAGGCAGAGAGAAAGCAGAGCTACTTAACTCATTCTTTGCATCAGTCTTCAAACAAAAAGAAACTATAAACCAACCTATCAAAAACATAACTGTAAAAGATGAACTAGAAATAAAAAAGAAAATGGTAAGAGAACAGATGTCTGACCTTGAAGAATATAATGCCTTCAGAAGTTGTGGGTGCTTCATCACTGGAGGTTTTTAAGAAGAGACTGGACAGCCACTTGTCTGAAATGATATAGGGACTCCTGCTTGAGCAGGGGGCTGGACTAGAAGACCTCCCAGGTCCCTTCCAGCTCTATTCCGATTATTATTATTATTAAATGTCACAGTAGCAGAATAGTAATAGCCTTGTCATTATTTAAATTGCTTCAGATGTTAATATATTGGGTTCTAATTTTGATTTTATGTATTATTGAAGGATATGAAGAGATAAAATAAAAAATCATACCTGCTACCAGAATATCATAGTCACCATTTTAACACTATTATCAACTGAACCCATTGATAATATCTTGATATCTTTAGATTGTTTACTTCTAATCTTATTGCTGATAAATTTATAGAAGCTTAATATAGTCTACAAAGGTGCACAGATATAATATTCATTCCCTGCTGTATTAATTTATATTAAGATGTCTCTTGCATCAAGCACTCAAGCGTCGCACATCACTCATATCTGACCTGGGTTGTCGTTTGTTGAGATTTTTGTTACAACACAAATCAGATACTGGGACCATTTTAAAGAAATGATTCAGAGCAAATTGTAATGAACCTGCGTAATTGTTTACATGTTATTATGTGGAAAAATCAGGTGCTGAATGCTGATTTTTCAGATATTTAAATAAATAATATATTAAAAAGTAATGAATATGTTTATATAATGTTCTGTTCTATTTCTCTTTAATTTCTTAATGTTGATGTGATACAAGGAAAGTAAACTGTCAATCGAGAGAATTACAGTTTTTCTTTCTGAAAAATTCTGACATTGGAAGTTCAATTTTGGGGAGGAACACTAGTAGTTCTATAACAATTCATTCTCTGAGTATGCCTTTTTGTCTAACAATAAGGATTGTTTCTTTTGATGCATTATGAGGTGGATGGATTCATTTTTTTCATTCTACCTGCCTATCTTTGTATGTAGTATTTCAAAAAAAAGAAATGCAAAATCAAGGAATAAATATTCAACCTTTCTCACAGTACATAGTCTTGCACTGTCAAAATGTCACAGGTTAATGGTAAAACTGAACTTCATTTATCTTATTCTGACAGCTCAACCAACCTAACACAATCTAACAACCATATCTGTCCTGAGTCAGGTGATTTTTCCCCCAGTCTTTATTCTTTTTCCTTTGAAATTACTTGGAACAATTCAGTGATTTTTAACAATTCAGGTGATTGTTGCCTGTTGTGTTTCCTTTAATTGTTCCTTCAGTGGGGTAGAGAGAATGGAGATAATCAGAAGAGAGAGAAATACTAAATTATTTATGCATTGAAATGTTTCAGGATGAAGTCACCGCTATTTTAAAACAATGGATTTTTTAACCAGGAATTACAGGGAATACCAAGAAAAATGACAGTTATGTATTTTTAATTTCCAGATGGTTCTATTATGCTTCTTTTATTATTCATTAAAGTTAAAAGACTACTATGTGGAGTTCCAGCTAATTTTATCCTGCAGACTGATAGGATTTTTAATCAAAGCTGTCTGGGACAGGATAGTAAATGAGTTGAAAAGAAATGTAATGCTGAATTTTGCTAGTATGAATGTGAATATAAGAAAATAAGATGTCCAATTAATGTAACCATGCCTTTTTGTTACAATTGGTGGATAAATGATAAAAGCAGGAGGTTAGATGACTGCCATACTTTTCCTCATTTTTTTGGCAATTTTGCTTTGTCTATATCAATAATAACAATAATACTACTACTACAATTTGTAGCCTATAACAATGGTGTATCTGTGAGGAAACTAATGGTATGTCAAGCCAATATGCTAAACTTTTAGGGAATGTAAGCCATGCTTCTCCTGATGATGACAAAATGTAGGGCCAAGAATGGATAACCAGCAATCATTGCCCAGAGATTTAACTTATAAAAAGCAGATTCCACTTTAATGTTAGAAAAATATTCCTGCAGTACCAGTAAGAACAATTTGATAATGGAACTAGTTAAAGTAGTGTTTGAGTAGAGACTAGACAATAATCTGTCTGGCTTCTACAGGAATAAACTTTCTGGGTAATTTTCATTGGGATTTTTGCAATGAACAGGCTGGACTGGATGGCCTAAATGTCCCCTTCCATCTGTACGAAAAAGATGTCCCAAAGATGGAAGGGTACTGTACGTTCTTGGAAAAATTAGAGGGAATGTGACCTTCCAGGGGAAAGAAAAAGTGTTTTGAGGATGGGGTGGGGTGGTGTGACTTCAAGTTAGTCTTAATTTCAAGCAACTGCCTGGAGAAGTCCTTCCAGATTTCTTGGCAAGATTTTTAGAAATGGTTTGCTTTTGCCTTCTTCTTAAGGCTGAAAGTGAGACGACCAAGGTCATCCAACTGGCTTTGTGCCTGAGGCAGGGTTGGAATTCATAGTCACCTTTTTTCTTGCCTGGTACTTTTAACCATTACATCAAATTGGCTCTCTGCCTACCCTTACATTAAAAAAATTCTTTAGAAAATTTTAAAGCTGGTTCTAAATGCTTTTCTTATTAGATCAATGATATTCTTTGCTTGTATGAATCTCATGGCTTTATGATAGGTGAAAGAGTATAATTTTTTCCTAAGAAATTAATTAGGGCATTGAAAAATCTGTTCTATAAAATCTTTTACCATGTTTACAGTATTTGCCTTAAAACCTAAATTTATGCCCCTGTGAACCATTACAGAATTTTGCCTATGGCCATATTTCATATTTGCCATATTTGCCTTTGCCCATATTTCATTTTGTATTTTCTCCTTAATCTCAGCAGACAATATTTATGCTGTACCGTGTTTCAAAACTGCCCCCTGCCCCAATATAAAGGTTCAGAATGATGCTAAAATTAGGAATAGACATGCTACGGAAATAAATGTAAACATAAATAAAACAACACAGATGGCTGACTCTTATGGCTTATATAATTAATAATGAAGAATGGAAGGAATATAACACTAGGTTTCAAGGTGATGTCATGTTTACAGTATATTTTTACGTAATTTATGTTTGGTACAAATTGAATACATTTTCCCTGCTGAATGGCAGCTAATAGAGATCTAGCATAATGGAATTTTTATGACAATAGTTCAAGTAGCTTGAAGTATAATATTTCTGCAGTTTGGCACAGTAATAATCAGTGTGGTCATTAATAAAAACCTAAACAATTAATAAATCAACAATAAAGAAATGCTTTTATTTATTATAGTTTCTGTAAAGTGTTCTATTATATTGTAGGGCTGTTGTGAAATTAATATGGAAAATAGATGAAGTTGCACTTACAAAAAATGGTGATGCCTACTAGCATGACTGAAAACTATTTTAATAAAAGGAAATGTATGTAGCTCAGGGTTGACATGTGGAATCCTTGTCGGAGGTTGGTTGTTATTTTGATAATGGAACACTTGGGTAGACTTGAGTTTCTAATTTGCCACTGTTTCTTCTGCCTAGAATATCCAGGAAGGATACTGTATTGTATGTATGTATGTATATATGTATGTATGTATGTATGTATGTATGTATGTATGTATGTATATATGTACTGATTGTGATATGACCTTTTATGGCTAAGTTATTGAGGGTTCTTTTGACCAGGTTATCCAGTTTCTATATTGGGTTGTTATTTATTGGAATGTAGCTATCTTTGTCCGCCAATAATTCTTTGGCTTTATATATTAAGTTCTGTCCATGATAACCATGACGTGGCATTTGTCTGCTGGGAGGATAGTGATGATTTGATTCTTCTTTAGATTTTTAAGGGCTGCTCTATCCTCTGCTTTGAGTTAGTTCTGATTCTGTGTTCAGAATAACAGAATAATAGAGTTGGAAAGGGCCTTGGAGGTCTTCGAGTCCAACCCCCTGCTCAAGCAGGAAACCCTATACCTAAGGTGACCAACCATCCTCCTTTAGGGAGGACAGTCCTCCTTTTGTGAGTTCTGTCCTCCCTTGAAAAGTGTCCTCCTACATGTCCTCCTTTTCGATATTTGAAGACTAATCTGCAGGGCTTTTTTTTTCTCATAGAACACTCAGAATGGCATTCCGGCACCTTTTTTTGATGGTTTTTTTTCAACTTTTGCATGAGTTGTGCTACTCCCCCTGTTGGCTTTCGAAAGCCAATAGGAATTGCTGCTGAGCGCGCCAAAACACCCGGCTGGCAAACTTTGCACATGTAAGTTGTCTGCAGTGAAGGTGAATTGGCAGGAACTTTGCACCCCTCCCTGCTACCCAACTAATCTTCTAGTTAGTCCCAAAGATACCTGGAGGAGACTGGAGCGACAATGCCACGGTAACTTTCTCTTGATCTTCGTCCCTGCTAGGACAATAATGGCTGCGGGCACAAGAGGCAGGGACGGTGGGGCTGCTGCAGGCGGGGGTGTGAGGGGTGGCGGTGGCCGGCTGCCTCCCGTGCTGTGGGAGCTGCGGGGCCTGCTCTACATGGGGCTGCGCAGGGCGGTTGCAGGCGGGGTGTGTTATTTGTGTCCTCCTTTTCATTGTAAAAAAGTTGGTTACCTTACTATACCATATCAGAGAAATGATTGTCCAATCTCTTCTTAAAAACCTCCAGTGTTCTTCTGGTGTATGGTATGATTGTTTGCCTTATATTTTCTTTTGTCTCCATGGCAAGTCCTGTGGCTTTCAATACTGCTTCTAAGGCTGCAAAGAATTCTGATTAGCATCATCTGTATTATAGCTGAGGCCTTTTTGGAGGATATTGGGTTTTGCAATGGATAGTGGACAGCTGGACATCAACCCAATTGTGGTTGTACAGTTTGTCCAATTCTATCATCATTCATTGCCATATATCAAAAACATCTCAGAAACAACCAGCACACTATTACAAGCATATGGCATCAACGTGACACATAAACCAACTAAACCTTCCCAACCTAAACCTTAAAAAAAAAACTCAGTAGCCCAAGAAAAAAATCAAGAATCATCTACAACATACAGTGTAAGAATTGTAACACTTCTAGCACTGGCAGGTCCAACTCTGAAGGAAAGGAAATAACATTATCTCCACTGTAAATGTGCATATGTAAAATCAGGTGTATGGGAGAGCATATCTTCTTTATGAGCTGCCCATTTTTCATCACAAATAAACAAGAGCAGAAATAACAATTCTTTAGCCAATTTAAATCAAAATAGTATCCATACCTGTATTTGAAGAAAATGTTTAGCTTTTGGCTCATGAAATAGGTCTTCCTTAGGGCTGTAGAAATTGTTTAGCAACCTAAATGGCGAAAGGCCTGAAACTGAAGGCCCAGTAGCCTGTAATTTTATAACTCAAATTACAATAACAGTTTTTGAAAAATGAGAATGAGCTATGGTTACTTATAACTTGAGAAATAAACTCATTTATTGAGCCCCTTTAAAAATATGTTATTCTTTCTTATGTGAACCTTTTTTCCTTCCCTATAAAAAGGTAACCATAGCAATAGCTCCTTACTTTTCCAATTTTGACCTGCATCATGTTTTCTTGTCAATAAACACACTACATATACTGAAAGACACAACATTTCTATCAAAACCAATTTTTTTGTTAGAGTTCTCTGACTTGATTCAGGAATAATTTAATGTAACAGCTTTATTTTTGATTAAATCTGACCTTAAAAAGTAATTTTTGAAGGAAGATTTCCACCTCTATGAATCTATTTTTTTCATAACAGTCCTTACCTCAAAAGAAAATAGTGTGATCAATATGAATTTATGTATGTATGCTGTTTTATTTTTTAATATAATAAAGTAAAAAGATTAGGATGAAAATCTAGATCAAATTGTTTTGTTTTGTCTTTTGTCTCTTTATGAAGATAGACATTACTCCAGTCTGGTCTTCTGGGACCTCACTTTATCTGTCTTCCATGCTTTTTCTCAATATATTTTTATCCACTTTCTTCAATTGTCTAGTATAATGTATCAAGTGTCTAGTGTAATACTTCAACTCTTACTTAACCTAATATTCAGGTTGCCTGACCTTTTTCCCCGTTGAATTATACCATACCATTCCCCCTGTCTATGCTAATTTCTTTTATATGACTATATCAATCTGGATGGAATCTGGCGAAGCAGATTGGCTGCAGGTCAGCAAATACTGTATTTTCCGGCATATAAGGCGACCCGGCGTATAAGACGACCCCGACTTTGGCGCCGAGTTGCATGCCTAAAAAGTCGTCTTATATGCCGGAAACGACTGTAATTTCCAGTATATAAGACGACTCGGCGTATAAGACGACCCCCGACTTCGCCGCTGATTTCCGCACGTTAGAAAATCGTCTTATACGCCGGAAAGTACGGTATATAAAACACAGCTGTATACTCTCTCCTTAGTTGAGCCGAGGTGGCGCAGCAGTTAGGGTGCAGTACTGCAGGCCACTTTAGCTGACTGTGTTCAGCAGGTCAGCGGTTCAAATCTCACCGGCTCAAGGTTGACTCAGCCTTCCATCCTTCCGGGGTAGGTAAAATGAGGACCCAGATTGTTGGGGGCAACGTATATATATATATACATTGCTTACTGGTGTACACCGCTTAGAGAGTGCTTGCACTTAAAGCGGTATATAAGTCTCATAAATAAATAAATAAATAAATAGTCATTCAAACTATAAACTGAATATATATTGAGGAAAGATGGATTAGAAGAAGACTAGCATGGTTTTAACATTGGAGGAAGAACCATCAAGAACCTGTGCTGTTCTGACGACAGTGTACTGGCAGCTGAAAATATAAATGATATGAAGCCCTATTAATGAAATACAAGAAGGGCAGAGAAAAAGAAATGGAACTAAGATAAAATATAAAGATGACCACTAATAAATAAGCATGTATAGAAACCAGTGTCAGAATTGAGAGTAAAGAAATTAATGCAGTGGCTAACTTCTCCCTTTTAGGATCAGCTATTACTGTGAAGAGATTAGCAGTTAAGAAATACAGTGCAGAAGTAACAATGATATTCAGGTGCTCAGATAAAGATCAATACCACGCAGGTAATGATTTTCCCTACGACGTTCTATGGAACTGAAAATTGGACTTAAAAGAAGGAGGATGGAAAGTCTATTGACACTTTTGAACTTTGATGTTGGAAAAGACTTCTAAGAATGCCATAGGTAGCTAACAAAACAAATGGATCACTGAAAAAGATCAGGCCAGAGCTATCAGTCAAGGCACAAATGGCTAGGAACAAATTATCAAAGCCGGACATATCATGTAAAGGCTTTACTCTTTGGAAAGATGAAAGTAAAGACAAGGAAATGACCAGCATCAATGTAGGTGCATTTAATTACAATGACAATGGGAAGATTTGAAGGACCTGATGGCATATTACCATAAACATTGATTAAAGCAAAGCAATTGCATTGGGGTCAGAGTTTAGTTTTACTTGATGTAACAGCAAACTCTGAGGTAATGAATTAGAGAAGAGATATGGGGGTTGGTTTTTTTTGCATTTCTGATCTCTTTATGGGTTTTCTTTAAGCTTTTATTTGCCATTGTAGGAACTGAAGGCTGAACTAGAAAAGTTTAGGTGTAATACAGCTGAGTCAGCATTTAACTAACATTCAACTGCCAGATTGATTAGAGTTTGCACATGATAAGAGCATCTTGTTCTTCATCTCATTGGCAAAATTACTTTGACTGGTCCTGACCAGTATTGATGGAATCCTAAAGTCCTTTAAGAAGTAAGAGGTTTTGCATCTAGATCACTGGTGTAAACTAACTTTTTAAATTGCTGTAATAATACTGACAAATATAATACCTGATTTTCCCTGATTTTAATTCTCACTAATAGAGATGAAATGATAGAAGGTGTTGAGGTTCAAGGAACCTTGGAGAGGAGTGATCATGCAATATTGGAATTCAATGTTATGCAAGCACAAGCAATAGAACAAAGTCAAACTAGAGTCTTGGACTTTAAGAGAGCTAATTTCAATAAACTTAGAAACAGCTTGAGAAAGATTCAATGGATGAGAATCCTCAAGGGGAAAACAACCCAAGAAGATTGGGAGATTATAAAAGCCCAGTCTAGCACAATACCAATGAAGAAGAAAAATAATAACTGTTAAAAGAAAGCAGAATGGCTCCATAAAGAACTCTTAATAAATTGAAAGACAAAAAGGACAAGTATAAAATGTGGAAAGAGGGACACATAACTAAGGCAGAATATCAGCAAATAGCCCGAGCCTGCAAAGATGAAGTGAGGAAACCTAAGGCTAAAATGAACTAAGGCTTGCAACAAAGTAAAAAATAACAAGAAAAACTTCTTTCAATATGTAAAAAACAAGAAAAAGGTCAAGAAAACAATATTAATGAGAGAAAGTGGCAAAAAGATGCCAAGCAACAGGGAGAAAACAACTTATTTAACTCGTTTTTTGCATCCATCTTTACACAAAAGGAAAAAAATGGTCCAACCTATCAAAAACAGTAAAAAAAATCAGATTAGAAATACAAGTTAAAATAGGCAAGAAAATGGTAAGTGAGCGCCTGCCCACCCTAGACGAGCTCAAATCACTAGAACCAGATAGATTACATCCCAAGGTTCTGAAGATGTGATCTCAAAACCACTGAACTATATTTTTCAAAGATCCTGGAGCATTAGGGAATTATCAGAGGACTGGAAAAGAGCTAATGTAGTTCCCATCTTTAAAAAAGGGAAAAAAGTAGATCCAGGAAACTACAGACCTATCAGCCTGATCTCAATACCTGGGAAGATTCTGGAAAAGATAAGTGATGAATCAGTGAACACCTAGAGGCAAACGAAGTTATAACCAAAAGCCAACATGGGTTTGTTAAAAACTGATCATGCCAGACAAATCATATTGCATTCTTTGACAAAGTGACAAATTTAGTGGACCAGAGGAATGCTGTGGATATAATTTACTTGGATTTCAATAAGGCATTTGATAAAGTAGACCACAACCTACTACTTCATGATAAAAAATGTGAGTTAGACAGCATCACCACTAGATGCTGGCTGACCAATCACACTCAACTGGTTGACCAACCGCACTCAGAGTGTAGTCCTCAATAGAACTGCATCTACATGGAGGGAAGTATGCAATAGGGTGCCCCAAGACTCTGTTTTAGGCCCAGTACTCTTTAACATCTTCATCAATGATTTGAATGAGGGAATAAATGGGAACTCATCAAATTTGCAGACAACACCAAGCTGGCAAAAATAGCCAACACTCCAGAAGATAAGCTTAAGACACAGAAGGATCTTGACAGACAAGAACATCGGGTCGCTATCTAACAAAATGAAATTCAATAGTGAAAAAAGTAAAGTTCTATATTTAGGCAAGAAAAATCAAATGCGTAGATATATTATAGGTGGTACCTGATTCAATAGTAGTAACTGTGAGAAGCATCTTGGAGTCCTAGTGAACAATCACTTAAATATGAGCCAGCAGTGTGCTGCAGCTGCCAAAAAATCCAACACGTTCTAGGCTGCATTAACAGAGGGATAGAATCAAGATCATGTGAAGTGTTAATACCATTTTATAATGCCTTGGTAAGACCACATTTGGAGTACTGCATCCAGTTTTGGTTGCCACAATGTAAAAAAGATGTTGAGATTCTAGAAAGAGTGCAGAAAAGAGCAACAAAGATGATTAGGGGACTGGAGGCTAAAACATATAAAAAACGGTTGCTGGAATTGGGTATGTCTAGTTTAATGAAAAAAAGGCTAGGGGTGACATGATAGCAGTGTTCCAATATTTCAGGGGTTGCCACAAAGAAGAAGCAGTCAAGCTATTCTCCAAAGCACATGAAGGCAGGACAAGAAGCAACGGATGGAAACTAATCAAAGAGAGAAGTAACCTAGAACTAAGGAGAAACTTCCTGACAGTTAGAACAATTAACCAGTGGAACAACCTGCCTCCAGAAGTTGTCAATGCTCCAACACTGGAAGTTTTTAAGAATTGGACAGCCATTTGTCTGAAATGGTATAGGGTTTCCTGCCTGAGCAGGGGGTCAGACTAGAAGACCTCCAAGGTCCCTTCCATGTCCGTAATTCTGTTATTTCCATTTGTGTTTTATAAACTTTTCACAGCAAGATGAAATTTGAAAGTTGACAAAAGCAACCTAAATTATAATGATAAAAATAACGAGAATATAATAGGTACAAGGTAAAAAATAAGAAGACCTCCAATTATAATGTCAATGTAGTGATAATATAGTTTCTGGGGGGAAGGCACAGGGAATTAATGTGCAGCAAATGTTTTCAATAAAGCTATTAACTTGAGAAGATTGGAAGCATAGCATAGCATAAGAATTAGCAGGAATGTGGGGCAAAATGATAATACTGCATGGTTGATTATTGTAATGGTATGTGGAGAAAACCCTGCGAAATTAGTTGAAGAGATGATGTCTAGAGAACAGTCATTTAAGATATGGCATAGCCCTCAGCTGGATAGTAGGTAGAACAAGAGGCTCAGAAGGGAACAATCTTTCAGACTTGAAAGACTGAAAGATAAAGGTAAAACAGACAGAAAACACAACCATGTGAATTATTTCTATTTATTGTAAAGCTACATTAATAGACTTTTGCAAGTCTGAAAGTAAAGATCTCCCACAATTTCCTTTATAGCCTGAGAAACTAGACAGGACCCTTTCTAAATCTTTTATTCTACGTATTTGTATTAAAAATGGACCAAATTTTCAAATCTTTATTGAATTTATTCTATAAATTTATTAAAGACCTAAGATGGAGAAGACATTCAACTATTGGACTTCGACCATTTGACTTCTAAACAAAATTAGTTTTTTTTTTAATCTTCAGCTTGTCCTTTTAAATCCTTGCACATTCCAATATTGGTTCATCCATCCAAGTATAGATTCAATTCATTTAATCTGAATTTTGTGTTGATTGATTGACACTTACTTAATGGCACATAATCAGCTCTTAGCAACTATGTAGGTAGATTTTTTTTTCCAATGATGATCTGTTCTTAACCTGATCCTTCAGGTTTTCCAAAAGTTGGGTTTTATATATGCAAACAATTAATGCATTCCGGGGAAATGGAATTGATTATTACACCTAATGTGTCTTTAGAAATACCACTGAGAAATACAGCCCATATGTTATGAACTGCAAAGGAAAAAATCATTTTCTGTGGCAAATTGAATGATAGTTTTCACAGTGTAGATAACTATTTTTCTTACTGTTATTGTTTCATGCTTTTGTTTTTTCTCCTGTTTTTATAAAGTCTAATAAAAGTTTTAAAAAATACATAAAAACTAACACAAACTAATAAAGAGCAAAAAAAATGAAAGAAAGAAGAAAGAAAAGATTAAATATGCAGAAAGAAGCAACAAAAACAAATTAAAAAAGAAGCTTCCAATATCTGCTGCTGCAAATATAAGTACATTTACAGTATTAACTCTCGTTTCATGGTCTTATTGGGATCTCCACATCTTACTTGAACATTTGAGTGAAATGAAATATGTTTTTCATTATATTTACATCCTTCTGTCTTGATATGTTGTTCTTTGCTGCTACAGAGAACAAGTGAAGTACAAAAGGTTGGGAAAGTTATTGGGCTATGTTGATTAAAGAAATTGGTGCAGAGCTTTACAGAAATGGCCATATTATTGCAAAATACATAGAAGCTGACATGTTGAGATTGCAGTCTGTTTGCTTAGTTAAACTTTTATGTAGTGTACTGAATGAGAGTTATAACCGAAACAGTATAAGACATTTGGACAAATTATGCTTGGAGCATGCACAATTGTATTTTTCACTTTCTTTATGGCATATATTTAGATCTGTAGTTGCTGTTCTCCCAAAGATCTCAAAGCTGGTACAATATTATACAGATATATAGTAGAAAAGCTAGTTCCTTGTTAGTCCAAATCTATAAAAGCAAACTAAAAAGGAAATGTGGTAGATAAGAGTAAAAGAAAAAGCAAGAGATTATAAAATTATGAAGGAAAAATATAGCAGCTGTTATCTACAACTATGTACTGTACGTTTTTCAGATCACTTTCAAATAGATTATTGTGATTACTATTAATATATCATATTTAAAACAGTACCTACCTTTATTTTTATAGCCAAGTAGCTGTATTCAATCTAATTTCTTTAATGATTTTGATGATGGTAATAATATATATTCATGAAATCATAAAATTGGAGGTAATAAAAATAATAATGGCTAAGAGGCCTTAGCCATGAAAGCCAATTGGGTGACTTTGGGCCAGTCATTCTCTCAGTCACTTTCCCTACAACAATCACTCACCTCACAGGGTTGTTGTTGTAGGGAAAATAGGAGGAAGAACATGTGTTGACTGAAATGTCATGGAATATGCTTATTCAGACTTTTCTTAAGATAACTACACTTATCATCATAGCAGAAGAGCAAGATTGATCAATGTTTGGTACATGTAAATCCTGACAAAGTAGCTTTCTGTGTAAACATTAACAAAAATTTTATGTTTCATCTTAACAAGATCTAAGTACTTACATAAGTGCAATAGTCTTATGTAGAGGTGCACTACGGTAGGAAAAATCTAGAGCTGAAGGCAGGAGCCTACCTAATATCTGGTGTATGGTATTAGGTTCCTAGCATGAATCTACCTAATACCATATACACCTCTGGGGTTCATATTAAAAAAAAATCATGCTATTCCTGTTGAATCATTTTCTATCTGTTTTACGGATAGCTTCATTTGATGCATCCCCCAAATGCCTCTGCTCTAGAGTATTCAAAGTAGTTTTATGCAAGGACATTGCCACCCTTAGAAACAAGTACTTCATTATTCAACTAAATTTAGTCTTATGAGGAAGTTTTGACTCCCTGCCACCAGAGAAGGTCACGTTCTTTCATTGACATGCTTGTTCACTTTCTAGCGCAGTGGTTCTCAACCTTTCTAATGCCACGACCCCATAATACAGTTCCCCATGTTGTGGTGACCCCCAACCATTTATACATCACTGGGTGCCAGGGGCGTGGCCAAAGAAAAGGGGAAAAAATGGCGGAGAGCCTTGTTTGGCGACCCCCGTGAAATGGTCATTCGACCCCAAATGGGGTCCCGACCCACACGTTGAGAACCACTGTTCTAGCGGTTTAACATGACTTTTAGTTTCCTTCTCTAACAAGCATGAGATTGTTTTTGAGATTATTGCAATAACGTGAACTTGAAAGTATGTGATTCAGTGTAGGTAGATAATCATTAAAGAGTTATTTTAATTGAATTAGAGAAAGGAGCTAGAAGCATGGCCTGCTTTTAGGCAGAAATATCAAGTGGGTACATTTAATATGCTCAAGGAAACAAGGATTTTACTTAAAAAATAATCCCTGCAATATTATGTTTCTGTTGCCTTCTGAATTTTAGGAGGACTGCTCTTTATTTTAATGTGTACCTTAAGTTTAAGGACTTGCTTTGATAATTCAATTGAAGTAGAAAGCTTTAGGGAGAAAACCAGACAATGGTATTTAATTACATTTGAAAGTTTTATAGTAGATTGTTTGCTATAATTACCATTAAAATTGTTAAGTGATAAAAGTTAAAGCTTGTTTATTGATAACTAGAAATAACTATAAAACATACCTTGTTAAGATTTATATTCTTTAATTTGTTTCTGAATAATTATCGGTGACTTTAAATGTTCTGCCGCTCTACATTCGAAAATATGGGCCCAAGGTGTTGTATCTATTTACACATATAAAAATCAATTTTCAGCATTCCTTCACACACTTGAAAATTGAGATATGCTTATGTCACTCAGATCATTTCACTGTGTCTGGATTAAAACACTGTAGAATGAATTGTGAATGCCCAATTCACAAGAACCTTCTTTCCAGGATCCTGTGAAATTTTATAATTCTTTCTTGAAACAATCTAGATTTTTTTTACAGGAATAGGCATATCCAGGTATTTTATGACATACTGATGTTTGACAGCACAGCTTTATGTCAGACAGATATATGATGGAATAGTGAATGACTCAAGGGAAAGAGAGAGACTGACTTGATAAGATGAAATGTTTAAAGAATAAAAGATAGTATATAGATGCAGTGATAGCAGTTTGCAAAGGCAGACATGTATAAAGAAGTATAGTTACACATTGTTGGTCTGAATTAGTTTTTCTATGTTCCGTTTTCATTTTCTTATCATTCTTTTAGTCTGTTTGGCTTATTATTTCTTATACATATTCTGAATAACATTTATAGGCCAAGATAAAACAGGATAATGTGTACATACTTACTAGTCTATTTTGGGTTCAAAATGGATCTATCAGCCCGTGTTCTGTGCCAGCCCTTTTCTCCCTCTGTTAGTTCTTTTTTATTTTTGCATGATTTTTTCTGATCAGCATTGTGCTTCTTTTGTTGTTTCTGAGCAATATTAAATGTAAATTAAAATATTAATAAAATTAAGGGAATATTATAGTTTACGACAGTTGCTTATATGTAATGTAATGCTATTTTTTTCACATATCTGGGTTAATAAATACCAGTATGCAAGTGAGATGCTTTACATATTGCCAAATTAAGTTTTTTGGTTTTGTACTGTACATATTCCTGATAAAGGCAGAGACAATGTTAAGAAATGAGATGTAGTGTGCTAATTGAAACCTGTAATTCAAAGCTGATAACATGAAATACAATTAAAATATTATAGAAAAAATATTTACTGGGAGATATGGCATTTCACAATTTAATTAGAACATTTTAAAAACTTATTTTTAAATTATTTAAAATGTTACAGACATAATTTGTACTTTCTAAAGTTAATTTAAGCAATCTCAGTTCTTAATATTGTCATTTGAAAATACTCATCATGATTCCATTAGGGATTACATTTAAAATTGTCTAAAATAGTCCTGCTTACTAAATATATACTATTTTGCTGTAAAAACAGTCAAATTTACAAAAATACAGAAGTGTTAAATCAGAAGATAATTTTGTAATAATCCAAGTTATACTAATAACTTGATTGTAATTACACTCCTAGTCAGCATCCTATTTCTTCTGAATAAAATAGCAATTAACTTTAAAACCTTTCTTGCCCTGAAGGAATGAAAAATTATATTTCATAGTACTGTATCATGTGGATTTGAGTTTACCTTTTCCACTCTCATGTGAAAAAACACATTATATTCTTGCTGATGTTGTCATAGATTGATCTTAATAGAAAAGTTGACTTTTTCTAATACCGTATCTTGAAACTGCTCAGTTAATGTAAAATATTACAAGATAGTTTTATGCCACTATTAGTTACCGGTATTTAGTTTAGGATTAAACAAGCATCTGTCTAGAAAATTGTTACTGCTAGCTTTATATCATTCAAAGTAGCATGTTTGCACAATTCTAATGTTCTTTTATAACTTATTCATAATAAGGTTGTTGCTATTTCCAAAGGCTATTTTAATTTATCCTTCATCAAGTAAATGTCAGTGTTATAAATAACCTTCCTTTCTTATCACGGTCTCTTATCTCGCAGAATGGGTTAGGAGACAATATATAAACCATCCATTCTATTTTCCCCTCAGCTGATAATTTTCTCTTCTCCAATATCTTTAGATACCCCAGCATGATACTACTTGATGCCCTTTAACTTGGTCTCTGGAAATTTGAGGAGTTTTAGACAAAACAGAACTCAAAGCTTTAGTTTGAAAATATTGCAGGTAGCGTGCTTAATCAATCAGACTGAGCCAAGATGTATAGCACCTTGAAGTAGCTACAGCAGTCAGTGGAGAGGGTCATTGTAGGCTCAACTCCAACGTTGCCGCATAAAATGAGACTTCTGTTCTATCTTTGACTTTACACAGGATTATGAAGTGGGGAACGTTTTATTAATGGTCTAGTACTATTACTGCTGCAGAGATTTACTCAAATGGTTACAGAGTTGTGGCAGATGTTTGGACAGTACTTGATTTTTATAACTTCTTATTTAGATTGTTTTGTTAGCATTTAAAAGGTAAAGGTTGTTTATGAAATGTATATTCCATTTTCCCTCTAGGAACTCAAAATGGCATACATGCCAAGTAGAAGGTGTAGAAATTTTGGATGTTTCAGTATCAGATTAAGGAAATTCGCTTAATCTGATAATGGAATGCTTTTTTTGTGTGAATCACGGGGAAAAAATTCTGCAAGAGATATTTTTTTCTCCTAGATTTCTATCCGTTCATGAGTCATTGTAATACTAGCAAATGAGTATGAAGCAGACAACTTTGTGTAGTTAAAAATTCCATCTATTGCATTAACTCAAAGCTTAAATAGCAAATACTGTAGATGCAATGAAGATTAGCTTTTGACATTGTCTTCAGAGTCTATGTCATCTAGTCTGATAATACAACACACAAAAGGAAAAAACCCAAAGTAGACCAGAAAAACATAATAGTCGAGATATAATGATAACTTCACAAATTGCAGCATATAATGTCAACCTTGAATAACGTTTTTTCTTTACTTCATAACAGATAATAGCATACCAAGACTTTCACTACCCTAAAATTTTAAGTATAATAAAATGGGACATAATCAACAATGCAACTTGGTCAGATGAATGTTAGTTTCACTTTAGAACAATTGTACCAACCATGTGTATAGGAAAGTAATTCTAGGAAGAGGTTCATGGCAGTTGTCAACCCTTAAAGAGATTAGATGCATTTGAATGCCATTTGTCTGTGAAACACTATTCGTTTTTTACATTCATCTTGTTTGGGCTCTTACTATAACTATTCATATAGCAAAAATGTCAGTGAAGTCAGAGTTTGCTATTTATATATTGATTTTATTCCTGCAATGGCCTGCTGGGTTGGCTGTATTGACTCAGCTAGTTGAAAACATTTGCGATTGATCCTGTTTTGCTGTTGCTTTATCTTTCTTTCAAAGGAAGTCACTTAGGGACAAGAAGGCACTTCATTGTAAAAAAGAACATCATTATTGTTCTGCAATTTAAGTCTTTAAACAGTGCAAGAAAAGACGAGATAAAGTAGTGATTGTGGCAAATGGGAGCCTAATATACATGGCCTGAATGTTTTTCTTGATTACTAAATAGTTCCTTTTCCCCCCAAAACAGCATAATAATGCTGTGATTGAATGGGTGAATTGTGAATTGTGAATTTTCCAAAATCACAAAATGCCTTCCTCAATCTGAGAGCACTTTCCACTGCAAAGTATGTGCCAGAAAATAGCTTACAATGTTCTATACAGTGGTTTTCTGGGGTGCTTTGATGTAATTTTGTAGTAATTTTTTTTTATTTAAACCATTCAAATGAAAGTTTGGGAAAGCTGAAATTAGATAAATTCGATTATGACAAAAATTCACCAGGAAAACAACCACTGTAAAGTCATAGCAATAATAAAATACTGCCTTTTTAAAATTAATTTCAAAAGTCCTGTGTTAACACCATTATCTATAAAGAAAAATCTTTTCAGTAAACTTTCTATCAGATGTTACTAACAAATCTCTTTTTACTGATGTTATTTTTATACCAGCTTTAATTCTGACTGTCAACACTATTAAAGATGTGGTAAAAATAGGATTTATTTGATTAGGACTAATTTAAAAAAATGCATAGCAGTTTAAAACTGTTATGTGTTGAGAAAAAGAATACTGCTAACAGGTACTTTCAGGAAGTTTTAAAAGAATTCTAGAAATGTATGTTATCAGTATAATTTTAGTGCTATTATTATTTATTGATATTAAGCAGTTTCTGCAATAAAATAACCAGTCCAGTATTTGACGTTAAAGCTCTGGGACAATTTAAATGCTCTGCTTTTTATGATATCCATGAATACATGGCAAGGTCAAGCAGGTCTGATTCCTCTGTAACTGCAAATTTGCAGATGTCAGGGGAAAGTACAGATTTCCCTTCACACTACATTTAATCCCTCCTCCTCCTCCTCCTCCTCCTCCTCCTCCTCCTCCTCCTCCTCCTCCTGAATCTATTTTCAAGGTAGCCTATTTGTACTAGAATTGATTGTTTTTCCACAGTTTTCTTGGGTTGAACTGGGCTTCCTGCCCTGACTTTCCCCTCCCCTCTTTTTTCCTTTTTAAACTTCCTTAAACTGGGAGATGGTATCTTGATTATGTCCAGATCTGATCAACTAGCTGGGTATTATGCTGTATTTAATTTTATATGATTACTTTTCTTCTTTTATTTTAGATGACACAGGAATAGTGTCATCACTTAGTCATATACATTGAGTATTCTCCAGGTTCCCATAGTTCTATATTCCCAGATGTCAGATTCATTGTAGATTTGATTGCTCTGAAATCACTGCAAATTAACCACTTCCAGCTTTAGAGGAATATATTATGAATGCATACCTCTATTTTTACGTATTTGTTGTTACATAGATCATTGCTGTTGTATTGCCTTAAGTCATTTCAAACTGAAGGAAGGATGGATGGATGGATGGATGGATGAATGGATGGATGGATGGATGGATGGGCAGATGGATCAAAATGAGAACCAAGAATAAATTGGATTTAGTATGGATTCCTTGGAGAAACGATCCTTTACAAAAGAATAAAAAATGTTAAATGCTTTGCTTCTAGACTTTTGCTTAATGTAAAATGTAGGTTAGTTTTTAAATAACACTGTTTCAAATTAGATGAAGCCCCCTTTTTAAAATCAAATGCAAGGTACAGCACAGCCCTAAAAATTATTGTCTCTTTTCCTCTCATTTATCCATCTTTCATACTTTGAAAACATTTTGCTTTATGCCACAGAGCTATTCCATAGTAATACTAAAATCTGCCATATTTGACAGCAGATGACTATGGCAAATGGTATTATTTATAGTACAATTTGTAAAAGAAGTTAAAATACATGGGTCTGCTGAGGACAAGTAGTAGGGATTGTCAATACCAGTGGTCTATTGATATTTGGAATCAGATTAGTTTGAATTCACTAAGCAACATATGTTCTCATGATTGTCATTTAATGACCAGAGAACAGGAAGTAAGGCAGACTTCCATGGATATCTGCTGTTCATTGGAACTTTTAAAATAAGATATACAGACAGACACCTATTGTACAGATATATTTGTGTGTTCATGTGTGTATCCGTGTGTGTTCCATTTTTCTTCTTCTTGTGCCATATCCGTTATCGAACGTTGGCGATCATGTTAGCGATCCTGTTTTTATCAGCAGCCGCACGAAAAAGTTCTGCTGAGTTTTGTCCAAACCAGTCCCTGATGTTCTTCTTCTGCCTGGATCTCGTTTGCCTTCAATCTTTCCCTGGAGGATTAAATGGAGTATGCCGTATTTTTCTGGGTGTCGCATTACATGTCCGAAATATTCTAATTTTCATTTTTAAATTGTTTTGATGATTTCCCTTGGCTTTCCCAGGCGGCTTATCACCTCCTCATTTCTGATTTTGTCAACCCAGCTTATATGTAACAGCCACCTGTAAATCCACATTTCAGATGCTTCTAGTCTTTTCAGCTGGCCTTTTGTCAGAGACCAACTCTCTACTCCATAGAGCAGCATAGAAAAAATATAGCATCTGACAAGCCTGATTTTCAGTCTTAGGCTTATATCGTGACTGCAGAAGACCTTTTTCATTCTGAAGAATGCTGTTCAAGCTTTCTCTATCCTAGTCTTCAGTGGTCATGTCCCAGCTTTCATGTAAATGTTCCATTTTTAAAAAGCATAAACTTGAAAGAATAGACTGTAAATTTAGAGAACAAAGATAATAACTTTGTTTTTATGTATTCTGAACTCTATAGTTTTATACTGCTTTTTAAATTAACCCTTCCTGCAAGTGATAATCAGCCTGACGTACAAAATGAGATGTCCTCCAGTTCGTTTTATAAGGTCAATGTATCAAATTCCTAATATATTATTAGCAAGCAAAGAATATTCACAATCTGACGGTTTTTTTGATAACAGTTTGTAACATAATATAGTAAAAGCATAGATGAAATTTTAATTAGCAGTACATTGGCTTTAATTGAATTTTTGAATGTTTGGAAGTATTTCTGTAAATAATGATATGCTGTGGCTTTTTTTTTTTTTTTGCATTGCTTTGATTCTCAAAGCCTTGGGGTGCCACATTAAATCTAAAGCAGAATAATGAAGACAACTGAGACAATAGATGCTTGGTTTCCTAAGTTCCTTTATGTTTTATGATTAAATTACAATCTATCATTCAGGATTAATGAGCTAATCCTGGGAGCCATTTCTGCATTTAAAAGGACCACAGGGTTTCATCTGGCACTGTCATTAGTTGTATTGTATTGGAATCACAAACCTTAATATTATGCCATTTTCCCAATATAATATATGCATGATCGCCTCTGATCATGTTACCTCTTGGGGAGAGAAGGTTGAGATAAGTTTGCCAATCTTTGTTGGGTGCTATTATTTTTCATAACTTACTCTCTTATCTACCAAAACTGCAAATACCAGAATTACTGCAGTATGAACAATCAGTACATGTTGTATTAATGGGTGTGCCATATGTAACAATCCTACCATATTTGGGCTGTAAAATGAAAAAGAAAAGCATAACATGTATAGGATGATCTAATGCAGTAGTGGCAAACCATTTGGCACGGGTGCCAGAGGCAGCACTCAGAGCTCTCTCTGTGGGCACATGCACCATTGCCCCAGTCCTAGGCCTTCAGCTGGGTTTTATAAAACCTTTTCACTTTAGGCCTCTGCCTCCGTGTGCAAAAAAAAAAAAAAAGGTTCAATCAATCAGTCAATTTCAATTTCTTGCGGGAAAAAAAAGATCTTGCAAAGTTGGAATTGATTGATTGAACTTTTTAATCCCACCCAGTCTGCCATTACCACCACAGCCACTCCCACCCAATTGGCCACACCCAGCCAATGGGCCACACCCACACGGCACCTAACGATGTATAAGTGGGTTTTGGGTTACAGTTGGACACTCAGTCTCTAAAAGGTTCGCCATCACTGATTTAGTGTAAGATGCTGGCCAATAGCATTATAATCATGGCTAACAATGAATTGTACTTCGCTTAAGCTGAATAAATATTGTTTGATATTTTAACCCATCTAACATGTAAAGAAATTATATGTGTGAGTATAAACCAACATTAAGAATGCTAGGAAAATGTTTCCAGCAAAGTTTATCTGTTGTCAGTAATTAGCACACTCCTTTACATTTCCAGAAATTCAAAATTGACTATAAACCTTCTTGTTTTGATTCATCAGAAATGCCAATCATAATCCTTTAATTTACACAAGAAGGGTTACTAGCTAAATCTAAGGAGAAAGACTTCACATTTCTAGCAGGAAACATTCTGTGCTGCTATGAAATATGAAAGTGATGGAAGGCTGAATCCCAGGAAAATTTATTGCTTGCTTGGCAGCTTGTCTGTTTAGCCCTGCCAATCATTTCCTCTCTTTCAATTCTGCAAATGCATGTAGTATTATTAATTTCCTAGTGTCCAAACAGTCTCTAGAAGTGTTTTGCAATAAATAAGTAAACTTCTTTACCATAATGCATTTCACAAATGAAGTACATTATAGAGTTCTGTGGGAATATTTTCTTTCTGCACTAGATTTATATATTTAATTTGCAACCCAGAACACTGACATTTCTAAGATTTATTAAAATTTCTAAAGGTAGTCCTCGACTTACGACAAAATTGAGCTCAAAATCTCCATTGCCAAGCAAGAAAGTTGTTAAGTGAATTTTGCTGCATTTTATGGCCTTTCTTACCACAGTTGTTAAGCGAACTATTATAGTTGTTAAGTCACTAACATGGCTGTTAAGTGAATTTGGCTTCCTCATTCACTTTGTTTGTCAGAAGGTCAAAAATGGTGATCACATGACCGTGGGACACTACAATCATGCCAGTTGCCAAGTGTCCAAATTTTGATCACAATACCATGGAGATATTGCAACAATCGTAAATGTGAAAAACAGGTCATAAGTCACTTTTTTCAGTGTCATTGTAACTTCAAATGGTCACTAAACAAATGGTTGTAAGTCAAGGATTACTGTATTAAGTTTGTTCTCAGTATCACAGTCCTATAGACAAAAAAGGAATACTGAATTCAATAGTATATTGAACGGGTGGAAACTAATCAAGAAGAGAAGCAACCTAGAACTAAGGAGAAACTTCCTGACAGTGAGAACAATTAATCAGTGGAACAACCTGCCTCCAGAAGCGGTAAATGCTCCAACACTGGAAGTTTTTAAGAAGAGACTGGACAGCCATTTGTCCGAAATGGTATAGGGTTTCCTGCCTGAGCAGAGGGTTGGACTAGATGACCTCCAAGGTCCCTTCCAACTTTACTATTATTATTATTATAGTATTTATTTTCAGGTAAATTAATAGCAATAGCACTTAGACTTATATACCGTTTCACATTAATGTAACAGTTTACGGTATGGCTCATATTCAATGCGTTCAAATACCTGTATATTTTTGCAGAGTTTATTTTTTAAAGCAGGAATGATAGTATGTATTTATCATTTATCTCCTCAATTTAGCATGGGTCATTTGTTTTCATAAATAAATAATGATTGATATTGGATTGCAGATATCTGTCCAGCAGTAGGATTTTTTTCTGGTCCCATTTAAGTATTTGGATGAGTCTTTCAATGTATATGAGAAGGATCATGGATATTTTTTCCATACATTGGAAAAAAATATATTTAGCCACATACATTTAGCCATGTATGTGGCTAAAACTCAGTTGTAGTCATTTGTTTGTGTCTACCAAACCTTCTAGAACATGAAAAGTGTGCTGTTCTCTGAATAAATACGCCTTATAATAACTATGATTATAAATAATAATTGCTGCCAAAATGCCATCATTTTTATAAAATAGAACTACAGTAAAATAAATTGGTATGCAGCAATATGACTTAAATTTCCTAATTTCCAAAGGGACATTGTTCTTCATACATATTCAGGGCATGTAATAAGAATTATAACACTATGTTTCCTATGGGAATGCAACTGAAACACAAGCAGATCCTAGTTTCCACATGACACAATTAGGAAATAATTAAACTAATTATAATTGCAGATAATGCAGTTTGAAAGTGAAGAAAATCTAAAGATTAGCTTTTGATATGAGCTCTTCTTCATGAGATGATGCATTCTGTGTTATCTTTGATGCTGGCATAGACAAAATGCTACAATGTGATGTACAGTACCTAATTTTGATTGGCAAACAAGTCAATTGTATGTTTCTTTCAGGTTAATTCCTTTTCTGAAAAACTATGTCATTCTTATTTTTTTTTAACTGTAATATAAAGTAAGTAGAAATTAAAACATGGAGGGAGGCAAAAAGGAATGATTAAAGCAGGGCTTTTCAACCTTTTCACCCATTGTACCACTTTTAGGATAAGGCAACATCCGAGTGCCACCAGACGCCTAGCAAGGTGTCAAAAACTTGATGACCCCCCCAAAAAAGGAAAAAGGTGATGAAGTGCAGGCAGTCCTCAACTTACAACAGTTCGCTTAGTGACTGTTCAAAGTTACAATGGCACTGTAAAAAGCGCCCTCCAAGCCACAGTCGAGCAAGACACCTGCCTGCCCACCCAGCGGTGTTCTTCCTCCTGCCCAAGGTTTTCATTATTGTGAGCATTTCTGTTGAGGATTGGCAGCGGGGATGGGGTGGGAGGTGTTTGGTTTTTATTCCCCCCTATCTACTGGGTGGTTGCAGCAGGTTTTGGTCACTTCACATGACCCTGGGACACTGTGACTGTCATAAATATGAATCAGTTGCCAAGCATCTGAATGTAAATCACAAGACCCGGGAGATGCTGCAACATTCCAGCTGATCGGCGCTTCTTCTGGGCTCAGCAGAAGCACCAGGATCAGCGCCGAGCTCCAGCTGGAGCCTGGCACTGATCCTGGCGCTTCCACTGAGCCCTGACAGCCCTGCAGCTCCAGCCATCTCTCGTTCAGGCTTGTGCGGTGCTGCCACCGGTTCAGCTCATTCCCCTCCCCCACTACCATTTTTCTAGAATGGTCGCGTACCACCTGCCAGGTGCCAATGTACCACAGGTGGTACCCGTACCACTGGTTGAAGGATACTTTCCTACACATCTTAGTTGAATACTTAAGTCTTCCTTTGTTTTTTGTATGGACCTTTCTACTTTCAGAAATGAGGAGCTTGGTGAATAGCATATATAGCCTTCTGCATTCTTTCCAAAGAAGAACTTGAGCAAGTGAATATTGCTGATAGATGAATCATTTTAGGAAGAAGAGGCTAATCGGATATTGGGGGAAAACAGTATTAGGTTACCTTTATATTAAATAATCACAGCTTAAAATAAGTATGATATAAGGTTGCCATTTATTTTGATAGTTGATGTATTGTTTGCCAGATAACATCTATGAAATTTTTCAGATTTTCATTTTCCATTTTATCAGTTTTAAGTTTTGTAACACTGTACTTGTCCAATGAACTTTAGAATTCAATAATTCACTTGAACTGTTCTAGTAAATGTCACCTGCTTTGAAACCAAAGGATCTCAAATGATTAGCACCATGCGTTAAATGCTTTCAATCCTTAAATGGTGAAATCTCTGACAGAAAATCTCTTTAGTTTAGTTAGATCTTCAGTAGATGAAGTAGTGTGGGGGAACGATTTTGGGAGACAAAGCAGAGAGATACTTCCTAGGGAATAATCAGATAAGAGACAACATATCTCTCTCTGCAGCATAGCTCCCAGTGGTGGGATTCAGCCAGTTCTCACCAGTTCAGCAAAACCGGTAGCTAATTTTTTGTTGCCCAGGCCCAGAATGGACTTCCGGAAACGGCATCCACACAGAGAACTGGTTGTTCACATGTATGAATCCCAACACTGATAGCTCCCCACACTTTTTCATAATCAGTAAGCTAAATGCAGTGTTCATTTTGAAGAATTTTCATTGAATAAGAAAAGACAGAAGTTTAATATGAATGAAAGGCAAGCAGAAAACAACTATGTCTAGAATTTCACAGGATAATTTCCATGAGTTAATCAGGCCAATAACATAATAAAAACCAGATTTGGAACCACCGTAGAAATAAAATGATAAGTAAATTTTAATTTTATAGTATGTCATTTTATGTTTTAAATTACAAAATCCCCGAGTATACTTAATAGAAATTACATTCCTATCAATTACTGATCTGCCGGATAATTCAATATTACTTAGTAAACAATTAAACTATTATTTTTTTCCTAATTATGTATCTGCTTTTTGACATTTATATTTTACCAGTCTTCTCTGAAACTCAAGATGACACACTAAGTATTCTCAAGAGTGGTAGTTCTCAATCCAGATTGCAGACTTGCTTAATTTAAATAAACTATTTGCCCTCAGTCTAAACTTTTTGAAATCATATGAAATGGAAGGATCATAAGCCAATGATAGAATATGTTTTGCAGAATAAGATTTGGGTAATATATCTTGTGACCGTGGATTATTATCAGTCAGAGCAGACAATTGTAGATCAGTGGGAAATGTGATCCCAAAATCCTGGAAATAGAAGTGAGTTCCTGTTGGTAATTAAATTTATCTAGATATACAAATGCGGTAATAATGCACTATTACATATGATGTTTGGTTAGTTAGGATTAACAAAAATGTCAATAAACTGTTATCTTCCAGGGAACGAAGCACCAGAATCACATTGAATAAGTAATTATAGCCACTGTACATATTTATTATCTTAAATCTACATGCTTTAGTCACTTTGCTGCATTGTGAAGCAGCTCTGATAAATTTTTGGCTCATTTCACAGTTTCCATTATCCATTATTTTATTAATTGTCAAAAATATCTGCTAACTTTTAATTGTACTATAGAAGTAGAAAATAGGTATGACTACTCATATAAAATTTGGTTATATGTGTTCTTTAAATGTCCTATCTGGTCTCAACTAAAATGCATGGGATTACCTTTTTGCTAGTAAATGGGCTGAATTGTAAGATTGGGAACAATTAACAGTCCATTTAAACTGGCTTTGTTCCACTGATTTCAACAGCACATTCCTTTGTGTGTCATTTGTGATTAAATCTTTTTGTGTAATATTAAGAAATCTTCCCACTCAGACTCTTAAATGAAAGTAATTCCATTTCAGTGCTCTCCATTGCTAGTCTGTGTCATTCTTAAAAGAAATTGACTTTGATCACAGCAATGGCTGTGTTTTAAAGTCAAGAGGTTAGGCATCTGCATTCTTTCCACTTTCTGAGAACTAGACCTTGAGATAGTAAAAGCAAGTAAATGAAAAGCAAGTATTGTATTCATATTTACAATTGAAAATCATGAACAAAATCCAAGTCAAGAGTAGCTTTGATATATCTTCAATAGCATGATAATCACACTTCCATCTTTGTTCTATAATCAATATCAGCTGATTAGTGCAGCGTATTTCTTTTTCATCTGTGTAAAGAAGTACTATCTTTTCAACTGAGTTAATATACATCTGGGAGGAAGTCAACACAGTTATCTAAATCTCTTAAGTTTTACATAAGTCATATGTCTCACTACTGTTTTCTTTAAAAAAAATGCATTTCAAAATCTGTAATTGTTAAAATTATGCAGACTTCAGTGGATGAGAATGGATGAGAATCTTCAAGGGAAAAACAACTCAAGAAGCTTGGGAAATTTTGAAAAGTGAGATTATAAAAGTCCAGTCTAGCACAATACCAACAAAGAAGAAAAATAACAGCTTTCAAAAGAAACCAGCATTGCTGCATAAAAAACTCTCTGATAAATTGAAAGAAAAAAAGGACAAGTATAAAAAGTAGAAAGAGGGGCACATAACTAAGGCAGAATATCAGCAAATAGCCCGAGCCTGCAAAGATGAAGTGAGGAAAGCTAAGGCTAAAATAAACTAAGGCTTGCAACAAAAGTAAAAAATAACAAAAAAACTTCTTTTAACATGTAAAACAAGAAAAAATAAATGATTGGTCAATTAGTGAGAGAAAGTGGCAAGAAGGTGACAAGCAACAGGGAGAAAGCAGAACTACTCAACTTGTTTTTTGCATCCGTATTTACACAAAGGGAAAAAAACAGTCCAACTTATCAAAAACAGTACCATAAAAAACAGATTAGAAACACAAGTTAAGAAAGGCAAGAAAATGTTAAGTGAGCACCTGTCCAGCCTAGATGAGTTCAACTCACCAGGACCAGATGGACTACACCCCAAGGTTCTGAAGGAATTGGCAGATGTGATCTCAGAACCATTCAACTATATCTTTCAAAGATCCTGGAGCACTGGGGAACTACCAGAGGACTGGAAAAGAGCTGAAGTAGTTCCCATTTTCAAAAAAGGGGAAAAAATGGATGCAGGAAACTACAGACCTATCAGCCTGACCTCAATACCTGGGAAGATCCTGGAAAAGATAATCAAGCAATGAATCAGGAAACATCTAGAGACAAACAAAGTCATTACCAAAAGCCAACATGGTTTTGTCAAAAGCAGATTATGCAGACAAATCTTATTGCATTCTTTGACCAGGTGACAAAATTAGTGGACCAGAGGAATACTGTGGATATAATTTACTTGGACTTCAGTAAGGCATTTGATAAAGTAGACAACAATCTACTACTTGAAAAGATAGAAAAATGTGGGTTAGAAAGCATCACCACCAGATGGATTTGTAGACATACTCAGCATGTGGTCCTCCGTGGAACTGCATCTACGTGGAGGGAAGTGTGTAGTGGGGTGCCCCAGGGCTCTGTTCTTCAACGTCTTCATCAATGATTTGAATGAGGGGATAGATGGAGAACTCATCAAATTTGCAGACAACACCAAGCTGGCAGGAATATCCAACACTCCAGAAGACAGGCTTAAGATACAAAAGATCTTGACAGACTTGAACATTGGGTGCTATCTAACCAAATGAAATTCAGTGGTGAAAAAAGTAAGGTTCTACATTTAGGCAAGAAAAATCAAATGCACAGGTATAGTATAGGTCAGGGGTGTCAAACTGCTGGCCCGCAGGCTGGATGCGTCACACCAAAACCATGACCACCCTATTGCCGGCAATGGGAAAACAACAACAACAACAACAACAACAACAACAATAATAATAATAATAATAAAGTTGAAATGGACCTTGGAGGTCATCTAGTCCAACCCCCTGCTCAGGCAGGAAACCCTATACCATTTCAGACAAATGGCTGTCCAATCTCTTCTTAAAAACTTCCAGTGTTGGAGCCTTCACCGCTTCTGGAGGCAGGTTGTTCCACTACTTAATTGTTCTAACTGTCAGGAAGTTTCTCCTTAGTTCTAGGTTGCTGCTCTCCTTGCTTAGTTTCCACCCGTTGCTTCTTGTCCTGCCTCCAGGCCTCTTGGAAAATAGCTTGACTCCCTCTTCTTTGTGGCAACCCCTGAGATATTGGAGCCACTGCTATCTTGTCACCCCTTGTCCTTCTCTTCATTAAACGAGACATACCCAATTCCAGCAGCCGTTCCTTATATGTTTTAGTCTCCAGGCCCCTAATCATCTTTGTTGCTCTTCTCTGTACTCTTTCTAGAGCAGTGGTTCTCAACCTGTGGGTCGGGACCCCTTTGGGGGTCAAACAACCCTTTCACAGGGGTCGCCTAAGACCATCGGAAAACAAATATTTCCAGTGGTGTTAGGAACCAAGACACCACTCCTCTATCCATCTCCAGGCTGATGTACTTATGTGGACCAGTCACACATGTGTAGAGAGCAGCTAATGTGTAGAAAGCAGTGCAGACCCATTTTAGCCTCCCACTAGTCGTCCTCTCTTAGCCATCTGACTTGGTGCTCTCGGACACCATCCTCTTCTTTCCACCCCTTCAGTTCCGTCTCCGTTCAGTGCTGAAGTGACGCCCTCTTTAAATTAGGCATCCAGGCAGCCTCAGCTACTGCCCTGAAGCCAAGATGGATGCAACCATTGGCAAGCAGGGAAAGGAAGTCGCTGAGAGCAGCTCCTCCCACGTGACATGTGCAGAAGCAAAATGGATGAGTGATCATGAGCAAAAAGAATCAGGTTTCGTATGTGAAGCCGGCTGAACGCGCTTTCCTGAGTCATTTCAAAGAGCGAATCGGCTATTGGGAGGGGTTCACAGTGGATACCAAGGTAACAGCATCAAACTCCCCCTCCTCTTTTTCCGTTCCTTTGACCTGTCCTTTCCTTAAAATCCATCTCCGGATCCTTCGTTTAGCACAAGGTGGAAAGTGGTAGCCACTTTCCCACCAGGGCTGTGAGAGAGGACTGGCTAGACTGGTGTCTGAATTTTCTGAGTCGGGACCACATCTGAAATACTGCATCCAATTTTGCTTATCACACTACAAAAAAGATGTTGAGATTTATTTGCAAAGAAGAGCAACTAAGATGATTAGAAGCCTGGAGACTAAAACATATAAAGAACAGTTGCAGAATTTGGGTTTGGCTAGTCTAGAGAAAAGAAGGACTTGTGGGAGACAGGATAGCAGTATTTCAATATTTGATGGGCTGCCACAGAACAAGTAGACTTGTTGTGGAAGATGATCTTCATTGTGTTCTTGCAAAGACTGCCCTGAGAATTTCTGATCTGGTGAGAAAGAAGCAATCTCAACCTTCGCACTGATGTTGGCTTTTTACGCATACTGTCGCAAAATGTAGCAATGTAGTTTACTGTTGTTATATTAAGACTGTTACCCATGCTATACCATGCTTCAAGACAAAATTTCATTTATTTGCAATTAGAAATAAATATTTCACAATATATAATTACATATTGTTTTTGTGATTAATCACTATACTTTAATTATGTTCAATTTGTAACAATGAAAATACATCCTGCAGATCAGATATTTACATTATGATTCATAACAGTAGCAAAATTACAGTTATGAAGTAGCAACAAAAACAATTTTATGGTTGGGGGTCACCACAACATGAGGAACAGTATTAAAGGGTCGCGGCATTAGGAACGTTGAGAATCACTTAAATATGAGCCAGCAGTGTGCTGCAGCTGCCAAAAAAGCTAACACAGTGTTAGGCTGCATTAACAGAGGGATAGAATTAAGATCATGCAAAGTGTTAATTACCACTTTATAATACCTTGGTAAGGCCACATTTGGAATACTGCATCTAGTTTTGGTCACCACGATGTAAAAAAGATGTTACACCCTAAAAAGAGTACAGAGAAAAGCAACAAGGATGATCAGGGGACTGGAGGCTAAAACATATAAAGAACGGTTGCTGGAATTGGATATGTCTAGTTTAATGAAGAGAAGGACGAGGAGTGACATGATAGCAGTGTTCCAATATCTCAGGGGTTGTCAAAAGAAGAGGGAGTCAAGCTATTCTCCAAAGCACGTGAAGGCAGGACAAGAAGCAATGGATGGAAACTAACCAAAGAAAAAAGCAACCTAGAACTAAGGAGAAATTTTCTGACAGTTAGAACAATTAATCAGTGGAACAACCTGCCTCCAGAAGCTGTGAATGCTCCAACAGTGGAAGTTTTAAAGAAGAGACTGGACAGCCATTTGTCTGAAATGGTATAGGGCAGTGGTTCTCAACCTGTGGGTCGGGACCCCATTTGGGGTCGAACGACCATTTCACGGGGGTCGCCAAACAAGGCTGTCCGCCATTTTTCCCCTTTTCTTTGGCCACGCCCCTGGCACTCAGTGATGTATAAGTGGTTGGGGGTCACCACAACATGGAGAAATGTATTATGGGGTCGCGGCATTAGAAAGGTTGAGAACCACTGGTATAGGGTTTCCTGCATGAGCAGGGGGTTGGACTAGATGACCTCCAAGGTACCTTCCAACATCATTATCATCATCATCATCATCATCATCATCATCATCATCATCATTATTATTATTATTATTATTATTATTATTATTATTATGGATCATCGCACAGTCAGCCAGATGTTCAGACTGGATTTGGCATTTTGTCTACCTATCGAGTCCTTACCCAGGACCTGGGATAGGCAGATGTGGATGTTTGATGGTATTACAGGTATCGTCGCAGGATGGAAGCAGTTCCTAATAAGGCCGCCTTTTGCAATTGACTAATAGCAAATTTGTCAATGCCAATGGTGTTCAAGTGGTGCTCCAGTTGTTTTGGGATTGCGCCCAAGGAGCCTATGACTATTGGTACTACCCTTGCGTGCTTTTGCCACAGTCTTTCTATTTCTATTTGTAGGTCTTTGTATTTTGTTATCTTCTCCAGTTCTTTCTCTTCTATTCTGCTATCTCCAGGCACTGCCACGTCCACTATCCAGACTTTTTTGTCTTTCTTATCGACAATTATTAAATCTGGGGTGTTATGTTGCAGGTGCTTGTCTGTTTGAATTCTGAAGTCCCAGAGCAGTTTAATTTTTATCATTTTCTATGACTTTCTCTATTTTATGATCCCACCAGTTTTTGCTTACAGGCAAATGATATTTTTTGCAGATCTTCCAATGCACCATTGTTGTACTTTGTCATGCCGCTGCTTGTAATCAGTTTGTGCAATCTTCTTGCAACAGCTTACCAAGTGGTCCACTGTTTCTTCAGCTTCTTTGCATAGGCGGCACTTACTGTCTGTTGCTGTCTTCTCAATTTTGACTTTGTATGCATTTGTCCTTAAGGCTTGGTCTTGTGCAGCCAGAATTAGTCCCTCGGTCTCTTTCTTCAATTTTCCTGCTCTTAGCCATTGCCAGGTCTTGTTATTATCTGCTTTCCCAGCTATTTTTTTAATGTATTGGCCATGTAGTGCTTTGTCTTCCCATGCCTCTATTCTGTTCTTCATTTGGTCTTTCTTGTAGGCCAGTTTGGTCTCTCCAGTAGTTAGTAAGCCTTCCTGATATACTAATTTCAGTGCATCTTCATCATTGTTCTTCAGATATTCTTCCAAAGCCATTTTTTCTTCTTCAACCATCTGATGTACTTGTAGCATTCCACGCCCACCTATTTGCCTTGGTAGATAAAGTCTATCAATGTCACTGCGTGGATGAAGGGGCATGATTCATTGTCATTATTTTTCTGGTCTTCCTATCCATTGCTTTTAGTTCTGCTTGAGTCCAGTCCACTATTCCAGCTGTGTACCTAATGACTGGGATTGCCCAGGTGTTGATTGCCTTTATGGTATTTCCTCCATTGAGTTTGGATTTTAAGATCTTCTTCACTCTCTTGATGTATTCACCTCTAATCTTTTTCTTGACTTCAGTGTGCTTGATGTTGTCAGCTTGAAGGATACCCAAGTATTTGTAGTACTCTTCCTCATCCAGACTCTTAATGTTATTTTCGTGGGGCATCTTGATTCCTTCAGTTTTCATTATTTTTCCTTGTTTGATAGTAAGTGTGGCACATTTGTCCAAGCCAAACTCCATTACAATATCTTGGCTATATATACGGACAGTGTTGAGCAGCGATTCTATTTCAGATGATGTTTTTCCATACAGCTTCAGATCATCCATATAAAGGAGGTGGGATAGTCTGGCAGATGTTTTTGATGTTTGATAGCCATGTCCTGAGTTATTCAGTATTGTTGACAGAGGAAACAGTGCAATAACAAATAGTAATGGTGATAATGAATCTCCTTGAAATATTCCTCTCTTGATATTAACCTCTCCCAGTCTCTCACCATTGATCTGCAACTGTGTCTTCCATTGTGCCATCGATCTTTGCACAAATTTTCTGATGTTTCTACTGACTCCTGTTATTTCTAGGCACTTTATTATCCAATCATGTGGCAGAGAGTCAAATGCCTTTTTGTAGTCAATCCATGCCACATTCAGGTTGGTCTTCCTTCTCTTGCAGTTTTCCAAGATCAGTTTGTCTATTAGGAGTTGATCTTTTGTTCCTCTGCTATTGGGGCGGTTTCCTTTCTGCTCAGGTGGAAAGAGATTGTTTTCAACTAGATGCTGTTGCACTGCATCAGCTACTACACCAGTTAGTAATTTGAAAGTTGTTGGTAAGCAGGTAATTGGCCTGTAGTTACCTGATGTTGCCCCTTTTGCTGGATTTTTCATTATTGGGTAGGTTTTCCCAGTTGTTAGCCACTTTTCAATTTCTCTTCCTTGTAGTATACTGTTGTTTCAACCAAAACCCATGCAGTTCATCTTCACCTGGTGCTGACCAATTTTTGATTTTCTTTGCTCTTTTTTCTACCATTTTTGTTGTTATTACTAGTTCTTTCATTTCAGCTTCTGTTTTATTTGCATCCACCTCTTTTAACCAAGCGCATCCTTGTTGTATTTCTTTGGGTTATCCCATATCTGCTTCCAGAACTGCACTGTTTCTTCCTTGTCAGGTACTGACTGATTCCTTGCAGTTTCTCCATTGATGGATTGGTAGAAATGTTTCTGATTGGATTGAAATTGGAGGTTCTGCTTATAGTTTGCAATTCGAGCTTCATATCTACTGATTTTCCTGGCTATAGCTGTTATTTGTTGCTTTATTATTTCCAGTGCTTCCTTGATCTTCCTTGTTTCTAAGTGGTATTTCTTGATTAGGTATTCTTTGGTCTTCTTGTTCTTCAGCTTCTTTTCTTTCATCTGTTCTAGCTTGCTTGCATGTGATCTTAACTTGCTGATCTTATTTTCTAGTCTAACCTTCCATTTTTCTGGTGCACTGTTTGTTTTTCTTTTTTGTTGATTTTGCATCCCAGGTATTCTGTTATAACTGCAGCTGTGCTGTACATTAGTTGGTTTGTTTCTTGCAGTGAATTGGTGCTTATACTTGATATTGCAGTATTTGCATTTTTTAATGCTTGTGCTAGCTGTTTCTTTGGAACAAGCTTCAATGCAGTTAGCCTTATTCTGTTGTTTTTGTGCTGTTCTAGATGCTCAGTTATTCTTTGTTTCAATTCTTTTATTTCTTTAGTTAGAGGGTTTTGTTCTTCCTGAGGAAGAGGTGCCTGGTTTCCAAATGAGAACAGTTGTATATCTCTGCTGGATTCCTTCACTGCCAACTCCCCCTGGTTTGCCTCTACATTCTGAATTACTTCTGGTAAGGCTTTGATTTCTTTGCCCCGGGTAAACCTTTGCAGTTCGTCCAATTCTGTTTCTGTGAATACTTTATTTCGTGTTATAAATCGGCGTTGATCTGCTAGTCTCTGTTCTGTTATTTCTGATTCTGGATGTTGTTCTTTCCAGAACTGGTGCATTCGTTTTAGATATCCTCTTCTTGTTGGACTTGATCTGTAGTAACAGATCATTATTTCTTTGTTTTCAATCACTGTGTATCTGCGACGGGTAAACGTCTTTTCTTCCAGTAGTTCTGCAGCTGCTGGCCCTGGTTGCTCAGCCAACAGTCCTGAGTCCTGTAACCCATTTTTCACCAGATATCCAGGAACTCCAATATCTAGCGCGGACCTTGTTAACCCGGGCGCGACGTCCGAGCCGGTATGGCATTCTGAAATTTACGTCTCACCATATTTTTTATGGGAGAGACACTCTTTGTCTGACTCCTCTGATGAGACCTGTCCAGTATGGTTGAACCTCTGGCATAGCTCTCATCTTCCTTAGAGTACACAAGCCCCACAACCACGTCAAGGTAGTGCCTCACTGGGGGATTATTATTATTATTGTAGATGGGAAATTGCAATGTATTTGAAGCTCTACCAAAGTGCTGCCTTTGGTTCATTTTGGTAAGAACTAACATGTGATTTTGAACAAAGAATAACTCATGAATCAGTATCTCCTAAGACAAAATTAAAGGTGATATTTTTTTGCAAATAAAATGAGCTGTTTTTCATTAAATATAAATATGAGGTCTTCTCATATACATTTTCCAATATCAGAATAAACATATTTGATCAATATTTTTTTTTCTTGAACAAGAATGATTTAGGCCAGAAAGAAGATAGAAACAAAACAATAGTCAAATAATCTCTAACTTCTCAGACAAAAGCTAAGTTGTCTTTAGGTTTTCAGATACTGCTTAAAGTGGTTAATGAATTCCTAACTAAATTGAATAATGCAAATGCTATAATTACCATATTTCTGAGAATTTTATCTTTCCATTCTTCTTAATTTTTATTTCCTTCTAGTTATTGCAGAAATGAATAGCAGCATTTTTACTAAAATTGAACTATTTACTTTGTTTTAACTTAGTTATATTATTTTCTTAGAACTATACAATCTGAGCCCCTAAGGGTATCTGTAACCCTACATGTGGCTTTTGATAAATTGAATGAATCCAAGAATTGTTACCAAATAATAATGTGTAATGTAACAGAAAGGAAATGTATAACAGATATTAATAGAAAACTATCATATAGTTACAGGAATATTTTTCAACAATAATTCTTGATATCACCCTAGTGTAATGTTAGCATTAATATGGATACTAAACACCATGTGTGACATAGAAGGAGCACTCAGCTGATTTTACAGAATGTGGATACATTCAGTGTGCAGTTTGGAATGAATTGAGATTGGGAATTATAGAACGTTCTAACTAGTCATTTGCTGACTGTTTTATAGGTTTTGTTAAGTGTCCCTTGGTGGTATGGATTGCTTTTGAGGAGATGATATTTAATAGCAGAGGAGTGGATATGAGATTAGAATGGCAAAGGATAATAAGTGGGGGGCTCCCTCAGTGTCCCTCAGGGGTTGAGGAATGCTAAATTAGAACAAAAGAGAAAGAATGGAAATCAAAGTACCAATGGGACAGAGAGAAACTTATTTTATTATTATTATTTTCAATTTTACTTACATGCCATCCATCTCACTGTCTGAAGTGACTAGAGAAAAAGGCACCGGTTGTTTTCAAGGATGGGAAACTGAGCATTAGAGTCCAGTTCTCATTTCTGATGCCCTGTCCTCAAAGATTGTCTTGTTCTAGAGGAGATACACACATGCACAAAGGAATTCACTTACAAAGGCTTTGCTTTAATCACACTATTATGAGCAGTGACAGACAGTGTTTAAGCAAACCCATGCAGTTTTGAGCATTCCCAAATCTCTTGAAAACTTGTCTATGAGAAGTTTCTTGTAACGAAAATCCAAAGCAGCAGACAGAAGTGTCATTGGGCACAGTCCAATGGTGTCAGTGTCAGAGGTAGGTCATCAACTGGTCTGGAGTCTAAGGACAGTTTCCACAGGCAGGAATTTCCCCTAAGTGTGCCAGTTGTTCCCAACAATAAAATTAGATCATGTCTTACAAAGTTATCTAGGCTGAGCATGAGACTATAAGCAACTGAAAGTCCTGCAAGGCCCTCAGTGTCAGACATGGTTGGATTGGTTTATATGGATACTAGAGGCCTGGGTGTCTAATTAATAAGCGAGGACAAAGGTAATTTTAAAATTCAAAACATGAACATTGCAAAGCAATGTTAGTAACTTTGGTAGTGTGCTGGATGGGGCTCAACAAGATAATCAATAATCTTAGCCTTTGCAATGAAAATAAATATTAGAGAACTGATTGGGAGAATAATACAAAAAAACATAATACACGAAACAAGTAGGCGCCATTGTGCAAAGCACAAAATATCAGGTTATACTCTTCCAACTTGCCTTAGATATATGAACATATCAAGACGGGACATTTTCCCTTGTGGGGAAATGCCTTGCTCTTGAGAGTTTCTTGCCTAGCTGTTAATTTTGCAATGGCATGTATCAAAAGTTCTCAGGGAATAGTTCCTTTTAATTAATGTAAGAAAACACCAACAATTAGAACAGTGGTTCTCAACCTTTTTAATGCCGCGACCCCCAACCGATCGTAAGTCGAGGACTACTCAACCGGTCGTAAATCGAGGACTACTCAACTGGTGCAGCACCGTTTGCAGAATGGGACTTTTGGCGGGCTCAGCAGGGCAGAGACAGCCTGGACAATTCCTATTGGCTTTTGAAAGCCAATAGAATTAGACTATTCAAGAGAGTCTATTCTATTGGCTTTCAAAAGCCAATAGAATAAAAGGGAGTAGCACAGCTAAGGAAAAGGGGGAAAAAATGGCGGACTGCGTTGTTTGACGACCCCCCGTGAAATGGTCGTTCGACCCCAAATGGGGTCCCGACCCACAGGTTGAGAACCACTGAATTAGACTATGGCCATATTTTTTTCCTGAAGAATATTATTCTTTCTCCTATCATATTCAGACTTTTGGCATTCCCCATTTTTCTTCATTTATTTCAAGGGGGTGCAGAAGAACCCAGTTAAAAGGTTACATCCCAGTTTTGCTTAAATGAAAAAAGAGGAATATGAGTAGAAATAATTCTCATTTGATTTCATAGCCACTGGCAAATCTTAATTGCTATACTTTCAAAGATTATATTTGGTTATAATTATCCTAGGTTAAATTCCAGTGGGTAACTTTGTTATAGCATGAAAAATTATATAAAATCTGCCACTGTTATTATTAGTTTCAATTTATAATGGACTTTTTCATAATAGGTAATCAGGAATCTAACTTTGTAATTGTTAAGGAACTTAGTAGACCATAAAATCTGAAATTCTACACTACATTGTGGCTTTTTAACCATATTCTACTGAAACAAAATTAGATGGGTATACATGTCATCATTTTTATCCAACTCTCCTCTTGTTCCATGATTATTTCCTTTGACAGGATTTCTTATATACCATACTGATATCAAAGATTTTTTAAAAAATCTTCTTGATTATGTGCTGTTGGTAACAAACGAATGCTCAAAGGATGTCTTAATATTTACATATTCCTTTGTTACCATTCTTAATTTTGCTGTCCAGTCAAAGATGTCAAATAATTACAATAATAGCATTTCAGACAAGTTATGTCAGCCTTATGCATACCATTAATACATTAATGTGTCAAAACAACAGTGAATGACACAGCTGTAGGCAGTCTTAAAAGCTACTAATGGCTGCCCCACTCCAAGGAATTGATTTGCAAGCAACCCTAAAGCTATAAAACTTTCTCACTGATATATGGTTTCACAAGCTTTGTACTTATGAGTCACCTCACTTTTAGCAGATAGCTAATAGTTGCTTTAATATGAAAGCCAGCCACAGAAACAACATGTTTCATTTTGCCCTCTTAGACAATTACTAATGAATGTCAGTAGTAAAAATATATCGCTTGTCAAATTCAAATATGCTTTTCTGGTATATTTCAGGACAAAATCAGATTTACAAAGATATTAATATTATAAGGCTTTCTGTATTTTTATTAATTAAGTTCAGTTTATTGGATAACCAAGCAGAGTTAAACCATTTATAATACTAAAGCATAGAAACAAGATGAAGCACAATATGAGAGAATACAGTGGTAACTCGGTACTCATTTTTAATTGGTTCCGGGAGGTGGGACAAGTACTAAAAACAATGAGTGACAAACAAACCACATGACTTACCATGTGACTCTCTGTTTCAGCCAGGAAGGACTTCCTGTCTGTCTCTTTTCCTATGTCAGGGACCTTCCCAACATCGCTGACTTCCTCTCCATTCTCCTGAGCTGTCCCCATTTTCCTATCACAATGCATTGAGTACCAAACAAAAGATGAGTACCAGGACAAAATTTTTGAAGCAATCGAGTCCTGAGGTACCACAATAATGCTTAATACAGATTACAAAATCAATAAACTATCAATTGAACCTCCATTAAATTTTTTAATTTCTAGGATTGGAAAGCACTTTCTTAATGCATTGAATGTACAACAGCCATAAAGTATTGTCCTTAGTCTTATTCATATTATCAATTAAATTTGAATGTATTAAGTCTTTTTCAAATGATAAGCAGTCATCTTTATCAGAAACAAATTTATCAGATGGAAAATGTATATCAGGTTTGAGAGCTTTGCATTATGTAATTTCATAGAATTGGCTTCCTGTTGTCACTTGATTCTCCAGGCCAGGACTATGTAGATTCTCATTCAGTTGTTTCAATATTAATGGACTGCAGTCCATCATTAGGGGAAATAGGAGACTGGAATAATTAGGCGGCTTCTTCTTCTTCTTCTTCTTCTTCTTCTTCTTCTTCTTCTTCTTTCTCTTCCTCTTCCTCTTCTTCTTTCCTTCCTCCTTCCTCCTCCCTCCTCTCTCCTCCTCTTCTTCTTCTTCTCTCTTCTTCTTCTTCTTCTTCTTTCTTCTTCTTCTTCTTCTCTTCTTCTTCTTCTTCTCCTCTCCTCCTCTTCTTCTTCTTCTTCTTCTTCTTCTTCTTCTTCTTCTTCTTCTTCTTCTTCTTCTTCTTCTTCTTCTTCTTCTTCTTCTCCTCCTCCTCCTTCCTCCCCTCCTCTCCTCCTCTTCTTCTTCTTCTTCTTCTTCTTCTTCTTCTTCTTCTTCTTCTTCTTCTTCTTCTTCTTCTTCTTCTTCTCCTCCTCTCCTTCCTTCTTCTTCTCTTCTTCTTCTTCTTCTTCTTCTTCTTCTTCTTCTTCTTCTTCTTCTTCTTCTTCTTTTCTTCTTCTTCTTCTTCTTCTTCTTCTTCTTCTTCTTCTTTCTCTTCCTCCTCCTCCTTCCTCCTCCTCCTCCTCCTCCTCCTCCTCCTCCTCTTTCCTCTTCTTCTTCTTCTTCTTCTTCTTCTTCTTCTTCTTCTTCTTCTTCTTCTTCTTCTTCTTCTTCTTCTTCTTCTTCTTCTTCTTCTTCTTCTTCCCTAATTTGAATACCACACAAGGAGTTGCTGGTTAGAACATAGAATAATAGAGCTGAAAGGGACCTTGGAAGTGTTCTGGTCTCACTCCCTGTTCATGCAGGAGCCCCTATACCATTTTAGACAAATGGTTGTCAGTCTCTTTTTGAAAGCCTCCAGTGATGGAGCATCCACAATTTCTGAAGGCAAATTATTTCATTGTTTTTCCGCTCTTCTGTTCTTCTGTTTTACTTCTCTTTGTCATTGTTCTTCAGTTCTTCTGTTCAGGCCACATGAGGGCCATAACTCAATGGAACGGGCATGACAATTATGAATGCAGCCCTGTAATGATAATCCAGGGAATATAAGATGGGATTAAAGAGTAGGATATAAGATGGACAGCAGTTAAATGTTTACTGTTTACTGTTTTATTAAGGCCTACTTAGAATTGTAATATTAGGGTGGCATATGTTTTGAACTCTAAGCTCTAGATTCAGCCTGTCTGAGTTCATAAGCCTTCTGTTTCTGAAATATAGTTTCCATTTAAATTTGGACTTATTTTGGATTTCAGAGGCAGAGCCAGGATAATTTAAAAAGAAAGAAAAAACCACTACCATGTAATTCCAAGTTCAGTGTGCCGTCTAAGGTGTGAATACTTTTAGTTAATATTTTCTATGAGGCTGGTTTAATTCTCTCAGCTCCATAAACAGTAGAATATCAAGTGCTATACTTCATTTTCAGTTGGGTTTTGCTTTCAAAAGTGCTGAAAATATAATTGAAAAAATCAAATTAAAAGTGCTAATTGTTTCTCCGCTATTCTCTTGATGTTATATATGCTGATGGGAAATATTGCTTCTTCACTATTAAAGAAATTTATCATTATATGAATCTATATCCTGGAGTCAGTAACCTGTGATAAAATGACAGGCATAAAAGAAAAAGTAAATGGTGGAATTAATGTAGTTCTTTTTTTCATTTCAAGAATTGCTGACAATTTGTAGATACATCAGCTCAGTTCATTCAACCTTTAAATTGTCTCTCATGTTGTACATAGCTCATATACTGTATGAACAGTAAAATTGTACCATAGTTGTGTATAATATTTGGGAGAGAATATCATTTTATCTGCTTCTAAATACATTGACTGAGCCTATTACAATGCATGTCATATAATAACAGTATTCCACTAGTCCTGAAGATGGTCATAGACTGTGGAAACACTACAGAAGCATTCAGGCAATCATTTCATTTCAGGAAACAGTTGAGGTTTATGAAATGCATTTTGAATTCATATAGTGCTTATTGCTATATTGTATGCTACAACAGAGGCATCAAGCAATCATTTAACATTCTGTGCAAATCGTTCCTATTCATCATGCAATAGGAGAGAATCTCAGCTTACGTCCTATAATTTCTCTGATTAAACAAACCTAGGGTCTACAAAAATTTTAATACATTTAAAAATAGTGCAGTGAAGTTTTTTAAAAAAAATAATGCAGGGGACCATAAAGTTCTGGGCAGAAACATGAAGGAACTGGGGCCCCAAGTTATGTTCATTTATTCATTCCTGTTGGAGGATATGTTGCAGAATAGTCATTGAAGAGAAAGAGGAATATTGAAAATGAACAGTCAGCTACCGAGAGGATGCCAACGGGAAACGTTTGGGTTGTTTGATCATGGGATGTGTTTCCATGATGACTCCTGGCAAAATACGCGATGCATTTTCCAGAACTGGGAAGAATTTGTTTGAAATGAACCTTGTAAACTTGATTTTGAATGAAAAATCTCTGGAAGAGATAAGTGAATTCAGAAAGTACATTAGGACTGGGTCTGGATAGGTGTTTCCAGGATGTGAAAACACCCAAAATGGAAAGGAATAGTTCAAACTACATAACTTTCACAACCAGCACAAAACTATGCCCCCCCCCCAATCCCAGGTCTGAAGCCAACTCAAAAGGATACTATGGTCAATAGTATTGAAAGTTATCAAGAGGTCAAGTTTATCAATGGATAAACTTCCTCCATCTTGCTCTTGTTACGCATCATCTAAAAGCAAGACAAATGCCATATCTATCCATATCTGAACCTGAAACCTGGCTGTAAAAGATCCAGATAACCTATCTCATCCAGGAATCTCTGTAGCTGCAGCGTGATTACCTTCTGAACATGCCGTGAGTTTTTATGGGTAAGAGGGAACTTGAAACTCCCCAGACCTGATCCAACATCTTTGCATTATACCACATTAGCTATGTGTGGAGAGATTAAAGAAAATGAAATTTGCAGCGACATGCTGACTCGGCCGCCAAGGCAGTAGGATGTAAAACATTTTTAAAAGACCAAAATGTCCAGATAATATTGAGAAGAGGTTCAAACAGACATGTCCCCAATTCACTGAAATATAAGAAGGAGGAGGAGGTATAGCATAGTCAGTCTTTCAAGATTCTGTGGTCCCAGCCACTCTGTTCTATGATGAAAGAAACGAAAGGGACAAAAAGCACCATGCAACTTCTGTTGCAGAATGTATAGATCCCTAGAATACCTGTAATCTAGTTCACCCTATAAAGAAAAGTGGCATTTCAAACTAGGAAGAGCCTGTGTGTCCTCCCTACACAGACACATTGCAACAGACAAACCACAGGGTGCAATTAGAAGGGATCAAAATATTTTAAACATGTCAGATTTTTACTTATAAGATTGTACGGGATGTGTGCACAATCCAAGTGCCATTCATTTATTTATTTAGATAGCTATTACCCAGCCTTTTCATCATATTCTCAGTTGCTTGTAATTAAACTCTGAAGATGAACAAATATGTAAAATCTTACTTTAATTGTTTACATGGCAGAAGGGGTATGAATGAGGCTCCTGACTGAACCAATATATTCAGCTTCAATCTGCATTCTTCTGCATGTCAAATTAATCAGTTTGTCTTTCCAATAATAACAAGATATCACCAACCTATGTTTGAGAGACCTTAAAAGCCTATTTCTGCAATTACCAGTATGGTTGCAAAGATGAATAATAGACTTTATCCAAGGTACTATATTTTATTTCATAAAGCTGATGAAGCATTGGGACTAAATAATAGGTCTGTAGGGCAGGGATGGAGATAATTTGATTTTTGAAGGCCAATTCAGTCTATGTTCACCTCCCAAAAACCAAACTGAACCCTGTGGATATTTGTATATTAGTAGAAGAATAGTTTTATGTATATGTAGGAGAATGAAATAGAGCATGGCCAAAAGAAACATTAATATGTATGCACTTTTTTGCCTTCTGTTTTAAATAATGCTCAATGAAAAAAAATTAAACAATTTTAAATTTAAATGCCAAACCATGTTATCTTTTTGCAGCTAGCAGAATTGCATAGCCGAAGGCTATACTCTCAGAAAGGCTACATCTTGCATCCTTTTGAATTTTCATGAACTGCTTTTTGATTGGCTGCAATTTAATAGGAATGCAGAATATTGTGCCGTCAAAAGGATTTTGATGTCGCTGCACAATCCATTGTATCGTTACCATTATGCCTTAGTAAGCTTATAATTAACTAATAACCTTTATCTAAAGAGAGTTTGTATGCATATGAAAAAGTAAATTTCAGGACCCCTACTGTTTCACGAGATGATATTTTGTATGAACTCATTAATTTGAAAATACTGGTTCTCAAATATATTCTATTTAAAGCTCAAGGCCAATATGTTCATATTTTTTGCATATCAGCATCAACCCTACACAAAATAATGAATAAATCATACAGCATCATATAGCAAACAATTTAAGTATTTGGGTGGGTAGGATGATTTAGCTCATGAGGGCAATTTAAGATCTCACTGGACTTTTTATGTGCTTTTGGATAAACTGCCATGCAAAAATGTTTCTGCTTTAATCAGTAATTACTTTTGATAAGTTATGATGAGTGTGAAACTCTTGTTGTTCCAAGGACCATTTCCCTGATGCAGTATGCAGGTTCTGAGGTTTTGCTTGATAAAGAAATACAGGAAACCAGAAGGTGCCTTTAAGTTTTACGTTTTTATTCAGCTGAATAGAGACGGACTCCTCTAAATGAGGGGAGCCACAAATGGCAAGAAATCCTTGTATTTATTCTGTATAATTACATAAGCAACCCATCCAGCAGAGATGACACACATAAGATAAAGATTTCACCCAGTAAGTCTGGCACACTGTAGATAAGAAGGGAGAAAGCAGAAGTAGCTAAACATGTCCCCATTCGGGTGTTTCCCTAAAGATATCGTATGTTCTTGGGTAGGTTAGGACATTGGGTGTTATCCTTGCTGTCCTTTCATGACCCTGCATCCAGGACTACAAGTGACCAGAGGGGCCATCTGTATATTGATACTGTCTCCTAAGTCCTGGTCAGCATCCCTTCAAAATAAATCTGAAAGCTACTGGGCTTAAACTTGAGTCAAAAGTGAGACTCTGGAGGAAGTCTGAATCACTTGTTTATAGGGCAGGGGTTTTTGAAATAACATCAAGGCCCAAAAGCTCTTTTAGGATTATAGCATGGAACTTTATACGGAAAATCTGGAAGAAAAAAAACCTCACATATGGAAAGGTATAACTGGACATGCCTCCCTTTGAGAAGTATGTGTCCTTTATGAAAATCGCTCTTATGAGAACTATGTAGTTTCAGAGGTATATTGGAACAGGAAGAGTCCACACCAAGAATATATAGCTTCAATCAGCTTAAGTTCCACCTCAGTCTTTGCATAGCACATCAGATCCTGCTCTTCAAAATCAGACAAGGCCATGATCTGATAAGAGATGCTTTATAAGTACCTGCAAATTCACTGTGCAAGATTTTTTGAGGCCATTTTCCTCTAGATACCAGTGAGCCTTGTGCAGTACCTTGAAAATATCTCCCCCCCCCCTCCTTGGACTATCCTATGGTTTCCCTCGAAAAACAGTTGGGATCTTCTGATGATTCTTGAAGAAATTTCATCAAGGCAAAAGCAATTGCTACAACACTATTAACATTAATGCTGCATTATATGCACCTTCAGTCAAGTAAGCAGAAAAAAAAATATTAGATCCACCCTAAAGGTTTTTTTTTCATAAATCAGAATTTTTTAAAGAGTTTTATCAAGTTTCAAATTGTTGGTCACCTTGAATGTCCTATAGCTAGAAATAACGGAGACAACAATAAGGGTTACTGGAAATAACATAATGAAATTTCTTTGCATTTTTTCCCTTATTTATACTTTTTTGTTCCAATTTGAAATTCTAAGACAGTTTTTCATTCTGAATATATAGCTATAGGCTTCAGTCTCCAATTTATGTAAAACACTAATTCTGAGAACCTTTGATTCATTGTTGATTCTTCTAATGCACAAATTTCTTGCTGACTGGCTCTGTATGATATTGTTGTGTGCAGTTGTAAGAAAAAAGGTGCCGGAACTCACATCTTGTTAATTTTTTATTAAAAAAATTATATATTCAGTTCTTAGCAGGACCCGTGGTTGAAAAGTAATTAGTATTTTTTTTTTCATTTTTAAATTTGGGGTCATACTTTTACACTAAAATTTTGAAAAATATTTTCAATTCACCAATGATTTTTTAAAATAAAGAAATTATTTACCTTTCGCACTTAGTCAATTACTGTACGCACCCCCACATGTCAGTTGTGTAACGAAGCATATTGGTCACCACCTGCAGTAAGCACTCAGCACATGACCACACAACCAATCACAAGCCGAGCAGCACCATCACAACCAGCGCAGACGAAGTACGCATGCATCGGACTCGACACACAAGCAGCCCGCATGCACCATTTTAATGATTTTGCTGCCAACCTGCTACACTCGACAGGGCGATTCAAGTCCACATGGACCAAACATCAAATTTTCAAAAGTTACTTTTAAAACTTGGAAAATCTGTTGAAAAAAGGTGCCAGAACTCTGTTCTGGTGCGTTCTATGACAAAAAAAGCACTGGTTGTATGCATATTGTTCAATATGATTTTATCCCATGTTTTACTCATTTTTAGAGAATAGCTACCATTGTCTTTTACACAGATATGTGTACCATTATTCAGAGCATCTATTCTGGCTAAGATGTTAGGCTTATGCATAACATCAAGGTACCGTATATGCCGCCGTATTAGGCGACCCAGCGTATAAGACGACCCCCGTCTTTATAGCCGGGCCGCATTCCTAGAACGTCGTCTTATACGCCGGAAACTACCAGTATTTCTGGCGTATAAGACGACTCGGCGTATAAGACGACACCCGTCTTTGGCGCCGATTTCAGCGCTCGCGGAAGTTGTCTTATACGCCGGCATTTACGGTAACTCTTTTTGCACCCATGCTCTGTTCTTCAGAGAAACATACTGTAGCTCTATATTTTCATCCTTAAAAAATAGAACAAGCTTTTTTTCAATTTTTATTATTTAATTAACTACAGGGCCCCCTTCCTTTATGACAGATTGGTCTTCATATTTTGATACAAAATCCTTGTGTATCAAAAGTTCTGAGGTGAGCACAGGGTTCACATAGGTGAGCACAGGGCTCACATAGCTCTGGGATGTGATTGACACGTGAGGAGGACATATTTATCATTTAGTTAAAATATTTTAATCCATTTTTGTATTATAAAAATACTAAATTGGGCTATTTTGCTGCCTGATGTTTTTCTGTAACATCAGACCTGTCATCTAGCGTTCAACTGATGGTTATTAGATGAGTGTTAGACTTTTAAGTGTCTCTATTCTGTTGACCTGGACTTAGGGGACAGTATCAATTGTGAATACGTGCAGATGGCCCCACTATCTCTGACCACTTGCAGAACCATAAATGCAAGGTCATAAAAGGACAGCAAAGGAAACACACAATATCCTAACCCACCCAGGAACATATGGTGTCTTAAAGAAACACCTAAACCACCCAAAAGTGTTTTCCAATCATGTGAATAAGCAAAATCAGGAATATCAGAATGGACGGAACGGCTTCCATAAAAGCTACAATCTGTGAGGCAACTTTAGAATATCAGAATGGACGGAATGGCTTCCATAAAAGCTACAATCTGTGAGGCAACTTTAAACTATAAATTAAATTAATTAAATTAAATCTCACTAAAGCCCTATGTGGAAAATAGTTATGCTCTGACCTTAAACCTAACAAGACTCTGATTCAATGTGGCTTTCTGAAGGTTGTCTAGTCAAACAAATGGAAAAACCAAGTAGTAGAGGAAATGATTGTGGCTATCTTTCACTCATGTATATTTTGGATTGTTAAACCAGGAGATGATTAACAACAACATTCTTTTCTAAAAAATGTATATTTATTATAAAATTTATCCTTTTATTATGTATAGGAAGACATACTCTCTTTACAAATATTATATCCTTGCAAGAGAAATATGTAGGAACTGGTACTTTGGCTACTCATTTTCATTATGCTTAAATCATTTTGCTGCCAATTCATTAAAAATGTGAGGCTGAATAGCTCATATAAATTCACATTTCTTTGGAAGAGTGCTTACCAGAAGCCTACAGGGTTCTAATAATAGTGTGTTGATGTAAAAAAAAAAATTAACTGAGTTGTTATGGGTATATACCAATTAACTCCCAAGAGGTTTAGTCCCACAATAATCTTATGTGTTCACTAATGTTATTGTATCATATTGTCAGGTTATTAATTTAAAAATGATTATATTTTTCTTGCATTCTAGAAGATTCTTAGAAAACTTTCATGTATAAGGTTAACTTTCTTTTACAATTTTTTCCCCAAAACCTTTCCCATATTTCTATACTTTACCATGTTGATATTTTGCAAAATGTATCTACAGCAGCACAATGCATGTTTCTTTTTAATTTTCACAGCTCAGTCCACTTTTAAGAGATACTGTCTTGAAGAGAACATACAATGTAACATTAAATAATCCAGTTATGATTCGAGTGAGAAGTTCCATTTTTAAAACTGCAACAGGCAGAGAAGACCTTTTTTGTACATCTGATCAACAAAACTCAAAAAAGTGAGTATGGAAGTCTTCTGCTTCTTTGTTTATTGATATAGCTAAGACATTTTATCCTGTGAGGGAGCTTCCATATATTTACCTCATGTCTTTCCCAATGCTGCCATTTTCTTCCACCATACAAGCGTCATCACTACAGGTGGTCCTCAATGTACGGCCACAATTGAGACCAGAACTTCTGTTTTTAAGCAAGGGAGTTGTTAAGTGAGACATGCCCAATTTTACAATCTTTTTTTGCTTTTCGTGAAGCGAATCACTGCAATTGTTAAGTGAATAATGTGGTTGTTATAGTAATCTGTTTTTTCCCATTGACTTTGCTTGTTAGAATCTGGCTGGGAATGTCACAAATGGTGATCACATGGCCCTGAATGGGATTTAACTGATTCGCACTACTTCGGCAGAACTGGTAGCTAATTTTTTGTTGCCCAGGCCCAGAATGGACTTTCGGAAGCGGTATCCACACAGAGAACCCGTTGTTCACATATTTGAGTCCCACCACTGTAGCTGGGATGCTGGAATGTTGCAAAGCTATACCAGTTGCTAAGCATCCAAATTTTGACCACATGACTGGAGATCCTGCATCAGTTGTAAACATGAGGGCCAGTCATAAGTCATTTTTTTCAGTGTCATTGTAACTTTGAACAGTCACTAAACAAATGATTGTAAGTTGAGGTCTGTCTGTATTGTTCTGCGTGGATAAGGAAGGGTGCTGACTAATGGTGGAGCAGAAAATGTGATGCTCCAGATAGCACCCTGCTCTCTGTGGTGATTGGGTGGAGGCCGGTAGCTTATGAAGTCCTGTGGTTGCCAGGAGTCAAGATGGACATGAAGGCATTTTTAAAAAACTTTAAATAAATGGAGGAATAGCTTTTCAGTAACTTACAACTCAAGAAAATACAATTTGCTAATGTGAGAGCAGTATAATAATTTAGCTTTGTAATTATTTAAGGCAAAGATTTTGAAACTATTATATGGAAAAGGAAAATAAAATAATTTTGAAGATTAGTGTTAAAACGTATCTTCATACAGTTTTTTTAAGATATGTAAGTACAATAACAAAGAAGAAGGAATGAAATGCTCATTTTCAACTGAACATGTTGGAAAACGATGTTAAATGTGCAATCCTTTTTGTTCTGTCTCTTTACAGGCAAAATGAAGCTTTCATATCTGATAATAAGTGATACCACTGAAGCTTTTCTTGTAAAGAAAACCTTGATTTAATGTCTTGCATCAACTGCCCAAGAACAAACACTGACTTTCACTCTTCAGAAATACAACATCTATTCTGAGAAGATACTTTTTTATGTTTCCAAGCTTTTCTTGATCACAGATCCTACCACATTATTTTTTTCTGCATTCGTGATATGTATCGTTGTATATCAAGAATTAATAAAGAAACCTAGGCAATATTCCTGTTCAAATGTTTTCTTTGAATGTATACATGCTGTAGTTTTAGATAGATAATTATTTTTATTTATTAAATTTATAAGAGCACCTAATTCTATTTCAGTGTTTCTCAACCTTAACAATTTTAAGGCATGTGGACGTCAACTCCCAGAATTCCACAGCCAGCAATGTTGGCTGTGGAATTCTGGGAGTTGAAGTCCACATGCCTTAAAATTGTCAAGGTTGAGAAACACTGTTCTATTTAGATTGGGTTGAATACCACATTAAATCATATTAAAACAAACAATAGAGCAATAAATCTGCCACATCTGTCTCCCTATTGAATGCCGGAATTGTTTCAGCTGATCGGACTGGCTAGGTGGGCATCCCCTTCCTCTCTCACACCTCTATGTTCATCCTTCCTCAGGTGGCACGCATGGTGGAAGAGGACAACCATGCCAGATACAATAAGTGTACCAGTCTTCGGTCAAGGATATACAAAAGGAAAAAATAGAATAAATACATAAAAATACAGGTTTTTAAATGAAGCATTAAACTTTAACTACATAAAATAATATTGATCAGTCTTTCCATTATGACAATAAATGAAGTACATATGCAGAGAATGTCATCAATTCAAGATTGTACAGTAGTCAGTTAATGTAATTTTAGTTACATAAGGATTCACAGTAAAAAAATGTTAAGGATGTAGAGGACAAGAAGGCCTGGAGGAACGTTGTCCAGGGGGTCACGATGGGTCGGACATGACTTCACAACTAACAACAACAACATCATTCATATAAGACACTGAGCTTGTCAACCAGACGTCAACAGTTTAAGACCCAAATACTGTGTGATGGGGTTAGTTCCTATCAACCTAGCAGTTCGAAAGCATGCAAATGCAAGTAGATAAATAGTTACCACTTTAGTGAGATGGTAACAGCATTCTGTGCACCTTAGCATATAGTCATGCCGGCCACATAACAATAGAAGCATCTTCAGACAACACTGGCTCCCTCGGCTAGGAAATGGAGATGAGCACTGCCCTCTAGAATTGGATACAACTGGGCAGGGAAAATCTTTACCTTGATAGGGAAGATGATTAGACCTAGATAATCACATCATTTTGTGACTATAAATCCACTATTATGCCATCAGTGATTTCTCTCTAGACAATATTTGCAAAATATGATTTAAAAAAATATGATTTGCAGATGACACCAAGCTGGCAGGAATAGCCAACACTCCAGAAGACAGGCTTCAGGTACAGAAGGATCTGGACAGACTTGAACACTGGGCACTAACTAACAAAATGAAATTCAATGGTGAAAAAAGCAAGGTTCTACATTTAGGCAAGAAAAACCAAATGCACAAGTACAGCATAGGTGGCACCATGCTCAATAGTAGTAATTGTGAGAGGGACCTCGGAGTCCTAGTAGACAATCAGTTAAATATGAGCCAGCAGTGTGCGGCAGCTGCCAAAAAGGCCAACACAGTACTAGGCTGCATTAACAGAGGGATAGAATCAAGATCACGCGAAGTATTAATACCACTCTTCAATGCCTTGGTAAGGCCACACTTGGAATACTGCATCCAGTTTTGGTCACCACGATGTAAAAAAGATGTTGAGACTCTAGAAAGAGTACAGAGAAGAGCAACAAAGATGATTAGGGGACTGAGGCTAAAACATATAAGGAACGGTTGCTAGAATTGGGTATGTCTAGTTTAACGAAGAGAAGGACAAGGGGGGACATGATAGCAGTATTCCAATATCTCAGGGGCTGCCATAAAGAAGAGGGAATTAAGCTATTTTCCAAAGCACCTGAAGGCAGGACAAGAAGCAACGGGTGGAAACTAATCAAGGAGAGAAGCAACCTAGAACTAAGGAGAAACTTCCTGACAGTGAGAACAATTAATCAGTGGAACAGCCTGCCTCCAGAAGCAGTAAATGCTCCAACACTGGAAGTTTTTAAGAAGAGACTGGACAGCCATTTGTCCGAAATGGTGTAGGGTTTCCTGCCCGAGCAGGGGGTTGGACTAGATGACCTCCAAGGTCCCTTCCAACTTTACTATTATTATTATTATTATTATAAAATATTACTTTTCTTTAGGTGACTGTAGAATATATGAGATACGTTTTTTGTCATTCCCATTATCACTGGCTGTTGTAATCTCATGTTATTGCTGGTATAATTAATGGAGTTACATAAGATTCAGGGTGCAAGGTAGCCAAAAAGGCAAAGATGGAAAGGGGAAATAGGCAATTGTGAGGAGTAGCAAGGGAGGTAGGCCCTTATCTTGAAACGATCAAGGCTTGGGCAGGGAGGGCCAAAGACCAGAATGGCTTAGATTCAGGTGGATCCTTGGCTAACGATGGGTAGAATTCAGTTAATGATGACACCAGGAAGTTCCAGGATTGCTGTCGCTAAGCAATGTGGTCATAGGACATCAGTCTTTATGACTGCATTGCTTAGTGATGGAAATTCAATCCAAATTACCATGTAACTTTAAGATTACCTGCATTCATTTGGAAACCGGTAAGCTTTCTATAGATGATTCAAAGATAATAAAAAATATTTCCATGCTTATTATATTGTCTGCTTTAACATTAAATTCTATTATATGGAATAATTGGAATTTTAGTAACACAAAGAAGGAAAATGAAGCCTGATTTGTCCAATTATTTTGGCATGGTAAGATCCAGGATAAAATCAACCAAGACAAAAGTTTTGTAGAATAGCTCAAAAGGAACATAGACTGTCACGAAGAATTGAACTAGCTTCAGAATAAGAACATTAGTTTAATTTGTACTAGATTCACAAGACTAGCGCAACTATATATGGAGAACATATTTGGTTCCATATTTCCAGTTAAAATTATTTCAGAAATAATTTTATTCCTGAAATAATGATTAGGGCACTGGAAGCTAAAACATATGAAGAACGGTTACAGGAATTGGATATGTCTAGCCTAATGAAAAGAAGGACTAAGGGAGACATTATAGCAGCTTTCCAATATTTGAAGGATTCCTACAAAGATAAGGGGAGGTCAAACTATTTCCAAAGCACCAAAAAGGCAAGACGAGAAACAACGGATGGAAACTAATAAGGAGAAATTTCCTAACGGTGAGAGCAATCAACCAATGAAACAGCTTGCTTTCAATAGTTGTGGATGCTCCATCACTGGAGGCTTTCAAAACAGAAGTATCTGGGAAAGACTTTATTGGACTTGGAATTTTCCATTATTGAGTAGATTGACAAAGCAGTTTCATAGCTTTAGGTACATTCACATATCAAATTCAATTAAATCTTGAAAGTGTAAATTGGCTCATATCTCTAGGTCAGTGAATAGCCAGTCCAGATTTACCCAATGCAAATGGGTTCCATTTTAGGAATGCCATTTTAGGAATGCCTGTGGAAGTAATTGATCAATATGAGAAATAGGGTATTGCCTTCTTTAAATCAGACACAGCACTGGAGTCACCAGATGCTACATTTAGAATATAAATGAAGACATTTAATTTTGACTGCAAATTGCCACTAGCCTGCATATACAATAATGTGTTCTGGTTCTTCCATTATCGATACTAGTAGAACTAATTACCATGACACTGTTTTGAAGAAAACAGTTTCTAGCACTTAACAAGGTGTTCATAGCAATGCAGATTCATAAGGGATTGACCCCACAATCTGTTACTGTTGGGACTTTTCCTCTTCTAGTTTAATGATGAATGAAACTTAATATTTAAATAGGCTCTAAACTGATACGGAAATGAAGACTATTAATGAAAGACTTGAAATCTGCACAATTTGTATTCTTGAAAGGAGATTCAAAATGGTTTTATGTAGACAATATGCAGATATAAAGTGCCAGTCTTAACAAAGCGCAAAAGCTAACTACCAATTAAAAAGGATACTGAATATATCATTACTATATTCAGCAATCAAGTGCCTTAAACTCACTGTACTCCTTTTGATAACTTTTTTATTACATACTAATAAAGACTTTGTAGAGCTACTAAATCACAATCAATTATGAATCACTCACAGTAATATTGGATGTATGTTGTATGCATTCACATGCAAATTCCATTTTAATTAATTAAAAACATTTATACGCAATGGGCAAATTGAACTATGACAAATATGAAATGTATCTTATTTCAAAAATAACCATGTTAAGACATAGAAATGGTTAACATATAAATTACAACAAAGAAAAAATGATATTGAAATTACAGGAAGAAATACTGTATTAATAGATAACAGGTCCATGCAAAAAAATTTTATTAATATTATTCCAGCATGTAAAAAGTAAGTGAAATTGTTTTGGAACACCCAAATAAATGAAATTTACTGAGGATTACTGAGGAACAAAGATAAATTATGAATGGACTATGAAGAGGGGAAGTTTGTGAAGCTATAAAAAGTGATTAAAGCACGAAAGGTGCCTGGACCAGATGGAATTATCAGGTTGTTGTTGTTAGTTGCGAAGTCGTGTCCGATCCATCGTGACCCCATGGACAACGTTCCTCCAGGTCTTCCTGTCCTCTACCATCTTCTGGAGTCCATTTAAGCTCATGCCTACTGCTTCAGTGACTCCATCCAGCCACCTCATTCTCTGTCGTCCCCTTTTTCTATTGCCCTCAATCTTTCCCAACATTAGGCTCTTACCAGCCCTCTGCTCTTCCCCAGTACCATATTGGACACCTTCCAACTTGAGGGGCTCATCTTCCAGCATCATATATTTTTGTCTTTTGGTACTGTCCATGGGATTTTCATGGCAAAGTACTGGAGTGGGTTGCCATTTCCTTCTCTAGTGGATCACATAGCAGAACTCTCTGCTATGACCTGTACATCTTGGGTGGCCCTGCACAGCATAGCTCATAGCCTCATTGAGTTATGCAAGCCCCTTCACCATGACAAGGCAGTAATTCATGAAGGAGATACTTATTATAAATATTTTGAAGATGAACTTTTACAACCTTTATAAAACATGATGAACTTTGTCCCAAAGGAAGGAAAGATACCGGAGAATTGAAAGAGGCCAATAGAGCACTATACCTAAAGAGGGACAAGATTTGATTTTAACAAGAAACTATAGGCCAATATCCCAAAAGTGCTTTTTCAAGAAGAAATTGGACTTTGTTTCTCCTTGAAGATGTTTCACTTCTCATCCAAGAAGCTTCTTCAGTTCTGATTGAATGGTGAAGAATGAAAGGATTTATATTCCTTGCAGTCATCTGCTCATTAGCATTCTCTCTGAGAGGCATCGAGGCCACTTGGAGGTTTATCTGTTCCCTCAGGGTCATCTGAATAGTGCAAATGGGTGTGGGACCTTCTTGCAATTGCTGAAAGAACTGTGTTGTAAACAGGAGATAGGTGGTGTTGTATCTATTCTCTATCATTCAGTCAGAATTGAAGAAGCTTCTTGGATGAGAAGAGAAACATCTTCAAGGAAAAACAAAGAAAGTCCAATTGCCTCTTGAAAAAACACCTTTGGGACAACCATGACCTGGATGACAGAAGCTCCATAGACATGTAGGCCAATATCATTACTGAATTATAACTACAAATGGTTTACAACAATTCTTGCTAATACTGAAAAATAATTTTGCAAGAATGTATTCATGAAGATGAATGTGGGTCTTCACCTAATGGATAAGTAAAGGAAAATGTTAGAAATGTGTTTGATATTTTGGAATATTTGAAGTAATATAATGAAAAATAAGCTGCATCAATTTTACTTAGATGCAGAAAAGACCTTTGATAATTATAACTGGGCTTTCTTGTTAAAAGTTTTGGAAGACGTGAACTTTGGAGATAACTTTATAAAATGGGTAACACTGATTATTTTTTTTTATGGAAATTCCCTAGCCTTTTGGACTTCAGTCAAAACCTCTGCTGTTTAAAAGCAAACAATATACCTTCTAATTTGTGCCAATAAATAGAATCTTTTTCTACTTTAATCTATCAGTAAAAAAAGAATACTCTTTTCTCTAATACAGGGTTTTAATAGGAATTTGTTTAAGAACAATTACAATTGTTATCAATCTTCAGACTTATATTAAAATGCTGCTACAAATCTTGATCCCTTGCTTTCTTACTGACAAAGTGCATCAAACCATTCCTTTGGACAATTTGCAAATCTTGAATTCATTCTATACACTTTATCAATTCTGCCTCTATATCTTTCTCTTCCCAATCCAAAAAATTCAGCGACACCTAGTCTACCATGGGTGCTCAACCAAAACCCTGTTTCCCTTTCTTCAATCAGGAGATACTCTACTCTTAAAATCCAGAAAAAGAAGGATTGTTACACCAGCAAGTGGAATGGAAGGGAATAGTGTCAACATTATACTTGTTTTAATTGTTAACAACATCCTGTGAAATGGTATAAGAGTTAACTACTGTGTATAATTAGAAGATAATGTTATACTTTCCACAACTCAATTATTTAACTTTTCTAAACTAAGCACACATCTTGAAAACTGACACAAAATCTAGATTCATAACACCCTTCCCAAGGTTATAATTATGAATTACGGCAGGCAGCACATCATAGCATTTACTGTGCTGGAAAGTGTCATCTTTGAAAAATGAAAGAAAAAACCCAAACCCACAGACTTGCCCTTGTTTTAACAGTAAAACCAACTTTTTTTTATTTCAATCACATATTTGTACAGTGAAAGTGACATTCTCAAACTGTTTCTTCTATAAAGCTTAATTTGTAAAGTCAGTGCATCATCTAATTTTGATGACAAGTGATAACATCTATGTAGCACTGGCTTTTTTTCACTGCTAAAACATTTTGTTATCTAAGGATATAATCCTAGTAAGAGTTAGTGGGGGAAAAAAGTTCTGTTGGCCTCATTTGGCCTTATGTCTCAGTATATAGGCCTTGAAGTCTGCTATAATGTTATTTTGAAAGTATCAAAATCATACTTAATAAAATACTTATAGAACATACTCAGAATTTTAGAAACATGGCAAGAAAAACAACATAAACACATAAACATACACACATCCTATATAGTCCTTATTTAGTAAGTGCCTCATATAATGACTATTCACAGTTACAATAATTATGAAAAAATACAGGTAGTCCATGACTTACAAACACAACTGAGTCCAAAATTTCTGTTGCTAAGTGAAACAGTTGTTACAGTAAGTGAGTTCTGCCCTATTTTATAACTTTTCTTGTCACAGTTGTCAAATGAATCGTTGCACTTGTTAAATTACTAACATGCTTGTTAAGTGAATCTGGCTTCTCCATTGACTTTGCTTGTCAGAAGGTCACCAAAGGTGATCACATGACCCTGGGACACTGCAACCGATATCAATATGAATCAGTTGCCAAGCATCTGAATTTTGGTCACATGACCATGAGGATGCTGCAACAGTTGTAAGTGTGAAAAACAGTCATAAGTCATGTTTTTCAGTGCCGTTTAACTTTGAACGGACACTAAATGGCTGTTGTTAGTCAAGGATTACATGTAAATGTATGAACAATCCTCACATTTACAACATTAACAGTTCTGCAGAGCAAAAGAGAGCTGAAGTAAGAGCACAAGCACAGTCATGATTTCACCTAAAAAATGTTTCACTTAACAACCGAGTTGCCAATCCCAAATGTGGTTGCTAAATGATAACTCCATTTATTTTGCCTGAATGGTTACATGATTCAGACATGGTATCAATGGCATGATTGCTTCTTACATGAATTCCTTTTTTTAACTCATTGTCATGCCTCTGTCTGAGCCTGAATCTGCAGAGGAAAATGAACTGGAATGGGACCCTATGGAGGCTGAGGGAGAGGTGTCTGTGTGAAAGAGGAATGTGGGGAAGAGCAGGCCGAGGCAGGCCAGGGCCCCTTCAGGATTGGAACAGGAGGAACAGGAGAGGCAGAGTTCAGGCGATGAGCAAGGGCCACCCCCACCTGATCCTAGAACAGGGAGAGTGGAGAGAAGGAGAGAACAATGCAGGCAGGCTCAATTACTCGGGAGGAGAGTGTCCTGTCCTTCTCCACAAGGAACAACTGAAGATTGAGATTTAAGGAGACGCTATGGGGAGGGGCATTTGTTGGGAACAAATGCTGATTCTTGGATTGTTGTTTATTGTTCCAAACAGAAAATCTGTTTGGAAACCTGGAAACTCTAACTATTGGATTGAATGACCATGTTACTTGTATGTTTAAAGACCTCGGACTATATTTCGGATTCTCTCTTTTGAAAACTGCTCAGGCAAGATAGGATTCAAACAGACTCATTAAGTTAATGTTTTCTTCCTTGTTATTTCTATGGCCTTGAGTATTTTCTTATGCTAATCAGACTGTATTTGAACCTACTTTCAGCTAGAGTTGGCTGAAGGGGTGTGTGTGTGTGTGTTCTTTTGTTGAAGGCTTGCCAGAAAACGTGGGAGCATTTGGGGAAAATTTGGAGCAATAAAAGAACTGTTTGAATTGCCAGCTAACTGCATTGCCTCTGTGCTGTGCCCTGGGTCATCACACTCATATTTCCCCCACCATAGAATCTAGTAAACATGAAAATAAGGGTACAGTTAATTTTTTTAATCAATTGCGACGGACAAACATTATCATGAAACTGAGTAACCTAAATTCATGTGGAATTGAGGAAAAAATATAAAAAATCTAAAAAGCATAATTTATTTTAGAAAATTAATATACATGTTGATATTTATTAATTCTAATAAACCTGGGTAACTGATAAAGTGTAAGTTGCAATAGGCCTATTGTCAGCAATATATGGAAAATATTGCTGCCAACAGACCTGTTGCAATTTATACTTTATCAGTTATCTGGGTTGAATTGAATTGTGGCTTCTGTCTCTGATTTTTCATTATTTTAATTTTATCTATAATAATTTCTAATCTGGTGATTCAATAGTCTTTGTTTATACATATCTCAATTGTTAAATTAATTATCTAAGATTTTCCAATGTTGAACAATTATTATTTTACCAGCTAAAATTATGTAAATAAATGCTCGTATTTTAAAGATTTGACCCCACAAATAGATGCAATAACCCTAACTCTGGAAACCATGACATTCTTTGTTAATGATGCTTATCTCTTCAAAAATAATTTCTATCATGTGACCAACACACATGAAAGAAAGCTCCTTTTGGTAGACATCCTCTCAAGCATTTGGAAGAATAGCTATGAGATAGAAAAGGATGTGCCAATCTGAGTGGTGTCGTGCCAGCAATTTATAATCTTTCATTGCACTTATGGTGTTCATAATGCTGCTATTCTGTCTCCTCAAAAACTTTACCAACATCAGGACTGTTATCTTCCTTTTAAATCAAGAAGTGGGTTTTATCTTTCTAATTGCAATAGCAGTCTACACATTTCTGAAATAGTTTCTTTGGTTGTTTGAAATAATAAAGTATTAAATTCTCAAAATTGTTGTAAAGGTGAGTAAATGAAATTCTAACATATATATTACTCCAGGGGTCACCAATCTTTCTAGGTTGGCGGCCTGGTGGCAAAGGGAGGGACAGGCACCTTTATACGCGCATGCGCACAGGTGTAAATGTGGCTGCATGCTTGTGCACACAAACGGGACTGTGAGCATGTGCTCATTGCAAATGGGGCTGCTAGCACTGGCTCACAGCTTGGCTAGTGCCGGCACACTGTTTGTGGCTCGCCTAGCCCCAATGAGAGGCTAGTGGCACAACTAGTGCCGGTGAGAGGCTCATGGCTCGTGTAGCGCTGGTGATGGGCTCATGACTTGGCTAGCACCAGCACACAAGTTGTGGCTTGACTAGTACCAGCTCGCAGTTTGGGTAGTACCGGCGCAAGGATCGTGCCGGTGTGATGCTCGCAGCTTGGCTAGTGCCAGCGCAAGATCAGGGCGTGAATGCACACACATGTGCCCGTGCATTGGCCAGCCACTCACACAGCCCAGTGGCCAAAGGCCACAGTGCGATAATGGGCTGTGGTCCATAGGTTGGGGACCTCTGTATTACTCAATAGAGATTTAAGTTGATCCTGAAAAATCATGGTGGCTTGTCATCTACTTATTGCTCTATCTGTTCTTTATAGGTTCCTTATTGCTGTAAGAATATTTTATTCAACGGAGGTTATATATACTCTCAAAAGTTTTATTTGAGCCATACCGTATTGGTTATCCTGTTCTATATATGCTACAAAAGGAGTTTGTACAAACAATTTACAATTGCCTTGTTTAGCAAGTGCCTTGACAATGATTATTCACATTATGACAGTGAGGGAAAAAGTAACTTTGTGACCAATGCCCACATTTATAACCTTGGCAGCATTTTTCTCTCTCTCAGTCATATGTTCACCAGTATAGTCAGTATGCATTGTCCTGTGCCTAACCTGATTTTTTTTCTCTCCTTCCTGTTTGAAAAGTGGAGAAATCGCTTGAACAAACGTTCTCTTCCTAAACTGCTTTTCTTTGCGGGGCAGCTTGTCCCTAAAAACTGCTAATTGCAAGTTAGTAAGCTCAGCTCTGTGGCTTCCAATGGAAAAGAATGGCAGTTTGAGCCACGAGTATATGTGCCAAAAATAAAAATGGCTTCCTAAACTGATTTTGGATTATAATTACTGTTGTAGGAGTAAAAGGCAAGCTTGTTTGATGGACTTTTCCTTTTTCTCTCTTCCTCACTGCATTAATTGCCTTTCATTGGTTCATTGTTGTCTTACACCAGTGTTTCCCAAACTTGACAATTTTAGGGCATGTGGACTTCAACTCCCAGAATTCCACAGCCAGCGTTGCTGGCTGTGGAATTCTGGAAGTTGAAGTCCTCATGCCTTAAAATTGTCAAGTTTGGGAAACACTGTCTTACACCTCTAACAACAGTGATTCTGCTGAATTAAAATTTGGATTAAATAGGATTTAAATTCTTGTCATTGCTTAGAGTAATTGTTTCCCACTCTGGAATGATCACCAAATGAGATGGGAAGAATGTTTTATTTTTTTGTGGGGGTGGATCGGAGTAAACTTTGCTTTGACCTCCCCTTCATTTGCTTGTTTTTTTGGTAGAGATTTTCAGAAGCTTCTCTTCAGTTGCCCAGTGTTTGAAATTTGGTCAATCCACAGACATTTGGATCAGCATTTATGAGCATTAATCTTTTGCTCATGGGGCAGAAAGTCTGACTGGTTGTTTTCAGGGTAATTCTTCAGCCGTTATCTTTGGCCACCAGGATTAGAGTGCTGCTGGATAAGCATGGAGCTAAGAGATATAAAACATATCCATTAGGAATATAGCCCACAAATTAATTTGGACCTGATGATTTACAGGGATATACAGGAGATGTAAAATTTGCATCCATTGTAATATGTTTTCTACTACAAACCTGCATCAATAAAAAAAAATCAGACCTAATATGTTTTTCAAGTCATTGGGATTTATCCCTGTTCCATTAGAATCAGGCCATTATGTTCCTCAACACAGAAGAAAAGAATAAAGGGTGCCACTTTTCTTTGACTAAGTGGATTGGTTCTGAAAACACACACACACACACACACACACACACACACACACACACACACACACACACACACACACATATATATATATATATATATATATATATATATATATATATATATATATATATATTTCATCTAGTCATGTTTCCTGTCTGGTCTATCTGCACTGAGTCTCAAAGCATACAAACTTGCATTTAAAAGAGGAAGGGAAGATTAGGCTTTCAGTAATTATGATAACGAAGATGGAACAGGAAAAAGCTTCTCTAAGATTATTTAAGGTAAACAATGCCTCGAAGTTCTTTGAAGAGTTTTATCTCTCTGAACCATGACACTTTACTTAGCAAGGAGATTAAAAGGGGCTTCTTCATTGCTGGACTAACATTAAAGGCACGGAAACATGAACAAAAATAAATGTGTGGTACATTCATCTCTTGGGAAGATGATTGGAGATGATATCCACAAGTTTGTCTCTGCTTTAAGTGAGGACAGTAGAGGAATAAGACTTCTCCACTGCAGCACTTTTTCCTTTCACCTTGCAGCAAAGAAATCCTTTTCATGATGAACACTGGGAAGAAGAGGTTGAGCAGTTTTACAGCTGTCATTTTACTCTACTGACAACTTGCTAGAGTGAAGGTGTGAGTTCAAAGTGTCAGCTATCCAAATCATATTACTCTTCCTCATCTAGACTTCCGTTTGGTCCCTGCCCATCTCTGAACTGCATAAGGCTGTCTAATGGACACTTAGACTAATTATATCTAACCTATTATCCTAGCTTAAGTACCAATTTTATCCACCCATTAGTGATTGGAAGGGTGAAATTTTATGCTTTGTGTGAGAGAAGGCATTTTGCCAGTTTTCTATTAGAATTCTTGGGATCTCATATACTCAAACACATGTACACATCTGGATATGATGACATAATAAAGAATTTTAGCATTCAAGCAATTTATAACAAGGTCACCCTGATTTCTATTTATACATATAAAGCTGAAGCATATACAATATGCATAAGATGGCATTAATTTTCAGATACGTGGTTTTTTGTTTATATGCAAAGCTGTAACAATGTATATGTAGTCTTCAACTTACAATAGTTCATTTAGTGACGGTTCAGTGATAATTGCAGTATCCAGATGTCATGTGATCAGCTTTTGTGACCTTCTGAAAAGCAAAGTCAATGGGGAAGCTAGATTCACTTAGCAACAATGTTATTAACAACTGCAATGATTCACTTCTGTGGCAAGAAAGATTGTAAAATGTGGCAAAACTCACTTAAGAAATATTTCAGTTAGCAATATAAATTTGGGCCTCAGTTGTGGCCGTAAGAGTTATATCTATTTGTGACTCACAGTGGTTGAATTTTTCTGGGAAGATGCAGTGGGAAAGATTGTGATAGAATTGGGAAGGGACGTGTCATGTGATAGTGGCAAAAACAGAATAAAACAGTATTTCTTTTAAGTTCATAGAATCAATGAAAACTTAACATACCCGACAGTTATAACTTTAAAAAATTAATTTAGGGAACAATCTTAAACTCCTATGGCTATTTTTTCTACAGGCAGAGACCACATATAGCAGAGGGCACATTTGTGGGTGTTTGATCACTAAGCATATCATTATGAAAACTCAAATTTTTCCAGGTTCTTGAGAAGAAGAATGACTTTTTAAGTCTATAACGTCCATATATTTTTGGTTTCCAGTAAAGAACTGTTTTTAGGTTCCATTCTCCTTCATTTTTAGGTATTATAATTAATTTAATAACAATAACATTAATTCCAGTTAAGATCGATATTAAACACTTTCTATTACGACCTTTATTTTATAGAAATAAGTCTGAATTTTTCAGTAATATCTACTCCTTTGTTTTCTTCCTGCCATGAAGTACATTCAGAATGAGTTTAATTAAGTGCAAATAAATGTTAGTCTATAACGTTACAAAAGGTTGCTATGCACCGATAAATCATAATTAAATGTTTTTAGGCTAATAGTAGAAGCCATCTACAGTTAGGTTGCTTCCAACAAATGTTAATTGTTTTTTAAATGACATATATTCTCAATTAAAAGGCAAACAAATCTGAAACCCATTTTTGAAAACCACTGGGGTATATACTTCTTGAGTGAACAGCATGCTCTTTATTCATCAGGAGCTATTTAAAGAAGGGGAAAATCCTGGATGACAGCTTTCCTGGGGTTAAATTGAATAGGCTGGATTTAATGTGACCTGTTTGCTTGTTACTTTGGTGAAAGGTGTTTTGTTTGAACATGACCTGGATTGTTAAGAAAACATGATCTCTTCCTAGAAAATGGTATCAATCTCATACAAAAATACTGTAGTAAACAAAGGACAAAATGATCAGACATGAAGGTCTGGATATCTGAACTTCAGGGTTTACTAATATTACAAGGCCGACATCAGACAATTAGCTAGTGCAGTGGTTCTCAACCTTTTTAATGCCGTGACCCCCAACCAGTCGTAAGTTGAGGACTACTGAACCGGTCGTAAGTCGAGGACTACTCAACTGGTGCAGCACCATTTGCAGAATGGGACTTTTGGCGAGCTCAGCAGGGCAGAGACAGCCTGGACAATTCCTATTGGATTTTGAAAGCCAATAGAATTAGACTCTATTCAAGAGAGTCTATTCTATTGGCTTTCAAAAGCCAATAGAATAAAAGGGAGTAGCACATCTAAGGAAAAGGGGAAAAAAATGGCGGACTGCGTTGTTTGGCGACCCCTGTGAAATGGTCGTTCGACCCCAAACGGGGTCCCGACCCACAGGTTGAGAACCATTGAGCTAGTGGATGGTATTAAAAAGACATGATGAGTTGTAACCTCTCTAAAATCTTTCCTTTTGTATGAGATGTATGTTTGTTTTCGGTAAATGTTTTGATTTAATAATAAATGTAGGCTTCAGGCACCTATACTCTTCAAACACTCTTAAAAATGTTCCCAAAATTTTGTGGGTTTTCATCCTTTGAGGCAGATGATTGAAGGGCAAGACAAGCACCTTGAAATTTATGCCTCTTAGGCTGAAAATGTTAGGATTCTGGTAATGATATGTCAACCGCCATAGTCATCTGTGAACTTTCCTGATGTGAGAAAGCTTGAGATAAACGTGGATGGAAGTGAGGAAAATTGGAATATTTATTTATAGATACTTTACAGATAAATTTTTGTGTTATGAAACATAGTTTAATTTAATTTAATACAGTTTAATAATTACAGATGTAATACATGTTTGGAAAGGAATGCAAGGAAGTAATTGTTCTTTTATTTCCTTTGCTATATTGCTTTTTGGATGAGAATAAATATTCTAATGACTTTAAAGATAAGCTACTCCCGCTTATTCCATTCTCAAACTTGCATTTTTCCAGTTGTTCACGCCTCATCCCCTGAAGAAATAAATAAAGAAAGAAAGAAAGAAAGAAAGAAAGAAAGAAAGAAAGAAAGAAAGATTCCTCACTTTGTAACTACATCTGAGTGTGTAGGGGATGAATAAACTCTTACTTTACAAACTCTTACTTACTTTTGGTGGTCCAGATTGTTTACTAAAAAACCCTAGATATATTAGTTATCAAAAAACTTGTTGCTAATTTTTTATTTAACATTATCCAAACATTCCTATCAATTATTTCCTTCTCTGAATGTTTAGGGTTTTGTAATGTTGTTTTCTTAGTTTGGTCAATTTAAACTAGGTCTGAGCTTCAGCAGGCCAATTTAAAAATTAAAGAAAGAAACATTTCTTATGTTAAGATGCTCAGAATCCTTGGATTCTTAAATAATAAATTACAAATGTACAGAAATGGGGAATTCCCAATTCTATTTGCTTTTCAATCCAATTATTATTATTGGATTCCAACTGAATGAACGAGGACTTATTTTCGAGTACATTTGTATAAAATAGCACCAACAATTGTTTAAACAAGCAGTAAAATGATAGGACTGGGCTTTAGAAAAACCATTTTTTTCCAGCATAAGCATTTGATTTTCCTACTCTGAAATTTCAGAATTTACTAAATTTACTAAAAAGATATTTTTTTTAGCTTGTGTCCAGATAATTCAGAACCACATCAGTTTAAATATGAGTAATGAGGGAGGCTTGATGCATTCAAAAATCAAGACACAGTTGTTGAGTGAGCCTCTTCTGTTGAGTGTATTCATCATATTTGTAGTATATTGGGTCATTTGATCATTTATTGATTAAGCATGTCTGTGAGCCACTACTGTTACACAATTACAGTAAAAAGATTTATTCCTGACTCAGTTATCCTTTGTTTGGTCAGTAGAAAAAAGACAATAGTGTTTTGTTGCATCCACACCAGTCAGGGATTGAGATTAAATTTGTATGCTTTCTGAAAACTTTAGGTTCAATTCTGTGATCCCCCCCAAAGAAGGGATCACAGAAATGCAATCTTATAATATGACTGAAGAAAAAAAAAATATATTGAATGCATGGAAAGTAATCATACTAAATGTATTTAATTTCCAGACAGATTTGGCCATTATCTCAGAGCACTTTAAAGATGAACTGATGTATTATTCTGGAAACTTTTTGGATTATAGTACACTTTGCACGATACATGGATTATAGAGAAACTATTTAATTTAGTTGATTTTTCCCTCTAATCCCTCCTATTCCATGCTTTTGCTTTTACTCATTCCTAGAATTTAAAGGGCAAGTGTGGCTTTAGATGCTCACAAGCAAACACAGACACACAAAGATTTTACAATCTGATTTAAAGAATTAGGAATAATTTTAGATGTGCTATTGGACTGATTGTTTTTGGTATTTATTAACATGTTTCCACTGAAGCTTTCAAAGCATCTACCAAAGCAATCAGATGGAATAAGATTTTAAAAGTATAACATTAAATTTCTATGCTATCTATCTTATCACGAGGTGACTCTAGGTGGCATAGAACTAACACGTGGCTTCAGTGGTGCAGTTTATTCACTGAATCTAATACATTAACTATAATTCTAAATCAGCAATATTAATCTTCTGAGATTAAGATTCCACATCCACATCATGTGCAGCTTTCTTTCCTTTCACCTTTGATGATTTTAGTTCATTTTAATGTTAATATTTATTATTTTAGTAATAGTAATAGTAATAGTAGTAAAGTTGGAAGGGACCTTGGAGGTCATCTAGTCCAACTCCCTGCTCGGGCAGGAAACCCTACACCATTTCGGACAAATGGCTGTCCAGTCTCTTCTTAAAAACTTCCAGTGTTGGAGCATTTACTGCTTCTGGAGGCAGGCTGTTCCACTGATTAATTGTTCTCACTGTCAGGAAGTTTCTCCTTAGTTCTAGGTTGCTTCTCTCCTTGATTAGTTTCCACCCGTTGCTTCTTGTCCTGCCTTCAGGTGCTTTGGAAAATAGCTTAATTCCCTCTTCTTTATGGCAGCCCCTGAGATATTGGAATACTGCTATCATGTCCCCCCTTGTCCTTCTCTTCGTTAAACTAGACATACCCAATTCTAGCAACCGTTCCTTATATGTTTTAGCCTCCAGTCCCCTAATCATCTTTGTTGCTCTTCTCTGTACTCTTTCTAGAGTCTCAACATCTTTTTTACATCGTGGTGACCAAAACTGGATGCAGTATTCCAAGTGTGGCCTTACCAAGGCATTGAAGAGTGGTATTAATACTTCACGTGATCTTGATTCTATCCCTCTGTTAATGCAGCCTAGCACTGTGTTGGCCTTTTTGGCAGCTGCAGCACACTGCTGGCTCATATTTAAGTGATTGTCTACTAGGACTCCGAGGTCCCTCTCACAGTTACTACTATTGAGCATGGTGCCACCTATGCTGTACTTGTGCATTTGGTTTTTCTTGCCTAAATGTAGAACCTTGCTTTTTTCACCATTGAATTTCATTTTGTTAGTTAGTGCCCAGTGTTCAAGTCTGTCCAGATCCTTCTGTATCTGAAGCCTGTCTTCTGGAGTGTTGGCTATTCCTGCCAGCTTGGTGTCATCTGCAAATTTGATGAGTTCCCCATCTATCCCTTCATCCAAATCGTTGATGAAGATGTTGAAGAGTACTGGGCCCAGAACAGAGCCCTGGGGCACCCCACTACACACTTCCCTCCATATAGATGCAGTTCCATTGAGGACCACTCGCTGAGTACGGCCGGTCAGCCAGCTACGGATCCATCTGGTGGTGGTTCTGTCTACCCCACATTTTTCTATCTTGTCAAGTAGTAGGTTGTGATCTACTTTATCAAATGCCTTACTGAAGTCCAAGTAAATTATGTCCACAGCATTCCTCTGATCCACTAATTTTGTCACTTGGTCAAAGAATGCAATAAGATTTGTCTGGCATGATCTATTTTTGACAAACCCATGTTGGCTTTTAGTAATGACTTTGTTTGCCTCTAGGTGTTCGTTGATTCGTTGTTTGATTATCTTTTCCAGGATCTTCCCAGGTATTGAGGTCAGGCTGATAGGTCTGTAATTTCCTGGATCCATTTTTTTTCCTTTTTTGAGGATGGGAACTACATCAGCTCTTTTCCAGTCCTCTGGTAGTTCCCCTGTGTTCCAGGATCTTTGAAAAATATAGTTCAGTGGCTCCGATATCACATCTGCCAGTTCCTTGAGAACTCTGGGGTGTAATCCGTCTGGTCCTGGCGATTTGAACTCATCTAGGCTGGACAGGTGCTCACTAACGATTTTCTTGCCTATCTTAACTTGTGTTTCTGTTTTGTTTTTTGTGGCACTATTTTTGATAGGTTGGTCTGTTTTTTCCCTTTGTGTAAAGACAGATGCAAAAAATGAGTTAAATAGTTCTGCTTTCTCCCTGTTGCTTGTCACCTTCTTGCCACTTCCACCCACTAATGGACCAATCATTTCCTTCACTTTTTTCTTGTTTTTTACATGTTGAAAGAAGCTTTTTTTGTTATTTTTGACTTTGGTCGCAAGCCTCAGTTCGTTTTGAGCCTTGGCTTTCTTCACTTCATCTTTGCAGGCTCGGGCTATTTGCTGATATTCTGACTTAGTTATGTTCCCCTCTTTCCACTTTCTATACTTGTCCTTTTTATCTTTCAATTTGTCAGAGAGTTCTTTATGCAGCCATGCTGGTTTCTTTTGAGAGCTGTTATTTTTCCTCTTTGTTGGTATTGTGCTAGACTGTGCTTTTATTATCTCATTTTTCAAAATTTCCCAAGCTTCTTGAGTTGTTTTCCCCTTGAGGATTCTCATCCATGGAATCCTTCCCAAGCCCTCTCTAAGTTTATTGAAATTAGCTCTCTTGAAGTCCAAGACTCTAGTTTGACTGTGTTCTATTGGTTGTGCTTCTATAATGTTGAATTCTAATATTGCATGATCACTTCCTCCCAGGGTTCCTATGGCTCCAACACCGTCTATCATTTCATCTCTGTTAGTGAGAATTAGATCCAAAATGGCTAATCCCCTAGTTCCATTCTCTACTTTTTGGGAGACAAAGTTGTCTGCTAGGTTTGCCAGGAACCTGTTTGATCTTCCACTTGGTGCGGAGTTTGTCTCCCAGTTGATGTCAGGGTAGTTAAAGTCCCCCATTACTATTGTGATGTGCTTCCTACATACCTTAGTTAGCTGACTAGCAAAAAGTTCATCTATTCCTCTGTTTGGTTGGGTGGTCTGTAGTATACACCTATGGCAATGTCATTTCCCCCCCCTTTTATATTGACCCAAATGCATTCAAGACAGTTTTTATCATTGTTGTACTCTATTTCTGTGAAGATGTAGTTATTTCTTATATAGAGAGCAACTCCACCTCCTCTTTTATTTGGTCTGTTTCTTTTAAATAATTTAAATCCCTCTAGCTGTGTGTTCCATGTGTGAGTTTCATCCCACCATGTTTCCGTAATGGCAACAATATCGTATCTGCCCTCATTAACCTGAATTTCTAGTTCACCCTGTTTGCTGTTCATACTTTGTGCATTGGTGTATAAACATTTGAGTCCTTTGTGGGTGGCCCTGTGTTTCCTTTCTACATAACCTGTGTGGTGCCTGAGTTCCCCTATTGTCTTACCACCTATTTGGTTAGTGCACTTTATATGGCACTCGCTATTAGAGGCTTCATTTTGATTGGTAGCAAGGTTGGTATTCTTGTCCACACACACATCTGTGCTACATGCACTGATAGCCCTATAGTTTTTAAATTGCCGGGGACAGGGTTGTTCCGTATCAATTAACTCCCTGTCCCCGCTGTTTAGTTTAAATTTCCCTCCAGAAAATCTGTGAATTTATAGCCGAGTAACTCAGTCCCTTTTTTTGATGGATGCAAACCATCTCTTTTGTACATCTTTTGATTGGACCAGCTACTGACATCGTGACTAATATATCCAAAGCCTTCCCCTTTACACCATTCCTTTAGCCACATATTGAATTGTGCTATGCGCTGGCCTTTTCCGTTTTGCTCCTTATACACTGGTAAAACCTCTGAGAAAGTAAGCCTACAGCCTATTCTGCTAAGTTCCTTCCCCAAGCTCTGGAAATCATTCTGCACAGAGAGTACATCTTTTTGGGACAGATCATTAGTGCCAAGGTGTACAATAGCCTCCACATCACAGTTCTTGCTGCCATTCTTGATTATTTTAGAAATACGCTTCTTGTCCCTACTGGCAGTAGCACCTGGAAGACACCTGACCTCTTTCAAAGCCTCTGTGTCCTTTCCTAAATTTACATCCCTTATAATTGAATCACCTACCAGAAGGTAGCTTCTCTTTTTGGGAGCCTTTCTATTCTTGCATGACTGATGTGCAATACCTGATTCACACTTCTCCCTATCAAAATCTAGTTCTTCATCTCGGACCACAATCCCCTGCTTATTTGAGTTATCTTCACAAATACCTTTACCAGTCTCCTTAATGTCCCTATTAAGGTCAGCAAGAGCACTGTAGCTGTTGTGCAGGGACACAGCGAAAGCTTTGTGTTTATGGTTCACAGCTCTCACCCTGCCAGATCCCACGGTTGTCCACACTGCCCTTTTCCTGCAGGATCTTTGTGGTAAAGGGGGCTGATAGCAGGGAGGCTTACTAGAGTAGAGGGGCTGAACTGGACACCTAATTTCTGCCCGAAGAGCACGGATTACAGACCCTAGGTAAATGATCTGTCCTTGTAGGCTAGTGATTTGTTTACAGATAGGACAGTTTCCAAGTTTGAAAAGGGTACTGCGAAGGACGGCTGCAAAGCAGGTGTTGCACTGAACTAAGCCGGACATCTTAGATACAGGGGATGTCAGACACACTTGCCCTGAATGTACTGCTACTGTTTGTGATTTTTAGTTATATAGTTATATAATTCGCGCGCCGTTAGGCGCGCGGGCCGCTACTTTCCTGGTGGATTCTCCCAAAACTTACAGTTTAAGCAGCAGCTGGTGGAATGTAGCACGTTCCAGCAACCCGATCAGAGTTGGAATGGGGTTTAAATAGAGTATAATACCCTATATATATAATGGAGATCCAATCAGGGCCTTGCTACTTTCCTGGTGGATTCTCCCAAAACTTACAGTTTAAGCAGCAGCTGGTGGAATGTAGCACGTTCCAGCAACCCGATCAGAGTTGGAATGGGGTTTAAATAGAGTATAATACCCTATAAATATAATGGAGATCCAATCAGGGCCTTGCTACTTTCCTGGTGGATTCTCCCAAAACTTACAGTTTAAGCAGCAGCTGGTGGAATGTAGCACGTTCCAGCAACCCGATCAGAGTTGGAATGGGGTTTAAATAGAGTATAATACCCTATAAATATAATGGAGATCCAATCAGGGCCTTGCTACTTTCCTGGTGGATTCTCCCAAAACTTACAGTTTAAGCAGCAGCTGGTGGAATGTAGCACGTTCCAGCAACCCGATCAGAGTTGGAATGGGGTTTAAATAGAGTATAATACCCTATATATATAATGGAGATCCAATCAGGGCCTTGCTACTTTCCTGGTGGATTCTCCCAAAACTTACAGTTTAAGCAGCAGCTGGTGGAATGTAGCACGTTCCAGCAACCCGATCAGAGTTGGAATGGGGTTTAAATAGAGTATAATACCCTATATATATAATGGAGATCCAATCAGGGCCTTGCTACTTTCCTGGTGGATTCTCCCAAAACTTACAGTTTAAGCAGCAGCTGGTGGAATGTAGCACGTTCCAGCAACCCGATCAGAGTTGGAATGGGGTTTAAATAGAGTATAATACCCTATAAATATAATGGAGATCCAATCAGGGCCTTGCTACTTTCCTGGTGGATTCTCCCAAAACTTACAGTTTAAGCAGCAGCTGGTGGAATGTAGCACGTTCCAGCAACCCGATCAGAGTTGGAATGGGGTTTAAATAGAGTATAATACCCTATAAATATAATGGAGATCCAATCAGGGCCTTGCTACTTTCCTGGTGGATTCTCCCAAAACTTACAGTTTAAGCAGCAGCTGGTGGAATGTAGCACGTTCCAGCAACCCGATCAGAGTTGGAATGGGGTTTAAATAGAGTATAATACCCTATATATATATAATGGAGATCCAATCAGGGCCTTGCTACTTTCCTGGTGGATTCTCCCAAAACTTACAGTTTAAGCAGCAGCTGGTGGAATGTAGCACGTTCCAGCAACCCGATCAGAGTTGGAGATCCAATGGGGATTTCCCAAAACTTACATAGCAGCTGGTGGAATGTAATACCCGTTTAAATAGAGTATAATACCCTATATATATAATGGAGATCCAATCAGGGCCTTGCTACTTTCCTGGTGGATTCTCCCAAAACTTACAGTTTAAGCAGCAGCTGGTGGAATGTAGCACGTTCCAGCAACCCGATCAGAGTTGGAATGGGGTTTAAATAGAGTATAATACCCTATATATATAATGGAGATCCAATCAGGGCCTTGCTACTTTCCTGGTGGATTCTCCCAAAACTTACAGTTTAAGCAGCAGCTGGTGGAATGTAGCACGTTCCAGCAACCCGATCAGAGTTGGAATGGGGTTTAAATAGAGTATAATACCCTATAAATATAATGGAGATCCAATCAGGGCCTTGCTACTTTCCTGGTGGATTCTCCCAAAACTTACAGTTTAAGCAGCAGCTGGTGGAATGTAGCACGTTCCAGCAACCCGATCAGAGTTGGAATGGGGTTTAAATAGAGTATAATACCCTATAAATATAATGGAGATCCAATCAGGGCCTTGCTACTTTCCTGGTGGATTCTCCCAAAACTTACAGTTTAAGCAGCAGCTGGTGGAATGTAGCACGTTCCAGCAACCCGATCAGAGTTGGAATGGGGTTTAAATAGAGTATAATACCCTATAAATATAATGGAGATCCAATCAGGGCCTTGCTACTTTCCTGGTGGATTCTCCCAAAACTTACAGTTTAAGCAGCAGCTGGTGGAATGTAGCACGTTCCAGCAACCCGATCAGAGTTGGAATGGGGTTTAAATAGAGTATAATACCCTATATATATAATGGAGATCCAATCAGGGCCTTGCTACTTTCCTGGTGGATTCTCCCAAAACTTACAGTTTAAGCAGCAGCTGGTGGAATGTAGCACGTTCCAGCAACCCGATCAGAGTTGGAATGGGGTTTAAATAGAGTATAATACCCTATAATATAATGGAGATCCAATCAGGGCCTTGCTACTTTCCTGGTGGATTCTCCCAAAACTTACAGTTTAAGCAGCAGCTGGTGGAATGTAGCACGTTCCAGCAACCCGATCAGAGTTGGAATGGGGTTTAAATAGAGTATAATACCCTATAAATATAATGGAGATCCAATCAGGGCCTTGCTACTTTCCTGGTGGATTCTCCCAAAACTTACAGTTTAAGCAGCAGCTGGTGGAATGTAGCACGTTCCAGCAACCCGATCAGAGTTGGAATGGGGTTTAAATAGAGTATAATACCCTATAAATATAATGGAGATCCAATCAGGGCCTTGCTACTTTCCTGGTGGATTCTCCCAAAACTTACAGTTTAAGCAGCAGCTGGTGGAATGTAGCACGTTCCAGCAACCCGATCAGAGTTGGAATGGGGTTTAAATAGAGTATAATACCCTATATTTTAATATTTTATTGTTTTTACTTGGTTTTAAGCCACCTAGAGTCACCTCATAGCGAGATGGATGGCGTTCAAAATGAAACAAACAACCAAACAAATTAATAATGTTCATACTCTGACGTCTCTTCTTTTCGTTTTTGCAATGTTTATACAGTATGTGCAGCTTTTTTGGAAAATGCTCCAGAAATTAAAAAGAAAGAAAGAAACGTGTGGTTAAAATGGCCATGGAATTAGCTGAATATAATCCAAAAGGAAAGATATTCCTAGTGGTGCTCTTTTTAGTTCTTTACATTATTACTGCCCCGGGCACTATGAATTGTTCTTGGTGTTTTTCTCAAAGCCACATGTGGCTTTTCATTTCCTTTCTCTTCAAATGCATTCTATTATTTTGCTTTTGGTATGATGTGTTTTATTATCATTAGGGCTACTTAAACTTATATTTTATATTTGTACACCACTTTGAAAACATTAGTTCTTAGCTGCTTAAACATTTATTAATTAGTAGTATTAAGGGAAAATATGCTTAACCTATTCCTTGTAAAATCTAACTATTATGAATTTAAAAGAAGATTAGATGTTTTGAGCCATTGTAACATATGGAAGTTCTTTCTCTGAGTCTATAAGTGAAATAACATTATTAAATATGTCTACTATCTATCATCCCGCATTTTGACTAACTATAGGAATACATTTGTAATTGCTAATATCAATGGGAGCTATTCTTAAAACAGACATATAAATACTTAAGAAACAGATAATTGCAGTGCTTTTAAGGACAATGGAATAATATGGAATAGAAAAAAGGTGATAAAAACTCTTCAGCTCCTATATTATGTGCAATTATTCAGAATTATGCTGAAAGCAAGCTAAATACTATCATTTGGCCAAGCACTTTAGCATTTAGCTGCCTCTTTTTGAAACTGAAGACTAGCATTATTATTATAATATCCTCTTGACCAAGGAAGGTTTTATTCATGGATGCCTTACAGATGGGTCAGTCCCTTTTAAGGTATTCTTCCACCTATGTTCAAATCATCTTAGATTATAACTCTTTGGGCAAGTATGGATCACATCCAATACAATAATCTGTCCTGCAAGTGTTCTTCCCCTGTTATTTTTATACTGCTTGAGAATATCATTTAAATTTAATTAAATGTAAATATTTAAATTAAATGTACACTTTAATTCATTATTACTATTATTTGTCATGATTTTGGAACTTAATTTAACAGTGGTGATGGAAGAATTAGCTACTACTACACTATTGCTGTTGCCTGCTGCATCTTTTTCAAATGTCTCTGGATAATAGAAAAACCAAAGGCACATTTACAGTGTTGAGTCCATATGATGGATATACACACAAAATGGCTGACATGAAACTTTTGTCTGTTCTCAAAATAGTCACCATCAAGGTCACAATATACCTATTTAACAGAAGGTGAACTAGCTTATTCAGCATGTTCTGTACAACCTCAAAGGCATTCCTATATTATATAAATGTGATTGTGCTTTTCTTTGTAGCGTGCTCATTTTATTTTTCTTTAATTAAACTGTTCTTTAAAATTCAAATGAAATAGGGAGCCAGGAAGCACTGAGGGAAGTAATTGGAGCATACTGCTACCTCCTGCAGCCTAGAAAGAAAGAATGAATGCAAACCATTGGTAAACATACAACGAAATTCAGATTTATCACATCCTTAGGCCATCTTATAACTAAATAGGAGGAAGAATGCCAGATTATACCCAAAATTCTCTTCTCCTTTGACAGAAAGTTCAAAAAGTAAAAATCTGGAACTTTAATGTTATATTATGTTGATGGCTGCAAGATTACTTTATGCACAAAAATGGAAAGACACTTTGATTCCTACAATGGATGAATGGCTGCAAAAGTTGATGAAGTTAGCAGAGATGGCTAAATTGATTTCTTTGATTAAGCAAAAAACACAATTACATTTGTTTCTACTTGACTTTGGACTTTGTGCTCAAGGTGGAAAAAAATGAAACTTTGATTTTGGGTTTTACCGATTAGACAGGCTTTTGTTATAGAAATGGCTAGTTTATGTAAAAGTAAAAAATTGAGGTTCGATGCTATTATGTTACTTCATTGCACCAACGGGAGTTGGAAGTCAACGCCTTTTCTTTCTTTTTTGCCCTTTCCCTTCACTTTTCCCTTCCCTTCTTCCTCCCCTATTTTCCCTACTATTTTCTTTTGTATTTTATATTATAAACCAATACAAAATTGTACCTGTATTTGTAAGATAAATTAAGATTAATTAAAGTTCAATTACTTTGCCTCCCCTCCCCTTTCTCCCATCCTTATTTTCCCAAAACTATTTTCCTATTTTTCTTTTTCTTCCTTTAGTTTTCTCTTTTAAGGTAGAGTAACGTAAGTTCAAAGATATACTCTGAGGGTTCTGCTGTTCAGAAACACACACATCTTGGTTTTGTCTTCAAATTCTTTATTCGTTACTTAGGTTCTTACTGGTGCTACTCTGGAACACAAAAATATGATTTCTTATTGTTCTGTGTCACGGATTTTGATTTGCACTCATGAATTTATGCTAAATTGCCTCTTTTGCCTTTCTCTACAGAAATGTTGAGAACTTTTGTGGCATTTTACATCTGAGACATGCCCCAAACACATCCACCCATGATTTTTTACTCATGAATTTAAAGTTAACATGCTGTTTTTAGTTTTGCTCTTTTCAAGCAATTGGTTTCTGCACTGGAACAGATGTAAGTCAGAGACAATAACTTCCAACAACATGTTGGTTGTTAACTCCAATGCCTTTGTAGTGCATTGATACTATAATAGACAAAAATGAATTCAAAAGATTTATTTTATGTTTTACACAGGCCATAAGTTCCCCTTCCAAATGCCAATAAAAGAGAACATTTGTAGCTCAAGGTTGAAATGATGGGTCCTTGGTGTTCTCTGAGCTTGGGTATTTTCTTGCAGATGAGCTATTGCATAGCTCGTTCTACTTATTATATTTCTTCCATTGTGGGATCTGCTAATTTAGCTTTGAAATATCTTCATCAGGACAAACTCTGCATTAATTGGGTAGTTTGTCCTGGTGGTATCATTTTTTCTTGTACAATATGTGCTTCTTTCTAAGCTCAATACAAGATTTAATTTATAAAGCTGGAACTGTTTATGGTTGCATGCTTATTTATATTCTTTAATCCTGGTTACTTTGAGATCTTTCTTGTGAAAGCTTGAAAAGTAAGTGAGGGTTATTATCCAAGTGTTATTCTGTTGATGTAATATGAATGGTAGGTTCTAGTCAAATGGGAAAATATGTTTTTCTCTTCCATTGATATTTTGGCAAATCATTTGTGATCAAGACCTTGTTCATTTTGACTGACTGCCTCATCAACTCTAATGTTCTCTCAGTGGTATAGACAACATTTGGCAGCAGACAGCATGGAACAAAGGAAGAAAACATGGGGTGCACCAATGTTAATGAAGATTTATTCTAGACTGACATTTGATCAGAACTGCTGGGTGAATTCTAAGATTTCATTAGTTAAAGACAGAGAGGCGTCTGTCTGATTAAAAAGTGGGAAAAAACCAGTAGGGGGCTCTCATAAATTACCATAGCTCAATTAGGTGCAGACAGTTTAGTGAGTGTTTATTACCAGCAGAAATGACGATTTTTCCAATTAGATTAAAAGGTTTGAAAACAACAATTCTAGTGCTTAGTGATTTAAACCCTTTGGTAGAATAATGCATTGTGAGAAACAGCATTGATTAAAAGCAAACTGGTAAGTTATTTGGGCTGCCTTCTTGTTTAGCAATGGAGCTCCTGCTGTTGCAGTACAATTTACCTCTCATGATCAATGTGTGGACTTGGCTAATTTTCTCCTTGGCCTGAAGATTTATATGAATGTAAAGGGCAGCTAAATCACTGTGAAAAATACCAACATGATTTATTTGAGGTAATCATGAAGGAAGCAGAGCTGCATAAATCACAGCCAATGTATCCCTGCCACATTGAGCCCTTCAGGCTGGCATCTCTGCCCTAGACATGGGTTGGTGGGAAAAATTATCAGAAGAAACCTTCATTCCAGGGGCCCAGAGCTAGAAATAAAAGAGACACTCAATCAAAAGTGGGAGTTTATTGGGTGTTTCTGAAGCAATTATTCTCTGTCTCTAGAAGTGAGTAACGTCATTCAGGGTTTGCTGAAATCCCACCATTTAAGTATCTACTTTGTGTTGCAAATTTAATTTCCATCAGTACAGAATAAATGAGCAATTTTGATACAGTGATGTGGAAGAAATGGGGTGTAAGAAAAGGAGTTTCTCTATGTTAGCACCTCATTGGTTGTTTCCTAAGTAACTTGGTTGTAGAACCACATTTCACATGCCAAATCTCTACCATCCCTAAGAAGTTCTGAGAACATTCCTGCCCAAGCCCTTTAGGTAGTAGTAGAACAATCTACGTCTACTCTTCCTTAGGCTAGATCAATAAATGGTATCATCTGCTACTGAGCAAGCTTGAATTTCCAAGGTCATGAAAACTATTACCAGGCTATAATATCTCCTTAGGTGTCTATAGTGATCACCTCTTCAATCTCTGTAATCTGAGAACTCAAAAAAAGGAAGATGGTATATGTCACTCATAAATTGTCCATATCCCCATCCTATAACCTTTGGCATCAATTCTGACAACCAGGACTGATCTAGCTTATAAAGTTACATGCAATTTATAAAGCAGAAGGTTTTAAAACATATAAAGATCTAATACTGATTATGATGGCTGCATGAATCTGATAAGTCCCAATAAGAATGAAGCAGGTTGTATATTGTGTTCTGGTAGTCAGTAATGTGTAAAACTACAAGAATATATACTCAGATCCCCCACTCCTGGGGTGATGGAGTCATAGAACCTCTAGTACAGCGGTTCTTAACCTGTGGGTTGCGACCCCATTTGGGTCGAACGACCATTTCACAGGGGTCGCCAAACAACGCAGTCCACTATTTTTTTCCCTTTTCCTTAGCTGTGCTATTCCCTTTTATTCTATTGGCTTTTGAAAGCCAATAGAATAGACTCTCTTGAATAGAGTCTAATTCTATTGGCTTTCAAAAACCAATAGGAATTGTCCAGGCTATCTCTGCCCTGCTGAGCCCGCCAAAAGTCACATTCTACAAACGGTGCTGCAAGTTGTCTGCAGCAAAGGTGAGCTGTCTGGAAGTTTCCACCCCTCCCTGCTGAGCAACTACTAAAAATGTAAGTAAAAGAGGGCCAGGGGTGGGAGGTGGGAAGCCGGTGAGTGCAGGGAGGGTTCCTGGGGTGTGTGGGGCCTGGCGGGTGCCTTACCTCCCTTGGGCTGGGCCAGCTGGTGGCTCAGCCAGTGGTCGGCCTGCTCTGTCTCTGCCGCTTGCCAGCTACACCTCGGCTGGCTCAGAGGGCGCCACCATGCATGCGCGGTGCTCCTGGGCAGGGAAAGTCCTTGACTTACGACCGGTTGGGTAGTCCTTGACTTATGACTGGTTGGGTAGTCCTTGACTTACGACCGGTTGGGTAGTCCTTGACTTATGACTGGTTGGGGGTCGTGGCATTAAAAAGGTTGAGAACCACTGCTCTAGAATGAAGTGTGACATAACATCAGCTTTATCCTTCTGGTCTAAAACAGAAGGGTTTATGGATATTGGACATTCACAAGTTGTCCAGAAACTCCCAAAGTCACATACACAGATGTACATACAGTGTATATGTGTATGTATATGTATATGGAATCATATGTTGATTTTGACCTTGAACCACTCATTATTGTTTATTTACAGTGTGGTTCCTAGCAGAAAACTCAAATGTGCCCGGAGTCCAGAAAGAGTGGTATCCTCCTGCTATAACACATCCTCCAATTGGTCTAATTTTATGGAAAAAGGAAGAGAAGATTTGGAGTTGGATGGTGAAATAAATAAATAAAAAAGAATAATAGCTTCATGCATCATATTTGACAGAACCCTTTCAACTTTGTATCCCACAAAAACTTTAGCTAAAAAATTGGTGGAGAGCCCAGTTATTTTTTCTATATAAAGTCCTATATTTTCTTGACCCAAAGGGGATCTTAAACCACACATTTACCAAGCATTAAATCTTGTTTTCATGACAAGTAAGCACAAATGCTTCTGGCACAGGCATAAGCATGATGTGAAGGCATCAGTAATTTTCCACTGTTGATTCTCAGGAAACTGATATTTGGAGATATGCTGCCCCAGAAGTTAGAGACTGGTAACTTTTAGCAACACCCTTTCTTATCTTACATTCTGTCGAGGCATAGTCAGAGAATGTCTAAACTCTGCCCCTACTCATGAGACCAGTGTACAAGCATCCGTGCATGAATGAGGATTCAGAATAGCCATGGGAATGGGATAACACCTCTCTCCTCATCTCCTACTTTCTATGCTCATGACCTGATCCCAGATTTCCAACTTTGAAATTTTGAAATGCAGCTCTAAAGAAGATTTCTGCATGCTTTACTGGGGTTCATGATTGCCACAAGAGTTCTACTAGTGTTCAGAGGAGCACAGAGCAATTAACATTAAGATCTTGCCATTCAGCATGGGAAAACCTTTAGGAGAGAGCCAGCATTCATGGGCCTCACCCCACCTTGGCATTTAAGCATTAGCTAGGCAACTAACAAACTCTCCTCCCCTAATCTAAGCCAATATTTTGACACTGACTGTCAGCAGTTTTCCAACATCTAATTACAACCATCCAGGGAGATGGATAGCGAGGCATTGTCAGATGTACTCAGGCAGAGTCTGGACAGCTATCAGTCAGATAAACTTTCATTTGGATTCAGGCTGTGAGCAGAGTAGCATTTGGCCTAAATGGCCCCTTATAGCTATGGTTATATAAAATGTCTCAACAGAGCTATTCATTTTCATGCATTATAATGAAGTGGGAAGAGAGGAAACAGATGGATTGTAGTTCCTTCTTTTGCACATCTGTTGTGATACATGAAATGATCAATTTGTTCCATGTCCAAGACCAGTCTATTTACAATAGCTCATAAGTTTTGCATCCCCAAACTCATTTGCACAATCGGAAGCAAATAAAAACCGGAATTATTTTTTATTTTTGCCATGTCATATCATTATTCTGCATGATTATTTGTCTGAATGCCAAATATGATTAAACAAACTATTTCCCCAAAATTACCTTGATACACCCTTTTAAAAAGTGATTTGATATTGGAGCTTAACATTTCCTATATAAAATCTTTACAGAGACAAGAGGTTCTGGAGAACCTCCATGTTTCTGGGTCAATGCATTTTTATGCTTTCCTAAATTAATGTTGTGTGCAATTATCCGCTTATCATATAATAAAGCCATCAAATAATAATAATAAGGCTGACCTGAGGTACTGGGACTTAAGGGATCGTGTATCCTTTTCACAGCCATCCATACACATATTCATCATGAAATGTTTGAGACAAAGGGAAAAGCCGATCTCTTTTCAGCATCTGTACAATCTATCAGTGACAAATGTACCACTAGGGAGAAGAAAACATAATCAAAACTTCCAGAGGCTGTGTGGGTGGCAAAAAGAATAGTCAAAAAGTTGAAATGAGATATTTGTGCTGAAATTGCAACTTTTCTAACATTTTGCAACTCACACATCTTGAATGTTTGTCACTTCATTACAAGTATTTGCTAGTTAGTAGGATGTGAGCAGTGGTATGTTGGCTTGCAAGTTAGTTTTTAAATTAAGGATCTTAGTTAATGGGGTGTACTACATGCGGCACAAGTACAATTAAAGTTTGTAAAAATGTGTGTGTATGTGTGTGTGTGAGATACATGAATGTGGCAATTGAGCAAAACCACAGTGCGGGATAGAGGTAAATTTCTATGAGCTCATCTTGTGGTAAGTAGGGCATATGCAAGGTTATGACTTGGCATGTAAGAGGATAAATTAGTATAGCATAAAATAAAGAAAAGAAAGAGAAATAGTTATATTGTGTAATTGTGAAACAAAAAGAAAGGCCTGGATGAAGATATTGTGAAGTTAATAAACTGGTGCATGGAAGTGAAGTAGCTTTAATTATGGAGTAGCTTTAATTATTAATGAAATGGCTAAAGTGAGTATCAAAAAGTAGAAATTGGTTCATCTAGTTGTTGTGGGTACATATGAAAGTAGAAAGCCACCACATGTTACATTCTAGTTTCATGTTAGGAAAACATTACACAAAATTCTGAATGAATTTTGTGTAATGTTTTTAGAAGGGAATTTTTTAGAAAGGAATTCTAAAATTTTTAGAGAAAAAATTGTTAAGTGGTATGAATGAATCAGTGGAAAGAGATGAGAGAATACAGAAAAAGTGATAAAGCTATTCAAGCTCCAAGAAGGGCAGGGGATAGTCCTTGTTGGTAATTATTTGCTTAGAAAAAAAGTGTAATTGTTTCAAGCACATGTTTTAAGCACATTCATCCATATATATGCTAAAAGAATGAAGTGTATGAGCTGAGAGAGATTGACTGATCCAAGATTCTCAGTGAGCTTGATGGCCAAATGGAGGTCTTGAACAAGTTTTCTCTTGTTGAAGTTCAACAGCTTAACTGCTACATTATACTGGTATTGGAGATACCATTAATGTACAAATTATCTGCACATTTTCATTGTTTTCCTTCTAGAACTCAGAAACTAATGCAGAAATGAAATGGAATCAAACATTTGATCCATAAAATAATAAAAAAAAGAACAGAAATACAGCTGATGAGTTTGTTTGACTCTTGCCTCAGTCCTTCTATTCTCCATTATGTGTGGTTTTACCAAGCAACCCTTCTAAGCATCTCTTTTTGTGGTGGGAACCTCTGGGACAACGGGACTTTTTAATTTCTTTTTGAGCGTCAGGCTAGAGAAAAACCTTTTGCTGATACAAAAGCACTCTTCCACTGCAGCTCTTTGATATACCTTCCCTGCTAATCTAAATGTGGTAATAAATCACATTTTCTTTTTGCTTCACATCTTGATGTGAGCAGACAGCAATTCCGTAGCTCGGGAAAGTTATTATTTTAGTTCAGTAAAAAAGGCCTGTGAATATGCCACAACCTGATGGCTGATAGTGTGTCCTGCTCGGCTAAGCAAACTGAGCAAATGTAACTGTTTTAGCAAGACAATTTGCTGAAAATTCTGAGCCACACTATAAAATTGCCTCCTTGTAACAGTTAAGGGCCTACAAAAATTTCAGTCAGTGTAAAACTAATCAAGGAAATAACATTAAACTTTCTTTTTTAAAAGTTTGGGTTTCACTCATAATTAACTGGGCCTTTGCCTAAGCAGGAGCCAATATTTGATTCCCCACCCCACCCTTGTTTAAAGCAACCCAATAGAATGGGTTGAAGCAAACACCTTCTTTAATGTGCTGTGAAAAACTGAGGTGCCTGGAAAATGTAGTGTTGCACTGAATTTGATCTTTATGATGCCACTAATATCTAATGTAAATGGTGGTAGTTCTTTTCATGACTCTTATCATAAGTATTTTAGGGAAGGTGAAAGCAGGGAGGATGATGAGGGATGGAAAGACACCCAAACATCCTCAGTTGGAATCATGAAGGAGACAATTAAGCTGAAATCTAGAAATTGCCCTGCATTTCTAGTTAAATGTGGAGGAAGATCTGCTTAATTTGAAATGAAATGAGCCAAATGTATGACTTATCTAAGTAAAATCCAAATTAACACATCTAATGTGAGTTTATGCCAAAATAATGCCAGTGATATATAGCTGTATCCATTTAAATCAGCTATTTTTCCTTGTATTGGGAAATGGCAGAAAATAAACTAATGAGAAATTTGGCACTAGTAAAAACAACCATGCAGATAACTCCATTTTAGGAGAGACATCTTTTGTCTTCTTCATATGTAGCTTTAACTTTGATTTCGTTCATGATCTTACATGTGCATACAAAAGTTTTGAAGGTGGCAGATCATTTCCATGGTCTTCATCTGACATATATTAACAGATAATTCCTATTAGTGAAAAAAGATGCTTAGAGTAATGTCTGAACTATTCCTTGATTCAACAGCTCTTGAATAACTTGGAAAGCTTGTATTGCTTTTTGCAAGCTTTATGCAAAATCAATTGCATCAATTGCTTATTTTCTTCATACATGTCCATTCTACAAGAAGGAGAGTGATCCTTTCTTACAAGATACTGCCGTGATGAAAGAATAATCTCTTTGCTTTATTTGTACATCACTTCACTACTATAATTCATATTACATGCTAAATAACCCCATTAAGTGGAAATAGGAAAAGTGACAAGCCATTTATGGATTATGTGAAAGTAATTGAAGAGGGTGATGGGACAGCTCCTTTATATAATTTAGCTTTAAACTATAGAGAATGTGGGGGAGGGGGTGGAATATTTCCCAGGTCATTTATTTTATATATCTTCAAGAGTCTGACACACATAATGAATTTTTGCTTCAACTTAAACACTTTTATTTGAGAAGAATATTATTTGTTTATTTGCTAACTTACTGTACAAAAGTTGAATTCCAGGCATTTGGACTCAAAATAAACATTGTTTTTTTAAATGTATCTGACCTTCCATATGGATATGATCTATCATGGTAGGATTTTTGTGACTCTCTCCATTCCCATACATGATTATGTATTAAAATTGAACAACAACATGGCCACAGAAACAGGAAGGCTGAGAAAACTGAAACTTTAGACCCCGAGAGCATATTTCCCACATTCCCTATAGTCAGATGGAGTTGTGATGTTATGTGGATGCTTAAACAGAACAGAACCCATTCCAGTGACCTGATGAAGCAAAAAGTGGTCCTTCCAACAGCAGCTGGTAATTCTAATGGTAATATCTTAGAATCTTTTGTATATGTATACAATCTCTCAGATCATGAATTGTAGTATCTTTCTTAGTCATGAAATATTATACCATCTGCAGACAGTCTCCATCCATCCACACAACTAACTGGATATGTCTACTAATAAAAGATTCTTGTTCATGCATAAACTTGAACTAAGTTGCATTAATTTATGGTATAGATCTAGTTTTTATTTATTTATTGAAATGTATTAACCACCCAGCTCCAATGGACTCTGAGAGGTATAGTTCTCTGCTGAAAACTGCAGCTTGGCTTTACTCTCTTGTGAGCTCCTGATTCACATTTATGGCTCCTGAGATATGTATCTGCAATTGTTTATAAAAGGTCCTCAGAATTCAGATAATTTTCCCCTGTGATAGACAGGGAGTTGACTATTGTAATCTCTTCTTTTTGCAAATAACAGTTCTTGACAACAAAGAAAAGAGCTTACAGCAAAGCTCTTCATCACAACATTTCATTGTGGTATTCTCTGAGCTTGTAGATGTTTCATTTCCAAATTAGGTAACATCATCAGTGCTGAAGATGTTATCTACAGTAGTTTTGTAATGAAATGTCTGCAAGAAAACCATCAAGCTCAAGAGCACCAAGGACCTATCTTTTAACCCCGAGCTACAAATATTCTCTTCTATCAAATTCAGTACAACATTTCATTGGAGGACACATTTATGATAGTTTTTTTTTCCCTAAAGGAACTAGAACCCAGAATATTGAAGCCTTTCTAGTTCAGGATTCTTCCTCATGGTGATCAGTTGATGCTAGGAAACACAAAAGAGAACACCAATTAATAAGATAAGATAACCTTTATTGTCATTTTTATACTGTGGGCACAGTGGCACACATCAAAAATGAAATTTAGTTGCCCGCTCTCAGAGTAAAACACATACATGACACACACCTAAACATACTATGAACAACATATGTATAGACCCACATCCCTACATATACGTAGCAAATAAATATTAAATATTGCCCAACTCTTGATTTCATGAATTATATTACCTCCCATGAAGAAGACAATATGTCACTATGTCTAAGTTATCAACAGACTCTTTCCTTCATAGCTATCCAAGTAACCCTGATTATTTTCCACATTTGGACATTTTGTAGTTTCGCTATGCAATGTGAATAAGTTCTTTACACCACGTGTAATTAACGGCATTTTTAGCCTTAGTATATGAAAGCTAATAAAACAGTTTTATTTATTTAGAAGTGTTACATAGATACACAGGTTATAGATCTGTCAATAATTTATAGTTTAAGTAGCTAAGAATGGAATCTCCATAAATTGTTAAGTGAAAAGGTGGCTAAGTGAAACCAAAACTGTGCTTGTGATCTTTCTTCAGTTTTCCTTTGCTTTATATACCTGTGAAGGTCATTAATGCAAACATTGGTCACAAAGTTACTTTTTCATCACTCTTGTAACTGTAATTTGTTTGAAGCCTTGCATAGCCTAGGTGGGCAGGAGGTAGACAAGCAGGGAGGCAAACAGACAGGCAAATAGGGATAGGATAGGATAGGATAGGATAGAATAGGATAGGATAGGATAGAATAGAGTAGAATAGAATAGAATAGAATATAGAATAGAATAGAATAGAATAGAATAGAATAGAATAGAATAGAATAGAATAGAATAGAATAGAATAGCCAGTGTGCCTGGCTGAGGAATTCTGGGAGTTGAAGTCCACAAGTCATAAAAGGGCCAAGTTTGAAGACCCCTGGTCTAGTCTCTTCTTAAAAATCTCTAGTGATGGAGCACCCACGATTTCTGAAGGCAAGCTGTTCCATTGGTTAATTGTCCTCACTGTTAGGATAGGTTTGGCAAGTAAGGGTTTGTCTTGTTTTCTTATTTGTTCATCTGAAGGTAGAAATTTGAAATGATTAATTGGACTTCCAAAATCCTCTTCTAGGGTCCTTTAAAAGTATTTTTTTAACCTTATTTTCTTCTGAATGCATATGGAGGAGTACGCTCTATAAGCTATCAGTTTGGGTCCTTTAATCTGAGGAGGGGGCTTTTTTATTCATCTTTGCATTGCAACGTGAGAAGGGTCAGATAGTCATACAACAAAAGGATTGTCTGCGCAACTATGGAATAAGCTTATTCAGTCTTTCCTAATTTGAGTACTTTTTGTAATGGCCTCTTTTCTCGAATCACAAATCTGAAAACACTGAATTATCATGCATTCCCTCTTTTGGAGTACATGTAGTAATCCAGCCAGCCTTGGTATTTCCTTATGTCTCAGCAAGGAGTGAGAATAACAACTGATCTCCAAGAACTGAACAATAAAGCTGAGCAAATAACACAATGCAAAGACCCAAAGAAGAGATTGGGGGGGGGGGGAATGCATAAACTCACTTTGTTTGGTTTTTAGCAGTCATTTGTCAAACAAGAACCACCAATATTATAGAGTTTAGCTCTCTTCCTTTAAGGCCATGACATTTTTTATCAGCCACTTGATTTTATTCCAATTCCTCCTCAGTCATAGTCACTTAAAGAAGCACATAGATACTTTTAAAAAGATTTTATTTTAAAACATGGTCCAGTGAAACCCTGCAAAACATACTGTCTTTGCAGCTGTAGTATAAACCACTATTGTGACAAATATTTTTTATTCTGATTAGAGGTGAGTTAATCTCTTTTGGCTTCCATATTGTAAAAAGCTAGTTTTATTTTCCCCAATGCTGATGTATTTATTTGGTGTCCCTAGTAGTTGGTTATGTTCCCAACTATTAAAAAATAAGGTTAGCTGAATGTGGATATACACTCTTGAGAAGAAGGAAAAGTCTAAGTATGCATGGTGGTTCATGCCACATCTAGGCAACAATTGAAATCTTGACCATGAGTTGCTCCCCTAAAAATTAGTGCTGGGTAGTATGGAATATTAGTACTTCTGTGTCTCAACCTTTTTCACTGGAATTCTAAAAGAATGCTCAAGTTTTAATTGTGAACATTGTGTGCCATTTTTTTTAAATATGATCACTATCAAGGACCTGGGCCCCTTGGGTTATGATTTGAGATTCAGAACTGTCACAATAAAACTGCAAGAATTTTGTGGAGGCTCCGCTTCTCTTGATTTACTGTTGTCAGCTTTAAGGCATTTTTGATTTTATTCTCACACATGGATTGCAGCAGAGATGCACAATCTTTTTTGAGTTGGCAGGCACAGTGGGAGCTCTTGGAAGCTAAACTCTAAATACTAATAAGTGCAGCCAGGACAAAAATCAAATCTGATACCATGTTATTAACATTTAAATAACATGTAAATACATTTAATAGAATTACTCTTTGGTTACATGGTCAGCAATTTCCCCTTTCTGTCACATTAAAAAATGTAACTTGGAAGTTTTCTAGGGAAAGAGACATACTAAATTCTTTTCTTTTTTCCTTTTTTTTTTTCTTTTTGCTAGTCTGATGGTTTTGGTTCTGTTATTTATAGTGGGGGACGGGAGAAGAGGGAGGGAGGGAGGGAGGGAGGGAGGGAGGGAGAGAGAACTTATCATCCATGTAATGGTTAAGTTGATGGTCTACCAATGGACACTCCCAGGTTCTAGTCCAGTGTTTCTCAACCTTGACAATTTTAAGGTATGTGGACTTCAACTCCCAGAATTCCACAGCCAGCATTGCTAGCTGTGGAATTCTGGGAGTTGAAGTCCACATGCCTTAAAATTGTCAAGGTTGAGAAACACTGTTCTAGTCCATCCTTAAGCAGAGAAGATGATTGGGTGACTTGCTCCAATCATTCTGCTTCAAAATGGGAGATTAAAAAAAAATCTAACAATTAACCCACATTGAATCAGTGTGGTAGATTAGCCTGTAACCTACAGATAGTCCTTGACTTATAACTAAGGTAACCAACCGTCCTCCTTTTGGGAGGACAGTCCTCCTTTTTTGAGTTCTGTCCTCCCTCAAAAAGTGTCCTCCTAAATGTCCTCCTTTTCCATATACTGTCCTCCTTTTGGGAGGACAGTCCTCCTTTTGTGAGTTCTGTCCTCCCTCAAAAATGTCCTCCTAAATGTCTTCTTTTTCTATATTTGAAGACTTATCTGCAGGGCTTTTTTTTCCTCATAGAACGCCCAGAAAGCGTTCCGGGACCTTTTTTTGATGGTTTTTTTCAACTTTTGCCTGAGCTGTGCTACTCCCCTTATTGGCTTTCGAAAGTCAATAGGAATTGCTGCTGAGCGCGCCAAAACACCCAGGCGGCAAACTTTGCACGCGCAAGTTGCAGGAACTTTGCACCCCTCACTGCTACCCAACTACACCATTTCTTACTTAGTTCCGCAGATAGCTGGAGGAGACTGGAGCGGTAAGTTTCTCTTGATCTTCCCTGTTCGGTTCTACACGGGGATGCATAGGGTAGGTGGTGGTGCTGGGAGGTGGCTGCAGGGCCGGAGCCAGCGCGGCTGGTGCTTTGCGAGCCACGGGGCCGGCTCTACGGGGATGCGCAGGGTGGGCAGTGGTGCTGGGGGGCAGCTGGTGAGACAGCTGCAGGGCCAGAGCCGGAGCAGCTGGTGCTTTGCCTTTGCGAGCCATGGGGCCAGCTCTACGGGGATGCGTAGGGTGGGCGGTGGTGCTGGGGGGCAGCTCAGGGCCGGAGCTGGCTCGGCTGGTGCTTTGCAAGCCGTGGGGCCGGCTCTCCACGGCAGGGCAGCGGTGCTGGCGGGGCAGCTGTGGGTGGGGGCGCGGCGGGCAGTTGACCTTCCATGGGCTGCGCCAGCTGGTGGTCTACGCAGGGCTGACCTGTGCTTCCACCACCTCACCCTGCGCATCTACGTGGCCATCCTGGAGCACCTGGCTCACAACACCTGCCTCCGCCGCCCACCCCCGCGCAGTCCAGCCGTGTAGATTTTTGGACAAGTGAGAAATCAAGATTGAATGCTGATACTCTAGCTGCAGCACTTGCCGTAAAATTCAATATGAAGGATATTTCTTGGTCAGATATTTCCAATATATTGTTAGAAGATGATACATTGACAAAAAAATATTCATTCAATGGAAAAGTACTCATTTAAATAATTAATAGGCATGTAAACATAATTACAATATAAAATGTTATTGTTACAAATGTTTTTTATTATGCATTGATCATATTATAGTGTATTCTGTATTATTGTTGCAATAAGTACAATGTTTCTTTTATTTACGATATTTTTTTCTTCAATTTATTCATGTCCTCCTTTTTGTTGTAAAAAAGTTGATCACCTTACTTATAACAGTTCATTTAGTGACCATTCAAAGTTACAACGGCCCTGAAAAAATGGACTGACGATCATTTTTCACACTTACAACCATTGCAGCATTCCCCATGATCATGTGATTAAAATTCAGGCATTTGGCAGCTGGTTCATATTTATGATGGTTGAAGTGTTCCAGAGTCACGTGATCCCCTTTTTCAACCTTCTGACAAGCAAAGTCAATAGGGAAGCCAGGGTCACTTAACAACCATATTACTAGCTTAAGAACTGCAGTGATTCACTTAACAACTGTGGCAAGAAAAATGGTAAAATGAAGTAAAATTCACTTAACAAATGTCTCACTCAGCAACAGAAATGTTGGAGTCAATTGTGGTCATATGTCGAGGACTACCTGTGTAAAGAGGGTCTCGTACTGTGGTGGATTGATTTGGGCTGATATTTCCCTGCATGATTAGTGCTTACTTTCCATTTTTTCCAAACTCATGGGCTAAATTGAAGTAAAAGATGCCTTCTGTTCTTGTAATTTTATTGGCAACAGAAAAGTACAGAAGTAATTTTAAACTGTCATCTTCTGGGAACTGTTTTATTTTACAGTATAACTTACATATATCCTGGTTGATTCCCATTCAGAAACGAACCAGGTCTGATCTTCTTTGTTGTTTGAAGACAGATACCCGTATTTCTCCAAAAATAAGACCGGATCTTATTATTTTTTTCTCCTCCAAAAGAAGCACCAGGTCTTATTTTCGGGGGATGTCTTCTATATTCACCTCTGGCACTGTCAGCCCCGTCCAGCTGGTCCACTTCTTCTGCGGCAGTCTGACATTTTGCAGTCAGGCCTTTCCAGAAGGCACATGCAGCCAAATATTAAGCTATGGATTCAATCGATAGCTCAGTTCTTGGCTACAGTGGCCTTCTGGAAAGACCTGTGACTGTGAAATGCAGGCCTGGCTGCAGAAGACACCGCAGAAGAAGTGAGCCGGCGAGGAGAGGCCTGGCAGCAAGTTGAGTGGGTGTGGGGTGCATTGGGCAACTCCACACCCCCACTTCTGCCCTAGCTTGATTTTTAGGCGTGTGCCTCGCCCCAAAACTAGGGCTTATTTTTGGAGTAGGGCTTATATTGGGCCCATCCCCAGAAATCAAGCTAGGGTGTATTTTCGTGGTAGGCCTTACTTTCGGGGAAACACAGTTGGTGCTGCATTACATTAAAATAGCTGCCACAGGGAGAAAGTCAGAGTAGCAAGCATAGGATGAAGCTAAAGTCTTACTTCTTGATTTACCAGTTTTCTAATCACAGGCAGGTGGAGTTTTTCCTTTACATACTACCTTTGATCAAGCGTTTGATGTGCAACCTGCTCTCCAGGCACATTTGATTTCATCCTCCAATAAAGATAAAGGAAAAAAAAAGGCTCTGTAATAGTTCCTCAAATCCAAGTAATGTAAAACCTTCAGCCCAACTCCCATAATGATAATTTAAAGAGAGAAATTGAAAAACTTGGCTTAGGAAAAATAGTTTTAAAAGATCTACTCTTAAGATTATCACTGTCTAATATGAAAATCTGTTGCTTGATTTGTGAGTCAATCTCTGTTGGTGATGTTTCCCCATTCAAGGAAATGATGTGCTATGAAAATTCATTATTTTAAAAAGCACGCAGAACAGCTGTATACAAATCTCCATGTGTACTGCATAAGGATCCTCAAATCTACCCAACGTCTGATGATTTCTGGGGGTTTCATTTGTTTGGCTGCTTAAGCAAGCATTCTAAATGGAAATGCACTTGACATTTCTCATGACTAGCTGTAATCAAACAGCATTAGAATTCAGCTGATGTCGCAGAGGATGATTAAACAAATTTCTCACTCATTCAAATTTCTTCTTAATGGGAAAACCGAGAAAGAGTCTTGTTGATTGAAATGATCCCCAGATGGAAAATGATGTCTCAAAATAAGTACAGAGACGAATGCATATTTTCCTTTTATTAACATATGCGTAAGGGAATATCCGTACTAGTATTTTTTAATGTTTATGATCAATTCCTGAAGTTTAGCCATGCTTTAAGAAAAAAAAAAACCAATTGAAAATTGGTCTATTCTCAGTCTCCTCACCATTAAGGTGGGAGGATGAGACAAAAACACTTTTTCTGTGCAAAACTGAAAACATCATATGTATAAAGAGCTAGTAGGCATCATCAAAATTTAAGCCTTAATATCTTTTCCTCCTAAGGATATCAGTACATATATAACTTATTTCTACAGAACTTAGGAACTGTGCTTAAATGCTGATAATAGATACAGAACCCTGTTAATAAAGAATCTTGGAGTATTTCACTGATCTGCAATATTTTACCAATATCTTCTAGAGCAGCGGTTCTCAACCTGTGGGTCGCGACCCTTTCACAGGGGTCACCTAAGACCATTGGAAAATACATATTTCCGATGGTCTTAGGAACCGAGACACTATAGATTTTCCTAGCCTGGAGTAGTAGGAAAAGGAAGGGGGAAGAGAAGGGAGGAATCAGGAAGAGTTACCCTCCTACATTCAAGGTATGACTGGGAGATACCAGACCCTAATCAACCTCCGCATTCGCCTCACAGCTGAAGCCTCTGCAACCACAGTACCGGTGAGGAGAGCCAAGCATTCCCTGGCAACGGCAGCCGCAATCCTCCTCTCTGTCATCAGCCATTTTTGTCTGACATAATGAAAAAAAGCTGCTGAGTATTGTTCTAAAATGGGGGGGGGTTTAGGAGGAAAAGAGGGGTGGAAATAATTCAATCAATCACATGACTTGACAGGATTTCTAACCATTTTTTTTATCATGCGGTGAAATTGTATCTGTAGAAAAGCAGAGAGCCCCCCCCCTCAATGTTCCCATGCCCATAGAGAAGCTAATAGATGGGGCAATAGAAAAAGCATCTCAAGGTAAGCATTTCCTCGTGGAAGGCATATTTTGACCAAATTTGCTTCATTCTGCACCTCTTGGCCTGGGGAGACAGGGGTTGCTGGCTTTTCACGTGGCTACGATGTCCTAGAAGAGGACTGGGTGGTGGTGGAAGGGACTTTGTCGTCAGGGCTGCTTCCCCCAGGTTCTTTTGCTGGAGCTGCAAAAAAGCTGCATGAGCGGTGTCCCTCATCTTTCCAGTCTGTCCCTCCCAAGTTCTTCAGGAGTGAGTGCCGTGCAAAAGGAAGTGTGGGATGATACATGGTGTGAAGGCGCCGTGAGCAAATCCCGGGAGCAGGGGGGAAGTCCCAAAGGTGAAACTATGTACAATGGCGCTTCAAACAAAACACAAAAGATGAAGAGGAACAACAACCCATCAATTGTAACTTTGAGCTGACTCTCTTCGGAGACACTTGAAGTTAAGAGGGTTGTGTGAGTGCAGGCAGGAAGGAGGGACGCCATGAGCGGGAAAGGAAGGGGCCGGGCTTTCACTTTGCATTCTTCAACTCCTTTGCTCCCACTGGAGTGAAAGGAGCATAGATGAAGGGCAGCTGCACGTGGGGTTTCTGCCGCTCAGGCTTATCTCTTGAGAGCAGATCCTTCCCTCTTCTTGCTTGGAGGAAAAAACTTCTCTGGCTTGGATACAAAACGCCAGAGTAGCGAGCATTGGCAGGCTGTGGAGAAATTATGGTGGTCCTCGTCAGTTAAATTGGAGTGGGGGCTAATTAATTGCCATCTTTCCCCTTGGAAGTTTTATATGGGTTCATCTTTCCTTGCCAGGTATGAGCTTACCTTACAGAGGCTTGGAGCCCAATTCTCCACCATTAATTTGCAATCCCGATCAAATGTCAGCATCAAAAATGATAAAAATTCAACATAATTCACAGGATTGCCATTATTTTTTTTCACAATGCATTTGAATATTTAAAAGAAGAGGGAATCTGACTTGAAGTCCTTGGACTACAATGCCAAAATTTCATTTATTTGTAATTAGAAATAAATATTTCACAATATATAATTACATATTGTTTTTGTGATTAATCACTATGCTTTAATTATGTTAAATTTGTAACAATGAAAATACATCCTGCATATCAGATATTTACATTACGATTCATAACAGTAGCAAAATTACAGTTATGAAGTAGCAACGAAAATAATTTTATGGTTGGGGGTCACCACAACATGAGGAACTGTGTTAAAGGGTCGCGGCATTAAGAAGGTTGAGAACCACTGCTCTAGAGAACTCTGACCAAGGAGTATGGCTTTGTGATTATACCTAAAAAATTAGGCACTGTTTCCACAGCAAATGATCTCAACAATAGCATATAACACCCAAATGAAATTCCTAAACATCTTATCCTCTTTGAAGCAAAAAACAATGTCCCTATTTTTTTTACTCAATTCAATCAAGAAGTTGAATAAAAATTAAAGTTGGCTGTTTCTAGATTGTTGAAAGAGCTTTATGAGTCACTAGCAAAAAAAAAATAATCAAACAGCAGCTGAGAGCTTGCTATACGTATATTAAATTGGTTTGAGAAACTTTTCTAAAAGTATAGCAGATTTGTTAATTAATATAATTTTATGGTCCAATATGCCTATCACCTTTTGGTGATGTATGTGCCAATTCCGGTGTTCATAAAATTCTGAGCATTTCAAGCAAGCTCCACTTCTTAATGATAACTTCAATTATTTCAGCTCTTTCCACACAACCATTTGTGGCCATTGGCTTCTATGCCAACAATTATCCAGCAAAATTCTGACTTATGTAGAAATATATACATGTATGCTAAGGCTAGAAAGCTTTCTTCCTTTGAACTCTAATCACAGAAATTGGAGTATTCTTCATTTTAACGACTCATATAGGGAATGAGTCTCTCATAACTAAATATAGCTTTTAAAGCTGTGGATTTAGTAGCTTTCTTTGGAATCAGCTAAGGTTATTTTTCTAAGCTATATTTAAATTCTTGGTACTACATTGACATATAGTAGGTAGAAGCATCATAAATAGTGATTATTCACCTGACTCCATATCATACAAAACATCCTTATGCTGAATCTGGAAACACTGATACAATTATGAGGATAAATGAGAAAAAAATTAAAGATCCTAGCTCAGGAAGACAAATATGATCTGATAGGCCTCACTGAAACCTAACGAGGTACTTAATACTCATGATTGTATGTAACAATGGAAGGTTACTTTTTTTAAAAAAGGAGCAGACAAAGCAAGGGTGGGGTTATTCTACTATATACAGAGAAAAATATTGCGAAAGCAGAGTAAAGAAAACCCATTAAAAGTTGTTTCTCTGCGGGTTTATTATAAATCTGGGCAGGCCAAATGAATAAACGAGGCTTTTCTGGATAGGATGAGCAGTCTTTCAAAGAGAATATCATTATAATGGAGGATTTCAACTATCCTGACATCTGCTGGGGATCTAACTCTGCCAAGACTAAATTATTATTGCTGACAATTTCATTTCTCCAAAGATGGACAAGAAAGAGGAACTGGTTGAAGAAATAAGGGTGACTGTAACTTTGCGGAAGTGATCATGTTATCCTTGTAATATCAGAGAAGAGGGAATTGAGAAGAGTCAGATCTCTTCACTGAACCTCAGGTCAGTGGATTTGCATGCAGTCCAAGAAAAAACTATTATCCAATCACTTGAATTCTGAAGAAATGTCCAGGGTCCAGGAAGGATGGAAAATTCTACAGAATGTGACCCTGAGCACACAGTTGCAAACCATAAGCGGAAGAATACCAGGTATTCTTCAGAAATTGAGGAAACTCTGTCAAGTACAAGGTTAGAATTCAGTATGAGGAGAAGCTTTCAAGAGATATCACTAAAAAAAAAGTTTTGGGATATGTTAAAAAAAATCTATTGTTAGGAGAATGTTATGAATTGGTAATAGATTACACCAAGAAAGGAAAACTTACTAACTATAGGAAGAATTGGGCTGTTCTACATTGTTATCAATGACTTTGATGAGGAATTCAGGGGACTGTTAAGTTTGCAGATGACACAAAGCTGAGATTCAAAAGGACCTGGATAGGCTTGAGCATGGGCTGAAATTAATTGGATGGAATTTAATTAGGAGAAACAGAAATTTTTGCAAGGCCCAAGTATAAGATGTGAGAGTCTTAGCTTCACACTAATACATGGGAAAGTGTGCTGTCAACCACAAGAAAAATATGATCAACAGTGTGATGCAGCTGTAAAAAGGCATACAATTAGTCCTTGTTTAGTGATCACAATTGGCATTAGCAATTTGGTCATTAAGTGACACAGTCACTAAGTAAAACTGCAGTTATGCTTATGATCTTACTTTAGCTTTTCTTCTGCAGCCTTGTGAAGATTGTAAATGTGATATTGGGCATAAAGATACTTTTTCATCATTATTGTACTTTATGAATGATTGCTAAATGAGTCAGTCACTAAACAAGGACTACTTCTACCTCCTTAGGGTATATTAACAAGAGATACAGGTAGTCCTCACTTAATGACAATTGCTTAATGACCTTCAAAATTATGGACCCCAAAACAAATACTTATGACCTGTTTCCAAATTTATGACTGCTGCACCCTCCAGTGGTCCTGTGATCACATTTTGTGTGTTTGGCAACCAGTTTATGGTGTCCTTTTGTCATGTGGCCATGAATTGCAATGTTTTTCCAGTTTCTAATATTTTTTTTGCTGGTTTCTGGCAAAAATGCCCATTTGAGAGAATGAATTCATTTAATGACCATGTGGTTTGGTTAGGAATCACATAACTTACTTAACAACTGCAGTGATTCACTTTATGACTACTGTACTGTAAAAATAGCCATAGAATCGAATCAGATTGCATGGTAAACTGCTTAGCAATTGCAATTACCTACCATGGTCATTCTGGAGTCAACTGTGATTTTTAAGCAAGGACTCTTTGTAGAATCCAAATAAAGGAGCTAATTGTTCAACTCTGCTCTGTCCTGATCAGATCACATTTGGAGCGCTGAACACCACATTTCAAAACCATAGTGCTATGAACAATTCATAGAAGGGCTTCTAAGATGGTAAAGAATCTGTAAACTAAGTTCTGTGATGAATGGTCAGAGGATGTGGAGATGCTTTGCCCAGAGAAAAGATAACAGATGGCAAATACAAAAGCAGTCTTCAAAAATCTGAAGGGGTTTTTGCACAGATGAAAGAGTGGACTTATCCTCCATTGTCCAAAGGGCAGGATGAAAACCAGTGGGTTAACATTACAAAGAAGGAAGCTTGATTTAGACCTCAGGATGAATTTCCTGATTGTATGGACTATCAGTTAATGGAATCATGTTGTGGTGAGTTTTGTTTTACTTATGGATGGTCAAAGCTTTGATGAATCCTGCACTAAGCAAGTTTTTGGGTTAAATAATCTCTAAAAGTGTGTTCCAACTTTATGATTATAAGTTTACTCCATTGCTGAATTCTCTTATTTAACAGTGCTGAAAATGTTTCTAATCTCCAACACAAATCTGCTTCCTTGTAATTTAAAACCCTGATTTCTTGTTCAATCTTCTAGAACAACTCAGAAGAATTTTGCCCTGTGTTCTGTATGAGAAGCTATTAAGGTATTTGAAGATAGTTCTCACAAGAGCAGGGAGCAATTCAATTCTTATAAAACCTTAGACAATATTCAGCCTTCTGAAGAATCATGAAACTTTTAAAAACTAACATGTTTAAAGACTGATGGGCTGGAAGATTTAAGAGAATACTCAATTTTGGATCTCCAGATAATATCATCCTGTAATTCCCATAATCCCAAATCAGCATGGCCACTTTTTAAGAACAATTGAACATTGGGACATCAAACAACACTAGTTCAGCAGCAACCTCTCTCTCCAAGATTTGATTCCCCTATAATTTAAAACCTAAAGTTATATAATCTTCAGATGATTGATGCCTCCTGTACTGCATCCAGTCTTCTGAATGGAAATATCCCGCCTAAATGCTTCTCCTGCCATTTCTCTCAATTACTACTCAATCTCTTTTCATGTTTCTGTAATTTTCAAAACAGCTGAAAAGCACCAGCTGTATTAGTCCATTCGTGACACCTTAGTAGCTCCCCGTGAAACAGCAAAGGTGAAAACAGAGCAAGGTTCTGGTTGAAAGGCTATGGCTGAAGGTGAATTGTTGCTCTCAAGTGACTCTAAGGGAAATGTGCTCCATACCTCAGATAACTGAATGAGTCCATCAGGCAATTATATGGTTGGGCAGTTTTTTGAATCTTGTATTAGATACCCACTGGACAGGCATTTCCCCACAGGAGTTGTTCTAGTCAAGGACATGATTACACAATGTATTCTGTGTGCAAAAGTGAAAATGCTGATGAAAGGCCGTATTGCTGGTGTCACTGAACTAGAATAAGATAATTTTGAAATGTAGGAACAGGGAGAGGAGCAGCCAAATAGATAAGAAAGAACCAGAGTTAAAAGTTTAAAAACTCACCATATGAAGCCAGGACTAATGTCATTTTCTCACAGAGTTTATAGCTTTTTCTATGGGTATATACAAGTGCACATAGAACCATCTGCACCAATATAGCAGAAGCTGGAGAAGAGATTATTAAGGGGCAACATCTTTAAATTTTTTGAAAGCTGTACCATTTAGAGCAAAAAAATAATAATTATCTGAAGCCCAAAAGAATAGATCAATAAGATTCCATATTACCAGAATACAAATTTTGGTTCAATATCATTTTAACAATAAAAGCAGTTCCATAATCAAATTAATTGCACAGAACTGATGGACTCTCTGTGGCTGGTAGTCCTCAACCTACGTCCACAATTAAGCCCAAAATTTCTGTGGCTAAGTGAGACTTGTTAAGTGAATTTTGCCCCATTTTATGACCTTTCTTGCCATAGTTGTTAAGTGAATCACTGCACTTATTAAGTTAGTGACATGGTCATTAAATGAATCTGCCTTCCCCATTGACTTTGTCAGAAGGTCACAAAAGGTGATCACATGACCCCAGAACACTGGAACTGTCATACATATGAGCCAGTTGCCAACCATCCAAATTATGATCACATGACCATGGGGATGCTGCAATGGTCGTAAGTGCAAAAAATGGTCATAACTCACTTTTTTCAGTGCTGTTTTAATTTTGGTCACTAAATGAATGGTTATGTCGAACCTATCTGTAGATAACCACAATGATTTTGGAATTAACTTATATTGAATTTTTAAAAAGCTCTAAATATGCCACCAGGCTGTCACTAAAACTAGGCCGGAACTTTCTGTTTCCATCTAAAAATGCTGCAGACTAAATAAAAATTTATGGAATCAGACCTGGATGAATCTAGCCACCATGGTATATCAGCTGTGACTTATAGTTTAGTGTCTTACAAAAATCCAAGAAATTGTGATTTGTTCAATAAGTTATTGCTAATCAAAGTCTGGCTTATAACAGGGTTTAAACCTAGTCTCTCTGTATGGTACCACAATATTTGTTACAATTACTTTGCACAAGAGGGCAGTGGAACTGCTATGGTGTTTTCATTCCTCTTGATGGAGTAATGAAGCCGTGTGAGCACACACTGCAAAGTGCCAGCAACCACCGCATTCAACTCACTGTCATTCTTCACTTTTGGCCTCAGTCTGTTAATGCCAAAGACTTGTTCCAAAGCCCCTCTTGCTTAGTTTGTTCAGTATATCTAGGTCAAACCTGTTGACTAACAAATCAGCTGCTTCCTTTGTTATCACTTCTCTTATTGTAAGGTTGCACTTAAAAAATAATAATGCTTGTATCACTTTGGAAAGTGCCAGTTTAAGCAGAAGACAGAGAAAAGGAGATGGAGAGGTTGAACCTTAATTAAAGCCAGCTTAGAGAGCCTGACTTTCTGTATATGCTGAATGTATCTACCCAACACATATTTTCTTGTCAGTATAAACCACTACTGTATATCCCTTGCCGTGTTTGAAATATTTTGAAACAGGGTGCTGGTGCTTTGCTGTATTGCTTCAAAAATGGCTCAGCTTTACTTTTCCTTTGTTTTCAAGTGTATTGCTTTGAAGTATGATAGTGCATAACTTTGTATTAACCTATTCTTTAACAGTGTCTGTTTTAAGATGACAAAGCAGAAAATGATATCTCGGAGATGTGTAGTACCTTGTACTGAATTGCATATGTAATATCTTGTAACTTGTATCTTGCTGTACAGATTTGACAGCTTTTTGACATTAGAAGCTGCTGCTTTTAAATTCAGAGGTGTCTATAGGGGGCATAAGAAGAACAAGATGGTGGCTGCGGCTGCCTGAATCAAGCCCATCCCCACAAATTTCTGATACTATATGCTACAACAATAAAGTACTATCCCCAGAATGGTTACAGTGTCTAGTTCTTCACCTGGCTTTCACTGAACGACTGACAGCATAAGGCAAAAATCTTAACACCCAGGCATGCTTTAGGTGGGGCACTAGTCATGCAGATTGAAATGGTAAACAAGTAATTTTGGAAGTGCAACTCAGAACACTGGGCTGGCTGCTGTTATCAGCCCAAATAGCATTTCTTGCAGTGAAAGAAGTTATCCACCAAGGTACAGTTGGACTCCACCAATTCAGTTTATTCAGCTTCTCACCACCACTTGTTCCAAGCACCACCAGAACACCACAAAACAGACTAGCTGATTCCTCCACACCCTGCAAACAAACAACTGAACTGGCTGTGTTGTGTTGCCATAAGAGTAACATGACAATCCTAGAAGTTATTATAAATCTGCTGTCATATGAATTGAACCTGTTAATCAATACCCACCTCCAGCATACTGGATTCTCTTTTCCTTCTCATCTGTTTTTCTTCTAACCCTCAACTAACTTTCCATTGGTTTGTAGTAAGTTCAGTTTCTATTGACCTATTATGCATCCCTCTCCCTCCTCGTCCCCCCATCTTGGGGTTTTTAATTCAAAGGATTTCATGTGCTTCAGCTGATGGCAAAATTCCAGCTGGTATCTTTTTTTTATCCTGGTTTGATGTGACTTTTATTATTTATTTGTTAGATTTATGTTCTGTCTTTCCTTCAGGAGCTCAAGGCAGCATACATAACATTCCCTCCCCCCATATCCACCAGGACCCTCATATGAATTAGATAGGCCTGAGAGATTCTGATTGGCCGAAACCCATCCAGCAAGATTCTATTTGCTGAAGAATAGCTGAATAATAACTTCCTGGTACACTATCATTATACAACATTGGCTCTCATTTTAGTTCTGTGTCCAGGTTCCAACAATATGCTTAACTGTATCTAGTTCCCTTTTGAGGTTGGCTGTCCACTGCCTGTCCACTGAATGTCTAGTAGTTCTGCTCCTCAATTTCTCATGTTATCTTTTTTGGAATTGTGGCCATCCATATGCCAAATTATTCTATTGTTGATATAGTTCTTGCTGTTTTAAAATAAGTATACTTTGTAAAATATACAGTTTAGTAATGAGTGTCTCAAGAGGGTTTCTTTTGAATTTAAGAAGGAAATGGTGTGAAAGTTAATTACCTGAACTAAGAATCTACATTCTCCCTTCAGCAGCTCAGGATGATGATCAAAAGCAATCAGTACTTTGTTTTCTGGCAACCATTTGGCCTTCCTCTGTGGTATTTGATGTAATTAGGGCCTCTCCTCTCTGTCATTAAAAGACAAATTATTTGTAAACCACTAGCCTTAGAGTACAGTACTCTGTCTTCAGTCTTTTATCATAACTGTAATTCCAAGATTCAAGGAAACATCCTAAACTGAGAAATGGGAGCTAATTACACAGCTAATTGCTTGATAATGAATTGCTGCAGCTCCTGAAGTAATGGGTACTTATTATTTTCTCCTTGGTTTCCTTTAGAAGACTTGGGATCAATAGAAGACACCTTTTTTAAAAAGAGTTGTCTTCGTTTTTGTGATGTACACCAGCCAGAATCATTTGTTGAGATGGGTGGCTATAGAAATCAAATAAATAAAACAACACATCTCATGCTACCTGTGGACTTCTATCTTTGACTTGGGGTTTGTGAACAGGAAGAACTTAACTGGATATGTTGTGGTTCAATTGTACTGAAAGACAGATTCTAATGAGAGCAAAAGGCCCACTTGGATAGTTTCAGAAATGTAGGATATTCTTGTATTGTTGTAAATAACAATAATAACAACAACCATCAGCTTTTTCCAGGTCCTTGGGAAGGACTCAACAGGTGGTTAAAAGGCCCAATCCAGTGTAAACAACTGGCTGATTATACAACAAACTATAATTTGGACCAAAAAACCTGCAAGAAAACTAATGGGTATTCATTAGCATATGTCCCCATAGTGATATTGATAAATTATACATGCTCTGCAGAAATGGAGGTAGAGGTTTACTTCAGATCAAAAAAACTGTGAAAGAAGAAGAAAAGCACGCATTGACTGATTATGTAAAAGACAGTCAAGAATGAGCATTGATGCTAGTTAAAAATTGAAACTTACTGAATGTACAGGAAACAAAACATGAATATAAAAATAATGTAATAAAAACACAAACAAAATGCTGGCAAGGAAAAACATTACATGGTCAATTTCTACAAAAGATTGAGGGGAAAGAGAATAAAGATAAAACCTGGCAATGGCTTAGAACTGAAACATTGAAAAAGAAACTGAAGGCTTGGTTTTGGCTTCTCAACAGCAAGCTATTCTAATGCAGTCAAGGCCAGAATTGAAAAACCATCAGATGATTCAACATGCAGATTGTGCAAAGATTGTGCAAACTGATTATAAACACTTGCCAAAATGATCCACTGAAACATCTGTAAAAATGATCCTGTGCCAATAATGAAAAAATAATACAATAAAATATGGGAACATAGAGTTGAAAAAGTAGCTGAAAATGAGCAAAATGAAATCTGTGTACTACACTGTACCTATCTACCAATATTTGCAGGTCTTAAATTTTCTTTGATTTTTCCTATTTTTCCTACTTTTAAGTAAACATTTTATCAAAATACACCAATTTATCTATTTCCCTTTTATTATGTTATTCAAATCTATCAACTTTATTATATTATTCAAGCCTATCAACTTTATATAGACAAGATTAATAGATGCACAGATAAAAATGCACATTTAAATATACAATTTGTGACCAAATACATTTAAAGGACAACTGCGTGATCCCAAGAAAAGACACAATTGCTTTAAAAATATCAAAAAGGTGCTACATTTATTTTTCTATGTGTTTCAAAACACATTTTTGGAATCACCACAAAAAAACTGCATTGTTCTAATCCATTCTTCAGCTAGAGATTAGTCTCTTGGCTTAATATTTCAGCTACAATTAACTTTTAGCCAACTGGATAATTTGCATCATTGGTCAAATGTTAGTTGTGCATTGTGTATCATTGTCCCATCTGTGATACTATGCCAGGAAGTTAGTCCATTCTTTCTCATCTTTTATAAAAGTTATCAAAAGTTTGAAAGGGAGCTCTACCTTGACAAAGTTCAATCAGAAAGTTTTTTTGAAGTCCCTCATAAATTGTTTGCTATGTTACTTTACTCTGGAAAAAAAAATACCTTCTGAACATTCACAGAAACTGTTTTTTTTTTCTCAGACCAAAAGAACTTTAAAACCAAATGTACAGGTATAGTATAGGGGGTACCTTGCTCAATAGTAGTAACTGTGAGAGGGATCTCGGAGTCTTAGTGGACAATCACTTAAATATGAGCCAGCAGTGTGCTGCAGCTGCCAAAAAAGCCGACTCAGTGCTGGGCTGCATTAACAGAGGGATAGAATCAAGATCACGTGAAGTATTAATACCACTTTACAATGCCTTGGTAAGGCCACACTTGGAATACTGCATCCAGTTTTGGTCACCATGATGTAAAAAAGATGCTGAGACTCTAGAAAGAGTACAGAGAAGAGCAACAAAGATGATTAGGGGACTGGAGGCTAAAACATATGAGGAACAGTTGCTGGAATTGGGTATGTCTAGTTTAACGAAGAGAAGGATGAGGGGGGACATGATAGCAGTGTTCCAATATCTCAGGAGCTGCCACAAAGAGAGAGTCAAACTATTCTCCAAAGTGCCTGAGGGCAGGACAAGAAGAATGGATGGAAACTAATCAAGGAGAGAAGCAACCTAGAACTAAGGAGAAACTTCCTGACAGTTAGAACAATTAGCCAGTGGAACAACCTGCCTCCAGAAGCGGTGAATGCTCCAACACTGGAAGTTTTTAAGAAGAGACTGGACAGCCATCTGTCCGAAATGGTGTAGGGTTTCCTGCCTGAGCAGGGGTTTGGACTTGATGACCTCCAAGGTCCCTTCCAACTTTTTTATTTTATTATTATTATTATTATTATTATTATTATTATTATTATTATTATGGAGCTTTCAAATCAAAGTATTGAGATAGGATAATTTCAAAATATTGAGAAAGAAATCATAATTTATTTTTCCAATTGGGAAGGGAGTCAGAATTGAAAAATGTATTATGTCTTTTACCCAGGATGGGAACAAATCTGCAGCCATGCTGGTTATTTGGGTGCTGGATTGCTTGAGTATTCATTCATTTCCTGCTTTGAGTTTTTTAAATATTTTTGTGAGGTTGTGCCTGGAGAGTTTTATATAATCTGTATAAAGGAAGGTATGTATAATGCCAAGGACTTTTTTTAATTATAAAGAAGGACGAGTTGCTTCTGGGTTTACAGAAACAAGTAAGTATTTAAAGAGAGCCAATTATGTGTAGTAGTGAAGGCATCAGGCTAAAAACTGGGAGACTATTGAGTTTTATTCCTGCCTTAGGTAGAAAGCCACAGAGACCTGTGGCCAGTCACTCTCTCTTAGTCCTAGGAAAGAGGCAATGGCAAACCACTTTTGAAACTTTGCCAAAAATACCTCAGGAACTTCTCCATGTAGTACTAGGAGTCAGCACTGACTCAAAGGCATGTGTGCAAGAGCACACACACACACACACACACACACACACACACTTAAGAGAAACAATGTGAGAAGACATTAAAAACTATGGCTGCTCTCTTTTCTTTGCATGCTCTTCCAGCCCTGGAAATAGCAATGGATGAGGAGCTATCATCAGGAGTAGGTTTCCAACAGCTTCTAAGCTGAGAGATTATCCCTCACAGTTGGAAGGCAACAGGAAGAAAAAAATAGATTCTCTTTGGGCAGCTCGCTACAATTTGGGCCATATGCACAGACTTCAACTCCCAAAATTCCCAAGCCATTGCTTAGCATTCTGACACTGAGGGTCGTACATCTGAATGATGTGGAGTTTAGGAAAGGCTTGGTCCAGATGAATTTCTAAAGCTCATAAATAGGTCAGCAATTTCCTCTGCTACCTCCAATAAGCTCTAAAACCCTACATTTTTAAATGAAAGGCCACAAACTCTAACATTCACCAGTCCTAAATCTTCTTGTTTCAGACATGGAATCTATATGATTCATATATATGAGGCAACATGCAGTTTTTTTCATGAAGAACAACATCACCTTGTTGGAGATAGGAACACTGGGATGTGGCAGAAGGTGTTGAATGGAAGCTTGGATATGTGGAATGTAACATCTTTTCACAGTCTTAGTTGTGGAATTTTCAGGACAAATGGAAATCTAGGAAAGGAAGCAGAGGATTTAAAATAAATATTCTAACCAGAAGTCATATTTATATTTTATATTTTATTTCCTGTTTGTTTCTCTTTTTAATATACTTATTAAGCCTCGGAATCTCCTATCTTATTTTTCTCTATCTATTTTAGAAAACTAGAATGTTTATTCAGCTGTTTATTCAGAGTGTGCATGAAGATTTAAAGTTTCTTTTAGAATCATCTTTCTGCATATTAATTTGGAATGTCTTTGTAGCAGAGTTTCCCCTGTTTGAAGCAGGTTTGCTCTAAGATATATTTATTTATTTCAATTAAAGTTTCTTTTCCATCACCGTACATTATTTGAAAAACTCTGCAATTTATCTCTTTCACCCTTGAGAATTTTGCATTTTAATATTTCAAGTTAAAAGGCATTTTTATATTTTTCTCTTTTCTTTTTAAAAAATGCTTATTTTTATTTATCTCTTGTGAGATTAATTTATCTCCTGAGTGTAGGGCAAAAACAAGAGCTGATTCCTCTAGTTGCATGCTTTAGTGAAATAGAGCCAGGAGCTGATAATATTGAAATTATTTTGCTTTTTAAATCTTTTACTTCAGAAAGTGCAAGTCTTATCTATCTTACACATGAAGATTAGGGGAAGGCTGCCAAGTAATGTGCTCTCTACAAGATAAGTGGTATATCAACCACTGCTATCCCAAAGCAAGAGGTGAATCAGCGTATGCAGAAGGCTTCTAAAAGAGGGGGTCTGGAACTTCCAACCTTCCATATTACAGGCTCAAATGTATCCTATCATAATCACACCCCAAATGAAATAAATTCTTAAATATCTTGAGAACAGGGTTAAAAAAATGAGATTTTGTCAACATTGAATTGCTAAGATACCTACTAACTTCTATTGCTACTCAACTTGCCATAGAAACCGGGGGGAGGGGTGGAAAGAGTGGGAAGGAAATAGGATTCTCAGAATCAGTCCACAGACCATGAGAACCAAGGTCACAAAAGCAGGTGTCTGATGGAGAAGTGGACCATTCTCATAATAAACCAAAGAAGTATGATTGGGCAATGTGAACACTTGGTAGGTGGGGGTTATGGAAAGCTATTGTTAACTAACCAGATTTTCATACGGGGAAACCAGAGATGGTTTTGCTTCTTCAGTTCTGAGATGTGCATTCAATAAAGTTTATCTTTTACGGCACTTCATAAGCCTTGAAGGTTCCTTGATTTTGAATTCGCTATTCAGATGTGGCTCCTCAACCACCACATTCACAAGAAGAGAAAATTTACAAGAAATTCTAAGACATATTTTCATATAGCAGTTTTACAAAGGCCTCCTGTCTAAATTTCAGTTTATTCTGCAGCTGGTTTCTTGACCTTGCATGACACAGTTCCTTTCTCTATTTCTGATGGGCATAGTACATCAAGGAAGTTGGGGTTTTGGTTTTTTTTAGTTTTTCATAGAGCTTACTGTTGAGTCCTTCGCGAAAGGCAAGACACGAGAAACAGTTGTAGTTCTCAGGTTTTCTTTTATTCTGTGTTCAGGTTACAGATGAAGGCTTCAGCAACGCCCAAAAGCTCCCAGCCTCTTATATAGGCATTTCCCGGGTCAATGTGTTACTTTTCCCGCGCCAGCACCCGCGCATGCACACAGGCGCTGGCGACAGCCTGTCTGGTCCTGGGCAGCTTGCACCTGCCCGGGACTGCCTGCAAACGCCCCGAGCCCGTTTGCAAGGCTCGGGACATAACACCCCTTTCCCCCGGGCTAAAACTACTACCAACATACAATCATTTCTTAATGCAATGTTATACTCCCCAGTGCTCCTACTGTTTACTGGCTTTTGTTTAGCCAGCAATGTTATGTAATCTTCTAAATACTTAGGCGATTTCCTTGCTCTCTGTGACCTTCTCAGCTCTGGGTTTCTGACAGGTGTTCCCTGACTGAGGGGTGACGTGAGCCTGTTCTCCTTATCATGCCTTGGTGTCTTCCAAGGACTGTGCCCCAATGCCTGGCCTGCTTGCTTGCCCACCGGGCTCGTCCGGCCAGGGCTTCTGTCACTTTGTGACCTGGTTGACCCGCCTAGCTGTAGGCCCTCGGGCCCCTTGAAGTGATAGCCACTGCTGGGCATCTCTGTAGAACCTCCCAGGTCCGTCCAAGACCTGTCAGGAGGCTGTCCATTCCCTAAACCCCGTTCTGTGTCCGGGCTCGTGTGGGTTTCTGTACCTTCCCAAAACTCAGTTACTCCCTGATTTGGGCTAGAGGTGTTGCGGTCGGAACTTGGTTCCTCGACCACCTCCCTGTATGTTTGACCCCCTGTAGGACTTGGGGTAAAGTCAGGCCAACTCTGGGGATTATGTGCCAGCTCTCTTGCGGGGTATGATTTATTGGGATGCTCCCGGGTATCCTCCCTGACTGGAGTACTGTGCTGTGCAGGTGAATAGTGATTGTACCCCCGGGGTGACTCCCTGGCTGGAGTAGGCGTGAATGCCTGGTGGTTGGATAGGCTCTTAGAATTCCTGTTTTGGGCACTCGCGGAATCTTGGAATGTGCCGTTTGTGGCTCCGTCATTGGTGATGGGCAGCAGCTCGTGCCCTTCCCTTTGCTCAAGGGGATCCCCCTCCCCCCCGGAAAAGACCCAGGAGTCTCAGTAAGAAGGTCCCGCCTAGGGCGGAGTTGGTCAATGTGCCGACGCAGGACACGACCGTTGTCCAGGGAGACCTCATAGGACAGAGGACCTGTGACCCTGGAAATAGAAGCAGGGACCCATGTATGACCAGGCCCGTAATTGCGAGTCCAAACCGGGGCACCCACAAGTAGTTGTCTCGGTGCCCTAGGGTGTGAGGTAGATAAAGGTAGTCTGTCCGGATGCAAACGGTCAAGCTTCGTAGTCAGTTTGCGCCCCCAGCGAAGTTCAGCTGGGCTTCTCCCTGTAGAAATGTGGTGTGGTGCGATAAGAAAGGAGAAAGTCAGCCAACCTGTGATGCCAGTCCCCATAGGTGAGTTTCTTCAAGGCGTCCTTGGTGATGCGAACCATGTGTTCAGCCATACCGTTGGTGGACGGGTGGAAGGGTGCAGAAGTGGCATGACAAATCATGTTGGCCTGCAAGAAAGGTTGGAATTTGGAGGAAGTAAATTGAGGGCCGTTGTCAGACACAATGACATCTGGGAGCCCGTGTGCAGCAAAAATCCCCCTCAGTACCTGAATAGTCTTTGCAGTGGTGGTGGATGAGACAGGTACAACCTCAAGCCATTTTGAATGGCTGTCAACGAGGACCAAGAAGAATTGGCCCTGAAAGGGCCCAGCTAGTCAATGTGCACCCTAGACCATGGGGACTGTGTTTCCTCCCATCTATGCACAGGAGCTTGGGGCATCTCTGGGCGAGATCGTTGGCACAGGTGGCATGCATGCACCTTAGCCTCAATGTCCTTGTCTAGACCAGGCTACCACAAGTGGCTGCGCACAAGGGCCTTCATTCGAACAATGCCAGGATGACCCTCGTGGAGGGAACCTAAGATCCTAGTCCTCATTGAGGGGGGAATGACAACTCTGTTTCCCCAAAGCAGACAACCCTGAGAGGTGGACAACTCGTTCCTTTTAGACCAGAAACTCTGAAACTCAGGACTAGGACAGTGCTCAGGCCAACCAGACAAAACCCAAGAAAGGACATGTGAAAGTGTGTGATCTGTGCCCGATTCAGCGGCTACATCCTTGGCGTTCAGAGGGGACTCTGGCAAGGCTTGGATGGATAGAATGTTAACAGCTGGCGCAGGGTCAGCTTCTATTACTGGCAGGGGTAATCTACTGAGGCCATCAGCATGGCCCATCTCTTTCCCAGGCTTGTGAAGTAAGGAAAAATTATATGCAGACAAAAAAATAGACCACCTGAGCATTTTAGGTGAAATGATTTGGGGAGTTTGCTTACATGTGGTAAACAGTCCCAGCAGAGGCTTATGGTCAGTGAAGACCGTGAAATGCCTGCCATATAAAAAATCATGGAATTTTTTAATTCCAGCAACAACAGCTAAAGCCTCCCTGTTTATCTGAGCGTAGTTGCGCACAGCAGAAGACAATGTTCTGGAGTAATATGCAACAGGAACCTGAGTTCCATCAGACCTGAGGTGGCTCAGGACAGCTCCTACCCCGTAAGGGGAAGCATCACAAGCGATGCACACAGGAAGGAACTCATTGAAGTGTGCAAGTACACTGTTAGAGGTGAGCAAGGCCTTGACCTCATTGAAACTATTCTCATGTGTTTGTGACCACTGCCACACTGCTTGTTTGTCTAATAGCCTGTGAAGAGGCTCAGCTACACTAGCTTTATGTGGAAGAAAAGAATTGTAAAAATTCAGGAGGCCCAGGAAGGCCTGAAGTTCGGCCTTAGACTTTGGCCTAGGTGCTTCTAAAATGGCAGTTAGTTTGGATTCAGGAGGGTGAATCCCAGCAGCATCAATTTTGAATCCCAAAAATTCAGTAGAAGGCACCCCTATTTTGCATTTGTCCTTCTTAAACTTGAGGCCTGTCTTCCTGAATCTTAATAAAACAGCCCTTAGCCTTTCAGCTAGAATGTGTGTGGAGTCTCCTGCAATTAAGACATCATCAAAGTAGGGGCAAACCCCCGGTATACCCCGTAGTGTGTTTTCCATTACGCTTTGGAAAATCCCAGGAGCGACATTCACTCCAAACTGTAGCCTTTTTACCTTAAAGGCTCCTCTGTGGGTCACAATAGTCTGAGTTATAGCAGCATCATCATCAACAGGCAGCTGTTGATACGCTTGAGCTAGGTCAAGCTTTGCAAAAACACGCCCCCCCTTGAGAGAGGCCAGGATATGACTGACCACAGGAACAGGATAGGCATGTTGCTGTAATGCCTTATTCAGAGTGCATTTGTAATTGGCACAAATGCGAATGTCCCCATTTGCCTTTAGAGGTGTGACAATGGGGGTCTCCCAAGGACTGGAGTCAACAGGTTCTAGAATTCCTTGTTGGATCAGTTTGTCCAACTCAGTGTCAATTTTACTCTTTAAAGCAAAAGAGACCCTTCTTGCTTTAATTCTAATAGGAGTGACAGTGGGGTCTAGTTTTAAGGACACGGGGGGTCCTTTGAATGTGCCCAGCTGGGGGCTGAAGACATCTGCAAATTCTTTGCAGACTTCCTGCAGGTCGAGTGTTTGTAAGCTGTTGAGCCCCGTGACATGTATCCCCAAGGCCTCAAACCAATCGAGTCCTATGAGACTCGTTCGTTCACCCCCTAATACTAATAGGTCTAGTGGACCTTCAAAATTCTTGTACTGAACGTTAAGGGTGGCCTCCCCCTTAACACACACTCTCGAATTCTGAAAGTGTTAGCACAATGTCAGAAGGCCTTAACTTGGCCTGAGTTCCACTGCCGGAACAAATCTTCCTAAATGTATGTAAGGAGATGATTGAAAGTGCAGACCCCGTGTCTAGTTTCATAGTTAATGGAACCCCTTGTAGCTTCACCTTGAGTGACATCTTTTTCTTAATGGGCTTGTGTGTGCCTGTCCTAAAGATGCTCCTTCGCGAAGCGCAAAACCCCACCCTATTCTGGCTGGGGACCCTGGTACCTTTCAGGTGCAGTTCTTCCTGAGATTGTACCTTTCGTCGGCCCAGACACACAGCTGCAATATGTCCTTGTTTTCCGCACACCCGGCAGATAGCGGAGCGGAACTTGCAGTCGGTTCTCCTGTGGCGACCTCCACAGCCGATGCACTTGAGGGGAGCTGAAGAGCTTCCTTTCTGGTTCCCTTCCTTCGTGGGGTGGAGACGGTCGACTTCCTCGTCCAGATCCTCCTCGGAGTTCCCTTGGACTTCTTCTTGGTGCACGGATGCAACATCTGGACTGTTCCTGATTGGCCGCATGTTCTTGATGGCGCCGCCTGCTGCTTCTTCTGCGGTGACTTCTCTCAAGGCATCTTGGAAGGACAAGTCCTCTTTGGCGAAAAGCCTCTGTTGTAACTCTCGATGCCTTAGCCCGCACACGAATCGGTCCCTCAGTCGTTCTTCGAGGTCCTTGAACTCGCAGTGCTTGGCGGCCTTTCTTAATGCGGCGATGTATTCTTTGGCCGATTCTCCGGATCGTTGATCCCTCTGCTCGAAGGTGTGGCGCCATGCGATGATGGACATCTTAGGCTGGAAGTGCTCCTTCAGTAGCTTCTTTAGATCTGCGTAGCTGACAGACTCTAATGGGACAGGTGCTGCGAGGTTCTCCGCGATTTCGAAGGCGTCTTGACCGCAGACACACAGCAGGGTGGCAGCCTTCAAGCTATCTTCCCTCACTTGGTTCACCTTGAGGTAGTTTTCCACCCTGGCTACGTAGGACTCCCACCTCTCTGGATGTGAGACGTCGAACTCTGAAAGCCTTCCAATTTTTGCCATCTTCAGGAGACGGGTCTATCAGCCAGCCTACCCCCAACTGCACATTGGATTGGCGGGTAGCTGCCGAGTCAATGCCGTTCCGCCGCTCAGGACTCACTTGGGTAAGCTTACACCTTTTTCTTTTCCGTCGGTGCAAGGCATTCCACCTTCGTCTCCAGTGTTGAGTCCTTCACGAAAGGCAAGACACGAGAAGCAGTTGTAGTTCTCAGGTTTTCTTTTATTCTATGTTCAGGTTACAGATGAAGGCTTCAGCAATGCCCAAAAGCTCCCAGCCTCTTATATAGGCATTTCTCGGGTCAATGTGTTACTTTTCCCGCGCCAGCACCCGCGCATGCGCACAGGCGCTGGCGACAGCCTGTCTGGTCCCGGGCAGCTTGCACCTGCCCGGGACTGCCTGCAAACGCCCCGAGCCCGTTTGCAAGGCTCGGGACATAACACTTACCATCCACATTTTACTTACAAATCCTTGATTCCAAGCTTTGACTTTAACATGTGACCTTTGCAGCATTTTCACAGATCTTTTTGAGTCAGAGTGAATTTGCAGGAGGTGAACAAAAAGTAAAGAGGCTTCAAATCAGGCTTAACTATTCAAGGGAAGGGTTGTTTCCATAAAGTCCACATTTCTGTTCAAAAGGGGAACTTGAAAAAAAATTGGATTTGGTTTGAAATTTCCCATTACTAACAATTAGAGAAAAAAAAGGTTATCACATTACAAGAGATGGATTTCCAAAAGATTTGCATCCATATTTCACCAATGAAGCATTGAAGGTTTTTATTTATTTATTTACTAGTGAAATAGGTTTACATAAGAGATGTGCAGAAGTTGAATCTTTACAGTAATTAATTACCTAATTAGTAAAAAATCTTGAGTCATGGCATATTGACAGCAAAATCATTCTAGGTTGCTTCTGATATTCTATTGCAGGGCTGTGCATTTTTCTCATAATCAAGTCACAGTCTGCTTGCTCCTATTTATCTGGGACAGCACCAGAAATGCAATTGTATCAGTGATGAGACAGGTTATTTGGTGCATTTTAAGGACTTTAAGAAGAGGAAAGTTGAATACACAGCTTTAATTTCTCTCACTAAAGTGTCAAATTTAATAAGTGTAAATTAGGGCTGTATTTGATAGTTTGGGAAGAATTCTAAGTATAGAAAAGGAAGATAGGTATTTCACAGGGATCCCCTGCTTCCATTTCTAAGTTTTAAGGTTATATTACTGGAAAATAGCCATTTTGCTGCCAAGTTCTGATAGTGTATTCTTGAGAAGCTGGGGTCCTACCTGTGACTTGTGGACTACAGTTTCATCAGCCCTGCCAACAAAGCACTTCTCCAATTTCTTTATATTAATATAACTCATAAACTTTGCATTAAGCAAGAAGAGTTTGGGGCAAGCAAACTTTATCCCAAACAGTGTGTGTCGGATTTCAATTGTTTCAGTTAATGATCAGTCCATTTCTAAATGTGGAAGCTCCAATTTAAAAAAAAAATCAATATGCGCTTGGAGAAGTTGGAATGACATGCCTAGGAGACATAATTAAAATGTTTAGCTACAGTCTTGTCTTGCTTCCATTGAGCTAGTCTTTTGCATTTTGCACAGTACAGATAATGCTTATTTTTTCCTAGGAAAAAAATAGAAAGTTTTTAGCTTGCAGAACCCCAAGAAATCCCTAGTGGGGGATTCTATGCAGCTTCTAAAAGGTTATTCCTTTTGTTTATCTAAATGCTATTAACTCTCCAAGGAGATCACTCAGTGATACTGCCTGGTAAGAAGCCGAAATTGTTTAAATGTGGGAAAGTTTCTAGGAATAAATCTGAAACACATTTAACTTCTTCTTTGTAGTGCAACTGGTTACTTGGGTTCCTTAAGAAAAAAAAGTAAGCAATTAAGCAATCGGTATTAACATAAAGTGCTTTTTTAGAACTGGTAATGGTTTTGAAAGCATTACTTAACTGGCTGAAAATATCCCATATCTAAATGACAGAAGAATGGAATATCCACTCAGAAGCTTTCTTATAGGCATCAACAGCATCATCAAACACTAACATCCAGAACTAATGTTCTGTAGAAGAGCAAAATAACAGAATAACAGAAATGGAAGGGACCTTGGAGGTCTTCTAGTTCAACCCCCTGCCCAATAATTGGAGATAATGCACAAAATGGAACCAATAAGCTGAAATGTTTGGTTCAAGATAACTCTATTATAAGGGTGGAGGGGGGTGGTGTCGTATTCTTTGGTGCTCTCTGAGACCTTATACCATTTCAGTCAAATGGGTGTCCAGTCTCTTCTTAAAAGTCTCCAGTTATGGAGCATCCACAACTTCTGAAGGCAAGCTGTTCCACTGGTTTATTGTTTTCACTGCCAGGAAATTTCTCCTTAATTCTTGGTTGCTTCTCTCTTTGGTTAGTTTCCATCTGTTACTTTCTGTCTTGCCTTCTGGTGCTTTGGAAAATAAGTTGACCCCCTCTTCTTTGTGGCAACCTCTCAAATACTAGAACATTGCTATCAGGTCACAAAGTTGGTATACTGGTTAAACTATAACAGAGTTAGGTAGAACACATCCTTGAAGACCAACTAGCAGTCAGAAGACATAATGAAAATTTCATGACATGTACATAGACTTAACCACAGATTTAACTGGGCAAATGTAACCATCCTAGACCAAGCCAAGTCCAAAATTGCTAGGGAATTTCTAGAAGCCTGGCAAATTAGCCATCAATAGACACATAGACATTAACAACATTTACATACTATGCAAAAGAGACAATCAACCAGCCAAAAAGGAAACAAAAACACCCAAGAACCTCTCCCCCAGCAATCAACACCCAGATCAGCATAGATTAACTCCAAAATTAACATCAGACCAACAGTCAAGTAAATAATATCCCAATCAAGAAACTGCCAAAGAAGCAAACAGTAAACTGTAAAGAATCTCTAAGACTAGCCCCACTAACATTGACAGGACAAGCTATTAGAATATAAACTGACAACAAACTGCACTCCTTACTAGCACTGATGATGTTACCTCATTTGGATAATGAGACATTTGCAAGAAAACAAGCAAGCTCAGAGAGTACTAAGGAGCCCCCCCTAACAGATTTATCTTGAGCCAAACACTTCAACCTATTGGTTCCATTTTGTGCACTATCTCCATTACTGGGCACCACATTTTATGAAGATGTATGACAAGTTATTTGTGGCTGACATGTGATAAAGCAAAGAAATATTGGAGTAGGATTTATATTCTAATACAGAAGATTCTTAAAGTGAATATAAAGATAAAACCAGAAACTTTTCTTTTGGGAAAAAGACTTGGGGAAAAAATTGAAACTTTGATGTTATATATATCGATGGCAGCAAGATTAATTTATGCACAAAAATGGAAGGATACTTCGATTCCCACAATGGACGAATGGCTGCAAAAGGTGATGGAGTTAGCAGAGATGGCTAAATTGACTGCTTTGATAAAAGAAAAGAAAAGTGGAAACCACTTCTGGACTTTCTGCTTGAGGTGGAAAAAAATGAAACTTTGATTTTGGGTTTTACCAATTAAATAGATTTGTTGATATAGAAATGGCTAGTTTATATTATTATGTAAAAGTAAAAAGTTGAGGTTTGATGTTACTATCTTTACTGCACCAAAGGAAGTTGGAAATCAATACCTTTTCTTTCTTTTTCCCTTCTTTTTTACACTCTTCCCTTTCCTCTTCCCTCTCCTGTTTTTCCTATTATTTTTTTGTATTTTTGTATTTTATATTACAAACTAATAAGCCCCCCCCCTCCCAAAGAAGATGTATGACAAGCTGTCAACTGAACCTTGAGCAGAAACCATGAATCCAGGACAAATCTTGGAATGCCTCTTTTTTCAGCTACTGTTTCTTTCCAATATTTTTTCTTATAATAGTAACACACACAAAAAATCCATTGACTGAATGGAGTAGGTCAACATCTCGATGTGTTTCAGATTGAATTTTGGACTACTTAACCTCATTTTCTACGTTGTACTGTTTCTCTGCTAAAATTTGTCCCTGTGTTGGTTCAGGGAGCTTATTATGGGAACACAATCATATATAACACCCAGCAGTATTGTGATAATAGCATTTAAGTAAACATGAAAGGCAAGCTATAAGGAAGAAGGCTGAGGACTATTTTCCGTAGCCATCTATGACAGAAATAATGGGTATAAGTTCCAATTAATTAGATTTCATTTACTGTAGATTAAGGAAAACCCTCTGATAATAAGATCTGTGCAGTAGTGGAACTGTCTCTCTATGGAAATTATGGACTGTCCATCTCTGAAAGTTTTAAGAAGCGGTTAGACAGCCACTTCTCATAGATGCTTTAATCAGTTTTCTTGATTACAGAGGATTGGACTAGATGATATCAGTGATTATTTTCAAGTCTACAAGTTGAACATAAATATTAATATCATAAATTTATTCCTACAACTGGGGGAGAGAGGTGGGGGCAGGGGGAAGAGGAACAGAGTTTCAAAACTCAGTAGAGGTTGGATTATATGCTAGGTAGCTTTCATGAATGGTTGTGGATTCCATCCAATTCCTATTAGAGTATTCATCCCCATTGATTAGGAGGACCAAATTATTTCAGTTTTCCTGATATTATAACCAGCTGCATAATTTGCTCTTGTTTCTCCATGATATGAAATATAGTGTAGATATTTTGGTTGTTGCAGCTGGTGAGCAATCGCTCTATATTGCAAAGTGCCCTTGTACATTACTGTTTTAAGATACATCACTGCCTTAACAGTTTGCAGAACACATTTGAAATTTTTAAAAGTATATGTCAAATTTCTTTCTGGCATTTTGAAAGCACAATATTTATTTTGAAACGGCTATTTAAAATTTCTCTTTTTACTATACAAACTCCTATTACAGAGTGAAACATGCAAAAACGTATCAAAATGTTACATTTGTTTAACATGGCATAACATAACTTGTAAATTGTGTAGTAGATCTATATATAAGAATATGAATATAAGAATGAATTTCATTTCATATATATCTGAAGTGATAATCAGCATGCTTTCCCCTTTTTTCCTCTTTAAAATCTAATATTAGCTATTCTTAGCATACATTTGACAAATATTTATGAATAAATTACTCCCAAACCATATAACATTCCTGTGTACATTTTCCTGGGAATGATTAATGTATAGAAGGTGGAACAATATCTGGAATATGTCTGCAGTGCAATATTTTTTGAGACTTTATGGAATCTTTCCTAAATAATCTAATTCTGATCCTTTCTTGTTCTATGTTCTTTTAGCACAGAGCCTTTATAGGTTTCTTGGAGAAGTGACAACTATTTCAAAATGATGCCATGTGCATCATGATGTCATAGTGCAGATGACACAACACATGTACTGGCATTCATCTACACCTCTAAAAAATTTGCATTATTTGAGTGATGATATGATGAAAAGCAGAATGTTACTTGCTCCTTCATATGCTATCTAGATGTGTCACTTGATAGCCACTTGATAATTAATATAGGTTTCTTTTTATTGCATTAGTTTCTTCTTCCCCAAATGCTTTTCATTTTCACTCCCCTATGATCAGAGTTGGATTTAGGCAAAGGAAGCAAGCTTTGTAGCTTATGACTGCACAGTCTGGAGGGGTATCTTAAAATTTCAGATTTTTTAAAAAATGCATTACCATTTTATTGTAATTTCGTTGACGAAAGTCTTCATAAATTAAACCTTCTGTGTAGTTTACATGTTGCTGCTTAATGAAGGTGTGCTTGGTTTCTTCATGCCTCTTGGTGTTATTTCCTGTAAAATCCAGTTGTAACTTAGCCTTATGTGAGCATGTACCAATACAGCCTCTATGTAGCTTAGAGCAGGCTTTTCAATCTTTTCACCCATTGTACCACTTTTAGGATATGGCAATATCCTAGTACCACCAGTCGCCTAGCAAGGTGCCCCCCCAAAAAAGGAAAAAAGTGATGAAGTACAGGTAGTCCTCGACTTATAACAGTTCACTTAGTGACTGTTTGAAGTTACAATGGCACTGAAAAAGTGCCCCCCAAGCCACAGTCAAGCAAGACACCTGCCTACCCACCCAGCAGTGCTCTTCCTTCTATCTGAGGTTTTCATTGTTGTGAGCATTTCTGTTGAGGATTGGCAGTGGATGTGGGGTGGGGGGTGTTTGGTTTTTATTCCCCCTGTCTGCTGGGTGGTTGCAGCAGGTTTTCGTCACTTCACATGACCCTGGGACACTGTGACCATCATAAATATGAATCAGTTGCCAAGCATCGGAATGTAAATCACAAGATCCTGGAGATGCTGCAACATTCCAGCTGATCGGTGCTTCTTCTGGGCTCAGCAGAAGTTCCAGGATCAGCACTGAGCTCCAGCTGGAGCCTGGCGCTGATCCTGGCACTTCTGCTGAGCCCTGACAACCCTGCAGCTCCAGCCATCTCTCGCTCAGGCTTGTGCGGTGCTGCCACTGGTTCAGCTCATTCCCCTCCCCCATTACCACTTTTCTAGGATGGTCGCATACCACCTGCCAGGTGCCAATGTACCACAGGTGGTACCCATACCACTGGTTGAAAAGCCCTGGCTTAGAGTCTCACCATGCCTGTCACCAGATGCCTTTTCTTGGCAATTTTCTTTATTTTGATTTAGTAATATTTGCATCTAAATTGTGCATATTGTGCTTCTTTTATCCTAATGCTTCCTATGAAAAGCTTCCTTCCCCCTTCTACCCCGAGAATAATTTCAAAAGCAACTTCTTTTCCATCAAGTTAAAAATAAAAATTCAGAAAATTCAGAAAAACAACCCTCAACACAGATTAAAAGTTTCTTATTAGACTTAGTACTTTAGATTGGCAAGGACAATATCTAGAACTCTTTAATAGAGAGCCTGGGTGATAACTTTGGAGAAAGAATCCAGAAGCCATTAGGAAAAATCAGGTACAGGAGAAACAGGTGTTAACTCCAGAGAGGAAAGAGAGTATTACAAAGAGGTTGAGATTATCCTTTACCCCAGTTTTCTCAACCTTGACAATTTTAAGGCATGTGGACTTCAACTCCCAGAATTCCACAGCCAGCATTGCTGGCTGTGGAATTCTGGGAGTTGAAGTCCACATGCCTTAAAATTGTCAAGGTTGAGAAACACTGCTTTACCCTGACTCCCTGGGGTTTAAGTGGGAGGGAAGGGAAGAAATAGGAAGACTTGCAAGATTCTGTATTACAATCTATTTCAATAATGAATAGTTCTAGTCTCCCTGTGGAGTTTCCTGATGTAGTCTACTTTGCAGGTTGACATCTTTTCCCCTTCTTCCTAACTCATAAAGAATATGCAACAGGATCATCTTTGCTATACTGATAATCTTTTATACTGTTATCTTTTAAGCTACAGTTCAACCTTAGTCCTCACACTTCCAGAATTGGGCACTCAATTGTTGGTCCCTGCTGAGCATCAGTCTTAAGTGAAGTGGAGTGGATTTATATGCTTTGAAACTGCACAGTCCATACCCATCATTAGCATGATGCTAAATGAGCAAATATTTAAGTTCAGTGGTTACGGATGAGAGGTTGCGGCACAGAATTATTTTATTTGGGGCATTAGTATTACATTCAAAAAGAATGCTGGTTATTTACTGTAAATGCCGGTGTACAAGGCGACCCGGCGTATAAGACGACCCCCGTCTTTATAGCCGGGCCGCATTCCTAGAACGTTGGTGTATAAGAGGACCCCCGTCTTTGGCGCCGATTTCAGCACTCGCGGAAGTCGCCTTATACGCTGGCATTTACGGTATATGGATTTGATAACTGATTACAGTGATACAACCATGGAAGATATCCTTAAATATGCCTCCCCCCTCTCTCATCTAATCTATCATCTATTGACATATTGACATACTTACAGAATATGCAGTATGACATTTTAAAGTTTAACTAATTTATTAGTATGTGCTGTTTTGTGTTTTACAGTCCACTCCATGTGATCCATGAAGTATACTGCAGTCTATGAAACTTTATGTGGTAAAAATTTGTAGAGTGCTCCAAGGCTATTTGATGTAATTAGTAATATTAATAAACCCTTGTTGAGATACAGTATAATATAAATTTATGCTACAATTTATAACAATATCATAAAGTAGTGCAATTTGTATCATATGATGTTTCATCCCAACTAAAATTCTCATTGTATTTGTCTGTTTGCCTGTTGGTACCATCAAGTTAGCCGAAATAGTGCATTATACCACAGCAATTTTTGAATCAAGGTACTTAATATCAACTAACCTAAAGAATATGTAAAAAAAAAGTATTGGGGACCGATTTCTCCTGTGGAATTGAAATTGTCACAATGTTCAGACCAGTTTTATCCACAAAGGCAAGCTAGTTGCAGCATCCCACAGTTGCTTGACTGTGATTTCTGATTCTTCCTGCCAACTTCCCACAAGCAAAATCAATGGGGAAGACAGCAGGAAGTCAGATGTCTCTTTTATTCCTACTACCGTTTTGTCTGCCATTCTATTAATGTATTTAGTAAGTAAATATTCTTATTATCAACATTCATTAAAATTATTTTTCTATGTATAATATACAGTATATTCTTCTTAGATGATCATGGGACCATTCATCATTGGATAAAAAAATGTAGCCAGCCTAAAATTTAATATTCTGGTCACATCAGACTGCACTACCTTTCTCTCAAAAGATGACCTAACAGGTTACAGGGTTGGCTAGTACACTATAAAACCACTGTGGTATAATAGTTAATATGTAGGTGTGAGCCAGATTCAAGTCAACCTTCAGCTACAGAAGCTCACTAAATAACTTTGTAGCCCAACTTACCTCCTGGAGTCATTATGATGATGAAAAATGGAAGCACATAGTTCTAAATATTATGCCTTGATCTCCTAAATAAAAAGCAAAATGTAAAACAAGTGTACATAGAAGTAAATAATAAATAATATATGGTAAGATATATTGGGGATTTTCTGCAACAATACTCCCAACTGAATCATGGGGTATAAAATATTTATATCCAGCTGCTCATCATAATCTCTAAGGGTACCTGACAACATAATCCAAAGTAACAATATATAAAAACAATGGAATATGCCCCATAAATTCCCTAACTTAGGAATAAACCTTCCATCTACTCAATCATTTTACTTCAACAGTTGAAGGTCACTTTGAAGAACACTTCTGTTGTTTTATGATTCTCCTGATTCTTGCAGAAGGATATGGTAGCCTTTCTTTTGCTATTTAATGTCTATGTTAAAAGGAAGCCACATTGGTTTGGATTTCTATAGAATTATAATTCCCAGAATTAATAATTCTAGCTGGGGGAAAAAGTCTTCAGTTCAGAATAGTAGACAGGCACTAGACTGGGAGAAGTGCTGGAGAACATCCTCCATTAATTGCTATTAGAACACCAATAATGGAATAGACCCTCATTCTTCAATGGTATGCCATTCTGGAAAAAAATGAGTGTAAAAATGTTTTATCAGAGATGAAATTGTGTATAAATATTTATAGGGGATCTTAGCATACAAAAGAAAGGTGTGAAACAGCAAAGTGGCTCTTGAAGAGAGAGAATTAATTCATTTGGATGCTCTCAGTTCATATTTCTTTGGCATGAAGTGATTTTTGAGATAGCAGCACTTTCAATTATACACGATATTATGATTAGATGGGTTAGATGTAGTGAAGCAGGGAGGATGGCGAGAGAGACCCCTGGGTTTTGCCGCAGGGTGCAGTGAGAGTCCCAATTCATTTAAATTATCTTAATAAGTATGACAACTTCTGATTCACAGAAGACGTAGTGAGAGCAAGAGCTTTCGACATGCATACAGAAAGGTCAAATAATAATAATAGTCATCCTAATAATTCCTTTGAATGAAATATTGAATCACCAGAGTATTTATTAGTTGTAGGGGCAGAACAAGGAATTCTTATATTTGGTATTTTTATTTTTTTAAAAAAGTATAGATGAGTATTATTACATCTGTAGCATCAAAGGTGTCTATGATCATTTATAAGACATCTGCAAATGTAGGAAGGCAGTGAAGGGAATCCTGATATATACTGGCTGCTAATAAAGAAAGAAGCAAAGAGAGAAGAAAGCTGAGACTTATTGTTAGGTTATTAGTAGCAGCCTAAGGCATCAGGGCTCAGCCCTTTTAGTGGCTCTGGAATCATGCCAACTATTTTGAGGCAACTTTTAAAAAGTTGTAATATAAACTTGAAAGAGGCTGGAACATTAAGCTTTGCAATCTTTCCCAAATCTGTCTGAAGCAAGAGTCAGTAATATAGTGCCTGTTACACACAGAGTGCAACAAGGCTATCAAGAGGTACCTTATTGCCTTCAACTAAGTTGCCACAACGTGATTACTGAAATCTGTGAAGAGTTTGCTAACTCCCACCTAAATCCCATGAAATGTAGACAGTCTTATGTGAAACTTCACTTATTTTTTAAGAGTCCTGTCTTGAGTGCCAGGATTGGTTACTGACCTCTATTCTAACATATTCTCATCATCTATTCTTGGCAATCCTCTCCCCACCTCATATTACTTGGGTTAACAACACATTTAATCCTCAGTCCAAAACAGAACTTTCTGCTGAGCAGGTCTATCCAAATGAACTATGTTTTATTCCAAGGAGAAAAAAATGTCAAGAAAAGACTTATGTGGCTATGTATGATTAGCAATTGTTCAGTGTTTGCTAGCAGTTGTAAATGAGGGTCTCAATGTAAGGAAAACAATGAGGAAAATATTTAAATCATAAGCTTGAAAAGGAAATGTTTAAATTACTGCTTAAGATAAAAGTAAGTATTTCATTGAGGTTTTCAAGATCACATACAGACAAAATTTTGATATAATATGAAAAGCTAAGATGTATAAATCAGCAGAACACACAGAAACAAAGTGATTCCAAAAGAAATAAATTTAACCTTGACTTTTTAAAATATAAATTTACGTGTTGTATCCAGAACTATAAGCATCTCATACTGAGCAGAATATTAGTTGATTCATGGGCTGCTGACATTGCTAGATTAAATAGGTAGTCTCATGTTAAACAAACTAATTTGAGTTAGCTATATTATATTATTAGCTATATTTTATTTAAGTAAAATAATGGGTAAATTTGGGATTGTGTTTGTTTTACTTGTTAATGTTCAAATTTCCATTTCCTGAAGCATTATACAGGTGGTCTCTGACGTCCATAGCTGGGACCAGAATTTTCATTGTAAGTCATTGCAGATTTAAATGAAAACATCACATGATTTGACCTTAGAGATATTTTTATTCAGATTGTAAATCAAGTCATAAATTGAGTCACACAGTTATAAGTGCAAGTCCAGCTTAACCAATGGTGTTTTTTGCTGGCAAAAAAGTCACAAATCATGATCATGTGATTTGGGACAGTGCAACCTGTTTTAAAGCTGGTTGCAAGTGCTAGAACAGCGATTACATGGCTGTTGGGCTAGGGCAGACATGTCAAACTTGTGACGTCACGTGATGTCGTGCAACGTATCGGAGTTTTTTCCCCATTGCTGGCAATGGAGTGGGCGTGGTTTACTTGTGATGCATCTGGCCCGCAGGCCGGCAGTTTGACACCCCTGGGCTAGGGCAATGACAAAAAGTTTGAACTTAGGTTCAACTTAGATTTTTTTCTACAGCTATCATTGACTAGTTGAGGACTACCTGTAAAAGGGATCAAACTTATTTTTCATGATTCTGGGGCTACCTTTTCTAGGCTGCAAAATCCAAAGGACCATTAGATGGCAGCAAAGAGCTATAAAATACAGGCAGATCCTGCTATCTAGTGGACATGCCCATTTTGCAGCTCAGCTATGCTATTTACATAATCACACTTCTCGGTATTTAGTCTCTCCAAAAAGAGAAAAGCATTCAAAAATTCACATATAAGCCCTACATTTTACACTGGGTAGCAAAAGAGGTTCTGCCACATTTTGATATGAGAAACTGCCTTTGAAAATACATCTTTTAACTAAAGCTACACACGAAAATGATTATGGTTGGAAGAACACATCTGAATGGTATTCATGGATTAAAAAAGAGACAGGTATAGGATAAAATTACCCTAAAATATGAAATGAAAGAAAAGCAAAATTGACAGAATGGTTCACTCTGCTTGGTCCAGTTGCCCACTTCCACCAAGTTCCTTAAAAAACGGAATGTTGATCCCAATTGGTCTTTTCATTTCTGATACATCTTCACTGCAAAGATTTGCTTTTGGTCTTGCACCAGGTTTATCTATTTCCTTATTTCCTAATTAATTAATTAATTAATTAATTGGCAGAGTATTGTTAGCAAGTCTTTCAAGACCCTATTTTGAAAAGGCAACAAATCTGACCTTTATGCTGTATCCTTTGTAATAAGTATACAGCAAATGTACATGAAAAAAATATGATAAAACATTTTGTCTATCGATCTTTCAGAATTAATTTAGCCCACTGGATGATTAGCATCCTTTCTTCTGAAACCCTCTGAGTCTTTCAAGTAAGGGAAACTGAGACCCTCCCCTCCCACAAAATCTCATTAAGAAATGTGTCATGGTTCACCTACCAGGCAGGTGTAGACAGGATCAATTTACAGCAAGGGTCTAGAGAGCAGAAATTGATGGAGGATATGGAAATTCAATTCCTTTGAAAATATATGTGCACTTTATGATGAAAAGGTGATGTCAAGTGGATGCATGGTTGAATGAGGACTTAGTCTTGGTGCTCTCTTTCTCCTCTCAGGATGAAGAAATCCTCTTTAGTGTTCCAAATCTGGAAATAGAGATAGTTTCGTCACAGTTATGAAGGTTAGACAATCACCTACCAAAGTGCAAAAATCCATATTCTTAAAATAAAACTAGAAAACCAGGCCATTGAAATCAATCTGTCATTCATTTTATTTGAAGGAAAATGAATTCAAGGGGATTGGGAATAAAGTGTAAAAATATCTGAAAAAGGAATGTTACCTGAAGAAACAAAGACTTTTTTTTTTAAAAAAAAGAAACACTGCTCAGAAAAAAAAGTTTTAGTCAGAAGATGCATTTACCATTTATTTACCTCCTTTTAAATAAAATGTTATTTAAAAAAATCCTTTGGTTTGTATCTGCTTCTAAATGAGTACAACTAAAAACTCTGGCTAATTAATCCAGCCCAGTAAGTATGATTGCTTATTACTGTTTCACTTTTTTCTTTACATTTTTTATTTTTTTTTATTTTTTTAGCCCACCTTTATTATTTTTATAAATGAATATACTGATGAATATACTGTACTTAATACAGTTAATCCTTGACTTACATCCTCAATTGAGCCCAACATTTCTGTTGGTAAGTGAGATGTTTATTAAGTGAATTTTGCCCAGTTTTACAATCTTTCTTACACCACAATTGTTAAATGAATCAGTGCTGTGGTTAAGATAGTAACATGGTTGTTAAGTGAATCTGGCTTCCTCCTTAACTTTGCTTGTCAGGAGGTCACAAAAGATGATCACATGACCCTGGGACACTGCAACCGGCATAAATACGAGTCAGTTGTCAAGCGTCTGAATTTTGATCATGTGACCATGGGGATGTTGCAATGATTGTAAGTGTGAAAAATGATCATAAGTCACTTTTTTCAGTGCCGTTGTAACTTCAAATGTTCACTAAATGAACTGTTATAAGTTGAGGACTACCTGAATTTCTTCCTCCTATTTTCTCAACAAAAGTCCTGTGATGTGGGATTGTGTTTTTACAAAATTGGAAAGCACTGAAAGCCCCCCCAGAGGGAAAGGTGATTGGGAAAATACTGAAATGTGCAGAAATGAATAGACTAACAATGACAATTAAAGATAAGACAGAGTCAGACTACTATGAAATCTGGGGAACTTTTTATGATTGGCTTAAAAAAGAATACGGTTAAAAGATAGTTAACATCAATTTAGATGGAAGAAGAAGAAGCAGATAAGGAGGGAGACCCAGGCGACACAGTATTGAATAACTGGAGGTTGTATAAATATTTATAGAAGTATATACCAAGAAGATTAGATAAATAGAAGTATTCATGTAAGATAAAATTAATCTTATTGTATATAATACAGATAGGGAAATTTGGAGAGAGGAGTTGCTCGGACATTACCCCTGAACTGTATCTGAAGAGGGATGAGAGGGAAGAAAGGAGAGCAGAGAGAAAAGAGTAAAGGAGAGGAGAAGAAGTAGGAAGGTTGGAAGAGAAGAGGAGAAGTGGGGAGAAAGGGGAGGAGAGTGGTGAAGGAAAGAGAAGAGGAGAGGAAGAAGAGGGAAGTAGGGAAGAGAAGAAAGGGAGAAAGAAGATAGAGAAGAAGGAGTGTGGAAACAGTGAAAGGGGAAATGGGCGAGCAACACCAAAAGTCATGTGTATGTATTTATTTCATTTTATTAAAAGTATCTTATATATGAATGTAAAAAGAATGTATGTTAACATCTGATAAATATGTATATGTATATGTATGGGGAGAGTTTGGAAAAATAAAAAATAAAAAAATATTATAAAAAAAAGTCCTGTGATGTGGCTTGGGCTAGCAGAGAGTGACTGGCCCAAAGCTATCCAGCTGGTGTTCAAACTTAAGACTGGACTAGAACTCACCATCTCCTGGTTTCTAGGCCAGCATCTTAACCACTACACTAGTCCAGTCTGAAGTTTGAACACCAGCTGCATAGCTTTGGACCAGTCACCCCCTGTCAGCGCAACCTGGGTGTAGTGCAGCCCAAACTAGTGTAGTGCAATAACTGTATTATTTTATAACTTTTTCATTTCCCAACTTCATATTATCAACTAACAACCTCACTGCCAACCCATCTGCTGAAAAAGGAAACACACGCATTAACATCTCTGAGAGTATTACCAGCAAAAGCTTCTAAAGGTTATGATACTTAAATCATGCATGTGCATTGTTTATTCCATTGCAGATTGGGAAAAGCAGACTTTTCTTTATTGGGATCTTTTTCTAGCCTCAATTAAGGCAGAACAACAAGACATGAGAATCTGCAACATCATGACCTCGTCTCCTTCCCATTTGCTTGGTTTCCTGTTTTTTAAACTGAGGAAGATCAGTGCATATGTCAAAGGTGAGGACTGCAGTAAATTTGATAATGGTAGCATCCTGTTGCCCCATGGCAGGGAATGAATAATTTTTACTTATCTATGTAATCTTGGCACCGGTGAAGACTACTTATAGATAACTTGCTAGAAAATTGCCATTGTGATTATTATGGTGTTTCATGTCCTGTCTGAGGACACGCTGACATGCTATTCGTTGACATGGTGGGGGCCTGACAGTTGCAGACACTGTATTTCAGTATATCAATTCCAACAGGTGGGATGAAACTCTAGAGAGATGTGTGAGATGTCAAAATGTCCCCTATTAGTCACACTGAGAGGCTCACTGGTTGAAGCATGCCTCTTTCCTTGCTGCTCATACTAAAGCAATACATTCTATAGGAAAGATGATAGATACTCAGCCAGCAGCATCTATGACAATTAATAATACACGCTTTGGAAAAGCTAAAGCAGCCATGACCACAATGACTGATGGTCTTTTCCATCTGGATGTGGCAAGGGGTTGATAAAATACAATGCTTAGATTTTCTCTCTTTTCTATATGATACACTTTCAATATAGGGAAAAAAACAACAGGCAGACCTGAATTATCCATTAACCAGACTGCTCAATATAGGATGTACATTACAGAATCTATTTTTATATAGATTCAACTGCAAAACTAGTACATAAAGAATTTCAGTACTAGTTTTGCAGTTGAATCTATATAAAAATAGATTCTGAGATTTATTGAAGTGCGTTGGAATGTCTTTCTTACATAAAAAGAGAAAACCAAAAAGATGTTCCAATCTTACACGGACTGGTGAACCATGGTTTCTACAAGGAAGGCATAGAGCAGTGGTATCATTGTGTTGGAATTTATTGAAATCTTACAGGTTTGGCTCAGAAATCACTTTAAAGAGAAACTGATTTTCCCAGGTGATTTATGTGTTGAGTACAATAAGGATTTAAGTTAACTGTTAAATAAGCAGTAAATGCTGGCCTTAGTTTTTTTAAAAGTTCATTAAAATTAGAATTAGTATTAGAATTAAACAGTTTGTTATTTGCAACCAGCTCTAAAATCTCATTGATGCACCAAGAAGCTCTAGGCTTAAAGAAGACGCAGTGAAAGGTACTGCCTCCCCTATTGTCCAGTGTTGGGATTCAAATATGTGAACAACTGGTTCTCTGTGGGGATGCTGCTTCTGGAAGTCCATTCTGGGCCTGGGCAACAAAAAATTAGCTATCGGTTCTGCCTAACTGGTGCGAATCGGCTGAATCCTACCACTGCTACTGTCTGTTATTAACTATAAACATTTTAAAATTCTGCTATTGTTACCTCTAAAACTGCTATACAATCTTTTTACACTCACACACCCCCCCCATATACATATAAAACCCTGCTTGTTTCTGTCTAGACAGGGTTATTAACTTGGTATGTCAAAGTTAATGGTCAAAAAAGGCAAACTGGGAGCACAACTGAAACTCCAAAAGGATATTTGATACTTTGCTGTAGCCCCTGTCTTGACTTTTTTCATCAAACCTCTGGTCCTAGATATTTTTTCTACAGTAGGCTGCCTTTCATAGGACTATTTTTTTGTCACCTTGTTGTTTCAGTTCCAGAAAAAAGTGGAAATGTAAAGTTATCATCCTTTCTCACCGAGAAAAACACCATAAAATCTATTTTGTGAAGGGTTGCATAGTGGAATTAATATTAATAAATCCCACTGTCAAAACAAACTACAGCTTAGCAGGGCTATAAAAATAATTTTAAAGATAATTATTTTAATGTAATAATGCTATAATTAAAATAGCATTACTGAACAATTATACTCATAGAATAATGATTATAATGCAAAGGTTGTTAATATTTTAATAGCACTTTCAATGTGCAAAATTCATATCTCTTTCATCCAATATATGCAATGTATTTGCATCTAGAATCACTTTAGATAAATAGAAATAGCAAATGTAAGATCCATAATTACTGTAAACAAAGGATTGTAATCAGATGTTTATGAATATAACTGGTGAATCTTTCCAGATTCCTGCCTTATATGACTTTAATCTGATTTTCATTTTTAAAGGATAGTAATACTAACCCCCCAGTGTGAGGCTACCTTGATATGGGGGGTTATGTGTTGTGAGGAAGATGAGAGCTATGCCAGGGTTTCAGCCATACTAGACAGGTCTAATCAGAAGAGCCAGATGAAGAGTGTCTCTCCCATAAATTATATGCTGAGACATAATTTACAGAAACCCATACCAGCTTGGTGGTCATCTGGGTCAACATGGACCACATTAGGTGTTCGAGTTCCTGGAAATTTGGTGAAAAATGGGCTACAGGACTCAGGACTGTTGGCAAATCAACCAGAACCAGCAGCTGCAGGATTACTGGAAGAAAATTGTTTTCACTGTTGCAAATATATGCACCTGAAAACGAAGAAACAATATGTTATTAAAATCAAGTCCAATGACAAAAGGATATTTGAAAAGAATGTACCAGTTCTGGAAAGAACAACCTCCAGAATCAGAAATAACAGAACAGAAGTTAGCAGTTCAACATGGATTTATAATACGAAATGTATTATTCATAGAAGAAGTGGAAGAATTGTGAAGGTCTAGCCAGGGCAAAAAAATTCAAAGCCTAGTCAGAAGTAATTCAAACCATAAAGGCAAACCAGGGGAAGTTGGAAGCTGGAATAAAAGAACTTGTAATAACAGCAGGAGTAGTGGAGAAAAGGGCAAGGAAGATCAAGAATTAATCCACACAAGATGAAGGTGAAATACCTGACTGGTGTGCACCCATCCATTGCCAAGCAGTTAAACAACATACATGATGGAAGTAAAAATTGAAGATTGGTTAACACCTGGCAAAAGCTATCTGATAATGGAAGATTCAACAAAAGGGGATGCCCCAGGCTGCTATAACTGCCTACCAACAATTTTCAGATTGCTAATTGATGTGGTAGCTGATGCAGACCAACAGCTTCTAGTTCAGACATGTCAAACTTGTGACATCATGTGACATTGCACGATGTTTCGGCACTGTTTTGCCATTGCTGGCAATGGGGTGGGCGTGGCTTCTGCATGACGTGTCCGGCCCGCGGGCTGGCAGTTTGACACCCCTGTTCTAGTTGAAAACAAGCTCTTTCCATCTGAGAAGAAAGGAAATTGTTCAAACAGCAAACAGACAGAAGATCAGCTCTGTTGGCAATATGATTTTGGACAAGTGCAAGAGAAGGAAGAATAACATGACTGTCATGCCCTCAGAGTCAGACATAGCTGCAAAACAGGCTGCTTCAGGCATTCATCCTGCCCTTTTTCTCCTGGGATCTCTGCACCTCGCCATAGTGTGTGACTTGCAAGCAAGGAGCAAGATATTGAACTGACAAGCAAAGCTTAAAAAAAGATTGGAAACCTGTGTGTACGTTTAAGAAGGGAGAGAAGTTAAACCTCACATTAAGTTTTCCCTTGCTAGAAGCAACTTGAGCATCTGGTTTCATGTTCTGCGACTCTTGTCTAGAATCCAGTTATTTATGACCCCAGCTTGTGAACTGACTAGGACATTGTCTCTCCTTTGACTTAGCATTGTATACCTTTGGCTTGACCTTGGGCTGCTTGACTTGGAATTTGCCTTTGTCCAGCTAAGCTCTTATCTGCAAGTAATTCCTGTTTCCTGCTACACTTTGCTATTGGAACTTGTTGCAACAAATTCTACCTTTGGCCTTGTGTGTGTTCAAGAACTGTGTCTGGATCCTGAAGTGGTGCTAAGAAAGCCACTGCCTGAATATGAATGTTGCTTGAATTGATTACAAGATGGTACCAGACTCCCTACTACATAGTGGGATAAGCCAATGCCTAGAAATACAGGAGTTAGTAGAAATATCAGTAGCTTTGTGCAAAGATCAGTGGCACAATGGAAAATAAAGTTGCTGGTCAATGATGATAGACTGGGAGAGGTTAATATCAAGAGAGAAATCTTTCAAATAGACTCACTATCACCACTACTGTTTGTCATTGCATAGACTCCTTTGTTAACATTGTCGAAGAAACCAGGTCATGGCTATCAAACATCAAAAACAATTACCAGGTTAAAGCACATTAATAGAAAATTATGTGGAAGGGAAAAGTGTGGAAGAAAAAGGTGCACAAGCAGCAGGGATGATCACAGCCTGGAGAGGATTGTCAGGAAAAGGCCATTCAAAAGTGTTGGGGACTTTCACAAGGAGTGGACTGAGGCTGGAGTCAGTGCATCAAGAGCCACCACACACAGACAGATCCTGGATATGGGCTTCAAATGTCGTATTCCTCTTGTCAAGCCGCTCCTGAACAACAAACAACATCAGAAGCATCTTACCTGGGCTAAAGAAAAACAGAACTGGTCTGTTGCTCAGTGGTCCAAAGTCTTCTTTTCTGATGAGAGCAACTTTTGCATCTCATTTGGGAACCAAGGACCCAGAGTCTGGAGGAAGAATGGAGAGGCACACACTGCCAAAAGCACCAAAACCTGGTTCCATGACCTTGGGATTACTTATTATTATTCAAATATAAGGAAAAGATTATCTGAATCTCTTTTGCAATTACCTTTTGAGGCTTTCCCTCCTTATGGAGGGTGTCAGTGATGGTTTTCTGCACAACTGTCAGGTCAGCAGTCTTTCCCATGATTGTGATTCCTACTGAACCAGACTGAGAGACCATTTAAAGGCTCAGGAACCCTTTGCAGGTGTTAGTTGATTAGAGTGGGACACTTTGAGCCTAGAATATTGAACCTTTTCACAATATTCTAATTTTCTGAGATTGTGGATTTGGTGTTTTCATGAGCTGTAAGCCATAATCATCTCATTTATGACACATCACGGCTTGAACTATCTTGCTCTGCATGTAATGAGTCTATCTCATATATTAGGTTCACCTTTTAAGTTGCATTACTGAAATAAATGAACTTTTGCAGGATATTCTAATTTTTCAAGTTTCACCTGTATGGCCAACATTTTGCAACGGAGTTTGGACTGGAAAATTTGTGTCACCCTTATGCCATAAATAGGAGGAAAATATTGAAAACTGAAGGAATCAATATGCCCTATGGAAATAATATTAAGAGTCTGAATGAAGATCACCACAAATACCTGGGCATCCTTCAGGATAAGAACATAAAGTCAAAAGGAAGATTAAAAGTGAATGCATCATAAAAGTGACGATCTTAAAGTCCCAAATCACTGGAGCAAATACTATCAAAGCAATTAGAAAGGACCGCTGGTTTGAAAGAGGGGTCAAAGAGGCCATCTATATCAAAACAGCCCTCTCTCAACAGAGGGGGAGGGATCCAATATCATCTATCTCCAGTCCACAACACAGTCCTTTCAACAGTTCCAAGAAGGCTCCACACCCATTTGCACTACTCAGATGACCCGAAGACACACATATAAGCCTCCAGGTAGCATTAAAGAATGCAAATGAACAGCTGTCTGCAGGAGTATAAATCTTTCCATTCCCTACCATCCAATCAGAGCTGAAGAAGCTTCTTGGTTGAGAAGCGAAACGTCTTCAAAGAAAAACAAGAAAGTCCAGTTGCCTTGTGAAAAAGCATCTTTGGGACAAACAATTGAAAAAGAAAGGGCATTGGAAGAAGGAAAATGAAGAAGATGTACTGTAGCTAGTATATCATGAAAGCTTACTGAGTATTGGAGAAACCAAACTGGCCTGCAAAAAAGACCAAATGAAGAATAGAATTGAAACATGCCAAGGCAAATTATTGCATGGCCAGTACATAATACTCCAGACTTAACAATTTCAAATGTCTGGATAGTGGATGAGGCAGTACCTAGAGACAGCAGAATAGAAGATAAAGAACCATAGAATATAACAAAATACAAATACCTGCAAACAGAAATGGAATGACTAAGGCAAAAGAAAACAAAGATAGTACAAATAGCAATAGGCACCTTGGGTGCAATCCCAAAACAACTGGAGCACCATTTGAAGACCATTGGCATTGACAAATACACCATCAGTCAATTGCAGAAGGAAGCTTTAGTCAGAAGAGCTTACATTCTGCTACATTACTTTAACACCATCAAACATGCACATCTGTCTATCCCAGGTCCTCGGGAAGGATTTGATAGGTGGACAAAAATGTCAAATCCAGTCTAAACATCTGGGTGACTATACAATGAACCATAATAAGTTTGTAAGTTTTGAAACCTATTTTCAGAAATCCCTCTAGGACTACGCTAACATTCCAATAAAAGAAAAAACAGAAATGGCAGCAGTCCAGTGCTTACATCATGTTCAGTTGTGCCCAGAAAAACAGAGAAAAGAAACAAAAATAAAGGAAATATAGGGAATATACAGTAATATGATGGGGTAGTCAACCTGAACAGTTGTGTTTTGATAAATGAGTGTTTACTTTTTGACCATCCCCATAGTGCAAACCATTTTATAAAAATGTTTTAAATGTTAGGTTTAAAATTAAGATGGGCAAACTTGTTGGGCTGTGACCATTTTTAAGTGTTAAATTACAGCAGCATGGTTGTGATATGGGTTATTGTCATTGTATGAGTCTACTTCAAGAGTAGAATATTTCCAGAAAAATGGGAGCAGCATGGGGACACTTCTGGTTAGATAGAATAATCCATTTCAAAACCAAAACAATTGTTTGAAATGTGAAGTGGGGCATTTTAAGCTTGACAAGTTTTGAAACCAAACATTTTTGTAATGTGAATTCTCCCCTCAAGAAGCCAAAATTGTGATCTCACCAATTTCCATTATATCAATACCACATTCTCTAAGACTGAGAGGCATTTTTTAAAAGTCTCTACTACTACCAATTCCTATGGAGAAACTGTCTAGACAGGTCAGAAGGAAAAGTGGGGGGAAATGCCTGCTTGACAGCTGTCAGAGAAGACCAATAAAACAAAGACATAATCTGAACAGCTTTAATAGTAGTGAGATATGGTGAAATTGGAACTTAAACTCATGGAAGGAAGTTCCATTCCACATTATGATATGCAAGATTGATTTTGTTTTCCTCTGGTTCAGTGGGATATGTTAAGGAGAATTAATATGGGTTGGGAATCGCATGTAATCCCATGGTTATGGAATCTGTTGTCACAGAACTCTTCTACCAGATTTTTAATATTTAGACATCCAGTTTCCTAAGGGAATCTTAATTCAATTTCTAGTAACTTAGAAAATCCCAAAGCAGTTATTAGAACTTTCAGCTTTCTAGTTCACCACAAATCAAAATTCCATCAGAAAGAGCTCTGGCATCAGGCATTGCAACCAATCGCTTCCTCCAGAAAATGATTTATTAACTAGAGTTCAGCTGCTTTGTGCTTTTGTTACAGTTGACAAAAGGCATGTTTAAGCATGTTAAATTGGCTTAATGTGGTAAACAGAAGTGATGGCCAGGAAAGGTTGAACTTGCTGCCAATGCATGCTATTTCTTTGTGCTGGATGTAAGGAATAGTTAATCTGACCTAAAAGAGAAGAAACATATGCTCTAGCAGATAAGGTGCTTTTAAATGAATGGATGTGTCTGCTATTGTTCAGCATTCTTTGATATGTAATCAGGAAAAAGTAGATTCTTAACAAAAAATAAAACCACAAAACCAAAAAGTAGAACGGAATAAGAGGAAAACTACAAGATTCTCCATTATCCAAAGAATCAAGAAACTGATATCCAAAGACTTGGCTTCTGCACAGTGAGAACCAAATGGAAAAATGAGGGACGGGGGGAGGGGGGGGATGATGTCACATTATGTGATGTTGTTTCAGAGTCATGTGTACAATTTGCCCTTCATGGAAATGTGATCATCAGAAACATCTGGAATCAGGCAGTATAAAATAATCTCACCACCAATCCAGCTCAGAGAGGATATTGGTTTTTTGTTCTAGCCAATGCAGGGGAGGATAAAGGGTAGCAGGTAAAATTCTTGCTAAGTATCCCTCTTAGTGTAACTTACTTTTGAAAATGAACTGAGAAGATCACAAAAATATACTGCGTTCTAATAACAGCAAAAGAGTTTCTGTAGGGATTCCTCTGATTGCTTCTTTTGGACTGCACCGTCCAACCGGGTTTCCACCTCAACTCTGGTTCAGGCTAAAGGTTGGAAGGGCAACTGTACTTAAGTTTACCCGAATGTGAGTACAGGACTTTGCTTGACACAAATAAAGTCGGAACCCAGAATATGCTTATTTCAAGTGGGCACAAAACCAATTGCCTTTCATACCTGATACCTGAAGCTGGAGCTGGAGAGCACTGAGGTTGCATTTGTGTCCTACTCTCTCCCCAGCTGTGTATCCTAATTTGAACTGGGATATAGTCAGTTGAGGACGGGCCCCAAAGAAGTATTAGTGAGCCAAGGGCATTTTTTCTGTGGAAGGAGAGGGGCCAGCATTCATTTTACCCCAGAAGCATGTTTCTGGACACTTTAAAACCAGAATGGTTTAGTCCAGGGGTCCAGGCTACGGAAGAGGTTGGTGAATATGTGAACATTTGCACATGTGCAGGAGCTAGGTTGAATGCGTGAAACCATCCCCCCCTCCGCTGCTGCTGCTGCCAGTCTGTGGAGCCAGAAAGGTTGAGGACCGCTGATTTATCCTCTTTCTGTTTCTTCTTGGACAGCTTGGTTTTAAAAACAAATCTCAGACGTCTCATATTTTTCAAAATGTTTCTATTTAGCCCTTTGATGCTTCTATGGACATTTGCTATCCTCTGATATCTATGCTTGGTTTTAAACACACTGCAGCTAATGAGAGTGAAACCTTAGAATTACTTGTGTGACTCTATTATGTATTTTGTTGAATCCAGAAAAGGATATAACTTATTCTGATTTATCCCCAGATCTCTTTAATGCAAAAATCCAGCTACAGATCTCTGTTTAAATCCATGAAAGAATTTGATCATTTCAGAGAGCAAAAACAGTGTGAATGAACTAGGCCTTAATGTATGGCCAACATCCTTCATAATCACAGGCTGTTATCATTTTACAGACTGATATTAACAGGAATGGCAAAACCTATTAAAACTGAAAAAAGCCGTTCGCTTCTGTCTATCTCATGATCAAAAGAATAAAGCCTGATGCTCTCAGCAGTCAGTTATCAGTTTCCATTTGCCTCCGAACCAAAGACAACTCAAGGCAAAGTCCACATTTAACTTTTGTATTTTAAATAGATCTTATCGCAGTGGTTCTCAACCTGTGGGTCGGGACCCCATTTGGGGTCGAATGACCATTTCACGGGGGTCGTCAAACAACGCAGTCCGCCATTTTTTCCCCCTTTTCCTTAGCTGTGCTACTCCCTTTTATTCTATTGGCTTTTGAAAGCAAATAGAATAGACTCTCTTGAATAGAGTCTAATTCTATTGGCTTTCAAAAGCCAATAGGAATTGTCCAGGCTGTCTCTGCCCTGCTGAGCCCGCCAAAAGTCCCATTCTGCAAACGGTGCTGCACCAGTTGAGTAATCCTCGACTTACGACTGGTTGAGTAGTCCTTGACTTACGACCGGTCGCGGCATTAAAAAGGTTGAGAACCACTGTCTTATCATTTCACATTTGCAACTCAATTCTGCTATGTACTAGAGAGCTGCAGGTAGGTTGTAAATAATAGAGAATATTATTTTTTAAAAATTCTTTATGGATAGACTTATGTGAATAAAATCAGCAGCAGGCCGAGGTTGCCCAAGACACCTCTCACCTAGAGACTTTTACCAGGGGTGAAAACTGTTCAGAGGCTATTAATAAGTGAAAAAAGTTGGTAGATGATGCCTGCTTTGCTGGTCAGAGCCAAGTTGGAATGTGTACATAGTTTGAGGACATTTATTCCAAAAGACTAAAGTTTGATGGTGAAGATTTGTTCTCCAAGCTTGTGGGTTGGTTTACAAATGTTTCGTTACCAGACTAGGTAACATCAGCGGAGTTTAGGAGATGTCAGTGTCAGTGTTCTTCTGTTTATAAGGGCTTCATGTGGTCAAACTAAAGTTTAATACATATTACAATTAAGACCAGCATAAATAAAACATAGGAAGGATGACCTTACACATTCCCATTCTCTTTTCCCATCATTGGTTAAGAGAAAAATCAAGTGTCAAGTAGCAATACAGGCAAGGCATTTTTTTTAATTACATAAAAAAGCTGCATGAATCTGCATGTTATACACTGAGACTTAGTTAAGCAGACCATCTCTAGAGATAATACCTACACCTGTTGGCTGCAGCTATGATGATTGCTCAGCTTAATGGTTTTTGCCCAGTGTCTTTAGAAATTGTGCCTTCAAACTGGAGTGTAATGTGTCCTCCTTTCCAAGTAGTTATGCATTGGAACTTCAACTCTACCTCTTCATGTTACAGTGTGGAAAACAAAACCGTGGGTGACAACTGCTCTTGTAGCTATTCTGAAGTTTTCTTTGCATTTCTTGGGAATAAATTTGCTTTTGGGGTAATAGTTTCAGTGAAACTGGAGAAGTCATATTTTGATGCTTTGACATGCTAAAGATGTAAATTAACAGAATTAATCAGGACCAGGGTCAGTAATTTGGTAAGAGCAATATGAATATCTTTGCATATGAGATACCGCTATCCCTAAACCACCCCATGGAATATTTAAACCCAATGTTCTGTTCTGTTCTGTTCTGTTCTGGAGCTGAAAAGAATGAGGCTGACCTGCTGTACCCACTTCTTTATTTTGGAAATAAGTAGGGTGAGGTGGAACTAGATTTTTTTTTTTTTTGCTCATTCTTTGATCTTGGTACAGAGCAATCTGAGAAAATAAGTAATTACATGAAAGAACATTCAATCACTTGAAGGACCTCTGCATCCAGGACTTTGTTTTATTCTGAAATTTTCTTCAGGGAGGAGAAGAATAAGAGTGTTCTAACATTGCTTGTTTATTATTTTTTGTTTTTGAACGGTGAAGCTCTGAAGATAAGAACAGATTTTTTTCCCCCTCTCTTTATCTTTAGCTCACTTTGTTTTTCTCAGCTTCCCAGCTGGCAAGCCTGGCATTGTGACATGGTATGTCAGGTTGTATCAGTCACATTGTTCTACATGACATCACAGATCAGGAGGGGATGTGGCTGATGAAAGGTGATCATGTCACTTCACAATACAAGATTACAGCTGGGGAATGGAGAATGCTTTCTTGGAGCTATTGCTAAAGAGACCAAAGATTTATTTGTGTGTGTGTGTGTGTGTGTGTGTGTGTGTGTGTGTGTGTGTGTATCTGTACATACACAAAAGAATGAGTAACTACAACCCTTCTTCCCTTGTTTTACCTTTGAAAGTTTTGTCAGTTTGTCTTGCTCAAATGATATTTAGTTCAAGAGTTTTCAATCCTCTTCCAGAAATTCTGAGGGCTTAGAGTGCTGTGTTTGTGGGTGTATATTTCTAAAACACAGATACCAATCAACCGAATTCAAGATTTTTGCAGTCAGTATGGCAGCCCAGTCCAAAGCAAAAGAAGCAGCTGTCAGAAATCAGAAACACTCTGCAGACTAACATTTGGTAGAAGAGCAATGAAAACGCATTAGGTTGCAGGGAGTTGTCTATATCTACAAAGATCAGAATCATGCAAAGAAGCAGTTTTTGTGACACTCTATGGAAGCAAAAGTTGGACAATGAAGCAGAGTAGAAAAAGTCTTGATGCTTTTAAAGTTTGTCATTGGAAGAGAATCCCAAGACTGCCATGGAAAGCAAAGAAAACAAAAACATGGAGCCAGAATGTTCACTCAAGCCAGAAATCAAATGATACAAAGACCTAGCTCTCTGGAAGTTGCAGAAGCTAGGAATATATTATTAGTGTTTCTCAATCCTTTGTTAATAATTTTGCTTGCCCCTTCCCTGGGGGAAACATGGGGCATTATTCCTTCCTAGAATATCTACTTTTTTCATAATTATCTGAAAATATATATTTTTTCTTCTTGTACCATCATATCCAATTCTTGGACACTGCTTGCACAAGTCCCTGATGTTTTCTTGCTAAGATTTTTCAGAAGTGGTTTGCCATTACCTTCTTCCTAGGGTTGAAGAGGGAGTGACTGGCCCAAAGTCTCCCAAATTCTATTCTGATACCTTAACCACTAATTCTTTCTGCCTATATATCATTTTATATATACTCTTGTAATTTTATGTACAGACTCATATATAATATTAGCTTGACACAAAATATAAGAGTCAAGATATCTAGTGTTCTTCCTTGGTCATAAAAAAGTCCTCTTGTGTCATTTTCAAAAATCACATTACATTGGTTGTTTAAGTCACATATTAGCAATCCCTACAGAGCCTGGAAGACGTTTAGTGCCCTGATCACCTTTCTCTGCTGCCTGACTGACCAGCCATCTGTTGGGAACTGAGAAACAGATTGCTTATGATTGGGATCAACTTATTTCCTTCTCCAGTCATCTAGTTCCTGATTCCTTCCCCTGCCCCTCTTTTGGAGAAGAATCACTAGGGAGGGGGCAAAGGTAAAGATTAAATATATGAAACTAAACACTCTGGTCTAATAAATAGGTGGTAATTGGATAACTAATACAAAATTTTCCATTAAAACTGGAAAAGATCCTGACAAAGCCCCTTGTTCTACAATGTATAAAGAAAATGTCATTGTCTGGATTTTTTTAAAATCATGTCATCCTTCATTCTATTGTGTTCTCCTCCACTGAAATACTAAATATTCTGCTTGCCAAGAAGTCACTATTTTTGCTTTGATTGAATTCCAGGTTTAATGGCATGAATCAACAAAATAATGGTCTCTTCCCTTTCCATGACATTTTCTTCTTCCACTGTATTTTTAAAAATCATCACCATCATCATCATCATCATCATCATCATCATCATCATCATCATCCATGAATATAAGTGATGGAAAATGATGATCTATGGCCAGTCTTTCCCAGCATTCCCTAGAGAGCTGCAGCAAAAACTAAGCTAATTCATCCCAAGCTATAACCGTATTTGTCATTTGTTGGTGTATCAACTAATATGTCTGGCAGATGAATCTTTTAACACTTCAGTAGATTAGCATGAGTGGGATTTGAAGCTTCAACCTAAAGCTTCCCTTTGCCTCTGTGCCTCTCTCCCCCTTTTCCTCTCTCTTCTGCGATGGCTTCTGTTTTTCTGCTTGATTGCACTCGCCGCCTTCCTACTGCCCTTGGGGGAATTGCCCTCTTATTACCACAATTACAATCTGTACACATTTCATTAAACTAATATTGCTTCGCATAGGCTTTCTCTGCCGAAGTGCACAGCTGGAGGCCCATTCCTTTTCCTCAGCTTAAACACTTTGACAGGTTAAGAAAGCTATTATGGCTGAATAACAGGTGTTGCAAAACAATGTGCATTTGATGTTTAAATGAGAGAGCTTCTTTATTGACTGCCTTTATTGCAGCTAAGACTCTCCTTTTTCAAGATGACTGGATTTTTATTGGTTTTACTGCTTTTTAAAGTGTATTCTGTTGTTTCAGAATGAGTCCAGAGTGACTCTTTGCCATTATTTGTTATTCCAATGGCCTTTGTTTTATTTGTGCTGTTTGAAAAAAAAAGAAAGAATATTCACATATTATATCCAGGTGTGTTTTTATCAGTATACAGAAAAGATTTTATTTTGCTTCAGACTTGTATTGGTGCAGACCATTTCCAGTTTATGCACTACTCCCGGATGGGGAATCAATGAGGCAAAGCCGTTAGATTGGTGCAGCTTATTATTTCTAACCAGATTTGATTCACTTCCAGACTCCCCTAGTGTGACTCACGTCTATGTATGTAGATTTATAGCTCTACCATACTAAATGTGCCTTGGGCCATGTGATCTATATTACTGTGGTGCAGAAATGAGGTTGACATGTTGGAAACAATTCAGAAGACAGCTCTAGCAAAGGGGTAGCATAGAAATAATTTAGAATGCAGTTTCGGCTTTCTGAAAAGGTGAAGGCTGAATATATTGAATGTCTTCAATGTGTAGCTGCACAGACTTAAGTTACTTATAGTTCAATAGGAGTATTTTTCATATACAAAATGCAGTGATGGGTAGGGCAATCTAGATTAGGACTATATCAATATACAAAGTTTCAAAGATCCCTGGAGACTTTGCCAAAATGATAATCTTTTCCTTATATTTGAATAATAATAAGACATCTACATGTACTATATGTCAAATATCTAGTTTGGTTTCACAGACTTTTGTGAGTGAATTTTGGATAAGCGCTGATGGATGTGACCAAATCCAGCTAGTTTTCATGTTACATGCAATGACAGACTGCCTCTGAATTCAGTTTCTATGCTTATATTATTAGAGGTGTAAATGAAACCTATGGGTGGAAAGTGTCTCCTCAATATCAGGTGGGAAAAGCAGGGAATGGAAAGCCAGATGATACCTGTACATGTCTTTATTCTATTGTGCTGGAGTCAGTGAAGAATGAAGATAATACAATTGGAATGTTAAGTTACTCTATGTGTTTTAAATCTATCTATCTATCTATCTATCTATCTATCTATCTATCTATCTATCTATCTATCTACCTACCTACCTACCTACCTGCCATCTACCTACCTACCAATCCAACATCTATCATTTATCAGTTCATTTTTCACTTTTTACAGTAATGTTGTTTTAGCATGATTCTTAACCAGCTAAACTGGCAATGCAGCCATACATAGCACAGAAGATTTAGGGCTTCAAAGGGCCTTCAGCAAAAACTTTGAGCATTGACAATGATGAGGCTGATTGGGTATAGATCAAAGTTTCTCACATTTGTTTTATACTTTAAGGATGGGGGAAAGATGTGGTGAGAGATCTGGTTTCCAAGAAATCTTAAGAAGGGGCTTACCAATTACAAGGTCATTCTCAGTGTTAAAGTAGGAATAATGTCACACAACAGTGATAGTAAAGAGAAATTTTAACGTATGATTTTTAATGGATTAGATACTATTCCCAGAAAGGCACTTTCTTCACCTCTTAATTAGGAAATGCGCTACCAAATTACAGCCTCACGGCTATGTCATGTATGTAATCTTCAGTCAGTGGCTCCAATGATGGCTGGTAAACTGCCATAGCAAATCATAGGAGTGTTTGGTTTAGCTCAACTGCCAAACTTTCTTGAGAAACTCTCTACTGAACTTGGATTAAATCTGGCATAGCCTGGATTATCTCATATGAGTCATCTGAGTTACTCGAAGCAAAAGAGGCAATAAATCTAAACATATTCATAATGTGTGTAAAATGTCATAGAGAAACATGAACTAACCTTGACACTGAGAAGAAGCAGAATATTTTCTTTGTCTCTCTCTGTCTCTCTACTAAGTGGTGATAAGGAAACAGGTCTGGTGAATGGATGGACATATATCATAACTTATTGCTTATATCATAACTTATTGTTTTCATTTCTCTGTTTACTTTGTGTTGTAGCTTTTACTAGCTCTAGACTATATTTGTTTCTTCTAGTTGCTTAGTATGAAATAGGCAGAATACAGATCAGGATTTACTATCAGATCACTTGACTATTTGAATTGAATCAGCAAATGTTTCTGACCTAGTTTTATTAACAATAAAAGCTTCCCTTTTTCTATAATAGCCTTTGGAATATTTGAATTATAGTAACAACAGAAACAGAGTTATAGATGTGCATCATTCTAGCTGATAAGTAAGCAAGAACAGCTTTTAACTTTCCCCTCAAGTTATTGTTTTTGATCAGGGGTTATTCGCATTCTAATATGGAAGCTAAGCAGTTCTTTTAAGTTGCAGTTTGGTTTAGCATATCAGCTGCTAAAGATGCTAATAGTGAATCTTTGGATCCAGCTTCTCTATTTGTCTCCTCATATATTGCTTATGAATGTTTCATTTCTTGTGGGTTTCCAGTCAAAGTAGGAAACATGCAATTCTTCATCGTGTTTGGTTTTTTGACATAATGATTTTGTTTGTATGGCACCGATAGAGAGCTGTATTTGAAGGGAAATGTAGGGGTCAAATGATCATGAACTGATGATTTCTTTGATGCCTAGATTTAGAACATTATATGCTCTTTAATTTTTTAATCTTAATTGGTCAACACTATATATTATTTTGGTAGATTGATTACCTAGAAACTGCTCTGATAAGTTTGTATTGTAGGTTTGAGAGCTCCGTTCACTATAGTGCCCGAAGAATACACCACTTTGGTCCTTGGAATATAATTGGAACAGGGAGGAGTGTATTTTTCTACTTGAGTACAGACTGCCAGTCAAAATTCAGGGTACTGTGGTGGATAGAGAAACAGTTTGGTCCAGGATAGCATATTTTCTTATTTTTGGGCTCTCTTTGAAAATTCTGTTTCTCGGTCTCCTATTTTGCCTCTTCTATAAGAGTTTTCTTCCATCACCTTTCCCTCAGTCACTGCCTTCTATAAGACTGAATATCTGTCTTCTTGAAGACATCCAGACTTCTCTTTGAAGCAAGACCTGGCAATGATGATCATTATTTTTTCTTCATTTATCTTTCCATCTATTTTCTCTTTGCCATTTCTTTTCCTGGCTTCTCACTAACTCCCCCAACCATTGTGGCACATCTCATCAAAACACATCACTATCTAGAAGGAGGTCTTCTTCAGACAGATGATAGATAGGGCATGAGTCAGATAATGCATTTTCTATCTCTGTGTGAGTTTGTTTCTTCTTTTAACAAGGAGAACTGGTTGTGGTTGACCTAAATCTAATTCCTGGGCCAGGAAGGATGATATCTGCAAGACTGCTTATTATGGAAAATAAAGACAGTTTGCTTGTGGGTGACCAAAGTATGGGAGGTTGGATGAAAAACAACAACCTTGAAATGGAGTGAAAAGAGTAGATGAAATGGGTGAAATGTCAGCCACTTTCCAAATAGCACTTAGCAATAGCACTTAGATTTATATACCGCTTCACAGTGCTTTACAGCCCTCTCTAAATGGGTTACAGAGTCAGCATATTGTTCCCAAGAATCTGGGCCTTCATTCTACAGACCTCAGAAGGATGGAAGGCTGAATCAACCCTGAGCCATTCAGAATTGAACTATTGGCAGTCGGCAGAGTTAGCCTGCAGTACTGCATTCTAAACATTATGCCACCAAGGGATAAATAGAATGGAACAGAACACAACAGTGATGAAGTGTGATTGGACGCACAAGGAATTTGTTTCTGATGCATAAGCTCTCACTATATGTACAAATAACAAATTAAGTACAGTGGTAATTAGGTGTTCAGCGGAGTGATGGCACAAGGGAAAAAGCTGCTTTTGTGTCTAGTTTGTTATTATAGTTTGTCTATAATGGAGGAAGACAAAGAGAACTTAATATTCAAGTCTCATCAAACATGTTCATATATACAGCTTTATTTCTCAGAATCTGGTCCATGGCTAAGCTGCTTGGCAGATCTGAGTGTAGGAGTTCAATTCATATGGAAGAACCTGTACTGAGGAAGGCTGCAGAAATACATAGGAGTCTTTTGGAAGAAAATTGAGATAGAGGCATGCTTTGAAGTGTTTTTAAAATCTTCCATCTATTTATTCATTTGCTTAATCATTTGCTTTTCCAATTGCGTGCATACATGCTTACTTATTTATTGTCATTTACTGCAAAAAGAAAAGGAAGAATAATATCTTCTATTTTAGCCACTACTGTTCTTTTACCATTATACAGGATTAGAATCCCAAGGCTCAGGAGAAACCTTTTATAGACTTTACAGTAGAGTAAGTGAAGGCTCATATGAACAATAAAACAAGTTATTTGACCCTTAAAATGGATTTCAGCGCTTCCTGCCTGATGGAATCATGAATATAAATGTTCTTCATATCAGCTGCTGATACACTGAAATATTTTATTGTAGAGGCTGACTTGTTAGGCTCAAACCAACCTAAGACAATGAAATGGCCTATTTTACAACGCAGTATCCTCTTTATGAAGGTATCTCTTCCTGAAGATTATTTTAAAGGTAAAGAATGATACCTTCAAAGGTAAAGAAGGATAATCTTAGAGAACCATGCATTTAAACAAATTTTAGATCCTGCATTTAATGGTCTACTAGCATATATATACACATATGTATTGCTTTACTTGTTTTCAAAGTAAAATTCATTGTATTCTAGTGCAGGGCTTTTCAACCAGTGGTACGGGTACCACCTTGGTACATTGGCACCTGGCAAGTGGTACGCGACCATCCTAGAAAAGTGGTAGCAGGGGAGGGGAATGAGCTGAACCGGTGGTAGCGCCACACAAGCCTGAGCGAGAGATGGCTGGAGCTGCAGGGCTGTCAGGGCTCAGTGGAAGCGCCAGGATCAGCGCTTCTTCGGGACTGTCAGGGCTCAGAGAAAGCGCCAGGATCAATGCCAGGCTCCAGCTGGAGCTCGGCGCTGATCCTGGTGCTTCTGCTGAGCCCAGAAGAAGAGCCAATCAGCTGGAATGTTGCAGCATCTCCAGGGTCTTGTGATTTACATTCAGATGCTTGGCAACTGATTCATATTTATGACGGTCCCAGGGTCCCAGGATCATGTGAAGTGACCAAAACCTGCTGCAATCACCCAGCAGACGGGGAGAATAAAAATCAAACACCCCCCACCGCTTCCAATCCTCAACAGAAATGCTCACAACAATGAAAACCTTGGACAGGAGGAATAGTGCTGCCAGGTGGGCAGGCAGGTGTCTTGCTCGGCTGTGGCTTGGGGGGCACTTTTTTCAGTGCCATTGTAACTTCAAACAGTCACTCAGCGAACTGTTGTAAGTTGAGGACTACCTGTATTTTATCACTTTTTTTTTTGGTCATCAAGTTTTTGACACCTTGCTAGGCGACTTGTGGTACTAAGATATTGCCATATCCTAAAAGTGGTACAATGGGTAAAAAGGTTGAAAAGCCCTGTCCTAGTGGACGTATTTGCTCTTTCTGCTGAATGAGACTTTGGCTTTTTACCCAAAGGGTTGTCTTGATGGCATCATGGACATCGGTGCTTTGATGTTGCCCATTAGCACTAAGCCCTAGGACAGAATGCAGATCTAAAGGTCACTGGGTCGCAGACCTGCCACCCCCCCAGGGTGAGATATGTTGCAATGCATTTAATTTAATTGCATGTATCTATTTCAATTAGTACATGGACATTTTAATGCAAATCTGTCTCTTGGGTTTGTTTGATATTGTATTTCATTTTTTCCTCTCATTCGTAAGTGGTATGCTGAACACAAGATATCTTTCCTCCTATTCTCATAGTATGTACTCTATATGTACTATGGTGAAGATTTAATACCAAGAAAGGCCTATTTATTACAGGTAAGAAGGTTGGATGCTTTCCTGCTGCTTTTGTAACAGTCATCTCTCATTAAAGTGCATTTCTGACCTGGATCACCAGGCTATCATTTCTTTTCAAACATAAATGACTTTCCAGGGCAAAATGACATTCTATAAATAGATAAAAACCTGTCACAATTAATTCTAGAGAAACTGCAATATATATATAGTCATTATCTTACTTTCCCTTCTTGTTATTATCCTTCCAATGGATTATTATTGGCATATGGTCAGGCTGTCATGACGGAGTCCAATTAAAATTATATATCATTGCAGTTTTCCCTTTCACTTGTGCCAGTGTTCCCATAAGACAGGGAATCCCTTTGATAGCACTGATGTCCACTACTTGGCATTTAATTTCCTGACAAATCCATCATGTGTAATTTGCCACTGGGAACACTTTGTTTCAATATGACTGTAAAAAAAATTGCGGGTTCTGAGACGTTTGTCTTGAACTTTAACATAGAGATGATTTTTTTAGAGGTGTAGTTCTGAATCATCAGGTTTTATCTTCATTTTTTCCCTCAAACTAATAAACAAAAATTGCACATGCAATGTTATTATTCTGGGTTTTTGTTTTACTTAAAAAACAATGCATGCAATTCTAAAAACAATACTTTTACCACTATTTATTGGAATATAAGGTTTAGCAGTGTGACAATCAAGAATGGCCATTTACAGAAATGTCGCATTTTCACCAGCTTTTTTTAAAAATGGATTCTTGCTGAGTCATCCCAAATGTCTAGTCCAGAATTTAGTCATATACTTTAGGAAAAAGAGAATGAGAATTAAGGAAGGACCCCCTCTTTTTCTGCTCTCCTGTCTGGTGTGGCAGGAAAATCCAGCCAATATTGGTTTATTCAGTAAACTATAGGGAAATAAGTCATGATTTGTATGACTTATGAAACAATGTAAGAATTTGGGATGCCTTGAAAATGTAGTACAATCACTGGTAAAATAATTCCATTGTTTTTATTGTGACATAGCCTTTCTTGGACCAGAGTCTATAACTGAGGCCGCTTCCAAGTAGTTTATCATCACAAGAGGAGGCATAAACTGCTATCTTCTGATAATAATGTGCATAAAGTAGGACTCTTCCATGCTGATACATTCTTTGTTTTTTCCTCCATGATCATTTGTAAATGCTAAAGAGTTTTTCTCTTTGGTTAATTCCCTTCTGAAGCTTCTAGCTATTAATTTTTCTTTAAACACTCTTTTATAGTTTTTAAATCCTTTTTTTTTCAAGAAGAAAACACTAAATGTCAGTGTCTCAGTAGACAACTGTTAGAACACACATGTGACTGACCTTCCGATTTATCATGCATAATTGCATAGTTTTTAATTTCAGTATGTTAAGCTCTACAGTCAGCTAAGGCATTCAGTAGAACAATTAAAGGCCAGATCCTCAGTCGATGAAAAATTGGCGAGAACTTCACATCTGAGAAGTGTAAAAAAAAACTAGAATGATTTACACTCAGCTTGCTCTACTTTGGCCTTCTTGCATTCAATTTAAATTAACTGCAAATTACTTCTGTTTAGACAATTTTTAACAAGAGTTCTCTTTTAAAAATTAATGAGACTCTTTTCATAGGACACAAAGTAGGCAAAATAGAAAGAGTTTGGAAGAATTATCCATTGTTGAAATGACAGTTTTGAAACCAAGAAATAAAGAACCAAACCAAACCCCACTCTCTTTAGGGTGGCGTGGGTCTGTACTGGGGAGGACTAGAAATTCAAAATAAAATATAATCTATTATAAACAGTCGTGTTCTGTCTCTGCAGCAATGTGAGCAGGTTATCCTCAGTGGTTGCCAGCTTTCTTGTCAGTCCAATTATTTTAAATCCATTGTTTCATTTGGAATAGATGCCACAGCACAAGTGGTAGTCCCTTGTCTGTGACACATTCAATTAAAACAATCTGGAATAGATTTTACAGGCCTACTGCGTCTTGTCCAATCTTATCACTCAAGAAAGAATAACCTTGGAGACTCACATGCAACTCAGAATGACTGTCAGGTGGTTTGAACATGTTGCACCTTCCCAGGGTTCCTTGGTGGCTTCCTTCCCTGTGTCTTTTCCAGCCAATGGCAGGCATTTTCTCAGCAGCATTCAAGTTGGCTTGTGCCAAGAAGGCTTATGGCTGTGGAATAAGGTAGCAGCTGTCACAGCATGGACAGTTGGTTGGAGATCAGGGTAGCAAGATGAATTGGATTTGTAGCAGTTGGGGTAGCAGTGAAGTATGACCATTATTATTGACCAGCAGATGTCAATTTCTACCCTGACAGTTATTACATTTGACAGACATTTCACCCAAGTGCACAACCAGACACATCTTTAAAGATGCTCTTTGCATCCCCTGTGAAGATTTCTCTGCTCTGTACCCTCAGGAAGAAAATATTTAATGGTTTAAGTAAAAGAAAGAAGAAACGCCTGGGCCATAATAATTTACTAATATTGTTATTTTCTGTTGCTAATATGCTATTTTGCAAGAGGTGACACATGAGAGATGGACCCCTGGCAAATGAATTTGATCAATGTGGAAAATGAGAAGTTAGGGCTATGTTATTCACAACATGAGAAACGTATGATTGAATTCTCTGATTATTTTTCTCTTCCTAAAAGCTGATTAGGTCATGACTGTACAGTAGATTGACACATATTTATAAAGGATCTTCTAGAAGTTGTATTTGCTTTGAATGAGAAAAGGCAAGTATTGCTTTTCCTTGAGACTAAAATAGACTTAGGCTCTCACATTTTAGGAGCCATGTAAAATATCAATTAAATGTTACAATAAATTCTCAAGTTTCTTAAACATAATTACCGTACACATCTCTCATTTTTCACAAGATTATTTTTTAAATGTTCAATTTAAATGATATGCTGATTTCAAATTTGGATTGATTTTTGTAACCTCTTTAATCTGTTTTAGTCTGAAATGTATTGCTATTCTTGTGACCTATCATAAAATGCTTACACATTTTTATCCACTTAACTGAGCTATTTTTGCAGATGTTGTATCTTCCCATTCTCGTTTGGGCTACCAAAATCACAGGGATTTACTTACAAGCATCCATTCTTCCTCACTGCAATAACATCAAGATGAAAAAAACATTCATCATGTAATGATGCAAATTTTGCCCTTTTATACAGCCAGTGCTACATCATACACAAATATGTGAAAGGGATAAAGTTGCATCATGATATTGTGATACCAATACCTTGGTACAAGGCCATCTTTAAGATTGCTAGAATTTGGATTCACCTGCTTCAACCCATCTGTATGAAGGAAACTGGAGAAGGATCTCTGATGAAAATCTTAAGGACAGGAAAACCAAATATGGAAGGAGATATCAGAATGGCCTTGAATTATTTGGATCCTTAAATGGTTTGCTATTAACATTCAGAGAGAATCAGTACAAATATTAATAGGAAAAGAAAATGCAGAGAACTCCAGAAACCCAAGGTGTTGTACTATTGCATAAGAAGGGATGCTTTAATCTAGTGCAGGGTTGTCAAACTCGCAACGTCGTGTGATGTGTCGCGATGTATCATGACTTTTTTTCCATTTCCGGCAATGGGGTGGGCACAGTTTTACCATGCTGAATCTGGCCCATGGGCTGGCAGTTTGACACCCTTGATCTAGTGAGATGGAGTAAAGTAAGTAAATGTTTATCATGGTTTTTGACCTCTCTCTCTCTGTGTATATGTATGTGTGTGTAGATCCTGCTTCAGATTTCACCACTCATGGTTTCTCAGAAGATTATCAGTTTTACTTCAAGGTTGAAAAGCTAAGCATGTAGCAAAGGAATACAAGCAAAAAAAAAAAAAAAATTTGCCTGCAAAGTTTGCTTTGAAATAGCAGCACATAAAAAAACTGTCTACAGCCAGTCTGAGTTTCAGAGAGCTGAATTAGGGTTGTCATCCAGTCCAAGCACCAGAAGTTCAAGAGCAGAATGCATATACAAGCTGGAGATCAAACAGTCAGATATTGTTACCAGCAAAGAGAGCCCAACTCAGAAGGGTTTCTTTAATAAGAAACCAGCCAGATATCAATAATCAGAAGGCTTAGACCTTTGCTTGGTAAGGAACCCAATAGAGCTTCATTGTTCTGCTCTCTTCTCTACTTGTCTAGTATGAAGATTGGGAGACCTTATGTCACCTTCATGTATTTGATCAACCTCATGTGATTCCTGACTTTGTCCTTTCTTGAGGATAACATTCCACAGGCTCAGCTAGAGCACATTCTTCAGGGTCAGTCCAGACTCAGAATTTGAGTCCTGAGCCTAAACAGTGTCTGTATGCGAGTGCCTGTACACATATAAAATGTATAGTAAAGATAACAATTAAAATAATTTATATGAGTTAGGATATTTAGCACCATGAGGGAGTAGTCTTTGTTCTATCTCCTTCCTGCACGATCCCAGGAAAGTGAGTTGAAGTAATCATGAAGAAGAATATAAATTTCAAGGATTTACCAGTGTCGTAGGGCTTGTTATGAAGAGGAGCAGTATTATTATAGCTCTAAAAACCACAGAATCATGTGAATAATGGCAAGAAGTAAGAAAGACTTTTTAAATGGGTTACATGAAAATATAGAACTTTTAGTGCAAGTTTCATCCTCCTGGATTCTTCCAGATGTATTGGTATTCAAATTGCAGTGTTTCCTGTGCCATGTGGCACTTGGTTTGTTTTTGTTTCTTTAATTAGTTTTACTGTTTTTGTCAGCCGTTTGAGGTAGACCAGGCTAGGATCCAAGGTTATAAATGCTAACACTACTTTTAGGTTTACAACAACATGAAGGAAGACCCGGCTCCTCAGATAGAAGAAGAAATCTGGAGGCAGGAAGAAAATTTAATCACAACAGTTTAAATCTTTCCAAAGTAGAAATAAGCCCTCCCCTCAAAAAAGAATTAATTAAATCACCAGTCCTTTTAAAATTAAAACAAACACCCTGTCTAGCTCATTTTCAGAATCCACAGCCTCAGAGGAACCCAAGTGCAAACAAACAACTACAAAGTATCAACTTGAACAAACATTGAAGATAAGCTTAACCACAGGAATGAAGGACCAGCTACCGGTAATTAAGACTGACAGGATTAGAACAGAAACACAGAAAAATGCATAAAATTAATGAAACACATCAGATTCTTTCCTGAGACAGGGATTAACTTTTAACCTTTTTCCTAAACAAGATTGGATAAAGAAACTACCCCATCAATAGACACTGCTCCACAAATCAGGAAAGGCAGTTTGAAAACTCAGAAATTCAACGAATCAAAATTGACAATTTTGAAAACCCTGGGAAGGTATAAAGACACTCATTTGGAGACCACTCTTTCTAGCTAGTCAAGAAACTTTGCTGAATGTCACTCATCTTGGTTTCTTGCCATTAAAAGACTTCTTTCCGGCAGCTCTGCTTCAATTCAAATATTTCTCCAAAGTGCTGATCGTTGCGTCCCGGCTGGAAGAATCCCCAAGGGAGGGGGTCTTTCCTCTCCACAAACAGAATCTTGTAAGTCTGAATATGCCTTCCTTTCTCCCTTCCTTTATCCTAATAGAACTTTTTATTGCTACAAATATGTATTGTTTTATTTTTGAATCGCAAGCCACTCAGTTATGGAGAAAATCCATCTATGTGGTCGCTAGGAGTAGAAAACAACTTAATGGCACATAAAGATAGCATTTGGCTTTAAGGTAGGTGATTACTACCAGTAATCTTTTAAATAAATAAATAAAGTGATTGCCGGAGAATGATGGGAATTAAACTCCAACACTATGTCTGAAGATGAAAGGAAAACATGAGAAATAAAGCAAGAAAATGATAAGAAAAAATGACTGCAAATGAAAGGCAAATGTATGCAAGCCTTGAAGATGAATAATGAATACTTTTGCACGGAGAAGGAGCTGATAAAATGTTCTTTAAGGAAGAATTCTGGCCTTGAAGTTCTTTTATTGGTTTCATCAATTGGAACCATGCAATAAAATCACTACCACAACATTAGAACAAGTTAGAAAAAGCATGGAGAACATGACTTCTGAAATTCTTTCCAACATTTTACAAATAGCTTTACTCAAGTCCCATACTGGGAAGAAAGGTATATTGGGGTGGGGAGTGCTTAGAATGGAACAGAAAACAACAGAAAACACTCTGAGCCACTGACCAACTACTTTTTCCATAAGGATGCATTGGAGCAATTATTTTCTGAACATTTTCCTTTGCTACCCTTGTCTGAATCCACCCCATTTTTGAACTCAATCTTTTGTTGATCAGTTTTTTTCACCATGTCAAATTTGGTCCCATTTTGTTAAGTTTTTGAAGAGTCATCCTGCTAATGAAAAGACAAATAGCATACATCTGTTTTTATATTTTCTTTCCATTTCCTATGGAGCTGAAAAAAATAAAGAGGTCTTCACTTGGTACTAGATGTCACTAGGAAGACTACATCATGACTGCAGTGTCACAACTTTTTTAGCCACTTAATTAATTCTTTCTGCTTGCTTATCTGTCTTGTTGGTAGATCTTCTGTGTTGTCTTGCTCTCCAGCATATTAGAAAGTAGTTATTAAAAAAAACTAAACTAATGCCATTTTAGAAGGGAAGTTAGTGCTTTGCTATTATACAAAGCAAGAGAGTCAAGTACATAGATTAGAAAGGGCAACTATTATGCTCATAGCAACAGACACAGATGTGAGAATTAGGCTATTCATTATTAGGAAAGTAAAAGTAAAATTTGAAAATTCTAGAATGAGACATGTGCAAACTAATTGTTTATATCTGAATATAAATGGCTTTGCAAGAGGCTGCCCACATTTAATGCTTTTGCCTTGTATGCTGAATAAAAATCTTGAATTCAGATTTATGGATCTGATGTTTTGATGTGAGCAAATAATGAACTATAAGGAAAGAACAAGTGCAAATAGAGGATCTGATAATCATAAGAAGGACAGTGTTTGGACATGGTCAATCTTTTCAATAGTTCTGGAACCTCTTCCTTGTTACTGAGCACCTGCAAAAGCAAGTTTTGAGTTATCATTTTGATGTGCACTAGACTTATCAGCCAAACCTCTCAGAGATTACCTGTCTGAACCTTTGATTATCTGAGGGCTGATTTGGAGATGTGTGAGAGAAATTGGAAAATATCCTGAAAAAAGAAGAAATCCTCACAATGGCAATTGGATATTCTCATTTGAAGTATTGAACTTATTATTGATGGATATCTCATACCATAAGGAAACCGAATACCGGAACATTTTAATTGAAGTCTAAAGAGACCAAAATATATGGATAGAGGAGGATATTTGTAGCTCAGGGATGAAATGAGAGGATCTTGGAACTCTCTGAGCTTGGTTGTTTTCTTGCAGATGTTTCTCAAAGACATTTTGATCTTTGCTCATCATCCAGCACTGATGATGTTATCTAGTTTGAGTAATCAAACATCTTGGAGACATCTTGATCTAAAAAAGAGAATTCCCTTTCTGCAATCAAGTTATTATGAAGCTGACTTCCAATTTTTTGTTACCAGGTGACCTGGTTCCCTTGTTCAGATCAACATCTACCAGTTGGTATAAAGATTATCACTGCTCCATATCAGGCTTGAATGCCTTCTGGCATTCCCCCCCCCCTTTCATATTGTATCAGCAATTTTTTCTCATTTGTGTTTTACTTAATGTTTAACCTGTAGGTCTGAAATAATATAAATCATTACTTTTTAAAAAAAAGACATAAAAAGTTGCTGTAATAATTCCTCTGTACTCCCACATCTAGTAAAGATTTATAATCATATCTGATTGTAGTCCAATTTTTAATAAGATGGAAATTAAATACATGTTTTCTGGATGTACCATTTCACATAGCAATAGTACTTGGGCTTATATTCCATCCCATAGCCCATGTATATGATACAAGCTGACAAAAAAAGTCCATCTACATAGAAAATTAATACTTAAAAAAGAAAGTTTGTTAGCCTATTTTATTCTTAAACCTATTTTTTTATTTAATTGATTACTTTTAAAATTGAGATGGTGTGCTCATGTTCACTATTATCATTTCAGAAGGACACCATGTCTAATAAATGCCATTCAGTGGATATAATATTCAATTGAAAGGCCCAGTAGAACAATAAATATTTTTCTTTAGTTCCTAGCTTACTTTTCCCACCAAGGTGATCTAAGGAATCTCTGGCCCATTACAAGGCATAAAGGTGTAACAAATTGGCTGTAGATATTTATGTCATCCAGAAAATCTTATTGCTGAGATGCCACCACATGCTGCAATATCCTTTCTAATTGCCTAGCCAGGTGACTGTGCTAACAGGCATTCTTCCCATCTGCTGAAAATTAAGTAAATTTTTTCCTGCTTCAAGGTTTACTGTGATCCAGAATGAATTGGCCAGTGCGAAAGCTTTTAATATGGAAAAGTTTCAGGACAGTTTTTTGTGAATTGCATGCCATGGTTGTTCCACTCACTCAACAGTTGCTATATGAAATAGGCAGAAGGGCAGGGTTTGGAAGATTTTAAGAACTTCCTTCCAGAATGGTCCATAACCTATACATACACTTACAATGGCATAGGACTTTCTATGTTTTCTATTTGAGAAGAAGGCAAAAACACAACTACATTTCCCATTCACAATCCCAGAGATGCCTGAATCATTCCAGCTAAAACAACACAACTGGGGAAAAAAAACCTTTTCATGGGATTTTTCATCTCCCAGGACATGGCTAGTTCCATTGACACAATACCAATAGCAGCAACAATAACACTTTTCGGAAGAGGACATTAGAGGCATGGAAGGAAAAGGGTTTTTGTTTGTTTTTTCCTCTTCCGTGATTTTTACTTCCCATGTGAATACTACAGTGCATATCTTAATAGTTTTTCTATGGCTTATTTAATTTGGGGAGGGCCTTTTAAAGGAAGAACATATACATACTATTATTTATTATTCAGTTCCACATTGCATTGTTGAACAGTCTCAAGCTGTGCAGATGATTATGGGCCGATGGGCTGATTGGCTTATATTTGCTATGGCAAGGTAAAGATTACTGAGTGAGACTAGCAATTAAGAGCAGCATGAGAATTATCTAGCTTCCGTTCTCTCACAATGATCTGTTGGGGGGGAGGGGTGCCCACAATATACTGAACTGTTGTTTTAAGGTTCATTCTTGAAGGAGGCCAATATTTCATCAGGGAAATCAACAACACAGAGCTGCTCAAGTTGGGTGTCTAATCTACCTAGCACAGTGTTTCTCAGCCTTGACAATTTTAAGGCATGTGGACTTCAACTCCCAGAATTCCATAGCCAGCATTTCTGGCTGTGGAATTCTGGGAGTTGAAGTCCACATGCCTTAAAATTGTCAAGGTTGAGAAACACTGAATAGCAGCAAAGACAAAATAGCCAGAGAGGCCACTGCCCAGAAACCAGATGAAGAAAACATGCCCACAGCAGATTTAGAGGCCAGTAAGAACAGAGAAATTTCCCTAACCCTGTCACTCCCAGATAAGATGAAAGAGATCTAATCGGGACATGTTCCTAAAAATGGCTAGTGAAGAATACTCCTTGTGTGGTTTTCAGAGAAGATGAAAAGCAGCTCTAAAAATAGCACACTAAAAAAAGGCAAGAATCAGGCCCCTGAATGATAGGTTGTGCTTCTCCAAGGATCTTCAAGCAGTACAAACTGGAAAAAGTGTTACGTGATGATGTAACAATATCAGCTTGCAGTCACTTATTAACAGCTTCTGTTTACTGGAAATTTTGATGCGAAAACAAAACATAGCCCACTATTTAGACGGGTGTTTCTCAACCTTGGCAACTTTAACATGGAAACCGTGAATTCTAGTCCTACCTTAGGCGTGAAAGTGGGCTGGGTGGTTTTGAGCCAGTCACTCTTCCTCGGCTTAACTCACCACACAGGGTTGTTATTAGTTTATTTATTAAGCTTAGATCCTGCCCATCTCCCTTAAAGGTGACTCTAGGGCAGTGGTTCTCAACCTTTTTAATGCCGCGACCCCCAACCGGTCGTAAGTCGAGGACTACTAAACTGGTGCAGCACCGTTTGCAGAATGGGACTTTTGGTGGGCTCAGCAGGGCAGAGACAGCCTGGACAATTCCTATTGGCTTTTGAAAGCCAATAGAATTAGACTCTATTCAAGACAGTCTATTCTATTGGCTTTCAAAAGCCAATAGAATAAAAGGGAGTAGCACAGCTAAGGAAAAGGGGGGGAAATGGCGGACAGTGTTGTTTGGTGACCCCTGTGAAATGGTCGTTCGACCCCAAATGGGGTCCCGACCCACAGGTTGAGAACCACTGCTCTAGGGTGTCTCGTTATGGGGAAAATGGGAAGAGAAAGAAGAATTAGGAATGCTCTCCACCTTGAATTATTTGTAAAAATATTAAGGCAGAATAAGAAAAGTCTTTTTAAAAATAGGATAGCTAATAAACAGAAAATAAATTCAGTACACACAAGTTCAAAGTTTTTCATTTAGAAAAAAAATCAAATATATAGATACTATTTGACTTGATGGTACTTGTGAAAATGACCTTGAAATTGTAGCTAATGACAAACTGAATATGAATCAGCAGTGTGAAGCAGTTGCAAAAAACAAAAAAATAAAAAATAAACCAAGTATATTTTAGCCTGCATTTGTAAGAAGTATAAAGGCTGCATCAACAGAAATATGGTTTTCAAATCATGAGAAGTAATTGTTCCACTTGGTTCTGCAAACTGCATCCTCAGTCCATTTCTGGATATTATATTCTGAGAAGGTTAAAGGCAAATAATACAGATATAAAGAAAGACAAAGAGTAACTCCCACAGATCGGAAATGAAGTTCCACAAGAAAAAATTGAAGGGACCTTGTATGGGTATATGAAAATTTGTCTGAATAAGTATCTCACAGAGGACAGACATGATCTAGAGTATAAGGAATCCCTGTGGATTTTACTCCACTAGTCATTGCTGACTATAGGAGGTGGTGCTCATCTCTTTTTCAAGGACCATTAAGCCAGCACTGTCCAAAGACATTTCTGTTGTCATGTGGCCAGCATGATATCATGGAATGCTGTTACTTTCCCACTGAAGTGGTACCTCTTTATCAACTCACATTTGCATGCTTTCGAACTATTAGGTTGGCAGGAGCTAGGACAGCAATGGGAACTCACCCCATCACATGACACTTGAATCTCGAACCAGTCAACAAGCCCAGCATCTTAATCGCTGAGCCATCATGCCACCCCTAATGATTTAGGGAATACGTCATAGAAAACAGTTTTATTTATTTATCTATCAATTTTCGATGCTATCCATCTCACCTGCATGACTCTAGGTGGCTTTAAGTTATAAAAAGACAGATTCAAATGTGAATATTGGTAAATACGTTCTAATGGTAAGATTAGTCTGAAATGAAAGTGATAGTCTCAACTTTGCTGTACATGTTCGAGCAGAGGCCGATTGACCTTTGGTGGGAATTAGTTCATTTAGATTGCTACACCAAACAGATGGTTGCCTGCTTGATTTTTTCCAACTTGATGGTTCTGTCAATCTAATCCTATCCATATGGAACAAAACCAAAGTCCTCCCCTTAGCAATTGGATATCACTGTGTTTTTGCCTTAAGAGCTATTGCTCATCGGCAGAGCAGCTGCTTTGCATTAAGGTTTCTAGTTCCACTGGTAGCATCTCTAGATAGGGATAGATAATCACCTTGTCTAGAATCTTGCAGAACCATTGCCAATCAACAGAGACAACACCAAACTAGTTGGACCAACAGTGTGACTTGAATAGGAATAGAATACAGCTGGAAGGGACCTTGGAGGTCTTCTAGTCCAGCCCCCTGCTCAAGCAGGAGAAGCTATACCATCTCAGACAAGTCACCGTCTAGCCCGGGGGTGTCAAACTGCCTGCCCTTGAGCCGGAGGCATCATCGGGAAACCACGTCCACCCCATTGTTGACAATGGTGAAAAAGCTCCGATACGTTGTGTGACGTCACGTGACATCGTGAGTTTGACATGTCTGGTCTAGCCTCTTCTTAAAAATCTCCAGTGATGGTGCACCCACTGTTTCTGGAGGCAAGCTGTTCCATTGGTTAATTGTCAGGAAGTTTCTCCTTAATTCTAGGTTGCTTCTCTTTGATCAGTTTCCAACCATTGTTTCTTGTCCTGCCCTCTGGTGCTTTGGAGAATAACATGACTCCCTCTTCTTTGTGGCAGCCCCTCAAATACTGGAATACTGCTATCATGTCTCCCCTATTTCTTCTTTTCTTTAGACTAGCCAAGCCCAAGCCCTGCAGCCATTCTTCATATGTTTTAGTCTCCAGGCCTTGTATCATCTTAGTTGCTCTTCTCTGATTTTTTTTTCCAAACTGTGATATGGTGACTTATCATAAGATAAATTTCCTAAGTTGCTGTAAATGTAGAAGTTCTGGATGCTGTAGTTGTTTTGACTGCTGAACAGTATTAAAACCTGTTCTTCATGAATTGAGTTTCTTTTAAAAGATACAGTAGTTGACCAAATAAATTCCATATTTCATTTACATTTAATGAATTAATCAGTACATTGTAGTGATTATTCATTTAAAGATTTCTGCTATAGAATTATAGAATGATGTTATATTCATTTTCTTATGTAGAACGTATTTACATCTTCTGTTCAAAGCTATACTCAAAAGGACAATCATCATAATTATTTTTAAAGTTGCCAATATTTACTGTTAATCTTAAGGGAACTTGAGTAATTCCCAAGATCTCCTGAACTTACTTAAGAATGACAAAAACTGACTTGAGAAGAAAGTATACCTGACAGCATGAACACCACATTCTCATTTTAAGTTAACTATTGAAATGTTTAAGTAGATGCAAACCCACCCACTCACCAATACTTTCTACTTTTTCTGTCTGTTGATTGCAGGGATTTTGATGGCCTCAAAGTTGAAAGTAGTCAATTCTAACTTTATTTTCATCCTCTGCAAGTAAGTCATCCTTGTTTGACTTGGATAATCTATCCTGTGCAAATAAATTCTCCTGGAAGGAACTCAACTGAGTTCATGGAGAATTGCTTAGTAGTAAATATATATAAACATCAGCTATGTAACACAATCCTATGAAGATTTTGTCAGAAATTAGTACCACGGAATGGATTTTATTTTCCAAGAGGAATGATATTTGAAAGGTCAGAGCCTTAATTTTTTTATATATAGGGAATCACCTTCTATGTGCCTTCTAAAATTGTTAGGATCACTATTTTTTTGAATTTCCAGCCAAAATAGCTGCTGTTTGCAACATGTCACTGAATGCCTTTTGTTTCCCATTTACTACTTGTTTTATTAACTCCATGTTTGGTAGTTACATCACTGACTATGCTGGGAATACTGGTGCCTAAATAGATTTGATTAGAGCCACATAATTTATTACATTAAATTGGATACAGCTGGCTAAAGTTTTTAAGTTTCTTAAAGGAAACTGAAAGAAATGGGAATTAAAAGAAAACAAAAAAAATGTGTAACAAAATGAACTAAACCACTTTATGCATTCTGAAGAAAGGAGTAGAGAGACAGTTTTAATAACATTCTAAGGATGGTGATACTATTATGTCTTGCAATTTTGTTTTTGAATATTTTATAATATTTGAGATTTTCATTATACTTTATATACATTCTTTAGCTCCTGCTTGGCTGAAACTCCTTCTAGTTTTGACACTTACTTTCTTTACTTTACTCCTTCTCCAGATATCAATTCTTTTAATATAAGGTTCTTTTGAAAAAGAAGGAATATATTGCGGTTCAAAAAGGAGTAAATTGAAGAAAACACTTCAGGGTTTCTTAGAAAAAACATTTGTTTTTACAACAGTTGTTATTGTTCAATTGATGTTTTAGCTAAGTGAGTGAAAAAGCCCATATCTTACAGGAGCTGCTAGCCATTAAATAAAAATATTTTTCCATTCCTTTAAACGGCTCAATATAGAGAGAAACCTCCATTTCTTCCTTCCTTCTTATCTTAATGTTAGCCCTGTGAGGAAGGTAAGGCTACCATAAAGTAAAAAAAATCTAAAGTCATAAAGCTGGAAACAGATGGCTTAAATATTTTCAAGGCTAGAAGATGCCTCTTTTATAGCTTCTGAGGATTGCTGGTGATGTTACTGTGATATAGCAATGCTACTGGAGGAAGTAGACGTAAAACATCTGGTCTTTTCACTGTTTGAAGGGACTAATATCTGGAGGTAAAAACAAAGCAAGTATCATAACTAGAAGAGTTTTCAGCCTAGCAGAAGCTTAGTGTGCTGATTTTAGTTCTTAAAATAACATGAGAAGCTATGCAGCCAGAAATTTTTCATCACTCCAATAGAAGAGAATATATGCAGCTCAGGGTTAAACTGTGGAGTTGTTAGTGCACCCTTTATATAAAAACAATCCCATGTGTAATAATTTAAGATACAGTTCAGCAATTCCAAGTTGCTATTTCTGAACAATGGAACATATGTTTAATTCATCAACAGTTTTCATAGTGCTCTCTGAACTTGACTGTTTGCTTGTAGATCTTTTGTTACTCAACTAGGCAACATCATCAAAACAAGCAAGTGTGAGGATTGTTCCCTATTTATATACAGTAGCTTGCTCTGCTACTTTAGATGGGGTTATTCTTTTTTTCCTTAGTACCTTGATTAGGTTATTGTTTCCTTTTTGATTATGTGTCTGATGTTAATCCCTGCTTATCTGGATGTTGGTTGCTGGAGGGGATTGTTCTGGTCTTTTATTTCCTTCTTATCTTTTTGTTGTCTTTTCTGAATAATGTCTAAATATGTTTTATTTCTATGTATCTATTTACCATTGCATTTTGTTGTTAAGAGCCTGTTGGAAAACTCTGGGCCCATAAATAGCAATAGCACTTAAACTTATATATTACTCCATAATGCTTTATAGCACTCTCTGAGCAGTTTACAATGTCAGCATATTGCCCCCAACAATCTGGGTCCTCATTTTACTGACCTCAGATGGGTGAATCAACCTTGAGCCCATCAGGATCAAACTCTAGACTGTGGGCAGAGTTAGCCTGCAATACTGCAGTTTATTATTATTATTAACCACTGCACCACCAGGGTTCCTAAATAGAGTTGGGAAACCACACAAAATCTGCAAGTTGCCTCTTCCTATGTCAAGGCTATATGTAGTCTTATTGGGCTTTAAAACAAAAAGCTTTGCTCTATTAGGTTTATCAAGAGAAAGGTCATGATAAACACCCTTACACAAGCAAAACTGAAGAGTGTGGAATTTCAGTACTCATTCAATATTCACCATGTGCATAAAGGTTGGAAGGGAGGGGAATAGGTGGTTTGATAGATGGCTAAACTCATGCTTCTCTAGGCAAAGAGAAAGTAGAGTTTAGCCATGTATTCAAACCAGTAGCAGTTTAGCCAGTAAACTCACTCCTCTTGACTTCACAAGCTCACTATCTTGCATAGGAAAGCTAAACTTATGCTTCTCCTTTACAGGTATGAACAGCACACCATCTGGAGTGATTTGTAAAGTGCCTGGTACACTGGATTGAAGCCCAAAATTTGGACAACCTCAATCAAGTCAGGACATAGTATAAGCCAGATCATGTATTGTTCTAATTCATAATCACCTCTGATTTGAACTAGAGTAAAAACAATGAACAGTTAATCGGGATTTTCAATCTCTTGTCTAGACATTATTTTATAGATTACTGTATTTCAGTGATTTACTTCATTTCTGTAAGAAATAATTCCTTTTCCAAGAGAAAATCTGGAAGCCTTTAAATAATTGAATGAAATATTTTTCATGTCTTTACCAGTAAGTTTTTTTTTTTTAAAAAAGCACTTTGGGTATATTAGTTAAGAAACCCATACTCTATCAAGATTGGCATGCATCATTAACAGTGTTACTCAAGTCTATGCAGTTTGCAATAGAAGGCTAATGTATCAGAGCAGGCCATTAGGTCTCTTAATTAAGCCATTTCTCTCTTGCGCTTTAAAAAAAGTGCAACTTGGATATTGACTTAAAAATTCATTTATTTCTTTTACCTTGTGAACTCCTTCATTTCTTAAAACTGAAGCCAAGAGTCTCTACAGAATTTGAACACCTTCACTTGTCCTTCATTTATTTATTTGATAACGTCTGCCCTGGATATTCAACCTGTTACTTGAAAAATTCAACATGCACCACTTTAAAGAAGATTAAGAATTTATTCTGAATGGGGGTAAAGCAAATATATGCCAGGTTTGTATGAACACACACAGAGACTTTTCTTGACTGTACATCTGTTTTTGCTAGATCAAATTGTACTGGAGAATTTTCATCCAGTCTCCAATCTTTGCTTTTTAGAGAAGGTTGATGAAATGTTGGAGGGGTTTCAATTTCAGAGAATTTTGAAGGAAACTGATTATATGGGCCCCTTTCAGCACAAATGTAGCATTGGCTACATTGGTGAAGACCACTTGTAGAGATGGAATGAGAGTAGTGAAACTATCCTAGTTCTTGATCTTTCAAGTGGTTTTTGATAACATCGACAATGGTGTCCCTCTGCTTTCCTGTGAAGATTGGGAGTGGAAGCCTAATATTGTAGTGCTTTATCTCTTTTCTATGTGGTCACATTAAGTTGGGGTTGACAAGAATGGGGAAATTGAGACTTAAATCCCTGTATGTGATAATTTATGGCTACTCAATTTCAACCTTCCTACCTGATGCCTCAGGCCATCAGTTTAGGGTGAGGTATCATCAATATGATATAATATAATGTTACATATCAATCCCAGAGTAAGTTGGCAATGTTGCCAAAGTCTTGCCCAAGTTTCTGGAGACTGTGGGGACTGGATGGAGAGCTCAACTTTGACAAGACTGAGTAATATTAGCAGCAGTTCAAGTGGTATGTTATTACAGTAAATAACCAGTTCAAAAGACTAAAAAATAAAAATAAAAATTGGGAGAAAGCAAGTAAAAACTACAGGAGAACACAATAAATAATACTGGAATCATCAAAGTATGATGTATTTTTCAAATAGTAAAATAAAATTTAGCCATATTAGGCAAGATAAAATTAGGTAGCTATGGGTCTCTAATCCTCCATTAGGGTCAAAATGAAGATTGCATTTCCCCCTTTGGGACTGATGTACAATTTGGAATTCTTTTTGGATTCACATTCATCTTCAAAGAACAAGTGGCAGCTCTGACTAAGAAGGTAAAGGTTTCCCTTGAGCAGTCGGGTCCACTCTAAGGGGTGGTGCTCATTTTTGTTTCCTAGCTGAGAGAGCCAGCATTATCCAAAAACATTTCTGTGGTCATGTAGTCGGTGTGACTATATGCTGAGGTACATGGAATACTGTCACTTTCCTACTGAAGTGGTACCTATTTATCTACTCACATTTGCCTGCTTTTAAACTTCTAGGTTAGCAGGAGCTGTGGAAGGAATGGGAGCTCACCCTGTCACACAGTACTTGAGTCTCAAACTGCCCACCTTTCGGTCGACAACTCCACCATCTTAACTGCTAGGCCACCATACTCCTATTTGGCCTTTGTTCAAATCTATCTTGTGCTTCTGTTTTAGCAGTAACTGCATTGAATGGCCATCTTGTATATGGATTATTACAAAGTGGTGTATATGGGACTGCCCTTGAAATCCACTTAGAAGCTATAGCTAATCTAAAATGCAGTGATGTGGACAATCATGGACATATCTTGTCAGACCCATGTGGCAGCTTTGCTCTGTAAGCGGCACTGAATACCAGTAGCTTCTGGGTACAATTCAAGATGCTGCTTATTACTATAAAACACTTCATGACATTGGACCATCTGTGTTCTGTGGCTTCTGTCCAGCCTGTACAATTGGCAGAGGGGGGATGACTCAAATCCAACCCATTAAATAATGACACCTGATGGGACCCAGGAAGCATGCCTTCTCTTTCACAGCACCTGCCCACTGGTACACTATCTCTTTCCCAATATGTTTGGCCTCCACCCTGGCTGTGTTTTAGTCTTCCAGGCCTTCTTTTAGATTCTTGAAAACCATGCTTTTTCTCCAGACCTTGTATGAGGGTAGGTCCTATGGATTTGATTATTTATTAATAGCCAACATTTCTTCCAGCATTTGGGTTTATTAAATTATATTTTATGAGTGTTTTTTACTCGCAATTTGGTAAGCCACCTCACTGAATGACTCTGGGGGGTCTCACAGCATATGCAACATAAATCAGATCCTAAATCAGTATCAATAGACACAGTAACTCCTTCAATCATTCCATCCTAATAGTTCATTAATTACTACTACTTCTATCATTCTTTTTTTTTTAAATTTGAAAAGTCATTGAAAATATTTTTTTCTGAGAATACATTTTTTCAAAATAAAAAGAAAACAGACCCATGGGCTTTTAATATCTTGGGGGCAATATCCACGTAATCCTTTCTCACCTTGTTTGTGTTAGGGAGTGCAGATTTTACTTGCCATTCTTGTCATTCAATCTATATTATCTTCGGGCTATATTATTACCTTTTATAGCTCCTGAATCATCTTAAACCCACCTAGATTACATTATAGTAATCCAAATGTAAGTGATAAAGACATGAGTTACTTATCAAACAAATACTTTTGTATCATACAATGATACTATTAACAGGAATGAACTATCCACAGGAACTGCAGTAGGAATTAAAATACCAGTGTTCATTAATGCACATGAAAGGAGAGAAGATGCAAATGATTGAAAAACTGCAGCAAGCCATGTCTAGGAAAGTTACTAAATTAGAAATATTCCTACTGAAACTGGATTAGGAGAATACAGAAAAGGTTTAGGGCTTATGGAACACTGAAGAAAATCATCAGAGATATTCTGGTCATTCCTAGAGTTAGAGAGGAGACAATTTCCTTTAATTTTTTTTAAAAAGTAAATCTGATGTAAGCCTTCCAAAAACCTACAGTAGTCTAGAGCAGCGGTTCTCAACCTGTGGGTCGTGACCCCATTTGGCCAAACAACGCAGTCTGCCATTTTTTTCCCCTTTTCCTTAGCTGTGCTACACCCTTTTATTCTATTGGCTTTTGAAAGCCAATAGAATAGACTCTTTTGAATAGAGTCTAATTCTATTGGCTTTCAAAAGCCAATAGGAATTGTCCAGGCTGTCTCTGCCCTGCTGAGCCCACCCAAAGTCCCATTCTGCAAACGGTGCTGTAAGTTGTCTGCAGCGAAGGCGAGCTGTCTGGAAGTTTCCACCCCTCCCTGCTGAGCAACTACTAAAAATGTAAGTAAAAGAGGGCCAGGGGTGGGAGGTGGGAGGCCGGAAGGCACAGGGAGGGTTGCTGGTGCGCGTGGGGCCCGGCAGGTGCCTTACCTCCCTTGGGCTGGGCCAGCTGGTGGCCCAGCCGGTGGTCGGCCTGCTCTGTCTCTGCCACTTGCCAGCTACACCTTGGCCGGCGCAGGGGGCGACACCACACATGCGCGGCGCTCCCGGCAGGGAAAGTCCTCGACTTACGACCGGTTGGGTAGTCCTCAACTTATGACCGGTTGGGGGTCGCGGTATTAAAAGGTTGAGAACCACTGGTCTAGAGACTGTCTTAGTCAGAATGGAAGTTGCTACACTAATACTGCAGATAAAGTAGACAAAACCCAAAAATTCTTAAAATATTCTGTTAAGAATTAATGTGATTTAAGAGTGTATTTCATCATCCAGCAAATTGTTGGATAAGATGTATTGATTGCCACTATCTATTAGTAGCAATCCAATCTCCTAAAAGTGTTTTTCAACCTTGGCAGCTGGGGAATTCTGGGAATCTAAGCCCACATTTTAAAGTTGCTGAGATTTAAAATCATTGCTATAGAAGTATCTACTGTATCTAAAGTCCCTCCTGACAAATAGGAACATGTCTTTCATTCTTAACAATTTACAACATTTTATGATCCAGTTCATGGCAACATGAATGTCATAAAGACAAAATGTTCTGTGAAGCATCGTAAAATGGCATGAACTCCATTCCGTTTCTTTCTGTCTTTTGACAGGCAAGCTGGCTTCAGCTCAGGTAAAAGCATTTCAAATGCTGCCAAATATTTGTCATTTTGGGAGCTTTCAGGAAAAGTATGTCACTGCTCACCTCTACCCCCTACTCTAAACAATTCATTGCTCACAGTGAAAATTGATGCTTGGTTGGTCTTCACCACACAACTCATAAATGTAAATTTTGTGTGCGTTCTGCCAATATTTCTAGCTTTTGGAACTAAGAATTAAAGTGCTTATGTGATACATTATATTTTTTTTAGTACATGTGATTGTTCATGTATAAATTATAACAATCTTAGTATGTTAAAAAATAGAGAGGTTGGATTTCCTTATTGGAAAATATATATACATATAGAGACACAATCTTAAATAGTTTGGACTTCAGACTCTTTTAAAATAAATATTCTTGTTGCTTGCTGATATTTTAAACTCCTTGACTCTGGATTTGCTTCTTTTTTTGACTACTGATTGTAACTTTGGGCTGTCCAAATTGGTTTTTGCTTGATCTTGATACAGGATGTTTCTCAACTCTGCCTTGGATAATGCTCTCATTCAGTCTGCCTAATGATAAGGCTATAATTTGCTTTTGTTACCTAATCAGTTTCTAAATTTGCTAATTCCATCACCATCAAGATAAGTGTAGGAGAGGGCTTTAAATTTGTTTTGCCTTTTGCTTAAATTTCCTTGAAGAAAAAAAAAATTGAAACAACAATTCATGAAACCTCCTCCCACCCAATCAATAGGTTTGTCTATTTCATCAAAGTAAAGGATTTGGGTGTGGATCAAAATATTAGTTTTTACGTTTAGGACATCTAACCACTTTTGTGAAGAGAATTAGGGTTGCTAATTAATATTTCTTAGTTTTTGGCAGCTCCTTAACAAAGTATATATTGTTCTGTATTCAATTGAGTTTGATTATTGAAGAATTTTCTTTGATCCATTTGATAAGATCTTACCAAAATTCACATGTTTTTCATCATAGGAAAGATTGTTAAGTATCAGAATGAGAGAAATAATGAAATTGAAGCTCTACCTAGTTCCTGATAGCTGCTAATTGCAAAGGGTTTTGCTATGGTAGTCAGGACGATGGGTTCTTGAGGGGATTCTTCCTATTCATTTGTGTGTGTTGTGTATTTAATAATAATAATAATAATAATGATGATGATGATGATGATGATGATGATGATGATGTTGGAAGGGACCTTGGAAGTCATCTAGTCCAATCCCCTGCTCAGGCAGGAAACCCTATACCATTTCAGACAAATGGCTGTCCAGTCTCTTCTTAAAAACTTCCAGTGTTGGAGCATTCTCCACTTCTGGAGGCAGGTTGTTCCACTGGTTAATTGTTTTAACTGTCAGGAAGTTTCTCCTTACTTCTAGGTTGCTTCTCTCCTTGATTAGTTTCCATCCGTTGCTTCTTGTCCTGCCTTTAAGCGCCTTGGAAAATAGCTTGACTCCCTCTTATTTCTTATATGCTTTAGTCTCCAGTCCCCTAATCATCTTTGTTGCTCTTCTCTGTTCTTTTTCTAGAGTCTCAACATCTTTTTTACATCGTGGTGACCAAAACTGGATGCAGTATTCCAAGTGTGGCCTTACCAAGGCATTGAAGAGTGGTATTAATACTTCACGTGATCTTGATTCTATCCCTCTGTTAATGCAGCCTAGCACTGTGTTGTCCTTTTTGGCAGCTGCAGCACACTGCTGGCTCATATTTAAGTGATTGTCCACTAGGACTCCGAGGTCCCTCTCACAGTTACTACTATTGAGCAAGGTACCCCCTATACTATACCTGTACATTTGGTTTTTCTTGCCTAAATGTAGAACCTTACTGTATCTGCTGTGCAGGGACACAGCGAAAGTTTTGTGTTTATGGTTCACAACTCTCACCCTGCCAGATCCTACGGTTGTCCACACTGCCCTTCTCCTGTAGGATCTTTGTGGTAGAGGGGGCTGATAGCTCGGAGGCTCAGTAGAGTAGTGGGACTGAACTGGACACCTAATTTCTGCCTGAAGAGCACAGATTACAGACTCTACATAAATAATCTGTCCTTGTAGACTAGTGATTTGTTTACAGATAGGACAGTTTCCAAGTTTGAAAAGGGTATTGCGAAAGACAACTGCAAAGCAAGTGTTACACTGAACTAAGCCAGACATTCTTAGATACAGGGAATCCCAGACACACTTGCCCTGAATGTACTGCTGTTTTTGATTTTTACTTATATAATTTTGTGCACCTAATGGCATGTGGGCCATTACCTTTGTGTTGCAGCCTCCCAAGAGTTAAAGTTTGTAAAACATTCCCAGCAGCACATAATCTCCTAAAAGCCCACTTGTTTGTGGAAAAATATTTATTCTAGTCTTAGTTCTGTTCTTTGACCATAATTTTTCATTTTCAAAAGTTAGTACTATTTCTGATACCATGGTTCTAGCATGATGGGGGATTGAATAAGAAAGATGTTTGTATGTGGTTTGTGTGTGGGTGGGTATGTATAGCCTAGCCCAGCTATGCTGACTCAGGAATTCTGGGAGTTGAAGTCCATGAGTCATAAAAGAGCCGAGGTTGCCTTCACCTGGCCTAGCCATAGCCTAGCAGTCTAGCTTCTGGCAAGTGTGTCAAGCTCAGTAGTTGCTATTTTTCTCAATATGTAGAAAGGTTCATGTATGAAATATACATCTGAACATAAAGTGTCTTATATTCTAAACCACAGCAATGGTTAAGAGCAGGAACATTGAAGAAAGCTTTAAGTTTAAGTCTTAAGAACAAATTCATACAAAGCCATTATTGAGAATACAGAATAGAATAGAATAGAATAGAATAGAATAGAATAGAATAGAATAGAATAGAATAGGAGCTAGAAGGGACCTTGGAGGTCTTCTAGTCCAGCCCCCTGCTCAAGCAGGAGAATCTATACCATTTCAGACAAGTGACTGTCTAGTTTCTTCTTAAAAACCTCCAATGATGGACCACCCACAATTTCTGAAAGTAAGCTGTTCCACTGGTTAATTGTCCTCACTGTTCGGAAGTTTCTCCTTACTTCCAGGTTGCTTCTCTCTTTGGTCAGTTTCCAACCATTGTTTCTTTTCTTGCCCTCTGGGTGCCTTGAAGAATAGTTTGAGCCCCTTCAAATACTGGAATACTGCTATCCTGTCACCCTTGTTTCTTCTTTTCTTTAGACTAGCCAAACCCAAGTCCTGCAGCTGTTCTTTGTATATTCATATAAGAACTTTATATGAAATAGGTAGCAAATGCTGAAAAGGTGAAGTGGACAACTTAGTTAACTGCTCTAAGAAGATTACATAGACTGACTACAACCAATGGCATGACAAAGTAGCAACAATGGTCCACTGGACTATCTCAAGAAATAACATTTGCCTTCAAGAAACAACTGTTGGAACTACAAAACAGACAAACAGAAAATGAAGAAGCTAAAGTACTCTGGGACTTTAGAATTCAAACAGAACAATACCTGCCACATAAAACTCCAGACTTAACCATTGATAAGAAAGATTAACAAAGTCTGGATAGTAAAGATGGCAGTATTTGGAGACAGCAAAACAAGAACTGGACAAAGAACTGGAGAAAATCACAAGTCTAAAAGCCAGCCCTTCTCAACCCTATGGAACTTGGAGATTGAGAACATACATGAGAGCCTTTGAAGATTATTTTGTTAGATGGGTAGGTTCATGAGTAGGAAAACAACTCTTTGGAGTTTATACAGGGCACAAGTGTTTCAATGTATGACGAAGATTTTTAGAGCCTCTAATGCTCAGAATTTTTGTGGCAAATGCTCTCTGTGTTATTAATCATCTTTGCTGCTTTCTTCAAGGTAACTTGAAACATGTTTCAAGCATCTGCCATTTTCCAAAATGTCAGATATGGCACTCCTCACATTACATCTCAGGGTAAAACTGGATTATGAACATTTCTGTGGAAATTACCTGGAAATTAAATTTGAGGCATAAGGGAAGATTCAGAATAGGAGGATGAAAGTGTAGTACTGTCAATAATGGGGTCCATTATGAAGTGTTTACCGTTAAATCTAGGGCACAAAATGAGATATTATGAGCTCTTATATATTCTTTGTTCATTTTCTAGTAGATCAGAGACTGCATTTGCTTTGCTGTTGAGAAGCAATGATATAGCAAGGCCCTATTATGGACTGCTGAATGATGCCAGTGTTATATAGCTGACATTAATATACTGTAAAGTCTGATTCTTTGTCATTGAATTACTGATTATATCAAAGTACTCCTGGAGTGCTAATAATGCTGCCATTTATAAAAGAATAACTGAATTGGATTATGAAAAGTAGCCATAGTTATATTGGGCTACAGTGAAAAAAGTATGGTTGATACTTTTATTAAAAAATAAAAATACCCTCAAGATAAACTCAGCTCTGATGACTCTATATATACAATTTCTGGGCACTGTTTATGGAGATGGTTTGACATGCCTTCTTCTGGATAACTATTTCCAGAGTTACCTTTATTAGGGCTAATCTTATCTGTATTCATCCAGCTGTTTTTAAATTATGATTATATAAATTTTAAAACATTAACAATGAAAAATATAATTTTGGACCTGCACCTTTCACCGGTTCAGCTAAATATTTTTCATTCTGGTTCTCAAATTCAACATTGGTTCATTCAACCAACCTGTAGTCTTTTAGTCACTCTCTTTTAAGCAGACATTACCTCACAGTTCACTTATGGTCTCATGGTTTTATATAGTGGCATAAAAATTAATGAGATAACAGAAATATTATTGGAGGATTCAGTTACTTTAATATTCTTGACCATGATGCCAGGAGGATCTTTTCAGAAAATTCAAAAGGGGGGGGAGTGAAATTAAAAATAATCCAAATGGGAGTGAGAGTAGTTTGATCTCTATAGATAACCCTTCCAGATAATGAAACTCTGACATCAAACCCAGAAGAAGGCAAACCACTTCTCACTTGTTGCTGAATTCTTTCATTGCTAGACATAATGGGTTAGAAATATTTGGGTGCTGAATAATGCAAACTCCCAATACCAAAAGGAAATCCTTTATTTACTGGACATGAACCTTAAACTTTTACAGATCGTAAATGCTTTAATGCAGGAGAGAAGTTGGCAGTGTCTTACTAAAACATTTCTTTCTTTATTCCTGTGTCAAGCAATAAAAATATAGACTTTACACTTGGCCATCACTAGATAAAACAGAATATGGAAAAGTGCTTTCCATTCAATTAGAACATTTCCAGATAGGAACAATAGAACATATCATGAATAATTGATGTCAAATGTTCAGGTTAGAGTTAAAAGATTAAAGATAGTAGGTGTACCAACAAGATTTAACTTAGGGAATCTATAGTGAGAAGATAAGATCAAAGTAAGAGACACAGTCAGTATACTAAGTAATATGAAAGCTCCACCGAGGAGTTATGGAAGCGATAAGAAACATTGAAAACCACTGAAACAATAATATTCTCAAAATTTCAGAAAAAAAGCTGTTGTGTAGCTAGAGAAATGTCACCCCGTGAGTGAGATGGTGGTCTCTAAATTTGATATATAAATAAAAAATTAATGTAAAAATAATATGGAGGATGAAAATCCTGTCATGAATTACTAATTGTTGTGGTTTTCCTTTTTTAATCTTTCTTTTTTAACATATCAAATATTTAAAAAATAGTTTGATTTTTATGGGGACAGAATTCCAAGCAAAACCTATCTTTAGGTTGAATTAGTGTGGCTCTTCTTTTATTCAAATTAGAAAAATACAATTGAAAGACATTTTGTAAATAAATAAAAATACTTAAAATGTACCCTCATCTTTACCTGAGTTGCTGAGGGGAATATAAACAGATCAGTAATCATTTAAACATGCTCTGTTTTTTGTTCAAGAAAATATTATAACTCTGATGTACTATATGAATGCTGATAGGAAAAGAGGCAGAGCCTGGGGTCAGAGTCAAAAGAGGAATCAGCCTGGAGTCATTATGTTTTAACCTTACTGCTTAAAAGATGGAGCATTGGTAATGAACAAAAAATAAGTCATATTTCTAGATTTGGTACTATGAGAGCGATCTTTGTATTCAACGCAGGAAACTAAATGAAAACATTCCCTACAGATTGTTATCCATCCAGGAAAGGATTGTTCACCTCTCCTTTAGTTTTTGGTTCTACAGTTGAATTATTGTTATCACTTTTCCTTTATGTTCAGTGAATCTTGTAACTTAAAATCATTACTTTATATCTTGTAGTCTTGAATGATAGAGTGAGTTTGAACCTTTTTTTCCCTAGTCATCATGCTTCTGAGGTCTGTAAAATGAGGACCCAGATTGTTGGGGGCAATATGTTGACTCTGTAAACTGCTTAGAGAGGACTGTAAAGCACTGTTAAGCACTATAGAAGTGTAAGTGCTAATGCTAAGTGCTATCAGATACTTGAAATGTGCTAGCATACAACCCAATCCTTACAACCATGGATTTTTTTGGAGGGAGGGAATTTTCAGCTGTTAAAACCCTTGATTATATTTTATAAGTAACAACTTAAATAATTAACTTTTAAAAATATTAAAAATGCAAGGAGACATGAATAATATAGAAAAAGCTGAGCTATAGTGGAAGATTCATACAACTTGATATTGAATTCATTGTATAGTTCAGCAAACGGCACTATCAAATGCTAAAAAGAAAAAAAAATATTGCCCTGCATGAAAAGGGTTTCCTGTCTGAGCAGGGTTGGACCTCCAAGATCCCTGCCAACTCTGTTATTCTGTTATACACAAAAAATATTCTACTAGGCAAATAAGGGCAATCCTTTATTCTGCTTCAATGTATCTTCTGTTCCTAATATAATAACTGAAAAAAGTACTTTGTTTGAAGTTAAGGATAGTTTCCCTGGACAAGTTCAAAAAACTTTCTAATTCATATAAAATACTAGTGTATACCATATACAAAAGTTATATATAGCTATATATAAAAATGAAGGTAGAGATATAATATACCGTAAATGCCGGCGTATAAGGCGACTTCCGTGAGCGCTGAAATTGGCGCCAAAGACAGGGGTCGTCTTATATGCCGAGTTGCCTTGTATGCCGGCATATACGTATATATTATATCTCTACCTTCATTTTTATATATTTAACATTAGTAAAATAATATTGCAACTTTGGGCCCAATTTTGGATGGAAAGATTTAAAATTAATGAAATAAACACTAGAAATGTGAAATCCAATCCTATTTCATATGGATCAATAATTAGATTCTGAATATCAATTTTCTTTTAAACTGATTTTGTGCAAGCATCACATTTGCAAACTTTTGTAAGCAGCTGATCTGAACTGGTGATCCAGTCTGTTCCAACTCAAAAATTGGTTCAAGCTTGAAGATGCAATGGAACTGCATCTTCAAACTGGAACACTAAATCAAAGCTTTCCATACCCCTTATAAATTGCCAGTTTAGGGTTTTCACTCATCGAGGCCTATTCTGTAATCTGACTTTGGAGGGTTTAACCCTTAATCAAATTATCCATCTTAGTCAACTTCTATAACTGGCTCTTTGATAGATTGGGAAAGTCCATTCTTGGTAAAATCCAACAATTTCTAGGACACACGTTGGAAATAGTTCTGAATCTGAAAGCTTCTTGGCCACATCCACTGGGAAGATTCAACAGCTTAATAATGGAGAGGGATTTGTTTCTGGTAATTAAAAATAAAGAAACCAGATAAGCAATAAGCATAGATTCTTTTTTTAGTTTAGCATCCAGTCATTCTGTTTTTAGTAAAGTTCTAGGCTTTTTGGAATGCCCCTATACTGAAGTATTCCAAATTGGGCTCAAGGTTGCCCTAAAGATAGATTTAAAGAGAAAAAAACAGAGTTCCTTAATTATGTCATGTTAGGGATGAACAATTTTAAGTCTGCATTAATTTTACAGAGAACTATTCTTTTCTCCATTTTCTTCCATCTACACACCAATACAAAATTTTTGAAAATGAAAATCCATATATGTTTAACCTGCGTGTTGCTTGTAATGTATGCTACATAGTTATTTTAGCATAAAATGTATGAAAAAAGTTAGAAACTACATTAAAAAAAATCTGGATAAGGATCAAACTGGATTTTTAACTCTGTTCTGTAACCTATTAAATCAGAATGATGTGAATTGGCTCAATTTGCAAACCAAATAAAATAATAAAACATCCTTGCTTTATAAACAATATTTATTCCAAACAGTGAGCCTTCTGTTCACTTTCTTTCTGTTTGACTGAACACAGATTATTTGGAACTGATGGGATTTAACCTTCTTTTTAGTAATTTACTTCATAGTTATTTTAATGGATCATATATGTATATAACTAAGCCTGAATCCAATTCAATGAACCAAAAAGACACTGAATATAAAATCTTCAGATCCAAATCTGAAATAATGATGAAAGAATAATTTTGTACCTGGTCTTCAAAAATCCAGATGACTGCTAAATGGAAGGAAAGTGTTAGGATTTTCTGTATCCATTAATTCTTTCCAGTAGCTGACTGATTTTTGTAGACCATGCAAGTTTTCTCTAGAAGAATAAAGTCTAGTGATTTTCAGGAAATTGAAGATTTGCTCAAGCAGGAATCCTGCCTTTATTGAAGCAAGGCTTTTAAAACACTGTTTCATATATGGAGTTTTTGAGAAAAAAAAGAACAATGTTTTCATATTAAGGATAAATCACAAATGGCTACAATTTAAACAATGTTTTCTTCCCATAAAATGTATGATCATATTTAGTACATCCATACTCTTTTTTTGTGAATGGTTTACAACAAGCATTTTCAGTGCAGGAAGACATTTTGTGATAATGGAAGATGAAAGCTTTTCCAAAAGGCAGATATTTCAGGTGTTTGAAGCATTTCATAGTCTCTCTGTGTGAATACAGGTTTAAAGTATGTTCTAAGAGTGTAAACTGTCAATATTTCAGTACATACTGACTATGGGTTATTGATGGTTTTATTCTCTGCTATTAATTTGATTTAATTGGCATTTTCTGACGCTTCTAGACTAGCCATGTTCCTCCAATTTGTTTTGATTTCCTGAAGAAAAAGAATGGGATCTTCATTTTAACTACTTGAGGAAAATGCTGGATTAAACAATAAAGTGTCCATTACTCAAACTGATACCTAAAACTCATGACAAACGATGGACAAAAGAAGCTTAATGGTATGCCAAGCCTTTTAAATTCTGTATTTTTGTATCCAAATCATGAAAAATAATTAAATATGAAGTAAGAGGGAAGTTGGAAGTCATAGCTCTTGCAAGGCTGTATAATTAGCCTAAAAGAGGAAATACTGGTCAGGACATCAAAAAAAGAAGAGAAGAGTTTTCGATTCTACCCTTTACCTTCTTTGAGGTGGAATTGAATACATGGTCCTTTGTATTTTAGATCACTAGATATAGTGTTTAAGGCGCTATCCAGGTTCTATTGCTCCAGTGACATTGCAGGAAGGAATATGTAGCATAGGATCTTTCCACAGAAATAAATGGATGTGCACTATTTTGGATAGTGATGGTAAATTATATCTTAGGAAATAGGAAATTCACTTCACTGAAAACATAGTTATCTCCCTTTGCCTTTTCATTCTTTTTTTCCATTTTTTTCCATTAGATTTTTAAATATAATGAAAGGTTAAAGAATCAATGAAAGGATAAGAAAAAGAAAAGGAAAAAAGAAAGAAAAAAGATAAAATATAGAATTATGACTTCTGCCCTTCTTTCTATGGAGTAATTACCATCTTACTCTTTCCTCTTCCTCTCTCCCCATCTTTTCATTAACTCCCTTCTCCTTCCCTTTTAATCCTTTTAGTCCCCAAATCTGCAAATCATCAATTTAGTCTTTTCTTCTTTCAACAAAAACTCCATATAATGTATCTACTCTTTCAAAAAAAAAAAAAAGTCTTCACTGGCTTTTCTCTGACAAAACTGGTCAACTTTGCTGTTTCCACAAGTTGTCTCAATTTTGTAATCCAATCCTCCAGAGTGGGTACAAATGCCATTTTATTCTTCACTAACTGTAAAAGTGGTATACTGAAGATGGCTGTAACAAGCACTTTGGGATGGAGACTGTATCTCATGAACGATCTGTGATGGAGAAGAAGGGATCAGACTATTTTTCTATTGATTTTACTTGTCCATGTGCTCAATCAAGGGCCTATATTTACTTACTAACTTAGTTTGTGTGGCTGCTCATCTCAACAAGTTACTTAAGCACAATTAAAAATAAAATATAAACAGTTACAATAACACATAGCAGCAAGAATATAGCATACACATAATTATCACATAATCAAGAAATTGGTCCCCGCACACACTCAGAGCCCCAGACCTGGGAACAGAGACAGATCTCTAAAGACATATGAAAAACCAACAAGGTTGGGGCCATCCTGATCTACAGAGGGAGAATGTTCCAGAAAGTGGACACTACAGCAGAAAAAGCCCCACACCTGGCATTTAGAGATCATTGAACCAATATGCCTATTGTCAGTGCTGTTCTGCCCTGACCATTCTGGGCTGCTGATATTTTAGTAGAATCAGTGGTGGGATTCAAATATGTGAACAACTGGTTCTCTGTGTGGATGCCGCTTCCGGATGTCCATTCTGGGCCTGGGCAACAAAAAATTAGTTACTGGTTCTGCCAAACTGGTGCGAACTGGCTGAATCCCACCACTGAGTAGAATGGTATATCTAGTCTATCTTATCTTCCTTTGGTATATATAGACCACCTTCCCTTAGGTTTTAGGGGGGATGGGATGGGGGGGGAGAGATAGCTTTCTGATAGAGCTGTTACAGATCCATAGCAGAAATCCTTCATGATATCTTCTTTGGAAATTTAACATGTTTTAGAAGCTAGGGAATTTTAGATCAGTGTAGATATGGAAGATAGGAGAAGACAATAATTGTGGGGTTTGCTTGAATGGCTATGATCCATCAAACCATTTTGACTTCTAGCAACCACATAGAAAGATTTTCTTTGTGATGATCTATCCCTAATCTAGACTTATAGATCTTCAAATGGTGTATTTATTAGCACCAGAAATGAGTCCATTCTCCTTGTTGGTGGTTGTCCTCTTCTCTTTCCTTCCACCTTTACCAGCATTAGAATTATCTAGAGAGTTAGGACCTCACCTAATGTGTCTAAAGTAGAAAAAAATGAGCTTGGCCAGTTGTGCCTTGAATGAGAATTCTGGGGTTTGCATCTAAGCAGGTGTCCTACTTGAACAGGGAGTTGGACTAAAAGAACTCCAAGATCCATTTGAGCCCTTTATGCTGTATTCTATACGTAAAAAAAACTACATTTCTTCAAATTGAATAAGAACCAGTAGAAAAAATATATACAAAGGAGTGAGATGGTTTTTTTTGACATAGTCTAGTTCTATGCACAAAGTTTTTGAAAGCTGCATTTGTACATAGCCCAATTAGCAATGTAACTTCCAATAGATTAGGCAGTAGAATGACGACAGCTCTACCAGCCACACTATGACTTAGCAAGAGAATCGTTAGCAAGACAATTGTAAAAGGCACTATTCAAGACATATGGGGATGGTGGTTGATAGAGGCCAAATAAATAGGGGTTATCTCTAGAAAGTGGATAATGGGGAGGGGAGTAATTTATAAAAAAGCAATTAATCAGCTAAATACAATCAGTGTGCTATTATACATATATCAGGAATTCAGCTTTCAGTACATGAAAATATCTAAGTGACATCAACAGGTTAAAAAACATCTGAACAAGCAAAAATTTAAGATCTAGCAGTAGGAGAAAAAATGAATATATTTTTTAAAAAAACAACTACAGTATTTTTACAGTGATTGGTATTTAATTGGTAGACTCTGTCAGTCATAAGTGGAGATAATTATGATATCTTGAAGAAGGTTTCATACATTGCAAGACAGTCAAGAGAGTTCATGATAGTAACCCCCCCAAAAAATTGTAATTTACAATAGAATTAAATGAGGCACTCTGGGATTCTGTTTCAGGAGAAAAGAAAATAGAAAAGGAAAAAGAAGTAAAAGAAGAAATACGAATCAGTCTCAAATTTAACCTTTTGATGCTTGTTTAATTGTAGAACTAAATGTTAAATAGATTGGAAGATGAAATCGGGCTACAGAACCTTTAAGAGAAATGCACAAAGAGTTTATAACTCAAAGATGTGTTCATTCAGCTGCAATGGATCCATTAAGCAGTTTGTTCCATTGTGTTTATACATGATTGCTGATGCATGTTTGCATACATGTACCACCATCCTTTGGGCCCTTGTGTGTAAGAGGGATGGTTTCCTTACATATGGAAGAAAAAGTATGGTTCAGAATGCTCAGAACGTTTAATGCTTTTCATTCTAGACAATTAAAATAAATACATTTAAAAATTAATCCCAAGAGTTATTTCAGATTGTCCACACCACTTAGTGAGCTATTGATTTAAGCTGAGCAAAAAGCAACAGAGGAACAATTACACTGATATAGGAAGCAATGAAAAGGACATAGGTGAAGGAAGCAGAAAGATCATTTTGCATTCTTGAGCCTCTTTTAAAGATCCAACATTAATGATATTCTTAATTAAAGGAACAGAATGTGGAAAGTGCATTAAGGTAACAAATGATGAAAACATAACATCTTTGAGTCAGGCTCAATTCCAGGTGACTTCAGAGACAAGACCATGTAGTTAATGGGACAACAATGCAGAATTGGTTTGCCATCGTTTTCTCCAGGGATGTTTTTTCTACTTCCCAGTCGAGCCTGCAGCACTGGGTGGTCTCCTAGCAATATTTTCTCCAAGTAACAACCAGATCTATCTTTGCTTAGCTTTTTTTTTTTTTTATTAAAAGTTTTATAAATTTTACAAGAAAAACAAGAACAATACAGAACAAAAAACAACATATACAAAAGAAGAAAAAAAAATTAAACAATACATATAAAAAAAAAAAACTATCTTTGCTTAGCTTTTTGAGATTAGCATACTAATTAAGGTTATATAAAGATAAGTCAGTATAAATAAAAAACTGAAGAAAAGAAAACAAGTGTGTTAGGTTTTTCCTAAAGATTATGCAGAATGAGTAGAAATAGTGGCACTGATAGGATTACACCACCAGGTGGAAGTCCAGGATAACACATCTTAAAGGGACCCCTTAATATTTATATGTATATCTCACACCCCACATAATATTAATCTATAGAAGAAATGATAATGCTTTGTCACATCTGAAGACATTTCTGAAGACTAAAGTTGACACATGCAACTTCTGCTCTGCTCTACAGGATAATCAAAAGTTGCTCTTCATCAAAACTCACAGTTACTGTTCTGTAACTCTAGTAAACTTTGTGGGTGGGGAGGATGGACAACTGAGGAAAGTGGTTTGGTGGTGGATAGAGAGAGAAAATATAGCTGAGGAAGACTGAAAAAGTTGTTTGTATGGCACAATGGAGGGAGCACTGGGCCAGGCCAAGCACTGGGGTGAAGAATGGGCAAATCAAGAAGAGAAATTTAAAAACTTAAAAACTAAGATCAACTTTGCAAGGTCCCATTAAACCTGACATCATTGTGTAAAAGATTAAAAGGTAACAATTGAAATATGATATGACTACCTTATTTGGGCTTTAAATATTCATTCATTCATTCAAAACATTTATATAACCACCCATCTTTCAACCAACTCTGGGAAGCTCACAATCAAACCTCTGGATGCCCAATTTATTTGATAGTAGAGACTTAGCATTTTGTATACATGTTTGTAGCCATTCAGAATTGTTCACAATTTTGCAGTCCAGATACAGCCTAATGTTTCCTTATATGAAAAGCTTTTACACAAAGTATATTAATATACCATAGATAAAGCTTTAATGTAGTCAACTTTCTCCTTTCATTCTTACTAGTTTACTGCATTCAGGAAGGCTTTTATATGAGGAAGCTTTTAAAGAATATCCTCTCTTACTTACAATCTCAATTATGGTGGTTGTAACATTCCACTGCTTCCTATTGATTAATACATGTATTTTGACTTGATGTTACAAGCACCATAGCAATAGTTGAAATAATCAATATTCCAACAATTTGTTCTTTTATTCAGAACTAATTGACCAGTTACTGGTGAGACTAACGTGGGTGGGCTAAATTAAATTTAATTAGGAAAGAGAATAGCATTTCACTAGAACAGAAAGCTTTACTCTGCTAGTTGTTGCCAACTATAGGGGGCAGTACTCATCTCAAGGACATTGAGCCAGCCCTGAAAACTTTTTTGTGGTCATGTGGCCAGTATGACACCATGGAGTGCTGTTATCCTCCCACCAAAATGATACCCATTTATCTACTTGTATTTACATGCTTTCAAACTGAGAGGTGAGCAGGAGCTGGGGTGAGTAATGGGAGCTCACCCTGTCACATGGCACTCATGTCTCAAACCTGGGCTGCCAGATTTTCAGCTGACAAGCCCAGCTCTTAAACATTGAGCCACTTGCCATCCTCTAACAGGTATGGATACTCATAAAAAAAGGAGAGTAAGATGAAAAGGCAATTGTGGTAAGGAAAGTTATGCCTTAATGATGTAAATGTGTGGCATAGAACATACACAATAGGTACATTACCTGGAATGCTACTGAAATGGTTGCAACCGCTTTTATTAATCACTCAGAGCCAATTGTGATAATTTAATATTCCAATATGCTGATTCATTACAAGCATCCCTTTTTTTTAAAAAAAAAATCAGGTTTCTAAGAGTATAGTTGGACTTTCTAATATACAGGGAGTCCTCAACTTACAACCATTCATTTAGTGACCATTTGAAGTTACGACAACTCTGAAAAGAGTGACTTATGACCAATTTTCACATTTATAACTATTGCAGCATCCCCATGGTCATGTAGTCAAAATCTGGACACTTGGCAATTGGCATGTATTTATGAGGGTTGCAGTGTCCTGGGGTCTTATGATCACCTTTTGTGACCTTCTGACAAGCAAAGTCATTTGGGAAATCAGATTCACTTAACAATTGTGCTACTAATAACATTTGCAGTGATTTACTTAACAACTGTGGCAAAATGGGACAAAACTCATTTAACAACTGTCTTAACAATGGAAATTTTGGGTTCAGTTGTGATTGAAAGTTGAGGACTACCTGAATTCATAGCACTGGCACTTCACAGGCAAAGGCAAAAGAGTGCTTTATTTAAAATCTTGCTTAATCAATTTTCTAGGATTACTGGATGTTAGTGTTTATTTATTATCTATTTATCTTAAGTTCAACCCACTCCCTCAGAGATTTATTTCCATTTCAAAGACTTTTGCTAATACTCTTATCCCCAGGGCTAAGTCAAACGCTCAGATGTTTCAGGAAATCAAGAAAATGGAGAATGGTGAAAGATATCCTGAAAATTAAGGACTTCTTTCAGTAACTTTAATATCAAACAATATATTTAAAGTGAGATCCTGAAATTTGTCACAATCTGGTCTATTCTTTCTCTCTTTCTCTCCATTAGAATCAATTAATATCTGATTCAAATTCAAGAATCAAAGCTGATATTGTTTAATTAATATGTATAGTTCAAGATTCAAAGGGCAGTAATATTTTTTTAGGGAACAACAGCAAATTATCCATAAAATAACCTGTAGAGAAATTGTACTAAACTAGGATAGAAAGTGTTTTATTATAGATTAAGGATTCAAAAGAAACAAGCATATTAAGAAAAAAACAAGTACTGTTTAAAAAGAATTTCTGATTAAAATTTGAAGAGTCCACTATCCTCTGAATCAGTAGTGGGCCGCAGACCACAGGTTGGGGATCCCTGCTCTGAATCACTCACTTTTCTGATCTGCAGGGTAGTTGCATGGAACATTAATGAAGTTAGTGTCTTCTAGGACAGAGGTCCCCAGCCTTTTGGGCACCAGGGACCGGTTCTGTGGAGAGAGGTTTTTCTATGGACTGGAGAGTGCCTGGTTTTGTGTGCTGCCTGCATCCCATGGATGGGGCTTTGCTTGTTTGTGTGGATTGGTTGCTGGAATGCCGCGGCCCGGTACCCGTCCAAGGACTGAGAGTTGGGGACCCCTGTTCTAGGAAATTATTCATTATGTGCTGTAAAATGACTTGAGAGGATTTACAAGAGTCCAAAACACAAATAATTGTAAAACATTATCTCTTTGGATCACTAATTACCACAACTAACATGTAGAAAAATGGACTCCAATGGAACAACCTGCCTCCAGAAGCGGTGAATGCTCCAACCTGGAAGTTTTTAAGAAGAGACTGGACAGCCATTTGTCTGAAATGGTGTAGGGTTCCTGCTTGAGCAGGGGATTGGACTTGATGACCTCCAAGATCCCTTCCAACTTTTTTATTATTATTATTATTATGGATCATTGCACAGTCAGCCAGATGTTCAGACTGGATTTGGCATTTTGTCTACCTATCGAGTCCTTACCCTATTATTATTATTATTATTATTATTATTATTATTATTATTACTATTATTATTCCATAATCAGGAACCAAATGCTTCTCATGAGAGAAATGTCTTTAATGCCTTGCAAAAAGTCACTAAAAAGAGAGCATCTGAAGTTCATAGAAGCTGTTTGATAATGTCCATGTGTGTGTGTGTGTGTGTGTGTGTGTGTTTGTGTGTGTGTGTGTGTGTGTGTGTGTGTGTGAGAGAGAGAGAGAGAGAGAGAGAGAGACAGAGAGACAGAGAGAGAGAACACAAAACTCTTGGGATGAAATGTGTTATGGCAGGTCATTGAGAATCAGTAGTTCCATGACGGATCTTTTCTATTCATTAATTACATTTATAATTCATCCTTCCTCTTAGAAGTATCTCATGATAACATACTTTATCTTCCTCCTTTTGCATCCTTGAGGAATTCCTTGGAATAGATAAAGTTGAGAGACAGTGACCAATCCAAGGTTACTTGAGTTATCTTGAATAGAGAGGATTTAACTTGATGACTATAAGGAAAAATGAGAATATCTTCATATTTGTATTGCCAGATCCAATTCTGTGTGAGAGTCCTTCACTCTCCATGTCTATTCAGAATGTTAATTTCTTCACAAGCTCTATTCCAGATGCTCCAATTGAATAAAGTTCACCTGACAGCAGCAGGGCCTTTTCAGTAATGGCACCCTCGCTGTGTTCTGTGCTTTACTGGTTGGTGTTATTTTGTGTCAGGATAATGATTTAAAGGCTAACCAGCTGATGTAATATAAGGTGGATGATGCAATGATAGGAATGACTCAGCAGATGTCTATATCTCTTTAAGAGCCTAAGTATAAAAGAGAAGGCTTTTGCTGCTGTGTTCCCATTCTCATCCATTTCCTGCTCTAACTGCTGTTTGTTGGAGTTTGCTGTATTACCACGTGTATGTATTTTACTCCTAATTTATATTGTAGATAGTGTAATATAAACCACCATTTAATGCAGACTAATATTTTCTGTATTTACTCCTGGGTTACCTCAGCACAATAAGACTGTACATGCTCTGATATCTTGACTCCAAAAAATGAACTTTTTGCTTGTCTCAATCTTTGTTTCTCTTCATTTTGTTTTTTTAGTCTGTGTGATAATCAGTTTTTGTATTGTATTCATAAACCAGTTATGTCCACAACAAGCTACAATGATGCTAAACGGACACATAGTTATGTCATGCTGTAGACCTCACCATTATATATTTGGATCTTAAAAACTGACACAAACATGTAAGTTGCAGAATTCCATCAGGGTGCCACGGCCTATTTGATCATTTGCTTCTCTTGTCCCCACATGGATATCCAGGTGTTCTACATATGTACCTGCTAAAATTTTATATTTATTAATTTTATTTAAAAGAATTGTAAAGCTGCCCATCTGAAAGCACAACTCTGGCTGTGTCATTATTTTGTGTCATTAGCTGGGCTGAGAACTTTCTTTTAGAAATTTTTCTATATACCTTTTTAAAATGAAATAATATTTGACTGCAGTGAAAAATTCTTGTAAGCCAGGTGGGACTTTTGGAAGCCTGAGGTCATATGCTAGAAGTACATATTTTATCACCTTCCCATCCCAGTTGGCTGTTCAATGAATAGAAGCAATAATGGAAAAAACTGATTAATTCTGCCTGTAGGATCTCAGAATTTTGACTCAATAATGAAAGAACCATGTTGCAACAGATAAAACTTCCAGCTGAGACCATTTCAGTTTACCTGTAATAATTAGATAGTCACCTTCTCATGGATGCCAAACCATAAATTTCTGGTGTCAGAATAATAACAGGAAATAAAGATAAGCAGTTAGCTGATTTGCCTAGATTCTTCTAAAGGGAGATGGACTTTAGTGACAGATAAATGACAGCAGTGAAATATCTAATTTCACGCAAATACATATTCAGTTCTATTTTGTGGAGGGATAAAGCAGCAATGGGAAAGTATGTATAAGCTGGTAGATGAGGCTTGTGATCAGAGCCTTTCAAGGTGAGAGTGCAATGTGAAGGTAACCATTGTGTCCAGATGATGACAAATGACTAGAGGACAATGGACAGAAATGTTTAAAGGCAGCCAGCCAGTTGTTCATCTTCATGAAGAAAAAGTGTTGGGAACTCAGAAAGGCCTAAAGGGATAAAAACTGGAACTAAATTAATTAACCTCTGCTATACAGATCCTCAGTTCCCCCCCCTCCAGCATTTCAAAAAAGTAAGCTCAGAAATTAGTTACCCATAAGCCTCCCCACTGCTAAACATATTGCACAATATTTTTTCCCTTTAAAAAATAATGAAATGCAGCTAAATTTAATGCTTTTTTGTGACGCGTTAAAGATTGGCTCTTACCCTGGGCATAGGAACTAAAAGGTAGGTGGGGTGATTTATAGGGTATTATGGATGTGGTTATGGTCCTGGCTATGATGTGTCTGGTTGGTGCTAATATTTTTACTGTTGTTTCTATCTTGTTTTTTTTTGTTTATTAGTATGGTACGGAATATTCATTCATTCAAATTAAATGTATATATGAATGAATATATGCATATATGCCCATGTATCTTATATATGTAAAATATGCTCATCTATCTTCCTGACTGTTTAATGATCAGGAAATGTTATTGGATAACAAGTCAAATATACAGTATTTTGCTTGCTCTACCTTTTTTTTTTTTTTTTTTTTTTTTTTTTTTTATTTAAAATTTTTACATTTTACAAAAACAAATCCCCTTCCCATACCCCCCCCTACCTCACCCCCCCCCCTTCCCAAGCTCCCAAACCCTCCCCTGGACTTCCCAGAGCTGAGTACAGGCTTAATTAAAAAAAAAAAAAACTTAAAACACTTTTAAAACCTAAACAAATTTAAATACAATCATCATTCTATATAAGCTCCCTCCAAAAACACAAATTTAAACATTACTTTCTTTGAATATCTATATCTATAATATAAAATCTAATTTCTCCCTCTTTCTTTATCCTAAAACGAAAAAATAAACATACAAATCTTTGTTATACCATTAAAGCTAAATACTCTTAAAGAACTTAAAGTAAGTACATATTTCCTTCAATCTTCATAATCTTCTCTCCTATCCAAAAAGAAGAAAAAAAAAAAAAAACAAAAAACAAAAACTTAAAAAACCTATAAGTCCTAAACAAATCTAAGCACATTTAATTAAACAAATTATTTTGTCTTAAAAATATTAATAATAATATTTAAAAACTAAAAACACTTTTAAATCCTAAACAAATCTAAATACAATCATCACTCTATATAAACTCCCTCCAAAACCACAAATTTTTTAAAATTTAAAATATTAGAATCCACTCACTAAAATAAGCAAATTATAATCCCTTCAAAACACAAATTTAAACAATATTATCATTAAAGGTTCAAAACTTAAAACAACAAAGTTAATAAACACATTAAACATTTCAATCTTCACCAATAACTAATTCCATCCGTAAAAAACTACATCCTTATCAATCTCAATTATATTAATATTATTAATTATTCACATTCCAGTTTTTTCCATTCTCCATTCTTCCATTCTTCCATTTCCCTTCTCCATTCTTGTATCAAACTCGTAAGAAATGCTGCAAGTTCTGCCTTAGGAGACTGCTCCAAAATTCCTGAATCTCCCATCGACTCCGAAGCCAATAAGGGTTCCTTAAATTCCTCCTTGTATTGATCTTTACAATTGTAAGTTGTACAAGTTATCCTCTGCCCGTTCCTCTCTTGTTGATGCCCCTCAGACTGAGATTTCCCAGTTTCCATTTCAGGCAACAATTCCACCATTAAAGATTGCTCCAAAGACTTTGTAGGTCTAACATCTCCCAGAGATTCAGAAACCACTAAATATGAAACTTCCTTAACCTTCTTCTGTTGCTGCTTTTCTTTGGGATTATATACTGCACAAGTTGTCTTCTGCTCCTCAAACTGGACTTGTTGAGGCCTCTCACACAAAGATTCTCCAGTTTTCATAAATATAGGCTCTTCAAACTGTGATTCTACATTCTTTTCTTCCAAAGCTTTAAACTTAATTGATGGCGATGCACATACCCCCAGGACCGAAGTATAAAAATCTTTTGCTTGAGAAACAGTATTAAGTCTATAACATGTCCCCAGGTAATTTGATGATGGTGGGAAAGAGGTCATGAAAAGGAAAGCCAGGGAAGGACCACTTCAGGTGACCCTTTCCTCCTTGCAACTTTACTACAACTTTACTTCCAAGTAGCCTGTAGCCTAAGCAGTAAAAGAGAAATACAGTCTTCATCCCTCTAGGTACAGGTGTTGGTGGGGAAGAAAGCTGAGGGAAACGTGTGAAGGAGAGTGCAAGCTGAAGTGTTTTTCCTAATTTATCTTTCCATAGAAGAAAGAAAATATTGGAAATTGCTCGACTTACAACATTTTGGTTAGTGACCATTCGAAGTTATAACGACACTGAAAAAAGTGACTTATGACCATTTTTCACACTTATGACTGTTGCAGCATCCCTATGGTCTCATGATTTACGTTCGGATGCTTAACAATTGACTCACATTTATGACTGTTGCAGGATCCTGGGGTCATGTGATCCCCTTTTGCGACCTTCTAACCAACAAAGTCAGTGGGGAAACTAGATTCACTTAATAACCGTGTTACTAATTTAACAACTGCAGTGATTCACTTAACAAATGTGGCAAGAAAAGTAGTAAAATGGGGTGTAAAACTCACTTAACAAATGTCTTGCCCAGTAACATAAATTTTGAGCTCAGTTGTGTTTGTAAGTTGAGGACTACCTGTAGTAGAAGAAAAGAAGATGTCATATATTTTGTCGCCTATTTCTCTATTTCTTTAACAACAACAACAACAATAATAATAAAGTTGGAAGGGACCTTGGAGGTCATCTAGTCCAACCCCCTGCTCAACCAGGAAACCCTATACCATGTCAGACAAATGGCTGTCCAGTCTCTTCTTAAAAACTTCCAGTGTTGGAGCATTCACAGCTTCTGGAAGCAAGTTGTTCCAGTGATTAATTGTTCTAGCTGCAGAAAATTTCTCCATAGTTCTAGGTTGCTTCTCTCTTTGGTTAGTTTCCATCCATTGCTTCTTGTCCTGCCTTCAGGTGCTTTGGAGAATAGCTTGACTCCCTTTTCTTTCTGGCAGCCCTTGAGATATTGGAACACTGCTTTCATGTCACCCCTTGTCCTTCTCTTCATTAATCTAGACATACCAATTCCAGCAACTGTTCTTTATATGTTTTAGCCTCCAGTCCCCTAATCATCTTTGTTGCTCTTCTCTGTACTCTTTCTAGAGTTTCAACATCTTTTTTATATCGTAGTGACCCAAACTGGATGTAGTATTCCAAGTGTGGCCTTACAAGGCATTGTAAGGTAGTATTAACACTTCACGTGATCTTGATTCTCTCCCTCTGTTATTGCAGCCTAGCACTGTCTTGGCCTTTTTTGCAGCTGCAGCACACTGTTGGCTATATTTAAGTGATTGCCCCCCCCCCAAAAGCAGGGCATAAAATAGTGGTGGGGGAAAGAGACATTTGGCAAAGAATGGCCTGCTGATGCCTGATTTCATTGAATGATTATCCCATGGGTTGAGAGAACTGGGAGCAGAAGTTCTGCAAGTTGTTTACTTGAAAGTTGTAAAACTCCTATGTTTACTGTTATCGTCTCCAAGAAGATTCTCTTTATCCCTCTTTTCTTTTCTGAGCTTCTTAGTGTGGACAGTACACCTATTTTGTTTTAACACTGGATAACAGCATTTTCGTGATGCTGCATGGAAGTACCTTGAATTTCAAGGGCACAAAAACTACACGTAGACTCATTTCTGCATTTTTCAGGGGCAGATTTTTCTGTATGGCTTCTAACATGCCTGCTACAATGCAACTTACCTGGGACCTTGTTCTATGAACCAGTTTCTAAATATGAGAGGAAATGTCTGGAGAGTTGAGATTTATTGCCATGCCTAATGTAAAATCTGACAGAGAGATGCTTACTGCCCTTGATATTATCAGAAATCACCAAAAAAGACTCTCCCCTTCTAGATGAATCTTACTCCCTATCTTTGCTTTAGAAAACTGGGGAGGAAAATATATATTGGTAAATATATAGTTACAGAAGAAGTCAAATACTGCAGTTCATAGCAATGCATATCAGAACTGTTCTTGTCATTACCAAGCTCTCAAATTAATTCATAACTTTCTTATGAATGGGAAAGGACAGAGAAAGAACCATGCAGACTGATCTGAGAATATGGGCATAAAAATATAAATGGAATCACTAAAATAATTTAATCAGGGCCTTTGAAAACTGTCAAAACACCAGCAAGTTAGAAAATATGGGATTTGCTTTTCAGGTGATTCTCACCTTCATGCATGTTAAACATGTAAAACAATCCAGAGTTTATTAGGAGTGTTATGTTATTTACATCTTGGAAGTCTTTGGAAGCTGCCAATTGTTATTGTATTGAAAACAAAAAGAGGGAATAATAAGTCTGCTATCATTTAGTGGAGCTTTTTGCTCTCCGTATATTTTCTTCTACAATAGTTCAAGGGCACTGGAGTTACAAAGACAAATAGGAGACAGCATAAGCAGAGACAAGAAGGAGGAGGAGATTGCCAAGAGGGCCGAGGGAGCTTTTTATACAATGCGTGATAAACCTACAGAATGACATGTTATTTATTATTTTCCTATTAGCAATACTATTAAAAGTGAAAGGACGGAGTCCAGCCCTTCCAGAAGCTGGGTTTAGCTAAAAAAGATTGCATACAGTTCCTCTGTGCCTTGTTCTAATGACAATAAGGAAAGTTGCAACATATGCTAGTTGAAAGTCTGACCCTGAATTACAAGGTTATTATGCTTTCTTGGGGCCTAGAGGAATTTTTCCCACTGGAATCCAGTGAGCTAAAGAGAATGAGAGAGTAACCTCTGGCAGTTCCGCAATTAATCTTTGATGCATCAATTAATCTGGCTGTGTGTGTTAGCAGAAATCACTTTTGCTTGCTTTCTGTTCTCTCTCCCCAGTCTATTATTTTGCTGCTGTTCATTTTAGGCTATGACGTTCGCCAGACCATCTATAGCCGTGGTTCTCAACCTGTGGGTCGGGACCCCATTTGGGGTCAAATGACCATTTCACGGGGGTCACCAAACAACGCAGTCCGCCATTTTTTTCCCCTTTTCCTTAGCTGTGCTACTCCCTTTTATTCTATTGGCTTTTGAAAGCCAATAGAATAGACTCTCTTGAATAGAGTCTAATTCTGTTGGCTTTCAAAAGCCAATAGGGAGCCCGCCAAAAGTCCCATTCTGCAAACGGTGCTGCACCAGTTGAGTAGTCCTCGACTTACGATCAGTTGAGTAGTCCTCGACTTATGACCGGTTGGGGGTCGCGGCATTAAACAGGTTGAGAACCACTGATCTATAGGAATCAATTCAGCTGCTCAATGGGAATTTTCCCATTCAGCAAGTCATCAAGGTGATTGAGTTTAATTATGCTGATTTTACATAAAATGGCCCCACCCTGTACCCATGCATGCAGGGTGTGAAACATCACATTGCATCAGTTACTGGAGCCAATGAAACAAGGCCAAGAATCAGAGCACTGGGAGAGCTGACAATGTGTTTTGTTTCCTACTGACAAAATGGATGTTATGGAATTTAACAGTTCTTAATTTGGGCTGGATAGTGTACCAGATGTTCCATGTGCATCAAATTGCATTATCAGCTAATATTTCTGAGTGCTTGTGAGATGTTTGCTCCACTTATACAATTATCCCACAACCCTAGCATTTTTGTAAAGGATCTGCAGACTTCTGGATGCACAGAAGAAGCAAAGATGTATGTGCATACAACATGTGGCTATAGATCTTATATTTTCCCATTGCAGTGAATGGGGAGAAGGGATGGTGAGCCTTAACCTGAATGCTTTTAAAAGTATAATGCCCCAAACTGAACACTATGCTTAATCTGGGAACTGAGCAACATAGAATGAAACTGGTACTTTTAACAAGCTGTAAACTATACTATTGAAACATCTTAAGGTGAGATTTACCTTTTTTGTGTAGCCATGCCATGGTAGTGGCTCATATTCAGTTTCTGGTTTGAAGACTAATTTCATAAATACTGTTATTAAGCTAGATAGCCCCTATACTGGGTATACTTTTGCTTCATGAGCTGCACTGACTTCTGATATGCTTTTAGGTGCAATTCAAGGTGCTGATTTCACCCACAGAGTCCTTCATGGCACAGGACTAGGTTATTTCTCCAGTTGCTTCTACCTGCCCCAGCAGGCCAAGCAGGAAGGGATGTTCTGGGTTCTATCATTTAAAGCAGTGGTTCTTAACCTTTTTGAACAAATCACCCCCTTGAGCCAATGAGGAAGTTGTCATCGCCCCCCTCCCCCAATATAACCTCTCAATCACAACATAGGAAATAATTCTTCAATTTATGTAAACACTTTTTTTGTTTTCTTTAAAATTGTCATCAGGACATATCGATGCAAATAATTTATTTCCAGTCTTTTCCCCATATCTCAACTGCGGGAAAAATTTGGTGCCACCTGTCACTTTATTCCCAAACTTCGTGATACATGTATTTCATTATTATCTTATTTATTCAAGACACTTAAATGTAATGACCACTGAAAACAAAATTCAATTGCAAGAAAGTGAAATGCCCGAAAAGAAAAACAGTAACATTTAATGACTGAATTACAAGTGAAATTTAAAAAGAAATATAAAAAGGGCATAAGAACAAACCGCAGTGCAGGAACTAAGAATTTCAAGACGAAAACTCTGAAACTAAATTAAGATTCAAGGAAAGTATATATAGTCACGCACACTAGAAAAACACACGTGGACGTTGATAAACTTAGTTCAACAGTTATGTTGACATTACAGCTGACGTCACAGAGGACAGCCAATCAGCATGGGATGTTTCGAAAGAAGTGCTCCCCCCTCCATCACTACCCATTCTGGCCAATGGCGCGCCACTGTATGGGTAGAGGCTGCATGAAGATAAGCAATGCATATTCACATATGTACGGCGTTCTGTACTGAAGCTAGCTGGAGGAACATTTGAAAACACAATTCAATCCACTAATAGCGAGCGATCTGATGTTTTTGTACGACAGATATACAGCGATTCACTGTACAAAAAAGTCTCAAAAGTGTCCCCAAAACTTCTCGCTCCATCGCCCCCATATCACCCCCTTTTTGTTCTTTCGCCCCCGCGTCACCCCTTTTCGTTCCATTGCCCACCTGAAAAATGAAATCGCCCCCTGGGGGGCAATATCGCCCAGGTTAAGAACCCCTGATTTAAAGAATGTCATGCAGCAAGACCTAAGAAATAAGCATTTTCTGTTGCAGCACCTTTTCTGTTGTAACTCTATACCACCTGAGATTAGGCTGACCCAACACTGGGGTCTTTTTGGAAAGCTCTTAATACTTGGCTGTTCTCCAGGCCTGGGAGATTGAGAGGGTAGTTGAGTCCCTGAGATCTTGTTAATTTACCCTTGATTGGCTTATCATTGGTTCCAGTAGAAGCCACTAGAATATAAATTGAGAACAACCCCACTCTCTACTATCACTGATGACATCACCTAGCTTGGGTAATGAAACATTTGCAAGAAGACAACCAAACTCAGAGAGTACCAAGGACCCCTCATTTTCCATTTTGGCTCTGAAAATAAATTTTTTAAAGACTGACCTGGAGGCTGTAGATCAAAATGCTCCTATAGTGATATACATACAATATACACCAGACCTATAATTTGGTGGTGACGGTAGTGGTGGGGAACAGATTGGGATTAACTGAATTTGGAGATCCTATTGTAAGCAATCATACATGTCTACCATAGTGAGAAACATTGGCTCAAAAATGTACCTTCCCTGATGGATCCAGCCAGTTATGAAATGACATCTATCATTAAATAACCTCAAGAAATGCTTCTCTGGCATACTTACTGCAGGATACAATTTTTTTTCTTTGGGATGGAAGGGCAAGAGATGGAAGGGCATTCACACTATGTTTTAAAAATAGCCATGTGACATATTTTTGAAAATAAAGATGATTTGAGAAGACAGCACTTGGTATCGTGGCAAGCCTTTTCCCCATTGATTTTTTTAATTTAAAGATGAAAATATTTTTGAAAACATTTAAGTCAAATAACACAGGAAGGCTGCCAGACATCAAGGAAAATGTCTGTTGGTGTTACTGTTCACATGGACTCCATCTTATGGCATCCCTTTCCTCTCTATTTATATCTCTGCATGTCTCTTTGTTTATCAATACCTACATTTGTGCATTGATATATACTATAGAAACTCTATGTACAGATGCTTGTTCCCTGCCTGCGAATGGTGAGAAATATGGGATGCACTGAATTCTGGAGCAGAAGGAAAGAACACAGGGGATTATTCTCTAGTTCACTTGATTTTTACCTGATGATTTACAGAGTATGTAAATTAAGAGACAACCACAGAAGGTACATTTAATGACATCTTAATGCATCGCAGGATTTATGACAAGGCACGAATAGCTTGTGCACTCAACCATTGGTAGCAGATGCTGCAGTAACTCTACTTAATACTTAGAAGCAAAGTAAAGCATATTGTTTTTCACACAAATGTTTATGAAACATTAATAAGAATAATATGCACCATTCAGCATTGAACATAGCATGTGAAATGTTCTCCTATCAATATTTATAAGCAAGCATTTTTTGGTCTTTTGATTTCCAGCAGCACTTTCCAACTTTCCTCTCTGCCCATCCATCCCTTGCTATTTTTCTTCCTTCTTCCTTGGTGAATTTTGCTCTCCCAAAAATGAAGCTGGGAAATGGGCAATTATAGCTATGTCATACACAAACATTATGGAGTGAAGTTATTTCTGACAGCCAAAACATTGCTATTTGCATGCCTAGTATTATTGTCTAGTATCTAGTATTAGGGAATGACACACTGGAGACTTCTTATTCCATTTTTTAAAACATGATTATATAAGGTCACTGCTATGCAGATGGATAGAATTAAAGGGGTTCATTAAATGCAAGAGGTTACATAGACTGCAGACTCTTCTTTTTGCAGTCTATATAACAACACTATAGGAAATATGCAGTTTCCCTCATGGATAATTGAAGGTTTGAATTAGCCATTCACCACTGCCAATTGTAGACCTTTGGGGAAAGACTGTGTGTTTTCAGCACACACATACAAATCTACGCTCCAATTTTACTGTAAATCTGATCTACCACTCAGGGACACTTACAGTCTTATTTTACTTGCTAAATAGAGCAGCAAGGCTTTTCCATCATGTGACTTTCATTAAGGAAGTATCATTTCTATTCACACTTGTATAGTGTTTCTCTTAATGATTCTTGCCCACCACGAACTAAACCTTTCACAGGAGACTGGATATAGGCAATTCTTCCCTTGCCATTTAAAAATTAAGGCCTCCCCCCTCTAATTGTTCTTTGTTAGTCAAGTTTTATCTTCAGTGGTTCTGAGCTAGGCAGAAACTGTCCAAAGAATCAAACTTGTAAGTTTACTTTAGATAAAGCATCCCTACTCCTTTGAGAAATCTGACCTGTTGTTCCCAGAAAAACAAAGGATTTAATGAAGTGCAGCCCAGTGGTAGATGTGACCTTAAATGCTTGAAATAACATAAAATGATAATTTTATCTCCTGGGAGACTTGGAGTTTTATAATATGCAGAGATGTAAAAAATCTCTCTCCATCTAGACAGTTTAACTACCTGTTGCTAGTTACAATACACACAAAAAACCCTGCAACTTTTTCTTTTTCCAACTTTTTTTAACTTACACATTTCATTGTTGATGTAAACCTCCTGAGCACATTTAATATAATGCAGATCTTTTACTTTTAAATGTCACTAATTGTAATACGTGCATGTTTAATATGCTGTATCTCCTTCTCTTTTTCCGCAAATTTCTAAAATATGCATTATTTTTCAGATGGATCCTTCATGCAAATTATGGACCAGAAGGGAAAAAAAACCCTAGTAGGTATCAATGATAGCAGCTATGTATTAGAACATAGATTTGGAAGAGACCTTGGAGGTCTTCTAATCCAACCCCCTGCTTGAGCAGGAGACCCTATACCATTTCAGATAAATAGTTGTCCAGTCTCTTTTTGAAAGCCTCCACTGATGGAGCACCCATAACTTCTGAAGGCAAGCTGTTCCATTGGTTGCTTTCACCATTAGGACATTTCTTCTTAGTTCTAGGTTGCTTCTTTCCTTGGATAGTTTCCATCCATTGTTTCTCATTTTGCCTTTTGGTGTTTGGAAAATAGTTTGACCCTCTCATCTCTGTAGGAGCACCTCAGATATTGGAACAGCGCTATCATGTCTCCCCTAGTCCTTCTTTTCATTAGATTAGACATACCCAATTCTTGCAACAGTTCTTCGTATGTTTTTTGTATGTTTTGTTTGTATGTTTCGTATCATCATATCATTGACCCATCTAGTTCAATATAGTCTACACCAAATTCTCCCATCCTAGAGCTCTCCTTTGTAGGATTTCAGTTCCCATAATCTCTCGTCAGCAAACATGTTAGAATCATAGATAATGAAATATAACCCAGTTGGGTATAACATAGTTCTTTTCATTAGACTAGACATACCCAATTCCTGTAACTGTTCTTTGTATGTTTTAGCCTCAAGTATTGGCAGAGTCGATTCTGAAAAAAATTACTAATGTGAGATGGTGGCTATATAAATTAAATAAATTAAACAAATAAATATATTTTGCAAAGCACATCCATAGAAGTTCTTCTTTCCATTGTTACAATTTATCATTATTACAGTTTATTCCATCTCTTTCCAAAAACTACCCAGCACTAATTTAGAAAGAAAATCATTGCTTCATTGTGTAGCTTATGCTTTGGATATATGAATTCATATTTTCCCTCTGATAGTTCCTTGGGAATTTTTTTTGAGTATTTCTGATAGGAATAATTTTTTCTAGAAGGTTTCCCATAAACATCTTCAAGGTCATAATTGACAAAGCAAAGGTAGACAACTCCTTTGGTCTGATTTAATAAAAGTACCTTATTTAATCTTAAACCACAATTTATCAAACACTGTTGTGCCCTCAAAAATAGGACCTGATGTACTTATTTATTGTTTAGATTGGGGCAAGCTGATGGGAGAATAGTAAGCATCGAGAAGCAAAAATGCTGCGAAGAGAGTAACTAATTGCATGCTGACTTTTGGAGTACAGTATATTTTTCTTTATCCATGATACCAAAGAATTAAGACTGATGTCTGTAGAGGACATTAACCCAATACCAGGAGCATGTAATGTGATTTACAGGAAACTGCTAAAACTCCAAATTCTAATTAAAACTTCCAACAGAAAATGCCAAAATGGAAACCTTGGATGATTTCTTGGAAATCTCATGAAATCTTGCATACAGTGTTACCAAAATTCCAAGAACCTTTGGCAGTTAGCCACCCAGAGAAGCCCCATGGGAAGATAGGCAGCAAATCAATTTAACAAATAAATCAATAAAATATTAGAGGTAGAATTGACCATGCCTAGAAGAGGTTGCTGCTTCCTAGAGCAGACATGTCAAACACAAGGCCCCCGGGATGGATGCGGCCCGGGGAGGGCCCAGATTTGGCCCCCCAGGGCTGTCCCAGAAATGGCAAGAGACCAGCCCCCGCTGCCCCAGACTTGGCCCACCCCAACCCAGCTGGGCGCCTTGGTGCACAAAGAAAACGGAGAGCACTAGGGCTGGTGGTTTGCAGCAGAGCTGCAGCTCATTTGCATCAGCCCGGGTGCTGTCTCTGAGAAGGCTCTGCTTGTGGCCACTGTTCTATAAACCAAACCAGGGGGACCATCTGGTCTAAATGGATGGTAAACATAGATGATTAGGGGGCTGGAGGCTAAAACATATTACAAATGTTTGTGGGAATTGGGTATGTCTAACTTAGTGAAAAAGACTAGGGGTGGTGACATGATAGCAGTGTTCCAATATTTGATGGGCTGCCACAGAGAAGAAGGGGGTCAATCTATTTTCCAAAGCATCAGAAGACAATAGATGGAAACTAATCAAGAAAAAAACCAGCCTAGAACTAGGGACTTATGAAAACAACTAACCAGTGAAAAGGCTTGCCTTCAGAAGTTGTGGCTGCTCCATCATTGGAGGCTTTTAAGTAGAGATTGGATATTCCATTGTCTGGAATGGTATATGTCTCTTGCTTGAGCAGAAGCTTGGACTAAAGACCTCAAAGGTCTCTTCCAATTCTTATTCTTTGAGAGAAGTGCTGCCAACCTCTTCCCCTCCCTCGTCCATTCCTGGGCACAGAGAGAAGGAGGGAGGGGAGGAGGGGAGGGAAACAGGAAGAAAGTAAGGGAAGGAAGGAAGGAGATGGAAATGAGAAGGAGGGAGGCAGGAAAGAAGGGGAGGGAGGAAGGAAGGAAAGAAGGAAAGAAAGGAGAGAAGGGAGGGAGGAAGGAAGGAGATTGGAATAAGAGGAGGGAGGGAGGGAGGGTCTGAGGAAAGTCCTGCCTTAGCACTTGGCCACCAGCAGCCCTCTTGCCCTTTTGCCTTCCCCTGGTGGTCTCTCATCCTATTGCTGAGGATGCTTTAGTTACAAAGCCAGGTTTCCTCACATGGAGAAGGAGTGGGCCTCCCTCTGACCCAAGCACTTTGTCCTCCTGCACCCACCATGAGCAACCTGGCCAAGGAGAGTGAGCACAACAGCAGCAGCATTGAGGAGGAGGTAGGTGCAGCTGGGCACTCCCTCAGGGAAGTGCCGCTAGGCTAGGCAGCTCAAGGGCTGGGCTGGGCACTTGACCTCTGCTGCCCAGGGCTCTGGGCAGTCCATGCCAAGGTCCAGGAACCCCGTGCACAGACTGAGGTTCAGTGAAGCTCCTCCAGTGGACCATGCCCTGGCGCTTGCCCTAGTCCCACCCACCCTTCCCCACCCTCGGATGCACCCCAGTCCTGCCCAGCCCCACACAGGTGCCCCTGACGTGATATCGAGCTGACCATGCCTACCCAGTAGGCCACATCCATGCCAGCCACACCCACCCAGTAGGCCACATCCATGCCAGCCACACCCACCCAGTAGGCCATGCCCATGCCAGCCACACCCACCCGGCTCCCCAATGGCAACCACGATGCTGATGTGGCCCTCAGTGAAATTGAGTTTGACACCCCTGTCCTATGACATTTTCACTTGGAAGATGGAAAACCTGGGAGCTGGTAAACTTCCTGAGAAAGGATTCTACAGTGGAGGGACACCACAATCACAATCACAATCAAACACATTCACCCTCTTCTCAAGGAGTTTCAGAAAATGCATCAGCATATTCTATTGACAACAATTTTGATCTAAATTTTCTTCTGTTTTGGGAAAAAATCTGGAAGTAATTTTTCCTTTGTCAAATCATATGACAACGAATAGAAAAAATGCTGGAGAAATGTTCTCATGACACTTCTCAGAATCTCTCCATTGGGCCACTGTTTTATTGCTGTGCATTATTACTACTACTACCACTACTATTACTCCATTAGTAACTCCTCTGAGAACACTTCTGTGTAAGAGGAAAGTATAATTAAAAATACTTCCAAAGAAGAATAAAGGGAATTGGGGGCTAATAAATTCTTAGTCTAAAGAAAAAATGCTGTTTTTTTTTTCTATTCCTACATATAATGCCATGTTAATTCAATTCATATTTGCAACTTGGTTTTAGGTTGGCTAAGCTGCTTTCAAATATTCTTCCTTATTTGGGCTAAAATATACATGCCTGTATTGAAAACATATTTCTATTCAACCTCAGTTAAAATTACTCTCAGAGGTTTACAGTTTAAAACATTTTAAACTATGGAGGAACAGTGACAAAAACAACCATCAGCTAAAACAATGCAACAATAAAAATAAAGGGTAGCTTCATATCTGAACTGTAGGAAAATTTCTGAAAAATCAGCATGGAAGAGGAATTGGTGCATCCTCTGCATTTAGCTATGCAAATCTGTAAAATATGTGGATGTGCTTCTACTAGTTGTTTTAATAGGTTGAGCCAGTACTGGTTGAAGTAAGTGGTCCCATAGGTTCCATAAAGTGCTATAGATATAAAAAACAAGCCTATCTAGAAACTGATTGACAAGTAGTACATGGGTCACAAAAATGCATTATATACAACATTGGAAACGTGGACGGCTGCATTTGGAATCAGTTGTTGTTTCTGAGTTGTCTTTCAGGGCAGCTCCAAATGGAGCACATTACATTGATAATATTAAAAGTCATTGAGTGGTCCAATGAACTAAGAGGGGTGGTACACCCCATAGAGGTCCGGATATCCAAGAGAGCAGCCAATGATGACTACATCTCATACTCAGGCTGAACCAAGTGAAAAGGGTTGAAATGATCTACTTTTTCTAGGATACTGCAAAGTTGATCTGCCACTGCCAGCTCAGGGAAAGAGAAGTGTGAAGATTATCTGATAGTGGGAAGAGTAAAGAAGATGATCTAGAAGATCTAGATAAGATGATTTAGAAGTTCTAGATAAGATATATAACCTATTACCTAAGCAACAAGAAGTAAAACATATTTTAAGTCCACAATAGACTGATAGTCTTTGAAAGCAGCTAAGACAGACAATTGACAACTGAATGGGGAGAAGTATAATGCAATCAGACTTTCAAGTTTCTGTCACAATAAAAATGTTTTAACTTCCTTGGGTAATTGATTTCTTGAACTTGTCTACTACTCCCATCTAAAGCAATATTCACCAATTGATCTAGGGAGAAAACAAGAGAGGCTCTGTAGAGATAATCCCCCTTTTCACAGGTGATTGGATCCCCCACTAGTTATAATCTGTTGATTGGACATTTGATTGTTGGTTTCCTCTTCTCCCCATACCTTCTTACCAGCTGTAGGTAATCTAGTGGCAACTATCCAGCCTCTCTCTCTGGATCTGGAATGTGCAATGCTCTTTTGCAAGTGCAAAAATGCTGGCTCCAAAGCCTGCAAATCAGATAGCCAGGTTCCATTGCCACTCAACCATAGGCTTCACCTTCAGAAGTTGTGCGTGCCCCAACACTGGGAGTTTTTAAAATGAGATTGAACAACCACTTGTCTGAAATGGTATAAAATATCTTGCTTAGGCAGGGTGTTGGACAAGAAGACCTCCAAGGACTCTTCCAGCTTTGTTATTCTATTATAGCCCAAAGATGAAAAGCATAGAGATGAGTGAGGCCAATAATTAGGACTGACATTAGTAAGCTCAGAAAGTCTTAATCCCTGAGGGAATCTGAACAGGGGGATGGACTAGAAGACCTCCAAGGTCCCCTCCAGCTCTATTCTGATTGATCCATTGATGTGACTAAAATCTGAGCATCTTCCATCTGTCACTTTTATATCTAAACAAGGTGTTTTTGTCTCTCACGCAAGCACCAGCAACAGTACCATCTCCAATAGTCAATAATAGACTAAAACATCTCCAATAGCCAACTACTATCCTAAAACAACCTATGAATAGTGACCATTCTATGTTCTCTCCCTCCCAAACAAGAAATGCAAAAAACCCTAATCAAGGAGAAACAAGACTGGAGGGGCTAAGCAGAGATATGCGCCAACCTTGGACAATGTCTCTTTTTGAAGCTGTGGAGCAAAATGGTTTGCAAAGAGAGTAAGAGTTTGAAGGGACTGACTGTCTGAAACTAACTTATGTTTGGGAAGGGGAAAAAAACTTACCATTTCTGAAAATGAGATCAGCTGTCCCTTGGCAGATATAGTTATACCTCTTTGCCCCCCCCCCCCCCGCTTCTCCCCCCCCCCCAAAATTGCTGCCAGTTATAGATGCTGTTTAGATTTGGTATATGTGTACTGTATGTGAGAGCAACTCCACCTTGGCAGCAACCTTTTCATAAAGTAGTAACATGTGCTTCAGGTTCTTTTTAAGCAACAAACAAAGACTTGGATCCTTCTCTCTTTTTATATTCCCATACAACCAATGGAAATATAACAGTCTTAACCTAGCCTTAGCCAGACATGCAGCTCATGGGAAGGTCAATAAATCTCCTTTTTTTCCTGCATAACAAGGACTGCAACAATAAAAAAAAAAGCTCTCAAGCATCAGCAGGTCATTATATATGTCTCATGTCAGGCAGGTGCTAGATAACATTTTGAAGAGATGTAATAACAGATAAAATTGCAACCTATAGAATTCAACTTGTTTGGTATATGTCTCTATTTTGGTTCTGAACTCACTGTTGTTTTAGGCAAATAATAAGGAGAAAAGACAATTATATGATTTTTTTTTCTGAGCCCCTACATCTCTCGCAGTTAACATGAATATTCCTCCCTTTGTTCTCCAAACTCCAGTTCTACTTTTTCCATGCTCTTCCTAACACATTCCTATTTTTCAATGAGGAAAAACATAGGCTAAAGCTAATCATCCATTTCCCAACTTGAAACAAGATCAAAGCTTTGGAGAATAGACTGGAAATAGCAGGCTTGGAGGCTTAAAGCATGTAAATTAATTGATATTTTCTTTCTTTCTTTCTTTATTAGGATGATTTATCCAGTGATTTCATTAACCCCAGACCTCATCTAAGCACACCTCCTAAAACCTTCTGCCTTCTTCTGAATGATGATCTCTATTCCCTAATGCCAGCAGGAGGAGTCGATTAGGTCATGGGAGACAAGACGATATGTGGTTATTTCGCTTCTCAGTAGCCGTAATGGAAAAGTGCAATTAAATTTAATTAAACAGGTTTAATGAACAAAATGTTAATACAGTACCAGTTTATTATTACAATCAGGCCTTAATGTGTGTTTGGCTTAATTGATTCAAGGCTGTTCCAAACCTCCATTATGCCTGGATATGCAGCTTTGGGGCTAGATTCACATCAGCCTCTCTTTGAACTGCTCAGAGGAAAATGGTGAGGTGTTTCATTGCTGGCAACCAAATTGCTCTGCCTACACACTTAATCAACTGTTACTTCATTCTTATATCTACAGCAATCCAAAGTGGGCCAAACTGTTCATCCAGACAATAAGACCTGCAAGCATGGCATTTTCTTTATGACATTTTAGAGATTAATCAGCAAAATGTAGTTACGGAGTCATAGCATTTCATTTGCTGTTCTAAAATGGCCAGAATAGAAGAGCAAAAAGTATCACAAAGGAAAAATGTGACCCAAAGTGAGTTTTCTGGCTATCCTCCTCCTCCTCCAACTCCTCCTCCTCCTCCTCCTCCTCCTCCTCCTCCTTCTCTTCTTCTTCTTTATTTTTTGTTATATATATTTTTATATATAACTGACTGGACTAAAACCATACTTAAACATTCCACCTTTTCTAGTCCTTCTAACAAAAGATGGGAAAATATCCTTTCTAGATGGAATTGCATCTCCATGCCTATTATTTAACAGACTTCAATGGTCTTGGTTGGTTAATATTTTATTTGTAACTTAATAATTGATAAAAATAGAATGCTCCTTCACTAAAATGGTACTTTGGTAATCTAACATCAACATCATATTCTATAGTTAGCATCATTATCATTCAAGGATATCCAAGGCATCTCTATTTGGCTACAAACTCTTTTCCCTTAAAATTAGCATGCAAGGTTGTTATTATAAAACAGTATCTAAATCATATTGTTGCAGTAGAATATTGCTATACCATTAATAATAGTAACTATTACTACTGTTTTGTACAACTTCCATAGGCAAGAATTTGCTTTATTAGATTTAGACACTCTGAACAGTTACAGGAACTGGGAAACCTTATATTTTCCAAATATTTCTGAACCACTGTGCCATGAAGCCCCAGGTAATATGATAAAGAGTAGAGGGCCCTGGGATTTATAATCCATAAACATCTGGGAGGCTACAGTTCCTCAACCGTAAACTAGATGCATGGCTTCCCCTACCCTACTTTAAAGATACTTACATTTAAATTTTAAATGACATGGGAACCAGGTAAATGAAGAAATTCAGTTTTCCTTCCCTTGAAATCCCCTACAGAGACATTTCTTTGGGCCTTCAAAAGGATTCATCCACTTCTTTGCATTGTGACATTGGAATACATACACAGATTTTCAGTGATAGATCAAAAACTTAAGACAAAAAGTTCTTCTGTAGAAGAATGACAAATTGAGTTATGGGAGTCTATGTTCTTGTCAAAACTGATTTCATAATTTGGACTAAAATTTTATGAATGAGTTTGTATCATATCCACAGTTTCAGTTTTTTCCAATATAAGACTAAAATATTTAATCTCATTATGATCTGTTCAATATGCCAATTTTCTTATATTATGTATAAATTATTGCCTTTTAAAATGTCACTTCATAATTTATAGTTTGAGTCATAATGATTACATTTTTAATTACTGCATAATAGTTTGATTCTAATATTGACTTATTTGATGTTGACTTAAAATAAAAAAAAATAAGCTGACATAAGATATGCCAATATACAGATTTATATCAATGTTGTTGGCTGGAGAATTCTGGGAGTTGAAGCCTACACCCTGCCAAGGTTGAGAAACATTGTACCATGCAATGCCCGATGTAGTGGGTATGTATGTATTTATGTGTGCATGTACTTGTGTGTATATATTTTGTGTGTGTATTTATAAAAGTTTTAACAATAAGAATTAATACCAATTGAAAGAGAATGAAAGAGAAGAAAGAGAAAGGGAGAAAAAAGCTAAAGGTGCAGAAAGAAAAGAATAGAAGAAAAATAGAATGAAAAAAGATATAAAGCAGGTATAAAGAAGAGGCTTCTCCTTCATACATATAAATCCATTTTTTTATATACAAAAAGTCCATAAGTGGTTTCCAGTCACCAATAAATGTAAACATTGCATTTCTTCTAATCAAACAAGTCCATTATTGCCATTTCAGTAAGTCCTGCCATCTTCACCAACCAGTCCTCCGTTGTAGATATTGTCATATCTTTCTGTCTTTGTGCATACAATACTCTCACTGCAGTTATCTATATAAAAACTGTTCTCTTTTCTAACTATTTATTCATCAGTCCCAAGAGGAACAATTCTGGTTTCAGCTAAAGCTTAATGTAGTAGTACTCTAGAACCTTTTGGAAAATATAAATAACAGCTTGCAGATACAGGTATTTGTGTAGGAGGAGGAGAAGAGGGCAATCCAGGTCCTCCTGGATTAATGACTTTCAGACAGCAACTATTCCCAGTTACTAAAGTGATGACGATATAACTTTAGGACTAATGCCTACATTGACGATCATTGCAGTGTCTTTCTGAATCCCCTGTTCCAACTGTGGTCACTAAATAGGGACTATCTGTATTGGTCCTTGGCAGTTACATACTGTTGCTGATGCTGAAGTTGGACCTTTCAATTATTAATGACAAAGCCAGGCTAGAATCCAGAGAAGTGATAGCATGTACAAATAAGAATATATGTAGCTCACATGGAATAATACAATTTTATTTATTGTTAATTAAAATATAGGGAAATTGTTAGCCTGTGTCTTCAGCAGTGAAAGCAATTGAAAAAGCCTAGGTGAGCAAAGGCTATCCATGATTTCCTATCTTTTCTACAAAATTTGCTGTATACAGTTTTGCTGTATATGTGTCCTCTGGAAATAGATGGCAAAGTTCATACTTCTAAAAAGCAAGGAGGTCAGATCTGTCGAGAATTACATCTCATTCACAAACAGCTAAGCTACTTCAACACTTCATGCCCAGAACACTCTTCTAATCTTCTTCAAAAGACAAAATAGTGCGGAAGCTGCTTACGGTAAAAGAAAATGTTCATAAAGGCCTCTGCACCTTTAAACCAATCCTTAAAATACTTTTTATTGTTCTTATTGATTGATTAGAGAAGCCTGTGATCTGGCACCATTTCCTCATTACCTTGGTATAAATAGTAATTCTGGCAGACTCGTTGGACTCAAGTCTTTTGAAAATTTCAGTAAAATGAGCAACAGGAAAATGTACTCTGGACTATTATGTTTTGGCTGATCAGTAGAAAAGAGCAAGGCATACATGCTGGGATTTATGTTAGAAACAAATCAGCCCTTCAAAAAAAAAATTCTATCAGTTAGATCAGTGGTTCTCAACCTTTTTAATGCTGCGACCCCCAACCGGTCGTAAGTCGAGGACTACTCAACCGGTTGTAAGTCGAGGACTACTCAACTGGTGCAGCACCGTTTGCAGAATGGGACTTTTGGCGGGCTCAGCAGGGCAGAGACAGCCTGGACAATTCCTATTGGCTTTTGAAAGCCAATAGAATTAGACTCTATTCAAGAGATTCTATTCTATTGGCTTTCAAAAGCCAATAAAATAAAAGGGAGTAGCACAGCTAAGGAAAAGGGGGAAAAAAATGGCGGACTGCGTTGTTTGGCGACCCCCGTGAAATGGTCATTCGACCCCAAATGGGGTCCCGACCCACAGGTTGAGAACCACTGAGTTAGATAGTATCTAGAATTGTTGCTCCTTATGAAAATCTCAGTCAGAAATGCTGATTGTGGGAAACTGTTCCATTTCATATTAAGAATGATATTATAGAACATAGAATAACAGGGTTGGAAGGGACCCTGAAGGTCTTCCAGTCCAATCCCCTGTTCAAGCAGGAGACTACCATTTCAGACAAATGATTGTCCAGTTTCTTCTTGAAAACCTCCAGTGATGGAGCACTCAAAACCTCTGAAGGCAAGTTGTTCCACTTATTTAATTGTCCTAACTGTTAGGAAATTTCTTCTTAGTTCTAGATTGCCCCTCTCCTTGATTAGTTTCCATCCATTGCTTCTTGTTCTGCCTTCAGATGCTTTGGAGAATAGCTTGACTCCTTTTCTCTGTGGCAACCCCTGAGATATTGGAACACTGCTATCATGTCCCCCCTCGTCCTTCTCTTTATTAAACTAAACATACTCAGTTCATCATGTTTTAATTAATATCATTTCTCCTCTCTAATCTAATCTAATCTAATCTAATCTAATCTAATCTAATCTCTCTCTCTATCATCTATCTATCTATCTATCTATCTATCTATCTATCTATCTATCTATCTTGTATTTTATGTGCTCATAAGAATCTGGCAAGTGGTTGAAGTTGAGAAAAAAAGTTGCACTCTAAGAAAAAACAGGGTATGTTTAATAGCTCCTAAAGTGAAGCCCTATGTACAGAAAGTCTAGTAGCAACAAAAAATAAAAATGGTATTAAATGAAGCAAAAATGATCTTTACAATAAAGATTGGAGAAACTCTTCCCTCATGAGCTTTCCCAATGAGGATAACCAAAATAAGAAGTTTAGCTTTAATTGACTGTAATTCTCTACAATTGGTTTTTTTATGTAGCCACAGGCTTATAGGTCTGAAGTTGTATTTTCTGTTAGTTCATTCAAGCGTGGAATTTTATGACCATGCTAAGATGCTGTCAATTATTTAAACCTAGAGAATATATGCCCTTAGCGGAGGCTACAGATTCAGGGCTGTGTAATGTTACTTCCTTATCTCTCTCCATCCTTCCACAGTAAAATACAGAATCAACATGCTAGAATAACAATTAGAGCTGCTGTGTTACATTTCAAAGGCTGTTTTGTAGTTTCTTCCACTCTGAATGATACTCGACTTTCCCTTTTTATTATTCTGCATCCTTATCAGTTGTAAAGCAATTATTTCTGCATTTCAGATCTTCTGTGAATATACTGTACAAACAGGCTGAAATTATCTTTGATTAACTTGCTATAAAAGGCCTATGAAACCCTGAAGGTCTTGCTTTTTGTTAATTTAAATACAGGAGATTCAGTGTAATCTGCTAGTTTAAGAATTAAAATGGTGGTTGGGTCTTCTCCACTTGTTGATTCTTGTTGAAGACATTTTGCTTCTCATGCAAGAACTGAAGAAGCTTCATGGATAAGAAGCAAAACATCTTCAAGCAAAACAAAGCAAGTCCACTTACCGTTTGAAAAATCACCTTTGGGACTACACCCTATAGTTTTCTTTGCAGCAGAGAAGTTTCAGAAGTGGCTTGCCATTGCTTTCTTCTAGAGGTGAGAGAGAGTGATTCCCCCATAGTCATCCAGTGGGCTTTGTGCTTAAGGCAGAACTAGAATTCACAGTCTCCTAGTTTCTAGCCTGGTGTCTTAACCACTACACCAAATTGGTCTTTTATAGATATTTAACTGCTTCTTATTTGACTTTTTTTTTAGCTATTAGCCTCAAATAGTGTTTGTGCTAAATTCCCACAATGTAGACTGGTTATTATTTGATTGCCTTTATAGCCTCAAATATTATTTTGTAAGTCGCATTTGTTGGTTATTAAGTTTCATTTTTGGTATTTCAGTCCCAGAACACCTAAGCCAGTTTAATAATCTATAGAATTCAAGGCTGCAATACAAGTGGTGTTGTACAAGACCCTTGTTTGTAATACTAATTTAATCAAACTGCCTAATGAGACACTAATTCCATTTTTAAACCTGATTATGGATAAACATAAAGATGAACATTTTTGAAATTTTATCCTGTCCAAAGCAGCAATTTACATATGTACCTATATCTCTTCAAGTAGCAAGTTTATAGCTGTGGAGATATATGTATAAAGCTATAGAGTTATATCTGTTTATGTGCACAGATTTTCTCAAATAGATGACAGGAGTTTCTAGGCTTTAATGCTAATGCTACATTCAGATCCCATTTATAATGCGCTTGTTTCCAATCATGACAAATTAGCATATCATGCTTCAACCCCTGACCACACAGATCACAGAAATACTGAGTAATAGCATGGAATAGATTAACTTCAAACTGCAAATTAATATCACACTGAATTGTAAAAGATAAAAATAAGCAAGCAGACAAACAAAACCTGACTGAGATTCAAAGACCAGAGAACAAGAATTAAATAAAATCTAAGTATGATCGCATGGAAGAGAAAAAAAAATCTTATTAAAAATATCTTATTAAATGCAATGTTCAGACAAGAACATTAATTTGAACCTAGGCAACAGAATGAAAAAGGTAAGAAGTCCAGACATCTGCGATTAGGCTCCATATTTCAAAAAATAATTTATCCAAAAACAAATGCACATTTATTCAATAACCAATAATGCAAATGATTAAAATCTTTCTTTTCTTAAAAGCAAACCAGTCAAGTCAGCTGCAAGCAACCACTGTTGTCCATTAAGTGATTTTATGATAGGGGTAAGAAGAAGTATCAGCCACCTTTGCACAAATTCAAAATTAAGAGTGGCAAACAAAGCAGGTGTTGTCCAAGTAAGGCAGGAATCAAGACTCAGGAGATAGAAATCAGGAAAAAGGAAAAGGATAAACTGCAGAATTCTTTTTTAGGTTGAGAAACAGATTCTAAGACTAACAATGTGTAAGTTTGTCATAAATACAGGTTGGCCTTGACTTTTCTGACCAGATATACTGGCAAACTGATGATGCAATCTAGATAGGATCCTTGAAGCAAGTGCTTAATCTTAAAGTGGAATAAAATTGTTATTGACCATAAGCAAGTCCTACAAATGAACACCTTTTAGCATAATGCCAGTTCTATGTCCAGGACCAAAATTTTGGAATTTTACCATCATCCTGAAATCCTGCAGAACCTTACAGACTTCTGAGATGGCAAAATTTGAGATAGCTTTCTAAAGAGGGTGGAATTGACCACAAAGTAAAGATTCTGTCTTGACTGTTAATGCTCTCTAGGCTTTCTTTGAGAGGAAGGCATAGAATGGAAAAGTGAGGAAGGTTAAAATGCATGATTCAAATTTCTGAGGACTATAGAACCAGCCTTATGAGGTAGATCAGGCAGGAAACATTAGCAGATGGGTTAAGTCTACTTTATTGCAAAGCTATATTGAGAACTCTTGCAAGAATGAAAGTATATCTTCCCACTCCTCCCTGCCCAAAGTCTCATTTACATCCCCCAAAACTAGGGTGGGTCTCTTTTGGGCCTTTTGCCTTGTCCACATTTCTGCTGTGGGCTCAGTTGCCTTTTATCTGTTCATTACCTTGGTTGCATCTCTCTCAAGGTCTTTCCCACATATCATCACATCTAGCTTGAGATTTTTCCTTATCATAAAGCACTTTACATTGTAGGAGATAAATCTTATTCATTCCCTACATTTTAGTACAGGAGCCAGCAACATCTGTCCTCTGGATACTTCTGAATCAGAGCTTTCAGGCACCCTATGCAGTAATTCTAATGGTGAGATATGCTGGAAGTTGAAATTCAACCACATCTAAAAGGACACATGTAGTACCCCCTCTGCTCTTGCTGGTGTGGAAAACAATGTTCCTCTGAGTTTCTGTGGCTCACAGAGTTTTAGTCCTACTAAAATTTGTCAATTTGACACCATCGTTGCAAAAGCTTCCACTACAGTTCCAGGTGCAGTTCAAGGTCCTGGTTATCACCTTTTAAGCTGCAGGTGTCACAGGGCTAGGTGGCTTGCAGAACCATCTATTTCCAAGAGTCTCTTCCTATTCCACCACATCCAACAGGGTCAGCATATTCAAGGTCTCCTCTATCAAGGTCTCCTCTATCAAACATCTTATGGGACTGAAGAGATACACCTTCCCATTGCACCATCTGCCCCTTTGAAGATTTGAACAGGTCAATCCTCTTGGCTTTCTTCCCAGACATTAGGACCAGGTTACTACAGGAGTTGAATATGCATGCATTTATATCATGAATTTCATATGTGATATCTTTTTGTATTGGTTTATTTTTAACTTCATTTTTTGGTCTTGTTTATGTATTGCTCCTTAGCTTGCTAGCTGATCAGAGTTGTGTCTTTAAGATAGATAACCATACAAATCTTCTGAATAAACAAACAGGTGTAAACAATTGTACAATAATCAAGTTTGAATTTACACTTTGCACGAACACTGTTCCCAATAGTATAATGTCTAAATTGGCATGCGGGATTTATTACTAAAGTAAATAATGCCACACTTTTGACCTAGCATCATGTAATGTTGGTAACGCTTAAGTAAGAAATTATGGATAAAGACAGAGAGGAATAAATGTTGGGTCTTAAGGCATGCTTGAGGTAAATTGCCTCTGCAAGCGTTGATGTTTCTTGTGCTATCTTTGCTCAGACTGAGCATCACTCTCATTAACCTGCAAATAGCTGACAATGCACGTTTTAATCCAGCTGGACACAAGTGTGAAAAATGCAATGGCCATGGTCGATGTATATTTGAGAATAATCCATCATCATTTATAATGTGCACCTAGATGAAATTTGCATCTCTTCCAAATTTAAGAAATGAAAATGTCCAGCTAGTTCAATTGGGTGTATATTGTAATGTGATGCACAACTAAATTTTTATCAGTTCTATGTCCAGAACTGAACAATATGCCGACAATGTCAACCCTGTCTCCAAGAATAATTTTTAAACCAGCTAGAGAAGAAAGGCATGGTGTCCACAAAACTGCAGGGCTCCATCCACTCTTTTTAACATCTGTTCTCACAATAACTTCCTGGAGTTTTGAAAGAAAGAATTGTTTCTTTCTAGAAGAAAAGGTACCAGCTTGGCCTGGGCAGGTGAAAGTTCTCCCCCCCCCATGTCCTCTGAGCGTAATGGTTTTATAATTTGTATTTATATTTTCTCCTCACAAGTAATTCAGTTGCAGAGGCTGTATGCATAAGGCTAATAAAATTATCACACTGAGTATATTTAAAGGCCTTTCAAACGACCCATTATCATACTGTATAAACTTCTGTCAGAATAAATGGGTAGTGATGATGAACTGTGCCTTGCTTCTTGCTGGGGGGGGGGAGAGAGAGAGAGAGAGAGAGAGAGAGAGAGAGAGAGGCAAAGCAACAGCAACAGACTTTTCTCATTTTACCAAAGGCAGAGCTGATGAAATGCAGCTGCCCATGAAAGGCTTCTAGTCCAAAAATCATTCCAAAAATCATTCCATTCATTTTCATTACTGAGATGGCTGGGCCTACAAAACCAATTGTACCAATTGAAATGCAGCAGTAAATCCAATTAGACAGGAGAGGTAGATTCTGCTTCCCCTTTGCTAGGGAACATTAAAGGTAGCCTAATAGAACTCAAAGTAGTTATTCCAGATTTACAACTGAGCTAAGCAGGGTCAGCATTTTGAAGAGTGACAGCAGTACACAATGCTTTATACGCACACTTGTTGCAATGTTGCAGAGGAAAACCAGAACCAAGTCCATGTCCTGTCTGATAAGGCTCATGCTCACTTCCTGTTTAGTCCAGCATAAGGAAGTCCCACCTACTGTTTCTGATGCTATGAATGCACAATGTCATCCTCAACCCATCCTGGCCTCTCTTTTCTTGCTCTGGCTAGTTTCTTGCTAGTTTATTTCAACTCATACTGCCCCATACTGCCCCAAGTATGAGTTTATTCCAACTCATACTTGCTAGTTTATTCCAACTTGCTAGTTTATTTATTGTAGTCAAAGCTTCCACACTAATGTATGTTCTGTGTTGGGTGAGTGCTTTCCTCTTTGAACTCTGATCACTGTCCTCCACAGCTCTTTTAAAGGCTGATAGATAGTGACATGTTTGTTGGTTTGTTGTTTAATCAATCCACTAGTGCAGGGGTGTCAAACTGCCGGCCCACAGGCCGGATGCATCATTAGCGAAACTGCATCCACCCCATTGCTGGCAATGGAAAAAAAGTGATATGTCAGGACACGTCACATGACATTGCGAGTTTGACACCCCTGCATTAGTGGGACTGAAGTGATGAAGTGGTGGATCTTTTTTTTTTTTTTTTTTTTTTAGAAAAATGTAACTTTTCCAACAGTAAATTGGTGGGCCTTTCCTTTTCCCTTTCCTTTTTATACCAGTCAGCTGAAATTACCAAACGAGTCCCATTAAAAAAAAACAAAAAAAAAAAACAGGGAAATGGCAGAGGGAAAGGAGCCAGGCGGTGCCTGGGAGAAGGGAAGAAAATGTTGCATGGTGAAAAAAAAGAATGCAGGAGGAAAGTTCTAGTCCAGGGGTTCTCAACCTTGGCAACTTTAAGACTTGTGGACTTCAACTCCCAGAATTTCTCAGCCAGCTTTGTGGAGTTGAAGTCCACAAGTCTTAAAGTTGCCAAGGTTGAGAACCCCTGTTCTAGTCTGTCTGTTGATAAATTCAAGTAGTGAGCATAGCAAGGAAGCAAGCAAAGGCCTAATATAGGTCACTGGATGGAGAGAACACCTGGCAAACAGGATTGTATTAATACAATAACATAAGTGTCTTCAGAATTCTTTTTATCGCCAGAAAACTTGTATTAATTTGTTTTTTTTTAAAAAAATATCCTTAGCGAAGTATATATGTTTTTCCCTCTTTTTTTTATCATATTGCCCAAACCAGACATTCTGTGTTCTGGGATTTCTGTATAAGTTTGTTTTTCAAAGTAAGCTGCTTAATGTAATCAAAACTGGTGGTTCAACTATAAAGTTGTTTTTTTCCCTATATGGCTTTTTCCCATCCATATTTGTTTTGTTATTCATATTATTTATGTTCACTGTTACATTCCCTTTGTACAGTGTACAGAATAGTGTGTGCTTTGCTTTTCTGGCAAGACTTTTAGATATATATTGTGTTTAGTATTTCCAATACTTTTCTCTCTTCACTTTTATTGACCATTTCCCCATTGTGGAGATCCATGGGCTCAGCATTTTTTGATAGCTGTTTTGAATGTTTCCAATTCTTTTTAATATTTGTTTTTATTGGCCATGGCCCCATTGTGAAAATCCATAAGTGTTCCAATGCATGAATCTGGATTGATTTTTTTTTTCATGATCAACAATACTGCCCTACATAGGTTACACATCAATATTCACTGAATACAGTTAGGTTTTCATACCAATCCTTCTTTTCAGTGTACTGAGTAGATCTTTCCACCTGAAAGATGAGATGATGTCTTCTTAAAAGAAATGATCCATTAGGTCAGGGGTGCCAAACTGCTGGCCCACAGGCCAGATGCATCATAGCAAAACTGCGTCCACCCCATTACCGGCAATGGCAAAAAAGTCACAATACGTTGCGACCCGTCACGTGATGTTGCAAGTTTGACACCCCTGTGTTAGGTCATCAGAAATCCTGTTACCATATCAAATTATTGAATCAATGTATAAACTTACCCCAAGAGAGAGAGAATTAAGTGCTAATTTATCTTGAGTTCCTTAGTAGAGTTTGCCTATAGAGCAGTAACATGCCAAATATGTCTTATGCATATTTGCTAATAATGTTCTTGAATTTAATGAAAAAGAATTTTCAACATGTTTTTGAAAAGGCAAAGACAATGACAGTGAAATCTTCATGACTAGACTGCATTGCTTTAGATATGAAGTAGATAAGTGCTTGTCTTTCACCTAGAATAATCGCTTAACCATCTGATTTCCTATACTAACTAGGACTATTTATGGAAAGGCTATGAAAGGCAGTAACTACTTCATCACTTTGAAACAATAAAGTAAACACAGAAATACCACTGAAAGATATTCACCATCAAAGCTATTTAAAGCATGAGATTTTTTTAAAAAAGTCTTTTCTAGGGAGAGAAAGCTTAGAAAATTTGAAAGGGATATTTTGACCTACCACTAACAAAGTCCAAATTAACCATTTTCGAAGGATGTTGCCTCATAATTGAGTTCAGTAAAATCAGGATCAGGATATACTATCCTATGAGAAGCATATAATAGGTCTTAACTGTCTCTGCTAAGCTACGTCGAACTTGGTTTAAAATTATTCTTGGCTCCTGAAGCTATTAAGTTTATTTTGCTTCTGAACCAAATAACATTTTATAATTTTTTAAATTTATGAATAAAAATAGCAACAGAGGTGCAATTCTATTAACTTCTTTGTTTCTTATTTCTTATTCAATCATTATATTCAAAAATTCTAGGGAAAAAGCATAACTCAGTACCAGAAGCTGTGATTTGCATACAGAAGAACCCAGATTCAAACCTGGATGAAAATAATTCGGAACGTTGTTTGGAAATAAATGCAGATACCTCAAAATCAACCTTGATTCTTGTTAATTGCATGCAGGGACCCATGTAGCATCCTTATCAACAATATAAAAATAGCTTACCACTGCCTTTTGAATTCATATTCTATTTCTTACCTGACTTTATAGCAATAAAATGTTATGGGTCTCTAATCTTTCTTAAACAACAGAAATGATTGGTGAAATCCAGTGCTTTAAGTCCAAATTGTCTACATCTACCCATAAAAAAAAAAGTAAGCAGAATTATAGGCTAGTGAAAATGTGGGGGAGGGAGTCACAAGTAGTATTCTTGAAAATTAGTTTCTTGTATCAGGTTATGCTACTCATGATATCCATGGTCTAAGTGAGTAATCTTTCCCATCAGTCATTTTACAGGGAGATTCCAAATACAGTCTCTAAATTCCCATTAAGGTTCCCACCCCCAAAGATTGGAGACTTGTAACCAGCCAGTACTGGGCTGAATGGACAAATAGTCAGATTTGGAATAAAGCAGTTTCCTACCAAGGGGTGGCAAACCAATTGAAATATTACCTTTGCAGCAATGTGAGAAAAGTTAGATGCGTGAATAAGGATGGAAGATGTATATACAGCTAGTCCTTGACTTACAACAGTTCGTTTAGTGACTGTTCAAAATTACAACGGCACTGAAAAAGTGACATATGATCGTTTTTCACACTTACGACCACTGCAGCATCCTCATGGTCAAGTGATCAAAATTCAGGAACTTGGCATCTGACTCATATTTAAAACGGTTGCAGTGTCCCTGGATCATGTGATCCCCTTTTGCGACCTTCTGGTAAGCAAAGTCAATGGAGAAGCCAGAGTCACTTAACAACCCTGTTACTAACTTAACAACTGTAGTGACTCACTTAACAACTGTGGCAAGAAAAATGGTAAAATGGGGCAAAACTCACTTTACAAATATCTCATTTGGCAACATAAATTTGGGGCTCAATTATGGTCATAAGTTAAAGACTACCTGTAATTGGTTTTCTGGAAGAGTTCTCCTGAATGAATATGTGAAGAATTCCTGAGGTAAAAGAGTTGGCACAAATGATAAGGCAAAGGAGAGGCCTGTGAGCAGCGGCAGCTGATGCAGGCTATTAAAATCAGAAAACAAAGCCAACTACAATAATTGTATTCAATAGCAAGTCAAGCAAGGCTGGATCATTATATGTTCAGGCAGTGGAAAAAGGTGCTTCGGTAAAGGATCACAGTGTCCTTTATTTGACCTAATTTGGTTTTAGCATAACTGGACTTGTTTCCAGATGCCATTCATAGCTGTTCATGGTGGCTGTCGCAGTCAGAGGCACACTAAGACTGCAGCATGCTTCATTAATTCACAAGCAGTTGCCATGGGTCTCTTGCCAAAACTACAGCTCTTCAGTTAAAAGACTTTTTTTTTTTTTTAAAAAAAATGCTTATTAAAAAACCAAAGTTAAATCCCACCTTACTTATTTTCCCTTGGCTTCAGTTTCATCTCCTTCAAACAAGATGAAACTTCAAAGGGGTTTGGTGATATAAAAAAGAAGAAAACAGAAGAAGAAGAAAAAAGCATTTTTGGAGAAGCACGAAGAGGCACTGTTGCCAAAGTCATTTCAGCTGGCAGGAATGTTGGCATCTCCATTTTAATGTATTTCAACCCTCCCTGCAGATTTTCACTGACTGATCACCTACATCTGTCCACCACTCCATTGCCATTTTTCTGTGTATTTGAGGAGCAGACAGGTGGTAGCCTTGAGGCAAACTTTAGCTGAATGAAAATTGGGCCTTTTCCCCTTTCTGAAATTCTGGGCTGGATGCAACAATTCAAGTGAAACCAAGCCCTTGTATTTTACCTTTATGGTTAGAAGAGTAACAAAAAAGCAAATGCACCAAAAGCTGAAAGCCCTAATGGAGTCAACAGATTGCAGCCACCGCCAGCTCTTTCAAATCATAGGTTAGCAGTCAGCCTTCTAAATCCTGAATGACTTTGATCTGACTTAATCAATAAAAACTAATAAAACATGTATTAAGTTTATACTTGTTTTATTTTTATTCATTTATTTTTTGCTTCTTATTTTGTTTAATTCTGCTAGCTGTTAGTGGTATATCACTAGAGATTCATTCACTATATTACCTGATTCATTGAGGCTAGGGGTTCAGAGCCTTCAACAGTGACTTTTGCTTCTACTATAAGCTAACCAGGATAATCATGTTGGAAGTTCAGGCATCACCTTGACTGAGAATGAATTGTACTGGACTACTGGCCTTCCCCAAGGCCCTCAGTACCTTCCCTGTCAAGGAAATGTGGATCCTATGATCCTAACTTTTCTTCTTTCTTCACAGTTACAATGCATTCTACATGGGGCTGCCCTTGAAAAGTATCCAAAAACTTCAATTGGTTCAAAATACAGCAGCCTGCATTGTTTTGTGCAAGTTTAGATTTGCACTAAATCAGCTTGAGACACAGACAACACAGACTCATCCCCAATAACCTGAGCCTGTCTCCAACAGTGAAGGGACAGAGGGCAGAAAACATCCTGCAGCCAAGAAAGCTCCACACACATTTGCACTACTCAGGTGAATCAGAGGACACAGATAAACCTCAAATGACTTCAATGACTCTCTAGAAGAATGCAGATGATTATCTGTCTGCAAGGAATATAAATCCTTCCATTCCCCACCATTTAGTCAGAGCTGAAGAAATTTTTGGATGAGAAACAAAATGTCTTCAAAGAAAAACAAGGACATCCGGTTGCCTCCTGAAAAAACAACTTTGGGGCAACTACAACCTGGATGACTGAGAATGTCCAATCATACATTGAATGAATATCTATGACATTTAGATTTGCATGTTTGCATGTTTCTCCTGGTGCACTGGCTGCCAATTTGCTTCTGGTTTCAGTTCAAGGTGTTGGTTGACAGCTTTAAAGTCCTACATGGCCTGGGGCCAGATTGTTAGAAGGACTGTCTTTTCTCAGTTACATCTACCTGACCCACCAGATGCTATGGGTCCTATCTCCTAAGAACATTCATCTAGTGGGACCAAGAAGAAGGGCTTTCTCCATGGTAGCTCTTTCCCTATGAGATATCATCCCTGCAATAAAAGATTGGCCCCCACCTTGACACTCTTTTGAAAGGCCCTGAAGGCATGGTTTTACCAGCAGGCCTGGGAATCCCAGGGTGAAATGGTGCCCATCAAGTGATTTGTTGCCATGGGGGGGTAGGGGTTTAATTAGGTTTTATATTGGGGTTTTATTTTGCTAAGCCATGGAGTCACCTTGAGTAAGTTGGGTGGCCATATACATTAATCAACAAAGTAATAAAGAGTGCAAAACATAGAAAATGCTTGACTGTGATTCCAATCAACATCTCATCTTCTTCAAGGACCAATCTATGATAAGTCCACATGTTGCTATGCCTTAACAACTAGGATTCAGAAGTTTGCTATCTGAAGGCAGCATGTAGTCCCTGTAAATAATCATTATTGAATAGGCTAGCACAAAGTCCATTTTCTTTGGTGCATTCAATTTGTCCTAACTCCTTGCTGTGGATACATTATAGTTTTAAGTGATCCAGTTGTTTTTAATGATATCATTGATCTATAGCTTTTATCTTATTGTTTTCCTTTGTGCTTTATATTTTAAAACAAAATTTCAGATTCTGAAGGACAATGAAATGCAGTAAATAAAACAGACTATGTGAATTAAGGGGATATGTAGCTTATAATGAAAAATAGCACACATGCACTTTAGTGTAAACAGAGTCTCCATATGCAGATTATAATTGTTTTACATCTTACAAAAGGGATGGTTGGAAAAGTTTGAGTTTGTGGCTCAGTCCCAAGCCTCATTACCTGGTTTCATTTAGCGCACAAAGCCAGGGTGGACAACCTGTTCTCCCCAAGCCTACATGGAAATCCCAAATGTCTTTCATGTTCATCTCTTTGGTTCCATTTAAACTACAATTGCCAAAAATTACCAAGATTCCAATGCAAGCTTCCTGTCATTTCAAGGTGAAAAAGTAACAAACTATAAGTGTGAACATAAAAATTGAAACTTCAGGAACGTGTCCCCAATTCCCCAAAGAAGAGGGCACTGTCAAGATTGAATCACTATGATACCTGCCAGCTTCTATTACTAATCAACTTGCCATAGAAGGGGGGAGGGTAGAAAGTGGAGGGAGGAAATGGAATTTCAAGAAGCCATTCATGGACTGTGAGAGCCTGCAAAACACCAAGGTCACTACTACAGGTGCTCAACGGAGAAATGAACTGTTACCATAATAAAAAGAAGTATTACTATTGGACAATGTGAACATTGTGAGGCAAGGGAATCTACTGCTTAACTAAGTAAGCTTTCGTGAGGGAAAATCCAGAGCTGGTTTTGCTTCTTTAGTTCCAAAATGGTATATTCAATAAAGTTTTACCTTTTGGGACTCAATTGCCTTAAGGAATCCTTTTGTTGGGTTGGCTAGTTGGACTATTGACACACTCCCTGAAAATGTTAATTTGTGAAACTATGTCAGTAGGAATCTCATTACTTACTGTACCAACACCCCCAAACTTTGGCTGTTACAGTACTAAACAAACCCATAAACTGTCTCTGTCTCTGTCCCTGTCCCTATCCCTGTCTTTCTTTTTTTGTCTAGAAATCCTAATAAGGAGAATGAGATTGCCCATTTAGACCAGAGAGGTAAGTCTGGTTTAACTTTGACTAGAAATTTTAACCTAAGCCTTTCCACTTCTAGATTAGTGTCCTAATCAATGCTTTGCACATTCTCTATGCAAAACTGAAAAAAATCCCATCCTTATGGACCATATCCCCTTTTAAAAATTGTGTGTAGCCATTTTCTCCTGCCAAATTTAACTTAAAAAGAAGGAAAATACTTGCCAGGAATAAATTAGTTAACATGTGTTATTTTGGCAAGAAACTTGTATGTAAATAGATATTAGCTCATAGATCATTTTTCTAACTGTGAAATATTTAAATGTTATTTATGTCACAAATGGGATCATACTGTATGTGTGTGCAAGATGCAGCCAGTAAAGGAGATCCAGTATTTACTAATAAAGGCTGTTATCGGTGGGATCAGTTGCTTTATAGGGGAAATGCAATCAGGAGTTTTTGCTGCGTTTTTCTCAAGATTTTTTCTTAAGAATATATATATATTTAAAATATATTCATTTATAAAGGAAAAATACTGGCTTTAAAAAAAAGCTCTTTTCCATTCCTGGCTAGCTTTCTATTCCCAGAATCATAGACTGGTAGGGACTTTGGAGGTCTTCTAGTCCATTCTCCTGCACAAGGCAGGAGACTTTATCGCATCCTGAACAAATGGCTGTCCAATCTCCAGTGAAGGAGCATCCACAACTCTGGGATGTAAGCTATTCCATTGATTAATTGTTCTTAATTAATTAATTAATTCCTAATCAATTGATTCAGAAGGATCAACTGATTTACATCAAGGAAGGTTTATGGGTTCTTTTAATTCCTTTCTTGTTCCTAACTGCAAAATTAATCTCTTAAATTACCAGCTTTAATACCTTATTTAAAGCTTTTAGGAATAAGATGGAATGGATCTCAATCAAAGCAATGATGGTTTTTAATCTGGGTTTAACTTTTCTGAGACTCATAGAGAGTCATCTCAGTGACGCAGTGATGCAAAATATGACCATAGGGCTGAAAACAAGCCCCTCCTCTTCGTGGTTTTGTTTTCAGAGGCTTCAACATGTGTGTTACATGGAAGCATTACTCACTTAGGTTTCACCTTAAACATTGAGAAAAAACTTCCAATTTGCAGTGAAAATTTGACTACAGCATTTGGAGGATCTGGGGTCTATTTCCATATCCTTGTGCTAAAGCAATTGCACTTTTGGTGCAAAGACATACTTAGATGAAGCTCCAAATGATCTTCTTATTTCCATCTTTATCTGGAAATAAAAGCTAACCAAATCTAATTTTCTATCATGCCTCTCTTATTTTTACAGAGAGGAATGTGGAGAAAAGGAAATGTGATATATATGACATGGATTTTTTTTCTCGATCAAAGCTTCTTGCTTTTGTAGCCAAGCAGAACTTTAATTCTGATCAAAAGGTTTCATAAAGCACTCGAGACTAAAAGCACTTTCCAGTAAGGGTTTAGGTGTTTCTTTTCTATCTCACACATTCCATTGTGTATCTCATATGCATATTTTTAATGATCTGAAAGACAGACTGTACTTTGCCAGATTTAAAAACAGAAAATAAAATGTTTACTTCCTCTTCTCTTCTATAATTGTATTTTGCAGTCATAGTCTAGCAGTTTATTCTAACTAAAGTTCCTGGGAGCTTTGCCAAGCAACCATGGAATAAAAATCAATTTAACAACTGCAGGGTGTCAGATAGTAATCAAAATCCATTTTGTTTCATTGGAAAAAAAATAGATGCCACTATTTTAAGACTCACTATCATTTAAATCTGATTCCTTAAAACATCATCTTTGTTTCAGACTCATGCAGAATCCGGAAAAATGAGCTATTTTAATTATGTGCATTTACCAAGTGCCTACAGCTTTAGTATTTAATAAAATATATAGCTTGTCCTTAAGGTTGTTTCTTCATTTTTTCTAAGGGTATGACTTCCCTGTCCCAAATAAACAAAAATAAGATTGAGTTGCACATTTCAAAAAAACAACGTATCTCAGATATATTTATTATTTATTCCTTTATGCTTCTTAATAAGCAGAAGTTAAGATCTTGGGAAGTACATCATAAATGAAAGGAGATGAAAGGTAGATGAGATTACAGTGAGCAATCAGAAGAGAGAGTGGGAAAAGTTATTTACTTAAATGTAAGGTTCTGGGCTGGGGGCACTAACAAATTCTTTTCATCATAGCACCACATATAAAATAGTCAAAGGCTTTTCAAATAAAAATTAGGAGAAGTTTAAAAGATTCTTGAAAAGAGAAAGTTTACATAGTCCTATGTTCTACAGATGATCACATTCCTCATTATTTAGCATTCCTCAATGGCATCTGTGTATGAGGGTCCAAATAGGCAAGATGGAGTGTTGTGCAGCAAGGCCTGCTTCTTTGGAAAGTATGTGCAACTCATATACAAAAAGAGTAGCAATTACATTACAATGTTTCATTTGCTTATTTTGTCTATTTTGACTCTCACCCACACACACCATCTGTGGATACTGTTCATCTCTGATTGTCACTTTAGAGCTTCCACATCAGGGCTGTTCAAATCTGCCCAATCATTAGACGACAGAAAAGATCTAGAGTTTTTTCTGTAATCTTTGCCTTTATCTAGTGGTTGACTAAATGTATCATCCTAATCCTTGTTATGCTTCATTCAAGCAAATATCAGTTCAGGAGAAAAAACATATTTGGTATCCCAAAGAATGTTAAAGAATGATAGTTTTCTTAATGTATAAGAAAGAAGAACCAGCTGAGGGTAGTGGTTAAGGCGCCAGACTAAACTTGTGAGTTATTGTAGAAGAACAGCAAGCTGGAGAGCAGAGTTAAGCACATCATTAGCTTAGAGTCCTTGTGCTATCACAAATGCTCCAAATTCTCCTGAATTCCATTGACTCTGGTGCCAGTTTACTGTTGAACTTTATTTGACTAGATTCTTGTGTATAGACTTGAAGAAATCTTTTATGCTGCAAATTTATGAATGATCCTGATTTTTTGTGTCTGACATTAATCATACACTTCACTCCACCCCCAGCTCTGCCTACTGTTCTCCTATAGCCTGGGTGTCAAATTTGCCGCATCACATGACGTGTTGCGACGTATCATGACTTTTTTCCCATTGCTGGAGCTGGAGTGGGCGTGGCCTCGGTATGATGCAACCGGCCCACGAGCAGGCAGTTTGACACCCCTGTCCTATAGTTATTATACCTTAGGCACAAAGCCAGTGGAATGACCTTGGGCTAGTTATTCTTTCATAGCCCTAGGAAGAACGAAATGGCAAACCGCTTCTGAAAATCTGCCGAGACTTGTCAAGGAAGCCACCAGGATTCAACATTGACTTAAAGGCATAAAATATAATAATTGTATATTTATTTTTCTTGATTAGAGCAAACTAAGCATCAGAAACAGTTTAAAAGCTACAGCCCAAGATCACAAAAACATTTTCAGGATGCTTTCCTTTTATTATGAAATGATCACAAAGAGGCTACACCTGATAGGAATTAAAGGAAGTTAATTTCTTTAGGCAGTACTGATTTTTTTTTTCATCTTGCAAAGTAAACTCTGCTTCCAGCTTTTATTATTCCCATTTATTTCTGTTTAATTGATGCTTAAATACAAGCATTGCATCATGTGTTTATGGACAACAAGGGCTATGATAGGCTTAGATGAATATTAATGAGAAATGACTCTGGGAGATCAACATTGAAATAGAAGAAGTGCTGAGACTACAGAAGACTTAATCCCTAACTCTTCCAGTACACTTGTTGAAAAAAATGTTGGTAAAGAAACCCATTTTCTTTTAATTGAACCAAAACTAGATACATTAGTACAAAATGGAAAGGGAGGAGAAAACTAGTTCTATGGGTTGTCTCTACTGCTCTTATTGATATAGCTTACCTCCAGATATATAGACCAGTGCTTCTCAATCTTGGTAACTTTGAGATATGTTCTCAGGATGCATGTGCTGGGGGGAAATTCTAAGAATTAAAGTCTACCCATTTGGATTTATCTGGTTGGAGAACACTGATTTAAAGGGTTAATTCATGAAGGCTAACTTCCTATTCATCTTGGATAATTTTAAGTCTTGGAATACTAGGATTCTAAATTATGAAGAGAACCTACACTACACTACACTGGCTCTCTATAAGATTTGTAAATATTAAATTACTAAATAGCAGGTTAGAAAGGAAATTCAGCTTTTAGAATTTGCTTCATTCTATTATAAATAATTTCCTAAAATTCTTAATATTTAAAGCAATATATACCTAAACAGCAAGCATTGTGACATTTTATGTGCAAACCTCTATCATCTTGTGTTGCTTTTTTTTCTTTATAAAAGTTGATCTATATTGAAATGGTTAGATTAAAAAGAAGGCTTGTAGGTGGAAAGGGCATGGCTGAAAATTCATTGCTTTGATAAATGTGATAATTAAGGGAAGTGAATTTTGCTGTGCTGGAGTGTTGAGCTTCATCACACTGACATGAACTCAGAGTAAATTTGATAATGACTTTCCTAGAATTATTCAAGATTTATAAGACTGTGAACACCCAATCATCTTCCCTATATACTGCACATTGCAAGCAAGTGAAACTAGGAGCCATATTTTTGATATCATCTCTCTTCCATCACCAATCATCTTGGAATCCAATATTAAGAAAAAAAATAATAGCACGTCTACACAACCTGACAGAAAAGCAAAGCTCTGTTGGCAGTTTACAATGAGAAAATATCAAAATACAACCCAAATTGACGATATAAAGCTGTAGTATTAAATCTCAGCAGCAAGAAGGAAACTTTATATCAGAAGATTGGTCTCCAAGGTCTTTAAATTTTGGCAACACTATCTTGGTCTCTGATAAGGCATCATAGGCATTACAGGATTTTTGGATTTTTGTGTGTGTCCAATTTTGGAGAACGAAATCCAGCCGCAGAGCTTTTTTATTCTACTTGTATAAAAATCCAAAGGTGTTAGTTTTCAACACAGAAACCTTGGTATCAGAACAGATACAGGCCTGCTGGGGATGTCTAGGGGATGACCTGTGAAAAGCTGGAGATGCTTCTTTTCTTCTCCCCTCCCAACAGGAGATTAGCAGACATCAAGATCTTTGGGCTCCAAGAGTTTTCGAAGAAGCACCCTACTGAGATGGAAATTTGAAACAACTGGCAGTGAACAAAGCTGCTTATCAATATGCAGAAAATAACATAATAAGATTAAATCGTTCACAGTTTTTGAAGTGTGTCCAGTTCCAAACACTTTTATTGCTAGACTTAGAGGGGAGGTATGAAGTTGGCTAATAGCACACATAAAATAAACTCAATTAATATAATTTAGCCTGGAAAAGAAAACCAAAGGAGCACATGATTTGTTGTTCTTCTTTTATTCAGTCGCTGCTGACTTTTTGTGATCTAACGGACCATTTTGCCAGGAATGTTTGTCAATAACTGCTTCTCAGAGTTCTTGTAAGCTCACACTGGTATCCTCAGTAATAACATCTCTTCTTTTACACAAGCATCTGTGTCTTTTCAGTTCACCCTCTCTTTGTCTTATGTGTCAAGACTATTTAAGCTTTAGCTTTATTATCAGTGCTTTCAGTGAGTACTTTGCTTTTACTTTATCTAGTACTAAATAAGGTCCTATTCTTGTGATCTAAGAACTTCTCAACAATCTGCTGCAGCACTACAATGCAAAAACATCATTTTTTCTTCATTTAGCCTATCTGATGGGTCCAGATTTCACAGCCATATATTGCAACTGAGAAAAATCATGGTTTTGACAATATGTAACCTTTAATAGCGGTGTGGTGACTCGGCACTTTATATTTTGTCTAGAGCTTTCATAGTCTTTCTTGAAGCTGGTCTTTCTTCCAATTGTTCATTTCTATTTCATACCTCCAGTAATCATCCCTGTGAATATTTGAACTTAGAAAAAAAAATGATTTGCTGCTTTAATGTATGCTCCACTTATTTGTATAAGTTGGTTTTGCCTACTGAGATAATTTTAGTTATTTTAATCCTGAGCAGAAGATTATCTTGGCATTCTCTATGCTCACCTTCAACAAGAGATTAAGCCTTTTCTGTTTCAAGCAATCTAAGTAGTATTATTCTATAAATGTAAACAACAAAATCCTTGTGCACCATGGGTAAGAAACATTAACTATCTCATTAAAAATGTTATTATGTCCTCACATAATTCCTTGCCAATTTAAGATCTGGTTGTTAAATCCAGTTATTAATCAGAACAGACAATTTTTAAAGAATTAAAAGCAGCTGCATTATATCAAAGATTATCTTATCCAGCCAAGTCTTATGTCTTTAAGACTGAGTGTCTATTATACCTAGGATCTTATAAATAAATCACGAAGGAGCTATCTTCTGTTACTCAGTCCCTTCATTTTAATAAGAGGTATGCTATTGAGTCACATGATGGTTGTATATAATCCTTATAGATATCAATCATTGGTAAACCTATCATTTGCTTGCTGATGATAAAGGCATTTAAAGTAATAGGAGGGGGAACCAGAAATGTCATGGATAACAGTAAATTTATTCTGAAACAGTCACCTTAGAGTGAATAAAACATGTTTCAGATCCATATTTCACCAGTTTAATTAATTATTTGTCTAGAATTATATGTTCCTCCACTCTTTTTCTGACCTAATGTGATCTCAATTTAATTTAATAGGTGGTGTAATCAATGTTTTTCACCATTCATTTCTGGATTTCCATATGAGGCTTCAACAAATGGAAAACACTATGGAAAATATTAGTTTTTTACTCACTGTGATAAACAAAAACTAACCATAAAAAAATAAAACAGTTCATTCTCTTGATTCCCATAAAGTCTTCTGATTGTCTTGCCCATTTTGTCAGGGAAATTTTTGTAAGGAATTAAAACAGGTTGTGTCTATGTATTAGTGGGAGTGAGTGGGATGCATGAGTGGAAGTGGTGGTGGGTGGGAAGAATGAAGGACCTATGATGAAGTGATCCATTTAGAAATAGGTTGTATCTGGAGTGCTGTTGAAAGCTTTTCAAATGAGACCCCCCCCTTAAATGATCTGATTTTCCAGCTGCTGACACTGCTCTCCAGATTAAAAGCTGTCGCCTTCTATTGAAATAAAAAAGTACCATACATTTAACTTGCTTTGTGCTACATACGTCAAGAGCAAAAATATTTTCCAGAAAAAATATGACCTGACATATAAAAGCAGATAACAAACGATAGCTTGTCCATGTTTCCAATGCATTATCCTTTCTCTTGTAATTTTTTTGGGGAGATGGGGTACAATACCATACTACATTTTTTATAATAATGGAGTTATACAGTATATAGAATGTTGGTGTGTATTTGTGTATGCCCATGATTATAGGAAATATTATTATATATTTTTATTGTTATTTTTCCCGTAAAATATTTTAGTTTGTTTTTCAATTGAATTGAATTGTACAGCTTATATGTAATATTAAAGATAGAAAAAAAATCCTATTTGGTCCGATTTTTTTCATATCTCAAAAACATAGCATTTTAACAGGGGTATGACTTTTTGTATGCATTATACATATTCTATGTGTGCATACACAGACACAGACAGAAACAGCCAAGCATGCAAATATATATATAAAATGCCTAAGGTTGTCTATTGCTTCCCAAACCTGCTCCCAGAATGCAAAAAAAGAGAAAATCTGTGTTAAATTTTTCATTATTTTATTCCATTTCAGATCCAATTAGATGAGGGTGCTCCATCACTTTCACAAACATATTTGCTACAACATCAGCTGCTACAGATTAATCAGTCCTTTTCCTCTTTCTACTCAGCAGACACTGGTGTTAAATCATATGGTTTGCCAAAAAGGGGATGAAAAAGTGATACAAGAAATGGATGCAAATGAATACCAAGGGAACTCCCTTTTGTGTGATTATAGTAGGAGATTATTAGAGTGGGTGGCTTCCAATCTATTCCTCTGCCTCAAAGGCTTGGAAATGCATCAAGTGGCTGTCACACATCTGTCTTCATTGCCTAACTGAAGGAGACAAGACTATATGCCTCCTGCTGCTTTAATGTGCGGTTGCCACTTTACATCACTGAGTCAGCACTTTGAATGTGGATGTGGGCACTGGCTGCCTTGTATTGAACTTTCAGAACTTAATAGTATAGTAGATTGTGAAACAACTGCTTTACCATCTCAGTCTGCCTTTCTAGAACTGAAAGCTGGTGTCCTGTTTCTCTATCTGCTGGGGAATCTAAACGAAATGAGATCATAAAGAGTGGAGATATTGTATCTTAAGCCATGTGATATACGAGGAATGTCTGTGACAATGCTACAATTTCAATTGTTGAAAGAGCTGCCAGTGCATTAAGCAGCATGTTGCTTACTTCACTCTTGTCTGTAATCTCTATTTAAAGCTGTTCTAACCATATTAGATCATTGTCCTGATGTTTTTTTGTCATCATATGTGTATAATGATGTTTATAATGAACAGGTTTTGGCAAGTTTATGCTGTAATGCACTCAAATTCTAAGGCTGCCATTTAAAGGTTCTGTTTATCTGAAAAGGATATATGTAAATATCCTTTTTAAAATCACAAATAAACCACCATATGGCCTCAACAGCTCTTAGAGAATGCTAATGATCATCTGACTGCAAATAAATCCTTCCATCACCCTTCACCAACCTATCAGAACCTATCTTTCTATCCCTCCACCATCCAGTGTCAACTGTCAACACCTATCCTTCCATCCTTCCCCCACCATCAGAACTGATGAAGCTTCTTGGATAAGAAGCAAAATATTTTCTTCTTCCTCCTCAAGGGAAAAAAAAAGAACAGTTCAGTTACCTTTTGAAAAAAAAAAATAGCACCTTTGAGACACTGTGAATGAGAATCACCACAGATCATTATATGTAAATGTTCTGCTAGACTAAAAACCTTTATATTTCACACACATTTTCTTATGAGTTTTATAAAAAATGTGAGAAAATGTGATGTGATCTATCATGGATTTGATTTCTAATAAATGGATAATTCCAATGACTGTGGGTTGGATCAGGAAGAAGAGTAAATTATTTCCTATTCACTACTAAGAATGGTTATTGCCTCATTTTTTGAAATATTTTTCTGACTGAGGCATTAATTCAGCCCAATTCTTAAAACTGCATGATCCGGTGTTTTATTTTCAGGAACTAGAAAGTGGAGATGCTTCTGAGAAACATCTGGCTATTATCACCTCTGGAGCAGCTGTCCATACCAGCATATTATCTAAAAAATCTTAACAAAACAAGATTTAGTAAGCCACGTTGGAGAACTTTACCTTATTTTTTCTCTCACTTTTCAGAGCAAAGCATTGAGAATACATGCTGGACAATTATTGAGTAGTTCATCATCATAAGATGATGAAGGGACCTGAGAGGTCTTCTAGTTCAACCCATCCAAACAGAAGACCCTACTCAATTTCAGACAAATGAATGTCCGGTCTCTTCTTAAAAGCCTCCAGTGAACATTTAATATTTAGAAACATTTAAAATATTCCGTTGACTCAATTAGATTTATGGATTATATTTAGCTCCAGAGCAGTGTTTCTCAACCTTGACAATTTTAAGGCATGTGGACTTCAACTCCCAGAATTCCACAGCCAGCATTGCTGGCTGTGGAATTCTGGGAGTTGAAGTCCACATGCCTTAAAATTGTCAAGGTTGAGAAACACTGCTCCAGAGAGACCTCTTCTTTTCACAGAGGTCAAAATGAAATTCTTCATTCAAAATAGATTTATAGGACAAACATTTTGCTTGCACTGATTGGTATAGCTGTTTGGAAAATAAAAGTTTACTTGACATGGTGATATCTCTCCGTAGTTTGAAAAAGAATCCATGGAGACAGAAAGAAAGACAAGTACTTGATAAACACTAAGGAAAAGGATAACACAGTGTTTCTAATTCTCTTTTATATTTTTAAATTATATATGATAGAAGCAAATAAGTCATGCTCCAGCAAGTGTCTTAAATACTGTGATTTTCCTAAAAGAATTATTACACTGTGGGAATTCTTATTTCCAGAAAGGTAAATGTTTTCATGGTGGCTGCAGTGTAATGTTCTATGATACCAAAATCTGATATTAAAAATGCAAATACCTTTGTCAATAAGCAGACTTGTGCTAAACAAATATCTGTTCCCACTGAACAGATTAATTGAGCTGAATGATAAAATTTTCATCTACTAATATGGTATAACTTAGTGTGAAAAGAGAGATAAGTGGTAGCTGACACCCTGGTGTTCAGGAAACAACAACAAAAACCTGAAGACCACCTGGTGAAGAGGTACCATGGTTAGTTTAATCCTGTCTTGTCAATCAAGTGCAATTTTTTGTAACATCTTATTAATAGATCACAATTGGCAGCTCATCTGAAAATTCAGCAACTGATACAAATGCTCCAGTCCTTATAGCAATATAAAATATGTTGCTGCTGTATCCTCCTCTAATAATTTAACCTTAATGGATCAGTATTCTATGCTGGTCAATGTCTGAAATATTTTTTTTTAAACTTAAACTAGTATGTAACATAACACCTTGTACAAAGTTTGAAAATAGTATCTATATCTCTAACCCTTGGTAGGATGGTGCAGAAAAACATATGAATTATGTATTCCTTCAAAAACTCATTCTCCATATAGCTCACTTGTGGCTATCATCCGTCTGTTGTGCTTTGACAGACAGGAATACACACACACACACACACACACACACACACACACACACACACACATAAACAAATAAAAGAAAAAACGAATACCAGGATATAATAAACCAGCCTGTTTAATATAAACAAGCCTGTGGTTAAGAAGAGTCACTAAGCTTTCAGTTGGCCAAAAAACTGCCGGCGTCATCAGAGTTAGAATAGCAAGAGATCGGGAAGGCAGCTCATATAGCCTCTATAGATGGGACAACCATGACTCCCATGGACCGAGATGATGGACCAAATGGCCCTAAGCCAGGAACGGAAGCACTGAGGCGATCTGGAAGGAGGGGGAGGGAGGGAGAAGACAGAGAGCAGGAATGCTGGAACAGCTGCTTGTTGCAGGACTGGGGCGGAGAAATTACAACAACGGCCTTGGGGGTGGGGGAGGATAATGGCCCTGGGAGGGAGGGGGACTGGGCGCAGGGACGGATTGACAGCCGCCCTCCAAGTGCTTGCACACACTCTAAAAGAGCACTTGAGGATCGTAAAACAACAAGTGGAGTCAAAGACAGTTTGCCTGATGCGGAACAACTCTGTGTAATACGGATTAACATAATCAATGGGCCGATGATGCGCTCAAGGAGCCAGGCGCAGAGGCAGGAGCTATATGAACTTCCTTCCCGATCTCCTGCTATTCTAACTCTGATGACACCGGCAGTTTTGTGGCCGGATGAAAGCTTAGTGACTCTTCTTAGCCACAGGCTTGTTTATATTAAATCCGTTAATGTGGATCTTCACTAGACTTTATATAATGGAGAATAAAGATCAACTAAATCTATCACCAGAATTCTGTAAAGCAGTAGTAGGTGGTGGTGCAGGTGGTCCTGTGGGTGTGGGGTACGGCTTGTAGAAAGCGATCATATCACTGCAAGCATTTTTCCTGCATTTTCTCTTTTACTAACGTAATGCCCATCTGCTGCTGGATGGTATCATTACTGACATGGTCAAGAAGAGAGACACTTAATGACTAATGGAGCAATCACATCTCCCTGCTCAGCACTTTCTGGTGGCTGGAGAGACTCAGTGCCATTCAGTACTAGTAGTTGAACTATCATTTTATACAGTTTTGATTTTAGATGATTGGCATACATGTATTACAGAGCACTCCAGTGATCTCTTTCCCTTCTTTATACAAATATACATTTATATGCAAACTGGTCCATATGCTTGCATAGACACAAATAGGAGATTAACCAGCTGTTGGGGTAAAGACTTTGATGTAAGGCTTTATATTAAGTGGACATGATTTTGGGTAAGATATATTAATACAGTAGATATTGGGAAAACCGACAAGATTCAATGTATCCTGTAATAAAAGCCTGTTTTGAATTTTGGACCAGCAAACTGAAAACCTGAAGCAGACTGAAGGAAACAGCAGGAAGAGCCCAGGACTTTTTAACTGAAGTGCTTCCATCAGAGCTTTATGTGTTGTCTGAATAATCAATTGATGCTCTGCAAGGAAGAAATCATTAGCTGCTTTTCAATCTTCATGAGTGGGTGTGTGCCATGGATCACAACTGACCATTAATTTTAATCTGAATTTCACTAAGTGATTAAAACAATGCCATTCTTCCCATCATGAAGTCCATGACTGCCATTGGTTTCCAATGATACCTGGCAAATAAAACACTTCAGGAAGATGTGATGGTTTGTAAAGATGTTATTTTTAGAAAAATAGACAAATATTTAAAAGCAAGTATATGCTTGTACTTTGTTAATGGATGCCTGTCTTAAGCTAGTGCACAGTTTAGGCTGCTTTCCTAAACATGAATGTATAGGACTATATTTTGTTATTACTTTTGATTCAGTGTGCATTGAATTTGGCTGCAAGCAAGCAATAAAAGCAATGTAATGTTTCATGTCCCATCTAAGTAGAAAACATTTTGTTCAACTCGAGATACATAAGAACATAGGTAGAAGCATAGTTCTCCTAAGCAACAAATACAGTACTTACATAAGGAACTACCAAAATTTGCTAAATGTCATTTGATCTAATCATGATTTAAAATTACATTTTACTATCTGTTCATAAACTCAGGGCAGAGTATTTTTACTATTATGCTTACAGCTTTAATTGTTAACTTGGTTTTTATACCTGATTTTACACATTTTAAAAATTCATTCTTTGTAAGCTGTGGTTAGTTTAAATTTAGATGTAAGTTACAGGAAGCAGTTAAAGTTGAATCGATGAATTATTATAGGAACTACAAAATAATTCTACAGAAAAATTCATAAACGGCTATTTTTTTAAAAAAAAATTGGCTGTTTCAGACACTGGATCATTTTGATGCATTAATTTTTTTCATCTTTAATATTAATAGAAAATGAGTGGATGAAAGCTGAGGACAGCCTTCTCTTGCAAAAAGAACAAGTTGCCTCCACATGTTGTAGGGGCTCCAACCCTGAAGTTTTTAAAGAAGAGACTGGACAATCATTTCTCTGAAATGGTACAGGGTTTCCTGCCTGAACAGGGGGTTGGACTAGAAGACCTCCAAGGTCCCTTCCAACTCCGTTATTCTGAGTTGTCTTCCAGACCAAACAATCCTGGTGTGTGTTGTGAATAGCTATTTATCTGAAAGAGATGACTGGTATGAGAAAGCTCCTTTAAGACTACTGGCTGTTCTTACCTCTTTCCACTCTGCTAACATGTAGTGAGGATCTGCAGTAGGAAAAAGCCAAATCACTTCTTCCAATAGTGGGAAAAAGCTGAGAGAAACCATCACTCTTTGGCTTTGACTATTGTATCTGCTTTGGTTTAAACTCAGTCTAGAATCCTGTCAGCACACACTGATGGACTTCTAGGCAGGGTGACTTCAGCAAAGCTACCGGTCCACTTGAAGCCACTTAGGTTGGAGGCTTTTGGACCAATAATGGGATTTTTTTTTTCCTGAGGGCTCCTTTTTCCTCATTTTCTGGCCCAAAGAAATTTGAGGTTACTTCACTGAATCAAAGTGAATATTTTTTCAGTGAAAAGAATGATGTTGTCATCATGGCCTGAATAGCTTTGTTAAAGCAAATCTATGTCACTTCAAACTGACCTCTTTTGCATGCCTGATTTACCAGGTTAACTCCTGTCATTTTTGACTAAAAGAATCAGGTTGAAGATAATGGAAAATGAGAAATCTCTGCTTAAATCCCTGCACGTATAAATTTGTCTTCCATAATCTAATGGAGAGAAGGATGAAGGGGGACATGTTAGCAGTGTTCCAATATCTCAGGGGCTGCCACAAAGAAGAGGGAGTCAAGCTATTTTCCAAAGCGCCTGAAGGCAGGACAAGAAGCAATGGATGGAAACTGATCAAGAAGAGAAGCAACCTAGAACTAAGGAGAAACTTCCTGACAGTTAGAACAATTAACCAGTGGAACAACCTGCCTCCAGAAGTGGTGAATGTTCCAACACTGGAAGTTTTTAAGAAGAGACTGGACAGCCATTTGTCCGAAATGGTATAGAGTTTCCTGCCTGAGCAGGGGGTTGGACTAGATGACTTCCAAGGTCCCTTCCAACTTTATTATTATTGATCATCGCACAGTCAGCCAGATGTTCAGACTGGATTTGGCATTTTGTCTATCTATCGAGTCCTTACCGAGGACCTGGGATAGGCAGATGTGGATGTTTGATGGTATTACAGATATCGTCGCAGGATGGAAGCAGTTCCTAGTAAGGCTGCCTTTTGCAATTGACTAATAGAGAATTTGTCAATGCCAATGGTGTTCAAGTGGTGCTCCAGTTGTTTTGGGATTGCACCCAAAGCGCCTATGACTATTGGTACTACTCTTGCTTGCTTTTGCCACAGTCTTTCTATTTCTATTTGTAGGTCTTTGTATTTTGTTATCTTCTCCAGCTCTTTCTCTTTCTGGATGTTGTTCTTTCCAGAACTGGTGCATTCATTTTAGATATCCTCTTCTTGTTGGACTTGATCTGTAGTAACAGATCATTATTTCTTTGTTTTCCATCACTGTGTATCTGCGACGGGTAAACACCTTTTCTTCCAGTAGTTCTGCAGCTGCTGGCCCTGGTTGCTCAGCCAACAGTCCTGAGTCCTATAACCCATTTTTCACCAGATATTCAGGAACTCTAATATCTAGCGCGGACCTTGTTAACCCGGGTCCCTTCCAACTTTATTATTATTATTACTATTATTATTATCTTCCATCATATGAAAAATTAAACTTAGTGACAGAGCACATCCTTTGCGTTATGGTCCTGAGAGGATCTGGATCAATTGATGAAGTACCAGATTGGGAGGAGAAGAAGGAATAGGAATTTGAACTACCTCCTTTCTCTTCCTAAAAAAAAAAAAAAAGGAAGGAAGGAAGGAAGGAAAAAAAGGAAAGTTTATGATGCCCAACTCACATATAAAGACTTGGAGGATTATTCACTAAGCAACTAACATCCCCCCCCCAAAAAAGGCTGGCGGTCAAAATCAGAGAGATAGTGGGTAAAGTATGCAAGCTACATCCCCTTTTAAACATGTGTGCAATGCATGTACATAAGGGTGTGACTTACAATGCTCCACTTCCACTCTGTTGATTAAAACTGTTTAAAAACAAGTTCATGTGTTTGGAAAAAGGATACACAATGGAATAATAGGCATGTAATCAGTTAAACCAAACAAAAATGCAGCATCTGCTTGCTTTATCATACAGTGGACAAATAGACAGTAGAAAGTAGAACAAGGACAATAGAAAAGGGATCCACAATATGTTCCTGGTTGTCTTCATTCAGTTTGGTGGATTAGTTGTGCATTTGTACAGGTAGTCCTTGACTTACAATGGTTCATTTAGTGACCATTCAAAGTTACAACGGCCTTGAAAAAAGTGACCGTTTTTCACACTTATAACCAGTGGTCATATGGGCAAAATTCAGGTGCTTGGCAACTGATTCATATTTATGATGATTGTAGTGCTTCTGTGACCTTCTGACCAGCAAAGTCAATGGGGAAACCAGATTTACTTAACAACCGTGTTACTATCCTAACAACTGTGATTCATTTAATAACAAGAAAGGTCATAAAATGGGATAAAACTCACTTAACAAATGTTTCACTTAGCAACACAAAATTTGGGCTCAATTGTGGTCATGTTGAGGATTACCTGTATTATGGTCCCATTTCAGCTATTTTTTTCTCACTTGAAACTGCAACCATGCACAGTTTGTGCTCTGCCTGCTCAAACTAAAACTCCTAATTCCTAGACTTTTGAATCTTCCTTGATATGAATAATATGCCTGCCTACTGCAATGATCCCATGGATCTTTGACGAGAGTAATGGTTCTAGGAGATATCTGAGAAGTACCAAAGGTGATTCTTTTAAAATGTCACCTCAAACTAAGGACTATATTTATAGCCCACAAGAAATATTTGTAATTTTAATATGTTGCTTTCCAGAGAAATGTATTTCACGGCTTTTTTTTTATTTGAAGATGTTTCTTTGAAACCACCATTTCCTTTTCAGAACAAGTTGTAGACATTATGGTATTGTTCTGGCAAAACGATTTCCACAAAGAAAGCAAGCTGCAATGAAAGGGAACATGTATAAAGATTAATGCAACTTTTGAGTGTAGAGTGAATAATTGCCATTCTAGAGACTTAAGTTATTGGAAAGAAAATCTCTGTTAAGGAAAACAGACAACAAATTTAGACTACCTGTTCAGCATGGGTAATTTGCTTTCCTGTGGGTTTTTTTTTTAATGTAGCTATATAACCATTTTTTCCTGGTCTTATTGATTTCACGTGTCATTTTGTACAGTGATATAATGCAGCTGAGTACTGGGCCCACACACATACATGCACAGAGGGGAGGAATGCTGGCATCGTTTGTCATCCTGAGCTCCAGTCCCTGCTTTTAGTGTGCAGGATTTCAAGGGGAGTGATATTTTCAATCTAAATGCCAAGCATGACGGCAATAGAAAGAGACAGATCAGGGAGAGAGAAAGGTATTGCTTCAAATACCAAAGGTTTAAGTTATAAAAGTGGGGTACGACCTTCCTTGCATTGTTCACTTACACAACTATAATGGACTATAAATAACAAATAGTTTATGTAAAGTTATAATTTTTCATTGGTCTAACAAGCAGATTGGCCCATTTGTGTTCTGCATCTCAAGAATTTTCAAAGCTGCACATAGAGACCATTTTCAGATAAAGCAGTGTTTCTCAACCTTGACAATTTTAAGGCATGTGGACTTCAACTCCCAGAATTCCACAGCCAGCATTGCTGGCTGTGGAATTCTGGGAGTTGAAGTCCACATGCCTTAAAATTGTCAAGGTTGAGAAAAACTGAGATAAAGTAAAGCTGTCCCGTTTAACTCTTTAGTAGGTAATAAAGAAGCAGAAAGGAAAGAATATGATGAGGACAATCAGCAAAAAGATAGACAGATTCAGTTATAGTGGTGATGGATATACAATTGGAAGACCTGAAAGACCAGGTTAGGTATAAAGCTTCATGGAGAAAATCTAACTATGTGGTCACTAGGAGTAAAAAATAACTTGATGGTACATAATCAAGAGACACTGAATAGAAGGAGTGAATGCTTTGAGACCTATTTTTAATGATGCTTTTTGCTCAAAAGGTAATATCCCCCTTGAAAAGATTTGACTTCTAGTGATAAGTTGCATCTATGTAGTTTTTGTGCTAACAGTATGGAATTGGTTTAGTATTATTTCTTCTGGGATTTATTTTACTCCCCAGACCAGGGGTGTCAAATTGCTGTCCTGCAGGCTGGATGCATCATGCCGAAACTGCACCCACCCCATTGCCGGCAATGAGGAAAAAGTCACGATACGTCACGACACATCAAGTGACGTTGCGAGTTTGACACCCCTGCTCCAGACTAAGCTGAGATTTCTTGCTTGTTTCCTATTCAGCTATTAACTGTTAACCTTTGTTAAGTGTTTGGCATTTCTGAGCATAGATGAGGTGGGCTGGGTACTACAATTTGCTTAGAATCAATTGAACTATTAGTTGATTATTGGTGGAAGGGGAGTAAATGGGTGGGATTAAACAGATAGGCTTTTAATTTATTGTAATTCTCTTAATTCTTTTTAATTCTATTTATTTTGATTCTGTTGATTAACATAAGAGAAATAACAGGATAATTACACTGATTTTATTATATTACATATTTTAAGTAGCATGAAATAAAGTATTTCTTGTTTGTAATTAAGGAACAAATTTGAAGTGACATCAGACATCTGTCATTGCCTTCCTGCAAGTTTTTATTATGATAAAAGGAGTTTTCCATTCTTCTCTGAAATCAGAGTAAGAAGGCCAATATGTTGATTTATTATTTTTATACTTTACTTGCAATGCTGACCTGTTTTTGAAAAAGAGGAGAGAAAATAGAAAAAAGGTAGCATAAAGTATATAATTAAACAATGTGAAATCATTTTTGTTTATAAAATAGAATTCATTTTTTAAAGGATCTTTCTTTAAATTCATTTTTTAAAGGATCTTTCTTTAAATGATTAATTCTGCATTTGTTTGATGCTGTTGGTATTTTTTTCCACATCAATTATTATGATATCACTTTTCATTTGTAATATATATTTTTTGTTGATATAATTCACTGCCTAATTTTATACTTATTTCTCTATATGGTAATTTTTCTGCATGGAAAAAGTGTCCTAAATAATGACACTACAGAAAAGCATCAGACCATTTCCTCAAAAGTCATTAAATTGAAGCAAGAAACAAATTGTAATCCCTTTACACTTGTGACAAAATGAAACTTTAAGTATATCTGATCTGGACTGAAACAATCACCACTGTATGCATCCTACTAGGCTTTGGGTTTTGTTCTCCTTTTTCTATAGTTTTATATTTAATTGTGTTGCATTTGAAAATAGAAATAACAGAAATATTTTCAATTTTTTAATGTCAGCGTTAGTAAAGGTTTTACAATGAAACTATGATAGAATAAATATATCCAAGTATTGTTGGAACAGATAGAATTCAAATAAGAACTCCAGCATATTGAATAATTAATTTTCAGAGCAATTTTTGATTTCCTTAGTACAAGGTGACACTTAGACATACATTGCCAGATGAAGACTTGGCAGCATGGTGACTATGCTCCTTCTTCATTGAGACTAGGGCTTCAAAATCAAGTCCATTTGAAAGATAAAGAACAGAAAAGACAGAGCAGAAGCCTACAAACAGCAGTTTCCTGACATCTAGAGAAGCAAAGTAAATAGGCACAGGGGTAAAATAGTTTCAATCTTTCACATTATGATGAGTTGTACTACTAATTGTCTTTACCTTATGGCAGGGGTCTTCAAACTTGACCCTTTTATGACTTGTGGACTTCAACTCCCTGGCTGGCTGAGGAATTCTGAGAGTTGAAGTCCACAAGTCATAAAAGGGCCAAGTTTGAAGACCCCTGTCTTATGGTAACATACACACATTCACAATATTATAGCACTATCTCTTTAGTAAGAATGCAAAAATGCCCCGGTTGGCCTAGTTTTGTGTGTGTGTGTGTGTGAAATATAACTATCTACCATTAGTCTGTAGGTTTGTAGCACTTCAGCAAAGTTGAAAACCAACTCTTTTCCATCTCACTGCACACATGCATCAGTAATGGAAGGTTTTTTAATATGTATTCAGGAAGCATTGCCATCATTCTGCATTTACAGATTCACTTGGCCAAGTTTGACTGATTATGTAACATCATGATATATTTTCATGGATGCACATGATCGCTGATTGGATTGGTTGATATACAAGTAATATAGAAAATGATAATCATAGTAATTAGAAAGAAAAACCTTTCGGGCAAGAAATGTGACAGAAGTACGACATTGTGCAGGGGAAAAAGGAAATATTTTCAGTGCTGGTGAGGCAGATGATAATTAGAGGTGAAAGAAAAAGAAGATTGTGGGGTGGAAGACCAAAGTCAACCATATATATGGAAAATTTCTTTTTAATAACACTGCTCTAGAAATTCTGGGCTCATTGCCCAACAATAAGTGCTAAGCATTCACTCTGCTAGATTTCTCAAGAAATATAAGAAGCTCTCTTTCACTGTGTTATGTCCTGGGCCGGCAGGCACAGGCTGCAGCAATTGGCCTGGACAGACCATGTGGATGCCCAGGACAAGAAAGGCTGCTTCCAGCCTTTGCAATGATTGGCCAGCAAGGTATTGTGTTGCCTGGGACAAGAAAGGCTGCTTCCAGCCTTTGCAATGATTGGACAGCAAGGTATTGTGTAGGGGGGCTATAAAAGGGGGCTGCACCATTTTAAAATTCTGTTCTGTTGGTGTTGCAATAAAGTAGACTGTTGGAACTCTGTTGCTTCATCTCAATGCCTCTTTTCCTGAAACAGAACACACTGAATCTAATCTATTAACTTAGTATTTTATTTATTTACTGACCATGTCTGTTCAAGGTTACAACAAGAGTTGCAGTCTTACTGGGAAAGCAAGGGAACTAACTGAAAACTTTCACAATTGTATCTGCTTCTAGAGGTACAGCCACAACTCATGAACAGATTAAGACACAAATGTTTTCAGCATTGCCAATCAAGCAAACTTTGACTAAATTTGTGGATAATGAAAGTGACTTCCAAATAAACAAACAAGATTTATCCTTGTCAATTGTCAGTAGTCACCATTAGGTGAGATGGGTGATGTATAAGTTTAATGGATAAATATCTCCTTTTTCTGCAGCTGGGCCACATCAAAGAAATCTAAATAAAATCTCTGTTTCAGCGTTTACCACACTTGTTGGAGACAAAACTATTCTGGTGTTAAAAATGTGGAGGTCATGGACAAAAACAAAGGAGGAAAACCTCAAACAAGACCAAAAGAGAACTCAATTTATTGGCACAATCCACTTGACTGGGACAATTTTATGTGGAAGGTCCAAAGAGCCTTTTGATATTGGAAAATAATATGGTTGCTTGTTAAAGACAATTATTAAAATGTGTAGAGCAATCCATTTGATATATACTGGAATTTTATCTTTTTCAGTTTGCTTTCTGATTCTTCCTAGCATTTATTTTCAGATGCTTGTCAAAAAGAAGTTTACTGTTTTCACTTAAGCAAGTTGCTCCCTGATCATTAGGGATGATAAATATATAGAGGGGAAATAATGTAGATGTTTTCCTGACTGAGCAATCAGCTTATATTGTGATTCTTGTGGTTTGGCCTAAAGAAGAGAAAGGAGCAGAATGAATTAATCCTTTTCATGTTTCTTAAACACTACCATAAAAAGAGGAGAGGCCTTGCCTAAAGAAAACAAAAGTGGAGAATAGAACACTCACCATTTCAATATTAATTATAATGATAACAACAGAATAACAAAGTTGGAAGGAACTTTGGAGGTCTTCTAGTTCAACCCACTGCTCAGACAGGAAGCCCTATACCAGGGATGTCAAACTGCCGGCCTGTGGGCCGGATGCATCATAGCGAAACCACGCCCACCCCATTGCTGGTAATGGCAAAAAAGTTGCAATACATTGGGACACATCACGTGACATTGCAAGTTTGACACCCCTGCCCTATACCATTTCAAACAAATGGCTGTCCAATCCCTTCTTAAAAATTTCCTGTGTTGGAGCACTTACAACTTGTGAAGGCAAGTCATTCCACTGATTAATTGTTCTGTCAGGAAGTTTCTCCTTAGTTCTAGGTTGGTTCTCTCCTTGATTTGTTTCCATCCACTGCTTCTTGTTCTGCCTTCAGGTGCTTTGGAGAATAGCTTGACTTCTTCTTCCTTGTGGCAACCCCTGAGATATTGGAACACTGCTATCCTGTCAACCCTCGTCCTTCTCTTCATTAAATAGACATACTCAATTCCAGCAACCTTTTTTATATGTTTTAGCCTCCAGTCCCCTAATTGTCTTTGTTGTTCTTCTCTGCAGCCTTTCTAAGTCTCAACATCTTTTTTTCATTGTGGCGACCAAAACTGGATGTAGTATTCCAAGTGTGGTCTTACCAAGTATGATGATGATGATGAGGAGGAGGGATGGTAAATTCATAAATATTTACTATAATTTCATAAAAATACAACATATTATCATAAGACCAACAGGTGACCTATGCGTCTGCTTTATCTGCTGCCCAAGCCTTAATGTGCAACTTCAAAACCACAGTTTTACCTTTTATGATTTTTTGGCATGGCGAGGCCTTTAAATTGGAGATACTACCAAATAAAATACTGTCTACTGTAAAGCAAAATACATGCCCGCATATTCAGGGATAAATATTCTGACTGAGAACTGTGAGTTTAAATGGAATGAGATAAATGGAACATACGCTTGTGAAACTATAGAAGTGGCTTTCTAAGAAATGTGATACAGGATTAGTGATGGCACTATCTGCTTTAAAAGTCTGTTTGCTTCCTTGTGTGCTTTTTTATCTATTTTCAAATAACTTGCAATATTGCAAAGGCCAGGTTTTTCATTATAGGGAAATAGACCTGTAAAAATACTACTTCTTTTGAGGCAAAGGGTGAATCTCTTTTTTTTGTAATAATTCTGTGGATATATAAAAATGTAGTAACCAGTCAGTTTTGCTATATTTAAAAGGATTAGCTGGGAATCAAATTGTCTATGAAATACAACTTCATGTTTTTAATCAATTCATTTTCTAAATTGTTTAGGAAAGAAGAGGATTTTGCATACGTCACAACCCAAAACAGATGGGTGTGGAAGAAGATACTGAGCATAAAAAAATAGAACAATTATTAGAAATAAATATGTATGGTAAAACTCAGTTACTTGAAATTCACGATTGGAATAGATTTTCTTAGCAATTCACTTTCCTTCTTCAATTTATTGTTTGATCCCATCATAATTTCTTTTCCCCAGATTAAGTGCCATGAAGTGGTGGCACTATTTGGATACTTGGAAGTAATTTAGATAGTGACCTTTGGATATACTGTCTCCAGAATCACCTGTCCAGAAGATATATATATATATATATATATATATATATATATATATATATATATATATATATATATATATATATATGTTTTCTGAGGTTTTCGCGGGTATTTGTATGTAGGTCTTTGGTTGTTCGGGTTTTCTCCCACGTAAAATTGTGCACACACACACACACACACACACACACACACACATATATATATATATAAACATGAATGTATTTCAGAAGGCAGAAGTGAAATCTTTAGAGTGAGAACCAAGATACTTATTTATTTTAATTTCTTATTTTTTCCCTAGAACCCATTATAAAAACACCCCACATATGCAGTCAAATTAAAATGAAATTCAATTCAATGAAAACATCTTTGGCAAGTAGGAACATTAAATTATCAGACCCCTGCAGTTTAAAACTAAATAACAAGAGCTTTTGTGGCATCAAAGAGTTCTTTTGCTAAGAGCTTTGATAACTGTCTGTGAATAGGAATTATACAAAAATTGCCCTTTTTCCAAAGGCATTAGGGTGATTCAAATGAGGGGACAAAGGAGAGTGTAATGGAATTATGGTTTCATTTGATGTCACAGTACTCTTCACATTCATAGATCCAGAACTAGCAAAATAATCAGTTGCACCACTACTACACAACACACAACACTCCCAAAGTAACCAAAAACACTAAGACTGAAATACTCAGAATCATGGACTCAGGCCTTTGCCTCACTGCCTATTTTCAGTTTGATGGACAAATACAACCCATCTCCAAAATCAGAATAATATCCATGGGATCATGACTCTCAAGATTCACAACAGGGGCCATGGTACAATGTCTAGAAGTGATACGACTTCCAGATATACAACCAAAAGAGTGGATCCATTATGTAGTTGACATCTTAGTGATATTAAAAAAGGAGCAACTAGAAAAGACAGATAAAAAACATCTTCAAGGGAATAAAATTCAGAAGGGAAGAAGAAAACAATAACACACTACCCTCCCTGAATATCCTCGTCAATAAACAATGGCAAATTAGAAAACTAAGTCTATGTGAAAACAACCCACACTAACTAACTGGTCTACTATCAAAGTAACAAAACAACCTCATTCAAGAGAAGCTGTGTAAGAACATTATTCAGATGAGCAGAAACAGATTGTTGTAACCTGGAATGTCAGAAGGAGGAAAAGGTTCATCTATACAACTTCTTCCAACATTCCAAAATGGATATACAGATAACTTTAACATTAAGTGCCTGATCACACTACCTGCTATAGCGCAACCAGTACATGTTATGAAAAGGATAACACTCCCAACATCAAAAACATCTCTGAAAAAAACCCCAACAGACTATTAAAACCACACAGCATTACCATAGAACACAAACCAAGTCAATCCCTCTAAAACAGTGTTTCTCAACCTTGACAATTTTAAGGCATGTGGACTTCAACTCCCAGAATTCCACAGCCAGCATTGCTGGCTGTGGAATTCTGGGAGTTGAAGTCCACATGCCTTAAAATTGTCAAGGTTGAGAAACACTGCTCTAAAATATCTTAAGTAAATCAAAAGACCTAGGAGACCAAGAAGAAAAAATAGGAGTCATCTACAGTATACAATGTATCTATTCATACACCTACTATGCATTTTGGCAGAAGACTAGCAGAGCGCATCCATAAATATCAACAAAGTCAAAAGAACATGATGAAAAAATCCTAATCTCTCAATAAAATCCTTAATTTCTCAATATGGGCAAGGTTAACCACAATTTCAACTGGGAAATTAGCATCTTAGATTGAGGCAAACCTAAACATGTTAGGGAATTCCAGGAAACTTGGCATTCAGAGAAATTAGCCATCAATAGCCACATTAAGAATAAATGCACCATTCCAAAGATACAATAAAAAACTTGGGAAGGAAAAACAGATTTTACAATGTTTTGAGAGAATTGCTGAGGCCCTAACTTGAGACTCAGATTCCTGTTTCTAGTTGCCAAATCCTTCTTTACAGCTAGTGTTGCGAAGATCCCAAGTTCCCTTACTATTCAGATGCATTACTCTTTGGACATTGATTGTTTCATAAAAAGCTATGCTGGTTATATTTATAACAATAGCACTAGCACTTAGACTTATATACCACTTCACAGTGTTTTATAGCCCTCTCTAAAGCAATTTACAGAGTCAGACTATTGCCCCCAACAATCTGGCTCCTCATTTTATCAACCTTGGAAGAATGGAAGACTGAGTCAATCTTGAGCTGGTAAGAATCAAACTGCTAGCAGTGGGCAGAGTTAGCCTGCAATACTGCATTCTAATCACTGCACCACCATAGCTCTTATAAGTGTTTCATTGTGTTCTTTTCTTTCCCGTCTAATGATAGACTTTAGTTAGTATGTCTGAAGATGGCTAAAGCAGAAGAAATTTTAGCAGAAATAATCCTACAGCTGTCAAAAAAGTTTCTGTTGCTGCATTTCAGCTCTACTCAAGAAGGCCTGATGAAATAGCATGGCTTTGCAAAGGAAAGGAATGATTACTACACATGAACATATCATAAGTAGCTTCATGAAATACAATAGTTCATATTGAAACACTGGTAGGTCTCCAGATATTGTAAAATACCTTGGTGACTCCTTCCACTTGTTTTCAGGTATTTTAGCCTTTGGTGGCAGGAAATTCTTTTGCAACTTTCAGTTGTTGATATTTGATGCTATAAAAACATGACAGTTCTCTTATGTTCGATTTTCTAACATTCAGACATGTTCAGGGCAAATGATTTTCAATTAATATCAATGTTACATTTGCATTTTTTTTTTCAGTAATGCTTGGTCATATCAAGGTCAACATTTTATTTCTTTTCTAAACCAATTCTCATTCCAGAACTGATATGCTCTTCACAAAGCCACATCTGGAACCTGACCAATATGAGTTGTTCTTTTACTTAACAGTGGATGAGACAGAGCTAGCCCAAAGCATAGGCTTGATTCTCTAAATACTAAGATTTTTTTTTTTTTACAGAGGGACAAGATGTGTCTTTGTTTTTGAAATCCTTTGAGGTACATCAACCAGATATAATTAAGGAGATGAAAAGCTATTTTTAATTTCTCACTGAGTAGTATGCTTATCTCAGAAAAAAAAGGTCCTAAATCCTATTAGGATTGATTGTGAATGTTAATATATTGTGCTATCATCTGCTATGATTAGACATGAAGCAGAATCTTTATTCAGTATCTAACTAAGGAAAATAGCATTTGAATATAGAATTCATGTTAAGAAATGAATAAACCATGGCAATAAGCATCACCAAAAATTCTTTTTATTTCAGTCCTAATTCTTGACACGTATTTCACTGTTTACATTTCCCTGGTTACAACCTGTCCTAGTTGTAACTAATTAACTATTTTATTGAATTAATTAAAACTTACTTTTCAAAAACGACACTTAGAACCAAAACCTTAAATTAATATGCTTTAAATACTCAACTGACATCTTGCAACCTTTATTGTTCCTCATATTCCTTCTCACATCGGTCTTCTTGTCAGTACTTATTTTTCAAAGCTGCTTTTTATTCATTTGTCCCCTGCTTGCAAATAACTTTTACATACAGTGTATCTATCTTTCCTATAACAAACATAAAAACGGATTCTTCCCTCCCTCCCTCCCTCCCTCCCTCCCTCCCTCCCTCCCTCCCTCCCTCCTTCCTTCCTTCCTTCCTTCCTTCCTTCCTTCCTTCCTTCCTTCCTTCCTTCCTCTGTAACTGGATACATAAATGCCAATTGAAAAAATTCTACCCATGATGTATTTATATCATATAAAACATTTAATAGTAACCTGTTATTAGTACTTAGGATTGTTCCAAATGTCCTCTCTTGACTCTATTTTGAATCTGCTTATATTAAGACATTTCAGAATATTCAGATTTTCATCTGTTCAGCTGAAGCTCCAAATGTAACCTTCTCCGGTGTCTCCATGACTCTTCTGCTTTGCAACACATTTTTATATTTTTCTAATACTTCATTGATCTTTACTTTGGGCATATTATGTATATATCTAGTTCTCTGGAGACGCTGTAATGCTGGGAAAAGTGGAAGGAAAGAGAAGATAACAACCATCACTAAGGTGGATGGACTTATTGACAATAACATATGTACACAATTGGGAGAGCTGAAAAGCCAGGTTAGGGACAGATCATAAAGGAGAAATTTTATGTATATGATCGCTAAGAATCAATACTGACTTGACATGTAATCAGGACTTCAATTCTCAGAACTTCTCGTGGAGTTCAATTCTCAGAATTCCTCAGCCAGGCACGCTGGCTGAGAAATTCTGGGAGTTGAAGTCCATAAGTCATAAAAGGGCCAAGTTTGAAGACCCCTGCAGTAAATCCATTCATCACTCAGTTGGCTTAAATATAGTTCATCCTACACTGTTGGATCAGGGCCAGCTGATTGTAATTTGATGAGCCTTAAAAAAGAAGAAAGTTAATAGAAAATTTCCTTCTTAAGATCCTATCTTCCTACCAGAACATATTGTCTCAGTGAGAAACTTGGTATAACAGAATATTTTAACTATATAATCTGGGTTTTTTTTTCTTTATTGAAACACTTGTTCTTTTAGGAGTCACTAGATTTCCTTCTCTACAAATCCCAAGATTAGTATATATTCGAAATATATTAGAAATATGCTTTTATAGTATATTTCATTGAGTCTGAAAATTTTATGTGATTCTTGGCACGTTTACATTCCTTTTGTGTTTAAAGAGGGTTTTCTTCTTTGTAAGAAAGTTTGATGGCACATCCAAAACAATCCAATTATATTATAGGGATTTTTTTTTTTAAAAAAGTGAAAAAATATTCAGCCGTTGCCGTGCTGTCACATGTTTCTGAAAACCGAGAACTAGAACTTTAAGACCACTTTGCAAATAATGTGCAATTAGAGTTATAGATATCATGCTAACATTTTTTTTTCTGTGCAGTATGGATGCGGTTTTTAGTGACTTTCCCTTGAACTTCACATTTCTTCTAAAAGCATGTTTTAAAACAAGCCACAATTTGCACTTCCTTCTTCAAGAAAAATTTGACAGACCTATTTAGGCTGCAATTTGAGAGGGTCTGTTTCCAGTACATTACCTTAAGTCATTTCAAAGTACAATGTGACAGAAGTCAAATTAATCCAATGTGTGCCAAAAGAAAGGACCTATTATGCATCAGAACTTAATAAATAAAAAACAGGCTTACTTTCTTATATAACATTAATCTTTAGTACATCTGTTCATTCACTGACATATTCAATGCAAAACAATGCTGATGCAGAATAGTATTATTGTACTGTGTCAATACATCTTCTAGTAGATTAAGGAAAGCTATTATGATTTAAAGAAAATGGATAAAAAAAGGAATGAACAGAAAACTTTGGAGAACATTTTAAGTATTACATTTTGTAATACAATCACTGTTACTATTCAATGCTTCCATCAGTTTCGCCATGAACTTATAGAACTGAAATCAACAATAAATAAAGAAAAGTTATATAGTTGTTTACAAAAAGGAGTTGTACAAAACATACTTTTCACATCTGATCATTGACAATGCTCATTTTCCTTTTACTATAGAGTAGCAACCAAGATTCTAGAAATGCGGCTACTTATAATGTTCACATTCCTGTGCTTTCTGAAGCAACTTTCCAGAACCAGATCCAAAACCCAGCACAGACTAGTATATGTGCATTTGCAAATTTGCATACTTTATCTTCAGATTACTTTCGTCCTCATGGTTCCCAACCATTTGTCAGATCAAATGAAAACTTCTGCACAAAAAGTGCTACCCACTCCTGCTTTTTAAAATATACTTATATAGATATTTAAATATATCCTTTTCTGTACTCATGAATGCTTCCTAATTGATGTGCTATGGATATATTCTGATTAAAAAACCCCTGCTCTTCTAGACTTTCTTATTAATAAACCAAGCCTTAGCAGTGTACATGACTCCACAAGGTTTATCGCAAATCAAAATTAAAACAAATTCATCTGACATCTACTCTGTTTAGATGCCAAAATGAAACAATTGAAGAGAAAAAGAAATGACTGTATATGAAATGACCTGTTCACAAGAAGACTGTGTATGATGACACTAGAGTTTTGGTGGTTGCAAATAGATTGCTTTTAATCCCTAGAAACTTTCTTTGTTTAATCGTCCTCATATTTGCATGAATATTTGGTATCTAGGAGAATGGGAGAGAATGGGGAAAATTATTTGAGTGAAGAATTTGCGACAGGTTTAATTAAAATTAAAATAGATCAAAAATATGAAGGGGATCAAAACTGAAATGTTGAAGCAACCTCTGAATCATAAACACTACTAAGAATATTAAGAACTCTACTTCCAACTCAACTACCCTGAAGCTGTGAAAGACTTAATACCTCCTTCAGTTACAGTGTTTTATGACTTATACTGAGTGACTTTGGCCAATCTGGTGCTTACATAGGCACCAAAATGTCTGGGAGCATTCAGGAGAAAACAGTAAGCTAAACATTTCCATCAAGGTCAGTGGCTGTAATCATTCCTTCTGCCCAGGAGCTGAGAGTTTGTGGACTGCTCAGCAGAGATGGTTGTTGACTGTAGGCCAACAAAAACTAATCTTGTATCAACAAATGTAATCAGACACCCCATTGTGCTAATGAAACTATCACATTTTTCATTAGTTGAGAACGTTCTTTTTTCTTTTCTGTTTTTTAGGGGAATAGTTTTCTTCCAAAGTTTTAAGCATGTTAACTATCCATTGTTCCTAACAATGGATACCCCTCAGACTTCCTTCCCTCCCTTGCATTTTCACAACCCCCTCAAGCTGCCTACACATGTACATATAAAACACGTTGCCTGAAGACATTTCTAAAACATAGCATTTTGATAAGACTTTAGGGACTCTGTGGGGATGGAAAATTGGGAATTTCTTGAGGCAATTGAAATTTCAGAATTTTTATATATAAAACAAAAAAAAAAGCAGATTTAGAAATGGAGTGTGAGGCCTAGTGTTCAGTTTGTTAACACTTCCTCAGCAATACAATCACTGTCCAATTGTACGTTGCATGGATTGTGTTTTTCATTTTTAATGTTGAAATTAAAGTAAACAAACGAATGAATATCGGTCTGACTATAGTATAGGATTTCTGTTACCGATCTATAAAATTGTATTTTCCTTGTTTCCCCCTATGCTGTTACCCATGCTCTAAGCTTATAAAGGGAGATAAGAAGAAAAAAAATTGTATTGACGGAAGCATCTAACTAAATTATAAGGAGATGGGAAATCCATATTTGCATCAATGTTATAGTTTTAATTGCTATAGTAATTGCCGTTTCATGTTGCTGCAATTATCCTGATGTATGCATCTGAATTATCTACACCTCAAACAATTAACCAGTGGAACAACCTCCCTCCAAAAGTGGTGAATGCTCCAACACTGGAAGTTTTTAAGAAGAGATTGGACAGCCATTTGTCTGAAATGGTATAGGGTTTCCTGCCTGAGCAGGGGGTTGGACTAGATGACCTCCAAGGTCCCTTCCAACTTTATTATTATTATTATTACACAGAAAAATTGGGCAATCATAATAAAGTTCAAAATATGACATACGTATTTAAAATAACTTTGGCATGCATTTGGTTGGGTTTAATTGAGACCAATGAATTTTATCCTATGTATGCTGAATTGTTTACATATTGTGGTTCCAAGCTTAATAATAATAATAAAAAAACCTCAAAAACAAACCTAAATCTCTCCAAGCTTCATTCCAACCTTACTGTACATGAGTTCCAGGTTACACCTTTTTCGTCACTGTGAAATATTTGTCTAGAAGCATATCATATCATATTATGTCAAGCTCAATGTACTTATTATTTAGAGAGCTGGTGATTTAGTAAAATGAATCGGATGCACTTCCATTATTTCACTTCCTCCAAAATAATTTGCTTAAAAAATGGCAATCTATTTCAGTCAAGTGATTTTGTCGTATTATTAACACAGTAATGTTGCCTGATAAACCTTTTCACAATCTTCAGAGGGTCCAAGCATCACATCTCTTTAAAAGAAGACTTTGTGTTTTGTACCTTTGGCTATCTAAACCAAAAGGAAATAAAAGAAAAAAAAAATGTTTTTCTCTCACATAGCCAGTTCAGTTACCAGAAACAGTGGGATGGCTTATAAATTTTATAAAGAGTATCCAAGGGAGCAGAAATTACATCTTCAATCTATGTGACTGCAAGAAACCTGGTTTCACTAATAAACTTAAGCATTTTGTTATGCTTGGAGAATAGATAAGAGGATGCCTATTGATCATGTCTTTAGAGGTAGTGCCAAATTAGAACTCTGAAGGGGCAGATAAGCTGCCCAGTCACAGTTCCCCACAGTGCATGAGGCCAAGCGTCCAGTCCAAAGCCCATAAACCTCTTTGCAGCTTCCTGGCTGTTTTGCAGGGACTGGTTGAAAAACTTAAAAGTCTTGGTGTATAAAAGGGATTTCAAAGTCAGACCAGATTTGAGCAAAGCCCTTCTTCATGCATATAGGCTTGAGGAAACAGAGATTTTTAAGGAGTTTAAGGAGTTATGCAAACAGCAGAGGATTTCTTGGGAAAGGATAACACTAAATAACAGAGCAGCAATGTAATTCAACACACGGACACACACACACACATAAAGAATTTAACTTGAATCTGATTTCTTAGCATAAATGAGGTATAAATCTTTGGAGAACATATATATTTTCTCCAAAGCTTTGTAATCATTTATGCAACAATTTCCAAATCTCGCTGAATGAAAATGTTTAGATGTCAACATCTAAATCAGGGCATTTTTTTTATTACCAACATCCATTTCTATTGGACAAGTTGTATTTAAAATTTATATTTATTATTTTGCTATCCTCTGAACTTGAAGTGTAAGAAAATAGATTTTGATTTCCTGGACCTCCCTCACATGTAGGCTGATAGCACTTAGAATTGCCAGCTGTCATGGTTAGTCTGTTGTTCAACAAACTAAATTTGCAAACCAAGAAAATACTTGGTTTGTGAAGAAATGGCTGCTTGGGCAGAGGAACATAAATCTGAATTTCTGCTTCAGATGACATAGTAAAAAAATATGTACATGTATCTACACATCTTAGTTGGTAGATGACTGAAAGGATATATTGGATTGCAATGATAAGAAATTGGATTCAAGTTAAACATTTCTTGATAGTTAGACCAGTTTGACTGTATAACCAATTTTCTATCAAGGGTAGACAGCCATCTGTCACAGATGATTTCATTTAAATTTTGGCAGACTAGATGTACTTGAGGTCCCAAACAGACCCTTACAACTCTATTGCTCTTTGATTTTAAGAAGAAAACAAAGGCGATATATAGCTTGCACATGTAACATATTTGCATCAATATGCATCCAACATGTAAATACTAGATTTTATAAATTTATGACTTATTGCTCCCTGGATCTTCCCCATTTTCTGCTTTTTTGTAAATATGAAAAATTAATAAGATCTTGTGACTTGAACTTTCATATACAGAATAAAAATGAAGACTAAAAAATGATTAAGTTCTCAAGTAAATAGTACAGAGACAAATTAAAAGTTCTTATTTTAGGAAACAGAAATCAAATATACAGGTTTAAGATAGATGGCATCTGACTTAGTAGTTGTCAAAAAATATTTTGGAATAAAAATGTATTCCAAAAAAGCATGATAGTTTCAAACCAAGAAAAGTAAAATATTTATCAGGTTCTTTGTTGGTCAGATCACACTGTGAGTTTAAGTTTACAAATCTGGAACAGCTTCAGAGAAGGACAATGTAGATAATCAGGGAATTAGGACCAAAATGCTATGAAAAGAAATTGAAGTCAGTGGACATGTTAAGCTGTCACTAAGGCTGACTAAGAGAGAATGGGAAATACATGAAATAATGTCACACAGAAGAAAGTCAGGACTGGTTCTCCTTATTTCTATAACACTGGACCTGAAATAGCAATAGCAATAGCACTTAGACTTATATACTGCTTCACAGTGCTTTACAGCTCTCTCTATCTGGTTTACAAAGTCAGCATATTGCCCCCAACAATCTGGGTCCTCATTTTACTGACCACGGAAGGATGGAAGGCTGAGTCAACCTTGAGCTGGTCAGAATCGAACTCCTGGCAGTTGGCAAAATTAGCCTGCAATACTGCATACTAACTACTGTGTCACCATGGCTAAATAAAGTATTTAGCTTATAGGATGACAATTTTTGATTGAATATTAGAAAATAATTCCTAACAGTAAGAGCATTTTATACATGAATACAGTTAGAGAAATATGGTGGAATTCTTTTCACTAGATAAGAGCAAGAGAAAGCTTGATAGCTATCTGTCTGGGGAGCTTTATTGTATTGAGCAAGGGGTGAGATACAATGAACTCAGTAAACCATCCAACTCTATAATTTTATGACTCCCTAAATAGATAGAAGGGCCCTAAATAGACAGAAGGGTCTTTTAATTTTTATTGACAATTTAAAATAAGGTATCTTATATTATGCATATTCTAAAAGATAAAGATATGTGTGTTCTAATAAGTACACTGTGAGCTCACAAATGTTTACAGAAAACCACTAAATGAGCAATCATTAATAGAGGGGTGGTAAAACAATGGGACTCTGTGCAAAAATCAATCTGCCATTCATTGAGTCAAAGATAAAACCATCAAAAGGCATTAATAACACTCTTGGTTGACCTTTTTCTTGACCTACTTTTAATGAGCAGGAAGAATTGTTTTGTATCATATTTTGTCATTCACTTCGAATCCTGAATTCATGATTTTTGGTCCTATGTTTTATGAAATCTTTTATGATACATGTTTGTGTATTTAGCAAAGAATGAGTGCAATCAATAATGAATCAACAATACAATAATAATCTGAATAAGAGAATTTGAGGGAAAGATAGCAAGAAGTCATATCCAGATTTGATGACACCCCTTCAGAAGAGGTTTTTTTAAATATAAGTGACTCCACAGATCATTAAGAAAAACTTATTATGAATTATTATGCTAAAATATATTTGCTGTATCTTAGAGGTTTTTGATCGTTTTGGAAGGAGACTTCTGTGGGTTTTTTTTAAAATCACCCTATGAACTTTGTTGTTCTTTGAAATTTTTGTGGGGAGAATTCAGTTTAGTTTATTTTTGGATGTGGTAAAGGTATCTTGTTTCCACAATGGAAAACTAGGTGGTGAAGATGATGGAGTTAGTGGAGATGGAAAAATTAACTATTTTAATTAAAGAAATAATTTATCTAGTTTTGTTTCTACTTTGAAATCACTTCTGGACTTTTTACTCAAAACAGAAAAAAAATGAAACTTTGATTTTAGGTTTTGATGATTAGAATGATTTTGTAATTACATAGAAATAGCCTGAATGTTGTGAAATCTCAAACAAAAAGTTGATGTTGTGCTATTTTTGTAAACTACTGCACTGAAGAAAGTCAGAAGTCATTACTTTTTAAAATGTTTTTGCACTTTTTGCTTTTCCCATTTTTCTAACTTTTTTTTCTTCTGTATTTTTATTTCACTATGAAATATAATAAAACTATTATATAAAAAGATAACTTATGATGTTCTGTTATCCATTTTTTCATCATTCTGAAACCTTTCATATTTCCAATATGAAAAAAAAATAATGAGAGAAGTTCCTTCATAAAGTCTTTTAGAATTTAATTAAAGAATGGGAAGTCAAGGCAGTTGCAGGAAAGATTGTTGTTCAGTGAAAAGCAGCACATTCACACATCGCTTCTGGCTTATTTTTTTCTAAAATGGAAATCATCCATGAGAATATCACCAAAATGTGATTTTTTTTCTGCAAGACATTTCAAAAGCAATCCATCTTTACATTCAAATGAACTTCTAGAAAAATGACAAAAAATGCTGATTGTATATATGTTTCCATGTGTCCGCATGCATTATATGAGTTATTATATGCCATGAGGGTAATAACTCTGGACGATTCTATTGCTTCATTTATTTTCAATCTGTGATTGAAATAATTTTTTTGATTTAATTTACTTGTTTGAATTGCATCATAATAGAAGTACATTAAATCTCAAAGAATCCATTCGGTCATGCATGAACACAACACAAATATATGTTTTGTCATTATATTGCATTGCAACGTACACTACACTTTTTTATAACCTTTTCTCATTTATCTTTAAACCAGTCAAACAAAATCAGAACTGAAGAACTAGACCCAAAAATTGGGTGTTCCCTTGAAGTTTTCAGTTCTATAGAAGGTATATGGAATTAAATCATAACTTTATTATACAAGTTTCAGTCTACACACTGGTCATGGTAAGATTATTATAATTCACAATATATAGAAAATAAATATATAAATAAATATTTGTATGTCACCTCATCATAATAATGATGGGTACTATACAATACAGCAAACCCATAAAACCCCAGAGCATCCCAAATAGTCTAAAAAGAACAAAGCAATACTAGTAATTGATGGATGTTAATTAATTAGCACAGTATGAGATCTGAAGACCTATTGGAAAAGTGGTTTTAAGGGCCTATTTAATGAGGATAGAGACTAATCAAATTTCTGGAGGTAATGTGTTTCATATTGCAGAGGCTACTACTGAAAGCTACCTTTTGATCCAATCCTCCCCATTGAACCACTTGTGAAGGTAAGATCTTTGATGTTCGGGCTGGATGGACAGAATCATTATTGGTAATGATGGCTTATGGAGCATCCTAGTCCCACATCACAGAGCGCTTTTTAGGCAAAAACCAGCATAATAAATTGGGCCCGGAAGACTTCACCGTGCCACAACAGACATTAATTTGTCTAGTTGGTTTATTTTGCAAAATCGGAACTCTTTGTAGAAACCTGGTTGTATAGCTTACAATAACTTTTCTTCCAAACATATTTGAAAAAACATATGTACGCGAGACAACAGTAAGTATTCAAAAACAGTAAGTGTTCAAAAACAGTAAGTACTCAAAAACAGTAAGTATTCAAAAACATGCATTGTAACAAAAGTTACAATGCATTGCGAATGGAAACAAAATATGGATGTCTCAGAACATTGTCATTTTTGCTGTGTGTGTGTATATATATATACACGTATGTGTGTGTGTGTGTGTGTGTGTGTGTGTGAATGATCCACCCATTTGATAAAGTTTCATTAAATATTTTCTTTTACCAAAAGCTATTTTTTAAAAAAACTTTGTTTTTTCTTTTTTTCTGTTCTGAAGAGGACAGAAAGAATTAAAACTAGAGAAGAAAGATAAGTTTCATCCTCTGTGAAAGAGCAGCATTCTAGACTGTTAAAGAACTTTCATCTTGTTTTGCAGCCTCAGGGATTTGTAAAATTGGTGGGATGGAAGTTAGAGGTTCAGCTCTGGAATCAGAGAATGAAGATAAGGTTGGGCTTTCTGGATGGGAAGACCACAAATGTGGAACAGAATGATTTTTCCATTTGCATTTAGTATCAGAATCTTCTGCTACATATTGAAAAACTCCAATAATTAGAGAATTTGACAGATTTTAGCTTGGCATCTCAAGTTGGAGCCTATGTACTGAGCTAAATTGTATCATGGATCTTGTTCATGGTCCAATCTTTGAGCTTACTTGAGACAGAGCTGTACAGTTTTGGTCCATTTTATTTGGAAGAAGCATGAAGGTTCTGCATTCTACCAAATCCAGTATAAATGGGGGCGAAAAACCCAAGCTTTCTGTCTTGTCAACAAAATAGTACACTGTTTTGTTTGCAACTGAAGCTCCCATCATTTCTAGCTTTCAAAGGAAACCTGCAACTCTAAACTCAAATATGGTGAGGCACATCCTATTATTGTGCATTGGCGCAAATTTACACATTGATGATTTGAGCCAAATTAGAAATGAAAACATGGTAGCTGAAATAAATAGGTGACTGAATTTTATGTGACACATGCACAAACTTTTTTTCCTGTTGTCCTTTAAAAACTATTTAGATATTAGCAATTTTAAACACGAAGAGAAAGACTGTATTTTTTCCTTTCCTTTAAGCTTGGCAGATTAAAGCCATCTGTATGATTTAACATAGAGGAAATTCTTCCTCCACTTCTCTTCCAGGAGCCATAAGAATTCAGAGAAGTAATTAAACAACTTGTTTCATGCTGGTTAAAGCTCCTGTGGAGAGATCAAATCCCATTCTATTTTATATCTCAGGCAATTATAGGGCAACATGTTAAAACTTTAGAAAGACAGATAGATGATTTTTTTTAAAAAAATGCATTGTTGCTGAAATTGAGTGATTTTCAATGCTGCTACCCATCCTATTCCTTTATGCCAGCAGTAGCAATTGATTCATTATGGTTACTGTAATATTGAGAATAGAATAGAATGGGATGGGACAGGAATTTGTGTCTGGTGCAGGAGCTCTCAATATACATGCAAAGCAACAGAGTAATAATAATAATCACAATATGATCACAATAAGATGGGGGTATTAGAGAAGATAAGAAGAATACAAATAATACTATAGCCCTACAACATGGGTAAATATACTTAGACATAAAACAATACTTTGAGAATTAGGTGTTCAGCAGTGAGGGAATGAGGGAAACAACTGTGTCTAATTGTTTAGGCATGCAATGCCTTGTAGCAGCACCCCGAGGCAAGAAACTGAAACAGTTTATGTCCAGGATGTAAGGGGTCTGCAGATATTTTCTCAGCCCTCCTTCTGACCCATGCAATATATAGGTCTTCTATTGTAGCAATGTTTTTTTTTCCCTGCAGTTCTAACTATCTGTTGGAGTCTGTACCTGTCCTCTTTAGTTGCTGTATCATATGAATATAAATATGAATGAAGTGGAATATCACCACTTAAGTGATTAAAAGAATCACCCTTAGAATAAGTAAAATAGGCAGGATATTGGACATATTAAGGGTGTCAAACAGTTCCAGATGTTAACACAACAAATGTATCTCTGATTTCTCTAGTGCTTTTGAAAAATCAGTTTCTGAACAAATATCCACACATTACAAGATTTATTTATCCCTTTCATTGTGTCCTTTTCTTGGTTTATAAAATACTTTTATGTTTATTTTCATTAGATGACAGAAAATTCCAAATATCAACTCTGGTGATGTTTTGAATCTATGAAATAATTTTCTGAATTTTGTTGAAACTGTTTAAAAGGCAAGAGCTGATATACCGCTTTTGTACTGAAACACATTCTAGTTTATGCAAATATCACTGGATTTTTCTTCCATAGTGTTTACTTTCCTGGGAATTATATCAATCCCTTTGCCATGAGAGTAAATAACAATACACAATATTTTTATGTTTTCACAGTACTCGGGAAACAATTTTGGAGAAAGGTTAGGTAAAGAAAACTATTGCCAATGAGCTACTTTTTAACTGTGTCTGTGTGTTTATTAAAGGTTTTTTTCTAGTAAAGTTTAAAACTAAAAATCCCTTTCACTTACCTTATTTAACATACTTCATTATTATTATTACTTTATTATAACATACTTCATTATTATTATATTAGATTTTTTTATTTTTTTTATTAAATGAATATATTTTGAAGTATAGATTTTAAATGAGAAAATTCATTAAGGATGTAAGTAGCACAGGGTTTATTGTCGTAAATTCTAAACAAATTCTAAACAGATAGCTCTTTCAACAGCTAACAGCTTATATTAGCTAAGGCTAAGAATCTATATAGTCAGAGGTGATGATATAATGTAAGACAAGAAACTAAATCCACTCCAGTCCTGGAAGTGGAACAATATGACCTTCCTGCTATCCTTCACTGATCTCATGAAATCATAACTGGTTCTTGCAAGTGCAAACCATTTCGAAATATTTCTGTGCCACGTCCATAGTTTTTATGGACACGGCCAATTAATTTCAAGCAAATACCTCTTCAGAAATGTCACCCATCACCAAGAAAATCTTTTTCTCTCATTGGAGGGGATGATTTTTTTTTTTTTTTTTGGCTTCTGCCATCTCCAAGCTTCTGAAATTTCATTGCAGCATCATGCTGGCATGATTAGGCAAAGGTTGTCCTGCCAAAACCGTGGAAGGCCATGAAGTTTTGTCACCATGATTAGCACATAAATATGGAGAAATGACAGCAATTTATTCTCTTTTATTTTTATGAAAACAGTATGTGCTTCAAACTCAGACCTGAGGAGGCCTGGCTCAAATACTTACTTTCTGGAGAGCAAGACAAAATAATAATAATAATAATAAAAATCAATTTGCTGGAAAGTCTCTCTCTCTCTCTATTGGCCAAACAGGGCAGAAATTGCTTGCTTGGTGGTTTTCTGCAAAGTCTCCTTAGTTGTCTCAAAGATGCTTTTTCACGAGGCAACTGGACTTTCTTGTTTTTTCTTTGAAGATGTCAAAATTGAACATCCCTCTCTCAATAGAGGGAGAGGAATCCAACATCATCTATCTCCAGTCTACAACACAGTCCTTTCAACAGTTCCAAGAAGGCTCCACACCCATTTGCATTACTCATGTGACCCTGAAGACACAGATAAGCCTCCAGGTAGCTTTAGCGACTGGCTAAAATAATACAAATAAACAGCTTTCTGCAAGGAATTTAAATTCTTTCATTCCCCACCATCCAGTCAGAGCTGAAGAAGCTTCTTGGATGAGAAGTGAAATGTCTTCAAAGAAAAAACAAGAAAGTCCAGTTGCCTCGTGAAAAAGCATCTTTGGATGACTGAGAATCTCCATAGACATCTGTTTAGTTGTGGACATGTAGAGAATGCATCTAGAGTCCCACCACTCAGACTGAACTGAAAATAATCAAAATCGGTCTTGAATGCATTTTAAACTAAATTCGAGAGGGTTAAAAGATGGAAAGGCTAGTTGTCCGGAATTTTCTAAGAATGGAATTATATCTTAAAATCACAGATCTCTTGATTTGTAACGGTGTTAATAAAGCCAAAATGAACCTACTGAAGAGATATGATCATGAGAACTCCAAAATTTCCAGAAGGTTTTATTTAACATACTGTGACTGCCTTCAGGTTGTTACCCACATTTATTAGATGTCTATTCTCCACAGATAAAGAACTTATGCAACTTTTGTGATAAAATTGTTGCCAGTGATATTGTAGGATAAAAAAGTGGCTGTTGCAATCAAGCCATTAAGTGAAATACCACTAAACTATTTTGTACTATTATAAACATAATTCACTTTTAGAAGTGACATTGGAGAATTTGTGGTGTTCTTCAAACTCATTCCCTTAAAGTTTGAGTAGGTTTTGATTTTGCTGATAAACCATCTTGTGCTGCATTGGGTTATTTCCTTATTGGTTGATTAATTAGGATCTTATACCGCTGCTTGATTATCTTGGCCTGCCTGCACTGTATATGTGCTTCTAGAAATTTCCTTAAAACAAGCAGCATAATAATTTACTCTTGACTTTTGTGTTCTTGTGTGATCTATAGAAAAGATGCAACATTATTAATGAAGTGGGTTCAAAAATTTGTATGAACTTTTATGTCCTCTTCCTCCTCCTCCTCCTCCTCCTCCTCTCATGTCTTACTTTATCTCCAGAAGGGGATGAGGGTATTGTAAAAAGAGAGAGGGAAGGATGTAGATGAGGATTAGTGAGGATAAGAAGAAATAATGTTGAATTGAATGCAGAAATAAAAATAAACAGAAAAAGAAGCCCAAATGTGCCTATTTCATTGAGCATTATACATGATAAAGCAAGTAGTTCATTAAAAAGCTGAAGCACTTCACAAAAGATCTCAAAATTCAGCTTTGAAGAGCTAGTAAAAATATATATGTGCAAGAACATTCTGCGTCAAAACCATTACTGATTGTAGAGCATCTTAATACCAATAGAAAAAAAATCCTCTACAAATGAATAGGAAAAAGGAGGGTCCATTACAGCATACGAAGTTGAATTTAGAAAGATAGCTGAACACTGCAAATGTAATGGTAGACTATATGTTGCACTGAGAGGTGGAATTCTGAAATAAAGCATCAAAAAAGAGCCAGATTTGAAATCATTAGTACCATGGAAACTGCTGCTAGAGATACTATAGTACTTCAGTTAAGAATAAAAGCAAACATAAATAAATGTGACAACAAATAAGCAGAGAATAACAGGTCAAACTGAATTGGGCTATTATTGTGTCAAAGATTCATAAATACCATCTCAACACAGTTTTAAAGAAAACCCAAGAACATTGGATGCATTCAGAGGGTTTGCTGCTCAAAGAAAAGCAAACTATTTGCTAAAAATAAGTAAGCAAACCAACATTTTAAAAGGAATACAGTGGCAAATACTATAGATGAAACAATTCATAATAAAAGTGAAGTAGGAATAGTTAAACCAGAAATCTATAATAGAAAAGATGAAATGACAACAGCAACATAGTTCAGTACCACAATTAAATGACAAAACTATATAAATGCAATTGCTCACTGCTATTGTCAAAAAGGTCTTGCACAGGTTCACTTCATATGTTAGTTGTGCCCAGTCTTGGATCGGGAGGGTCTTCAGAAAGTCACTTGCACCTCGTTTAGCTCTCAGTAGCACTACTTTAATGTAATATATATGAGGGCTGGCCTTGAAAATCATTAGAAACTATACCTGATCCAGAATGAAGAGGCCTGGACTGTGAATGGGGTTGAGTCCCATTGGTTTGTCACTTATTCTTTGGCTTTTTGTGTTTTGTTCTTTGATCAGCTGCCTTGTTTTTCTCTTTATATATTTTATATTCATCTAATGTAAGCCATCCAAAATCTCTACTCAAAATTTAAGTAATAAATTTAAAAAAATATAAGAAATGGGTTGCTGATATATAATTTCCTTTTTCTTTTTTCCCATTTTTTTTAATCAAGTCTTCCCTAGAGGCCTCACATTAACATGTTGATAAATATGTAGTACGTTGGCTTTCAAAATGTGCTAATGTGTCAAAATATGTTTTCCCTGCACATTCCCATATATTTACATATTGGCAAATGAAAGTGATTTGGTGAATGACTTGAAAATACCCCTGAAGCTTTCCTTTCCTCCCATCCCTTCAGTAGCAAACTTTTTTTAGACCTAGAATTTCCTTGGAATGGCTGGTAAAAAGTCAAGGATTAACTGATAAAAGAGGAGAATAAAATGTTTCAAAATATTTTTTTACAACATAACTTGCAAGAATATTTGCAATTTTTGGGGCAAGAACACTGCATACAACTTGGCAGCAAACCTCACTCTAGAAACTGGTATTAGGAAGAAGCCAATAGAAAATTGTCAAATCTGTTACAAAATCAGCCTTTCTGAAGAATTTATCTACAAGGCAGTATGGATTTGCCACTGATAGAATGGCATGGGGCTTAAATTTTAAAACTTAAGACTCAAGAAATCATTTGCAGTTCTTTATTTTGAATTTAAAACATCTTCAAAGTCTTACAAAATCTCCATCTTCATCTTCAACATCATCATCATCATGACTACCACCATCATCAAACAGAAATCAAGTCATGTGGAAAAAGATAATGGTATCAAGAGTGATGGATGTGTTTCATGCCATACCTAAAGATACCTGGACACAATAGGGAGAGACAAAACTTTAACACATGGTCGCTCAACAGCGAGACACTGGTGAAGTGGGCACAGCAGCACCTGCATTTTCTGCATTGTATGAGAAAAGCACATCCTCGAGAGCATCCTGTCATATAGCAACACAGTTTGGTTTAGAAGCATCACTGCTTGGTACAGAGAGTGGTGAGGATGACCGAAAAGATCATTGGTTTAATAATAATAATAATAATAATAATGATGATGATGATGATGATGATGATGATGGAAGGGACCTTGGAGGTCATCGAGTCCAACCCCCTGCTCAGGCAGGAAACCTTACACCATTTCAGACAAATGGCTGTCCAGTCTCTTCTTAAAAACTTCCAGTATTGGAGCATTTACAGCTTCTGGAGGCAGGTTGTTCCACTAGTTAATTGTTCTGACTGTCAGGAAATTTCTCCTTAGTTCTAGGCTGCTTCTTTTCTTGATTAGTTTCCATCCATTGCTTCTTTTTTTTTTTTATTGAAAGTTTTATAAATTTTACAAAAAGACAAAAACAATACAAAACAAAAAACAACATATACAGAAAAAAACTAAACATCACATATAAAAAAAAACCCCCATCCCCCACCCCTCACAAACACCCTCCCTTCCCCCCCCTGAGCTTCCCAGAGCAGAATATAGGCTTAGTTAAAAATTAACAAATAAAGATAAGAAATTAAATTAAAAAATTTATATTTATATATATAAAAAAAATATCTATATATAACATTCTCTATATATAAAAATAAAACTTATGAAAAAGCTATGTGATATTTTCTTATACCCAATCTAAATTGTATAAATTTTATCCATTTGTCCCAAATGGCAAGAAACTTCTCTTGCGTTTGTTGCTTTAAGAAAGCCGAAATCTTTGCCATTTCCGCCAGATAAGCTACTTTAAGAAACCATTCCTGCAATGTAGGCAAAGATTCCTTCTTCCAGTATTGTCCTACTAACAGCCTGGCGGCTGTAATCAAATTTAACATCAATACAACCTCCTTTGTATCACAATCTGTAACAATGCCCAACAAAAATAATTGCGGAGTAAATTTTACCCTCCTTCTAAAAATTCTCTGGATATTCCACCATATTTTGATCCAAAATGCTTTTATCTCTCTGCATGACCACCAAATATGATAATAAGAAGCATCCGTATAACCACATCTCCAACATTTGGGTTGTACGTCAGGGTACATAAGAGACATTTTTTGTGGATCAAGGTGCCATCTATAAAACATTTTATAAAAATTCTCCCTAAGGTTCTGTGCTTGTGTAAATTTGACATTTCTCACCCAAATGGTTTCCCAGATGTCCAATGAGACTGGGACACCAAAATTCTGCGCCCATCTAATCATGCAGTCTTTAATTAATTCCGTTTCTGAGTCCATTTCAACTAATACCCCGTAGATTCTCTTGATGTGGGTTTGTCTTTGATCCTTGACTTGCTTAATAAGATTTCCATCTTCTCTAAGAAAACCCAATTTACAATCCACCTTCCATTTATCTACTAGTTGCCTATATTGGAACCAAGAATAAATAATATTTTCTTGCACTAAATCTTCCCGTAATCTTAACTGCCAGTTTTGCCCATCCCATCTAAGTAGCTGACTATAAGACACCATATCCATTTTTACACCTCTTTTTATTCCTTCTATCGCATGCCAAGGTATGGCCCATAATGGAACTTTAAAATCACTTTTATAATATTTTCTCCAAGTCCTAAGTAAAGAGATTCTTAAAATATGAGATTTAAAGACCCAATCCATTTTTTTATTAAATATTAAATAGGCATGCCACCCATAAAGTAAATCCCATCCCTCTAAATGAAGTATCTCAGGATTTGTCAAATTTACCCAATCACTAATTAGTGTTAAAACCACCGCATCATAATATAATTTCAAATTTGGTACCTTGAGTCCACCCCTCTCACGGAAGTCTTGCATAATTTTAAACTTAACCCTTGGCTTTTTCCCTGCCCAAATAAATTTATTAAGACCCTTCTGCCACTCACTTAGGTTAATCTCATTTTTCAAAATCGGTAACATTTGAAACAAAAAAAGAAACTTGGGTAGAATATTCATTTTTATCACTGCAATTCTTCCCATGAGGGATAATTGCAACTTCTCCCAATTCTTCAAGTCCTTCTGTACCCTGACCCACAAACTTTCATAATTATTTTTAAATAATTTGCTTCTTGTCCTGCCTTCAGGAACTTTGGAGAATAGCTTCACTCCCTCTTCTTTGTGGCATCCCTGAGATATTGGAACACTGCTATCATGTCACCCCTCATCCTTCTCTTCATTAAACTAGACATACCCAATTCCAGCAACTGTTCCTTATATGTTTTAGCCTCCAGTCCCCTAATCATCTTTGTTGCTCTTTTCTGTACTCTTTCTAGAGTCTCAACCTCTTTTTTACCACATCGTGGTGACCAAAACTGGATGCAATATTCCAAGTGTGGCCTTACCAAGGCATTGTAAAGTGGAATTAATACTTCACGTGATCTTGATGGTATCCCTCTGTTAATGTAGCCCAGCACTGTGTTGGCTTTTTTGGCAGCTGCAGCATACTGCTGGCTCATATTTAGGTGATTGTCCTTCTCACAGTTACTACTATTGATCAAGGTACCCCCTATACTATACCTGTACATTTGGTTTTTCTTGCCTAAATGTAGAACCTTACTTTTTTCACCACTGAATTTCATTTTGTTAGATAGCGCCCAGTGTTCAAGTCTGTCCAGGTCCTCCTGTATCTTAAGCCTGTCTTCTGAAGTGTTGGCTATTCCTGCCAGCTTGGTGTCATCAGCAAATTTGATGAGTTCCCCCTCTATCCCCTCGTGCAAATCGTTGATAAAGATGTTGAAGAGCACTGGGCCTAGAACAGAACCCTGGGGCTCCCCACTACACACTTCCCTCCATGTAGATGCAATTTCATTGAGGACCACATGCTGAGTACGGCTGGTCAGCCATTTACAAATCCATCTGGTGGTGATGCTGCCTAACCCACATTTTTCTATCTTATTGAGTAGTAGGTTGTGATCTACTTTATTAAATGCCTTACTGAAGTCCAAGTAAATTATATCTACAGCATTCCTCTGATCCACTAATCCCTCCCTTCCATCCAGGACATAGCACAGAAGCGTTGCTTGAGCAGGGTCCATAAGATTGTCTGGGACATTACCCATTCTCTTCACAACCTGTTTTCCTTGTTACCTTCTGAGAGGAGACTCCAGGGTATCCGAAATAGAACATCCAAATTCAGTCACAGCTTTGTTCTATACAGTATTAACCGTGTGAAATCTAAAACTTCCTTCTTCCATTATGTATTCAATATGGACAGTGAATAATATTTATATGTTACTTATATGCAATGCTTTTTTGTAAAAAAAAAAAAAAAAAGTTGCCGGAACTCACACATGTCATACAACCCGCCTTGCCTACCCTACAAGGTTCCATCCAAAAAAGGTGCCCGAACTCTGTTCTGGGCATTCTATGACAAAAATGTTCTATATAGTATGTTTTAAATGTGTATTATGTATGTGTACACTTTGAGAGGAAGCAATTAAATTTCATTTTTAATGTGTGCCATTGTACCCACAGGAAAAAATGACAATAAAGCTTATCTATTCTAATCAGATACAAATTGCTGAATTACTTGGTACAGAGGTATGATATGGTGATATCTTTACTGTCCTAGATCCTTGGTCAGGATCTGATAGTTGAACATACCAAATCTAATCAGAACTATCTGGTAGGCTGCATGTAACAACAACAACAACAACATATTGCTTATCTACCACTTTCTTCCAAAGAAGACCAGAAAAATATACAAAGCAATGGAAACAACCACAACATAAAATAAACCAATAAAAGTGTAACACATTTAAGTCACTGCAATGAAAAACTTGTTATCAGCTTAAAAGAACAAAATACTAACCTGTATTGTCATCTCGTCCTGCAAGAACCATCACCTTGTCAATTCTGAGGAAAACAAATATGTCTTGGGCTGTTATCTAAAATTAAACAGCATATTCATCTTAGTTCTAAAATCTTGTTTTGCTGAATATTTGGCCAGAACTTACTTTTCTGATCTTTCTGTGCATTGATTTTAATTTCCTTGCCATTTGAAGAGGAGGAAACAATATAGCAAAAATTGCTTCTGATTATATCACATAAAACTATTTATTACAATGTTTATTCTGTATACAGAATAAACCCCACAGTCTAACAAACTTGGGCTGCCATGAATGAAACCTGCCTATATGGTATATATTTCTTGGTTACAGAATGCATACGCTATTTTAAACCTGCACAAAATATGTAACATATACACACCTAACCCCATTCCTTTTAAAGACATGCATACAACCTGTTTGGTTTTGATCAACATTTTGCTCTAAAGGAGAACCTTTCCTCTCTGTTAGTCTAATGCAGTGGTTCTCAACCTTTTTAATGCCGCGACCCCCAACCGGTTGTAAGTCGAGGACTACTCAACCGGTCGTACTCAACTGGTGTAGCATCATTTGCAGAATGGGACTTTTGGCGGGCTCAGCAGGGCAGAGACAGCCTGGACAATTCCTATTGGCTTTTGAAAGCCAATAGAATTAGACTCTTTTCAAGAGAGTCTATTCTATTGGCTTTCAAAAGCCAATAGAATAAAATGGAGTAGCACAGCTAAGGAAAAGGGGGGAAAAATGGCGGACTATGTTGTTTGGCGACCCCCGTGAAATGGTCGTTCGACCCCAAATGGGGTCCCGACCCACAGGTTGAGAACCACTGGTCTAATGAACTGAAGGTTAGCTGAATAAATTAGCTGAATTAAACTCTCCTTTGCAGAATTTCAGACTAGAGTCTATCTCATCCTTGCCTAGAAAGACATAAAGAGTGAACCATGGACTTTATGCAACCAAATGCAGTTTTATATTTGTTTGTTTCTATGCCAGCAGTGTCCAGAGGGTCTACTTTATTTTTTAATTTTTTTTTTGAGATATTTGGAAATGGTAATTGTACCTTTTTTAACCTTTTCCTCCCTCCCAGCTAAACGTTTTGACTGTTCTAGAAATGGCTTCTATTATATTCTAGGAAACTTTTTTTGGAATCCTATCTAATTTCTCAGTCCTTTCCCAAAATTCACTCTTCAGAATTAGACAAAACTGAAGTCTGACCAGCAGAAAATAAAGTAGTATCATTGTTTTTTTTACTATCTGGATATGAATTTTCTGATTGTGAGATTTATTTCCATTTTTACCAGCAGCATTTGGTTTCTGATGCTATTTATCTTGAGGTTAATTTTTCTGAAGGTCTAGAGCAGTGGTTCTCAACCTGTGGGTCGGGACCCCATTTGGGGTCGAATGACCATTTCACGGGGGTCGCCAAACAAGGCTGTCCGCCATTTTTTCCCCCTTTTCTTTGGCCACGCCCCTGGCACCCATTGATGTATAAGTGGTTGGGGGTCACCACAACATGGGGAACTGTATTATGGAGTCGCGGCTTTAGAAAGGTTGGGAACCACTGGTCTAGAGGCTTAAAGACCAAATGGTTACTAATCATTAATATCTGAAGTTTAGAAGAACATCCCACAATGAGTATGAACTAATGTAATGAGTTTCTTTCCTGCATATGAATATATTGAGAAATTATAGTAATTCCTCTCACCAGGAACTAACTAAAGAGGAAGAGTACTAAGCAGTCTGAATCTTCTCCCAACATAACTAGAATCAGAAGAGAGAAAACTAAGCTCCAGCTGCACATAAATTTCCCCACAAGTTTTTGTAACAATGTGGGTGCTCTTTATTGAGTATAAGGATGGATGGTCCATGGCATGTCAGTTTGCTACAGGAAGATCTGAGAACCTTTGCTTCAAAGGATGCTGGCAGTTGTGTGACCTTTGACTATCCAGGGACTTTTCCACCTGTCAAAACATGGATACTATTTCTCTGCTCCATAGGGCTGTTGTAAGAATAACTCATTGGCAATTGTGACATAATTACTTACTTCACTATGGAAACCATATAAATATCTCAGACAGATACAGGATCTCCATTTAGATATAATAAATGTTAGCACAGGCTTCATCTTGAAATTCATATCTTTACTTTGCTTGAGCTGCTCAAGAGAGGATGTTAATAATATACTGTAAAGAGACCTTTACAGTTTTAATTAATGAAACTGTATCTCCTCTGTCTCCAGTTCTTCTCCCAGTTATATTAATGTGCCTTCTCTGGCTCATGAAGTGACTTTTACACTATCAGAATTTTTTTTAAAAAATCAAAGGAATTCTAATTCAGCTGTAATCCTGCTGTGTTTATGTCTTAATAGGAAAAACTTTGATCTTCCTCTAATAACAAGCAATTTTAGCTCTTTTGTGCTGACATATCTGAGGATCTTAGCTCCATATCATTTAATATTACATTCACCATGGCTTCTCCTGCAGACCTGCCAGCAAGAGTTCAAAATTGCAAATATGGCATTTCTAAGACATAAAGTTATGACATAGCCTAGGAAATAAAATAATTTTTTAAAAAGATCTTAGAGATAATGGAAAAAAATGAAATTTGATAAAATAGTCATTAAGCTAACAAGAGCCATGCTGATTTACTTAGAGTGTGCCAAATGAAAACAAAAGTTTATTTTATGTGATGACGCATACTGAAATGTCATTTCAGTTTCAGTAAGGAGAAATAAAGGTGATTATATTGCATTGACAATAAGTATGAGGTAGGCATGTTTCTTAGATATATTCAAGCTTAAATGGAAAATAAAATATTCTATAAGAAAATTGAGGTGTAATATAAAATGCTACAGTATATTAACAGGAGTTAAGCCAAGTTTGTTTAATAGAATAACAAAGTTGGAAGAGACCTTGGAGGTCTTCTAGTCCAACCCCCTGCTCAAGCAAGAAACCCTGTACAGAGGTCTCCAACTTTTTTGGTTTGGCGGCCCGGAAAGGGAGGCAGACACCACTATGTGTGAGCGTGCAAATTGGCCGCATGTGTGCGGGTGCAAAAATGACCCATGCATGAGCATACAAATGGGCCGTCTGTGAACTCATGCGCACACACAAACGGCCACACGTGAGCCCATGCACACATGCAAACAGGGCTGTGTTGGTGTGAGTGCTGCAAATGGGGTGGCGCTAGTGCCAGTGGGATGCTCGGGGTGGTGCTAGTGCTGGTGGGATGCTTGGGGATGGGGTGGCGCTAGCGCTGGCAGGATGCTCGGGGCAGCGCTAGTGCCAGTGGGATGCTCAGGGACAGAGTGGTGCTAGTGCAGGTGGGAACTAATGCGAATGTGGTGGGAGAGTGCATGCATTTGCACGTGCACTGGCCATCCCTTCACGCAGCCCGTTGGCCAAGTGGCCACGGTCCTGTAGTGAGCCATGGCGCACAGGTTGGGGACCCCTACCCTATATCATTTCAGACAAATGGCTGTCCAGTCTCTTCTTAAAAACTTCCAGTGTTGGAGCATTCACAGCTTCTGGAGGCAGGTTGTTCCACTAATTAATTGTTCTAACTGTCAGGAAGTTTCTCCTTAGTTCTAGGCTGCTTCTCTTTTTGATTAGTTTCCATCCGTTGCTTCTTGTCCTGCCTTCAGGTGCTTTGGAGAATAGCTTGACTCCCTCTTCTTTGTGGCAGCCTCTGAGATATTGGAACACTGCTATCATGTCACCCCTTGTCCTTCTCTTCATTAAACTAGACATACCCAATTCCAATACCCAAAGATTGCAAAGAATGCTAGTAAATGTGAAGTGGCCATATAGGTTAAAGAGGAAGGCCTACCTACTTTCAACAGACTTTCAACTAATCCTAAGCATTCAGAAGTTGCAAATGATTGCAAACTGTAATATCCACCTAGGGGAAGTTCAATAAAATCAAGATGGTAGTCATGACCATATGTTCAAAGTCCCATCCTTTTCAAGTTTAGAAAGAGCAGGGTTTTAATTGTACTGTTACGATCACCATCTTGGCTTATAGATGCTACTGATTGCAATATCTCTGGTATGTATGTGACATAAGAATTTTGATAGTGTGCAGATAAAAATTTCTTAACTGGATAAAAGGTTAAATTCTTTTGAAGAAATAGATAAAAATGGCTTCTGTTTGCAATGTAACCCGTGATTCCAGCAAATCAAGGGCTTATGAATGAGGTTTGTGTTTGTATATCTGTTCACTTTCCCACTAGAGAAATAAATACTTCTGAAATAGGCATTGATTGTGTAAATTTGGTAGATGGTTGTCAAGTGTTAGAAATCAGTTGTTGATCAGGAAGATAACATTTGAATCGCTATATTCAAGCCTTATTCAAACCTAAGAAGGTAAAACAGAAAAGGAAGTACCCATGTGACTACTTGAAGGATACTCCAGGGACAGGTAGGAGCTGAAAATTTGTCCCCTGGCTAAAGAAGGATTTTTTTGTTTTTTAGTATCACTTTAATTGCTCTGAGGAAACTCAAGAGACATATACACAACTGCAGCTAAATAAAAACTTTCCACTTCAGCAAGTTATTCAACTATAGGGAATTCTCACATTCTATGCAATTGAGTGTATTCTTGCCCAGAAAATAGAAATCATTGATCATTCCACACAAAAATATATTGTTCTTTCATCTGTCTGATAGGCTGTGATTTAAGCATTTCATCCTATTGTCAGGGCTAATATGAATTGATGGGAAGACTAGGCTATTATTCTATATCATTTAAAGCTTGTTTTCTGTAGCCAGACCTAGGAGCTCTTTATTACATTGTGCAAACACTTACAGAAATCCAAAGCGCATTTAGCTTTGGGAGTGAGAAGATAGATTTTAGGAAAATATATATAGAAGATTGAAGCAGAGCTTCACAGACCTTTTATGCAGCTCCTTTGAGATTTAACAACTTCTCAAACTGAAGTTTATAAGGCTTGAGTTTTGTAGATCAGATTTCCTTGTAGCTATAGTTTGTGGTTTGATGTATCTATTGCAAATTTTGTCACTTTCACCGGAGTTCATTCATAAAATAAGTCGGTGTGATCCTATTTTTATTGGATTTTATTTATTATTAGGATGCTTCTCATTGCTTCTGCTGTCATTTTCAGCTGTTAAATTATAATTTGTTAGGCACATTCAATAGCTGAATATTACTTGGCAAAAAAACAAACCTGATCACTTATTTCTAATGCTTCTAAATAGATGCAGACTCTACATCTGGTGTGTTTAATAGCATCACTGATAACAGTGCTATACCAGTAGACAGGTTCCTGAGAAACTTTCGATCCTTATTGCTTGTAACTTTCAAGGGAGAACTCAAAGGTGCTTTTTCAAAAGGCAACTGGATTGTTTTTTCTTTGAGGAAAAAGTTACTGATATTTGAAACTGGATATGTGGGGGGAATGGAAAGATAGGTTCTACTAGGATGGTGGTGGAGGATGGAAGGATTGTATTTCTTTGCAGTCATCTGGTCATTAGCAATCTCTTTGAGACTGTTGAGGCCACTTGGGGGTTTATCTGTATCCTCGGGGTCACCTAAATCAGGGTACAATTGGTTATGGAATCTTCTTGGAACTGCTGAAAGGGCTGTGTTGTAGACTGGAGATAGGTGGTGTCTTATTCCTTTGCCTCTGCACTCGGTCAGTACCTATCTTTCTATCTTCTCACCATCAGAACTGATGAAGCTTCTTGGATGAGAAGTGAAACATTTTCCTTAAGGAAAGAAAAACAGTCCAGATGAAAAAAGCACCTTTGAGACAAGTATGACCTGGATGACTGAGAATCTCCACAGACATTTCAAGAGAAAAGAGATATAATCTGAATAATACCAACTACACATCAACAAATAGCCTAACAGAAGATTTTTAATAAATCCATTTTTTTGAGTGCACCAATTATATTAGGTTAGGGCACAAGTCCTGACATACTTGTAAAATAGAGCACAGTAACACTTTAGATTGGATACTTTTGTGAATTTATAAAAGCCCACAAAGAAGACAAAAAAGATAAATTGATATCTATTATGTCAGATTGAAACCAGGAAGGAGGTATGGATATATTGGAGTACTCCACTGTCAGAATGTCCTGACCTACTCTCAGAATTGCTCTTGCATTTTCCTCTTCACAAACTTCATTCTGCAAGGAGGTGCTTCTAATAGTGCCATAATGTTCTTCTGAAAGGGGAACAAATCATCTAAATGACAGCAGTTGAGATACCTGTTCCTCTTGAAGCATGCAACTTAGTGGTGGGATTCAAATACGTGAACAACCGGTTCTCTGTGCGGATGCTGCTTCCGGAAGTCCATTCTGGGCCTGGGCAACAAAAAAATAGCTGCCAGTTCTGCTGAACTGGTGCGAACTGGCTGAATCCCACCACTGATGCTACTAAACAAATTTTACCTTCCTGAAGGTGTTTTCAGTAGCAACTGCAGCAGACATGAGCTTACTTAAGCTTTCAGACAGCAAGCTTTGAAGCACCTGGGTGTATATAATTATTTCAGAATGAAAGGCTGATGAAAATTAACTAATTAAAAAAAAACAAGGAACCAAATATGTAGGTAAGCAAAATAAACAAATGACTATATAGGAAACATCAGTAGTCATGCTGGTCTTGTATGGTAATGTTCTATGAAGTTTAGAAAAGTGGTTCTACTGTATATCTTTACCTTTCTCTTTACCCTATCTCCAAGTTATAACTTTTTTAATGGTTGCCTTGAATCCAAGCACAAGCTGTTTGTTTTGAAATCAAGTTCTTTACCAATCTTACAAGATGCAATACAATATAACTTGCAATATAACAGTTATGCTGACAGTATAACCTATGTGGGCAAAGCTAGGTTGTTCTTCTGACTAATGATGTACAGCACAAACTGTCAATAGAGAATGGGATGACCAACCTATAATGGCAGCATCTAAATATTTTATGAGCCTTCCAATGTACTGTAAGTGACGAAACTCTGCAATGAGTGTTAAGTATGAGCAGCTTATGAGATGAAGAGCATAATGAATGCCTTTCATAAACATGAATATTTAATTGGTGTTGTTAGCTACTTTAAAATTATTCAGCCGTGTGTGATGCCAGCCAATTTTGTTGCTTCTTCCTGGATCTTGAGTCAAAGAAGTACTCTTGGCATTTTAAAAATGTTAATTGATCAGATGCAGACAGAATCTGAAAAAGCTCTTTTTTGTCAGTTGAGTCCTGCAGAATCTCTCAGCAGCTCACAGTGGGTGAAACTCAAAGCAAGTAAAGGATGGGGTCAGAACCAAATTATTTCCAGCAACCTATTCTAGAACATTATGTACTAACACTCTTCTCTCGCTTTCTTCCCTGGGAATTCATCTTAGGAGAAAATAATTATTCTTGCTTTTGAAGTTAGGCCAAAGATGACATGGAAATAAGCTGATGGTCATACATGACCATTAGCACAAATCATCTATCCTTTCTTTTGCAAATCTCATCTGCCCCAGCCCTTATTAAGTGGCTAATAATTTGCCTCTATCAGTAAACTAGCTAAAAAATAATTACATGTCAACTGAATTTTCCCAGAGAAATAAGTGATTGGCTAAGCTATTTGAATTCTATAATGAAAATGTTTGAATGAATTCAGATTTGATATCCCAAAGGTTACTAATCAGAAAAAGTATACTGTATTAAGTAATAAAGTAATATTCTCTTAGAGAAAGTCTGCATCTCTGATCTTTTGTCCTCATGATGCTTGAAAGGAGAAGAAAGCAAATATGTAATCTTTCTATAGAAAGTAGGCTGAAGTAGACAGCCCAATAATATTAATCTTGACAGCATGGGAAAATAAACAGATATGGTCTGAAGAACAAAGGGGCAATTCCTTGTTTCTCTCTCCATCTAATGGTCCTGATTAATAAGGTAAAAGACGCAAAGAATCAACTGTTCTGGAACTGCATCGTCAACAAATGGGTTGCCAGATACACGGATACCAGAAAGGTCAACACTGAGTGGTGGTGGTGCAGTAGTTAGAATGCAGCATTCCAATCTAATTCTGCTGACTGCCGACTGCCAGCAGTTCGCAGTTCAAGTCTCATTGGCTCAAGGTTGACTCAGCCTTCCATCCTTCTAAGGTTGGTAAAATGAAAACCCAGATTGTTGGGGGCAATATACTGACTTTGTAAACTGCCTAGAGAAGGCTGTAAAGCACTATGAAGTGATATATAAGTCTAAGTGCTATTGCTATTGCTAACATAATTATGTATGAAGCTGTTAAGAGGAAAGGACTGATCACATCCAAAAGTGAACCTAGCTAAAATTTAGGAAGTTTGGTTCTGCAAATATAACCCAGAGTGATCAATCTAACAATTTCCAGAAGATTAATCATTTTACTGTAGCACAGAAAACCATAACAGATGTTTGAAGCATCTTGAGGGGTGATAACACATTTCCTATTATTCAGTATATTGTAAGATTTTTCAATAGTCAGTGACATCCATCACAAAACACCATTCTAGGGAGACAAAATAGGAAATCTTAAGAGAAAGGAGAGGAAATAGGAAATCTTAAGAAAAAAGCACAAAGGTAGAAAGACATGTAAAGTTTGCAAGCAGAATGGTTAGTTTTTGACAAGACTGAAGAGCCATTGGTCTGCGTAGAAAGTGAAAATGTTTGGAGAAGAAATGTATTTCTATTTTTCACCATAGTTCAGTCTCAAGTGTGACAAAACAAAGGGCATGAACAACTTATACTGACCAAAGATTCCTCCATCCTGATCTTGTTATATCAAAAACTGAATATCAATGATTACAAAGTGATTTTCAATTACAGAGGCACAATTCTAGCTTTATATTTTATATTTCAATAATCTACTTGAATGATTGCCTTAACACCTTAGAAACAATTGCAGTAAAATGAAGCAGCAAAACAATAGCAAGGAATTAAGATCAAGATGCCATTTTCCTGATAAATTTGCTCCTTGTGAGAGGGTCATTTTTTATCTCTTTCTTGCAGACTGACTTCTTCAAAGTGTTTGCCAGGAATAGATCAGCTATTATTTCAATAGTTCCCAGATGTGTTTAGCATGTCACATTTACCTTTAACAAACAAACAAAAAAAAAAACAAAAAGAATTAAATGCATGATATAATATTTATATGGATTGGATCATTTTAAGATATGCACTATATTTCATAAAAAGGCATTAAATAGTATGAAATCACAATAGAAGGGGATATTTGTCAGTTTTAGATAACTTTTCTAACCAAAACATATTTATATTTAATATCCATATGTTCAGCCAGTATCCTGTTTTTGCTTTTTTTTTTAGTTATAATTTCCCCTCAATGTTCAAAATGTCTCTATTGTTTATAATTTCAAAGTAAGTTATATTTGGGTAACCAAAAGCTTAACATTTTCCTGTTTTCCTTCTCATACAAAAACCTAATATTCTAATTACAAACCTTATCTTTCTAGTTACGATAATATTTCTATTCCTAGCAATTATCTATTCTCCACCATCTTCAAACATCTAGTTAATAATATAATATCCCATGTAATGGATCAAAATCTCTATTTTCTTCAGTCTTACTCTAGCTTTCCTTCTTTGCCAACTAACTTTCCAAGTCAATGCATTTAAATCATCAAATAATTTTTCCTCTGTTTTTGTGTATATTGTTTAGAATAAAAAAGACCCTTTGGTTAAAGTATTTTTGGAAGAACAAACCCATTGATATTCATTAAACAGCCTCCCTCCTTCTCCAATTCCCCACAGTTCTCCTAACAGCTCTATCTTCCATTCAATCAGTTTCAATCAGTCATGTTCTGGGTATGTAGATTTAGATTAGAAAATTGTTCTTTTATCTCCTTTATCTCTCTTATCTCATCATGAGCTAAAGCAATAGTCTCTTGTATTGATTACAACCCGGAGAGAATTTCTTTCTGATTTTCATCCATATTTTCTGGGTGGAATATCAAACTTAAGACTTTGGGGACAGGTGTTAGAGATGGTTTTTTTACCATTCAAAGCTGAGTAAGGGACTTCCATTTCATTTTTTGTAGGTGGTCTTTATAATAAAAATTGCTCATCAATCAAAGATTTGTAATCCAAAATATCCCATCATCTCAAGCAATAATGTGTGTTTCTCCTGCAGGGAAATAGTTCCACAACACAGCTCTGAAAGTCAGTTAATATTTATATTTGTAGTTCAGGCAGGCCAGTTTCAAAGTAGTTCATTGTCTCTACCATACTGATCAGCAGCCCCAAAGTTTTTTCCCCTTTTCCCAGCTGCAGTCTTGAAAAGTGAAAGTTCCCAAGTTCAGCAAGAGCCTTATCTAAATCTGGGCTTCAAGCCAGGTTTCCTTTAGGCATAACAAAGTGTAGTGCCAGAATTCACCACTAGATGTCATCAGTACTGTTTTCCAGGTTTTAAAATCCAAATTTATATTACAAGTTTTTCAAATCTCTTGCTTTTTTAAAAAAAGTCTCAAAAGCACTTTTAGTCCCCAAATTTCAAAGCCATATAAGTGTATTAATTCCAAATTAATCTTGTATTTTCTCTGTTTTCCCCAAGTAATTGGTTCACTGCTTTTCTTTTCCTGAGGGAATGGGGTGGAAATTCCCCTTCCCTTTCTCATTGGGGAGGGTGCATTGGACAATTTTTTCAGGAAGAAGTCTTAAAGTCATAAAGAGAGGATAGAGTCTCACCCAGTTTCATCCATGTTGCTGAACAATTGCTTCTTAGTGCTTATTGTTTTCTGTTGTCAGCAGGTTCTGACTGGCTATACGAATGTAGCTAGTCTTTTCCCTGCTGGTTTGGAGGGCTTTCTCGGATCAAACATAAGGGCTGCCACCTTCCCGCTATCAATGAGGGTCCCCTCCTTGCTTGTCACCTCTACAGGGCGACTTTAGACCCTTTCCAGGATCCTCAGCGAGGCGAAATTGAACGTGAAAGATGGAGCCCGATCTTCTTGCGCCCATTTCACCACGATGTCAAACCAGAAGCCCAAGATGAAGAAGATCTTAAAGTCCAAGTTCAATGAAGGAAATACCATCAATGCCATTAACAAATGGGCAGTTCCAGTCACTGAGATACACAGATGAAAAAGCAGACTGGACTCAAGCAGAACTAAAAGCTCTGCATAGAAAGACCAGAAAAATAATGACAATGACTCAGACTCTTCATCCACGAAGCACATTTGTCAGACTCTACCTACCAAATAGCATAGGTGGGCATGGAATTTTGCAAATACACCAGACAGTTGAAGAAGCAAAAGGAAGAACCATTGGAAGAATAGCTGAAAGCAATGAAGAAGATGCACTGAAGCTAGAATAACATGAAGGCTTACTGAGGACTGGAGAGATCAAACTGGCCTACAAGAAAGATAAAATAAGAATACAAAAGAAGCATGGGAAGGCAAAGTATTACATGTTCAGTAAATAAAAAAAATGTAGCAGCCAAAGCAGATAACAGCACATTGCCTGACAATGACAAAGAGCAAGAAATCTGAAGAAATAGAGAGGGGCTAATTCTAGGTACACAAGAACAATTGAGAAGATAGTATCAGCAGCAGATACTGTTCTGCAAACAATCTAAAGAAAAAATGGACCACCTTTAGGTGCTGCAAGAAAATTGTACAGACTGACTACAAATGGCATGACAAAGTAGCAATAATGGTGCATTAGAATATCTACAAGAAATACCATTTATCTGCAAGCAAGAACTGGTGGGATCACAAAACATACAATTAATACAAAATGAAGAACTAAATTGTTCCCAGGACTTCAGAATTCAGACAGACAAGCTGTCAAGATATTAGTCTGTGTCCCTTTAAGAGCCTGAGTATAAAAGGGAAGGCTCTGCTGTTGTGTTCTCTCTCTCATTCGTTTCCTGCTGTAATTGATGACTGTTGGAGTTTGCTGTATTACCACATGTATATATCTTGTTCCTAGTGTATATTCTTCCTAGTGTATACTAAACCACCATTTAATATAGACCACTGTTTACTGTATTTGCTCCTAGGTTACCTCAGCTCAATAAGACTGTCCATGCTCTGACACAAGCACCTGCCACATTATACTCCAAAATCCACAATTGTCAATAAGAAAGACAAAAAAAGTCTTGACAGTGGACACTGCAGTACTTGGATACAGCAAAATAAAAGAGAAAGAACTAGAGAAAATCCCAGAATACAAAGATCTGCAAATAAAGTAGAATGATTGTCTCAAAAGAAAGGGCAGTGCTAATAGTAATAGGTACCTGGTGCAATGCCAAAGCATCTGGGATACCATTTGGACACCATTGGTAGTGACAAAAATCACCACCAATCAGTTGGAAAAGGCAGATTTACTTGGAGCAGTTTACAATCTGCGGCGAGAACTTTAATGCAATCAGAGAACAATATCTGCCTTTCCCAGGTTTTTGGGAAGAACTCGATAGGTGGATAAAAATGCCAAATCCAATCTAAATATCAGGTTGACTGTGGAACCTACAATAATAATAGATATTTTTCCATGCCGTTTTGGTCTAGTGCAGGGGTAGGCAACCTTGGCTCTTTTATGACTCGTGGACTTCAATTCCCAGAATTCCTGAACCAGCCATGCATCATAAAAGTCCATGAGTCATAAAAGAGCCAAGGTTGCCTACCCCTGATCTAGTGATAAAGGCACCAGGCTAGAAAGCAGGTGACTGTGAGTTCAAGTCCCGCCTTAGCTCTGAAAGCCAGCTGCGTGATCTTGGGCCAGTCAGTCACTTTCTCTCAGCTCAATCCACCTCATAGGGTTGTTGTTGTGGAGAAAATAGGAGGAGGAAGGTGTGTTGGATACATTCGCTGCCTTGAGTTATTTGTAAAAAACAATAAAGGCTGGAGATAAGTAAATCAATAATAAATAAATATTACTTTCCTGCCCCAAAAGAAGTATTTGCAAGAATGTGTGGGCATGGGTGTTTTGCATGCAAATGATTCCAATAAGAAGTGTTGGATTGAATGATTACAATAAGAAGTAATCAGACCCAGCATGATAGGAAGCAAAAGATAGGACGTTCTTGAGTTACCTGTTTGGTCACTCTCTGGTTAGGCAGGTTTATTGCATTTATAATAATATTTAACAGCCACACAAAAAGCATTTTATGTAACTTAGTTGAAGGAGAAGTTAAAGTGGGATAGGATCAGAAAGATAAAGAGGACAAAAAAAAGTAGGGCAAGGGAACTAAACAAAAATAAAGCATTAATAAGAATCAATAGAGATCAAAAAAGTTTTTTTCTATAATAAGAAAATGTTACTTGCTTTGTAGACCCATACAGGTGTGAGGAAACTCTGGGGAAATATAGTACCACAGAGCACAACAACAAGGAACCATTCCCACATTGGAGCAAAACAGAAACTGTTTTAAACTGAAGGAGGAAATATTTTTTTTAATTTTAGTTTCTGAGAAGAACATTGATTTTTGAAGATTCCAATGTCTCTCTAAAATATTTGCCTTTTAAAAGTCCTAAAGTTTCCTCATCTATTCATGGCTGAGCACTGTTCCCTCTCCCCTTAATTCCTTCGTTTTTTTTTTCTCGTTTCTCAAGTACTTCTAGGAATGGTTTCATGCAACTCAAATAACACATTATTCTTTCAGAGAAGAGCAACAAAGATGATTAGGGGACTGGAGGCTAAAACATATAAGGAACGGTTGCGAGAATTGGGTATGTCTAGTTTAACGAAGAGAAGGACAAGGGGGGACATGATAGCAGTATTCCAATATCTCAGGGGCTGCCATAAAGAAGAGGGAATTAAGCTATTTTCCAAAGCACCTGAAGGCAGGACAAGAAGCAACGGGTGGAAACTAATCAAGGAGAGAAGCAACCTAGAACTAAGGAGAAACTTCCTGACAGTGAGAACAATTAATCAGTGGAACAGCCTGCCTCCAGAAGCAGTAAATGCTCCAACACTGGAAGTTTTTAAGAAGAGACTGGACAGCCACTTGTCCGAAATGGTTTAGGGTTTCCTGCCCGAGCAGGGGGTTGGACTAGATGACCTCCAAGTCCCTTCCAACTTTACTACTATTACTACTATTACTACTATTTTAGGACAGTGATTCTCAACCTTTGCTTCACCCTGGACCCCCTTTAAATACCTATTGTGGCCACCAACCACGAAGACTTAACTCAAGATTTAAATCATAACATTTCTTCAAGCCTTCGCAGACCCCCTGTGACTACCTAGCAGCCCTTCAGGGATCTGCGAACTACAGTTTGAAAACTCTGTTCTAAGAAATACAGAAAAATAGGGGGGGGGAAGTGAGGGAGAAATGGGACCCATCTATATTGATAGCAGATATCTTGGTGCTGTTATAAGTGGGAAAGTCTTTTTAAAGGTTAAAGAAAGTTAGAAGAGACTTCTTGATTACCTGATATATTTTAAACAGTGAGTGCAATTTCTATTTGCTTCAATGGCCTGTGTGTATGTGCATGCGTAAGTGTGTGTGTCTGTGTGAAATCCTTCAAAATTTTAGAAGTTCTTACTGTAGGTTATAGAATGAAACCAATTGTGCAGGAGCTGAACATAGCTATAAAGAAAAAAGGATTTTTTCAAACTGCCAGAAAACATTAACAAAATTCAGTGATATGCTTCAGTTTTGTCTGGAGAAATTCCATTCCTTGAAAGTATTGGGCGTACCATTTCTATGCTTTATACCCAGCCAAATAATTTTAGAATGGAGGCTATGTATTCTGGTTGCCAGGTGACTGAAACCAGTTTCTTTTGTTAAGCTCCATTAATATGGTTCTCCATCTGGGCTTCTATCACCATAGCAACCACCATTAGGGGAAGTTCTTTGGTCTATAAATAGGTGGTGAGATGGTGACTCTGGCACACTAGGTACACTAGGCAGTTGTCCCATCTATAAGCAAGTGGGTCAGCATGCTCTCTGTGTGGTGTGTGCGTGCATGAATACTTCTTGAGGTGGATAAAGTAGAGATACTAAAAAGGGAGTATAGAAAATTCTTCTAAAGAACTAACAAGTCAAGCCAGGTTTTGTAATGGTTCAATATGAAAGTTTGAGGATGCCACACATCTAACTGTGCAGAAAGCTGCCTTGCTCCTAACTTTTAGGACTGTCCTGATACCACTTGCTCTGTAGCAGATCATGCTGACAAAATTTGTTTGCTTGTTTGTTTATTCATTCAATTTATATGGCTGCCCATATCAACCAGGAAAGTCTTCTCCTCTGGTTCAGTGTAGCCTTTTTCATACTGTCCCCTTTCTAAATGCAAAACCCAGTTGATTGTTACCTTCCACTTCCCAGTTCAAAGTCTGGTCCTTAGGTAGTGGTGAGTCTAGACTGCACAATAAGTTTCATTATAAGAATAGTTTGGGTATTAATACCTTAGCTGATCTAATAAGCTTTTACATATTTATCATTTGTCTGCATCCCAGGCTTGATCTTGTCTGATCATCCATTGGTCATGTCACAATTGTTTCATCCATTTGAATGGAGCTGTAAAAACACCTGCTTTAGTTACTTATTAGGTACAATGGCAAATACAGAATTTTGCTTGGATGCAAAAGTTTGCCTATATGATCAAGCCTAAGGCTAAGACTACGGTTTGATTATAGTTGTTAGAAACAGTTCATCTTCAAATAAAATTTAATACAGTAAAAATTGCTGGTTTTTTCCCCCAAGTCTCCAGAATGTAAGGTTAACAAAAATGTGCTTCTTTTCTTTCCATCTCCTTGCATTCACACTTAAGGCTTTCCTAATATACTTCCATGTTCCTTTAAATTGCTGGCTTTGTCTTGTTTTCCCCGTAATGATGAGAGATACAAAGTGTGTGGAGTTCTCATTTAAGTCAGTGAAATCAAAGAATGGTTATCAAAGCAAGATTTCACGCCTGGATAGGAAATGGCAGCTAGGAGTCGCATCTGCTTCACTGATATATTTAATTGGCTTTTAGAAGGAATGTGGCCTTTTTAATACACAAGACCGTGGGTGATAGCAGCTGCATTTAGCTCTCCCCAACACTTAGGATTGTCTAAATAATTCAACAATGCTTTATAGGAAGTGAAAGAGAAGTTGGTGGGAATCAGAGGCATGAGGCTGAAGCCAATGTTCCCAAGGAAAATGTGCAAAAACTCATGAAGTAATGAAGGGACATATCCAGACAGTGCATTAGATTTCAAAATATTTAACAGAGATGCATGCATTCTAAAATTATTATTAGAAAGGTGTAGAAATAATGCAATGCAACCACTGGGTCTACTGAAGCGATCACAAATAATAATAGCATTGTATGAGACTTTGTATCTCCAATTGTCTGTGCCCATTCAATTCAGTCCAGCAGGATGAGAGTGCTCCAGGTCTAATCAAATAAGCAATGTGGAACCAAGGAGCACACTTACTCTGCTATCTGTCTTCTAGAACAATATCTCCCAGAAATTGAGGTGCCTCCCACCCCTATGTTGTTTAGAAAATTGTTAAAATTGCTGGCTCTTTGTGGACAGACTGAGGGTGAATCCCCATTCCCTTATGGTTGATTCATAGCTGGTTTTCCATTCTTTCTTATAGATATTGTGTTTATTTGTAAGCCTCCAAGAGTCATCATAAAGTCAGATCCTTGAAATTTATTAATTAAATAAATGTGCACTAAATTTCTAGACAAAAGACAGGATATAAATCTATATAAATATATATAAACAACACCAATGTTTGTCATTGAAAGGAAGCATAACTGTTCTCCATCATTAATTTTCTATAGGAATGTTGTTAGAGTGTATAGCATAATGTATAATGGACATTAATGTATAACGGACAATCTTGCTTGAGCATTTGGTAGTGGAATCTGAAGAATGTTTTATTTTTCCTATCCATGTCTTCCTTTCGGGTATGGCTAATCTAAAATTCAGGGTTGACTTCACTTAGAGGAATATGGTAATGATGGTTGTGGTAATTGTGATGATAAAATTTTTTTTATTCCTGAAAATTAATGTGGAAGTCAAATCAGTATCTGGAAATCTGATGGTGACTTCCAGCTGGAAGAAGCTGTAGATGGATAATTTAAATTGAATGATAATAATAATTTATTAAACTTATATGCTGTCCAATTCTCAATGGCTCTGGCCAGTTCATAACAATCAAAGAAATTACACTAAAATCAATAAAAAACCAAGATAAAGATGGCAAGCACAATGAAGCAGAGATGTCTCCCTCTTCCTCTTTGAAAGCCTACATGAAAAGCCAGATCTTCATGGCTTTTCTAAACAGAGTGCGAGCTATTCCTGTCTTGTGGGGGGACCATCATTCCAAAGGTTAAATATTTACTGTTGTCACTGTTTAGGGGAGCCAGAAATGGCAAGTGCAATGAAGTATGCTCAACCCAGTCCACCATCTCAGAAATCACATCTTTCTTGGCCCCCTTAACTTTATTCCATGCATGCAGCTATTCAGCACATCGGTATGATAGACAAATACAGAATAAAGGGTCATTTTTTTGTGTGTACTCTGTTTCTATCTCTGCTAAATTCTGCAGGGGAGCTTGGGAGTATGCAAGGTAGGTTAGCAGAAGGGTGAGAATTAAACTGGCAGGATAGATTTCCTTATCTGTTTTCTTTTAGAAAAAAATAGACAATTCCTAAAGCTCCCAGAGAGACTTTTAAGGAATATATCCATGTCTTATTGCCTTTGCTAAGCTGCATTTCACTTCATATAAATTAATTTCTTAAGAATGATGCTTGGCATTATCTAACTTTTCTACTTCAAGATTAATTTAGCGGGAATAATTGGTATGTCCTTTATATCAGCATCACTGCATAGGTCCAAAGTGCTGCAGAAATACTGTTTTATTTGTTAGTTTTCTGAGACTGATCACAAAAGTTTTTTTAAATATCTCTCTCTTGTCTATCAATAGATTCTGGAACACAGAATATTTTAGATACATGACAAGTGTATAAATCTGCAATAATTATTTTCTCAGTTTCTGCTATTTATTAATTTTTTAAAAAACCAGGCAATCAAAAATCCAGATAATCTGTGAACATTGTAATGTTGCATTAAATGTAATTATATTGGGATAATGAGAGTCTGTTAACACAGTCAGTTATCCTAGAATGCAATTCTATAATTTGCTTAAACTGACTTGTTTTCATACTTCTTAATAAAACTCAAGTGGTAAAATTCACAGTTTTATAGAATCAACATGATGACCTGTGAGTGACCCCAGGCAGCAAGGAAAAAGACACATAAATCACATTCTTTTCTTGTTGATTTAGGGTGCTACGCTAACAAACTTGTGATTCCAATGACAGCTTAATATTAGATCCAGGTGCAGATGGCCTTTGGAAATTCTCTACTAAAAGGTAGAAAGAGAAAAACTGAGTGTTTTCTCCATGTGTAAGGTCCTGCCTCAGGTAGTACTCCCAAGAAAGCAGAACTCTTGAAACAGGCATTGCTTCAAACAGGAACTTTTATTGGGAGATAGTGACAACAGAAAGCAAAGCAAAATCTAAATAATTCCCATGCAAATCATTACATTAAAGCATCCCTGCCCAAACCCCACCTCAGAGTCCAACGGTTTAGTCTGTTTGCAGACAATCCACAGGTGTGAAGTTCTTATGGGAACTGAAGCTGATAAGGGATGGTTCCCAGGCATTTCAATGGAACTCACAGCAGAGTGGAGATAAAGCAGATGGCCCCTGGCACATTCCTTTCTCTCTTTCACAGCCAAAGAGAGACATTAAAGTTTATAGAGAACAAAGTAAAGGAAATACATTCATAAGCTCCCCTACCAGAAGAACAAAACCACCCCCTCCCATCAGAATAGCAGAACCCCAAAAATAGGGATTGAAGGAGTTCCTGCACCAGGTTTCTTAGAGGAGGTGGTGGTGATAGTAGTGTTGAATCTCTAACAGTTTCCCAATGACAGGACACCTAACAAGGAGCAAAATGCCAAAATCCTAACCTTAACCTAGGAGTTATATGCAGGGAAGCCAGGGGCATTGCAGACCCCTGGAAAGAGGCTGGGATAATTAACTGTAGGACATTCCTTACCCCTGAACTACAATAAGTTCAAAGACACCCATACAATATAGGTAGCCCTTGACATACGACTGTTGCTGAGTGAGTTTTGCTCCTTTTTATGATCTTTTTTGCCACAGTTGTTAAATGAATCTCTTCAATTGTTAAGTTAGTAACATAGTTGTTAGGTGATTCTGACTATCCCATTGACTTTGCTTGTCAGAAATTTGCAAAAGGGATCACATGACCCCAGGACACTGCAACAGTCATAAATATGAGTCAGTTGCCTAGTGTCTGAATTTTGATCACATGACTATGAGGATGCTGCAACTGTTGTAACTGTGAAAAAAGGTCATAAATTAGTTTTTTCAGTGCCATCAAAACTTTGAACAGTCACTAAATGAACTGTTGTAAGTTGAGGACTAGCTGTACTTCACCCTTGAGAATTTCACTAAAATTTGCTTTCTTGAAAGAAATTTCAAAAGGAAATTATTCCTATAGAAATGAGGAGACAGTGTTTGTAATTTGGTTTTTGATAGGAGCTGTGGTAGAGCAATGGTTAGAATGCAGTATTGCAGGCTAACTCTGCCCCACAGTGTGGAGTTTGATCCTGACCAACTCAAGGTTTACTCAGTCTTCCATCCTTTTGAGGTTAGTAAAACGAGGACCCAGATTGTTGGGGCAATATATTGACTCTGTAAACTGCTTATAGAGTGCTGTAAAGCACTATAAAACAGTATATAAGTCTAAGTGCTATTATTATATTGTCTTGCCCAATACTAGAGAAAAAATTGTTCAGTGAAAGACAAGATCCGCACACAGATATACCCACTTTACTGTCTTAAAAAATGTGCAAGAATACTCTGTAATTCTCTTCCCCCTTGAAAGAACTCCTGGATCCCAATTCTTTTTATTTCAATGTAAAGAGAATAAAACATGCAGGAGAATTTCTCTGCTTATCACTATTGAATTTGAGCTTTACTCAGTGGACCACACTTACAAGAATAAAAATATTTCCAGAAAAGGAAGTATTGGGATTAAAAAAAACCTCTTGAGGCAGCCTGGTGCCATGAATGCTTCAAGAGTTTGCTTCTAGTAAATTAATGTCTGACTATGCCCACCAAGGAAGCCCATAAAGATTTGAGACCCTTGTAATAATGATTACAGCAGTATGAAATCATTAGACATTTGAGAATATGATGAACTAATGTATTTTTAAATAGTTTTTTCTATGTGAACCCCCACAATGTATTTAGCCATCAGTTACTAGAATGTTCCAAACATCTGGTGGCCACTTTCACATACTTTGAATATGAATAGTGACATTTTTATCCCATTAAGAATCCCTAGAGTAGCTACATTTTCTGGTGTGATATTACCAGAACATGAATTAATAAGGCAAGTTAACATGTTTTCAGGTATTAATAAACTAATGCTAGTGTCAAAAACAGCTGGTTCTTGTTTGCTATCACCTTTTCAATTTCCCCAATGTTTCTTTCACTACTATATTATAAAATTAGAAGTCAGGTTTTCCTGCAGCATAATCTAACTTGCCTATTGAAAAAAATAACCAAGTAAATTCATTTTTCATAAAGGAAGATTGTCAGATGTAAATTATACTTGGTGTAAATGTCATTTCATCACTTACAGCTGGTGCTTTACATTTAGCCCTTAAACAGGGCTGTCTGTTCACATTATTACCAGGATTGTTTCTTTGACAGCTCTGGTATTAATTGCACCATATTGCTTGTCCTTTACAGTAGATTTTCACTTCATCAGAGAGATACTTTAAGAAGTTTGGGGAAAAATAGTTCACTTTAAACATGTAGAAACATTGAAAGTAACAGTGTATGTACAATCAATAGACAGAATTACAACAAACAGAATTTTAGAGTTAGAAAGAATCTTGTGATTATTTAATCCACTATCATCTGGACAGAGGAATCCATAACTTCACCATTCTTAATATTTAGAATAAATCTGCTTCATCTCACTTTCTTCTTCTTGGCCACTTTTTACAGAAGCACGATTGGGTGCATTTTAACAAACTGTATCACTGTCTGGTTTGGTGGCAGCAGTGCTTCAGATAGAAAGTCCATATAGAAAGTGGTAAGGACAGCCGTGAAGCTCATAGGAAGCTCGCTTCCTGGTATTCAGGATGCTGCTTATAAGCGCTATGTGCTTAGAACTCAAAGCATTGTTAGAGACCCCACACACCCTCTTTATGGTCTGTTTCTGTTGTTCCCCTCTGGGAGGAGGTTTTTAAGTATTTCTAGCAGGACTATCAGATTCTATAACAGCTTTGTTTCCTATGCCATCTGTCTGGTAAACTCGCAAGATTCATTTTTCTTGCTGTGCATATGTATACATAATCTGAACTAGACTGTGTTGTTTCTCTGTGTCATATAATATATGTGGGTATATGCATAATTCTGTATTTATTTATTTTTGTCATATTTATGTAACGTATATTGGAGGTGGTGACCCTTTGAGAGCTGTATGCAACAAAATTTCATTTTAATGTATGCCAATTAGTGTACATTCAAAGTGACAATAAAGTTATTATTCTATTCTATTCTATTCTATTCTATTCTATTCTATTCTATTCTATTCTATTCTATTCATCTAATCCTGCTTTCAGAAATGATAAGAGATCAAGTATCTCTCTTTTTTTCATTGCAGTAATTCAGTTAATATGATAGCTATGATATCTCTTTCCTTAATTTGCCCTCCTCAGGACTGAACATAGCCATTCATTTCAACCATTCCTCATAGGCTTTCAGACACTTCATTTGTCTGTGTATGCTGGTCATAATCCAGTTGGCATTAATCCATCTGGAAATCTGATGGTCTAAATTTAACGGTTTTCTAGATGTTAACTGACCAGCAGAGAAGAACTATTACTTCATGGGCTTTGAATATGATGTTTCAGTTAATGCAGCGTTTTGGACTTCATTTTCCATTCAGCAGAGGTTTTTTTTCCTTTTTCTTTTTGGCCAGGCCAATTTACACCAACACAGTCATCAGACTACTTTGTCATAGGCTCAGAAAGGATACCTGGACCAAGGAAAAGCAGATAGCAGTGGATTATAAAGGCATCCTGGAAGTAGTTATTAGAATCCAGTCTCAATCCCATTTTTCAGCTTAAACTACAAAGAATCTGATTTCAATATCTTACACTATGAAACTAAGCTGCTTTTCAGCACACACTAAACACTGCACACCAGGGACAGATAAATCTGCCAGCTTGTGTTCAATTTTTTTTGAAGAATAATCTTGCCTTCTTCCATTTTTTTGCAATTTATATAGTATTTTCAAAACAATTCACCCAATATACATCCTTTTTTTAAAAATTAAAATAATAAAAAATCTGCTGACTTTTTTTTCAACTTGCTATAATACTTTGGAAGCAATCCCTAAAGAACATACATATCTACACATTGTTATTTGAGCTTCTCATTGCATTATTGGGAGAGATAGAGGAAAATTATAATTATGTTACAGTTTATGTATTATTTTGGAAAAGCTAAAATAGGTATGAACACATTTTGTCATATTTGTACAATACTCCTAATACATAGGTAAGCTGACATTTGAATAGCTTTTGTGTTTCATTTCCCAACATTTATTTTGAGGGATAGGCATGATTGTTAATACAATTCCTGGTCATTTCTTATTTTGTTTTGATCTGTAAATTCAGGGACAATCTGCATGAAAGTTGATCTTCATTTTAGTTGTCTTTCTTTGAATATATGCATTTTTGTCTATACTTTTCGGAACATATACATTCTTTTTAAGCATTTTTAAAAATTAAAATTACAGATTCATATGGATATACTTTCTCTAGCATAGGTTTAGTACATTTCTCTCCATATAGTATCTCTGTATATACTTTTGAAGTACAAATTGCATCACATATTTCTATAAAAGTGAACATTTGGGCTAAGCAACATTCTAGTTTGTATTTAGGTTTGGGATATGTGAATTGAGCAAATTTGTAAAATTAAAAACTTACAGAATCAGTGCATACGTTGACCGATTTTCTTCACTATTCTAACTTTTTTCCTAGTTTACTAGCAGTTTAATATTTGTCAAATCCATCCCCCACCAACCTCCCCAAGAAAGAACCCAAAATAGTTAGAGGTCAATAGAATAGTGCAATAGTCAAGGCAGCCTATGTTTTACCCTGAAAAAAAATCTCATGAGTATTCTCCTATTCTTGACTTGCTAGGTTTCCATTGATCATGTAGATCAATGAAGTGGCTGAAGGGTATCTAAGTGATATTGTCTAAACAGAGTTTTCTATTTGGCTGGCTTTGCGGTTTGGCTGAACTTCAGTTTGAACTTTTCTCCTCCCTAGTTGCCACTGATCTAATTAGATCTGGATATGAAAGCTATTTAAAGACCTGGAGAGAAACACAGACAGGAAATGAAGATTTCTTAGTACAGTAGTCAAGAGCCATGCCAGCCAAAACAAGATGGGACTAATCCAAAATCAATTTGTGTCATTGGTGGCTAGGCAGCAAGTTTTAATGGAGTTTGATTAGGTCTTCAGTGCTATAAAAATGCAGGCTCAAAATGTGCTTTTGATTTTGTGTTGCATGCTAAACAGTATACTTCAGCATCTTTATAAGATGATAAAACAGAAATTCATTAGCAGATATTCTGTAGAAGTAAACTTAAGTTCAAAGGCCAATTTGACATGCTACTTTCATGCCAGAGAAATCTGAACCACATCACTTGTGATGGTCATTAGAAGTCCCACCTAAGTCACATGTGCTTACTGTCTTCAGGTTGAAGGAACAGCAATATTTTACATTTTAATATTGCATATGCAGTATTGATTTTGTATAGCACATGTACACCTATGTACATGTATAAATTGTACTTGAAGCAGATGTTCCATAATTTCTTAAAAGTCCCTAGTTCTTGATGATGTTGCATGAATTTAATCTCTAACATAGAGATTAGGTAGTGAGGTTCTAAAACATGGACTGGAAAAAGGTCTACCTTTGTGACTGGAAGAGCTAGCCAATTTTTGAAAATTGTATTTTTTACCTGTTGCCATTCTCACAGAAACATTCAAGGCTCAGGTTTGTTTTCAGATACTTTGAACAGTTTTAGGCATACCAGCTGAAGTCAAAAACATCTGGAAGGTACTGTTTGTAGCAAATACTAGTATCTGAAGACAAGCTATTCTATGAATATGTAATAAAACTGTAGGTACCTTGCATGTATTTCCCACACGTTGAACTAGATTATTTGACTTCTGATATTATTAGTGGGGGATGAGAACATCTATTTCAGCTTATATTAAAGCTGGGAGTCATTTCACCTTGAAAATCTGCCTTTGCCAGCATTGCAGTTTCAAACTGGGATTCAAGCCACATGTCAACGCTGCCAATATTGTATATTCTTGCTTTTGACAATATGTAGAATTGTCTGGTAATTATGGGGTTAATACAGAGCAAAAGGGGGGTTGGGGGTAAAGCCGGGAAAGAAAGAGGAAGAAAACATTTGACCTTCACACTAATTGGATAATGTGAGATATGGGCTAATTTAGAGAAGGAACATGCTGATAATTTAACTGCTCAGAGGAAGAGAACTTAGATCCTAGCATCCCTCCGTTGTGCCTGTGCCAACATTTGGTAACAATAAAAGACTTTTAGGAAAATAATGCCTAGAAGTTCTTTGAAATGTTTCATTAGCTGGAACCATAACACCACACTTTGAAAAACAAAATGCCATGAGCTAAAACACGAGATTACACCTTCTATATATTGTGATATATTTTGTCCCAATGCAAGAAATACATAGCATAATCTGTGCTTTTAGACACTGGTAGCACTCTAACGTCTTTATTAATTAGTCAGGATCAGAAAGAAAGCTCATTAAAAAGAAACTAGGTAGTAAACTAAATCTTAGATCTTTCCCCCCCCCCCCCCAAAAAAAAAATCTGGCCTAAAAAGCTTATATAACATAAACCAGTATTGATGCATTTCACTGTAAGATATATATATGGTAAAACAAGCATTGCAATCCCTTTTATTACCGTTCTTTCTTCTGCAAAGATACGGAAACAGAAACCTAAATAACTATGTGTTTGTAACTTATATGAGCAAATCAGCCCTTCAAGATAAACCAAACAGGAAACATGTCTAGATGAACTAATTCTACTTGATTGTGAAGCCACATTAACAGAATCTTGAAAGTCTGGAGATATAAATTTCTTGCTGCCTTTTTTAATTGCTTGATCATTAGGACAGGCCTTTCTTATGTTTCTTTCTCTGAGTGTTAAGCCACTGGGAGCTGCTGCCTCTCTTCACTCTTTTCCTGGACAGCATCTTTTCCTCTCATTCTCCAAAGTCATCCACACAGTCCATTACAGAGCATGATGCTGCAAAATAATGCAAGATTCATATAATTATACAAAATGTGTCAAGAAAACAAAGCTTTCACAATAGTACATGCGAATGACCTTGGAAGATGTGGTAAAGAGATTCTGTCTAGTGAATGGCCAGATAAGAGGAAACATAACCCTCAGCTGCTTAGTGGGTGAAGCAAGAGATTCCCCCAAGAAATTGAGGAAATGGTGGGACAATTGTCCTTTCAGACTTGCAGGATTCTGCTAAATGATGCTTTACAATAAAATAGAAGTAGCTTATCTGGCCATGTTTCCTGTATGGTCTACTATAATGAGAAGGCTGAAAGCTTTAGTCTAGACCAGGGGTTCTCAACCTTGGCAACTTTAAGACTTGTGGACTTCAACTCCCAGAATTCCTCAGCCAGCGCTGGCTGAAGAATTCTGGGAGTTGAAGTCCACAAGTCTTAAAGTTGCCAAGGTTGAGAACCCCTGGTCTAGACTATGTTATCTTTCAACTTAAAAGAAGCACCCAGTTATGAAAATGTGTGTTGCTTTCCGGAGCAAATCTAAATAATTTACATAGAACAAAGAGAAAATAGTTACTAAAATGATTTGTTTACTCACATCTGTTCTCACGCCATTTCCAAAAACACATATTTGAATTTATTCGCTTCTTCCTATGTACAAATAATTTCCAGTTATCTTTGTTTAGATGATTTGGGGGAATAATGAATTCCTGATCTACACTGAATTTTAGAAGAATCAGACATAGGTTTCCTAGGCAGTTGGACAAAAAAAAAGCTTCTGTGAATTTCTGGGAATGGAGTATGTCTCAAATTGCTCCTCTGCTTGGCAGAATAATTAAAACCTGTTCTTAATGAGGCATAAAAAAATGGAAATATCCTTTTTGTTTTAGTCAAATGAAGGTGAAAGCTCTTAGCAAATACACCTGTGAGTCCAAGAGAAAGACACCCTTTAAGTGTTGAGCATTCTTAAATATCAAATATCTGTTTGCTCTGAAGAAATACAAACATTGGAATATCTTCCATAGCTATGTAACACTTTGGATTCAAGGGCAAGTAGATGCTTTAGAGCATGAATGGACATGCAGTGGCACATGTCTGCAACTTTTTCAACCATACTCTTTGTGGGATCATATGACAGCTGCACAGGGCAGCTGTATGATTCCAGGAAAAGATACAGCTGCTTGAAGGAATTGGAGACAGCTGCCACCTGACTGTCCCGGTGCACTCTGAAGTACACTTTTTTCCCTTTGAATATGCTATATCATTGCTCTGATATTTCCTGTTCAGGCCAGCACTGTTATAGCACAGGAGACATCAAGATGACAGTGCTTCACTTCACTAGTAAAAGCGTAACATTTCCTAAATCTTCAGTGCTAGAAGATAATGAGTTCGGCTCTCTGTTTATATAGATAGTCCTTGACTTACAACAATTTATTTAGTGACTGTTCAAAGTTACAAAGACATTGGAAAAAAGTGATTTGTGACCGTTTTTCACACTTAACAACCATTGCAGTATCCCCATAGTCATGTGACCAATATTTGGATGCTTGGGAACTGACTCATATTTATGACGGTTGCAGTGTCCCAGAATCATGTGATCCTCTTTTGTGACCTTCTGATAAATAAAGTCAATGGGGAAAACAGATTCACTTAACAACCGTGTTATTAATTTAAGAACTTCAGTGATTCACTTAACAAGTGTGGCGAAAAAAGTTATAAAAAAACTCACTTAGCAACATAAATGTTGGCTTAACTGTAATCCTAAATTGAGGACTACATGTATACAGTAGTTTATTGGGTGTTACCTAGGACATGAAATATATGCAAGAAAACAACCAAGCTCAGAGAACACCAAGGAGTCTACGGTTCAACCCTGAGCTACAAATATTCTCTTTTATTGATATATAGTTAGATTTAGGTAGAGATGTTTTCCTTTGCTCTTCTTGATCGAAAGGAATACTGTCCAAGATGGTTACTATTTTCTTCTGCGTTCTGAGAAAGATCAATAGCTGTCTATAGATGACAGACCACTGATTTTCCCCCATCAAAGAACTACACAGACTATAATAGATATAGATGGGCAATGCTGTAGAGAACAGCATTCACATTTAACGTCAGTTGAAGAACGCAGTCTTTTCTTTATTTATTTATATTTTTAACCAACAAGACAAAACAAAACAAAGCAAAACATAACACACATACACACACAATATATACTCCTCCTTTTTTTTTACAGCAATTGCATAACGGTAATCTATTGTTTACATTTCCCCCCTTATTCTTTTTTAGAATATTTGTCCTTATAGCCCCGTTATTTCTTATTTACATTTTTCTTCCTTCATGTTCTACTTCTTACTAAGAATAATTCATATTATTATTATTATACATTATTATACACATATTTTCACTTTTGACCTTTCCATATTTATTTTCCTCTATTATTTCTAGTCTCTAACCAGACATACAACTTGTTCCATGTTATATAATACTCTGTGAAAGAACACAGTCTTTTCATAGGTGTGTTAAGAAACTAGCAAAATGTTTGCCCTCCTGGAGAGTGAGGAGAACACAATTTCATAATGTGCTGATAAATGCGATTCTTTGAGATGCAACACAAAATGCACAGGTAAAGATTTGTGAGCATACACAGGCACTTTTAGAATTGGGTTGATTTCTCATCCAGACTATTAGTTGGATAGATCAAGGGAATATGTTAGTAGAGGTACAAAACATTTTTTGAGTTGGCAGCCACATTTTTAAGAGCAAGAGTCCCATGAAAGAAGAACATGATACCTGAAGAGAGAGAGAAAAAGCAACTTTGATTAGGAATACATTAATAGTTAAACTATACTACACTACTTTACACTACTGTTATGGTGAGCACACAATGAATTAGACTCTGTTCTACTGGCATCTAGGGGGTTGGGCTGTAGCAATGGTGTTTCAGGCTGTACATCTGATCTATAAAATTGTTGAACTTAAGTCAGTACAGATTGAGTAATGCATGGCACAGGGACTGCTGGAAATCCTATTTAAACTCTCCCCTGAGGAAAAAGAGAAGGTATATTAGGCCTGTGTGAAGTGGCTGCCATCTGCCTTGATGAGGTGCCTTGCACCATCTAGACAATCCTATTTGTCTTGTCAAGACACAGAAGTGACACTATTAACCTCTCAGAGGTGCTGTGTGTACCTCAGTGAAAGAGGTTTCAGTGTATGCACAAGGCAAGTGAAGAAGCCTTTTCCTCCAGCTAATGGTATTTCCAGAACAAATATCCCAGCAATAGGAAGTTTACGGAATACAATTGTTTCAGAAATTAAGAGGGAGGGAATCTTTAAACAGGTTCTTAAAAGAACTATCAAACTGAAGCATCCCTTTAAGATTTGTAGATCATATATGAGGGCCACTTTGCTTAAAGCACAGAGTTAGAAACTGGGAAAACATGAATTTTAATCTCACTTTTAGCACAAAGCCAGCTGAGTGACTCTGTCGCTCTCTGTCAGGCTTAGGAAGAAAACAATGGCTAATTAAATCTGAAAATTTTGTCAAGAAAACTTTGGGACTTGTTCAGATAGTCACCAGGAGTCAATAGTGATTTGAATACATATTTATACACACATATGTAGCTGGCTGAGCGCCAAAGAATTGAGGCCTTTGAACTATGGTGCTGGAGAAGACTCCTGCGAGTCCCTTGGACTGCAAGGCATTCAAACCGGTCAGTCCTAGAAGAGATCAACCCTGACTGCTCTTTAGAAGGCCAGATCCTGAAGTTGAAACTCAAATACTTTGGCCACCTAATGAGAAGGAAGGACTCACTGGAGAAGGGCCTAATGCTGGGAAAGATTGAGGGCAATAGAAGAAGGGGACGACAGAGAATGAGATGGCTGGATGGAGTCACTGAAGCAGTAGGTGTGAACTTAAATGGACTCCAGAAGATGGTAGAGGACAGGAAGACCTGGAGGAACGTTGTCCATGGGGTCGCGATGGGTCGGACACGACTTCGCAATTAACAACAACAACAACATGTAGCTGTGAGCTGCCCAGTATTTGATATAAGATGGGTGGCTATTTCAATGTTTAAAATAAATAAATATACACAGAGACTACATGTATACTCACCACATAAGGAAAACAATAACCAAAATCATAAAGTAGATTTTATGCTTTCTTCTGATGACAAAAAATGTCTGTTCCAATATATTTTCCTATAGAATTAATAAATAGTGGGAAGGGAGAAAGGGAGAGAGATATTTTAAATTTTAATTGTAGAAGGCTGGGATAAAATAGTCATCTTTGGCCTGAAAATATGGCCAGCATTTCTGCTGAATGAATAGCTTTATGTTGGAGCAAACAAATTAAAATAACAAGGGAAAATATAAATGGCTTTCCTCAAGGCCACACTGGCAGTCCTCCTGAAGTTCTCCATTTTGATACCCTGTGATCCCTTTCCTATGCATCTTACACTGCAGTATAGCAACCTTGGACCAGAGTGACAAGTTTGGAGAAAAGATGATAATGGACCAGCTGGAAGGAAGAAATAATTAAATCTGATTGAGTAGCACTTAATATTTTCCCTTGTTACTCTGACTTTCAGTCACTAGGAGAACATTAAGGGTAATTGAGTTAGGTCAATTTGTTATCCAAATGATATTAAGGTAACTGTGTACTAAAAATGAAATTGCACAGTGTCTCTTTAGCTCAGCTCTAGCAACTAAAAGGAGCTGTTGCCTCCTGGACATTTTCTCTAGGGGGATGGGGAAATAAGAGGAAGAAAAAGAAAAATGGTAAACATTTTGCTTAGCCATATTTTCTTCTAGTCTTATCTATTAAAAGAAGGAAGGAAGGAAAAAAATGGTTTCCCAACATCCAAAGGAGTATTTGAAGCACAGAAGCTTCTATACCATTGTCTGACAGTCTGATTAATTTGCTGCATTTAAGAATTATATTATTAATAGTTCTGCTGTATTGTTCATTTTGGCACACTGTTACTTTCTATTGCTGCGTTAAATGTATCATAATAAGTTGCTCTAAAAATAACTTTTTTGGAACATACTGTATATATTAAGGGACAATATTAAGGATATGTCGGGGTTGTTGGGCAGATTGGAGAGCTAAAAAAAAATCATCTGAGAAAAGGTAATAGCTAAGGAAACTAAATACATGCAGATAGTCTCAGTAGCAAGAGTGTAATTTAAATTGCTAAATTTTAGTCTATGGTTTCCTACAAATGTTTCCAATATTGCCTTAAGAATGGAACCAGGTGTCACAAGAGCGAATGCCTACTGTAGACCAGGATTATTATTGGCAGCTACTAGTTGAAACACATTTAATGTTTACTATTGGACTGGTTTCTTTAATAATCAAAGAGAACTTTTATTTATAGTGGTAGTGAAGGATTGGAGATAAACTGGTCTTACATGGCTCCTTCTTGGCTAAAATAGTGTGGGAACAATCCAGAGAAAAGAAATATTTTTGGGAATATCAAAAAGGCAATATATATTTCCCCAAAGGAATAATGAAGAAGATCTTTACAAAGGCAGAAACCAGCCAGACAACTCAGCAGAAACCAGCTTTTAGAAATGCAGATGTAATAATCCATTCAGGAAGGTTGGAGTCCTCCAGCTAGAAGCTGAAAAGATCAGGACCCTTAAAATCTACATACCCCACCCAAACTCTAAGAAAGGACATGATAGGATTAACCAACCACCATCAGAATACCAGAAAGGCACATTTAGACTCAGGTCAAAGTTCATGACACAGAAACAACTCCAAACAAAAGTCCAAGAAGGTATAAACACCCACTCCCTACTATATGTGCACTCTCTCTTTTTCCAGAACCATCTTTCTTTCTAGCTCTCTTCTTCAATTAACTACAACCTTCTTTCTAAAGTAGTCACCACATCTAAAGTAGTTTATTCCCGGCTTGGACTGGACCCTGATGAAGATTTTTCCTTCAACAATAGTAAGGAGGTAAAGCAGGAGTGAGTAAATTGATTATTCTATCTAAAGAGGAGAATATATTTGAGTATGTTTTCCATCTGGATATCATTCTGGATTTTGTGCTTGCGATGAAAAAAAATGTAATTTTGACTTTGGTCTGATTGATTAGATAGATTTGTTGTCATAGAAATGGCTAGTTATGTAATAATGTGCAAAAACAAAAAGTTGAGGCTAGAGTGCTTCTATTTTGTACTGTGTTAAAAAGAGTTGGAAGCCAACACCTTTTTTTCTTCTTTTCCCTGGTATCTCACACCTTCTTTTCCCCCATCCCTTTCCCTCTCTTAACTTCTTATTTCTACTTTTTTCTTTGTATTTTATATTTTATGTATTAAATAAATAAAAGATTAAAAAAATAGTAAGGTTGTAAAACTGAGAATCCTTGATCCTGATTAGCAACACGTGATCAGTCTTGATGTTCTAGCTATTCTACACTGTAAAAACACATTGGCTGCAACTCCATAGCAACTTCTACACTTTACTGTCAGTTGTCATGTTTTTTTCTACAGTGATCTCAGAGAAGTTCGTTCATTTTTGGTTATGTAAGTATGTTTAAGTGTGTTTCTATGATAAGTGATACTGTTTTAAATGACTGTTGCACGTCCTTACTTCTGAATAAGAGTGAATGAAAGAAAATAGTATAAAATCCCCATACATTTACATAAACTTAGTTGATCTATACCTGCTTTGTTAAACAGCGATCATTTCCATGACCAAAATTTCTTTGTTATGTTTTCCTACAGTGATGAGGAGGGGGTAAACTTTATGAAACTGATGGGAGAAGCAATCTTCATAAATTAAATATATATTTATTTTCTTTATTTTCTTCCATAGTCCTACTCTTTTCCCCACACTGTGAAAAGATGCCTGCAATTTAATATCATAACAACTCTCCTTTGGTACATTATTTATCAGAAAAGCAGGTTCAAATGTATGCCTTAGTTTCTGTGAAGGGTCAGTACCAGCGAGATAAATGATTATAAATAAAAATGGTTGTCAGTAGTGTCACAAAGAGAGCTGTTTAATATTGATAGTGGAATATTATCCCCAACATTAGAATGATATTCTCTGAATATGGAGAATATAGATTCCAGCCTGAAATCCATGCTCATCTGAAGAGGAATTCTCCCCTTTGATTGTGTCTCTAGATCCACCTGAGGATTGAAGGATCCCTACCCTTTTGGGTGGCTCTTCCCCCAAGCATTGGGCTTGGATGGAGGTTGACCTGAGATTCTGTTTAGTCTGGCAAGTGGTAGGGACACTGGCTTCGTTTTCATCTCTGTTTTTATTGACTGAGCCACGTAGGACATTTATATGAAATTCATGGCCGTATATATTCTATAAATAAATATCTAAGTAAAGAAACAAACAAATAAATAACCCTCAATGGGATGCCTTCATTAGTGGTGAACTACAACTCTATCCATTCCATGAAGAAGTTTTCTTTAACAGAAAGCTTCCAATATATTTGCATTTGCCCTTTTGTTATAATTTTTAAAACTGTCAAAACAATCTTTTTCTCTCCTGTTTCTTCTTATTTTTTTTTCCAGTCAAGAAATCTGTGCTTTTTTTTTTGTTGCCAAAGGTTTGAAGAAGTGTTGAGTTAAGCATTTTCTATTTTCAGACAATAGGAATCCATCACTGCTTCCATCCTCATCAGTGCGAAGTTTGGTAGAATCTGAAAAAAAAAATACATCAATAGATTAGTATTGTAAATAGTAAAAAAAAATATACCTGATATGGAATTAGAATGTGCTGTTTATGTTTACTAGCCAGATGTGTATATATTGAAGAAAAAGCAGGAAACAAAGCTGCGTGTATTTAAAAAATGAACTGGAAGCACAAACACAATGCCTTTTTAAATGTTTTATAGGAGCTTATCTTTTTATGGGATTCTACATGAACCTAGAAAACAAAACATGCAGCTGCTTTAAGGAGCCAGACCATTAAAATTAATGAAGTTCTAGTTAGTAGCTCTAAGATGTAAAATGTATTCTCTTAATAACTGAGCAATGGATTGTGTGTCTAGTGCTTCCTTTTTGAAAGAATATCTTCATTTTGTAGTCAGAATATTCAGAAATAGAGTTTAATTAACTGATTACTAGGCCTTATTAGGTCTCTTCAATCCATGGGCCCTAAGGGAGAAGTTCTATTTTTCAGTCTGATAGTGGGAGTTCATCAGATTTTTTTTTTTTAAAAAAAAGAGGATTTTTTTGCTACAAAACTCTGAAGCAGTATTTGTTTGACTAGTCAGTTGTAATTATGTGGCTAAACTGAGCTCAAAACCTAAGCTGAGCTGATGGAGATAAGAGACTTAAGTTGATACAAAAGAGTGATTCCCTGCTGGCTTTCCAGACCTGATTGCTCTGAAGGCTACTATCCAACATCTTTAAAGTTAATTGGAAGTGATAATACCCAACATCATCCAGGTTAGATCTATAAGAGATTGCCAGGTGTGCTGAGCATTGTATTGCCAAAGCTGGCTGTGTTACATGATAGAAGTTCCATCCTTTTTGATCCTGCAGTCAAAGGAAGGTTTAAAAACATTGAAAGGTGCTATCAAATCATGTATGATACTGCAAAGGATTTGAACTATAAAAAAAAAAAACAGCTAACAGGGATGGACTGTCAGACACCTGAATACCCTCAGTAGTTCAACATATTGGCAATATTCTTATGTTTTTCTCATTTAAAATGGGGTAGAAGTGTATATGTATAATATGTCCTCTATCTGCCCCTATTTGAATTGCTCAGCTCGAAGCTTAATATGCTATTGAAATGGCATGAAAACCAAGTGCAATAGACAGCCTGTGATCTTATCTGTATATGTTGACTTGCACTGAGAGGAAAAGCAGTCAATTCAAGAAGTGCCTGCTTAAACAGGTGGCACATTAGCTCAGTTTGAATCAGATAAAAATATATTTTTGTTTCACTTGGGCAAAGCTTGCACCTTGTCAGGGTTTTATTTTTTATTTCTACAGTGGCTATTTATGCTCAGAAGGTTTCTTGAAAATGATACAATTTCCTGCAGGTGTTCACTATTTTCTTTCTAGCCAGTTGCTACACTATAAGCCTTTAAATGGTACATCTATAAACATATCTTGCAAAATTTGCTGGGCAAATCAAAGGAATCTTGATTGGATTTCTATCAATATATTTTTGAAAATAGTACATGAAGGAAAATTTCTTACATATGTTTACAGTTAAATATTAAATATTATTGGGTCATAAAATTCAGAAAGATCCTACAGCTAACAGTGGCCCCCAACCTTTCCGGCACCAGGGACCGGTTTTGTAGTTTTATATGCAACCTAGATCCTGCACATGCACAGATGAAGCTTTGCTAACCTGCCGCTGTGCAACCTGGGTCCTAACAGCCCACGGACCGGTACTGATCCACAGCATGGGGGTTGGGGACCCCTGCAGCTAAAAGTCAAAGATTTTGTGTGGGTGTTTCTAGACATAGACTATGCATCTTTGCCCCAGCATATCTATTAAATATAGACCTGCAAAATGGGTTTTCTTGAGCCAAGTGCAAACTACCAGTTCAGGCTATTAGCTCATTGAAAACACAGTGAATCTGCTGTTTTTTATTATCTTCCTGGGATTTTATCCTTCTTCCTGGGATTGTTCTGGGTTTTATGGGTCACAAGAGAGCTTTAAGCAAATGCCCCATTAACTTCCTTATGTTGATCTGAACTTTTGAACAGAGCCTCTGCACATCTAAGAGAATAATATACCCCTGCAAAAATGATGGCAGAAAGAATCTCAGTGCTTACAGCTTTAATGTATTTAGGCTTTAGCACAGTAGTATTGCATGGTGGGATGTGTGTGTGGAAAATTCAAAGGAATTGTGACATTGCTCCTTTCTCTGTACAACTGTGCACTGTTGATATATACCTCTTTTATAAAGGACTATGTTGTTCGGCCAGCCTTATCAGAGTCAGATACTTGTTCCAGGATGAATTTGAGCCAATGCTGGTCAGTGTTTAACAACCAATGCTGCCAGTTCCATTCAAACCACTGCACAGTGCTGCTGGCTAGCAAACAACTGATCAGGTGGGGGTTGGAGCTCAGTTCTGTTCTTAACCAACTTGCAAAATCCAGCAAATTATGAGCTGGTATGAGCCAGCTCTAGTGGCCCACTAGGTTAAGCCACAGCTGTCTTAGTTTGTGGAAATGAATTTCATTAACTAGAAATAAAAATAAGTGTTTATTTTGCATCATAATTCAGCATAATGGTCTGGAATAATCTACTGTATTTATCTATTTTGGCTCATTTCTGCTGCTTCTGAGAACAAGCTGGCTTACTTGACTATATGAACTACCAGACGTGAATTGCTGATCATAGCTAATTCATAAAGAGAAATATTCTAGATTTCAATTCTTCTTGGTGTGAAATACACAGTTTTGGGGAAATTGCTGCAGTGTCTTCCATACTGTGATTATCTGAGATTTAAAGTCACTCTGCATCTGGTGAATGTATTGTATACTTCCCAGAGTTACTTTTTATGAGATAAGTTGCTATGTAAATTTGATAGATAGATAGATAGAAAGATAATAGATAGATAGATAGATAGAAAGACAGACAGACAGCAGACACATGCATACATGTATGCATGCATACATACATAATTGTTCAAAGGCAGTTTCTATGAAGATATATAAATAGAAGTTTAATATAGCAAAGACTATAACCTGATATATTTACAATGCTTATCATCATTCAAATTCTAAAGTTCTAAAAACGTATAAGTGAAAGAAAATCAAATCTTAGTTGCAGGCTTAAAGGTTTGCTTAAAAAAAAAGAGGACAAGGGAAAATAGGGCAGCCTCTCAAGAGTCAGATACATAAATTACATACATAAAAAGACCTACTGACCAACCAGAACTTGAAAGAAAGGACAATCAGGTCATGACTGATGGTACAAAAGGGCCAAAAAATCTTCAGAAGGTGAAAGAACTATCTCCCATAGTGTTGGCCAAAGTATTCCTATGCAGGAAACTTTATTCAGCAAAGTGTGAGGTTTCCCACAATGTGCAATGAAGTTACCCAACCTATGTGACTCCATGTTTAGAAGTATTAGGCAGATGGACTAATCCAGCCTTTTTTAAAAAAATGGGGAACCAGTACAGATATCTAGGATGGGTCTGATCATACTACGTGCCTGTCATCTCTCATCTATTATGGATTGCTCTAATGATGTTTTTTCACCAAGTGGTTGCAGAGCAACTGCAGAAAAGAGAATATGGGTTCAGCTTGGCCAGTATCCAACCAAAAGGAAGAATCTAGTATTCAGTCCATGAACAAAAAGGGGCACTTGCATTAAAAGGCTGAATAAATCCCATGGGCAGACAAAATTAAATTTCATTGGTAGCAATCTGAGCTCCAAGTAGTTCCCATTGTAAACTATTTATTTTTCCAATGGGTAGTGTTTCACTCTTTGTTTTTAAAATGAAAAAGGCAAGTTGCTTAGAAATTGGTCATATTCTTTTTAAAAGGAAAGCTCCTATTATTTCCCAGTGAACACATTTGTAAGATGAAAGTTTCCTCTTTTCCTATACCAGATGTTGTTGTCTCCCCTTGTATCTTTCTGTGTTGAGGAAATACCTCCCACATGTTTGCACTTTGCTTGAAAAAGCATAAAACTGGCAATACAGATATACTTAGCAGGATACCAACGTCTCTGATTTAATCAATTTTGCAGCTCCAATTGTTATGTGGGAAAGCTATTTCTGCTTAAGCAAGAGACAGATGTACATTAGTTGTTAATCTTGATGAAAAGTCAATACAGCTTTTAGAGAGGTGTTTTAATTTGTCTATTGTTTACTGTTCAGGACTTTCAACATTCAAATTGCTTCAAAAAACCATCCACAGATAAAGATTTTATTTCTATTAGTGCTTATTTGAAACAAAATGCATGCACCATACAGTAAAGAAGGACAAAAAATTGACACTGAAGGGCACTAATTTTGGGAAACAAAAAATTGGACTTAGCTTTAGTGAGGCAAGAACAGAATGGACCAAAACCTCATTCCATGCATGAAGCCCCAGTGTTAAGTGTTGTGCATCAGACATGGAAGACTGATAGAAATCCTTTGAGATAAGGCACTCTTCTGTATATGAGTTTTGGTCTGGAATATTGGAGAATGAAGGAGGAAAGAGAGGATGTACAGAAAACCAGTTAGAAACATTTAACATACAGGTTTCCTCTAATAGAAGCTCAAGCAGATTAACCCAATGCATTTTTGATTTAGAAAGCCAATCCCAACTGGGGCCTCAAAAAGATACTTTATGCAAGTAGGTGCAATGAGGGAGCTGGAAAATTGTGATAATGGAATACCCTCTGGACTTTTTGTCCCATATTTGGCTCTTTTTTTCCCTCCAGAATGCCATTCTCAGTGTTTCTGCCTAGGCTTTTCTGATTGGTTCCTTGACCTGCTGGCTGTTTGCCTTGTTATCTCCTAAAAATAGCCATCTTGAAGCTCTCACCTCAAGAATGGTCAGCATGTAGGTTACCTTAGGCCAATAAAACATTTTTTAAGAATGTTAAACAGAGCTATATTCTTCATCAATCATTTCTTGGCTTACCTTTCAACTTCTGCACCTTTCCAGTTGCTTGTGATTTCCTTATTTCTTATAAGCTAGCAGGAAGGAGAAAATGACATCCTGTTGCAGGCTTCAGCTTTACAATTTTAAATCATCATAGTTTTATCTTCAAAAAATGCGTTTAAATGATAATATTTGAACAGTGCAGGAAAACAATGCAAATTTCAAAAATTTCAGTCCCCATTGTAAAATTCTCCAACATGAGGGGGCTCTAATGATGTTTTGGTAACAATATTTTGGAATTTACATTCTATTTAACAGCTTCCGAAAACAAAACAAAAATTTGATTTGGGCCAAAACAATTCAGTAATTAATAACAGTGGAAGCATGCTAGCCTTATATGCTATATACCAGCTAATATACTTTCATTTTCAGCATCTTTTTAAAAATAATTTTGTTTTACAAAATTTAGAGAATAAAATATATGACTGCATAAAAAGGAGAAAATGAGAAAAGATATAGTTTATGAAAAATAAAATATCAGTAAATAAACAATTTACAATTGTCATAAAATTAAAAAATCATTGCAGTATTTCATTGGTTAAATAATTAATTTAATATATAAACTAAATTCACTAGATCATCCTGAGAAATAATTGTAAATCACTGCAAAACTCTTAAGTGTTAATATCTTGAACATCTTGGCATATTGAAGGTACTTTGAAGTTTTTAAAAATCTTTAAGGCTGGCCTGTACAGTATCCATGGTAATAGTCTAGAGATTTACACAGACACACATTTAAGTATCTTGGTTTTCTTGTTAATGAAAGGATGTAGTTGGCCTAGAAGCAAGCTCATACAAAAGGTCCTATAGACAATCTCCATCACATCATCTTTGTTGTCGTTAGTTGTGAAGTCATGTCCGACCCATCGCGACCCCATGGACAATGTTCCTCCAGGCCTTCCTGTCCTCTACCATCTTCTGGAGTCCATTTAAGCTTATACCTGCTGCTTCAGTGAGTCCATCCAGCCATCTCATTCTCTGTTGTCCCCTTCTTCTATTACCCTCAATCTTTCTCAGCATTAGGCTCTTCTCTAGTGAGTCCTTCCTTCTCATTAGGTGGCCAAAGTATTTGAGTTTCAACTTCAGGATCTGGCCTTCTAAAGAGCAGTCAGGGTTGATCTCCTCTAGGACTGACCAATTTGATCGTTTGCAGTCACCACCACACATCCACACAAAAAGCAAACCCAAAGCCACACCGATGATGAGGCACGACCACAAACCAGAAGCCAGACCACAGCTGCATCATTAGCCACTTTAAACCCCTCCAATCCATACATGAAGCAAACTGACACCCTCCATGAAGATGAGGCACGACCACGAACACAAACCCAAAAAATAGCAAGGCAGCCCACCATCTTAAACTGCCCTGCAACTCAGACTAACCTGAGCACAACAAAGCCCCCACCCAAACAGAACACTCCCCCAGCCAATCAGAGCACAGCCAACCCCCCAGCCAATCAGAGCACAGCCAACCCCCCAGCCAATCAGAGCACAGCCAAGCCCCTAACCAATCAGAACACACCTCCACCCAATCAGAACACAGCCAAGCTCCCACCCAATCAGTTCATACCCCCACTGGCAGTTAAAAGGAAGAAACAGCTAAGACCACACATTGCTCCTCGAAGCACGAAGCTGAAAACACCAGCCTGAAGATGACGAATGGGACTTCGTCGAAACGTCGCCAAGACACTTCCAATTTTACACGGGAGAAAACCCGAACAACCAAAGACCTACATCTATCTATCTATCTATCTATCTATCTATCTATCTATCTATCTATCTATCTATCTATCTACATCTCTTCTTTTATGTATGTTTAATTCAGTAGAAATAACGAGTCATCAATTTATGTCAGAAAAGATAATGAAGATCTTTTAGTTTTGCATTGGAGATTCTTTTATAGAGAATCATGGATGTAAGGCACTTTTCCACAACTCCGTAACTTCCATTCAACATTTTAAGGCATAATAATATTTGAGGGTCAGGTGTATGTTACGTTTATGCTCAGGTAAAGCAAAATAAACTGCAACTAAAAGACCCTGGATCCCATGAGAGAAATTTGTCATTGAATGTAGCCCCCAGCAAAGTAATATTGTTCACCTTGAAATGATATATAGCATTCAGCTGAGAATGTCTATATCATTCAATTGGCCAGACAAAGAGATCATATTTGGAAGAATTATCCTTCCCAGGTATTGTTGAAATCCAGAGTAATTGCTGTTCATGTGAATTTCCACAAAAACATTTCAGCATCTGGACCATTTTTTAAAATCAATATTCATTATTAAAAATCCTTACTCTCTATATATGGTTTTTGTTTGTACTATGTTTCTTTCTCTTTGTCTTTTAAAAATGGAAATGTGCACAAGCAGAAACAACCTCACAGTTTGTGAAGGTGTTGTGGGGATTAATACTAGTGCACTATCAAGATCAACTACAAAGATATATTATCTTGAAAGCTATCGAGAGTCTTTGAAATAATAAGTCCTTGGATAAACTTTGTACATCTCTCAGTGACCCAGATATGGTTTTTTGGAGACATACTTCTTAAAATGAAAATACAAACAAAAATAATCCACCTTTGGAGCACAAATAAATATGGGTCATATATGTGTGTGTACAAATATACATATATACCCACACTAATTGCTTGACGATCACTTGGTAAATCTACTCTTGAGTATTAGAAGATGAACATATACACTTGTGGGGGGGGGGTCAATCAGTTATTACAAAATGATTTTGTGGTTGATTGGTTGATTGAATGATTGGTATACATACTTCAATAGTTTTTAACTTCTAATTTTCTCTTGTGGGACAAACAATAGTATATCAGTCTGGAAGAACTGGTGAAGTTTTTATTTAGATCACTTTTGATCAGAACTAAATGTTATATTTGCTTTTAAATGTGAGGGAAATTGGATGTCTGATAATTGCTGTTTCCTCTTCTTATTGCTTTGGAAAAAAATGATAATATTTGTACCAGGGTTTTAATTTGATCAAGCTCAGACTTCTCTAGCCAATAGATTTGAGGAAAAGAAAGGGGAAAGAGGAACAAATTTCTTATACCAGATGTTAATAATAATAATGATGATGATGATGATGATGATATTGAAAGGGACCTTAGAGGTCATCAAGTCCAATCCCCTGCTCAGGCAGGTAACCCTGTACCATTTCGGACAAATGGCTGTCCAGTTTCTTCTTAAAAACTTCCAGAGTTGGAGCATTTACCGCTTCTGGAGGCAGGTTGTTCCATTGGTTAATTGTTCTAACTGTCAGGAAGTTTCTCCTTAGTTTTAGGTTGCTTCTAGATGTAGTTCTACATTCATTAGAAAGGCAGACTGATTCATTTAGATATTCATTTTAGCCCTAAAGCTTAAATTTGGGGATTGTCCCTGACAATTCTGCTTGCTTGGGCTGATGCTAAAATACAGTTATTAAGAAGTTTCCAGTTCTATAATTTGGCATTTCTTGTCTGACAGTGGTCAATATGAATGTGTTTGGTTTGAAGAGAAGACAGCTCTTCTATCTGCACTTACTCTTTAGCAGGATCCTCCTGAACAAAATGTTATATTGATTCTAAATGAATGGTAATCTTTTCAGGTATGAACTATTGCAAGTCTTACAAGCACAGGCCATAAAAGGGAAGACAAGGATAAACAGATGGTTCATACATAGAAATATTTCACAGTTTGAGCAGTCCTGCTCAATACCGGTCATCATTTTTGATCCCTCTTGGTTACAACTTCAATGCAATAGTTCTTCTAAATTATGCCATAGGGATTTTTTTTCTCTTTCAGGACAGTCAAAGGGCAGGACTTGACACACACAGTTAAAATCATTATTTGCAGCCCAGATGTCAATATGGAACTGTCAGTTGGTATGATCCAAAAGTATGATGAGATGGTCATCTGGAACTCAGAATCTATAAAGAAGAAACTGTGGTGCTAAAAATTATGCTAAAAATTAAAATCCTAGCAGTCAGCGCAAACGGATTTGCAAATTTCATCTTTTAACAATCACATAAAGAAACCTCTGGGAGTGATCTGCAAGTAGATGGTGAATGCAATTTGCCATCTGTAAAATGGGAGTAATAATGCTTAATTACTTGCCTTACAGGGTTGTTGTAACTATTAGTTAATTAGTTAATATTTCCCCCCTATGATGTGGAGAAATAAAGTTACCATAGAAGTGTTGCATATGATCATTATCAAGTTCTGTTAAGCTTTATCTCAAACAGTTTCAACATTTTTATGTTCCTCTATATAATCTACAATCAGGCTTTGACTTTTACTACTATTCCGGGGCCAGTCGATGCTTAGCTAGGATAAATCACCTAGATTCTATTGAAATTAAGAAAGCTGCACCAATAAGGCTAACTGTGATTGCATCTTCACTAGGTGATTATAATTCATTTAGAAAATTTTAGTGCTCTGGCTAGCAAATCAAATTCTTAATTGGCCTAAATTTCCAGATTACACCATAATAGGTCTACTTGTCCCTTTGCAATGTGGCAAACATGGAATATTCCATTGAGATTTTATCAGGAGGGTGTGCATTTCACAAGCACGTTACAAGTTTTCTTTGCTCCACTCTTCCAGCCTGGAAGTTAAGGAAGGGTTCTGGCTCAGAAAAGAGTTTAATAAGGAATGGGAACAAAGACAATTTGTGTTCTTCAACTCCACTTCCCCTGACATCAACATTTCAAGATAATATGAAAAATATTGCAGGAAATAATTTTACTGCCTCTCAAAATAATATCAGAAACTGGAACCATGGGGAGAGGGGAAAGTGGCCATCTTTATAGGATATTTTCATTGCAGGAACAGGTAATATCATATATAGCCCAACACTATCTGGCCATTGGATATTGATTTCCAATTAGCAATCCAATGAATTGTGTTACTTGAATGATCAGCTGCTGATCGAAGGGATTGTTTAATAAGTTAACAAAAATGTGTGGGTGATGATTTTTTATAAGTAGGATATAATAATGATGATGATGATAATAATAATAATAATAATAATAAAATTCGCCATTAGTCAATTGCAAAAGGCAGCCTTACTCTTCTCAATAATGAATCTTTCTTAATTTAAATCCATTATTATTTTGAAATAATCTACAATTTAAATAACATAGAATTTAAGTTAAAGAAGTTTTCTACATATTTTTTCTATGATTTGGAATTTCTGTGAAAAGTCTATAAATAGATAATTTCCCTCTCTGAATGATGTTTTTAAGAAAGGAATCTGAAGCTCATCAGACACTATTGAAATCACATCATTACTGAACAACATGAATGAATTTTGGGTGTTTTATTTTTAAGTCCATTTTGCTGCAGTGAAATGAATATGCTAATTTCATCACAAATATTGAAATTATACTGTTATTATTATTCCTCTGAATTTCAAAATAGAACGTTAGTTGCTGACCTTATTACACTGGGACATTGTTTCCACTTTTGCATCCTATAATTTATAATTTTATGGAAAGTTAGCTTGTATAATAAAATGTTTCTTTAGCAACTTGGATTTTATGTAAGCTTTTTATTTGTTTTGACAGATTAAACCTATTTTCAATTCTTACACATGCTTAAATGTTTTTCTAGCTTGCTTTTTTTCAGCATTCTGTCACAATTAACTACATTATTCTACATTCTTCTCGTCTCATTTTTTTTTCCCTTTGATAGCTAGGTGCTTATTACAATTCCTGGTTTGGTTTCTGATGTTCTCTTTATTTTCAGTGTTGTTGCCAAGGTTTGAGTTTCTATGTTTATGTTGTTAGCATTGTATTTGCCCTTTCTAATGACTGATTAACATTCCTGGTTTCTTTTCAGTGACTTCTTGAATGACTTTTCTGCATATGTCTCTAAGAAATATTCAGCAAATAGTTGAAAGCTCACAGCAAGATTTCTCCAGACTGCTGCCAAGACTCACATCATATCAACCTTCTGTAAATTTTGGCAGAAAACAAGATAAACTTGGGATTTCATTTTCTTTCATCTTAAAGACACAACAATGCTTACTGTGTTTTTTTTGAGAAAGTCAATATTAATTATGTTGAGGATGTCTGTATCTTCACCATCATAATACTTTACTGGTTTGCTCTCCAGTTTCCTAAACTTTCTTTCTTTCTAATTTGAAATATATTTTCGGTTTCCCATATCATTCTCAAAATATATTAATGAAGTAATACTTTCTCACTGCTTGCTTGGCAATATGAATGCTTTTTAGAAGTGCTTTTGAGGCACCCTAAAGAAATATTGATATCTCCATGCCACACAACATCACTTGCTAACTTCTCTGGCTTGCCACATTTTCTAATCTAAAAAAAAAATCCTCAGAAGGCTGACGTTTCCCTTTGAGATTATGTGGAAAAGTGATGAGTCAGGGAGGCTTGAAATATAAGACAGTCATAGACATCTTTCATCCACTCTGGATTAAATACGTTCAGGAAGGCTGTGCTCCACCCACAAGAATTTCATTGAACTTTGCTTCTTCTCTGTAAGAGTTGGAGGAGGAGGAGGAGGAGGAGGAGGAGGAGGAAGAGGAGAAGAAGAAGAAGAAGAAGAAGAAGAAGAAGAAGAAGAAGAAGAAGAAGAAGAAGAAGAAGAAGAAGAAGAAGAAGAAGAAGAAGAAGAAGAAGAAGAAGAAGAAACAAGATAACCGTTTATTACTTTTGTTAAAGTCCAATGGCAGAAGATTTCACTGGATTGGTTCCCTAGTAAAGTTTACTGGGAGGGGTTCCCACCTCATGTCTTCCCTTGGTATTTCACAGAAGAGTGGGAAGTTAGAACGGCTGAAAAGTGCTGTAGTGACAATTGTATAGCAACATCTTGTATAGTATAAAACAGTCATACAACACCATTGGCCACCACTGAATTAAATAATTCCACTGATTGAGAATTTAACTGAAATATATTTGTCCTGTCTCAGGCCAAGCACACACAAATACATGAAGGGTTGTTTTTGCTATCTTTATTAAATGAGGTTTGCAAACACACACACACAGAGAGAGAGAGAGGGGGGGGGAGAGACTCTTGCAAGCAAGTTTGGTTTACAAATATTCCAAATCAAAGTGGTACACAGAGAGTAGTCAGTTGGAGAGCGAGGATGTAATAGATTTGTCAGTTGGTGGAAGTTCAAAGTCAGGTTTGCTTGGTTCACAAGTCAAGGCACACAGAGTAGGTTAACAGGCAATTGTCCCCAATGGAGAATTTCTGCTTGCCGTTCCATTTTAATAGAAACAGCCCTGGTGTAGCTCATTTAACCAAGCGAGACTCTTTCTGCACAAGGAGTCTCACAGAGATCCTTTGATCTACTCTCTTTGCAGTTTGCCAATCTCTTGAGTCAGAAAGGGGCAGTAATTCTGCACCTTCAGTTTCAGAGACTGATGGCAGCTGTGTCTCCTGTTTGCTCTCTTGCCTGAACACCTTTGTCTGCTCGGACAGCAGTCCATCTAATGGTGGCGGATGTGACTGCTTGTCATGTATCAACACTTCTGGAGCTGACTTTGGCTGCTTATCATTGATCCCCTCCTCTGATTCCAAATCTAGCCCACAAGTTGATCTTTCCTTTTTTGAAAAAAAGTCAAAAAGCAATATTGCACCAATAGAAATGAGATGATTGAGTCATCCCAGTGGGGGTAGCCTGGTTTTAATTAGCTTGCCACATTTATGTAAACATGTTGGTTTTGTTATTTCTATTGGCTGCATCATAAGCATTTGTTAGGATACTAAGCATAAAATGGCATATAACCACTTTCAAGAGCAGAATTTCCTAAGGTCCCTAGCCTTACTCACATCAGGACAGTAATTTCACCACCCTCCATTTTCCATGAATCCTAGATATTAATAGAGGAGTGAATCCTGATTGCAGCATTCATTGCTGCATATAATCAAATCCCAAAAATGTAGACCGAGGCAACTGTCTCATTGATTATTAACCAAATGGATATATTACTGAAAACTGACTCTAGCAACCTTCTTCAGTTGGATGTCCTGCAATATTTTGGATTACAGTCCCCAGATTGCCATTTCATCAGCTTTCCCCCAGCAAGGATGTCATCATAAATACTAGGTACTCTGCAAGTGGTTTGTGGGAACTTAGTAAGAAGCTTGTTCTTTTCCCCTTATGGCTCTCCCCTCTTATGCACATATTTCACGAGACATTATAATTGAAATCCAAAGCATGGCCTATACGTAACAAGGGAAGGGAAAGGAGAGAGGAAAGCTGAATGAATGAACAAATTAATTAATTAATTGCCTAATGTAGGCATAAAACATTTCAGTCATGACATCTTGACTTAAAATTTTCTTGGACTATTAGCTTTTTCTTTCATTTTTTTCTGTCTAATTGTCACTATGATCCTAAAAGGAAAGACATTGTATCTGATAATATAGCCTTATGCTTAAAAGCATTTGAATGCAGTTTCTGGAAAGCCTAATTGTTTTTACAGAACAAGCTTCTATTTGTTTCAAAAGTCTGGATTTGTTATTATTAACCTATCAACTTGTAATTGTTAAAAAAAACATGTTTAGTTCAATAGGCAGGTAGTTAACCAATCAGTATCTTCCTTAACAATAATGAGCTGTGAAGCTATTAGCCAAAGCTGTCTGTCCTCCTATGAAGAAAAGAAAACAATTTTATTGAATTTGAAGTATGCAAGAAAAAAAAATTACTAAACCCTAACTCATTAACTCTGCCAGTGATAGTTTGTAATACAAGATTATTATCCGTAGCATGTTAGATTTTTTTTCTGAATAGGTGATCTTCATTCCAGATTAGCAAATGTGTTAATATACATAACCCAATATTTTATACAATATTTAAAAAACAGATTGAAAAGGCTTTGTATATTATAGAAATGCTATTAATCAGCTGCATGAAGTCCTATTTGCCTTTCAATGAACATTTCAAGAGATTTGACAAACCTGAGTTTATTTATTTATTAGATTTGCATGCTGCCCATCTCAAGTGAAAGAGATCCAGCAGCATTTCCACGTTATCCTTTGATGAGAAATAGTGACTTGCAGAGTTACAATGCTTACCTATACTGATGTTCAAAATCAGCTTTGGTTATGAAAGCTTCCTAGATTTCTTTGGGCTCACAATACCTGATATACTTACATCAGTGCTGATGAGAGCATAAAACTGGAGAACTGAATGCCATGTTATGTTACTTTGAGCTCTTGGAGGACTGGAAGAAAATTGACATTTGGCAAACAGCAGTTGCTTTCAACCTGAACATACAGAGGATTGTTGAGCGATGTTGTGATCCTGCAGCTAAAAGCATGGACGGGGCTATCCTTATTCTCATTTTGTTTACACAATTATGATGTGGGCCCCTTTTCTGAGTCATCACGACCATACAAAATGTGGCAGCCATGTAAGTATTGTCACAACTCCCAAACATTTATTGAAACACTCTGCTTAGACCAAAACTGTGTAAGCTCATGTCAAAACCAAGTCCAAGTATAATCCACAATGGAGCATAACGAATCTGCAAAAAAAAAAAAAAAAAATCAGACAATTGCTTTGGCAAGGCCAATGGAGAATTATTGCCACAGACCTTAAACCAGCAATGAAAAATTGAAAATAATCCACAGAATTCAATGTATGATTCATTTGCAGGCCCTGGAATGTTGCCATACACAAGGTATACTTTCCTTGTGAACGGCCTATTATTCAAAAGTAGTTTTCTCTTAGGCAGTCTTTGCTTAGCCATCAGCTGATCTCTATTGCAGATATGACCGCATACTTTACCTTTTTAAAAAACCATTAAGTGACCTATTGGATCCCTGCAAGGTGAAAAATAAACAGGAGAGAGTGTTGCTGTTATGGTCTTCAAATTCTGAGAATTCTCAGTCTTTTACTTAAAGATCAGGCTACCTGAGGCAAAAGCTGAGATACAGACATCAAGAACAATTTTTGCAGTATCCGCAGCTGTCGCTCCCCCAAATGCTCCCCAAAGTAACTATTTGATTACAATTTTAAAAAAAAATTCATAAAATATGTGATGAACAACCAACTTTACTATTTAATCATTTTAACTGATTAAAAATAAATGTAATTAAAACAAGATATTATTCTTTGTCTTAATTTATTTCTTCTCCTTCATTTCTCCTATATTCTGAAGGATAGTGTCCACAAATGTTGCTTAAATATGTAGACTTTTTTTCAGCATGTTTGATTTTTCAGGCCAGTTCCACACTGTTTCCTTCTCAGCGGGTGGATTTTTATCTTTAGTTTATTACCGTATTTTCCCACATATAAGACGACTTTCTAAATCATGCAAATCTTCTCCAAAGTCAGGGGTCGTCTTATATGCCCAGTCGTCTTATACACAGGAAAATACGGTATGTCAGATGTTACACGATACTGGGATAGTAAGCTTCCTGAAACTAGGAAGGAGTCAGATCTGTACTACATAATCCATGACCAGCTCAATCATCCTTTCAAAGATATTTCCTTACCTAAACAAAGAAATAGAATAACCATGGGTGAGCAAAAAAGCAATGGGAACAGTTTTTGAGTTCCTGCCAGCTTCCCCACTGATATTGCTTGTTGGAAGATAGTAGATAGTGTTGGAAATCTGCCTTGGTTGACCTGCAGGACTGCTACTACTTTGCTTGGGGAAGGGAAATAAAGGAAGCTGTGGACTACAAGGAAAACCCCAGTGCTCTCCCTATCCTGGCATGTCCTTAAGGGCCCTCTTGTTCTAGGAAGGAAGGTGGCTCACCATCAACCACCGACATCCCCCAGTGAATCCTACATCCCCAGCAGGCATCATAATTGCCCTCTCATCTTTTTGTCATTACCAATCATTATTAATAGATATCAGATTTCAACGTGGGTTCCAAAGCAGCCAGTTAAATTGAGATATAAGAGCCGTGGCGGCATAATGGTTGGAATGCAGTATTGCAGGCTAACTCTGTCCACTGCCAGGAGTTTGCTGACTGGCTCAAAATTGACTCAGCTTTCCATCTCCCAAGATCAGTAAAATGAGGACCCAGATTGTTGCGGGCAATATGCCGACTCTGTAAACTGCTTAGCAAGTGCTGTAACACTATGAAGCAGTATATAAATCTAAGTGCTATTGCTAAATTGTCTTTCCAATACTTTACTACAAAGAATTTTTTTTTCAGTGAAAGACATGACCCTCACACAGATATACCCACTTATAAATACATGCAGGACTGCCTTATAAATACATGCAAGAATACTCTGTAATTCTCTTTTCCCTTGAAAGAGCCTGATAGTTGGGGACAATATGCTGATACTATAAACTGTTTAGAGAGTGCTGTAAAGCATTATAAAGTGGTATATAAGTCTAAGTGCTACTGATATTGCTAATTTGCCACCAGCCAATTGGGCACAGGTCAAGAGGAGGTGGAAAAGAGAGTGGATATAAATCTTTCCCATCTTCCCTTGTGCCACACGGCCTATGGCTTTTTGGGAAATGTAGTTGGAAGGTGTGCTGGTGCTAAAGTGGCCACAATTTCCCCAAATTTCATTTCCACAGGAGTTATGAGTCCCATCGTTCTGCAAGTTAGCCCATTTAAGTTACCTTGCTTTAATAGTTGTTGCCCTATTCCTTCCAATTTTGCCCAATTGAAGGTTACAGACAATCAGACATGAGAGAGTCAGTAGTATATAGATTAGTTAACCAGATTTGCAAGACCATTGGACTTATTTTAAAATGTTTAAGCATCACTCTGCATAATTTGATGTCAATCATAAGTTGATAATCTCTCTGACCTAAATATCTTTAACTACAGCTGTGCTTTCTCATGGAAATGACTTTGTCATATATAAGACATTATTTGCAGCATGAAATAATATTGAATGAGCACTCTTTTGTAGGCAGCCATGATTTTTCATCATCTGAATCTCTCTCTCTCCGTCCCTCTCTTTTTCTCCTTCCACACAGATAAATTGAAGTAGTAAATTTAAAAAGCAAATTTGAATAGATATTGCAAAATAATCACACATAAAAAGATTTTATGTTCACTCATTTCTAATTGGGTCATACTACAACTCACCAACACTTTAACCACTGTTTCCAAAGAGACAAGAAATGCTATCACATTAAAAAAACAAAAACAAAAAAAAGGCCTTCTTGTATTTGGTGCAAGTCACTGCTTTTCCCAGGGTGACCTCTTCAGGTCTCTGCCTGAGCTCAAAACTCCTAGTTTTGTTGCAAGGGCTTTATATTTAAATGCCACATCACCAAAGGAAGGTAATTTATAAGTGCATAATACAAGGAACCATTATAGATCATTGTGCTTCCACAGGAAATTCATTGATGCACTTTCCTGACATATCAATTTGGAGCAAATGCCTCTGGATGCTTTTTAACACCTCCTCTCCCCATTTCTCTGTAAGCCTGGCTGTCCTTTAAGGGAAAGCTATAATAAAACTAATTTCCATCATCACCAAGGGCACTGCAGATGAAAAATGAGTCCACAAGTTAAAATGGACATAAATATTAGATGCCAAAATAGATCAGTTTTCAAAATGCAATGGGGACTGTATGTTATGTGATCCTGTATATGTTCTCTATCGTATGGCAGGGCTATTTCTGTTCCTTTCAGAATGATAAATAGGTGAGAGTTCAACTATATAACTGTTTTACATGTATAGGATACAAATCTCTGTAAAAGGTGTTACCTTGTCTCCTCCTTAAATCAAGCTTTGCTGTTTCAATGATAAGCTTAAAGACATATTAAATTATCAGCTGCAACATGTACCATAAATATTTCTGGTGCAGTATGAGAACACATGAATTGGTGGCTTTGCTGGTAGCTTGCACCAAATTTTATTCTTCCTAATGGCAGAGCCAAGTGGTGTCACATTCATACACCCACACACCACACCATACCATACACAACCATTGAAATTATTTTTGAAGTACAGCTGTAAACATTTCCTGGATTTTGCAGGAAACATGGATTTTGCAGGAAATATATAAGGGGTATCACTTGCTGAAGATTCATATTGGGATGAATAGTATCAGGGAAGCTGCAGTTTAACTGGTATGTCCGCTACCAGGGTGGAGAAAGGTGGGAAAATTCTTTCTCTTTGTAAACTGTATAAATTGGCATTCTGTTTTGTTTTTTTTTAATTTTTTTTTCATGGGAAAAAATATCCTTTGCAGGTAGAGCAGTATGAGGCTATCCTCAGAGATGCTTCACTTTCTGGAATGAATGTGTAGTAGTCATGTTGTTTCAGAAAATCTTGAACATCAGTAGTAACTTGTATTGCAGTGGTTCTCAACCTGTGGGTCATGACCCCTTTGGGGGTCACCTAAGACACAGGTCAGCAGCCCACTGGGGCGGCGGCCAGCAGGGGCATCGCACCTTGGGAAGCCGAGCCGGCCACATGTCTCCCCAGGTCTGGCCGGGCAGCAGTCATGGCTGGGCCGGTGGCCAGAGGGGGCATCACCCATTGGGGAGCTGAGCTGGCCACATGTCTTCCCAGGCCGGGCCGGGCGGCAGTCCTGGCTGGGGTAGTGGTGGCATTGCTCCCTGGGAAGCTGAGCCAGCCACGTGTCTCTCCGACTGAGCGAGGCTGGAAAGGCGGCAGCAACATCCTCCTGATGTTGTCTGGCTACCGTGGGGCTCTCCACCGCCCAGCCCCACGTCAGCCCCATCGGTGGCGCCTCATCATTGGTACCACCGCTGCCACCACCACCCTCGGTGCTGCAGGAGAACGAGACCTTGGGCTGTGCCGCGGCAGCACTCCCCATTGCTGGTGCAGCGCCCATGGTGCATGGGACCCCAACGATGCTGCAGTGGCTGCCACCGGAGCTGCTGCCTCCCATCCTGCTCCCCCTCTTGGGGACACAGTGGGGGTGGCGAACAGGCCGGGGGCGGCAGGGACCCCCAACAATGCTGCAGAGGCCGCCGCCAGAGCCACTGCCTCCCATCCTGCTCCCCCTCTTGGAGACACGGTGGGGGTGGCGAACAGGCCGGGGGCGGCAGGGACCCCCAACAATGCTGCAGAGGCTGCCGCTGTGTCACCGCTGCCGCCACCGGAGCTGCTGTCTCCTGTCCTGCTCCCCCTCCCTGGCCGTTTAGCACCATCTACCTTTTGTTCTCTCTCTCTCTCTCTCTCTCTCTCCTCACCTGGAGAGAGAGGGAGAGAGAGAGAAAGAAAGAGAGAGGGGGGGAAGAGAAAGAGCAAAGAAAGAGAAGAGAAAGAGAGAGGAAAGAGAGAAAGAGAAGAGAAAGAGAGAGAAAGAGAGAGGAAAGAGAGAAAGAGGAAAGAGAAAGAGAGGAAAGAGAGAAAGAGGAAAGAGAAAGAAGAGAAAGAGAGGAAAGAGAAAGAGGAAAGAAAGAGAAGACAAAGAGGAATGAGAAAGAGAAAGAGAAAGAAAGGAAAGAGAGAGAGAAAGAGAGAAGAAAGCGAGAAAGAGGAAAGAGAAAGAGAGGAAGGAGAGAAAGAGGAAAGAGAAAGAGAAGAGAAAGAGGAAAGAGAAAGAAGAGAAAGAGAGGAAAGAAAGAGGAAAGAAAGAGAAGAGAAAAAGAAAAGAGAGTAAAGAGAAAGAAAGAGAGAAAGAGAGAAAGAGGAAAGAGAGAAAGAGAAAGAGAAGAAAGAGAGAAAGAGGAAAGAGAAAGAAAGGAAAGAGAGAGAGGAAAGAGAAAGAGAAGAGAAAGAGGGAAGAGAGAGAAAGAGAGAGAGGAAAGAGAAAGAGAAGAGAAAGAGGAAACAGAGAGAAAGAGAGAGGAAAGGGAGAAAGAGGAAACAGAGAGAAAGAGAGAGGAAAGGGAGAAAGAGGAAACAGAGAGGAAGAGAGAAAGAGAAAGAGAGGAAAGAGAAAGAGAGGAAAGAGAGAGAGAGGAAAGAGAAAGAGAGAGAAAGAGAGGAAAGAGAGAAAGAGGAAAGAGAAAGAGACAGGAAAGAGGAAAGAGAAGAAAGAAATGAAAATACATCCTGCATATCAGATATTTACATTACGATTCATAACAGTAGCAAAATTACAGTTATGAAGTAGCAACGAAAATAATTTTATGGTTGGGGGTCACTACAACATGAGGAACTGTATTAAAGGGTTGTGGCATTGGGAAGGTTGAGAACCACTGTTCTATTGGGAAATATGTTGTTGTGACTTCACAAATAATTTTTGTAGAAAGAGAAAGAAAGAAAGAAAGAAAGAAAGAAAGAAAGAAAGAAAGAAAGAAAAACTAGTAGTCACATCGATATTGCGCCTTGCCCAAAATCTAAAACTTATTTGCCTCTCCATGTCTATACTTTGAAGTAAGTGCACCTGCATGTGTGTTTCAAAATGGCACACACAACTGTGTGATCAGAGTCCCACCTCTTTTGATGAAGTGTGATGCATGCAACAGTTAAAAAAGAGGGTTTAAAAGGCTTGGATAACACAGTTGTTGACCTTCCCAACACCCCTCCTTTGAAGTGAAATTCAAAGGGAATTGATGATGTAGATGAGTAGCAAGTAGGTAAAATGCTTGATCAAGTTTGACTAAGTGAAAGGAATTCAATACCACAAAGTGCAATGAAATACTATCTTTATGAATGCATTTTAGCCATGGTAGCTACATAAATCTTTGCCAGCTGAAATATCAGACAATACAGGAGAGAGCAATTGACAGAGTTCACTGATCATGCTAACCCATACATTGTTTTTACCATAGCTTGAAACAAACCAGAAGTCATAAACTATGATTTTACCTTAGAATGTTGTCTGAACCTAATCTTTGTTTTCACATCTTATTCCACAAGAAGGATGTTCCCTATAAGATGATGTTCTTTCCTTAAATAAAGTATTAAAATACCATCAAAATATATTTCTATACTTTTGCATGCATCGGATGGATCCTTCACAAATGGAAGCTATTTAGCTATTGCCCTATGTCTTGGCATTCACAAATTATAGAAAGAACGGTCAATATTTCCTATGATTGTGAGCAGACTTTGTATTCTCACCATTCACAAAATATGATTTGGAATACTAATAGCTTGTTACACCAAGGAAAATTTGCATAGAGGATAGATAGACAGACAGACAGATAAATATCACCCTGAATCAATCTACTCAATGATGAGAACTCATTCATTCTGTACTACAATATACCATGTTGGTCAGTAGACTTATTCAGCTTCCCAGCATACAGAGAGAATAAATGACAGAAAGTCATCTAGTCAACTTCCATGTCTAAAGAAGGAATAGAAGCTGAATCCTGGGTCTCCATGTTTCTAATCCAGCACCTTAACCACTACTTTACATTCACTGGCTGTTTTAGATGAATAGATGGATGGATAGAAAGAAGGATGAATGAAGAGATGGAAAGACATTATACAAACAGTATCTATTTTTCCTGAAATAGTAGCCATCAAGATTCTTCTGTCTTTGATTACTACCTTTACATGTATTTTTCTGTTTCCCAAACTGCAGGAGATGAAAGAAGACTGGAGGTATGAACAATGTGGGAGGCAAGAGTAACTGTTAGAAGCAGCAGGTGGGTGAGATATCCACTGATCTTCAGATTTTAAAATCTTCCAGGAACAAGCTGTTTCATAGGAAGGAGGCTCCTACAGAAAATGTTTGCTTCCCCCTCCAAAGATTGCAATAAAGAAGGGGTTTCAGCTGGCATTCTCTGCAAATATTGGTTGGAAAATTCTATCCTGGAAAGAAAAAAAATAAGTTTTTAAAGATACTCAGGTCCCAAGCCATATATCACACCTTGAACTGCATTCAGAAACAAACAGGTAGCCAATGTGGCTCTCTTAGCAGCAGTTTCACAGGGCCATGTCAGCTCTGGTTTTCAAGTACATGGACTGTTGCTTTTTGATTTTGCCAGAGGAGTCTTTAAACAACCTCATGTAGAGTGAATTACAGTTATCCAAATAAAAAGTGACAAGGACATTAATCCTTAGGGCATCCTGTTCTAGGAATGACTGCCAGTGGCACATCAACCAAAGATGGTCTTCCTGGCCATGGCCTTTATATGCCTTTTCAGCAGAAACAGTGAGCCCAGGAGAAACCCCAGAGTGCAGGCCTGTTCATTTAGAAGCTACACAATCCATTTAGAGGCAGAAATAATTCCAAAATTGGTAAGCTTCTGAATTAACCACATTTCTGTGTTACTTGTATTGAGTCTGATCCAATTCTCCCAATTCAAGCCCTGGCAGAATGTGGGCTTAAGGCTTCTGCTACGTCTCCTATTTGGAATAAGGCAGAAGTATATAACTTATGTACCATCAATATATTGATTATACCTCTACCTGGAGGATCTTACCAAGTGGCTTCGTGTAGACACTGAACACAATGGGAAATAAAATTGAGCCCTGGGACAACCTTATATTGAATTACCCAAGGGTTTGAGCTATTTGAAATGCTCATCTGGGAAGTGGGGCCAGAAAAGTGCTCCCACTCTCAAAACTCATAGGTGGCCCAGGGGATTATTGTGGTCAATGGTATCAGAGGCTTCTAAATATCAAGAAGGATAGATTCACTTGTTGAGATGGGCAGCTATAGGAATTAAATAAGCAGATCAAAAAATAAATGACTGCACTTCCCTGACCAAAATTCTTCCAGACAGATCAATTTTGTTTGTTATCTGTTTCTAGATCTGAGTTCTGAATGAAAAAAATACAGATAATCAACTCTCTTTGAAGCATTTCTGTTGTTGCCTTCACATTACCTGCTCCATCATCTAGTCTAGAAAGGGATGGTTGGATAGTTATCTAAAAGAGAGGCAGAAGAAAGAGCAAAACCCATCTCTTTCTATGCAACTGGCATCTCCTCCTTCCACAGTGAAGTATTGATTACAACCAGAACTGAGCTTATTGTCTCCTCCCTAACAGTCTTAATGAACCAAGTATGTGTGTGAGGATCCTTGGTGCTCTCTGAGCTTGGTTGTTTTCTTGCAGATGTTTCATTACCCAAGCTAGGTAACAGACTCACCAGTGGCACCATGAAGTATGTTGTTCACATACCTGAAAGATATAGATTAAAATCCCTTCCAGATAACACGATGTGATGCTTCAAGTGTAAAGGACTGCTAATCTTGCAAGTAAGTATGAAATATGCATTAAGGAGGGACCTGGAGAAAAGATTATGAAAATTAGAACTGCGTGAAACTCAAAATAATATTCCCTTGATTTAATTTAGTATAAGATGAGATAAAGAGAAACTTTGGAAGACCTGTCCTCTGATTATAATACAGCATTCATGGTAGGAAATCCATGAAAGTTTTCTTGACTGGGCCAGTTTTGAAGGGCTAACAGCAACATATTGGACTCTGATAAACTGATTTCCAGCTTGGAGTAAGAATGAGCTATTTTAGCCACAGTCACAACCAACAAATAGATCTTTAGTTCCATTCTTTTTTTTTTTTTTTTAGCAATGTTCAAGTAATTGGAAAAAGCTTTGCTGGCTGACTTTCTTCAGACACAATAAGGGCAGAGAATTAATTTTGTTTTGCCATTTTTACTGCCAGGTTGTGATCTGAACTCATACCTTTATCTAGTTAGTTCTTACTTTTTAAAAAAAAAAAAAAAACCCTGATGCAGACACATGCAGAACTGATAAGTTAATCTAAGTGACACTATTACTATTTACAAAGGATTACAGTAAAGAACTGAAGCAATGTGTGTGTATGGGAGTGCAAAAATAAAGATCTAAAGGCAAGCTTAACTTAACAAGAATGTTCTATATCAACCTCCTGTTGAAAAGTTCTGTAATGTTTTAAATGTACATTACCTTCACCTCCTCCCTTATTCCACAGCTGCTAATCTTAATTGCTTGCTTTGGAATGCCAATTCAACCCTTAGCTAGCGGTGCTTTTGCTTCAGTGGGAGAAAAACCTTGCATTGTCCCCCCCCCAAAAAAGTGAAATAGGTCTATATTCCTCCTCTAAATTAAACCTCAGTGAAATTCTCTTCCCATCACATGAATCATCTTAGTCTTGATCTCCAGCTGTACCCAGTCCACATCTGCCCTGTGACTTTCTTTTTTAGTGCTGATTTGGTTCTTCTTTGGACAGTCTCTTCTCCCAGCTGAGTCTTACTGGAATCCCCTTCCACTTGTTACAGATGTCTCCTGATCCTTCTCCATTGTTACCTGAAGATTGTCTACAATAGTTTTTTCTAATCTTGGCCATATACTGGCTAGGGAATTTTTGGACTTGAAGTCCACACATCTTAAAGTTGCCAAAGTTGGGAATCAGTAGTCTAAGTTCTTTACCTGTCTGGTTGCCTCTTCTTAATTATCTACTTCTCCATGGACAACATCTGCACATCCTGAAAGCCCCCCCCCATTCCTGTCTTCCTACTCCTGCTCTTATATACCTAGTCTTCTACAGGCATATGTACTAACTTGTAAAAACCTCAAGTATCTAGTTTAGGCTTTTTAGTCCTCCTCCCTTTTACCCTTGACATGTACACTACTGAAAAGATCTATGGTTTGTAGCAGCTCATCCTCCCACAGAGTCCTGTCTGTGCTGTTGCAGAGGAATTTAGTTCTAGCCTTGAGAAGAGAGTGGGAGAAGCAAAACAATTGCTCAGACCTAGCAAATAGAAACATGGGAAAGAGGCCCAGAGCAGGCCCTCCTTGACCTTTGTTAGAATGGACAGTGAAGGTTAAAAAGGAGGCAGAGAAGGTGTTGGACAGGGCTTCAAGACTCTGTTAATTTACCCCACAACAATAAAGTAGCATTTCTAGAATCCCTGCAGTGTCTATATCTTGACCTTGCCTTTCTTAAAGAGCTGACATCTGCCATCCCCTACTCCTCCAACATGATATGATTTCCATGAGCTTTTTTGCTGTCAGCTTGAGTGACGTGAACTGCAAATTTTTGCCTGCTGTGCTTTTCTTTTTCCTCACTTGCTCCTGTCTCTCTTAACAATTTCTGACTCTTAGCTTTACAATATCCATTCCCAAACTTGTTTCCTTTTTCCACTTAAATGTATTTGACCACTCTTACTACCTTGAACACCCACTTCTCCCTCTCCCAAGGTCCTTCTCTCTGATCTTCAGAAATGCAGAACAATGCGGTCACAAGGTTTGCAGTGTAATCTGCAAAGGCTTTCAAAAGTTCCTTCCAATTTTACTTTTTTAGTGTGAATTAAAGGGGAAATTGTTAAACTTGTGATTAGAGAGCATTCATATCAATTATATGTAATTTTATTTAAATGTACGTGCGAGTGAAATTTAGATTTCATGTTTGGCTCCAAGCATTTCTCTAAGAAACCTACTTACTACTTTCCACCCACTCAAAGTTGAGTACTTTTGATTGAAAAAACTCCCTATATTGCATATAGCAATAGCACATAGCCATATATCATTTCACAGTGCTTTACAGCCCTCTCTAAGTGGTTTACAGAGTCAGCATATCACTCCCAACAATCTGGGTCCTCATTTTACTGACCTTGGAAGGATGGAAGGCTGAGTCAATCTTTAGCCGGTGAGACTCCAACCGCCAAATTATCAGCAGTCAGCAGAATTAACCTGCAATACTGCATTCCAACCACTCAACCACTACGGCTCTTATCAAACTAAATCAAAGCTCCTTTTTCTCTGCCAAGTAGGTTTGTTTGTTTATAAATCTTATATAGCTGCCCAAGAGCCCACTTGTTAAAATAGTTAAGGAAATAGGGTAGAAACTGGAAGATCATGAGTTCTAGTCCCACCTTAGGCACCAAGCCAACTGAGTGACCTTGGGCCAGTCACTCCATCTCAGACCTTGGAAGAAGGCAATGGCAAATCACTTCCAAAAACATTGTCAAAATCCTGCAGGGACTTGTCTAGGCAGTCACCAAGAGTCAAGACTTTGCTCTGTGAATTATTTTAATATAATTTGATATATTTCCTTGTTTTTTTTCTAAGTGAAAATGAAAACAAGGTTAAAAAACAAGAAAGCTCAAGGCATTGTTTGTCCTTCCAATGAACTGTATTTGTTTTCTAGGATCTGAATTTATTTCAGATTTTTTTTGTGGAGTGTCAACCAAGGGCAGACATCAGAACAAAGAAAATGTTTGCATGGTAACTAGACTCTAGGACAGTGGTTCTCAACCTGTGGGTTGGGACCCCATTTGGGGTCGAACGACCATTTCACGGGGGTCGCCAAACAATGCAGTCCGCCATTTTTTCCCCCTTTTCCTTAGCTGTGCTACTCCCTTTTATTCTATTGGCTTTTGAAAGCCAATAGAATAGACTCTCTTGAATAGAGTCTAATTCTATTGGCTTTCAAAAGCCAATAGGAATTGTCCAGGCTGTCTCTGCCCTGCTGAGCCGCCAAAAGTCCCATTCTGCAAACGGTGCTGCACCAGTTGAGTAGTCCTCGACTTACGACCGGTTGAGTAGTCCTCAACTTACGACCGGTTGGGGGTCGCGGCATTAAAAAGATTGAGAACCACTGCTCTAGGATTTTTCATAATTCTGCACCTGTACATTTGGTCCCCATCTGCTCTTCATTATAAATGCTGCAGAGCATTTATAATTTGGACACTGCATAAAAGAGCTGCATGAGTGCATATGTACTGTGTCTTTAGTTCTCCTGCTGGCATTCTCCCTTGTGCATTCCAGATTCTATTTGATTTCCTTGCAAGGTTTTAAGGTGCCATCTTTATGCTGTGGGATTCTCCTTATCTTTGATATGAGGACATTACATAAATGAACCATTTCTCTTTTGGGAAATGGGATTCTTTTTCTGAACACAACTCTTGCTATAGTAGCCATGCTAATCAGGTGAAAGATAACAGTTTTTTTAAAGACATCAAACAATAAAATCATATTGTTTATCTTAAGATAACTGAGAACTATAGAATGCATATAAGAGATGATATTAAAGAGATAACTTTGTTTAAACTCTGAAACATGATCTCCAAGTTACACATGTCTAAGACCAGCATCAATCAAATTGTACATCTAAGTTAAATTGGATCTGTCAGAACTTGACTGCAAAAATTTGGATGATCACTAGTGGTCATATTTTAGCAGCATTAACCTGGCAGCCTAGTTAAATCTCATCCCTCAGTTGTCAAAATTAATGATGACAACACAAGTCTAAACAAATTCTGACAAGTGTCAGTGGTGAAACATTAATTTCCTGGAATAGGAAATTAGGAACCACTGTTTGTTACTCTTCTATAGTTTGTAACAGTGACTGGTTTTAGCTACAAGATCAATCACTTTAAATTATTTATTAATAATGATTAATTGTGAGCTTTTAACCACTGGCACACAAGTCAATCAGAATTCTAGTTGTCATTGTTATGTTAATGTTCCACTTTGCAAAAACAATGAATGAAATGAATCAACTTCATTGGGCTTTTCTTTTTTCTTTCTTTTTTCATTATTGTAAGTGTATTTGAACAGTTCTAGAAATATCTTATTGAAAAGAGTGCCACAATACTTTTTTTAGTTATATAGTGTTAATTAAAAGGCAACTTTAATCAAAAGGTAAGAGATATCTTCATAACAGGTCATCTGTTACACTTTTTTATTTGGAAATAATTGCATTGGGGCACAGAAAGTAAGCAGAGAAATATGAACAAATTATATTGTCAGTGAGTTCACTTAATCAAAGTGACATACCACATGTATATACATACATGCCCATATGCATACCATTTTTGCCTCCTCTGTCCCAGCAATATTAAACAGAATTGCTCAGGATAAAATAAGTTTTTTCTCTTCCATTGACCCAACTATAAACTGGATTAGCTGAAGATTTTGGCCAGCCCTGACTGAGATTTTGCTTCCCACAGCTAACCGCATATTTTAGAGCCCTAATCAACATTCTTATGTTGAAATTTTGCTATTGCTAAATTAATTGTTCCTTAGGAATTCAGATTTGGGCAGTTGTTGATTGTCTGTTCATAATACCATTTTCTTTTACCTTCATCTTTTAGCACAAGCCTAAAGTGCTTGGGAGGCACCAGAATTCCTTTGTAAGATGCTACCAGAGTTGCATCTTAAGATATGCAGTCAGACATATCTTCTAAATAAATAAAATAAAAAATGCAAAGCAAATCATATCACCTCCGGAGCATGAACTGTTTTGTTGAAGCAAATCTAAGTCATTTCACAAAGGCTTAATATAAAGTCAAAGATTGTTTTGCAGCACTACTGATCGCTTCGTACATGCACATAATTAATGTAGTCTAGATAACAAAAATGGAATCTGGGAAAGTGAACATAATAGAAAATAACTGAAAAGGCTATATAGACACCACTTCCACAGAAAGCTCAAAAAAGAATAAAAATGAAAAATAGGTAATTCACAAGGATATAACCTATAAAATTATCAAAATGTGGGGAATTCAAAATGTAGACAAAATGGATTGGACCAATCTAAGAAGTGTGCATATGTTTTGCCACCTACTTAACTTTCACAATATATTTTGAAAGCATGTGGTATATATATATATATGAACCATGCTAAAGCTAAATAATTTTGATAGGGTAAATATGTACGTGGGTGTTGCTTGAGATTCCAAAGTAAACTAGTCTTCATTTCATAAGGAAAGAAAATTGAGATATATTGACAACTTGGTTGGGAAGAAAACTGTAGGACAGAATGCTTGATTTCCTGAAAGAAGAATCTTGGATTTTTTCCCTGGGACAAAAGCAAAATATAAATAAATTTCATTTATTTACAAATCAACTCAAGAATAATGCATGCTCAATCACTTCTATTTCTCCTTCTAATGAATAAGTTACAGAGTTCCTGTGATGTAAATATAAATTTCTTATAGAAGGCATAAATACTAATGCATTCTAATAAATTTTGAAAGGTATTCCAGTGAGCAGCAAAGGTCTGCATTTAAAACATTGGAAGGGACAGATAGGATTGTGTCTCTGTGGTTTTTATAACACATAGGAGTCCCTGCGGATTTTATTCTGTTAGCTGTAGCTGACTTTAGGGGTCAGTGGTCATCTTCATTTCAAGGACATTGAATCAGCGCTGTTCGAAGATGTTCCCGCAGTCATGTGGCCAGCATGATGTCATGGAGCTCTGTTAACTTTCCACCAAAGTGGTACCTATTTACCTACATGCATTTACATGCTTTCAAACTGCTAGGTGGGCAGGAGCTGAGATGAGAATGGGGACTCACCCAGTGGTGGGATTCAGCCAGTTCACACCACTTTGGCAGAACCAGTAGCTAATTTTTGTTGCCCAGGCCCAGAATGGACTTCTGAAAGCGGCATCCACACAGAGAACTGGTTGTTCACATATTTGAATCCCACACTGGATTCACATGATGCTCAGCTCTCAAACCTGGGATGTTGGCTTTCCAGCCAACAAGCCCAGCATTTTAACCACTGAGCCACCGTGCCATCTTTTATAACAACATATGCAACTGAAATTGGTTGGCACAGTTTGGGTGTGTCTGGGGCCCAAAAACAGGACTGAGGACTATATTGGACCAATGAGCCTCAAAGTCCACAACTTTGTATTAGATAAGATCTTATGATCTTTTATATATCTGTGCTGAAATATGTAGCCCAAACCGATTCATAAAATCTTCAATTTGTCAGAATCCTCAGTCAGAAACTAATTTTTATTTGCTACAACTGCCAGGGAAAATAGTTAATAATATAACTAAGTCCATATTTATAACTCTCTCCCATTGAGTCTTTGTTCTCTGTGCAACAGATCTTTTGGGTAATTTATCCATGCAAATATATACTTTGTTTTGTTTAACATAGGCGCTCATTTATTTTAAACACTTCCTGGTCTATGAGTTCATTCCTTTGGGTTTTTTTTAAAATGAAACTAGATTTACTGGTTACTTAACAGATTCCTCTACACACACAAGTCTAGGGCCTTATTTACCCTTAAATAACTTGGTAAATTCACATTGGCACTAGCTGTGTGCAATATACACAGGAAAAATGAAGCAGCTGGGTCACCATGCTTTCCCTGCTATAAAAGGCTTCCTAGAGTGCTGGACAATATTTGCTCTTTCACAATGATAATTTATTGCACTTTTGGAAGAGAGAAGCTTTGTTTGTTTGCATGCTGATTTGGGACTCAGTGATGGAAATCTGGCAGTTCCTTAGACAGCAGCTTTTGCTGCCCTTCACTCAATAGCTGCCCTTCCAAGGTGAAGAACATTAAGTAAGGAAGACAAGCAAATAACAGAACTGGCTGAGCATTCGTGTTTGATGTTGCTATGGTCATTTAAGCAGATGGACAGGTTAGAGCTTAAAACTGTATTTTTGCTTTTCAGATGATAGGTTAGATAACACACACACAAATATGTGTCTGTATAGGATACTTCCATATAATAGAAAAATGTCAAGGGCACATTTTCTTTAATCACAATTTCTAATAATTAATAACATTAATAATAAAAATAATAATACCACCAATATTTCTTGCAAAAGACAGAATATGCTTCTATATTTGTAACAACTGTATCTTCATATTACTTCTGTCCTTTATAATGTGAAACATTAATATTTTTTTATATTGTAGCCAATTGCTGACTTAAGTTGGCTTCTAAAGTAGTGTGTGATTACACTAATATAGTGGTATCTCAGGACTTCCAGTTTGCTGAGGCAGCTGCCACGGATGTTTGGAAGGCGAGCTACATCTTCAACATTTGATTTTGCATCACTGGGGGACCCTGGAAAGGGTCAAAAGTCACCCTGTAGGGGTGACCAGCAAGGAGAGGATCCCCGCTTGATCACAGGAGGGTGGTAGCCCTTCTGTTCGATCCGGGGCAGCCCTACAAACTGGTAGACGAAAGATTGGCCATAGAAATATGGCTTGTCACTAGGCTGCAGACAGCTGAAGTCAAATTCACCATCAGGCAACTATAAAGCGTTGCAGATGAGACTGGGTGAGATCTATCTCTCTTAAATCCTAACTATTTTTTCTACCTGCATAAACTGCTAAAGTACTTTCCCCCCTGTGGAGAGAGGGAAGGGAAATTCTATCCCACCCCCTAAAAACACCAGCGACTGACTATCTAGGGGAGTGTAAAATGTTGCAAGAATAACTTGATCCTAATTGGATTTTTATCTTTTTAAAATTTGTGGACTAAAATATTTTTTATTTTTACTGAAGATCTGGGTTTTTATTTACAAAAAAAGAAGTAAAATTGAAAAGATTATAAAAATTTTGGACTTAAAAGAAAACACTAAATAGTATGGGTGACATCTTGTGGCTAAACCTGTTATTGCTTAAAAGAGACTTGGCTTGTAGCCCAGACTATAGTTAAGACTTTTGTAACTTTAACAGATGTCAGCTGCAAGAAGCCCAGCTGTGTTTTATATTCAGTGACAATTATTTTTGCATTCTCTGATTGTAAAGCTTTTAACTTAATATACTACTAAGAGAACATGGATGAAGATCGGGAACAGATTCTCTTTATGTTGAAAGCAATTTATAAAACTATCCTTACAGCTACTGATGAAATAAGAAATTACAGAAAAGACCAAGATGTCAGCCCAGATATACGAATCCAAACTTTGATTACAACTAAAAAATCAACTACACAGAATATAATCGAAAAAGTGGAACAATTAAATACTATGACAGAAGATTCAACTGATCAACAGATACAGTTAATGAAACTGTATCTGTTGATACAGAAAAGGGACTGACAACATGGAAAAGGGAAACGTTTTCCTATATAAATCAGAAGAAGCCTGAGGATCAAGAAGAAGAACAGACTGGAGAGAAAATAAACAGTTCAAGACAACTACGCTGAGATGGAAAAATAGAGAGATGATTTGTTAGTCCTTTCAAAAAAATGGTGACTGGATGGCTTTTTCTACTTCAAACAACATACATATCAACACAGGGAGATTTATTTGATGACTTAAAAGCATGGACATGGAAGACGATTTGGCAAAGAAAGAAAGCTAGAATAAGACTGAAGAAAATTGGGGTTTTGACTTATCAGTGAGAATTGAAATAGAACATACTCAAATAGATAAAATGTGTACTTTGAATACTAGATATTGTCATGAGAGTTGAGATAAAGAAAACTTTGGTCATTTAAAACTTGGAAATATAAATATTAACAGTTAAATTTGAACATTGATTTGCTTATAAAGGTTAAATGTAAAGGTAATTAAGAAATATATAAGCTAAAAATTGATTGATGAATGTAATAAATATGTTTTTATTTAGCTGTAATAATAAAAACTATTAGCTTAAATATGACTAGATATCAAGAGAAAAAGAGAGGAAGTATTAAATGTTGAAATAAGAGAAATTTTGGTTATTAAATTTAAGATATTTGGAAATTAACAGAAAATAAGAATGTTATATTGTATTATTAATTAGTTGATGTAAGATGGTGAGAATTCAAATAGAGAAGACGTATTTCCTGAACATTAGATCTTGTGATGAATTGTGATAAAGGGAATTGGGGTTATTTTAAATTTGGAAATTATAAATATTAAACATTAAATTTAAATATTAATAGGAAACTAAAAATTGGGAAAAACTAATTAGGACATTGATTGTCTATAAAGATTGAATGTTAAAATAACTAGGATATGCATAAACTAAAAATTATTGATAAATGTAAGAAAGTCACTTTTATTTAATTGATATAATAAGAATTGTATTAGTTTAAATATGAGACAGTAAATACTAAGGGGAAAAGAGAGGAAATATTTAATGTAATAGTTTGAGATCTGTACTAAAGATACTTGTATGTTATTGAATTATCAATTAACTCAGCCGCCACGTGGCTTTTTAAATATTTAAATGTAAAATCAGAAAAATCATTAAAATTTTCATACATATATGTATGTATGTATGTATGTATATATCTCAGTACTCATAAAAAATTTAAATTTACTGAATGAAGTCACCTTTTATTGCAGGTAATGATTGCAATATTTTTTTTCATAAAGGACACACACACACACACACACACACACACACACATTCCATAGTATGCATATGTATACATCTAGAAACAAACAGAAAACCCCCCAAAAGCCCACTATACTGTTTAAATTTATTGTGTAAAGTCAAATATTTTATTGGCTGCATAAAGCAAGAAGAGTCTAATAGTATTTTGACTGAACAGCAGCTGTTATCTTTGTTTCAAATCTTGGAAGAATAACATGCTTTATTTGTGCTTCTTTGGATTACTGATTTAATATGAAATTTTAGCATCATGTTCTTTACAATTATGCTCAATTAACAAAAAAATTCTTTACTGAGATCAAACTCCAGAACCATAAAATTCTGTAAAATAAATCATTACAGTGTTTAAAGGAGTAGATTTCAAGGATCAGCAACATCTTTATGATGAAAGATATGACATTCTGTCTTAAGTCACAAACAAGAAAAAGTAATGAATAAACAGGCACTATAAAAACCTAATTATTAGCTGCACAATGATTTTTCCATTGCTTTACCTTTTTTCAAGGTATTTTAGCTTTTATGAGTTCTCTGAGTCTCCTTCCCTTTTGGGTGCAATCCTTTTCTATTGTTGCTGAATGAGTAAATAATAAGTAATGTAAAGTAATGAGTAATTAAGTAGTAGCAGCTATAATACACCACTGAGTTGTAATACTTGCTCACTGCTTGCATTGGAAGAAAAAATATGGAAATTATTTATTTTGGGATTGAGTAACTGCTTCTTTTGTTTTTAATCAGAGAAATTGGGTTCTAACTGAAAATAAATTTCTAGAAAATCTCATGCAAAATGTTGGATTACTGTTTATGTTGACAGCTGAGAATTTTGCCCAAAGGAAATTAATGACCACTAGTGTAGTAACTGTTTGATTTATAATGTTGCCAAATAATGACTGGTCCTCATACTTATGACGGTTGCAGCATCCCAGCAGTTACATGATGGTGATTTGGGCTATTTTGTGTGTCATTTAAACAAATGTAAGACAATATAAACAAACATTAGAAACAAAACCGCTATTTAGGTCAAGCTATCACTAAAGCTGGTAGAGGACAGGAAGACCTGGAGGAACGTTGTCCATGGGGTCGCGATGGGTCGGACACGACTTCGCAATTAACAACAACAACATCACTAAAGCATTGGTGAACTTAGCTCTTGGTTTATTTGGTTTTGAAGAGTGATACTCTTTTCATGGCTGAAGTGCCCCTTTGTAGATCATTTGCATTGACATGATGATGTCAGAATGGGCTGTCAGCCAAAGTTGCATTGTGGAAAACTAAATAATGCTGCTACTTCAAGGGTTTGATATAGCTCTTAATGAACAGGCTCTTGTTTTACAATAAAGAAGAAACAAAGCACAGAATATATATATATATATATATATATATATATGTAGGTCTTTGGTTATTCGGGTTTTCTCCCACGTAAAATTGGAAGTGTCTTGGTGACGTTTCGACGAACTCTCATTCGTCATCTTCAGTCATTTGAGACAAACGACTCCCTAACACAAAAAATGACACCAGACCCACACTCACAAAGACCACACAGGATGTCACCACCACACATCCACGCAAAAAGCAAACCCAAAGCCACACCGATGATGAGGCATGACCACAAACCAGAAGCCAGACCACAGCTGCAACATTAGCCACTTTAAACCCCCCCAATCCATACATGAAGCAAACTGATTCCCACCATGAAGATGAGGCACGACCACGAACGCGAAGCCAAAAATTAGCAATGCAGCTCACCATTTTAAACCCCCCGGCAACTCAGACTAACCTGAGCACAACAAAGCCCCCACCCAAACAGAACACTCCCCCAGCCAATCAGAGCACAGCCAACCCCCCAGCCAATCAGAGCACAGCCAAACTCCTAACCAATCAGAACACACCTCCATCCAATCAGAACACAACCAAGCTCTCATCCAATCAGTTCATACCCCCAGTGGCAGTTAAAAGGAGGAAACAGCTACAACCACACATTGCTCCTAGAAGCACGAAGCCGAAAGCACCAGCCTGAAGATGACGAATGAGACTTCGTTGAAACGTCGCCAAGACACTTCCAATTTTACGTGGGAGAAAACCCAAATAACCAAAGACCTACATACAAACACCCGCGAAAACCTCAGAAAACAAATATATATGTCTGCATGTTAGGCAGCTGTATTAACCTCTAGGCCACAGGCTCTGTCTCACTTTTGCCAGTTGTGTTAGGGAGGGAAGAAACAGGGGAGGAGTTATCTAGAATGCTGTATGTTACACCCTGTTGCACAAATATGGGAGAGAGAAATCTTTTGCCTTGTATCAGCTCAAACTAGAGCCATCCACAGGCAGCAATCACAACTGTGACATCATATACATTTCTAAAATTTGGATTGCTAGCAAAGAATTAAGGGAGAACTGGAATAACTATTTCGAACTCTTTAGCTCTTTTCAACCAGACATACCCTTCTGAGATTCGAACCTGGGCTGTCTGCATGTTAGGCAGCTGTATTAACCTCTAGGCCACAGGCTCTGTCTCATTTTTGCCAGCTGTGTTAGGGAGGGAAGAAACAGGGGAGGATCTCAGTGCTAGTATTTGAATCAGAAAATGAACAAGGTTTCTGTTTCTTTGGAAGATAAAAAGGTCCAGCTAAGTTAATACATTTCCATAGTTTGTGGCCTACACAAAGAATGATTGGTTGGCAATTCTTTTCTTGGTATCAGATAAGGTAAGAAAGGCCAGGAGATGTGAGCAGTCAAAAATATTTATTCTACATTTATAGAAATTGCTGCTCTTATTCATGATATATAAGACATTGTTTTGTACAGCAGCTCGGACTAGCTGTCCATCAAATCTGTTCTGAAGGGCAGAGGTTGTTTGATAGAAGTTTTTTTCCTATCCTCTGCTCCTATCTGGAAATGGAGGGGATTAAAGGTCAACCTCTCTGCTTGCAAAAACTCTGTCTTGCTGCTGCAATCACAGCTTCCTATCTTTATGCCACATTGATTTTAATGGTACAGACATAAGGATATTGAAATCAATGGGACTTAGGGGCTTTTCATGCATGAGTAGCTTTCATGAGGTGTGATCTCTTATTCTTAGGTAGCACATACAGAGAAAAAAAAGCATGTGTAGTTAGAAGTTCCAATAGATTAAGAGAGTAAAGACAAAAAAGTGCAATTTTTGTTCCTTGTTGCTGTTTAGTGAAAAACCATTTAAAAAACAAAATAAAGGAACCATGTGCATAAGAATACTAGTGAAGTTTAGAATTTAGCACTTCATTTTTTTTTCATTTTGTTGTCATGTATTTTGAGACAACAACAACAACAACAACAACAATAATAAAAAATGGTGCCAGGCTTTGAACTACCATGCCAGCAATGAATATGCTGAATAGGATTCACCACTCAGCATTTGCTGGGTCTTATTGCATAATAGTACGCAAGGTACTAGCCTCCCCCCAGTGTGACTGTGGGTCCCACATCAAACTGTAGATCACATTGTGATTGGCTGTAAGCTGAGGGAATATATTGGTTCAGTAACTGATTTCTTTCCTACATACGAAGGTGTGCTTCAATGGGTAGATAGCGTAGACATTGGTATCTGAACATAAACCTTTTTAACATATTTAACACATATTCTATTGTGTTTTTTTAATCTAGGTATATTATTAATACATATTACAAGTCCATGTATGAGATGCCATGTGCTAAATAAATAAATAGCACTTTAATCTAAACTCAGATTAGAATCCAAACAGAAGGATAATGCAAATGTCATGGCTTAAACCTGATACATTTTTCTATTCCAATTTTAAAAAAGTTACGGTTGCCAGTCCTGATATTATATAACCCTAACACCTTGGAAATTCCTGGATGTATTGGGCATTATGAGTAAGAAAAAGCAAGGTTGCTACTATAACATACATGAGTGGACATTGAATTTCTAGCATATTTCACTATCTCCAAATAAACACATTTCTTAGTTCATGAATAGAGAGTTTCAATTGCAAGGTTGTTCACACAAGATTGTCTAATAATCCAAGTAATGATTTCCATGAATACATGAATGATGCCACTGGAAAAGCTACTATGTCCACTAACATTGCCATGACTAGGGCTCTATTCCAGCGGTTCTCAACCTATGAGTCACGACCCCATTTGGGGTCGATTGACCATTTCACGGGGGTCGCCAAGCAAGGCTGTCTGCCATTTTTTCCCCTTTTCTGGCAGGTGCCTTACCTCCCTTGGGCTGGGCCAGCTGGTGGCCCAGCCGGTGGTCGGCCTGCTCCATCTATGCCACTTGCCAGCTATGCCTCGGCCGGTGCAGGGGGCAGCATCACGCATGCGTGGCACTCCCGGGCAGGGAAAGTCCTCGATTTACGATAGGTTGGGTAGTCCTCGACTTACGACCGGTTTAGTCCTCGACTTATGACCGGTTGGGGGTCACGGCATTAAAAAGGTTGAGAACCACTGCTGTATTCCAATATGCACATACAGGTAGTCCTTGACATATGACCACAAATGACCCCCAAATTTCTGTTGCTAAGTGAGACATTTGTTATGTGAAGCACTGTAGCCCATTGTGTAGCTTGAGGTTCCAATAGAGTGAGAGAGTAAGTGAGGGCTGAAGCCTATTTTATGAACTTTCCTGCCACAATTGTTAAGTAAATCACTTCAGTTGTAACATGGTTGTTAAGTGAATCTGGCTTCCCCATTAACTTTGCTTATCAGAAGGTCACATGAACCTGGGACCCTGCAAGTGTTATAAATACTGTACATGCCAGTTACTAAGCATTTGAATTTTGATGTTGCAATGGTCATAAGTGTGAAAAATGGTCATAAGTCACTTTTTTCAGTGCTGTTGTAATGGTTACTAAATGAACTGTTATAGGTTGAGGACTACCTATATTAAAGTAAAATGATGTAGTTGACCTATTAAATGAAAATGTTGGTGCTATTTCACAGAGCCGATTCCACTGAATTGCTATTAGATTAAAGATTTGCAAAACCCAGGTACTGAATCTTAGATTACAATAAACCTGGTATGAAGAACGTTGCAATACTAATTTCTTAATACTAACTTCCTAATACTTTTTTTTTGCTGAATCCCCCCATTTGTTTCAAGCCAGTCTTACTACTGTAAACTTTTTCTGTAACACAGAGAATGAGCTGAAACACCTGTCTCAGCTTATTAATACTTTAAAAATTTAGAAAGCAGTAGTAGAATATTGCTCCTGGCTCTGGAACAGCAATAGTTGGGAGCTCCTGGTGCTTATTTAAAAATTGCCCAGAAAATATCAGGTACATTAAAACATTTATAGGAAAAGACTTGGAAAGATCTCCATCTAAAACTTGATATAACAATGATAATTCAGAATCAATGGAATAAATTACTGCCTAGGAAATAGGCCATTTCATGTCAATTTTTTTATTAAGTTTCATTATAAAATAAAAATACAGAAAAAAACAAAAAAACTAAAAGGAAGAGAAAAGTGCAAAGAGAGAGAAAAAAGTGACTTCTGACTTTTTTCAGTGCAGTAAAATATCAAAAAAAACCCCACAACTTTTTGCTTTATATTTCACAACTTTTCAAGTCATTTCTACAAACAAAATCATTTTAATCATCAAAACCTAAAATCAAAGTTTCATTTTTTTCCAGCTTTGAGCAAAAAGTCCAGAAGCAGTTTCCAAGTAGAAGCAAAAGTAGATAAACTCTTTAATTAAAAACAGTTTCCCCATGCTATCCCCATCGCATTTACCATCCACTTCCATTGGAAATAGCTAAATGTGTCATTTCACAACATGGTGACATAATGCAAATATTTCTGTATATGCTGAAACAAAGGTTTTTCCTAAACTTAGTCTTGCACTGATGAAGAAAGCTGTCAGCTGTGAAATGTTACTTTCATGTAAAACATATCCTTTAAGCTGAGATTCTAGGGGTCCAAGAACAGTGTTGCAGCAGAGGCCATCAGACTGATTGATTTCCCCCCTCTGAGACTGAAGTCAAAGCTGTGACCTTGAAGATGGGCATCAGACATCTGATATTCCTTTTTGTAAATCCCCTGCTGACCTCTGCAGTAGGTAATTTTAATGCTTGCAAAGTTTTAGTTTGGAAAGCCAAACTAAAGGGCATATCCGAGTACATTCTTCTTTACAGGCGGAGGAAAGCTGTTCCAAACAATAGGCCACAGGACAGTTTTTTTATATATATTTTCATTTCTGGCAATTCTGGAGGTAGTGAGGAAAGGATTTTTGTGTCAACCACTATCATTCAAGCATGCTTTCTGCACTTTATAAGCTTAATAGCTTAATTCTTATCGCATGGGCATATGTGACTGTTATTAAAAACCAGTTACAAGGTGAATAAAAATTAGGTTACAGTTAAAAAAAAAGCTGATTTCTAGTTACTTTTCAGCTAGAAGAATAGGACTACTTAAACCTATGGTTCTTACCCTGATATTCCTCAGTTCTAAGTTTCTAATATTTAAGAGGATCTTCCTTAAATAAAGGAAATAAATATTCAATGCCCTGTTCTGGTCAGATCTGATTTATAAGCTTAATCTTCACCACTTTGCAACAGGAAAATATTAAATACAACCTTCCTCTCCCTCAGGCTCCTTCTATTATTTTGAACTTTTAGAATCATTCAGATACTTCAAGGACATTGATGTTCATTCTTAATCATGAGGACAACAAAGCAAAGAAACAAATGTTGTGACGACACAATATAAGCTTTGGCTTTCATATTTGTCTCTGTTGCATAAAGGCATGTAGAGGGAAGATTTTGCATTGTGGCATCACAATATATCAGTGATGGTGAAATGTTTAGAAACTGAGTGCCCAAAACTGCCCCCCACCCCCCCCACAGGCCCACCTACTGCCTCCACAGCCTGCTGCAGCAGATGCCCAGGCTGCCCTTCAGCTCTATGGCAGCCATGCCCTCCGCCCACGCCCCACAGTATCATATGTGTGTGACGGGGCGCAAGGGCGGAGTCTTGTCTCTGCTGCCCGGCTGCCATGTCCTTGGCTGTGCTGCTCCATGCAGGCCGTACCGGGGGTGACTCTCCTTGGGGGGGCTGCTGGTGAGGAGGGGGCTGTGGGGGGAGGCGGGGCTGAGGTGACAGCGTGCATGCCCTCAGAGAGGGCTCTGCATGCCACCTCTGCCACACGTGCCACAGGTTTGTCACCACTGCAATATATGCTTTGTCACTTAACCCTCATAGACATCTAGATTCAAGGATGTATTTCCAGATGTCTTCTTGAAGCTTACCAGAGTTTCTGGGTTCTGCTACATATTTAAAGTTTCAATACTATCTTCTTACATGACATCCTCCTTTTTTTCAACACTAGCTTAAGTATTCAGATAATCCCTCAGCAGACTTTTCTGAGACTGACAACTTGTTCTCTTATGGAGATACTACTTCTTCTTTCAAAGCAGAACCAAAAACCATTGACTACTCTCCTGCTATTCAGTCATTCAAATCATCCCATAGTAACTATAATGATCTAAGCCCAATAGAGAATAAGAAAGTTAGTTTTATAACTGTTTTTTTAATAATTTACTGAATTTCTATATCAACACACTGTTTCTTCAATAATCAAGAATGTTTAAAGCAATGAAAAACCTATATAGCATGAAAAGTAGAATGATATTAATGTAACTGACATGGAAATAAAGATAAAGATCGGAGTAATATAACAATTAAAAGCTTAGGGAAGAGGCACACTTTTACTGCCTTTCTAAATATTTAGGAGTGGATACCAAATGCATCCTAAAGTGTGTGTTCCCCAGCTTAGGAGCCATCTTTACCATATGGTCATGAGGAAACCTTCAAGATGGCCTTTTCTATCCATATAACAATCAGGGCAGGTTCAAAATAAAAAGGAGGCTCCAGTGATAGTCAAAACACAAGCTGATAAGGACTTTAAACAACACCTTGAATTGTGCCCACAAAGCTCTTCATAATTAATGCAGATATCCCAGTATAGGCATTATATGATATTTTCTCCAAATCTCCAGATCCTAACTATGCTTTGTGTGGAGGTACATGTTCTGCATGCTGATTGGTTAATTTAACTTCCTATTCTGGGTTTTGCTATTGGCCAGAACGAACATTCACAGATGTATATATGCAACAGTTATGCAACTGTCTCCAAATGTCAGATGTATATGTTCCCTGATGTACATTGCTGAGAAGTCTGCTTAACTCTTAAGGCCAAACAGCTTAGAAAGTGTTGCGATTGTCATGCTAGGTGTAACTGTCTAAAAGTGTGTTTGTATCGCACCTTTATTATTTTTACAATTATTTGTGCAAAGTATGCCTTGTTGTTGGTGTGACCTGGAAATGGGGATTAAGGAGTACTCACTGACTAATTACATGTGAAAAATGCTGGATTTTCTCTAATTTTGCACCTGCCATTGACTTTCATGAGAATTATGAACCTGTTCCTATCCAACCATAAAAGTCATCTTTCATAGAGACCAACAGGTTGTAAAAAGTAAGAAAATGTCTATTTTCTTCATATCATCCTGCTGATTTGAATAATTTTGTATTTTAATGAAGGAATGTTTCATTTATTTTGCTTCTCCAAAAGAGCAGAAATCTGCCTTCTGCTTAATCCACTTGGATTAAAATAAAGCTCCAGTGAGCTTTAAGATTAGATATGATTTGAAATTCATATCTTTTGGGGTCTTAGTCACACTCTGTAGAACTACACCGACCATAAAACACTACACATAATTTCCCAATGTAAAGAAATAATAGTTATTGTTTCTTTATGACTACTATTGTCACCTTCTTAGCAGGCATTTAATACCTCATAAATTCATAACATCTCTCTCTCTTTATACTTATTACTACTTACACAGAAGAGTTTTGTTGCAGCATATTTTAACAAAAGGAGATCATTCAGAGTTTTTATGATAAAGGCTTAACTTGTTCTGAGCCTCAGTTTACGTGGAATATGATATTACATACATTGGATAACAGTTTATTGGGATGGATTCAAAAATATGGTTTATAATTCATTTGTTGTTGAAGACATACGGTAAAGTCCTTGTCTATCTTCATGAATTTCTGATTTTGCAAAAGCTCCATGAGAAAATCTGTGCAAATGTAACTGTTCCATTATTATTATATGATGGTCGACAAGTTAAAAGCCTATTTGGTCTAGTTAGTATTTAGGGCCCCAGGCTAGAAATCAGGAGACTGCTCATAGGATATGGCCATATTACTGTAGGCAATTTTATCACATTCCTTTGTTATTGGTGCAATAACCATCTACTGGACTATATCATGGCTGACATGATTGAGAAGGGAGATGTCTAATGTTCAATGGACCACATGTTATCTCCACTGTATAGAAAGGACACTCAACATTTTTGGTGGTTGGCCAGCATCCATTGCCCTACAGTGCTACTGGGCAGACCATTATTCTATACAGTTTCAATCTGAGGTGAATTAACAAGAAATAATATTAATGATATATACTTTAAAATCATGTTTTCGGAATTCATGTTAAAACTGCACTTTACAAGTTGCATAAAAACACATATTAATTTTAACAGATTTTTAAAATTGTTAAAAATATTAATGTGAATGATTTGGATTGATACAGATGTCCACACCTCTAATTACTGTATGATGATGGAAATGGTGTTGGTGGCATCTTCACCAACATCAGGGCTCAATTTTCTGAAGGCCTGTGAAAGCATATTGCAAATTATTCCAAGCACACAATGGCTTAAAAGACTACGATTTCATTGCTGTCATTTTGACACATGTATGTGTTTGTGGCCTCAGTTCATAATTCAAATTGTTCATAATTTCATTTTCCCAAATACGGCTTTTCAAGCAAGTCTTCAGTTCAGGTTCATAAAAGAAGAATATGAACATCTGTCCCTGAAAAATTGCTAATTTTGATGGCACTTAGCACAATTGCCATTAAAGTCTTGGCATTCACCACAGTATAGTATTTCCTTTTTCACCTTATTTTCAGAATATTGTTATTCTGATGGGGGAAATGCTGAAATGCTGAGACTAAGGAGCTTAGCCTCTAGAATATCAACAGCTGAATGGCATTATCTCGTTTCTAAAACAGAAAAAAAAGGTATCAACACAGATGGGTTCAGACTCATTATCTGAGCATGGAAACAGCTCTTCCAAAGATTTTATTCACATGAATTTATGTTAAACTAACAACTAGTTAGGGAAAACATGCAGGATGTGGCTTCTTGAGTTCTTCCCAACCTTTTTACCAGTGCCCAGAGAATGTCTGCATTTTTTTCTGAGTGGTGATATATTAATGTGTTGTGTCTAGATATATTTGTGTCTGTTTCAGTTTTTCCCTCACATTGCGTCTATATGAGTTTATGTGTGTGAATGCACTGGGAAGCACAGGGTAAGCAGCATATGTTTCAGTCTGGCTCACATGACCTGGATGGAAGAGGAAGAGAGGCTTAAAATGAAGTAATTGGCTGCATTCTGACCTAAGGTCCAACCTCATCTCCAGTAAAGATGCACTGAGGATTTTTTTTTGTTCTCTCAGAAATCCTAATGCCAATCGAACACATTTTCAAACAAATATTACAACTCATTAACAACTAGGAGCGGGGGTGGGATCCAGGAAATTGTACCAAAAGCTCTGTTTTGGTTTTGGGGGGGAGGTCATACAGCGGACTCTTTGAATAAATTTGGTTTTTCATAAAAACAGACATTTGCTTGGCTGAGTCTTTGAAAAAGCGAAAGTAGTTTAGACAACAAGATGCAGTATTTATGTTTGAATAATTAAGATAACCGTGTAATTTTTTTTAAAAAAAGATTCTGCCAGTCTTCTGTCAGTCCAATGAAAAATAATTGAGAAGTCTTTTATAATTTTACAGGTACTGAGCTGCAAACACACACCGACATTAATTCACTCCAATTGTTCATCGATCTGCAGTGGAACCAGTCAAAGACAAATGATTTGCGTCTTCTAAGAGAGGATAAAGAAGGAAAATACTTATAGTGCAATTACTCTACTCATATTTATTTGAAGACAGGCTGCCGTGTTATTTATTGAGCAATCTACACCAGTCATGTCAAACTACTGGCCCGCTGGGCCAGATGCATCACTCCAAAACTACAACCACCCCAATGCCGGCAATGGGGGAAAAGTAGTGATACGTCGTGGAATGTCACATGACATTGTGAGTTTGACATGCCTGATCTACACCATCTTTTTCTGGCAATGAATGCTAGGTTGTTCCTTCACAGTTTGTATGCATATACTTTTTCATGAAGTTAAATGAAATGACCACCCATTCAGCAGTTATTGAAACTTACAACTAGCCCAGATCTCCAACTATCACAGTATCAATGGTCATGTGATTGTGATTTGCCACCTCCCTTGTGGCTTTCCACAGGCAAAGTCAACGGGGGAACTGTTAGGAAGTCAGAATTCACAGTCGCATGAGATATTTGTTTAACAAACCACATGATTCTCTTAATGATGGTAATCAGGGACTGCTGGAAGTGCCATTGCTGAGTGGTACATTTTACAATGGCATCACTTACCAATGGATTCTAATTACTGAAGCAAGAACACTTGTATAAGTTTTCATTAATTTTATCCTGGATTAGTTACCATTCATATTTATGCTATATTATGTTACCACAGGTCAGGGGTTGGTACTCTGCAACCTTCCAGACATTGCACAACTTTAGCTTGCAGCAAATAAGCCAACAAGACCAAGGATAAGAAAGGCTGGGAAACATAGATCAACAAGATATAGGAGGATACTAGTTCCCAACTGTACATGAGACAGCATTTTATCTTATACAGCTAGTTCCCTGGTTAGGAACATTTGACTTACAGACATGTATATGTATGAAAGATGATACTTCTCTTTCCTTTCACCTTTCTCATCATCAGAGTCTTCTCTAGGAAGCTAGGTCTTCACATTTATGTTTGAAGTAGCTGACTTTTGGTGAGTGTGAATTCTGGGTTGATTTATTCAGTGATTCATATGGGTTTTTTTTCTTGTCTATCCATGGTATTCTCAGGAATTTTTTCCAACAACAATGTTCAGAAATATCAATATTCTTCGTATTCTGCTTCTTCAAAGTCTCATTTTCATCTCCATAGACCAGGGGCCTTCAAACTTGGCCCTTTTATGACTTGTGGACTTCAACTCCCAGAATTCCTCAGCTGGCTGAGGAATTCTGGGAGTTGAAGTCCACAAGTCATAAAAGGGTCAAGTTTGAAGACCCCTGACATAGAGTGTCATAGGGAATACCATTGCTTAAACTGTTCTGATCTTTGTAGGTATAGACACATCATGGCATTTTAATAACTATGTCACTGCCTTCATGGCTCCTCTACCAAGTGTATTTTCTGAAGTGGTGTATTTATTAAAGTATCTAAAAACAAGATGAATGAAAAATAGTTTGTTAATACAATATCTTGATGATTTGGATAAATACTGACCAGCATTTTTTCCTAGTTATCATAACTGCTGCCTAACTGCAGTATAATAGCAGAAACTGCAATTTCAATATAACTATATAAGGTTATGTTTTCTTTTACATAATTAAAATTTGTTCATATAATTGGATGGCTAGTTTTGTTATTAAATAGTTTGTCTTTGATTTTATAATGTACCCCATTATAATGTGTTTTTTCTTAAAAAAAACTTTAGTAAATGTGTATGCATAAGTCTTTTATGGGAGAGTTAACTATGTGGGTTAAGTACACTTCATAGTCCACTAAATGTAATTACATTGTAATTATATAGAAGTTACAATCAAAATGTAAAGTATAACTTCACCACAAACTACAGTATTCTTTTGCCCATAAATACATTCCAAGCAATTATAAAATGTCTCCAGCCTTTGTCAGTGGCACTAAATGTTTAATATAATACAAACCTATCACATCATTTTCAATATGCCAGTCATGAATAGTTTATATCAGAGGTGTCCAACCTTGGCAACTTTAAGATTTGTTGGGTGGAGAATTCTGGGAATTGAAGTCCACAAGTTGCCAAGTCCACTCCTGGTTTATATACAGAATATTATCTCTTTTCTACCATGCTAAACCTGGGTGAAGAGATGAGGTGAGTCCTGCCATTTAGGGTCAGTGACATTGTGAGAGGAACTGTTTTGATTAGGTTTCTGCAGGGAAGAGCACAGGGAGAAAACAACAAAATGTTCACTATGATATTAGGATGCAGAACTTCTCTTTTGAGTTTTGGTATGTGACATTGTGATGCAAATCTGAAAGAGCAGAGCTTTTGTCATGAGGTCACAAAACACATTTTGTCACTGCAGTTTCAAAATGTGTTCGCAATATTGTAAAGGTTAAGAGTTGACCCTATTTGGTTATTGGCATTCTGGTTGGTGCTGTTATGGCTGAAATAAAAAGAGAATGATTTTAGCACAATCACCCTCTCTCCCTGTAGATATGAGCAAGAATAGATCCAATTATCTTGTTTACAGAATCCCATCATAACTATGGAAAGCATTCCCTTCCTGGAACAAAGTCCCTAATCTTTTCCTTGCAAAAAGAAAGGAATACGACTCATTCTATCAAAGGCAGAATGAAATTGACTATAGGTAGCACAGATCCAGACCCATGGAATTGTCTGAGGTAAATCTAATAAGGAAATCATCAGCAGTGCAACTTAGCAAAACCACAAATGTTCCATGTAAACGGGAAATATAAGGCTAATCTCATCAATGTTCTACCTATTTCTTAGCAAGGATATAACAGTAATTTTCAGTGATGCTACCACTGTTTAAAAGCATGCATTTTCTTCATAATTCTTCATATATTTCTTCATATATTTCCTTACATAGATAAAGCCTTTCTACTTTTTACTGTATGGTCAAAAAATCCTGAGATCCAGAGCTTGAGAATTTCTCACAACACAATTCAAAAGAGTCTTACTTTCCTCTTTTCTTTTGTAATTTGCAACCCAATGATTGTTATTTCAATTAATCATGTGATTTTCCTCCTGAGTGTTAGGCTCCATTTTGTTGCTTTCCATGATAGTGCTCTGAAATTACATCACATTGTTCACTTCATTATACTACAACTCCATAGAGACTCCATAGAGAATAGGAGCTATGTTCCTATAATCCTCTGTACAACATAAATTCAATGAATTTCTACCCACTAGCCCAAACTGATGTAATGTTATTACTTATTTGTTATTTGTACTTGACTTTGCAAAACATTCAGTAACACTATATGTATTTTATGTAAACTTGCATGTAAACCTAAATGTTAGAACTACCGCATATGTAATTTCAAATCCAGTAAAGAAAATCTGGTTCAGAACTGCAGGGTTGGAAATTCGTACAAATGTTATTGTAATTTTCAAACTGACTTGAATTCTTTTCTGGCTCACACACTGTACTGATACATATATGGGAACACCATTAATGGACTGAAAGAGTGAAAGCCATTAGGGAATAAGAAAGATGGACTGATGTTAATTTCAAGCAATCTTTCCTTTCTAAGTCAATTTAGGGAGCTTCTTATATCCAAGATTATAAGAAAGAAGAAATCCCAGCGCTTTTTAACCAACATTTTTCTTTAAACTGAGAAAATGCAATATTGCAGCTGTTTGGCAGTGTCCCTTAAAATCCAGCTGAGATTTTAGACCTTCCTGTGACTGAACCCCTGTGGTTTGCATTCCATTTTTATGGGATTCTGTTTTATGGGGTGCTAAATGACTTAATTACATTTTACTGGTTTATTCTGCTTGCTTGATTATATCCTATTTAATCTGATACAGGAAGTTTCTTTTTCCCAGATGAAGAAATCCTTGCATTTTGGGGGGAGAAGTTTTTTTTTTTTAAGACAAATCTTTAGGGATTACTGAAGATATTATTGCATTGCCTATTTGCTGAGAAGTATATGAGTTTCCAAACCACAGTGAAATTGACAAAAATTATGTTTTGGATGCAGTAGCAGAATAGAGGAATTATATTCCCTATGCTGGTGCTAAAACTTTAGCTGAGTTTTATAATTAAAAAATCTTAATTCACATTCTAATATTAATTCACATTCTAATCTAATTCTAATCTAACCCCTAAAGAAAAGATTCAAAATAATTCAGGTGCAAACACATTTATTTAATAGAAAAGGCATAAAATTAGTTGGTAAACATATATAATTTGGGGTAAAAATATATAATTAAGCTAAATTGAATCAAGAATCAAGAATTTATAACCTCTAGAAGCTACTGAACAGAGCTCTCAACAGGCCCAATAACTAGCTTAGTTCTTCTACCCTTAGTTTGAATATCTCTTTTTCAGAACAGTTAAAAAAATGTAATATTCCTGTCCAAATTAATGAATGTGTTACATCCTTTCCCCAGTCTTGTAACAGGTGTATAGATTTAGATTTTAGGCAATCTACTTTCTTAATTCTTTGCATCTCTTTTAGATAATCAAGGATGACTGACAACTGACATATATTCATATCTGGAAAACCTGACTACGGTGATGCCTGAATCTTTCTCATGTGTTATTATTTATTATTACATTATTATTACATCAAGGATAGACATGGAGACTGCAACTCAATTATTCCCAAAAGATATCAAGTATCTATCCTCTTGTGACTTTTTGCCATGACTCAGATACAAATATTTTCCAAATTATTCTTCATATCAAAGAAGACTGTTTGGTAATCCCATGAGCTGGGAAAAATTATGCGTTTTCCAGTTGAGGTAGCCATAGCTAATACATGAGACTAGGCCAGAGGTAGGCAACCTTGGCTCTTTTATGATTTGGGGACTTCAACTCCCAGAATTCCTGAGCCAGCCATGCTGAGGGAAAAGGGAGAGGTTTCCAAGCTGAGCCATGCTGGCTCAGGAATTCTGGGAGTTGAAGTCCACGAGTCATAAAAGAGCCAAGGTTGCCTACTCCTGGACTAGGCAAACTGTGTTATTGTTCAGATCACAAAGGATAATTTAATTTTGTTTTTAAAAAAGCTGTTTTATAAGGTACACATTTTGTTATATCTATTCTGAGCCATTTTCTAGGAATGATTTGATTCTGTTTTTTTAATTCATTTATTTTTATTTTCTTAAATTTGTTTGCCACCCATCTTACCACAGGGTAACTCTGGGCGGCCTACACTGTTGTTACAATGTATTATATTTTCATGGGAGTGAAAACTCAGATGAATTTATTATGTGCTAGTTTTTTTTTCTCCTTTAAAAAGTTTGCACATGAACAATGTCATGATTGTTACACACAAATGCTTATCATGTCTCATTTCTGCTCTCAAATCAAAGAGAAGATGTATTTCTATGTGCATGTGGGATAATGATGGCTCTTAATTGGTCCCCACACTCATACTTTAAGCTTAGATCTTAATTAATGGGGGGGGAACAAAGACAAGTTTTGGATCAAGTCCCATTGATGAAAATCATCTGGGCATAATCCTAGAAATCATTGCTTTTCTTCCCTCATATCCTTCTGATATTCCAGACATGTTATAGGGATCATATGACCACCTGCTTTGGATATGGCATATGTAGATAATCAGGCATATTTTTTTTTTTGTCTCTAAACAGTAGGACGTTAGATGTAGCAGCTGTGGCATCAACAGGATTCTTTGGCATACATTCAAGTTTTGTTTTCCATTGTTTTGGAATTATACCAATTCAAGAATTGAAACTTTGTGTAGAGAATCTCTTGGAATCATTTTTTCTGCCTTGTTTCTCTTTCTTTGAAATTAAACACACCATAACGACTTGACTGTGCTGATGACACTATTCTGATAGCTGAAAATGCAAATGATCTGCAAGGCACAGTAGTGAAAATTAAATAGCACAGTAGGAAAAATGGGAGTGTGATTAATTATAAAGAAGATAACAACTAACCTTAGAAATGACAATGAAGACATAAAATTAATGCATAGCGTCCACCTTTTAGGACTGACTGTCAGTGGCAAAGGATCCAATAGTCAAGAATATGCTGTAGATTAGCACTCAGCATTTCAGAATAGTAATAGACTAGAACAGAACAGAACACATTGGGAAAGAATAGAACAGACCTTAGTGGCCAAGTGTGATTAGACACACAAAGAATTTGTCTCCACTGCAAAAGCTCTCAGTGTACATGCAAAGCAACAGAGTAATAGTAATCATAATAATGATACCAATAGGCTGGAGTATTAAAGAAGATGAGAAGGATAATAACAACACTGCAGCCATATAACATGGGTAAATAGACATAAGACAGTGTTGTGAGAATTAGATGTTCAGCAGAATGATTGTGTCTATTTGTTTTGGCATGCAATGCCCTATACAAATGTTCTGAAGGGAAGAGGTAAAACTGTTTATGTCCAGGATGTGAGGGGTCTGTAGATATTTTCTCAGTCCTCCTTCTGACCCATGCAATATATAGGTCCTTAATGGAAGGCAGGCTCGTTGCAATTGTGCTTTCTACAGTCCTAACTATCTGTTGTAGTCTGTACCTGTCCTGTTTGTTTTGCCTTGGAAAAGATACTCATGACATATCTATACCCATAAAGATCAGAATTGTGCAAGTAATTGTTTTTCTTATGATACTCTATGGATAAAAAAATGGACTTTGAAGAATAAAAGGATAGAAAAAGTATTCATACTTTTGAACTTTGTTCTTGGAGAAGTGTCTTGAGAGTACCACAGATAGCCAAGGGAAAAAACAACAACACTGGATTATAGGAAAAGAAAAATCAAGATCTGAGCAAAAAATGTCCAGGTTCAAATTATCATATTTTGAGTTTACAGTATCATGCAAAGACCCAGCTCCCTTGGAAGCTAAGTAAGGTGGAATGAAAGAAAAGTAGAAGATGACCAGCACCAAAATGGATGTACTCAGTTACAGTAGTGATGGATGCACAGATCATCCTGGAGAGGGCATAACTATTTGGTTGTTAAGAGTCAACACTGACTTGATGGCATATAATCAGTCAGTCAGTCAGTCATATGGCCTTTAAATTGATAATGCAAGGCATAAATTACCAACTGCTTTATAAGATACTTCTTGCAACTCTTTATCCTTACTTTGTAGAATGTACAGTATATTTGATAATATAATATACAGAATGTACATTATATGTGGTAATATAACATATAGTCTGGCATTTCATAATATTTTGTAATGCAATTCCCACTCACTTTTCTCATCAACCAGGTTGATTAGGATTGATGGGATTTGAAATTCAAAGTATTTTGAGGATAGCAATTTTTCTATCAATAGTGCAATCTGTACAGGTTGTACTCAACTGACAACCATAATGACAGAAATTATGATGGTGCTGAAAAGAGTGACTTATAAGTAGTAAAGTAATAAAAAAATGCATGCTTGGAAGCATCCCAGGGTCATGGGATCGCATTGTATTACCTTTGTATGGAGTTTCCAACAAGCAAAGTCAACGGAGGAAGCCAGATGCACTTAATGATAGCATGACTCACTAAACAACCATGGCAAAGAAGGTCACAAACTCAGGCACAACTCACTTAATGACCATATCACTCAGGGATGGAAGTTCCTGTCCCAACTGTGGTCATAAGTCAAGGACTCCCTGTATAATAACATTTTATAGAAGGATAGAAATGTGAAGCCACTCTGATCTCAAGTCTTTTACCTTTTTGAAATACCCTGTTTGAAAGTCACCATGCTAGAGGTATAATAGTTTATATGGCAGTGAGACAGAAAAAAGATTTTGGTTTTAAATGTACTAGCCTGTTGTTCAATCAGTTCTTCCCTGTCTTGAAAACCATGTTAAGTATGCCAGTAAGGCAAATTTAGTGGGACTTAAAAACAAACAAAAGACAAAAATACAGTGGTTTTTTTGTAACAATTATAATAAATGGAGAGCGTCCAAAACAACTATTTCAGTACTTTGAATGGGTAGTAAGGATCTCTCTGTATTTTGCTTCGTATTGTTTTAATTCTGAATATTTTTTTCTATTCACAAATTCTAATGACACTGTCAGATTTTACAATACGTTTTTTGTTCCTGTTTTCCTTGGCATGTATTTTTATTTACATATGCTTTTCTCCAATGCAGCTTGTAAAAAAACAATATTTAGAGTGAATTGAACACTGATAAGATTCAGTGAGTTCAAGAAATAATAAAGGAACAAAACAGATGAGATATTTCCACCTCTATTTACAGCTGACAGGAGAACAAAGCAATAGCAGTTAAAATAGTTGTTTTCAATTTCCTCCATTATGATGTTGCACACAATTGAAATATAAATAATAATATTGCTTGGTATTAATCAACTACTTACAACATCTAAATATGGTATGTTAAGAGAAAATAATAGTTGTTCTATTTACAAAAGTAAGACTGGGCTCAGCAAATATGCAATCATGCTGATGTTTATGATGTTTATATCATTACGCAAAACTATGTAAGCACCTAAAAGTTACTTTTCTGTATCCTGCAATGTTTGACCAGGATCTGAAATCTTGATGGACCCAGGAGCTCTTGCATTCATTGACAAGACTGAATGGAGTAAGTAGATGAGTGGGTAGTAGGATGCAGAGTCACTAACACAAGAAGATTGGCTCACTTCCCTTCCCAGTAAGGAATGTGTCATTTTGGTATTGTTCCATTTCAATATCCTGTTGGCAAACTGGCAAGGACCAGCATGTATCTCCCCATTTGCTCACCATTTGCTTCTTCCAGCTTCAATGATCTTTTCAAAATTTTACATTCTGAGTGACTCTTTTTGAAAAGCCAACCCAGATAAAAAGGACAAGTACAGAAAGTGGAAAGAGGGGAACATAACTAAGTCAGAATATCAGCAAATAGCCCGAGCCTGCAAAGATGAAGTGAAGAAAGCCAAGGCTCAAAATGAACTAAGGCTTGCGACCAAAGTCAAAAATAACAAAAAAAGCTTCTTTCAACATGTAAAAAACAAGAAAAAAGTGAAGGAAATGATTGGTCCATTAGTGGGTGGAAGTGGCAAGAAGGTGACAAGCAACAGGGAGAAAGCAGAATTATTTAACTCATTTTTTGCATCTGTCTTTACACAAAGGGAAAAAACAGACCAACCTATCAAAAATAGTGCCATAAAAAACAAAACAGAAACACAAGTTAAGATAGGCAAGAAAATGGTTAGGGAGCACCTGTCCAGCCTAGATGAGTTCAAATCGCCAGGACCAGATGGATTACACCCCAGAGTTCTCAAGGAACTGGCAGATGTGATATCGGAGCCACTGAACTATATTTTTCAAAGATCCTGGAACACAGGGGAACTACCAGAGGACTGGAAAAGAGCTGATGTAGTTCCCATCCTCAAAAAAGGAAAAAAAATGGATCCAGGAAATTACAGACCTATCAGCCTGACCTCAATACCTGGGAAGATCCTGGAAAAGATAATCAAACAACGAATCAACGAACACCTAGAGGCAAACAAAGTCATTACTAAAAGCCAACATGGGTTTGTCAAAAATAGATCATGCCAGACAAATCTTATTGCATTCTTTGACCAAGTGACAAAATTAGTGGATCAGAGGAATGCTGTGGACATAATTTACTTGGACTTCAGTAAGGCATTTGATAAAGTAGATCACAACCTACTACTTGACAAGATAGAAAAATGTGGGGTAGACAGAACCACCACCAGATGGATCCGTAGCTGGCTGACCGGCCGTACTCAGCGAGTGGTCCTCAATGGAACTGCATCTATATGGAGGGAAGTGTGTAGTGGGGTGCCCCAGGGCTCTGTTCTGGGCCCAGTACTCTTCAACATCTTCATCAATCGATTTGGATGAAGGGATAGATGGGGAACTCATCAAATTTGCAGACGACACCAAGCTGGCAGGAATAGCCAACACTCCAGAAGACAGGCTTCAGATACAGAAGGATCTGGACAGACTTGAACACTGGGCACTAACTAACAAAATGAAATTCAATGGTGAAAAAAGCAAGGTTCTACATTTAGGCAAGAAAAACCAAATGCACAAGTACAGCATAGGTGGCACCATGCTCAATAGTAGTAACTGTGAGAGGGACCTCGGAGTCCTAGTAGACAATCACTTAAATATGAGCCAGCAGTGTGCGGCAGCTGCCAAAAAGGCCAACACAGTGCTAGGCTGCATTAACAGAGGGATAGAATCAAGATCACATGAAGTATTAATACCACTCTTCAATGCCTTGGTAAGGCCACACTTGGAATACTGCATCCAGTTTTGGTCACCACGATGTAAAAAGATGTTGAGACTCTAGAAAGAGTACAGAGAAGAGCAACAAAGATGATTAGGGGACTGGAGGCTAAAACATATAAGGAACGGTTGCTGGAATTGGGTATGTCTAGTTTAATGAAGAGAAGGACAAGGGGGGACATGATAGCAGTATTCCAATATCTCAGGGGCTGCCATAAAGAAGAGGGAATTAAGCTATTTTCCAAAGCACCTGAAGGCAGGACAAGAAGCAACGGGTGGAAACTAATCAAGGAGAGAAGCAACCTAGAACTAAGGAGAAACTTCCTGACAGTGAGAACAATTAATCAGTGGAACAGCTTGCCTCCAGAAGCAGTAAATGCTCCAACACTGGAAGTTTTTAAGAAGAGACTGGACAGCCATTTGTCCGAAATGGTGTAGGGTTTCCTGCCCGAGCAGGGGGTTGGACTAGATGACCTCCAAGGTCCCTTCCAACTTTACTATTATTATTATTATTATTATTATTATTATTATTATTATTATTATTATTATTATTATTATTATTATTATTATAAGGTCCATCCTGTCACTGGAAACTTTGTCATTACTCATGATATAATGAGAATGTCACTCCATGTATTTGTTTATTTAGATTTTGACATTGTCCAAACTACCAAGGTTTATAAAACCCTACTAAGACCACATCTGGAATACTGAAACCAATTTTGGTCACCATGCTACAAAAAAGACGTTGAGACTTTGGAAAAAGTTCAGAGGAGAGCAACTAAAATGATCAAAGTCCTGGAAAATAAAAATATGAAGAATGGTTGCAGGACTTGGGTTGGCTAGTCTAAAGAAAAGAAGAAACAGGGGCGACATGATAGCAGTAAGGACAATTAACCAGTGGAACAACTTGCCTTCAGAAATCATGGGCACTCCATCGTTGGAGGTTTTTAAGAAGAGACTAGTCAGTCACTGTCTAGAAGAGACTAGACAGTCACTCCTGCTTGAGCAGGGGACTGGACTAGAAGATCTCCAAGGTTCTGTTCTACTCTACTCTACTCTACTCTACTCTACTCTACTCTACTCTACTCTACTCTACTCTACTCTACTCTACTCTACTCTACTCTACTCTACTCTACTCTATCTCATTATGCTCTAGGCAGCTTCCAATCATAAAATCACAATTAAAATCATAGTAGCATTTCAAATACTAAAATCACTCTAAAACGTTGAAGTATTATTATTAAAAGTATAGACGCTCTAAGACTATGAAAGCCATATAGAATATGGACCCTCAAAGTTTTGCAGAAGGCCAGTGAAAGCAAATAGGCCTTCAGCTGTTTTCTCAAAATCCCAAGGGACAGGCTTGTCTCAAGTTCATTACCAATTTATTTCAAAGTTCTGGTGCTGCTATGGAGAAGGCCCACTGAGGCACGTAGGTCCTAGCAATACATAAGCCCTCCCCAGCTGATCTCATATTTGCTATGCAACACTGAGCTCTGAGACGAGATTTCAAAAAAGGCCAGAGAAGAGGGGCTCAATTAATCCAGTGAGCAATTTTTTTCAATCCATTCTTAATGCTATTGATGGTGGGAGACCTCCTTCCTGTGTTCGGTAATTACCCCAACACTTTTTGCAATATCACTATAAACGGCTTATATGTGTGGGTCATCTGACGAAATGGTCCCTCTCTGCGGATCTGAAACATGAGAGAAAGGCTGCTTACCTTATCATTCCGCCTCATTCCATCTGCAGCCAGCAGGAAATCCAGCTAATCATAGTCAGAGGGACAGGGGATGAGCAATCTGGGAGACACAGATAGATGTGTCACCAGAGAAGAATGGCTCTTTCCCACTGGGTGAGCGTTTCATAGAATTCATTGCACTCTCTAGGTTTCAAAGGCAAAAGCAGTGGTCCTTTAAACCAGAGGCCTGTCCCTTAATTATACAAATGCAATGATCAAAGTTGTTATCCATCTTTACAAAGGCCAGAGTTTTAATTGAACAGTAGGCGCATTGCTACATTTGAAAGGAAAAAAAAGTTTGGTTCTCATGGAGAGTGCTGTGACATCAAGGAAAAAAAGGGGGGAGGGAATGAGAAGGAAGGAAAAGAGAAAGGAGATGGTATTTAAGCTGCTTTATATGGAAATGTAATGAATACAGTTGATAAAAAAAAGGAGAGACAAAAGTTGTGAAGTTTCAAGCTGTGAAGGAACTTCAAAGTGTATTCAAATGTCACATTGATTTTCCTTCAAATCTCTTAAGTATTAAGTTTTTCAAAAGAGAATATGATCCTCTATTTTATCCACTAATGTTTTATCTACAAACAGGGGAGAAAAAGCACACAATGTTTTCTTTCTAGATGAAACATTGGAAATTTTTGTTGTTTTCTTTCCTCAAATCCAAAGTTTTTACCAGTGCTTTTTCAGATGGCAGTTTTTCTATCATCTTTATGTGTTGTTGTAAGTTAAGGTCCTAGTGTGATGCAATTCTACTATAGAGAAATTGGCATCTTGATCTTTGGCTGTTTTCTGGAAAAGGAAAAACAAAAGAAAAAATGCCAGTGTTTCCTTCTTTTTTAATAAAACAAGTTCATACAATTCTCAGTTCAGTAATTCCATGTCATATAAAACTAAAGGTTTTTTGTGTATGGAGTTACCCTTGAGTAAGTCAAAGAATTTGAACCTGATGTTCTCCAGATGTGCTAAAAATCACTCTTCAGTCAATATGGTCTACAACTGTGCTAAGTGGGGGATTAAGAAAACTCCACTATATACATGGAGGCCTCCATGATGGGGAAGACTGACCTAATCCATTATATAAATTTTAATAGCTCTCTATAGTCTCAAATTTGCTATGGTGTTCCATGGAGACTACTAATTGAGATTCTAGGCGTTGAATATGGGATCTTTAACATGCAAATCACTGACCTAATGGCCCTTGAAACTATAACCAATACTGCCTTATTGGCAAAACAAGGCTCAAAAGACACATTAATTACAAATGCTTGTGAAAAAGCTCGTTTTTAAAAAATGAAAAATATTCTAGGTTGGTTGCACTTTTGCACAGTTTGAGCCAGAAGTGCTTAACTCTTTCCCTGCCTAGTACAATAAGAATAGATTGCAAGTTATTCCTCCTTGACCACAGTATTTCAAAAAGATATTTTGAAATAGAATATATTTAGAATGTTGGAACATGAGCTTGGATGGGGTCATTTTTAACAGAAAAAGAATAATAAGAAAAGATTTAAGAATTCTTCCTCCACCTTATTTAGCCATTCAAATCCTCAATTGTCCAAAAACCACAGCTATATTTGCCTTCTTTTATTTGCGATTTGTTTTCATTGGGATAAAATCTAGCTATGGAGACATGAATATTTCATTTAGGCCTTTTTGGTTGGAAGTGCAATTTTTCAAGCTGTACTGTTATTTGGGTTTGCTGTCATAATCTGGGATTAGACAAAGATCAAGAGCATACAAAGTCTTTTCCTTATATGACAGTTTCCCCAATAATGAAAGGATGAATGTCAGTCATAAGGAGCTGCTCTCTACTTATTTACACACAATATTTACTAATCTGATTCTTTAGTGGAGTAAGATATATAGCAGAGTCATGTGAACCTACAATGTCTATGGAGATTCTTAGTTATCCAGGTCATTGTTGTCCCAAAGATCCTTTTTCATGAAGCAACTGGAGTTTCTTGTTTTTCTTTGAAAATGTTTCACTTCTCATCCAGAACTGAAGAGTCTTTGATGAGAAGCTAAATGTCTTCAAAGAAAAACAAGAAAGTCCAGTTGCCTCGTGACAAAGCATCTTTGGATGAACCTACAATAGTAAGATCCCCTTATTGTAGAATGTAGATGTAGGCAACAAGTACATCGATTGAGCAAATCACTATTTGCACTATTCCTCTTCTTCACAAATTTCTTTTCATGTGTGTGATCATAACAACCAAATGGTATTTTGCTGCCCATGTGGGTTCTATTCAGGCTTTGCAGTGCTTGAAATGGAAGTTACCTTCCAGCAATTTTTCAGAAACTTCTGGCAAGGTTTTGGATAGAAAAACGTCTGGTTTACCAAGCATGACTCTTGTAATCTATTTATCCCTAATAATATACCTACTCACAATTTCATAGTAGTATCCTAATATTGCATAGTTGATCCAATTACATAAAGTATAACAATTACAGCAAATGAAGGAATGTAGCCAATGTGAGGAAAAATCATTAAAAGAGTAACAAGCTGCCGTGATCAATAGCTCAAGCTGCCTTACAGCTCAGAAGATTTAGAAGAGGCTTTTTTATTTTCCTTACCAGATTCTTTAGATATATCAAATTTAGAGGAGTCTAATGGCTTTAGTGAAGCAGTTCCCTCAGCTTCTATTGTAAGAGACAATGTCAGGAATTTTATATACTTACCTAAAAGGATGGGGACTACAGAACCACCTGATTATTTAGCTATTGAACAGGCCTTGATAATAATGAGTCCCTGTAAGGCAGGGGTGTCAAACTGCCAGCCCACAGGCCAGATACCGCACCCACCCCATTGCCGGCAATGGGAAAAAAGTAGCGATAGTCGCAATATGTCACGTGATGTTGCAGGTTTGACACCCGTGCTATAAGGTATTAGTTGGCAGGTTCTAGTTTAATGCTGTATGGTTGTTCCAAATGCTTATCATTTCTTTCTAGTTGTTCTGGTTTTTATATGTAAAACACCCAGAGTTATCTGGAATTGAGTGCTTTTTTTAAAAAAAAAAATCTGCCTAAATAAAAAAAATAAAGCAAACAGTCTGGTCTTCATTTATAAGATTTCAGAATGACTCTGCATGAGCACCCTGGGACAGTCAGATCTTTCTCTACAAGATTCTGAAGAGACTGCCTGGTTCTTACTTATGCCAAACTTTTCAATTGTCCTAAGTTTCCTATGAATTATCTTCTGGAGAATGTCTTAATAAATGTGGTTTTACATCCCATGATATTATATTTTACACCTATGAGGTCATTTCCCTATCTATGTATACAAAGTTATGGTGGTGCAGTGGTTAGAATGCAGTATTGCAAGCCAATTCTGCTAACTGCCAGCAGTTCAGTTCTGACTGGCTCAAGGTTGACTCATCCTTCCCTCCTTCTGAGATTGTTAAAATGAGGACCCAAATTGTTGGGGGCAATATGCTGACTTTGTAAAACACTTAGAGAGTGTTGTAAAGTCTATGAAGCAGAATAAAAGTCTAAGTTTATTACTATTGCTATTGAAAGCTACATAAATTCTAGCATTGCTGAAAATACTTTGTGGAAAACACTATAACTAAGAACTTTAATTTTGGGATACCAAAATCTTATATATATGTGTGTGTATGCTCAGAACCTTGATAGCATGTATCTACTGTGCTTTAAAGAAAGTCTCAAAATGAAAGAGAATTTCTAAAGTAAATATTTTAAATCATCACTAATAGTACCCTTAGCAATGTGACATCTTGAATAAACATATATTGGGAACTTCCTGTAACATTCAATTGATAAAATCAATAAGCTCAAAATACAATATTTCTTTTCAAACTCTTGAGGTGGCCAGGGAAAAGTTTATAGAAATATATCTTAATAGGAATTCTGGATGCTGTTTTAGGTAATAGATAATATTAAGCTTGGCTGTGTAATGTAACCTAAAATCATAAAGATGTGTTCATGCTATGTAGAAACCATTTTACAAGAAGTGCCAACCGAAAGTCACAAATGGTGTAAGATATTATACGTGTAGGGGAGTGTGGTTTTCTGCACATTGTATAAACTTCCCTTTTTTCCTTTGTGTGTTGTCTCAAGATATGAACTTCTCTCTTTTAGTGTGTTAAAGGTAGATAAGAAGTCATCTATTAGGTTAAGCGTGGGCGGCAAGCTGTATAAAAATGACACCCTCAGAGTAACTCAGGGTTCAGAATCTGTCATGTGAATGCTCTGAACCATTGTTCACAAATAAAGCCTGTTTTCTCCAACCCTTCGTGGTCTTGTCTTCTGATGTAAGTATTGTGGTTTTTCCACAACACTCTGAAGCATGTGTTTAGGTGCATGTTTTTTGGGGAGGAATGGATGTCTTGTTTTGACATGTATTGTAGAGGAATACATGCTTCTGTAGAGGAATGCTCTAAGATTTCTATTTGCTTCACTGCAGTCATTTACAGACCATTTCCAACACTGTCACTTAAAATACTTTCTCACTATAGTATTAGAAGACCAGACTTCTGGGGAGCTTCCGGTACGAGGCGACGGCGATGGTGGCTATCTTTTAGCCGTCCAGCTGGGGAAGTGTCAGAGCCGCGGAGCACAGCGCGCATCAGCTGGCCCGCGGCTCGGAATTCCCTTCCCGGGCAAAGGGAAGGGACAGAGAACGCAGGAATAGAGGTAGAACCCCTAAACCCCCTCTGGATTTATTTCTAGAGGGGGTGAAAGGAGTGTTCCCTCGGAGCTCCTGCTGATCTCCGCCTCCCAGCTGTTTTTGCTTCCTAGGAAGCAAAAGAAACCGCCGCTTCTATCTCCGTGTTTATAGTATTTTGGTGAGTAATTTTTAAACGGACGGAGCAGTTTAAAGGATTTTTGTTATATACTTTAGGTGTTTATTTTTTTTATTATTTGATTTTTACTATTTTTCCTCCTTTTCTTTGTTATATTAGTGAAAGGATTTAAGATGGCGTTTTGAAAGTGTCGGAGTTTTTTTTTTCCTTTCCCTTTTGTTTTACTTTCCCTTTTTAAGGACTGGCTTTTGCTTTTGCTTTTGGCTTAGAATTTTTTCTTTTGAATTGTTTGCTCTTTTATCTTTTATTCTTTGGATTTTCTCTGGATTTTCAAGGACTATAGTTTGTCTCTTTTTAAATTCTTTTTCTTTTTCTTTCCTCCTTCCTTTTTGTGTGGAGGGGAAAGGGAAGTGAGAACTGCGCTTTTTAAAATGGCTTCAAAGAGACAGCAGCCTGCTTCAATACCTAAGGTTGTTTCTTCTCCTATAACTTCCACTGAACAATTACAACAACAATCTAAACATGTACCACCGGCTCAGCCACCACCCTCCCCCCCTCTGCCTGGACTTTCAGCACAAGAGGTCAGAGGCATAATGGGAGAGATTGTAGTTCAAATGAGAGAGGAAATGAAGCAATTTGCCTCACAGATTAAATCAGAAATTAAATCTGATCTTAAAGAAGAGATAACGGGGATAAAGACTAAATTGCAAGAAAATAATAATGATTTACGACAAGATATACTTGCAGCAGTTTCAGGCTTGGCTACTGTGGTGGTTAAGCTCGATGCAAGGCTTGAGGAAGTGGAAAACAAAGTTGATTCCTTTGATGATAAAATTCAAGATGTGGAAAGGAAGGTGGAGTCCTCACAAGAAGATATTTTGATGTTTCAGTACAGACAGATGGAGTATGCCCTGAGGATTAGAGGCCTCAAGGAAGATATGAATCAAGATTTGGTGGAGGTGGTCCTTACTGATCTGGCAGTGGCCTTGGATATGGATAAAGGAGAATTACATAGAGAAGTGGAAAAAATTTATAGACTTAACTCCTGGATTGCTAAGCAGAAGAATTTGCCTAGAGATGTGGTGATTTATTTTACAAAGAAGTCCCTGCGGAATGAGATTATACAAGCCTTTTATAACAAAAGATTTCAGATTGCTGCCCAAGATGTTATCATTCTAAAGGAAATCCCATCCAAAATTTTAAGAAGCAGGAAAGACTTCGCTTTTTTAACCAATGAGCTCAAAGCTAGATTGATGCCATTTAGATGGGAAATTCCGATGGGTATTGTTTTGAGCCATGCGGGGACACGCTACAGATTGAATACAGTTGACAAAGCTAGAGAGTTTTATACTTCGGTCCTGGGTGCAGGCTCAACTCCATCAGGTCAGAAATCTCCAAGTGGCAAGGAAGTTGAGCAGCAATCTGAGGCATTAGGTTTGGTTTCCGCTGGGATGATACAAGCTGAAAGGCAACGCCAGATGGAGGTTAAAGAGCAGAGGATGACTCGTGCAGCTTATAAGCGTAAAGAGAAGGAGCAACGTAAAAAAGAGCCCAAAGAGAATTCTTCTGGAAGTGCATCACCGCCGGTGGGAGGAGCAAGACCCAAGAGTTATGCAACACATGCAGCTCTTTCAGATCTTGATGGTGTCTTCTCCAGGCTGCGTGCCAAGGGAGATGGCAAAGTTTTTGACCTGGAATGTTAATGGATTGAATTCTCCTCAGAAACGGAAAAAAATCTTTTATTATTTGAAGCAACATACCAATGATGTTATTTGCTTACAGGAAACTCATATTTTACTTAAAGATCAGAAATATTTAGTCAATGCTCGTTTGGGATCTCATTTTATATCTTCTGCTCCTGGGAAGAAAGGGGGAGTTGTTATATATGTTAAACAAAACCTACCAGCTTGTCTGGTAGAATCAGATCCCCAGGGGAGATATGTGATGATTGAACTTGGTATATATGGTAAGAAAGTACTTATAGTGGGACTTTATGCTCCAAATCAACAACAGGAACAATTTTATAAGCAGTTACATCAAAAAATAACATTGCTTGACTATAGATCAGTGGTATTAATGGGTGATTGGAATGGTGTCTTAGATATACAAAGGGACAAGAAAGGTTCCTCTCCTTTTCTTAAACAAGCAAGGTTACCTAAAGCTTTTTTTGATATGAAGGAAGACTGGGAATTAAGGGATTATTGGCGGGAATGTAATCAAGAGGAGAGAGATTTCACTTTTTTTTCTGATAGACACCAATCTTTTTCAAGAATTGACTTTTTTTTGATTACTACGGATTTGTATAATAAAGTAAAGAATGTAAAGATTTTTCCTAGATCACTGACGGATCATAGCCCAGTTTGGATGGAGCTGACTCAAGAGAAAGAGGAAAGGAGATCCTGGAGAGTTAATGAAAATTTGTTCAGACAAGAGAAGAATGTTCAAAAGTTAAAGGAGTGTTTAAAGGACTATTTTGCTTTGAACATGTATAAGGGGACTTCAATGTCAATGGTATGGGATGCAGGTAAAGCATTTATGCGTGGTGTTTTGATAAAAATGAATAATTGTCATAAGCGGAAGCAGATTCAGAAACGTAGAGAACTTGAAGATGAAATTAAATCAAAAGAAAGGGCCTTGATTCTAAATCCTTCTGATGAAAGTATTAAAGAATCTGTAAAGTTACTAAGGTCACAATTTAATATGTTGATAGCAGATCAAGCGGCAACCAATTTATTGTTTATGAAACAAAATACATTTTGTAATGCTAATAAGCCTGGGAGATGGTTGGCTTATCAATTAAGAAAGAAACAGAGACAGAGAATAATAGAGAAAATAAATTACAAGGGTAAATTAGTTTCTCAGAAGGAATTGATTAAAAAATCTTTTTTGGATTATTATCAAAAGTTATACAAATCTACTAATGTGCAACTGCTAGATATAAATAAATATCTAGCTGAGGCAAGTTTTCCTAAACTGACTGAGGATCAGAAACATGAAATTAATGGCTTAATTACTAAGGAGGAAATTGCCTCAGCAATTCAACAATTGAAACTAGGGAAAGCACCGGGTACGGATGGGTTAACAGCTGTTTATTATAAAGCTTTAATGGAGGAGATGATCCAACCATTAAATGATCTTTTTAATGGTATCTTACAGGGTTTAGAGATTCCTCCTTCATGGCGTAGTGCTTTTATATCATTGATTCCAAAGGAGGATCAAGATCTTACTTTACCAAAAAATTATAGGCCTATATCTCTTTTAAATGTGGATTATAAGATATTTGTAAAAATCTTGGTAAATAGGCTTATGAGGGTGGCGCATCATCTTGTGCATAAAGATCAATCAGGGTTTATAACAGGAAGGTATATGAAAAATAATGTTAGACAAATTATTAATCTATTAGAATATTTAGACAAGAACAACCAAGTTCCTGCAGGGCTCATATTTTTAGATGCTGAAAAAGCATTTGATCAATTGAATTGGCATTTTATGCTAAGAGTAATGGAAGAAATGAATTTTGGCGAAAAGATATTACAAGCTCTTACGGTAATATATCAAAAACAAATGGCACAACTTATTGTTAATGGAGGTTTGTCGGAGGTTTTTACAATAGAGAAAGGTACTAGACAGGGGTGTCCTTTATCGCCATTGTTGTTTGTTTTAACACTGGAAATATTATTGATCAAAATTCGAGAGTCTCAGGAAATTAAAGGAATAGAAGTTAACAAAAAAGAATATAAGTTGAGAGCTTTTGCGGATGACTTGGTTGTTACTTTGTCGCAACCTGATTATTCTGTAGTAAACTTATTACAGTTGATTCATCATTATGGTTTGGTTTCGGGTTTCAAGATTAATGTAAATAAGACTAAAATCTTACCTAAAAATATGTCTAGTCAGGAGAAGCAGATTTTGGCTAACTTGACGGGTTTTGAGATTGTTAATAAGGTAAAATATTTGGGGGTGATGTTGTCTGTTTCTAATGTAAAATTATTTAAAAATAATTATGAAAGGTTGTGGGTCAGGGTACAGAAGGACTTGAAGAATTGGGAGAAGTTGCAATTATCCCTCATGGGAAGAATTGCAGTGATAAAAATGAATATTCTACCCAAGTTTCTTTTTTTGTTTCAAATGTTACCGATTTTGAAAAATGAGATTAATTTAAGTGAGTGGCAGAAGGGTCTTAATAAATTTATTTGGGCAGGGAAAAAGCCAAGGGTTAAGTTTAAAATTATGCAAGACTTCCGTGAGAGGGGTGGACTTAAGGTACCAAATTTGAAATTATATTACGATGCGGTGGTCTTAACACTAATCAGTGATTGGGTAAATTTGACAAATCCTGAGATACTTCATTTAGAGGGATGGGATTTACTTTATGGGTGGCATGCCTATTTAATATTTAATAAAAAAATGGACTGGGTCTTTAAATCTCATATTTTAAGAATTTCTTTACTTAGGATTTGGAGAAAATATTATAAAAGTGATTTTAAAGTTCCATTATGGGCTATACCTTGGCATGCGATAGAAGGAATAAAAAGAGGAGTAAAAATGGACATGGTGTCTTATAGTCAGTTACTTAGATGGGATGGGCAAAACTGGCAGTTAAGATTACGGGAAGATTTAGCGCAAGAAAATATTATTTATTCTTGGTTTCAATATAGGCAACTAGTAGATAAATGGAAGGTGGATTGTAAATTGGGTTTTCTTAGAGAAGATGGAAATCTTATTAAGCAAGTCAAGGATCAAAGACAAACCCATATCAAGAGAATTTATGGGGTATTAGTTGAAATGGACTCAGAAACGGAATTAATTAAAGATTGTATGATTAGATGGGCGCAGAATTTTGGTGTCCCAGTCTCATTGGACATTTGGGAAACCATTTGGGTGAGAAATGTCAAATTTACACAAGCACAGAACCTTAGGGAGAATTTTTATAAAATGTTTTATAGATGGCACCTTGATCCACAAAAAATGTCTCTTATGTACCCTGACGTGCAACCCAAATGTTGGAGATGTGGTTATAAGGATGCTTCCTATTATCATATTTGGTGGTCATGCAGAGAGATAAAAGCATTTTGGATCAAAATATGGTGGAATATCCAGAGAATTTTTAGAAGGAGGGTAAAATTTACTCCGCAATTATTTTTGTTAGGCATTGTTACAGATTGTGATACAAAGGAGGTTGTATTGATGTTAAATTTGATTACAGCCGCTAGGCTGTTAGTAGGACAATATTGGAAGAAGGAATCTTTGCCTACATTGCAGGAATGGTTTCTTAAAGTAGCTTATCTGGCGGAAATGGCAAAGATTTCGGCTTTCTTAAAGCAACAAACGCAAGAGAAATTCCTTGCTGTTTGGGACAAATGGATAAAATTTATACAATTTAGATTGGGTATACAAAAATATCACATAGCTTTTTTATAAGTTTTATTTTTATATATATATATAGATATTTTTTTTATATATATATAAATATAAATTTTTTAATTTAATTTTTTATTTTTATTTCTTAATTTTTAATTAAGCCTATATTCTGCTCTGGGAAGCTCAGGGGGGGGGGAGGGAGGGGTTTTTGTGAGGGGTGGGGGATGGGTTTTTTTTTTATATATATGTAATGTTTAGTTTATTTTTTGTATATGTTGTCTTTTGTTTTGTATTGTTTTTGTCTTTTTGTAAAATTTATAAAACTTTCAATAAAAAAGTCTATTACAAAAAAAAAGAAGGAAAAAAAAAAAAAGACCAGACTTCTGCTTGCTTTCAAATGTTATCTCAAGCCAATCAATCACTCATCAGTGAAGGGAGGCTTAAAACATGTGCATCAAGTCCCAAGATCATCATTGGGAAATTCAAAGTCAATTTCAAAACAATAGCAACATCATTACATTTTTTTCATAGATAGAAAATCTTTCCTCATTATGTAAACATGGATTTTGAAAGCATGAAACTGCTGTCTTTCTTTTTATTTGTAGGAGTGATGCCTGTCAACTTTGACATCACCCATTAGTCATCTGGGAGATGATAACTATACAGGCAGGGATTTGATTTCAAACTTCACTGAAAAATTGTCCTCAGAAAAATCACTGGACAATACAAGATAAAAAAAAAATACATTCTGTGTGGCAGAATAAATTAGAAATTTCTTAATGATTACCACCTTAGTTCACTAGGAGTTTATACTGTGGTGCTTTTTTATGATATCAAGAAGAAAAAATGTAGGACAGCATTTTTTTTCTATCCTTATAGATAGTCACGTACTTATTAATCCCATGTAGATTTATAATATTCTGTTTTTAATTCTAGGGTAGGTAACCATACTGCATAATAACTGCATGTCCAAGCCCAGCTCAATTCTTGCCATCTGAGAAAGTAGGAACACTGTCGTCGTATGTTACATCCAGATAGTTTCTAATCTTACTTAAAAGACAGGAAAAGAAGATTGAGGCCTGAAACAGTTTGAATTTTGAGATCATTGGAGTCATGGAGATCAGATCCCCATGGCTCCAGTTTCATGGGTTTTAATCCTAATCCTCAAATTTTGTTGTCCGTTAAGAGTGTTACTCTCTCTACATAAAAAACAAACAAACAAAAGGTAAAGAAACCGCAAAATGTGAATATTTGGAACAATCCTGTGAAGGTAGTTATTTACATGGATGTTATAGGGGTAGGTTATGGTTCCTGAGTTGTCCACTTTGTGCAATTACAGTAGCTAATAGTCTACTTTCTGTAATGATCTGATCAATATTTGGGGTATTATATTATATTTGTGCACCAAATTTCTATGACTGCCCATCTCACAAAAGTGACCCTGGACGGCATACCATAAAACCAACAATTAAAATATTATTTACAAAAAAAAAAATTGAGACTACTCTAATACTGAAATTACTGGATTGTCTTCCTTTCAACTCTGACCTCTGCTGATCCTGATGACCCCTATTGCTTTAGCCACAGGATCCTGACTGCTGAAATCAAACTATGTGTCCTTTGAATGGTAATGATATTTTTGCTTAATCAATCTACACAAGGCCTCTTTCAATATTGACCTTGGATTGCTTGATGGCCATGTGAACCTCTGGGATAGGACACATATAATATCATGCCTCTACCCTGAGTTCCTCCATTAGGCCATCTGTTTCATTCAACATCTGCTGTCACTCTTTTCAATATTCAATATTTCAATATTCCCAGAGCAATATACAGTGAAGTGGCTACTAATATTGCATATGGCATAGGCAGACACTATGGCCATTTTACTCAACATGGTCCCACTTTGAGAAAACCCTGTCAAGAAGGCATTGTTGCTGACAGAAACAGGAAAGCGACCATATAGGTCTTTCTGGAATATACAGTACTTTAGGGGCAATACATTGAACAGCCTGGTATACCAGAAACTATCAAGCATGTTCTAACAATTTCTAGGGTGATTTCTTACAATAAGACATGGGCAACTGGCCTCTCTAGGAAGCAGATTAGAAAGAAGTTTCTTACCTGTTACTCCATGTTCACAACCTGAGAGAGCTGTTTCATTGTGCATTAACTCTGAGTCTGCAAAATGTCTGCAGTGGTGATCCTATTGTCAGGACTCCATAAGCTAGGTATGGAAATAAGTTAGGTAACTTATTGTACATCCATGCCCATTCCAAAAAATCTACAAAGGGTTTATTTATTTATTATATGGGTATAATTGTTTATATCCCACTTTTCAATCCTTAAATTCTCCAAGAATTTGAAAGAATAGTAAAACGTTAATCAAGAAGTTTCATTGGCTGAAGTGGGTTTAAACACAAGTTCCATCATTAACCAGGATATCACAATGATTTGAGTTACAGCATTATTAGTGTTATAGAGCAATTTAATATTAACTTAGAGAACATTTTACTGAGAGAGATTTTAATTTTGCATCGGACAATATTCAGTGGCTCATTTCTCCATCTATGAAGCAGAACTTATGGCAAGGATAGATAATATGCTGGACTAGTCTCCTTGGACTCTTTGCCTTTAATATTTTTAAATACGCTTTTTTAAAATTAAAAACAAAACAAAACTCAGGACACTTGTGTATTACAAAACAAAGCACCAAGGTTCAGCTGATTATTCAATAGTGAAGAGGAATGGCAGGTAGACCATATAGAAAGGGTTGACAGGGATTCACCCTATTTGTTTGCTTTCCCTCTATGATTTAAAACCAATTTTATTAAGTTTGAAAGAAAGACAAAATAAAAATTAACAACAAAAAAAAAGTTCAAAGGGAGGAAGGGGAAGAAAAAGATAAAAAGTGATCAAAAAAAGAAAAAAAAAGAAATACAAAAAAATGATTTCTAACTTTCTTCAATATAGGTACAAACATATAATAAAGTAATTCTAAATTAAAACAAAAACATCATATAACTAATATATCAACTAAATAATAAAAAACTCCCTAAAACTATGTAGCAAAATAGACATTTATTCAAAATAAACATGAAATCAGAAAAATGCTCTCTTATTATATATAATAAAATGAAAATTTATAATATTTCTATAATCATAACAAATCTAAGTCATAAAATCAAACTTCAGTTTTATCTTTCTCAAGCAAGAAGTCCAACTAGATAAACTTTCATCTTTTATCAAAGTAGTCAGTTTGTGACTACTACATAATGTGACTTTCAATCATCTCAGCCACATATTTTCCCATTGATTCATCTGTATGTTATAACCCAAACTCTTAGCCTATTTTAGCATAAACTCTTTAACTTGTGCTTTTCCCTTTTAAAATTTCAGTAAAGGTTTATGCATTTTAGCAATTACATGTTCATCATTTGCATATAATTCATTTTCAAAGTCTGTCTTATGTTGTTCAATTTCAAGTGTTCTTGTGTCTATTTTAAATCTTTCCCTTATCTGGACATATGAAAACCATACCCTCTTGTTGGTGTCTATGCACTTTCACTGCCTTTGCCTTCTAATAGAATTGGAAGTGACCTTGGAGGTCTTCTAATCCAACCCCCTGCTCAAGCAGGAGACCCTGTAACATTTCAAACAAATGGCTGTCCAGTCTCTTCTTAAAAACTTCCAGTGTTGGAGCATCTACAACTTCTGGAAGCAAGTCATTCCACCAATTAATTGTTCTACTGTCAGGAATTTTCTCCTTAGTTCTAGGTTGCTTCTTTCCTTGATTAGTTCCATCCATTGCTTCTTGTCCTGTCTTCAGGTGCTTTGGAGAATAGGTTGACTCCTTTGTGGTGGCCCCTGAGATATTGGAACACTACAATTCTAAGCTTCTAAGCCAAAGTAGTTGGTGTTCCTTATACATTCCAAGTTTATCTTCTTCTCCCTCTTTTTCCATAACAGTAACCTTCACCAAGATTTGCTGAGAGCCTGTATTATTGCCAGCATACCAAACCCAATCAGAACCTATTTAAACTCGCTGTCTCCACCAGAAAAATAGAAAAGTAGTAACATCCCAGTTATAGAGAGTTAATTAAGATGGAATTTTTATGAAACATGTTTCCAGATTTTTCATCTCCTATCTGAACTGAGTTGCCTCTTCTAAGATAAACTTTCAAGTGTCTGTGCCACAGTATGTGGGACTCAAACATACTTTTATGTAGAGTTCTACTAGATTAGTCCATTCAGTCCAATATCTTGTGTCTAGTGTGGACATTCACAACTGGAAAAGTGCCAGTATATCACAAGCATCTAAATAAGAGTTGACTTTTTTTCCTGTTAAATTAAAATAAGCTAAGGTTGCCTAATTAAAGAGCTTTATTCCCCATTGTCTGCCAACTAAGTGGATTCAAGAAATACTTTATGACATTACAGTATAAATTGTATTGCTATCAAGTTTATCCTGATCTGCCCTGAGGACTTTGTAATTGTCCAGCAAAGTTCTTAACTCATTAAATCTAATCTGCTTATTCAGGCAATGCTGCAAACAACCAGAAGCAGGCTCACAAGCCAAAACATAAGGGAACAACCTTCTGTTACTGTTTTTATTTAGAGGTTTAATAGTATGTTGCTTTTGATCTCAGAGATAGCATCTAGCCATTGTTATTATAACAGCTAATAAGCATATTCATTAATTTGGACCCTTTAGATTTTAGTTGCAATCATATCAACAAACACTAGTGGGCAGCAAAAAAACCCAGAACTCTTTCCTGCCATCTGGTGACAGATTTTCACAGCTCAGACCTGTTAGCTATAATTAATTTATCCAAATCTCTTTTAAAGCTATCTGAATAATTAGCTGTTACCATAGTTTGTTGAAGGAAGAATTTCATGAAGACTTTGTTTTTGATACCATCCTACCATCTGGCTTCACTTTAGGACCTCTGGTTTTCATTGGAAAGAAAGAAGGAGTTATTCATATCTCTGTTTACTTTTTCTCATCAGAATTTGGTCCACTTTTTTTTTTAGCATACATAGCCAGGGAAGTCTACAATGTTTTTACCACAAAGTAGTTCTGGCAGTCTAAGATTACTTGTTTATGCATGTGTGCTATTTATGGTGCACCACAGGGGATGAACTAGCTTTCCACCAGCTGGCTAACAATATTCTGGGGATGTTGGGTCATCTGGGCTTTCTTCCGCTGACTTTGCCTCATATCTGGGCAGGTACAGCATCAGTTCTCGCTTCTGTGTGGAATGCTGCTAGCTTTTCCCACTAGAGTGATGCCTATTTATCTCCTTGCAGTTTCACATGCTTTCAAACTGCTAAGTGAGCAGGAGCTAGGGGCAAATGACGGGAGCTCACTCCACCACATGGTGCCTTCGACTCGAACTGCCAGAATGTTGATTGTCTCTGACCAACAAATCCAGCATGTTTAAGCCACTGTACCATTGCACCCTCTTCCACTTACATCTGACTATAATTATGGGGATGAAAGGGGGATATGCAATCATTGCTATTTTTTTCCTTAAGTCTTCTGACTTTTGATGAGTAACTACCATTTTAAGGTAGAAAACAGAGAGAACCTGTACTTTAAACTCTGAAAATAGGCTTGCTACAGAAAAAGGGCACTGGGAAGGGCAGTGGGGAGATGGAAAAATTACAGTCCTGCCCTCTTGCGCTCCTACTTTACCTACTCCAACCCTCAACACTCCCAGCATTATGTATGTTTCCACAGTACTAAACGAATGTCCAAACTGATCTATGAGCAACTTCCAAAAAGACAGTTTTTCCTTCTAATAGGGGAAGAAATTCAAGCAAACACACAAGTGACTATCCATTAACAGGTAGAAGCAATGCAATTTAAATTCATATTTTTTTATGAATTTAAAGGTTCTACATTTAGGCAAGAAAAACCAAATGCACAAGTACAGCATAGGTAGCACCATGCTCAATAGTAGTAACTGTGAGAGGGACCTCGGAGTCCTAGTAGACAATCACCTAAATATAAGCCAGCAGTGTGCTGCAGCTGCCAAAAAGGCCAACACAGTGCTAGGCTGCATTAACAGAGGGATAGAATCAAGATCACGCGAAGTATTAATACCACTCTACAATGTCTTGGTAAGGCCACACTTGGAATACTGCATCCAGTTTTGGTCACCACGATGTAAAAAAGATGTTGAGACTCTAGAAAGTGTACAGAGAAGAGCAAGAAAGATGATTAGTGGACTGGAGGCTAAAATATATAAGGAACGGTTGCTAGATTTGGGTATGTCTAGTTTAATGAAGAGAAGGACAAGGAGGGACATGATAGCAGTATTCCAATATCTCAGGGGCTGCCATAAAGAAGAGGGAATTAAGCTATTTTCCAAAGCACCTGAAGGCAGGACAAGAAGCAACGGGTGGAAACTAATCAAGGAGAGAAGCAACCTAGAACTAAGGAGAAACTTCCTGACAGTGAGAACAATTAATCAGTGGAACAGCCTGCCTCCAGAAGCAGTAAATGTTCCAACACTGGAAGTTTTTAAGAAGAGACTGGATAGCCATTTGTCCGAAATGGTGTAGGGTTTCCTGCCTGAGCAGGGGGTTGGACTAGATTACCTCCAAGGTCCCTTCCAACTTTACTACTATTACTAGGATTACTATTTTTAAAAAGATAATTTTTGTATGCTTCAAATAATTCTCTTTCCTTTAAAGTTTGCTAGGAATAGATAATAGACTCATAAAGCTGTCATTTTTAAAATTGCTCTTTTAAAAAATAAATAAAGCAAGGGAGGCACCAGGCCAGGCATTCCAGTTTTAAAGAAACAGCTGGTTTTTTAAAAATATGATTTATTATTGCCACTCTACTTCCTGTTTTACACTTTATTTCTTTCCAACCCCCCTTATGAATACCATCTGTCCATAGTGATTTACTGCACTTGGATTTCAATGAGTTGCTTCATGAATCCTCAAATTATCACAATGAAAATATAAGTCGAAAAACTTAATGATAGTTTAAGACTAATCTTTTCAGGAAGTTTGCATCACTTCAAACTTTATATAGGGAGAGTGAATCAAGCAATGTAGCAGCACACTCGAGGGAACAATTTTCGTTTGAAGATAGATTTCTTGAAAACATTTTCCGGAATTTAACCTACTTGGTTGGTTGCTTCAAAGACTTCACGGGGAAGGGTCTCATTTATCTAAGCTGCTGGAAAAAAGGTGCCCACTCATTAAGGTAGAACATTTTGCTGGAGAGACTGAGATGTCAGTCTTAAGTAGAAGTGGCAGTATTATTCTTAGCTTTCTCAAGTCTGGCTGCATCCATATGTGTTGAATTACAACTCCCATTAGTTCCAGAGAGCAGACCGGTCCAGTGTATCCAAAAGACATTAAGCTGAGGAGGGTAGCCTTAATGTGGAAGAACTCTGTAACTATAGGCCAGTGACAAGAATTCCATTCTATGGTAAGGTGATCAGGAACATGGTAGCCTTATGGCTTCTTATGTGTTTGGATGGAAACTGTTTTTCTGGTTCCATTTCAATTGTGATTTCTGTTGAAATATGGTAGTATGTAAAGAGTCAAGAAGATGACCTTGGAGAAGCAAAATAGAGAAAATAATTGCAAAAAACCCTTAAATCCAGGAAATAGAGAAAAAGTGCGAAAGAACTGACTCCTTCCTAACTCGCGAATAGAAACCAGAACAACATCAATGTGGTGTAATTCTAGCCAGAATTGTACTATCTGATTAGATTTATGTATGCTTATAACCAGTGCTTTTTTTTCTAAAAAAAAAAGCTGGAACTCACACAGGTCATACAACCCACCTTGTCTGCCCTACAAGGTTTCATCCAAAAAAGGTGTCAGAACACCGTTGTGGGCATTCTGTGAGAAAAAAAAGCCCTGTTTATAACCTCCAGCTATTGATTCATAGCTGATGTGTGTGCTGGGGAATGCACTGGTACAACCAATGTGCCAATCAACATGGCAGTGCCTTATCCTTTGATTATAACCCATCCTCATTCCTGAATATCTCTGCCCATATAAAAGGTCTTGAAATTGTAACTGGTGCAAAATGCAGCAGTCAAGCTGTTAAATTGTAGAAAATCACATAATGCTTATACAGAAGGATATATTGTCTAGGAGACACTACTTGAGGTGGTGATATTGATCCTAAAAAACTTAGAAATGATCACCTAAAGTACGGTTTTTCTCCCACTATAAACCTGCTTGATTATTAGGATCAGCAGGAGAGGCACCTCCAAAAGTTTTCTCCTATCAAAAACTTAGTTGTCTGGTATGCAGGAGAAGACTTTCTCCTGTGGCTCCCACACTGCAGAACACCTTCACCAAAGAAATATATAACACTCCTCCCCAACTCTCCCAGTACTTAGGAAAATAGCAAAAAAACAAAAAACAAAAAAAAAACACCCACCCATTTCTTTTTCCAAGCTTTTAACTGCTAGTTAATTTCCATTCCATGGATTTTATTATCCTTTCTATTTTGTATTTATTTTAATTATCACCTAGACTTAAGTGCTTATGTAAGCAGGAATAGAATGGTTGTTGTTGTTAACTGCGAAGTCGTGTCCGACCCATCGCGACCCCATGGACAACGCTCCTCCAGGTCTTCCTGTCCTCTACCATCTTCTGGAGTCCATTTAAGTTCATACCTACTGCTTCAATGACTCCATCCAGCTACCTCATTCTCTGTCGACCCTTTCTTCTTCTGTTGCCCTCAATCTTTCCCATCATTAGGCCCTTCTCCAGAGAGTTCTTCCTTCTCATTAGGTGGCCAAAGTATTTGAGTTTCAACTTCAGGATCTGGCCTTCTAAAGAGCAGTCGGGGTTGATCTCTTCTAGGACTGACCGGTTTGAACGCCTTGCAGTCCAAGGGACTCGCAGGAGTCTTCTCCAGCACCATAGTTCAAAGGCCTCAATTCTTTTGCGCTCAGCCTTTCTTATGGTCCAACTTTCACAGCCATACATTGCAACTGGGAAAACCATGGCCTGGACTATACGCACTTTTGTTGGCAGGGTGATGTTTCTGCTTTTTAGTATTCTGTCTAGATTTGCCATAGCTTTCCTCCCCAGGAGCAAGCGTCTTTTAATTTCTTGGCTGCAGTCCCCATCTGAAGTGATCTTTGAGCCCAGAAAAATAAAAAAAAATTAATAAATAAATAATGATTTGGGAAAGAATAATGTTCTGGTGCTTAGTTCGTGGTTTTTGCAAAAGATCAAACTTTTTATCTCCCAACCTTTCTAAATCTTTTTAAAAATCCAGTTAAGATTAATCTGGACTGTTGTGACTACTCCTCGGTGTTTTCTGAACTTGGTTGTTTTCTTCCAAATAGCTCATTACACAACTAGGTAACTTCATCAATGCTAGAAAGGAGTGGGGTTTGTTCTGTGTTGTATACAACTGGTATGCCCTGTTGGTGTTCTTGGTGGTTCTCTAATTGGGCTATTGTTTACTGTTTGATTGTTTGTCTACACTTAGATTGGGTTTGTTGTTGTTGTTAGTTGCAAAGTCTTGTCCGACCCATCGTGACCCCATGCACAACGTTCCTCCAGGCCTTTATGTCCTCTACCCTCTTCTGGAGTCCATTTAAGCTCATGCTTCATTCTCTGTCGTCCCCTTCTTCGATTGCCCTCAATCTTCCCAGCATTAGGCTCTTCTCCAGTGAGTCCTTCCTTCTCATTAGGTGGCCAAAGTATTTGAGTTTCATCTTCAGGATCTGGCCTTCTAAAGAGCAGTCCAGGTAGATCTCCTCTAGGACTGACTGGTTGATTGGGTTATAATGAGCTGAATCTTTCTCATACACCCCAGAAGATCGTAAGTTTTGTCTTTAAACACAAGCCAATGAAACGGTGTTTCTCCACCTACAGATACCACACAATTATACAAACCCTGGTTTTATGTCCTCTAATGACTAATGAGTGACATCTTTTACTTGAGTATTCTTTCTAGAAAACCACTTGAAGTGTGAAGTTTCACTGTATTAATAATATTACAATGTAAATTATACTCCTGTTGGGAAAGTTTTCTTCCCTCTAAAACAGACTCGTATTTTTCTCCTTCATTGTCAGCACACTTCTGAATTTCTTTAGAATGTATATAGGTGGTGATTTTGAGTCACTGCGTTGCTGCTCTAAAAATGGCAAAGGGTTGTTTGGCTACCCATGTCCATAGCTTTTTCTGGCTGCTGCAATACCTAATCTGAAAAAGCCAATAAGATTTTTTTCATTATGATGGCTTCCATAGGAGTAAAATGAAACATGATAAGCTGGGGAGATTATCATAGAGAGAAATCCAGGGGATTCATCCAAAGACCTTGGTCACTTTGTAATTTAAGTAGGTATAATAATCCATCTTCTACCTTATCAAGTTTTTTCTTTATTCCCAAAACAGTATATTGTCCATTATATTGAAGAAAAGTTTTTTTTTAAAAAAATGCACAATAAATTTGGAGCACAAAAGTATCTCAAATGAATCTACTTAGAATATGAATATAGCTTTAATTTCACCTGTAACATGAATTCATCAATGGAATACTGTATAAAGCAGAACTTTCAATCTTTCAAAGAAATTTACTATTTTACCAAGCTTAACTGAGCACTTATAAGGACAATTTTACATATTCAATGATTTGGAACATCCTAAAAGATAATTCATATTTTTATTGTTATTCATCTTTGGCCTATTGTTTATTTTTGTTTTTAAGGGTGCAAAGAGAAATAGCCTATTCTTCAATCCTTTTTTATTGCTATTTCAAGTATTAGAGGAGGGTGTTAAATGTGACATACCAGCTTAGCTACATATAGTATTGCATTATTACATTTTTTCTTTTAAAATTTTTGTTGTGTTAATTGCCTTTATATGATTTGCCTGTATCGACAATATGGCAGCAGCATCAGGTGAAAGGCAGTTCAGAAACTGCAATATTTAAATAATAAATTAACAACAAAATAAGCAAACTATGTCAATGGTAATCCAGGGAAATAGGCAGCACACTTGAGTAATTGCACTCATCATATAAAATAGAAGAAAAATATAGTATTCCCCCCCCCCCCGAAGTGGTCCTGGGACTGAAATTTTTCATTCTACAAAACAAGGGTAATAAGGAATAAAATTGTTTGAATGAATTTTAGGTCATTTATCTTCCTTTCAAGGGACAAAATAAAGCAGGTAGAATTCCTGATATATTGATTCTTGTTTAATGTCTCACTAAACCTGAAGCTGGATCTCTGCTGTAATGCTTGAGCTAAAAGCAGCAGTTTGTAAGGCTGCTTTTGTCTAACTAGCTCAAAAAATGTAACTTTGCTTGTATTTGTTTACTGAATTAAAAGTCCAGACCTTCCTTTTTAAAATTAATTCTCTAAGAACAGATAGTCCTTGACTTATGACCACAACTGAACCCAAATTTTCTGTTGCTTAGTGAGACAGTGGTTAAGTGAGTTTTGCCCATTTTACAACTTTTTTTGCCTCCGTTATTAAGCAAATGACAGCGGTTGTTAAGTTAGTAACATGGTTGTTAAGTGAATCTGGCTTCCCCGTTGACTGCTTGTCAGAAGATCACAAAAGCTGATCACATGATCCCAGGAGATTGCAACTGTCATAAGTACATACCAGTTGCCAAATTCATAGGGATGCTGCAGCAGTTGTAAGTGTGAAAAATTGTCATTTTTTTTTAGTGCCATTGTAACTTTGAACAGTCACTAAAAGAAAGATTGGAAGTTGAGGACCACCTGGGCAAGTTGTATGTGTATTGTGCAGTGTCTGGAATGTGTGAGATATCCAAAATTGTATTTCCAATAACTATTTCAGAGATTCAAAGGCTATGCATGCAACACTCCCATATTTTGAAAAATCAATACCTGTATTGTTGTTTATATTAAATTCACAGTGACGAGAACAATAACACAAAAATCATTTCAGAAAGAAAACTTGTTCCAACTCACAAATCAGGAACAGCACAATCAAAACCCAGCAGTTGGAAATCTAATTTTCTTTAACTCCACACTCAATATTTGTAGAGCAACTTTATCCATTTTTAATTTTTGTTTCAGTAATTGTAATTCTAAGAAGCGTTTAAGATTTCAGAAGTTCTTTGTTTAATCTCTATTCACCTCAGTGTTAAATTGCTTTTTAGAGTTCCTGTATGCATTGTTATACAGTATATTGATTCACATTCTGGTGTTTGGTTGATTTTTATACCTTCAGAATAAGTGGATTATAATTATAAAGATGACTATTTTTATATTCTTCAGATATTCTGCCACAAAGAATATTTCAAGCAGACTTTCAGCTTGTGCCACATATTTTTAATGACTGTATAAATCAGTATTTTCAAGCAAGTTCATTTATATCACTGTTCAGTGATGGACACTAAAAACTGAATTTTTTTCACTTATGATGAGAGATAGTGAAAACATGAGAGCAGAAGAAAAAGAAACTAGATTTTGTAGACTAATGTATGGAAGCTACATTTAAATAGTTCACTGATATGGGAAGAAAGATAAAATAGAAATGTGAACATGAATCCATTTCTTCTCCAAATGCCTATCTTATTTAAATCTTGGGAATGAAATCCAGACCCACTTATACCTAATAGCCCTTAATAGGTGCTATTATCTAATAAAATGTGGATGAGCAGAAGGAAAATAGGCAGGGTCAAAACTGATTTATAACTGGATGGGAGACAACAGAAGACCTAGTTCTCCAGGTTAGCCTGGAAAATAAAACATTAAAAAAAATCTCATTATGATTTATTAACTCCTACTATATATGCAGAGATGTGTACTATGTTTAATGTATATGTGCATTTGTAAGTGTGTATGGCATTTGAAATATTTAGAGCAAATCTCAAATGCAAAGTGGATTGGATGTACCAGTAGTTTTTAATTTACCCAAGGTGGAAATAATAGCAGTTTTAATTGGTCCTTCTTCATAATTGTCCAGGCTGCTGTATGTGCAATATATAATAAATATCATATTGGTCTAGAAATGAAGAAACTGCAATTTCTACTGCCCTAGGCATAAAAATAATCAGGTTGGTGGCTTTGGTCCAATCTCTCTCTCTCTCTCAGCCCAACTCACCTTGTAGGATTGTTGCTGTGACAAAAAGAGGAGGAGAAAGTAGTACTGATATATTCTCTTGCCTTGAATTGTACATTAAAAAAAGAATTAAAATTTAAAAAAATCAAAACTCTTGTCACCTTGAGAAAAAAATGAAATGGAAGAGGAATATTGAATTTGCAGTTTTCCACAACACTGGAGTGATTGATATAATTAGAGAACCAGTTTTTGTCCAATGATAGTATCTTAGAGTCTTAGTAGATAGTAGATAATATCTTAGGGATAGTATCTTAAGATGGCAATTTTTAATAACCACAAATAAACAGATCACACAGATCCAACAAAACCACTTCCAGGAATGCAGTTGCCCCCCAAAATACGGAGCCACAGCCACTGAATAGAATCAGGACAGGCCATGCCAAAACTAAGGCAATTTTTTTTAATGTGACTATATTATCTATTTCACTGGCTTATGGGCTATAACTTCATTTAAGGAAAAGATTAATGATTAATTAATTTATTTATTTCTTACGCCTATTATTTTATACTCTCAACTCCAACAGTCGCTATCTTTCCATCCACAGAAAGATATTATCATTCATCAATACCGTTTCTTCTTTTTGCACAAAATCCCAAAACATCTTTGCCTAAAATTGCCCATTAATTCTCATGATAGGATTAATGTCCATTTTGTAAACACTCAAAACAACAGTTAGAAACATTGTTTTAAAACATTGGGTTTTATTTAAAAAAACTGCTCTAGTTTTCAAGAAATCTTGCATTACTGTCAACCCACAATAATAATCTGACTTTGTGAAAAATGTGTTCTATTTGGTAACAGATACAAAAATTATGAAAACATACTTAAAGATAGGTTAATGTAAAATCCAAGTATCAATATATATGCAACACAGGGAAAATGTGTTGAATTATATTTTCTGATTTATAGTATCTGATAAGAAAATGGAGCTCCAAATTTTACATGGAGGAGGGAGGGAGGGAGGGAGGGAGGGAGAGAGAGAGAGAGAGAGAGAGAGAGAGAGATTTTTCTGCATTCATTTAAATTGAATTTCCCATCCATGCTTAATTATTGCTCCTTCAGAAGGACACTGTGTAGATGAGAATACCCTAATAGGATTTTAATTAACAATTTGGTGACATTTTCTCTAGAGAGTCATGAAAACAAATCCACTGGTTGGAGTTTTATGGTCCTGAGTATAGCTGTATGTGTTGATTTTTTAAAAAACAACAAGAACAACATTTATTTGTGAATAAATGAATGAAATAATCTATATTGTTGCCATACTTGAATAATGCAATTCCCGGGTCATCACAGGAAAAACAAAATAAAATTCCAAGATAAAAATAATAGTCAATAATAATCAAAACTCAATAATACGTAACTTAGTAATAATAATAATAATGATGATGATGATGATGATGATGATGATGATAATGATGATAAAGTTGGAAGGGACCTTGGAGGTCATCTAGTCCAACCCCCTGCTCAGGCAGGAAACCCTATACCATTTCGGACAAATGGCTATCCAGTCTCTTCTTAAAGACTTCCAGTGTTGGAGCATACATACATTCAACCTTTCATATATAGGGTTCCATTATTTCCCAAAACTTTGGTAGTATACTAGGAATTATAGTAACAACATTTCATATGGAGGGAGCAGTGAGAAAAGTCAAGGTGGTGGGCATGATCATATAATCAAAGCTCCCACCTATTTTCAACAGGTTTACTAAGACCACCATCTTGACTTTTTATGATTTCCTCCCAGTGCCCCTGAATCACAGTAATGGTGACATTTAAAGGATAAATGAAGTGCTTTTGCATGTTTATTCTCCAGAAGAACAAAAATTACAAGTCTAACTTCTAGTCCTGTTATGTAAACTCACCTCTGTACACTCAACAAGTTAATGAAAGGAAGATATAGATGATAGATGATAGATGATAGATGATAGATATAGATATAATAACATGTTTTTAATTTACAAATCAGCTATGTCATCTTTCTCTTCCCAAAACTATACTTATGGGGCAATTCAAACACTTAACATGCCCTCTGTTGAATCATAATGTCCCTGAAAGAAGATGCATGATTTCTGAGCCGGGAGCATCATATTACCAAGGAAGTTTTGACTTCCTCATATTGCCAGACCATCAGGGCCCAGGGTCTCGCCTGTAAAATAGATTAACTTGTGTCCCAAATGAAGAGTGCTCTACTTAGAGTCGATGGAATGGTGTGCTGATGAAAGGTGTTGTTAAAAGCCTAGGCGAGAAGGAAAACAATTCTCCTCAGGCAAGGCGAGCAGCTTAATTTATTGGAGTACTAACAGGCACATTTTCATTATCATAAATCTGTATGACATACATGCTCTCTCTCTCTCTCTCTCTCTCTCTCTCTCTCTCTCTCTCTCTCTCTCTCTCTCTCTCTCACACACACACACACACACACACACACACACACACACCACACCACACCACACCACACCACACCACACCACACCACACCACATTCCCTGCACACTGACAGCTTCCTACTTCCTGGAAAAGATCCATGCCACATACAAATCCATTAGACCATTTTAAAAGAAAGGTTAAAACTGATACATTAGTGGAGGTTATACATTACATGTGTTTCTCTCAAGTCATTCCGGTGGCTGTCCTAATTACAGTTATGATATTAAAAACAATAAAAGTCCAGCTAGAGAGGACAATACCCGTAAAAGCAAAACATTCATGGAATACTGGCTGAAACAGCTGCTGTTGTAAACGACTTTACATTCTCAGCTAAACGAGTTTCACATCCATGTTCAGTGCCTGCACATACCAAAAGGCAGTTGTGTTTCCTTCTATTCATAAAACTACATGCTCAAATTTATTAGGTATTATAAATCTGTGACCAAGTATTTAATTCATAATTGCACAGAATTCTACTCTGATTTTCTTCTTCACCATCAATTTAAATGGTATTGATTTATGCTTTCCACTTTTGGGAAATCACACAATTTCCATATTAAGCTAAGCAATATTTTGAGAATTCAGGTTAACAAATAGTAATGTGTATTGTGTTGCATGTTTTGTTTTTGTATTCCCATTTTTAATTAGATTTGTTTAATGTAATAAATTGACAAGCCAGTAGCAGAGCCCTGAAGTGACCTCCCAGTCAAGGCAATGATGGAATAACATAAAATTTTCAAGAGGTTATTTTGTGCTCTGCATAGCTGAATGCTTAAATGGCTTTCTCCCTTGGGTTCACCCTAGATTAGCTATAAAACAAAGACTCTATCTTGATAATTAAATTATTTATTTCATTTGTATACTGCTATAACTCATTAAAATTTACAATAGCAAACCATTTACAAACAGATATACAATTATACAAACAAAAATTTAACATAACTAGCATTTAAATATACAACAGTAATCACTAGAAACATCTAATCCATTTCACGGGGGTCGCCAAACAACGCAGTCTGCCATTTTTTTCCCCCTTTTCCTTAGCTGTGCTACTCCCTTTTATTCTATTGGCTTTTGAAAGCCAGTAGAATAGACTCTCTTGAATAGAGTCTAATTCTATTGGCTTTCAAAAGCCAATAGGAATTGTCCAGGCTGTCTCTGCCCTGCTGAGCCCGCCAAAAGTCCCATTCTGCAAATGGTGCTGCACCAGTTGAGTAGTCCTCGGCTTACGACCGGTTGAGTAGTCCTCGACTTACGACCGGTTGGGGGTCGCGGCATTAAAAAGGTTGAGAACACTGATCTAACCAAACATATAACATTAACTCTCAAAAATTCTGTTATGATGGCTTTAAGGCAATTCCACACTGCACCCTCAGTTTCTTGTTTCCTATGTTCTTATCAGCTCTTTCTTAAGCCATATTCAGAAACTGCAGTCCAGATTCCAGTAGGTTGACAATGAGGTGGTCCTCAGTCCAATCACAAGGGCCATCACAGGTCATAACAAGATCTAATTGGCCATTCCCTTATTTCTTGCTCTTCCCATCCATGCAGAAAAGAAGCAAAGCCTTTTGATCTACCAGTGCCTTCCTTTTTCTTTTATGGATAGTTCCTTCCTCACTAGCCCCTGTGTCTATCTTTTGCTTTCCTAGATCTTTGTACACATGGAGGCCTTCATACCCACCTCTCCATGTTATCTCTTTTGACACTAAAGGAGACTCTTTTTCTTTTCCTCCTTATTGTAGCTTCATTACTCTGATGCTGAAATAATCAAAGCAACAGGAGAACAGGCAACTTTTTGGAGTTGATCCACAAAGTCTCAATGCCTAAACAAACCACAATATTTATAACAGATATGTATCACTGCTATTGCAAAAAAGACAGAGCTGTTTCTCTTCTTCCTTTAGTTTGTCCTAAACTTTCATTAATGGCTGTGAATAATAATAAATTTCCTACCCACAACCCCTAATTGATACAGAAATATAATGAAAAATAAAATGTGACTGTTTACCTTTATTCTCTGTCTTTAGGCATTTGCTTTGAAGATGCCTTGTAAGAGTACAAGTGATTTCCTTCTACACATGTTTATTTAATATTATAAATTAAGGAAACTAGAACCCATATGGTACAAATCTCCTGTTCTTCATCAGCTCAGAAACAAAACAAAACAAAAAAAAGACATAGTGATAGCTACCTGCAAGCTTTAAAAATAATGACAACTACTAATTAGTATGTCTCATGTGAAATATGCAGTCAGACATAGTTTTTTTCCCTCTTGTATTGTGTTTTACTCTATCTCCAAATGATATGTCAGGACCTAATTAGAATATCCATCTTGTGGCACGAAAACAGAATTGTGTGTTATAAAGTAGAGATGATTTTGTTTCTGCAAAAACATTAGCTACCTACCAGGGGAGCTATGAATATTCATTGCCTCGATCACATAAGTATGCTTTAATCAAATATTTTGTTTATTTACTATATTGTGTCAATATTGTTTTCAGTTATTGCACAGTCATTCTCAGGAAATGATTTTCTCTCAATAACATTTTCAACTAATAATTAAGGCAATTTAGCTTATTATGGGACACACCGTAACATTGTGTTCAGAATTCTAATAACTCTCTCTGAACCTGGTGCACATTGAGAAAATACATGCACAAAAGTGATTCTATTTATCAAATATAAAAGTATCAAATGTTAGCAAGTTTTAATATGTGTCATGGATCTGGAGTTAAGTTAGATGGATTGAAAAAAAAAAGAAAAGAAAAGCATTGATATTAATCCAACCTTTAATGCATAGGAGTAGTATATAGGTATGTGTGTGAGTAAGAGACATATCAACAAAGTTCTTGAAAGTCCTATTCAGGGATTTAAACAGATGAAAAACTTGGAAAGGTGTCTTAGCAATTGTGGAAGTAGGAGGAATGTGATGGAAAACCACCTATGAAACTTACTTTATTTTGTACCCAGAATTCATCTATAGGTAGAAAATATTCTGTTTTCTTAAGCAAAATGAAACGAGTCTGCCAATGCAAACCAAATACAAATTGTGGAGCATTGTTTTGTTAGGTGAGATACTCGTAACCATAGAAAAACAGTCTCACATTTGTGCAAGGTAAGTAAAAGCCACTTTTAAAATTTTGTGTTGTATTTTTTCTACTACTTTGGGGCAGAAAAGACACTAACGCTTACTGAAAGTTCCCAAATAAATTTAATACAAATTGTACAACATACTGTACTTATCTGGGTAAAGTGGATTAGAGTGTCTCATTGAATCTTACAGCCAAATCATCCTTGGAGTTACAATGGGATAATGCTGGATTCAGGGAACCCAAGGGTTATTTTGAGTTAAATTAATTTCCCCATCAAGGGGTTCATTTAAAAACTTAAATACATTTAGACTTGGTTTCTGTGCTGGCACCTGGAAGAGAGGGATATTTTTGGACTACATTAGCATAGAGAGGCAGTTTGGTGTAATGGTTAAAGCATCAAGTTAGAAACTGGGAGACCATGAGTTCTAGTTCCCCACAAGCATGAGAATTGGCTGTCTGATTTTGTGCTGGTTATTCTATCTTAGCTTTAGAATGGAAGCAATGGTAAGCCATTTTTTTTTTAATTTTGCCAAGAAAGTTGCAAGACTTTGTCCAGATATTCATTAGGAGTCAGCACTGACTCAAAGGCACACAGAGCACAGAGAGAAAGTAGTAGAGTGGTTCTGCAAATTTAGGGCTCTGAGAAAAACTCTTTCTTTCTACATTATAATTCTAGCTCCTATGAAATCAGGTGGTTTTGCAATCCTGCTGACTCAAAGCAGAGTCCTGTGGTGTAACTGTTGAAGGAAACATCTTCATCAGGTTTCAGTTCAAGCCGGAAATAAACAACATGGCGATTGCTTTAGAAATAAGGTTGTAGTTTATTGAAGAGGAGAGCCAGACAGAACGATGGCTCTGGAAAAAAAACTGACCACATGTAGTAGGGAATGAGTTTTTATACATTCTTGGACTTTTGTTTGGAGTTGTTCTTGTGACATGAACTTTGACCTGAGTCTGAGTGTGCCTTTCTGGTATTCTGATGGTGGTGGGTTAATCCTATTATGTCCCAAAGCTCATATCCTGCTTCCCTGGGGCTGTGGCTGATGACTGTTAGATTTTTTTGGTGTGAGGGATTGTTGATTCCAGAGATCTTTCTTTCTAATCCCAGTTTCCTGACTCCAATCTTTCTGACAAGATTATCACATCTGCATTTCTGCAGACTTGGTTTCTATTTGGGACAGAGAGACTTGGGGGGGGGGTTGGTTGGTTGGTTTCTGCCTTTAAAATCCTTTGGGGAAATATATTCTGCCTTTTTAATATTTCCCAAAATATTTCTTTCTCTGGATTCTTCCCATAAAACATTTATTACAGTCCCACAGTGTTAGCCCTGTCTCTTTATACTTGTATTCTTAAGTACATAAGTCATGAGGTTTGTGTCTGATGCCTTCTATCTCTCTCATTTCTATCTCTATCTCCATATCATCTCTCTCCTTGTTTAACCATGTTAAATTATTAGGACAAAGAGAATTCACCCTTGGCCTGGTATGGCAACTCCTATTTCAGGAAATCAGAATTCCTGAAAAGGTTTGAGAGGCCAAAATAATATTGCAGATTCATAAGGTGACCAACTTTTTTACAATGAAAAGGAGGACACAAATAAATTGAAGAAAAAAATATCGTAAATAAAAGAAACATTTTGTTCATTGCAACAATAATACAGAATTCGCTATATAGTAATATGATAAATGCATAATAAAAAACATTTGTAATAATAACATTTTATATTGTAATTATGCTTACATGCCTATTATTATTTAAATGAGTACTTTTCCATTGAATGAATATTTTTTGTCAATGTATCATCTTCTAACAATATATTGGAAATATCTGAACAAGAAATATCATTCATATTGAATTTTACGGCATTTCTCACTTTTCTAAAAATCATTAGCAATTGAAAAAACCCTTTCAACTGCTGCATTAGTTCCAGGACAGCACAACATAAATTGAACAAGAATAAATAAATTTTCACATGGAATATGTTCATTTTTGAAATGGCTGAATATTTCCACCCATCTTTTATCAATTTCAACGTGTTTATTTTCCCATTGTATTAATTTTTCAGAATTTAAAAATACATTCAGTCTTCTAATTTCTTCAAAGAGACCATTGTCATCTATTTTAATGTTTGGCATTTCTTTAGCTAAAAACTCAACACAAGATTCAATATCTGTCCAATATACTTGCGATGAAGTCAAAAAACACCATTGAAAACTGTTATTTCCTGTGATGTTTGTTTCAGACCATTCTTCGATATATTGAAAACATGTTTGGTAAAAATTCTGCACTTCTTTGATAAACTTTTCCGTTATGCCTGGATTTGATTCCTCTAAGTCTGACAATTTTCTTTTTATAACTAAAGGAAGAATTTTTTTCTTCAAATCGAGTTTTATATTGAAGGATAAAGTCATTCAAAATAAGACTAACTTCTGTAGCTGAAATGTGTTCACCTTCAATCTTTTGAATTGTCTTGTGAAAAATAGATGCTTGATTATGTACAAAATACATTAATATCTCAGATATTTCATTATTGAAAAACGATTCCAGGATTTTAGGACATTTTTCTAAACTTAAAAAATATGAACAGAGAGGCTCAAATAATTGTAGAACACACTATATAGCAGGTGTTAGAGCAAGCAATCTAACTTTTCAATATCCTAAAAGTTTTTTGTATTGAACATTCGCTTCTTCACAAAATTGTTTTAAAGTAGCCACACAAATGGTAAAACGACTAAAATACAAATAAATGGTAGTTATTATTACTTCTACACTACATCATGGCATGGCACATGATGCCGTGTTGATTGCATTTGACAAAATATGTGCATTACAACCTATTCCTAGTATTTTCTTTTGGAATAAATCTTGTAATTTTACATACACATTATTCACCCCTTTGCGTCTTCGCCCATTAAAATTTGTGTTTGTATTATCAGCTGTTAGTGCAACAACTTTTGATTTCAAATTGTTTTCATTTATTACTCTGTATAGATGGTTTGACAAAATTTCAACAGTTTCACCCTCAATGGATTCTAAATTTAAAATTTTTACTTGAATGACCTTGGTAACATTAAAATATCTTACTAGTATTGGATACAATTTAGTTTCATTATGATTGGATGCATCAGATAAAACCGTTACAAATGCTGCAGTTTCCAAGTCTTCTGTAAGTATTTTGTCACAGTAATTTTTAAATACTGATTTAATAATAGCTTCACATTTTGTCCTGGCGCATGAAAATTTAGCATCATGAAACTTTTTCAATAATTTAGTTGTACAATCTATACTACGAAAACTTTGATTGGAAATTATGTTATGGTATGGAATGCAAATGTTCCCTCCATTGCAGCTAACTGTTTTTCATCTTCAGAATACTTTGAAGTTTAAAAAAACCTATTACTTTACAACTGGAAGCAGATACATCTGATGATTGCTTATGTTTCTTGGTGGTCAAGTGTTTCATAATAGCTGCTTTGCCCCCAACTGCAATACAAAATTCTCAGCTGCAAATATTGCAAAAAACAATGTTATCTTTCTTTGATGTGATGAATGGAAATTCCTTATTCAATTTATCGTTGAAATGGCATTGTTTTCTTTGGAAGTTAGTCTCCTCCAGGTATCTTCGGTATCTAACTAGGAGATGATGTAGTTGGGTAGCAGGGAGGGGTTCCTGCCAATTCACCTTTGCTGCAGACAACTTGCATGTGCAAAGTTTGCCTGCCGGGTGTTTTGGCACACTCAGCAGCAATTCCTATTGGCTTTTGAAAGCCAATAGGGGGTGTAGCACAGCTCATGCAAAAGTTGAAAAATAAAACCATCAAAAAAAGGTGCCAGGATGCCGTTCTGAGCTTTCTATGACAAAAAAAGCCCTGCAGATTAGTCTTCAAATATCGAAAAGGAGGACATGTAGGAGGACACTTTTCGAGGGAGGACAGAACTTACAAAAGGAGTACTGTCCTCCCTAAAGGAGGATGGTTGGTCACCTTAAGATTCACAAGGACATATTGTCCCCTTTCCCTTGGCAGCAAATGTTTACCTAATGGAATGCTCACTTTAATTAAAGCCATCCCCACCCCTTTTATATTTTAGCGTTACTACCTTTCCTATTAACTTTTCACCTTGTAAGTTCTCTGGCTTCATTCAACATGCATTAGAATCAGCTGAGCAGCATACATTTTGGAATGTGGGCCTAGGGCATTACTCAGTCATTCTGAAATTAATGCTGCAGTTAGACAAAGGAACTTTGTGACTCTAGCTGATTTCTTGACATGGGCAAAACAATTTACCAGGTTGTGGGGAAAGTTAACAATTGTATTGGTGGGTTTTAATACAATGCAAGCTGTAGCCATTTACACTTATGGCTGAGAAATCAGTTCTCATTGTCTGAATGCAAAAAAGAAATTGCTCATGTTAGTTATTATTCTAATTATTTTCTCTAGGTGTACAGTTTTTAGTGGAAGAAAAAAAATGCATAGTTTCTGAAGCAGCTCTCTTTTTGTTATTACAGAGATCAATATATAGCAAAAGAAGTAATAGAGTCAGAGTGTGAAATTGTACAGTGTTAGGTGCAGTTAAGCTTATTGGTTTAAGCTTATGTACATATGTGTGAAAATGAAAGGATGCATGAAATCATGGTTTGTAAACCATGATTTATGTTTTATATGTCCAGTCAAATGTGATTGGCTAAGCAAAGATTCATTCCACCGTGAAAAGTTCCCTCTTGCCTCAAATGTAATAAAATACATTTTAAAGTTGCCATTTTAATTCTAAAATCTAATGACCCATTGTCTTAAGTTACCCCCAGTAATATGAGAACAGCTAAATACCATTTGCATTATTGCTATCTCTATTTTCCCTAAAAAAAATTCCTAATACATATTATGGTTTTGTATAGTTGAAAGAAAAATCTTCATCAGGGTCCAGTCCAAGCTGGGAATAAGCAAAATGGAGACTGCTTTAGAAAGAAGGTTGCAGTTTACTGAAGAGGAGAGCCAGACAGAAAGATGGCTCTGGGAAAAAAACTGACCACATGTAGTAGGGAGTGGATTTTTATTCCTTCTTGGGCTTTTGTTTGGAGTTGTTCCTGTGGCATGAACTTTGACCTGAGTCTGAGTGTGCCTTTCTGGTATTCTGATGGTGGTGGGTTAATCCTATTATGTCCCAAAGTCATATTCTGCTTCTCTGGGGTTGTGGCTGATGAATGTGGGATTTTTTTTTTTTTTTGGTGTGAGGGATTGTTGATTATAGAGATCTTTGTCTTTCTAATCCCAACTTCCTGGCTCCAATCTTTCTGACAAGATTATCACATCTGCATTTCTGCAGAAATGGTTTCTATTTGGGGCAGAGAGACTTGGGGAAAGATGTTTCTGCCTTTAAGATCCTTTGGGGAAATATAATATTCTGCCTTTTAATATTTCCATTTTTTTTCTTTCCATGGGGCAGGGGCTGACTTCCCACAGCATGCTCCTGCTTTTGCAACTAGGTGTAGTAAGGGCAAGAAGTGTGACAGAGATAGAGAGAGCACCAGTCAAACTGAGAGGAAAATAAAGGGATTCTGAAAAGAAAAATGGAAAATTGTATTTCCTAATCCATTATTCTCTGACTTTTTCATTTAAACTGGAACAGAAAGCATTAATAATTAATTTCTTATTTTTAGGACCTTTGCAACCCATTTTATTAGTATGGTAAGAAAATCCTAAATGTGATTGGATTCATAGATTATCAGGGAAATGGATTTCTAAAACTTCAACCGTTGCAAATTATCTCCTTGGTAATTATGAATGTAAGGTTATTGAGTTGTATCAAAGACATCAATCATGGATCTTAGCATCCCATTACTTTCAGATGTGATTCTTGTTGATTTTCTTGTTTGTTTTTCAAATTCATAAAAAACTATTGTTTATTTTAAGAGGTTTCATCACAATCACAGACACATATGTCTGATATCTAAGATAGGTCAGATTTCTCAAACAGGCATGAATCTGAGGTTACTTTTGTTGGCTTAATGCAGTGTTTCCCAAACTTGACAATTTTAAGGCATGAGGACTTCAACTCCCAGAATTGCTGGCTGTGGAATTCTGGGAGTTGAAGTCCTCATGCCTTAAAATTGTCAAGTTTGGGAAACACTGGCTTAATGTATACCTTATATTTGTGGAACAGCTCAGTAATTTTCCATGTTACTAACTATGAAAGGTCATTTCCTGAAATACCAGGTAGACATCCACTGCAGAAATGATATCATAGTCTATGCTGACTGTATTAAAGATTTGATATGATATTATAGTCATTTTGTCACCTCTGTCAGTCCATAAAGTGGCTGATGGAAGATTTTTTGCACTGGGTGCTGCCAAAGTGCCAGTGAAAAGAAGATGCTAGTTGTCAACTTTGAACACTGTCTTGATTATACAATAGGTAGGTTAAGGGGAATGTTGAAGCTGAAATCTGGACAAGACTGAGATGCTGTAGTTAAATGGAAAATCCAGTTTGCAATTCAATTTTTCCTGCAAACGTCTAGCTTATAATTTGAGATTGTTTCTTGAATTTGTTTTTATTCCCGAATTTTCAGATGAAGTTAGAATTGCAGACTGCAATTTTCAGAACTTTACTAACTATATCTTCTGAGACCAAGTCTGAACTGAATTGCTTTGACCACATTATCTATGATTTAATCACTGTAAGAACCACAATATAAAAATATTGGTTTCTTTCTGTTCTGTATTTAGCACCGTTATCATAATTAATTGAAAGACCAAGGCAACAAATATTCAGCCTTGAGCTTTCTAGCATCCTGCTGAATTAATTTATCTCAGATCTGCCTAATGTCTTCTAAGCTCTTTTTGTTTTAATAAGGACCCATCAACATAACTGATCAACATAGAATTGCATACCATACACAACTATTACATCATGTTTAGACTATTGCAATACTTTTTGCAAAGGAGAGTGTCAATGCTGTGGCATTGGATGTCATCGCTCTGACAACTGAGAACCAGCAGCCATTTTTACTTTTGCTTTTAATGTGCCTTTCTATTCTTTTAGAGTTCAGATGTAGAAGGGAGGATGGGATAAATATTTGCCTGAGGATTTAGCTAGCCATAACACTGTAGAAGTGTGGAAACTCAAGGATGTGTTCTGATAAGATTTTGGCAGGCTGAGGGGCTGGAGAGGAAAGCCCTCATTTTGTGCTAATTGGGGAATTATTGCCTTGAAGTTCTTTTACTGGTTTATCTATTGGAACCATGACAGGGAGCTTCCAGAAAGTGGTACTCAGGGTGTGGCCTGTGCATGATGCATCCGGCCCATTGACACCCTAGAGTATTTGTGAATATTCTAGGTCACGTATGTCAAACTCGATCACATCACATGGTGTATCGTGATGTTTTTTGCCTTTGTGGAGCTGGGGTGGGTGTGGCCTGTGCATGATGCATCCGGCCCATTGACACCCCTGCTCTAGGTTATGTGATCAGGAGTCAACAGTTATTTGAACTACTTTCCATCAACCTCTTCTATAGAGTTGCATTTTCACTAAATACTTTTCTTTGTAACTCATGGCTACATCTGATCTTTTTTGAACACACTATGCCCTTTGATGGTCTCTCTGACTAGATCAAATTTGAGGTCAATAGATAGATAAGGAGATATAGTCTGGCTATTTTAGATAATTAGGATTTGCAAAGAAGAGATCATTTTGGGCACATCAGAACAAAAACCTGCTTGCTAGGTCAGAGAAAAGGAGCTTTTACCTTGTGTTGTTTTCACTACATGGACACTGTCTTTACAATAACCATTCACTTGGGCTGTATAGATCACAGCCTCTTCAAAATTGTGAAGTAGCTATAGCCCCTCAGAACTTAACATTCCTCTTAGCTCTTCTCAACATATCAGCTTTGATGTGTAAGATCAGAGGAGGTCACTGCACTTAAACAAATAATTGAATTAATTACACAGTCCTCCAATTCAGCGTCAATCCCTGATATTATATTTCTGTATTTCTGTGTCTTTGTGAATACTCTAGGTCACGTATGTCAAACTCGATTACATCACGTGGTGTATCGTGATGTTTTTTGCCTTTGCGGAGCTGGGGTGAGTGTGGCCTGTGCATGATGCATCCGGCCCATTGACACCCCTGCTCTAGGTTATGTGATCAGGAGTCAACAGTTATCTGAACTACTTTCCATCAACCTCTTCTATAGAGTTGCATTTTCACTAAATACTTTTCTTTGTAACTCATGGCTACATCTGACCTTTTTTGAATACACTATGCCCTTTGATGGTCTCTCTGACTAGATCAAATTTGGTCCCATCCTGTCTTGCTTTAGAGAGTTATCATGATGATAGACAGAGTTCTGAAGCCTTTTCCATTTTCTCTCCAGTATTCGGTTGCTTGGGAATAATAAAAAGGATTTAGTGAAATGATGAATGGAAAGAGGTTGTGAATGAGAAAAATTACATTTAACAGACTGTATAATGTGCATAAAGAGAAAAAGATAACTGCAATGAGTGTAGTCAACTAAGAACAAGAAATAACTAAGATTGAAAATGGCAAAGCAAATGCAGAATAATTTTCACATATATTCCTGCCCAGTATGATCTCCCCCATCCTATATATATCCCTTTGTTTTTCCCACCCAGTGGAAGGATTTAGCATATGTCCCTATTGAAATTTATCTTGTGATATTTTTTTGTCTATTTTTCCAGCTTGTCAAAATTTTCCTGAATGTTGATGCTGTTCTTTGTTATCCCTCCATCATTGTGTCATCCACAAAAATGGTAATCATGATCCAGAGGTACATGACTTAATATTCCTTTCAGTTGGCTTGGAGCCATTGACATAGTCTCCTTGATTGTCCAACCGGTTCTCCATCCTGCAATAGCAGTATAGTCCAACCAACATTTTGCCATTTTTGTCTTGTAGAAATACTTTGTCTAATGTTTGCTGAAGTAACTGCCTTCATATAGTTAATTAAACTGGTTACCTGTAACAGAAAAGAAGACTAGATTGGTTTGGCATGACTTGGTGCTGATAAACCTATGTGGGCCTGTGCCAAGAGATATATTCTTTTTTGATGATGACATTCATCATCTTTTCTAAATGCTTGCAAATTGATGGTTTAATAACACATTTCAGTCTCATTCAATATTGAGGTCAAACTACCAGTCTAGTTAGCTAGGTCCTCTCACCCTTTGAAAATAGGAAGAACATTTGAGTCAAGAGCCCTAGAAAGCTTGAATGAAACTCATTAAAATCCTTAGAAAGTGAGGGATGAGAAGTTTAAAGAATAAAAGGCAATGCATGGATGTGATGAAAACAAACATGAATAGCAAAGATATCAGCATATGGAGAAATACATGAATGATGTTCATATAAACTAGGTTTAAGATATACTTTTAATTTCTGTGGCTTACTCCTTTCTGGGGGAATACTTATCCTGAAAGGAAATAGTATGATGGGTATGCTAGAACTAATAGAAAATATTGGACAACTTAGCCAGATGTTCCACATTTCCAGATGACTACATCAACTGTGTTGTAGGGCCTTAGCCACATCCATTTTGAGGCATGTTCTGTTGAGTTTTTTACCTTGCATTTCCAGGAATTTTCATTTAACATATTTTTTTAAATAGCAGTACATTGAAAAGAGCTGCAGAACCCCTAATTTAAAAGCATTTTTGAAGGTATTTTAATGAAGGTAAGGTATCATTGCAATAGTTGCAATCCTGTAGAAATGAGAACAAGTATAAAGATTTAAATCAATGAGAAATAATGCTAATAGTGAGGAACATACTATCTCACAGAGTTAAAAATGGATTGTGTCTAATTACAGAATATAAGAAGTGCGCTGAAATAAATCCCAAGTAATGTATCGCTTTGTGAAGATTACAGTCACTTAATTCGCTCATTTTGCTGGGCATTTTGTTTCTATTAGAGAGGTACTCATATATTTTTTCATTTCATGTACCAGTAATTCTAGTTATTGTTGTTTAACTTGCCTGGATAATTTGAATTTGAACTTCTTGTGTTACCCAAATATCTAGCTAGTCAGAGAGAAACAGAATCTGAAAAGTATCCCTAGTACAGTGAATTGCTCAACAAACTCAAGATACAAATATAAGAGACAGTACATACTGTATGTTAGGGTAAAATTTTACATTATAGACCTTAAACTAAAAAAAAACCTTCATAAGGGTCCAGTAGGGATTAAAAAAAAAAGTTGTATCAGGATGTACTTCATGTTTTCTTACTTCTTATTTCAGTTGGCTAGTCCAGACAACTTACTCACTGAGTAGATAAACAGGAAGAACAAAGAATAGTTTGACAGTAGGGTAGCTTAAGGATGAGAGCCTAACAATGTTTTTCACTAATTGCAGAGTGTATACTCAAGTAATTGAAAGATTAAAATGGGACCAAAAAATAATAAAATATATTTACTTTGGGAGTCTTAAGAAACAGTTATGGACATAACTGATAGAAGTCTGCAGTGATGATCTGCAATGCTTGTGACATATTTGTGCTCTTCCCAAAAAGGAATCTTGCATATGCTTCTAAGTAGATATGTCTTATAGAAGCCTTGGAGAAAAAGTCAGAGGAATAAAGCCATGACTGGCCCTACTTCAGTTGATAGGATAACATAAAGTGTTCATCAGATTAAACAATGGGGAATTTAACAGAGCTAATAGAGAAAGCAATTTGCCACAAGGAAGCAGCAAAACATAAAGAGTGATAATCAGAAGCAAACAATTTACTGGGCTTTTGTTTATTACAGGTGTTCAAATGGACATCTGACAATCTGTGGGGATGGTTTAATTTGGACTAGCAGAAGATTAGACACAGTGCCCCAAATGTCCCTTGCAACGCTAAGATCTTAGGAATGGCAAACAATTGTCTAATCTAGTATAAACCAGTTTCTGCTTAGATAGTCTGAAGGAACCATTTCCAGCTGTAGCAACTATTTGAAATCTCAGAATTCTTAAGTATTATTTTTTATTAAGGAAGAGACAAGAGTGGAGGCTATTATTTTGACATTTAGAATATGGTCTTCCTTAAGTATACAAGGGCAATTAGGAAATAAACCTCCATTTGGTTATCAATGACAGACACTCGCAGATACGGAACCTTTATTATACACATTAGAAAACTACATTACATTACTTTTCGACATAATTCCTATTCAAATTGAGGCACCTGTCATAATGTCTTACAAAGTTTGAAATTCCTTAGTAGTAGTCGCTCAGTGCCAAATCTGGGCTATAGGGGGATGATCAAAAACTTCCCAACGGAACTGCTTCAAAAGTTCTTGGGTGCATCTAGCGGTGTGCAGGTAATCATTATTGTGAATGAACTCCACACTAGAAGTGGTGCCATAGAAAATCCTGCCAAATGTAAAGATGCCAAAGGAGTACTGCTAGTGAAGTTCATGGAACGTGGTTTGACCATCAATTCAGAAGTCTATTGTGAAACGTTACAAAAACTCAGACAAGCCATCCATAACAAGTGTCGGGGCCTGCTGATTTCCAGATTGACTTCTGTGAGTGTCTGTCACTGGTAACCAAACAGAGGGGTTTTTTCGAATTGCCCTCGTATATTTGCTCATCTCAAGAAATTGAAATCTAGTTTGTATTTGTTCTACTTAGTCTGATCTAAGTTTTATCTCACCCTCAAAGGTGAGTTAGACCCAAGAACACAACCCAAAATTTGTCATTGTATTAGATTTTAAAATCAGATTTGCCAGGCTTCAACTGTACTGCAATTGTTCCCTACATACTTAAGGTAATTGAAATGGCTATAAAGGCATTCATAAATTAATGAATGCCCTGTAATGTTGCAGTCTCCATTTTCATGAAGATGCCTATGGGTAATCCTCAGTATATACTTACAGACTCCTTTCTCATACACCAACTATTTGAATGGAATACATCTCTCTCTAGTGTATGAATGATATATGAAATGAAAGTCTTCTGTTTCTTCACCAGAATCTGGTTTCAGTTTTCTCCATGTAGATAAAAAATAATGTTCTATTCTAATTCCTTAAGGGTTAGTTACTTTATTGCAATGGGCTTTTCTATTATAAGCAATAACCTTCTCTATTAGTATATGATAGCAAAAGATTTGCAGTTGTCCTTCAAGCAAGAACTTTTTGTTTATTGCTTGAACTAAACAGCGGGGACAGGGAGTTAATTGATACGGAACAACCCTGTCCCCGGCAATTTAAAAACTATAGGGCTATCAGTGCATGTAGCACAGATGTGTGTGTGGACAAGAATACCAACCTTGCTACCAATCAAAATGAAGCCTCTAATAGCGAGTGCCATATAAAGTGCACTAACCAAATAGGTGGTAAGACAATAGGGGAACTCAGGCACCACACAGGTTATGTAGAAAGGAAACACAGGGCCACCCACAAAGGACTCAAATGTTTATACACCAATGCACAAAGTATGAACAGCAAACAGGGTGAACTAGAAATTCAGGTTAATGAGGGCAGATACGATATTGTTGCCATTACGGAAACATGGTGGGATGAAACTCACACATGGAACACACAGCTAGAGGGATTTAAATTATTTAAAAGAAACAGACCAAATAAAAGAGGAGGTGGAGTTGCTCTCTATATAAGAAATAACTACATCTTCACAGAAATAGAGTACAACAATGATAAAAACTGTCTTGAATGCATTTGGGTCAATATAAAAGGGGGGGGGGAATGACATTGCCATAGGTGTATACTACAGACCACCCAACCAAACAGAGGAAATAGATGAACTTTTTGCTAGTCAGCTAACTAAGGTATGTAGGAAGCACATCACAATAGTAATGGGGGACTTTAACTACCCTGACATCAACTGGGAGACAAACTCCGCACCAAGTGGAAGATCAAACAGGTTCCTGGCAAACCTAGCAGACAACTTTGTCTCCCAAAAAGTAGAGAATGGAACTAGGGGATTAGCCATTTTGGATCTAATTCTCACTAACAGAGATGAAATGATAGACGGTGTTGGAGCCATAGGAACCCTGGGAGGAAGTGATCATGCAATATTAGAATTCAACATTATAGAAGCACAACCAATAGAACACAGTCAAACTAGAGTCTTGGACTTCAAGAGAGCTAATTTCAATAAACTTAGAGAGGGCTTGGGAAGGATTCCATGGATGAGAATCCTCAAGGGGAAAACAACTCAAGAAGCTTGGGAAATTTTGAAAAATGAGATAATAAAAGCACAGTCTAGCACAATACCAACAAAGAGGAAAAATAACAGCTCTCAAAAGAAACCAGCATGGCTGCATAAAGAACTCTCTGACAAATTGAAAGATAAAAAGGACAAGTATAGAAAGTGGAAAGAGGGGAACATAACTAAGTCAGAATATCAGCAAATAGCCCGAGCCTGCAAAGATGAAGTGAAGAAAGCCAAGGCTCAAAATGAACTGAGGCTTGCGACCAAAGTCAAAAATAACAAAAAAAGCTTCTTTCAACATGTAAAAAACAAGAAAAAAGTGAAGGAAATGATTGGTCCATTAGTGGGTGGAAGTGGCAAGAAGGTGACAAGCAACAGGGAGAAAGCAGAACTATTTAACTCATTTTTTGCATCTGTCTTTACACAAAGGGAAAAAACAGACCAACCTATCAAAAATAGTGCCACAAAAAACAAAACAGAAACACAAGTTAAGATAGGCAAGAAAATCGTTAGTGAGCACCTGTCCAGCCTAGATGAGTTCAAATCGCCAGGACCAGACGGATTACACCCCAGAGTTCTCAAGGAACTGGCAGATGTGATATCGGAGCCACTGAACTATATTTTTCAAAGATCCTGGAACACAGGGGAACTACCAGAGGACTGGAAAAGAGCTGATGTAGTTCCCATCCTCAAAAAAGGAAAAAAAATGGATCCAGGAAATTACAGACCTATCAGCCTGACCTCAATACCTGGGAAGATCCTGGAAAAGATAATCAAACAACGAATCAACGAACACCTAGAGGCAAACAAAGTCATTACTAAAAGCCAACATGGGTTTGTCAAAAATAGATCATGCCAGACAAATCTTATTGCATTCTTTGACCAAGTGACAAAATTAGTGGATCAGAGGAATGCTGTGGACATAATTTACTTGGACTTCAGTAAGGCATTTGATAAAGTAGATCACAACCTACTACTTGACAAGATAGAAAAATGTGGGGTAGACAGAACCACCACCAGATGGATCCGTAGCTGGCTGACCGGCCGTACTCAGCGAGTGGTCCTCAATGGAACTGCATCTATATGGAGGGAAGTGTGTAGTGGGGTGCCCCAGGGCTCTGTTCTGGGCCCAGTACTCTTCAACATCTTCATCAACGATTTGGATGAAGGGATAGATGGGGAACTCATCAAATTTGCAGACGACACCAAGCTGGCAGGAATAGCCAACACTCCAGAAGACAGGCTTCAGATACAGAAGGATCTGGACAGACTTGAACACTGGGCACTAACTAACAAAATGAAATTCAATGGTGAAAAAAGCAAGGTTCTACATTTAGGCAAGAAAAACCAAATGCACAAGTACAGCATAGGTGGCACCATGCTCAATAGTAGTAACTGTGAGAGGGACCTCGGAGTCCTAGTAGACAATCACTTAAATATGAGCCAGCAGTGTGCTGCAGCTGCCAAAAAGGCCAACACAGTGCTAGGCTGCATTAACAGAGGGATAGAATCAAGATCACGTGAAGTATTAATACCACTCTTCAATGCCTTGGTAAGGCCACACTTGGAATACTGCATCCAGTTTTGGTCACCACGATGTAAAAAAGATGTTGAGACTCTAGAAAGAGTACAGAGAAGAGCAACAAAGATGATTAGGGGACTGGAGGCTAAAACATATAAGGAACGGTTGCGAGAATTGGGTATGTCTAGTTTAACGAAGAGAAGGACAAGGGGGGACATGATAGCAGTATTCCAATATCTCAGGGGCTGCCATAAAGAAGAGGGAATTAAGCTATTTTCCAAAGCACCTGAAGGCAGGACAAGAAGCAACGGGTGGAAACTCATCAAGGAGAGAAGCAACCTAGAACTAAGGAGAAACTTCCTGACAGTGAGAACAATTAATCAGTGGAACAGCTTGCCTCCAGAAGCAGTAAATGCTCCAACACTGGAAGTTTTTAAGAAGAGACTGGACAGCCATTTGTCCGAAATGGTGTAGGGTTTCCTGCCCGAGCAGGGGGTTGGACTAGATGACCTCCAAGGTCCCTTCCAACTTTACTACTATTACTATTACTATTTATGATGTACAGGCCTTATTCAAAGGATTCATTTAAAAGATTTTTTTCTTCCTGAGATGAACTGTAAAGAATAATTTGTCCCCCAGCTCTTTGAATAGCAATTTTGCTACCATTACCTTTAATGGGATTTGCATTGTGAAATTTGCCCATATCTCTTAATCTTTGCTTTTTCTTCATTTTTACAAACCACTAGGCCATGTTATGCACTACAAAACCATACAGAAAGAAGATTTCTTTTAATATAGTTTGACTTTATAGTATATAGAGAAATAATGGTTTTGATTTTATTCATGGACTAATTTGGATTAAAAGAAGTCTCTGGTGGGTCATTTAATTCATTCCTCTGCATCCTGTACAAAGCAAATTTCATTATCTATAAACGATTCTTGATATCTGGCTTTAACTTTTCATCTTTCTACTGAGAATGATTTTCCAGCATCTCCAAGTAAGCACTAATGTATGAAGAGTTATGCACTTTATTGGATACTAGAATTAAATATGCTTGCTTTGTCATCATAATCCCCTAATTCCTTTTTCAGTCTCTATAAATTAATGAGAATAATAAGAAAATGCATCTGACTTTCTCCTTTTCATATTAGCAATGTTTGAATAAACACTTTTTAAAATTTCAGAAGTATTCCATTAGGGCTATCATCAATGACAACACATGAATCTCCTTTATGATAGCACCACAGATATCCACTCAAGTTCTGCTGCTTTTTAATGTTTGCTCTGAAAGAAGCATGAAAAATGAATTTAAACTTCTGATACAGAAGCATGTATTCCTATGTACACAAGAAAGAGCATCAAAGATTCTGTTAGGCCTACATAAAGGAATCTGTGATGGAGCACACTAATGCAACAGGTTCCCAGGAAAGAGGGAGCATATTTTTTTATTTATTTATGAGATTATATACCGCTTTAAGTGCGAGCACTCTCTAAGCGGTGTACACCAGTAAGCAATGTATATATATATTTACATTGCCCCCAACAATCTGGGTCCTCATTTTACCTACCCGGAAGGATGGAAGGCTGAGTCAACCTTGAGCCGGTGAGATTTGAACCGCTGACCTGCTGAACACAGTCAGCTAAAGTGGCCTGCAGTACTGCACCCTAACTGCTGCGCCACCTCAGCTCGGCATATTCCAAGGAGGGGGGTTAAACAAGACAGCATAATCCAGAGCTGGATCATGGGAAGGGGAAGAGATTTATGATAGCAGTTCCTAGAATCTCCCAGAATATATTAGTTAGAATAGGGTAGCAGAGGTTTAGTCTGGCAAGATTATATTTATATCAGAGGTATCAAACTTGCCGCATCACGTGACGTGTTGTGACGTATTGTGACTTTTTTCCCCTTGCCGGAGCTGGGATGGGCATGGCTTCCACGTGATGTATCTGGCCCACAGGCCGGCAGTTTGATGTCTCTGATCTATATGGTGTATGCAAATAAAGTACTGTGGCTGGAATGTTTTCTGTTGTTCTTGGGTTAGGCCAAACAGAATCTTAATGTATTCATGTCTCAGGAAGTAGAAACACTTGACTAATTCTGTCTAGGCTTAGATGTGAAATGGAATTGGCCTTTATTAGCATCTGAATGGGAAGTCACCAGAGAATTTCAATATTAAATTGAGAAGTTAAAAAAAAAGTGTTCTGAACACAGATAATTCTTATTTTACAACCTTTTGTTTAGTGACTGTTCAAAGTTACAATGTTACTAAAAAAAGTGGCTTATGACCATTTTTAACACTTAACTGTTGTAGCAGCCCCATAGACATGTGTTCAAAATTCAGCTGCTTGGCAACTGACTTACGACGGTTGCAATATCCCAGGGTCATGTGATCACCTTTTGCGACTTTCTAACAAGAAAGTCAATGCGGAGGGCAGATTCACTTAAGAACTGTGTTACTAATTTAACCACTGAGGTGATTCACTTAACAACCGAGGTAAGAAAGTTCATAAAATGGGGCAAAATTCACTTAATGAATGTCTCACTGATAGTTTGGGATCAATTGTGATTGTAAGTTGAGGACTATCTGTAGAAGAAATGACAAAGAAAAAACCTGCTTGTATGTATTCACAAAGATGTCCCATCTTTAGTTTTGGTTGGGCACATGCTGGTTCATTATTTGGAAGTGTTTCACAACTTTTTTAAAAACAACAGATAGCTGTTATCGTGGCTAGGATGACCTTTGCATATCTCCATCTTATAGATCACTTATAACAATTCCTGGATCCAAATTCACTGTAATTACCTATGGATTTGATTATTGGAACTCATGGGCTGCTACAGATAGACCAAATGCAACAGTTTGAATCGCTAAGGGCATCTCTATGTTTTCTTAAATAACACAACTACTTTGAAAGCTACATTGTTGTCAGTTAGCTTCAGGGTTGATTGTCACTTTTAAAGTCCTGTATGACTCAGGGATTGTGAGGACCTTTTTTTTTCCCCTGTAGATGCCTTAGCTCCTTTGGAATAATGCTGTATCCAAGTTTGGTCAGCACCAGTCCTGTTGGCATTTAGGAAAGCCACCTAGATTTGGCTGTTTCAGAAAATCCTTGCAGATATGATCATTATTTTCTTGCAGTAACTGATTGCTCCTAGTAGGATTGTTTTCTGTAGTGTGACAATAGTTAGTACAGTAAGTTGAGGGTTTGGAAGTGTAGTTATTTTTTATTTTGTTTTTTTATTTCTAAGGGATATAATATCAATATTCCACATCAATCACCAGGAGTCCAGCTTAGTTGAAAGGAGGGTTTATTTTTTTGTACTCATTATAGCCTTCATTTAGATCAGAGGTGTCAAAATGCGTGCCCACCCCATTGCCGGCAATGGAAAAAAAGTTCAATACGTTGCGACACGTCATGTGACATTGCGAGTTTGACACCCCTGATTTAGATACTACATGCCAGGTTATGTATTTCCAGTTCCTAGCCATTGTTATCATAGAATCTTACTCAAATGAATTTTGAATTCATTTATGTAGCTATTATCTATTCAACATAGTCCTTTGGAATTTTAATCAACATAAAATCATAAAACAAGAGCATTTAATAGATAAGGAGCCCACTGTAGTGCAAACTAGAAAGCTAATTTAAAATCAGCAAGAACACATTACCGATAGAACTAAATCTAAAGAATGGTAAAGTTAAAAAGTCTTAACATGGGTGCCTGCAGGAAAAGAGAGAGGTCAAATGACAAAATACACATGTCAGTGTTGTGATGCAAATGCTAACCTTTATAAGTTTCCGTGTGTAATGCAAATACAAAAAGACAGTATATCACAACTCACATTTCATGATTTTGGCAACATCATGGCTAGCTGCAAATATCTGCAGTAAAATATTAAAATGTCTTACTGTCTCAAAGAATAGAAATCTTTTCATCTTCCAGATGAAAAAGTCAGTAAATACAGTTTCCTGATAAATGCATTTTACAGCTGAGTGCCACCATAGAAAAGATCAATTGTTTGGCAGTGGCATATCACAAAGAGACTTTATATAACATTATCCCACATAATAATAATCAAAATAATGCAAATGAAAAAATTCTGGTGTGGTACAATTGAAATAGTGAATCCAAGCAGACAATTTTGTCATTCTGGTTCAGATGAAGCTTTGGGATTGTTTTCAAGGAAGCCCCACAAACAATGTATTTCAATACAGGAAGTCCTCAACTTACAACAGTTCATTTAGTGACTGTTCAAAGTTTTGTCACTGAAAAAAGTGACTTATGACCATGTTTTACACTTACAACAGTTGTAGCATCTCCATGGTTGCGCGATCCAAATTCAGAAGCCTGTCAATTGACTCATATTAATGACAGTTGCAGTGAACTGGGATGAAGTGATCGTCTTTCTGATCAACAAAGTCAATGGGGGAAGTCAGATGTGCTTAAGAACTGTGTTACTAACACAGCTGCAGTGATTCACTTAACAACTGTGGCAAGAAAGGTCACAAATGGGGCAAAATTCACTTAAGAACCATCTTAATTATCAACATAAATATTGGTCTCAATTATGGTCATATGTTGAGGACTACCTGTAGTTTAGCTTGGAAGTTTGCAGACTATTTTACTCCAGGCAAAGATGTACTTGAAGTATTGGGTGAAACTTCACATTGGATACACTTTTAAACATGTTTCATGTCGTCTTTCCCTTAGCTTGGTTATTTCACTATTTATCCAGTTATGGTAAAATTGTATAAAAAAGGCCCTCAACCAATTGCTACACTATAATATACAAGTCAAATCTCAATTGCCAGCAGATATGCATATAGATATAAAAATTTATAAATTTATATCAATGTATGAATATTCAGATGGTGGAAAATTACCATTGTTTTCAGTCATTTTGGATTACCTTCAGATGCCTGTTGATTTTTATTTTTTTTTGTATTAGCACTTTCTGCTAACACAATAACATTTGTGCTCTCCTGCCTATGACTTTAATACACAGAGACATTTTAATTGCACTACATTCCTGAGTAATCATTTTATGATGGGTTTATTGCCACCTCTCCCTTATCAGGGCATGCCACTGTTTCTGGCCTTGGTGATAAATTACCATTTAGAGAGAGAGAAGACAGTCCCACTTTAACAAGTGCAATAAAGCTCTTTTTAGACCAGGAGAGTTCAGTGCTTTTCTCATTCATCATACACCCTCTGTGATTTTACACAGATTTTACACTGTTGATTAGCTCATTAGTGGGGTTAATTGGATACATTAACTGGCAGAATTACAGCCTGACAATGAACCAGAGGCTGCAGTATTATAAATGACAGACAAACTATAGACATACATGGGTAGCCTGAAGGAAGTTTTCTTTTCTTCTTCTTTGATTATATTTCATTAGTTTTTAATTCTTTCCTGCTTCTTATTAACTGACTCCACATGAACATTTTCCATGACACAGTTTAACTTAAGGTTCTACATAGTTTCCATAGGTTACTATATTTCCATCTATAACCCACAATTGACTTGAAGTAGAATCTAATTAGTAGGTTTCAAAGTATGTGTGCTGGCAGGATTTAAACAGGAGATCCCTTCTCACTTGATGAAAAAAGCATCAAACTAAAACAATTTTTCCTTTGTGAGGGTGGCAGTCACTATTATCTGCAGTGCCTTTGATTAAAGTGGATTTTGCATTAGGATAAAGGAGTGGGTATTCCCAGCTTGGAGCTGCTTATTTCAACATGATGGCTTCAGATGTTTTGGGTATACTTTCCATCATCTCTAAACAACAGAGCCACTGGAAAGAAGTGAGAAAATATGTAGACCCAAACATTCAGAGGACACAATAAAGCTTTATATCAGATTCTTGTAAAACTCAAACTTTTTCAGAATAACAAGAATTCTGTGTATCTTTTCAAGTTTATCTACGATACTGATATGGTTATATCTGGATGTCTCCATTAGGAAATGACTGTTTCTTTATCTTAGTTGTGAAATATATATATATGTATGTATGTGTATATGTATATGTATGTATACACACACACACACACACACACACACACATATATAAATTCTTCCAGCATTCAGTAAGTGAACAATGTTTGTTTGATATGTGACTTTGCTATGTGGTACCTCAGTTTCCTTTTGTATTGGATTCCCCCCCCCCCCGTGTTTGGTTACGGAGGGACCTTTTTTTCTTATAATTTGTTTGTCAGCTTGGTGATAAATTACCATTTATATAACCAGAGTTATATATTTAAGTTGGAGAGTGATATAAGTTTTGAAAATAAATGAATAAATTTATATTTTTTCACCTCAATGCAATACAAAAGCAACTTAATTGGATTTAGCTTTAAAAATAAAGGCAGGGGAGAGAACGTATTCAGTGACTCATTAAAGTTGTTTTACAAATGTATCTCTTTATATATATGAAGCATATAATCTAGTTTTACAGCTCTCTGCTAGAGTATGGACATTGTTCATGGTGAATGATTGTTCTCTCTAATTTTTAGTGATAGTAGCTTCAAAAGATGAAATATCTTGAAGCAGTTTGAAAACTTGAGTTGGAAAATGGTAGACTCTCTGTGAACATACAATAGCTAACTTTGACTCCTAGAAGACTAGTTTGAAATTAATCAGGTATCTTCTGCTTCTGTAAAAAGATACATTTTTTTAAAAAAAATCCAAACAAACAGGCTCCCTTGTTTTTCAAGATAAGAAATTTATATAAAACAATTTTTAATTGGGCGCATAAAATAATTTCTTGGTTTTTGGGGGGCCCAAATGCAAAAAGCTAAGCAACATTCAATAATGGAAAAATGTTTGCCCCTTTAGTGTCAATTTATTTATTTATTTTATTGTTTAGATCAGCGGTTGTGTGACGGTGACGGGGTCACCGTCACACAAATGTTCTGCGCATGCGCGGCAGCGCCCCCATGCGCGGTGCGCATGCGCGGCGGCGCCCTCTGAGGGGAGAAAATGGCAGATCGCCTTCTTTGGCGACCCCCGAAAAATGGTCGATTGACCCCAAATGGGGTCGCGACCCATAGGTTGAGAACCGCTGGTTTAGATTGTTTTTTATCCCTTTATTACATTTGTTTGTTTGCTGCCCATCTCACTTCAAGGCAACTCTGGGTGGCTCACAGACATTAAAAGCCAATCAAAACATGAATGATAAATATTGCTAATAACGGTAATAAATTACAATCAAAAAGTCGAGGAGGCAGGGAGCAGGATGCTTGTACCTCCACCTCCAGTGTGATACAACACCTTTGAGGCCTCAATCCAGCTGGAAGAGCCAGGTCTTCAGGCCTTTATGGAAGGTCAGAAGGATGGAAAGGATGTTATCTCAGGAGCAAGATGCACTAAAGGGCATGTGCCACATAGTATTCATTGTTAAATAACTTTATAAATAACACCAATAAATAACCTTTATTGTCATTTTTACTGTGGAACACTGGTATATATTAATAATGAAATTCTGTTGCCTGTTCTCAAAAGTGTATACACACACACACACACACACACACACACACAATCATCCTATATACGTACATATGTATATACCTACTGTTCTGTTCTGAGTGTTGGTAAGGCATTGAGACGAGGCAGGAGTAACAACAGTTGCTTCTTTTTTCAATCTTCAGCAGAATCCTTTTATAGCCTTCTGCAGGGAACAGCATCAACCAATAAATGCAACGTATTTTTCCCACATTGCTCATTGGAGTCAACCTGTCTGGCCCGGGCAGCCTCGTGGTTTGCCTGGAACTCTCTGCAGCTTCCTGCACCTGCTGTGTCAATCACAGCCCAGGACCTAACATCCCTCCTCTCTTAGTTCAAAAACAGCCCTTACTATTTTGCAATACTACAAATCTAACACATGTTGTTTTTGAGTGTGTTCTGATTTCTAAGGAGCACTTAAGTCTGTCCACGTACTGACAGAGACTTCACAAAGTCCTGCCTCTGGCCCACTCTGATCATCTTGGAGTGGTTGCAAGTGCCCCGCCTACACGCTCACCTGCCAGTCTTGGCAGACCGGGACTTTGAGACATACTATGTACAGGTGAGCCCACATCATGCTCACTGGCCTGGTCCTGTAAACCCAGACCAGAGTTCCTTGGTGGGGTGGAATTCCCCAGGTCCACAACAGGCCCCCGTTGGGAGCACTGTCCCGTAGGCACAAGGCCTTCAGAAGGAGTGGCCCGAACAGCCAGTTGTGTGCAATGTCCCATGGACCCAGTGCCATAGTCAGGAGCTGCCTCATTGGCAAAACCCATATGTGCAGAGTGCAAACCCCTGCTTTCGCAGGAAGACTGAGATCCTCCTCCCCCCTGAGAGCAGAATCAGGAGCAGAAGGGTGACTGGGTAGCCTTCAGCGCAACTGGTCAATGTGCCGATAAAACACACGACAGTCTTCCAAGGCCACTTCATATGACAGTGGCCCAGTGACTTTGCAGACCACTGCTGTCACCAAGAGATGTCCAGGTCCTTAGTTCCTTACCTAAACCAGATTGCCCACCTGTAGTCTCCCCGGTGCCCACGGCTGTGACACCTACGTGCAACCTGTCCACTTTGGTAATGAGACAGCGACCCTAGTGGAGTTCAGCTGGGCTCTTGCCGGTAGCTGTGCAAGGTGTGGTATGGTGGCAAAGGAGAAAATCAGCTAACCTGTGATGCCAGCTCCCATGAGTGAGCTGCTTCAAGGCATCTTTGGTTGTGCACACCATGTGCTCAGCTTGGCCTTTGGAAGCCAGATGAAAGGGTAATGAAGTAGCATGATGAATCATGTTGGTTTGCAGGAAAGTCTGGAACTCAGAAGAGGTGAATTGAGGCCCGTTGTCAGAGACAAGGACATCTGGCAATCCATGAGAGGTGAAGATCCCTCTCAACACCTGGATGATCCTGGCAGCAGTCATGGTAGATACTGGAATGACCTCTAGCCATTTAGAGTGACTGTCCACAACAATGAGGAAGAATTGCCCCCGAAAGGGGCCAGCTTAGTCGATATGAACCCTCGACCAAGGAGCATGTGTGTCCTCACACCTGTGTACAGGAACCTGTGGCATTTCAGGCCTGGATATTGGCAGATGTGGCAACTCTGAACCTGGTCTCAATCTCCTTATCGAGCCCCGGCCACCAGAGATAGCTGCGCGCAAGTGCCTTCATCTGGACTATTCCCGGATGTCCCTCATGCAGAGAGTGCAAGACTCTAGTCCTCAATGAGTTTGGGATTACTACCCTGCTATGCCACAGGACACAACCCTTAAAAGTGGATAACTCATGCTTCCTTTTCCAAAAACTCTGGAAATTGGTGCCAGGACATGTGTCAGGCCATCCTGACAGCACTCATGTCAACACACATGTTAGTGTGTGATCATTGCCTGTTTCTGCAGCCACATCCCTTGCATTGAGGGGTGAATAGCTAGTATGTGGTTAGCTGGAGCAGGATTTGATTCTACAAGCTGTAAAGGCAACCTGCTAAGGCCATCTGCATGGCCCATCTCTTTGCCTGATTTGTGAACCAAAGAATAGTCATATGCAGAAAGGAAAATGGACCACCTCAACATTCTAGGAGAAATTATGTGTGGTGTTTGTTTGTTTGTTGTAAACAACCCCAGCAGTGGCTTGTGGTCTGTAAAGACCATGAAGTGGTGACCATACAAAAAGTCATGGAACATTTTTTATGCCAGCCACTATGGCCAAGGCTTCTCTGTCTATCTGTGCGTAATTACGCTCAGCAGATGACAAAGTCCTTAAATAGTAGGCTACAGGAACTTGTGTCCCATCAGCCTTGAGGTGACTTAAGACAGCCCCAATCCCATAAGGCGATGCATCGCAGGCTATACACACTGGCAACTGCTCATTGAAATGAGCGAGAATGGCATTTGAAGACAACAATGCCTTGACCTCAGCAAAACTCCTTTCATGGACTTGTGTCCACTTCCATGAAACCTGTTTGTCCAAGAGCTGGAGTAACGGCTCTGCCACTGCAGCCTTGTGAGGGAGGAAAGAATGATAGAAATTTAGAAACCAAGGGAAAGCTTGAAGCTCGCTCTTCAACTTGGGGCCTGCTGAATTGCTTTAAGCTTAGATTCAGCAGGATGGATGCCTTCTGCATCTATGCGAAACCCCAGGAATTCAGTGGACGTTACTCCAATTTTGCATTTCTTTTGCTTAAGCTTCAGCCCTGCTTCACAGAAATGCAGCAAAACGGAGCAAAGCCTTTCAGCCAGGTTTTCGAGTGATTCCCCTGCGATGAGGACATCATTGAAATATGGACAAACTCCCGGAATGTTCTGGAGAGTTTGCTCCATAATGCTTTGGAAAATGCTAGGGTCTATGTTAACCCCAAACTGCAGTCTTCTGATTTTGAAAACTCCCTGGTGTGTTACGATTGTTTGGGCCTCTGCCGTTGCCTCATCAGCTGGTAGCTGTTGATAAGCCTGAGCCAAATCAAGTTTGGCGAAAACTCGGCCTCCTTTAAGCAAGGCCAAAATGTGGCTCACTACAGGCACTGGATAAGAGTGCTGCTGTAATGCTTTCTTTAACGTACATTTAGAGTCAGCACAAATGCAGACTTCCCCATTGGCCTTAAGTAGCATGACTATGGATGTTTCCCATGGACTGCTATCCACAGGTTCCAAAATACTTTGCTGGAGCAGTTTATCCAGCTCAGTATTAATCTTTTGCTTAAGCGCAAAAGGCACCTGACGAGGCTTAATTCTAATTGGGGCAATGGATGGGTCCAACCACAATGCAATTGGAGGCCCCTTGTACGACCCTAGTTCTGGGCTAAACACATCAGCAAACTCCTTGCAAACTTCCGCAAGACCTGCCTTTTGCAAGCAGTCACTTGAATCCCATGTGCCTCTAACCAATCGAGTCCAATTAGATTCGTGCGGTCACCCTCAACCACAACAATGTCCAGGAACCCTTCAAATTGCCTACGCTACACTCTGAGCATGGCCTCCCCTTTCACCCTGACTCGGGAATTCTGAAAATCTGTTAGGATCAGATTCGACGGCCTGAGTTTAACTCACTGGCTGCTTCTACAGCAGATTTGCTTGAGGGTGTCCTGGGATATGATTGACAGAGCTGATACCATGTCCACCTCCATCGTTAAGGGGACCCCCTGCAATTTGACATCAATACGCAGCTTATTCTTCAATGGTTGGTGGGCCCCAGTTCTCAAAACACTCCTACGGGACGTGCAGAAACCCACTCTATTCTGGCTGGGGACCCTGATACCTTTCTGAGACAATTCTACCAATGGATGGTCTTTCTTGCAATCCAAACAGATGGCGGCTATGTGGCCTTGCCGGCCACACGCCCGGCAAATAGCAGAGCGGAATCGGCAATCGGAGTGCTTGTGGCATCCTCCACATCCAAAACACCAAGGGAATTGCACTGCCTTATCAACCCCCTTGTCAGCTCACTCTTAGGGCCTTCTCTCCGCAGGCTGCTGTAGACGGTTGACCTCATTTTCGGAATCCGGCTCAGCTACCTCTCAAGCAACCTCTTGATGGATGGAGCCTGAACTCATAGGTGCTTGGAAAGCTGTAAGGCCTTGACTGCTCCTCACAGTGCTTCATCGACCGTAATTTCCCTTAGTGCATCCTGGAAGGAAACATCTTCCTTTGCAAAAATCTTTTGTTGCAGCTCATGGCTCCTCAAACCATAAACTAGCCAATCTCGAAGCCATTCCTCAAGGTCTTTGAATTCACAGGGCCTTGCAGCTTGTCGCAAAGTGGCAATAAAGTCTGCAGCAGACTCTCCTGGACGTTGGTCCCGCTGTTCGAATGCGTGACGCCAGGCAATCACCGATAGCTTCGGTTCAAAATGTTCCCTTAACATTTTCTTCAGCTCAGTATAAGTGATGGATTCCAGAGGTGCTGGGGCAATCAGATTTTCGGCAACATCAAATGTCTCTTGTCCACAGACACATAGTAACATTGCGGTTTTGAGCCCATCTTCCCAAACTTAGTTTACTCGAAAGTATTTTTCTACTCTGGCCACGTATGAGTTCCAATGTTCAGGGTGAGCTGTATCGAATTCAGACAAATGCCCTATCTTAGACATCGTTACTTCTTGGCAGCCTCTTCAACGCCTCATGTTGCTTCCGGCTTATAAAGGGGTTCCAGGACAAATCTTGCCGAGCTCTCCTCCAGCGTCTTTGTACTGGCAGGCAGAGTTGCATGAGTTTGGAATGCCGAACTTCCAAGTGCTTCGGCTTCCTGTGGTGAGTCAGCCTAGTATTTTCTTAATGTTTCCAAGCAGCACAATCCCACCTTCGTCGCCAATGTTCTGTTCTGAGCGTTGGTAAGGCATTGAGACGAGGCAGGAGTAACAACAGTTGTTTCTTTATTCAATCTTCAACAGAACAACATAAAATTCCACAAATCCCTTTTATACCCTTCTGCAGGGAACAGCATCAACCAATAAATGCAATGTATTTTTCCTGCCTTGCGCATGCGCAATAGGCTGGAGATAGCCTGTTGGCCCGGGCAGCCTCGTGGTCTGCCCAGGACTCTCTGCACCTGCTGTGTCAATCACAGCCCAGGACATAACGCCGACACCCTTTCATATAAATAACATATACATATTAATTACTGTCCATCTAGAATACAAAGAGGAAGCTTGAGAGTTCACAAGGTTAATAGTGTATGGAACAAAACTGTGACTGAATCTGGATGTTCTGTTTCAGATACCACAGAGTCTCCTCCCAGAAGGTAACAAGGAAAACAGGTCATGAAGAAGATGTGTAGTGTCCCAGACAATCCTGTGGATCCTGCTCAAGCAATGCTTATATGCTATGTCCTGGATGGAAGGGAGTGAACTGCCAATAATCTTTTCTGCATTCTCACCACTGTCTACACCGCCTTCCTGCCTGAAGCAGTGATGCTTCCAAACCCGACTGTGATGCTGTATGACAGGATGCTCTCGGTCGTCTCTCTGTAGAAAGTGATAAGGACTTGGGAAGGAAGATGAGCTTTTCTCATGCGATGCAGAAAATGAAGGCGCTGCTGTGCCTGCTTCACCAGTGTCTCACTGTTGAGTGACCAAGCCAGCCTTCTCGTTAGCTGCACACCCAGAAATTTGATGCTGCTAACCATCTCCACAGGTGAATCATTAATACAGATATAATACTCCTTCCTCCAGTTTTTTTCCCCCACAACAACAATTTTATAAGTTGGGTTGGGCTGAGAGTGAGAGACCCAGCCAGTTTTCATGTGTAAGGTGGAACTAGAATTCATAGTCTCCTGGTTTCTAGGCCAGCACCTTAACCATTCAAAACTGCTCTCAACTTGCATTTTTAAAATAGCAGGGGAATAATTTCCAAAACTATATTTATTCCTTATTTCTTTGATAAGAGAAAAAATGCTATCTTTTTCATTTTTTACTTTTTTTTCTGAAGGAGGGACAGGTTTGGTCAATAATTTTGTTCTTTTTGGATTTGGAAATGTATCTCTTTAAATAAAGGATTATTTTCTTATAAACCAGTGAACAGCTACTATTATCCCTTAATTACTAGTAATGGAGTGAAACTGAAAAGTAATATTATGTGGCATGTACCATCAATGATACTGTATATGGTGTTTTTTGACAGATTTATTCAGATTTAATTTTTCAGCTCTGCTAGAGCTAAACATTTCATTCTGAAATGGATATAACTTTACAAATATTAGAAATCTAGTTTGATCAAAAAATTGCCTGCACATAAACAGCAGAAGAATAAGATTGGCAATTTGCCCAGAAGAGTAGAGAAAAAAGTTTGTAAAAATTATAGACTGTACAATTGTGGTATATTAGATATATCTTTAAGGACTCTCTAGTGAGTAGTATTTTTAAACTTTGGTGTTGAAGAAGACTCCTGAGAATATAGTGGACAGCCAAGAAAATTGATTTTAACTTTTTAAACAATTAAGAAATCTCGTTGAAGGCACAAGTGACAACAGACTCAGCCTATTGTAGGCAGATACCTACCTCTCTATAAAAAGAAAGAGAAGAATAGATGACTAGCAGCAAGATGGATGGACTCAGTTTCAGTGGTAATGAATGCAACATTAAAAGATCTGAAAGACCAGATTATGGACAGAGAGATCATCATGGAGAAAATATGTCTATGTGGTTGCTAATAGTCAACAATGACTTGATGACAACAGATAATTAAAAAATGGAGTAGAATAGTCCCTGTCTGATATTTGTCTTGAATGGCTACCCATTGCAGACAAACTCTGTCCACAGCCTGGAGTTCTACCCAGGTTGTGGACATCCTGGAGAACTCAAGGCTGAATCAGCCTTCCTCCTTCCAAGATCGATAAAATGATTGTTGGGGGGCAATATACAAATAATGCTTCTACATTGTAAATCATCTAGAGCAGAGTTGGAAAACTGCTGGCTTGTGGGCCAGTTTCATCTTACCGAAGCTGCGCCCACCCCATTGCCGGCAATGCAAAAAGAGTTGCGATTCATCGCGACATATCACGCGATGTGGCGAGTTTGACACCCGTGATCTAAAGAGTGCTGTAAAGTGTTATAGGGCAGTATATTGGCTCATAGCAAGGCCCTAGCAAGTGAGCTGTGATTGGCTGGTTTGGAACTGAGGCTGAAATTTGAAACCACTTTGTAGTGGTAGACAGTAAGTGAAGGATCAGGGAGTGACTCTGATGAAGGAAAGAAGGCTGGTTGGCTGGCTAGGTTTCTGGAGGACGAGGGCCAAGGGGACATGCCAGGATGGGGAGTGGTGATGCAGTTTTCCTCCTAGCTCCTGGATGGGGACATGTCATTCTAAAGGTGTAGACCTCAGTATCTTAGCTATTTCTTTGTTAATTTTCATGCATTTATTATCTTACTGTGTAATATTATAAGCCACCCAGAGTTGCATGACAACGAGATGGTGAATAAATTTAATAAATAAATAAATGAAAGAAAGAAGGAAGGAAGGAAGAAAGAAAGAAAGAAAGAAAGAAAGAAAGAAAGAAAGAAAGAAAGAAAGAAAGAAAGAAAGTGGTAGGTAGTCCCACAGGTCAGCCAAGGGGGAGGAGTGATTTTCAAATCCCTGCCAGCTTCCCATATGCAACATCAATGGGAATGCCACAAAAAGTTGGAAGTCACTCCTACTCTATTGCTTTTTTGCCTGATGGTGGTCATCTCTGTTTAGATAAGGAAATACTTCTGAAAGGATAACCCAATGGGTCATGGGTTGTCTAGTATTATTTGATCCCAAGTAAATGTATCTTCATTCTCCCTTTCACATAAAAAGGTAATTAAGATGGGAAATGCTTGAATGAAACTTCATTGTTCTTGCATATTAAAGAAAGAAAGGAGAGATGGTCCTTCAGTTTTCTGTCAAATTTCACACAAGCAAACTGTCAGTCTGTTTACTGCAGAATATTAATATTTAAAGGACATCACATTTGTGGGATCTCTTCTCAGTGCAAGACTCTATGTTGGCATACAGCAGATATTTAATTGTGAGTATTAAATTATTATTCATGTGAGTAACCTTAGAAGAAATGAGATTAATGTTCTAAGAAGGAGACAGCTTGTCTCCTAATCAGGCTTACAGATGGCTGTGCAATAGGAAACCTTGTATTGTGGCATGTTTCATAAGTAAACAAACAATGTCTTTATTCTTTTCACTCTTTTCGTAAATCAAGGCATTGCAAAGTAGATGTTTTATTTGGCAAGGATTCAATATTTACCATTTCCATACAAATTCTTTCCTCATTGAATTGGACATAAAGTACACCTTGAAACTCTACTGAAATAGTATCTGAGATACTAATGTAATTTCCTGGAAATTCATTTATGTTTTTTATTAAATATAATTATTTTGCTTTTGTCCCGTTAAAGGCAACTTTTTAAAAGTCTATCTGAATAGAAACAAGAGTCTCTATATGGCTTTTAGGTTCTGAATGGAGATATGTTTTACTGTCCTGATGATTCTGGACCATTTAATTTTTATGGCTGTTTATTTAAATGTAAAATCAGTGCTTTTTTTGTAAAAAAAAAAAAAAGTGCCAGAACTCACACATGTCATACAACCCGCCTTGCCTACCCTACAAGGTTTACCTTTGTAGTTGAAAAAAAAAAACCCTTCAATTTTTAGTGTATCTAAAAGACTAGGATTTTGTTTAAGGTAAGTTAATACTATTAATGTTACCATGCACTGTGTGGCTTTAAATTACAAGAAGGCATTTTATTAATCTTTTGGGACATTTACCACTGGATACCCATTTAGTTTAATGAGTGGAAATGTCAGCTTCTATGTGGAATGAAATTGGCCCAATAAAACAAAATGTGTTTGCTTGTAAAAGATTGAATTATTTTTAAGAAGTTGTCAAACAAGGTGGAAAAATTTACATTTGGAGTTTAATATGGATATTGACTTGAAACAAATTAAAGTTGAAACTTCGTCAGTGAACAGATTACTTTTAATTTACCTTTAAGTTAAACCCAATTTAATAGAGAGATCTGATTAAACCTGATACTGTAGGTCTACCTTTACATCTGACCAATACATAATTAATATATATTATTATTAATAATAATACCTCCAAATCACAAGACATTGGCCTTATTCTTATTCTTCCCCTCTGCAGTTTGAATATAAAGTATAAAAGATTAAAAAGAGATTTTTGTAGACATCCCAGCCTTGAACCCAAGGAACCAAAACAGCAAAGTTTCGCTATCAGGCAAGTTTCCATGCCAGCCGCCTTTCTTTCTTCTCACTTCGTCTCTCACACCCCACCTTCTTTAAGTGAAGGCAAAAAGCTCACTCACCCTCTTGTAAAAGCCTCCATGTTTATGTGTCTACCACCACCACTATCAGCTTCCACCCCACATGGTCTGACCCAGCCAATCAAGCCATGCTCTGACTGTGGTGTTCCGATGCTTCATGGCTCCTCCTAGAGAAGGCAGACAGTGCCAGAGGGGACCCTGCTCACACCGTACTACCAGTGGCGCATTTTCAAAAACAAACGAGGATAGGAAGGGTAACAATAGAAAAAGAATGCAAATCTGGAAAAACTGTTGAAAAAAGGTGCCGGAACAACATTCTGGTGTGTTCCATGACAAAAAAAGCCCTGTGTAAAATACTTACTTTTAATTTAAAACTTTACTTTTTCAATACTACAAATAGATGAGGATTTGCAGGATCACCTTACTACAAATAGATGAGGATTTGCAGGATCACCTTATTTTTATTCCAACCCAACTCAACCCAGATCTCTCCTTCAAAGTACTACAATATTGAACATGATGTGATTGTAATATTCTTCCTCCAAAATAATTAATTTTAATTACTTTCTGTGGCCAAGATAAAAAATGTAGGTGATATGGGGCATTTGTAGAACCTTGGCTGCCAATTATTGTTGCTTTGTGATGTTTGAATATAATAATGATGAAAGACCATGTGGTAATTCCAGGAAACATCAGGAAGAGTTGCTTTTCTCTTTAAAGAACCTACTACTCTTCTAAATTCACCAGATTGAATGGTGACTTTGAAAAAAGCCAAGAGGAATTCTTAGAAACTTCATACATTTTAAAAAAATAAGTACAGTCTCCATTTGTCAATCCATGTTGACTAATTTACGTTAAGATTTTTCATTAAAAGTCAGAAAGAATATCTATGGACTCAACGTTCATTGAAAGGAACATCTAAAGGGTCAAAATGGAAATGAATCATATGTGCAAGCAATAAATGACTAGAGGGACAAGGCTCTATAAAATCACAATATACAGGTCTAAGCCATATTTTAAAATGGAGACAAATATAACTTTTATCTTAGAAGAGTCTTGAAGAAATATGATTAAAGCAGTGGGATTAAGCTTAATTATGCAGAATCACAGTATGGTAGAATGAGGCTTATAAGAAACTAAAATGAATTCTCAGCTCATTTTTAATTGCAGTGTTCTATGATTAGTCATATAACTTGCTTAGTACTGTATAGGAAGTGTGTTGCATTCTAACAAGTCATTAATGTAATTTAACCAACTGTGCTGAATAGTGTTATGCTTTTGAGATAAGTCAAACATTCTTACATTATTTCCAGCTTAAACATTTTGGAACTAGGATCACATTTGCAATGAAATATATTAATTTCCAAAGGTGTGAAATGCTCCTTTGGCCTACCTGGGTTTATGGAATTTTAACTGTCTATTGTATTTTTAGAAAGCTAATTTGAAGCAGCTCTGCTCTCTCTCTAAATGTCTCTACAGGTTGACCTGAACATCACAGGCTGATTCAAGGCAACTTCTCAGAGTAGAATTTCAAATTATTCCACCTTGATGTCTTATGCTGAAACAAGTTACAGGCAATCCTTGACTTACAACCATTCATTTAGTGTTCATTGGAAGTTACAACAGCACTGAAAAGGGGACTTGTGACCATTTTTCACACTTATGATTGTTGCAGCATCCCTGTGGTCATGCTATCAAAATTTGGACACTTGGCAACTGGCTTATATTTATCACAGTTGCAGTATCCCGACCTCATGGAAAGCAAAGTCAATGGGGATGCCAGACTCACTTAACAACCATGTTATTGATTTAACAACTTTAGTGGTTTATTTAACAATGGGGCAAAACTCACTGAACTGCCTCACTTAGCAACAGAAATTTTGGCATGAGTTGTGGTTGTAAATTGAGGACTCTGTAATTCAGTTCAGCCCTTGTATCAGTCTGGTGAAAAGTGAGATCAGTTTAACCCTGGGGCCCACATGGAAACTTTTTAACATCAAAATTGAATTAAGTAACTGCTCTGTCCTGGTGCAGTAAAGCAGCAGACAAGGTCTTTGGTGCTGTTGGTCCAACCATCTATGTTTTAGATCCATGTACTTCCTGGTTGTTTATAACCTCAAGAGAAGGGGCATATGGATGAATTCATGTAGTATATTTAATGCTTTTCTGAAAGAAGGGGGGTTCACTATTTCTGAAAGAAACAGTATTATGCAACTTTTTGAGAAATCACTGCAGTATCCAATTTATTTGGATAAATGTCATTTTGTCTCCAATCTTCTGTTTTTAGGGAAGGTGGTTGAGCTTGGATTGCAGATTGAGGCTTGGATGGAGAAGAATAAGCTTCAGCTCTACCCAGATCAACTGACTATGGGCTTTGGGCCAATACCTAGAGATTTTCCATCTTTGATTCTGGACATAGTTTTAGTCCCCTATTCAGACCTAGTTCCTATTTGCTCCTGCTGAAACATTAAGTGGTAGTTCTGCCTAAGGCCTGTGCATAACTTTGTTTTATGTGTTAATTGTTCCCAGATTGAGAGGCCCTTTTTATTAGTTACCCATTTGGAGTACTGCAATGTTCTGTATATGTAGTTGCCATTGAGGACCAATTGGCAACTACATACTACAGGTTGTAATACAGTTTGTAGATCAGATCAATATATTGACTTCACATTAAGATTAAAAGTACTGTATTAACTTGACTATTAATAGAATCTTGCAAATTTGATTATGCTTTACTTCTCCCCCCCTTTTTTATACTTATGTGAATTGGGATGGTGGTGTCTGCCTGAAATGCTTAAACATATAGTTTTCATTGTCTGGGCTTAAAAAGTGTTTCCCTTCTCTTTGCTCTATAATGGATGTCCCCCTTGTTTGTCCCTTGGATTGTGCTGTGCTAATCTCCCCCTTGAATACTTGTCATGGACATTCTCTGCAGCAGCAATGTGGGAAATTTTGGATATACCTTAGGACAGGGGTCCCCAACCCCTGGTCCATGGACCAATACCTGGCTGTGGCATGCCAGCAACTGGTCCACACAAGCAAGCAAAACCCCATCCGTGGGATGCAGGCACCATACAAAACCACGCCCCCTCCAGTCCGTGAAAAAAACTCTCTCCATGGAACTGGTCCCTGGTGCCAAAAGGTTGAGGACCTTTGCCTTAGGAGATGCATTGCTTCCCACTAGGCTTCTGGATGCAATTCAAGATTTCTGAATTGCATTGGATTGCATTATTTGCAGGATTGTCCCTTCCCAACTTTATTTGTTCTTCCCAAATGTTCTAATCAAGTAGTCACATTTTGGATTCCTTCTCTGAAACAATGTCATCTGATGGGACACAGGAGAACATACCTTTTTTTTGACAACATTTGCCTTTTGGAAAAAATCTTTGTCTAATACACATCCCAAAATATAAGGGGGTGGGCTATTCAGAAAAACTGTAAAAATGTTGATCTTTCTTGAGGTATTGGGGCCGTGATGCGTATAGCACCTATGTACAATAGAATATGAATGTGAACTCTGGTCACCTATTAAGGATTTCCTGGTTTTTTAATTGGAATTGCTCTTTTTGTTAATGTGCATGTTAAGGCAATATAGAACATCCATCACAAATATGAACTTAAATTTAAACATGAAATGATTGTGAATATCATCACTAATGCAAAAACTGTTTCCACTGCCACTAGACTGTATGCATTTGTATCACCCATAACCACTCTCTTTGGCAATGATATACATGTACAAATCAATGGTAGAGCCATGGGCACATGCATGGCTCTTCAGTATACCAACATCTTCATGGCTGACCTAGAAAAATGCTTTCTCAATTTTTATCTCCTGAAGTCACTCATTTACAAAAGATTCACTGAGACATTAACCCAGGGAAATGACTTGCTCATCAAATTCTATCAGAACTTCAGCAACTAGCACCATACCATCAACCTGTGCTTTCCACAGAATGTCTCACTTCCTTGATAACAGTGTAAAATTAGAAGTAAGATTAGAAGTGTCACTGCATGCTCTTCATCTAATGAGCCATGGTGGCATAGTAGTTACAGTGCAGTACTGCAGGTTACTTCTGCTGACTGCCGGTTGCCAGCAACTGAGCAGTTCAATTCTCACCAGCTTAAAGTTGACTCAGCCTTCCATCCTTCTGAGGTGGGTAAAATGAGGACCCATATTGTTGAGGGCAATATGCTGATTCTGTGAACCACTTAGAGAGGGCTGTAAAGGACAAATATAGAAAGTGGAAAGAGGGGCACATAACTAAGTCAGAATATCAGCAAATAGCCCAAGCCTGCAAAGATGAAGTGAGGAAAGCTAAGGCTCAAAATGAACTAAGGCTTGTGACCAAATTAAAAAATAACAAAAAAGCTTCTTTCAACATGTAAAAAACAAGAAAAAAATGAAGGAAATGATTGGTCCATTAGTGGGTGAAAGTGGCAAGAAGGTGACAAGCAACAGGGAGAAAGCAGAACTATTTAACTTGTTTTTTGCATCTGTCTTTACACAAACGGAAAAAAGAGACCAACCTACCAAAAATAGTGCCATAAAAAACAGAATAGAAACGCAAGTTAAGATAGGCAAGAAAATGGTAAGTGAGCATCTGTCCAGCCTAGACGAGTTCAAATCACCAGGATCAGATGGATTACACCCCAGGGTTCTCAAGGAACTGGCAGATGTGATCTCAGAACCATTGAACTATATTTTTCAAAGATCCTGGAGCACTGGGGAGCTACCGGAGGACTGAAAAGAGCTGATGTAGTTCCCATCTTTAAAAAAGAAAAAAAAATGGACCCAGGAAATTACAGACCTATCAGCCTGACCTCAATAACTGGGAAGATTTTGGAAAAGATAATCAAACAACGAATCAGCGAACACCTAGAGGCAAACAAAGTCATTACTAAAAGCCAACATGGGTTTGTCAAAAACATATCATGCCAAACAAATCTTATTGCATTCTTTGACCAAGTGACAAAATTAGTGGATCAGAGGAATGCTGTGGATATAATTTACTTGAACTTCAGTAAGGCATTTGATAAAGTAGTTCATAACCTACTACTTGATAAGATAGAAAAATGTGGGTTAGACAGCATCACCACCAGATGGATCTGTAGCTGGCTGCCTGGCCATAATCAGCGTGTGCTCCTCAATGGAACCACATCTACATGGAGGGAAGTGTGTAGTGGGGTGCCCCAGGGCTCTGTTCTGGCCCCAGTGCTCTTCAACATCTTCATCAATGATTTGGACGAGGGGATAGTTGGAGAAATCATCAAATTTGCAGATGACACCAAGCTGGCAGGAAGAGCCAACACTCCAGAAGACAGGCTTAGGATACAGGAGGATCTGGACAGACGTGAACACTGGGTGCTATCTAACAAAATGAAATTCAATGGTGAAAAAAGTAAGGTTCTACATTTAGGCAAGAAAAACCAAATGTACAGGTATAGTATAGGGGGTACCTTGCTCAATAGTAGTAACTGTGAGAGGGACCTCGGAGTCCTAGTGGACAATCACTTAAATATGAGCCAGCAGTGTGCTGCAGCTGCCAAAAAGGCCAACACAGTGCTGGGCTGCATTAACAAAGGGATACAATCAAGATCACGTGAAGTATTAATACCACTTTACAATGCCTTGGTAAGACCACACTTGGAATACTGCATCCAGTTTTGGTCATCACGATGTAAAAAAGATGTTGAGACTCTTGAAAGAGTACAGAGAAGAGCAACAAAGATGATTAGGGGACTGGAGGCTAAAGCATATAAGGAAAGGCTGCTGGAATTGGGTATGTCTAGTTTAATGAAGAGAAGGACGAGAGGGGATATGATAGCAGTGTTCCAATATCACAGGGGCTGCCACAAAGAAGAGGGAGTCAAGCTATTTTCCAAAGCACCTGAAGGCAGGACAAGAAGCAACGGGTGGAAACTAATCAAGGAGAGAAGCAACCTAGAACTAAGGAGAAACTTCCTGACAGAACAATTAACCAGTGGAACAACCTGCCTCCAGAAGTGGTGAATTCTCCAACACTGGAAGTTTTTAAGAAGAGACTGGACAGCCATTTGTCTGAAATGGTATAGGGTTTCCTGCCTGAGCAGGGGGTTGGACTAGATGACCTCCAAGGTCCCTTCCAACTTTATTATTATTATTATCGATCATCGCATAGTCAGCCAGATGTTCAGACTGGATTTGGCATTTTGTCTACCTATCGAGTCCTTACCCAGGACCTGGGATAGGCAGATGTGGATGTTTGATGGTATTACAGATATCGTCGCAGGATGGAAGCAGTTCCTAATAAGGCCGCCTTTTGCAATTGACTAATAGCGAATTTGTCAATGCCAATGGTGTTCAAGTGGTGCTCCAGTTGTTTTGGGATTGCACCCAAGGAGCCTATGACTATTGGTACTACCCTTGCTTGCTTTTGCCACAGTCTTTCTATTTCTATTTGTAGGTCTTTGTATTTTGTTATCTTCTCCAGTTCTTTCTCTTCTATTCTGCTATCTCCAGGCACTGCCACATCCACTATCCAGACTTTTTTGTCTTTCTTATCGACAATTGTTAAGTCTGGGGTGTTATGTTGCAGGTGCTTGTCTGTTTGAATTCTGAAGTCCCAGAGCAGTTTAATTTTATCATTTTCTATGACTTTCTCTATTTTATGATCCCACCAGTTTTTGCTTACAGGCAAATGATATTTTTTGCAGATCTTCCAATGCACCATTGTTGCTACTTTGTCATGCCGCTGCTTGTAATCAGTTTGTGCAATCTTCTTGCAACAGCTTACCAAGTGGTCCACTGTTTCTTCAGCTTCTTTGCATAGGCGGCACTTATTATTATTATTATTATTATTATTATTATTATTATTATTATTATTAATAATAATATATATCATGAAGTGATATATAAGTCTAAGTCTAAGTGCTAATTTGATATATGCCACGATCTGCCAGAAATGCCCCTCTGGATTCCAAGTAGGACAATCAGGACAAAACAACTAATGGATACAAATCAACATTAAGGCTCAAACAAGGATAAAGTTGTATCAGATGATTTCACACTACAAGGCACTATTGTAAATCTTGAAGTTGCTGTTTTAGAAAAGACCAAAAGATTACAGGCTGTCTCAAAAGGTTTTAGAAAAACACAATGCTGAATGAAATGCTTTTTTAAAATTGCTAATGGAAAAGGTATTGAAATCTGTCCCATATGTAACCTGTAGAAGCATAACTATCGTTTTCTCTACTTTATGCCCATTTAAATCTTACATCAGTATAGCCAGTTTTTGTATCTGATAAAGTAAGCTGCTGTTCACAGAAGTTTATGTCTTTTAATAAAATTTGTGCTACCGACTTCCGGTGGATCTGCGCGGGCGATGGCGGCTACTTTGTAGCCGTCCTCCTGGGTAAGTGTAATGAATCGCTATGAACAGCGGACATCAGCTGTTCAGCGGTTCAAAATCCCCCTCCTGGGCAAAGGGGGGGGAAGAGGGTTGTCTGAATAGTGGTAGAGCCTCTTATGTACCCCCAATTCTTTTTTTGGGGGGGTGACAGAGTGCTCCCATGGAGTTCAGACTGTCTCCACTTCCCAGCTGCTTTTGTCCCTAAGGACAAAACAAGCCGTTGCAACCACCTCCGCGTTTAAAGGGATCTGGTGAGTTTTTTTTAGAAGCGGACAGAGTTAATTAGAGGATTTACTTTTTGCTTTCTTTGACTTTATATGCATTTTAAGTTTAAAGACTTATTTTCACGTTTATATTCTCTCCTTTTACTTTTTACTTTTTGCCGAAAGGGAAAGTAAAATGGCGATCGGCAGACTTTCTGGCGTTTTTTTTTGGGGGGGGGGGGAAGTTAGAATGGCGATCGGTTTCTTTTACTTTCTCTTTTCTTTTCTTTTTAATGATTGGATGGATTTTAGAAGCATTATTATTCTTGTTGTTTAACTTTTTAGTTTTGTTTTTTGTATTTTTAACAGTCAGGCTTCTTGGTGTTTAAGCATTATTGTTTTTGTTTGACTTTTTTGCTTTGTCTTTTGTACTTTTAAAAGGCAGGCTTTTTGGTGTTTTTTCTTCCCCTTCTCTTTCTTTTTCTTTTTAATGATTGGAATGGATATTTTAATTCCTTTTTTCTTCTTTCTTTTTTTTTAACTCCCTTTTTTCTTTTTATTACAATGATCTTCCTTTGAGGGAGTTATGATTTTCTTTTGAAGGAATTTTTGTAATTCTCAAGAAGGAGTAAAGTTTTTTTAAGATGGCTCCAAAGCGTCCAGGGACTTCTACAGTTCCTAAATCAATAGTTCCACCCTCTTCTGTGGCCCAGCCAATAATTATGAAGGATTTGCAAGATATGATGGGAAATGTTATAATTCAAATTAGGGCAGAAATGAAAAAGATTTTAGAGGAAAATAATAAGATTTTGAGGCAAGATATAGTTTTGGCTTTAAAAGGAGTTGCTTCTGTTCTTGAAAAGTTGAATTCCCGTGTGGAAGAGGTAAAGGAAAAAGTGGAATTAATGGAGGGAAAAATTGAAAGTATGGAAAAAGAAATGGAAAATGAGATTCTTATGCTTCAATATGGACAAATGGAATATGCCTTAAGAATTAGAGGCTTGGGAGAGTCCTTGCAAGGAGATCTGAAAGAGATGGTTGCAAAGGACTTTGCTGTGATTTTGAATAAAGAAAAAGAGGAAATACTTAGTGAAATTGAAAAATTATTTAGAGTTAATTCCGCGGTGGCAGTGCAAAAGAACTTGCCAAGAGATGTGGTAATTTACTTTGGGAAAAGATCTCTACGCAATGAAATTATACAAGCTTTTTATAAGAAGAGATTTCAAATTGCTTCACAAGATGTCATAATTTTAAAGGAGATCCCATCTAAAATTTTAAGAAGAAGAAAGGAGTTTGCTTTTTTAGCAGATGAACTTAAAAAGAGACGAATCTCGTTCAGATGGGATGTTCTGATTGGAATGTTGGTGAATTACCTGGGGATATGTTATAGACTTAATACTGTTTCTCAAGCAAAAGATTTTTATACTTCGGTCCTGGGGGTATGTTCATCGCCATCTATTAAGTTTAAAGCCTTGGAAGAAAAGAATGTAGAATTACAGTTTGAAGAGCCTATATTTATGAAAATTGGGGAACCTTTGCTTGAGAGGCCTCAACAAGTTCAGATTGAGGAGCAGAAGATAACTTGTGTAGCACATAACTGTAAAGAAAAGCAGCAACAGAAGAAGGCTAAGGAAGCCTCACATCTAGTGGTTTCTGAATCTGCGGGAGAAGCAAGACTTATAAAGCCTTTGGAGCAATCTTCAAGGGTGGAATTGTTGTCTGAAGAAATGGAAAATGGGAAATCTCAGCTTGAGGGGTTTCAACAAGCTGAGAGGAAGGGGCAGAGGACAATTCGTGCAACATATAATTGTAAAGACCAACAGAATAAGGAGTTTAAGGAATCCTCACATGTATTGGCTTCGGAGTCATTGGGAGATTCAGGAATTTTGGAGCAATCTTTAAAGGCAGATCTCAAAGCATTTCTCTCGAGCTTGATAAGGATAAGGACGGAGAATGAAAATTAGAGATTGATAAGGATGGAGAATGAAAATGGACAATTGAGACTGATAATAATAATATCAGTATGATAAGGATGGAGAATGAAAATGGACAATTGAGACTGATAAGGATTGTGTTTCTTGTGGATGGAATTTGTTATTGGTGAAGATTTAAATGTTTAATGTGTTTATTGTGGATGGAATTTGTTATTGATAAAGATTTAAATGTGTATAAGGGAATTTTAATGTTTTAAGTCTTAAGTAACGTTTAAATTTGTGTTTTGGAGGGAGTTTATAAAGAATGATAATATCAGTATGATATCAAAAGGTTTGGAGTATACTACAATGTGTTTAGTGTTTGGGTTTTTTTTAATTATTATTATTACTATTTTTAAGATGGAATTTGATTAAATGCGTATAAGGGGATTCTAATGTTTTAAGTTTTAAGTAATGTTTAAATTTGTGTTTTGGAGGGAGTATAACTTGTTTATTCTAATGTTTTAAGTTTTAAGTAATGTTTAAATTTGTGTTTTGGAGGGAGTATAACTTGTTTAACTAAATGTATTCAGATTTGTTTATGATTCATATTAGATTTTATATTGTAGGTATAGATGTTCAAAGAAAGTAGTGTTTAAAATTGTGTTCTGGAAGGAGTTTATATAGAATGATGGATAATATTATAAGTATGATTAGAAGATGTTTAGAGTATATTATAATGTGTTTAATGATTCCAATTACTATTTTTTTTAGAGAAGATAATCTATTTAATTTAAGGTATTTAGATTTGTTTAGGACTTATATGTGTTTTAAGTTTTTATTTTCTTTTTTCTTTAAACATTTTGGACAAGCCTGTAATCAACTCTGGGAGGGCTAGGGGAGGGTTAGGGAGGTTTGGGGAGCTGGGGGAGGGTATGGGAGGGTGGGTTTGGGGAGGGGATTTGTCTTGTAAAATTTAAAAAACTATCAATAAAAAAAAATAAAATTTGTGCTACCAAATTCCTGTTTTTTTTCCACCACAAATTAACTTAGCTCTCCTACTACAACTTCTAAATACAGTAGTATCTGTGAGCCAGTGTAGTATGGTAATTAAGGTGTGAGTAGCTGCAGGGGAGAGGTTGCTAAATTTGCCTCCTTGTGTTCCTGCAGGATATAAATCTAACCAACTTAAAAATAGATTCCATTTTTTCCCCTCCGGCATGTGTCTGTTTATACACAGTACAAGAGATTATATCCAGTTAAACTCTGTCCTAAATCCACTGAATGCAGCAAACTTGGATGAAGTTAGGCATTGTATATATAATCATGCCGCATACATCTTTTCTATATATTTATATTTATCACCCTACATCATGTATTAAGAGCGTAGAGATCTAGTTTGCTGACTTGTCATGGAGATGTTGAAACATTGACAATACAGTTATAAACCTGACCAGCTTCCTTGTACTCACTATATCTGTCAAGTTGTATGAAAATTGTATTCTTACATCCTTAACCTTAGTTGCTTAATAGGAGTGTAACATATTGAAAGATTTAAAAAAAAAATCACAGAAATGTGTTCCAGATGTAAAGCCTGTTTTCAGATTTCCTTTTTCTTATGTAGCCCAAGCGTGATGACAGACAGATGTGGCATATCTTGAGCAAAGTCTTGACTAATTATATTTTCAAAGTGCACTTGAAAACTGTACTGTAGCCCACTGCAAGGCACTGTTTAATTAAAAAGTCCTAGAGAAAATAATCAGCAGGTGAGAAAGCTAAGAACACACAAACAAAAGGAATAACACTCACATGAGTGCTTTAGAAGCAGAGGTCTGTTCAACAACAGTGAAGATTAAAGAATTTCCTTGTCCCATTAAGCATGCTTTGTTTTTCGGTCGATTGGTCTATTTGATTGCATACAAGAAGATCCTGTCCTATTTCCATACTTCCCCAAGAAAAAAACAGGAGAACCAAATAATGTCACTTCCTCATAATATGATGTGCCAAAATTCCAATCTACAGTCAATTCTTACGTATAAAGTTTTATTAGTTTATACAGTGAAAATACAAAAGTAAATAGTGAGAAAGATGGGGAAGGGAAAAAGAAATAGAGAGGTGAGGTAGGGAAGAGGAAAAATAAAAGGCATTGATTCCCACAACAGGGGAATGGTTGCAAAAGCTGATGGAACTAACAGAGATGGCTAAAGTGACTGTACTGATTAAAGAAAAGAATACAAACACTTTTACCGCCATATAGAAACCGCTTCTAGATTTTTGTGCTTGAAGTTGAAAAAAATGAAATTTTGATTTTGGGTTTTACCAATTAGATAGACTTGATGTTATTGAAATGGCTAGCTTATATTTTTTTGTAAAAGTAAAAAGTTGAGGTTTGAAGTTGATACTCTACTTTGCTGTACCAAAGGAAGTCAGAAGTTAATGCCAATCTACAGTCAATTCTGTAAAACTTCTCCACTAAAATATTTTGAAAGATTTGAGCATATTTATACTACAGAATTCGACTGATTTATTATCTCTCTATGGATCCCTCAGAAATAGGAGCTCTGCCAGAGCATTTCTGCACAATTACAATTCCAAGGATTTAATTGGGACACCTTAACATTAAATACAGGTAGAAGCCAAATAGGTAGGTGGCATACATATGTCTTTGTTCTAGTGCAGGGGTGTCAAACTGCTGGCCCATGGGCCAGATGCATCATGCCAAAACCACGCCCATCCCATTGCCGGCAATGGAAAAAAAAGTCATGATACACTACGACACATCATGTGATGTCGTGAGTTTGACACCCATGTTCTAGTGCTATTATTAGCTTTAGTTTGTATCCATAGATACAAATCTCCATTTAAGACTATTTCTACGATTAAGCAGAATATGACAAAAATGTTTAGAGTATCCAGGAGAAAAGACATAAGCATATCTTTGAGCTAAAAGAAGCACCATGTCAGATTGTAATATACTGTATAACTTAATATTCCCTCTATATAGAGTTTGAATGCTATATGTAATGAGATGACAACAGAAGTGCAACTCCTTAACAACGCCAAGCCTTTTTTGGAGATAGGATCAGTGCAGACTCCTACATTTAACCTTTTGGTTAAATCTTTCTGTGTATGCATGTCTTCAAGACAGAGGTTTTTATACGAAACCAGCACCTATTCTTTAATACAAAGCAAGGATTTTATGTATTTTAATAAATTATATTAGTCTTCACTATATAACAATTTACAGTATATGATTCATAATTTGCTTACTATGACATCTCTGCATAAATGTATCTTGTAGTATAGGTCTAAGTGTTTCAATTAGACAATGAAAGGCTTTTTTTTAAAAAAAAATCATTCCAGCACACAGGACTAGTTGCGCATAGCCTCATCTTGCATATGCTGCCCTCTATGTTTTCCCAATCCTTTTGTTTGTAGTGGGGAAACTAGTAACAATTTATATCATATAGATAATAGATGTAAGATTCCTAAAATCACATGCTAAAGATTTTCATTGAAGCACAATAAACTGTGAAATTTGTCTTCTTAACTACTTACAGGATCCTTCCCTCAGTTGGCTTATGAGAGACCTTGCAGCTGACCTGTGTAAGTTTCCTGCATAGAACTGTATACAATCCTGTCAAATACAAGTCTTCATTTGTGAAATAAGAACAGACAGAAGGGTGTCCAATACACTCAGTTCCATCTAAGAAACTGGAGCTTTCAGTTTGAATCTCTTGAATAATAAAATTTAAAGGCCTCAAAATTTCACCCAGGCTTCGCAAACATATGTGTTCAACTAAAACAGGTCTTTATAAAACCTCTTTATCTTCCTACTCTTTCTTCCAGGGATCAAAGTAAGGAAAATAACATTTTCCTCCTCCAATTTTCGTCTACAACAAATCTCTGAGGTGATTTGCTTAGGAGACAGCATTTGACACTTTGCCAAAATCACCCAGTGAGGTTTCACATTGGAACCTGGATTCCAAACTAGACTTCTACAGCCTTCATCTAACACTTTAACTACTATGTCATAGTTCAAAAGACATTCTGAATTAACACAGCTTGATCTGTCAACACTGCAATCATTTTAGACCCCAGAAACAAAATAAAATACAGAAGAGGCTAATAGTGCCTTACACACATGCAAGGTATCTTTTGGTTATTATTTCATAATAATAACCAATCTCACACATATGGGATTAACTTTTGATACAGGTCATTGCCTTTTATGGAAATTGGTAATAATGAGGAAGAACATGTTTATTTTTGAGTCTGCTTTTAAACGAAGTTTAGAAAGCAAAAGTTCTGAGTTGATTTTTTTTTAAAAGAAATACTTTGTTTTTATGGTAATCCTATAAAACCTGCAAATCAAAGGGAAATAATGCAGCTTCAGTTCAGCATACCTATCTGATATGGTTGGTTCAAGCAGTGCTATGTTGAAGAATTACCCGTGTGATTTACATCCTTCATTTGGACAGTACAATAGGACTGTAGATACCTAATTAAGTGCAATCATTTTAATCTGCTGGGATGATGGATAAGTAGGCATTATCCTTCTCATTTGAGTCAATAGCATATTATGAGCCCAATATGCATATCATTTCCTATAAAACATAGCATTTGGCACAGATACTCTTGCATTAGCTTCTCCCATCTTCCTCAAAAAAATGATAGACTATAGCTACAGTATATCTATAGGAGAAGCTTGCTAGGCTCAAATAAATGCACAAGACCCTGTAGACAAATCAACACCATCAAGAATTATTTTGGAATTAATATTTAAGATCTTCAGCTGCAGCAGAAAATAATCTTTCTGTGTGCATGGATGCTGGATGCTGGATTTTAAGTATACCAATACTGAAAAAATAAAGTGAAAAAACAACAACCCGGCACTGACCAAAGGTTTATATTTGGAGCTCCAGGAGAATCATATTTATAGCCAAGAAGCTTGTCTTAACAGAAAGTGTGACTCTCTCTGTGTGTGTGTGTGTGTGTGTGTGTGTGTGTGTGTTTAACCTATTAGCTTACATTTCCTCTAATTATTTCACAAAACACATTATATGATATCCTTCAGTCAGCATCATTTACACACACACATGACAAAAAGCCACAAGAAGCAAAAAGTCACTTCCTCAATATTTGTCTCCTTTTGAGATAAGTTGTGTCTGTCTCAGCTCTACTCAGGGATGCTTATCAGTTTAAACAAGTCTATGTCAAATGTACTCAAAGAACAAACATGTTGTCCTTTCGAGCTGCCATAAAACAAACTGATGGGGCATTCTTTCTTGTTTGGAAGTTGTAAAAAGCAGCCTCTCTCTCTATTTATTTCCATAGAACACTTTAAAAAATACTGGAGACTTCTCTGTAGTCAGCCCCCATTTTCTAATGGTGCCATATTTCAACACTCATTAAGATACTCCTGACCTCCTTATTCACTCTGGGAATCTATCATTCACCACAATGGCATATAATAGCCCTATGATGTCTTGGCTGTTTGTACATGCACATTTTGTGCACATATGGCATAAAGGAATCAACTGAAAGAGAGGCAAAAGGAATGGAATGATCAAATATTGGCTTTAACAGATTTTGGATGTGCAGTACACATTCTTATCACTTATCATTTTCAATTCCTGAAAATGTCCTTTTAAATGTAATGAGGCATTGACAAAATTTAAACAAATTGATGCCTTGTTGAAAAGCAAAGAATTGCGGGATTTATTCATTGTGATTTCATATTATTTTGTTTCTGGTTCTGGTTGGTAAAAGCAACATCTGTCAAGTACCAGGGAAATTAGGAGAGTCAGGCAGTTCAAATGAATATAAAGATATATTGCAAGTTTAAGCTCTCAGAATCTGAATGAATTAAACAAACAGATAAGAGTCACATGAATTCAAAGTGACTCTTATCCTGTGTGGCCTTGGAGGTACTCATGACTGGTGATATGCTTGACCCCCTCCCTCTGGCTCAGCCTGATCATCTCCTACAACATCTTGACAACAAAGAATATGAAAGCTAATATAACTAAGCTAACTAAATGTGACTGTGGAACCAGCTAGAAAATTATAGTGGGAGAAGGGAATGGCCTTGAGGGACAGGAGGAAGAGTCACTATCAAGACAACAGTCAGACCAAAACCAAGATAGAACTGCAACTGATATCAGATAAGACATTCCCTAGATCTTCCTATCTGCTTCTCTCTTTGTATAAACAAACAAACAAACAAAAAAGACATGATAAAAGACAAAAGAAAGTGCAGAAAAAAGGTAAAAAGTAATAGAAGCTTCTGATTTCCTTTGCAGCAAATATATTTACAAAGTCATCTCTCATTCTGCTGAAACTAAAAAACAAAAACCTCACTTTCATCTAATCCATTTTTTCTTAATCATCAAACTCACAATTTGTAAGTGTATTTTTCTGCTATTTTTATTTCTTTCCATATCATATTTGGAGACCGGCCATCTCTCTTATAGAGTGACCCTATGAAAATTCTGCTTTTGCATGAAACAGAATTCTCATAAAGTCACTTTGAGAGATTCTGATCTCTTAATGTAAAACTTTATTGAGTACATAATTTTGGCACATATGAAAGCAAAACCAGCTCTGGCAAGCCCCAGCCCAAACTGTTATAGTAAAAGTATAGAATCCCCCCCCCAATCCATGAACATGTCACATTGCCCAATTAGATGCAATTATATTGTTATGAGAAAATATCTCTGAGTTGGGTCAGACACCTGGTGAATCGTCCTTGATTCTCATTGTCTGCATTCTTTATTTTTGTAGCCTGCATTCCATTTCTCCATCCTCACTCGGAGTTTGTTGGCAATCTAAGACAATAATTGTTGCACCAGCAAAGTGAGCTTCAAGCTTGACACTCACTGCTAGAGTGTCCCTAGTTCTCAGGGAGATAAAAGGAAAGAGGAAGGAAACACTCTCAGACTTGCAAGATTCTGTAACTCTATAAAATAAATGTAACATTGGCCTGCAAGTCTTTGGTTTCCTAGTCTGATCTGTCTTGAAGGAATGGCAAACAATAGAGATTGATGTGTATCTACAAGCATAGAGAGACAGAATCAGTTAAAATCTATTTTCTGCTTCTAAGTACCATATTTTCCGGCATATAAGATGACTTTCTAAAGCATGCAAATCGACGCCGAAGTCGGGAGTTGTCTTATATGCCGAGTCATCTTATACGCCAGAAATTATGGTAGTTTCCTGCGTATAAGACGACTTTCTAGGCATGCAAATTGGTACCAAAGTCAGGGGTCATCTTATACGCCGAGTCATCCTATACACCGGAAAATACGGTACATGGCAGAATATGGTAATCTCATCTTTCAAAACAGAAGCCATTGGCAAAGGTTGACATTTTTATAGCTGGCTTGGAGGAAGTCAGAGAAGCAGAAAAAAATAAGGGTGTATATTTTTCATTTTAAGTAAAATCTAAGCTAGGTATTCTGTATTTATATACATTTATATGGCAATGAATTAATATTTACTGCATTTCATAGCGTACAATTCAGCCTGACCTTTTAAATAATATTTCACTTATCACAACTAAGAGACTTCAGACAAAAAAAAAAAAGAGTCTAAATACCAGCTGCCTTTGGGATTTATGTATGGAATAGGCTGATAGTGTCAAATGCATTTTGTATGTTTTGTTTCTAAAAAAAGAATAAGAACTGGATAACCTTTACTTGTTTATAATTTAGATTCTAAATTGGTTGCTTCTTCATAGAATTCTACTACAAAAAATAGTCTTAGCGATCAAATATTCTACATAAAAAAATAAAAAAAGGATAATATGTGAAGTGGTTGCAAAGCCACGGAATTCTAAACTGTCATCTTTTGTATATTATCAAGGTTATATTATTAATTTCCATATGTATCTTTTAAAGCTTCATCTTTTCTTCAAAGGAGTAAGTAAAGAAGTAAAAGATGAGCAAAACTGGACCAAGAGCTCTGTTGTAGCTTACTGCCAAAATATCATTTTATATGAATGTTGAATTTAGTAAAACAAGCTTTAAAAATCAAGTAGAAAAATGGGCATGATCTATCTTCATACGAAAGTATGATATAATACAAATGTTTGAGCTTAAACTTAAGCTCACTTTGTCAAAGAATAGTGATCTTGGAAATGGAATGAAAAAACAGATTGAATCCTTAGTCAATCTTGTAATGTTCTGGGGAAAATTAGGCAATCTATTTGCAATGATCTTTTTTCTGAAGTTAAAATTGAAGGATTGCATGGACATTTCCTTCAATGAAATAAATTAAATATCTTGTATGTATAAATAACTGGCAAATCTAAAAAGATTCAATATAATTGAATCTGATAAAGTTACAATATGTACTAAAACATAACCACAATAATAATACTAAGATTTTATTATATTAGGAACAGATAAACAGTCTAAAATCTTGGGATGGTTGATATATAAAACATTTGCATGCATGAATAAGAGAATTGCATTAAGATCCAGAACTTAGAAAATGTGGAAATCACAATGTGAAGTAATTCAGAAGTTTAAGCAATCATCAGAACACAACCACAGAAAGCTGAAAAAAAGACATTTGACTAGAAGACAATCCACAAGTAATTCTTAAAATAATTGACAGATTCTAAATACCATATAGAGTATCAGCAACATATTGAGATAGATATATGCTCCTAATTTTGAAGAATAGATTCAGATAGTATTTATGAAATCTGATCTGTGGGACAGTTTAATAGCTGTGTAAGAACAAGCTGTTTTGAACAAAAACACTCATTGTTCTTTGGAACCTTACCAAAAAGGCAGATTTCCTCATGTAAAATGGCTATTGGAAATAATATCATTAGGTGACATTATTAATGTCTCACTAATAGAAGATAATATGTGCTTTGTTTAAAAATGATGTTTTCTCAAGAATTTTACTCTGGTTTCCATGGTGATGAAAAATTACAAGCTAGTCTGTAATATCCCATGGATGGAAAAGTTGATAGAGAGGGTAGATAATAATCAGCTTAAATTAGTCTTACAAGATATGGATTCTTTAGACCTATTTCAAAGTGGCTTTAGAGTAAGCTGTGGGGTCAAGATAGCACTAGTTGGTCAACTTGATATGAGAGTTCTGCTAAGGAATTAGGTTTGTAGCAGTGGAACTTTCAACACTATTGATCATGCTATCTTTCTGGATCACCAGATGTGATTTGGAGATGGGTGATGATGCATCACAGTGCTTCTCCAGCTGTGTCTTGTTAGATACCAACCGTAGTAACAACTGTTCTTCAAAACAGGAGTATTTATATCGGGGCTTCCCACTGTCACCAATACTTTTTAATATCTACAGGAATTAGGTGGGTGAAATAATCAAGAAGTTTTGTGTTGGGTGTTTTTAATATGTTAATGACTCCATCTAATCATTATCAACTGACAGCAATACCTTGAACTGATATCCTAGACAAATTGATTGCCCTGGAAAAATGCAGGTGTGCAAACAGGCATATGCAACCTTAGGGATTTCTTCTATTAAAATTATGATTCTGCAAAAGGATGAAACATTTGAACATGTAAATAGAGAGTAAGTTTTTATTGTATACATGCCGAATCCCTACTGTTTTGATTTCTACAAGAGATTCTGGGGCTTAAAAGCTGTTATTAATTTCTAGAGTATCATCTTCATGAATAAATGCATTAATTTACTGTTCCCTGGGGTACATCTCTTATCCTATATTTTAGTTGGCAGCATTGCAGTAAGATAGAGTTGCAGAATCTCTCTCACTACACTCTTTTATTATGTCCATAATTATCTGCTCTGTGTGATTATATGATCTTTGTAATGGATCTCAAATACTTGTGAACTGTATATTTTTTTTCATGGTGTACCCCACCACACATACTCACTTTTACACCTATGAGTTCCATGTGAAATTTTACATCAAGAGCATTTGTGCTTGGGAAAGGTATGCTCAAGTACATGTAAAGATTGTTAAGCTAAGAATAATTTAGGGGATCCATGTTATGGAATAGTAAAGTATGTGGTATCTTCGTTAATGTTAATTGGATTGGCGCTTGAATGTTGGTGAGAGCAGGCTTTGATATTACAGCAGACCAGAGTTTTAACAGGCAACATGTGTCTATTAATAGGAGCACATCTGCTCCACCAACTTGTACAGTTCAAATGTATCACTCTCATTAGATCAATTTATCTATTTTTATTAAGAAGCAGCTATTTAGGCAGGCATAGGAGGTACTTTGGCACCTAATTATTGTTGCTTCAATTCAGAAAGCTGTGCAACTATTCTACCCTGAGAGCCTTATCATTCACGGTTTTTTTAATGTTGCCAGTAGTGACAGCAGATCAAAGAAGTAGATACCAGAAATATAGGAAAATCATGGCAGTTATTTTTGCTTGTGAGACAGGTGAATACAAGAAAACATATGGGATGGTTTCATATCTTATATAAGTAGTGTGCAACCTGGGCTTATGGGCCCCATAAGGTTTCTCATTAGTGAATTTGTAAACTCATCTGCATGCAAAGATTTTCTCAGGTAACTTGTTGGCAAATGGGTCAGGTGCGCATTTTTTTTCTTCCAAAATTAAAATTAAGAATGTTATTTATTTATTTATTAAACAAAGACCACTCTGGCAGATCTCTACCAAGAAGACGTTTAAAAAAGGTCCAAAAATCACACAATCACAATGATATCATTTTGAAGTCTCTGATGGGCTTTATTTAAAAACACCAGCCCCTTATGTCATTCCCATGAGTCCTTTTGCACAAAATTTGCCTGAAAACAGCCGCCCCAGTGTTCAAATAAAGCAAAGTCCAGCACAAAGTCAACCAACCAAAATACCAAATCCAAAGTGTATGCATAAGTCCAAACCCACACTATCCAAATCCAAAGTTGAAGTCCAGAGTCTACTCATGAATCCAGAGTCCGAGGACAGAAGCAAGAAACAAGACAGGAATCCAAGAAGCCAGAAACATAGACACAGCAAGAAAATTGAACTGTTGTCTCTAGCATTGTGCTGCTCTACCCCTTGGACTAAGTAACTCATGGGGGGAGGAGCAAGGCTGCCTCCTCATGACTAGCCTTGCTGACCTCCATTGTGCTAGCCTCCTTTTGACCCTGTGCATCCTGGAATTTGGTGGAGGAGGCAATTCCTCCTTATCCCCATTGACTGACTATAGCTGTGTTCCTTCACTGCCTTGCACTTCTGACTGGGTATCTGAGCCTCTCAGCTGCATCTGCCTTTTCTCCTTTAGCCAGGTGCACATTCAATTGTTCCCCTGACAACCCCTCCAAGGTTCCTGGCCTCTCCTTCTCCTCTGTCTCATTCACTCCCTGCTCAGAGATCTCAGCATCCTCCTAATGGTTCCCTGTGTCCTCATCCAAAGTCCCTGGAATCAGCTCTTCTTCAATGACTGAACCCACATCAGGAAATACCATCATGGGTAGTATAATTTGGGCCCATTTTCCATAGCTTTGGAGTTTTAATCATTTAAGGAAGAAAGTGTCTCCTCTAGTCCTCCTGTCCCATTCACATCCTTAAAGCATCCATAAAGACTTGTCTCAAAGGTATCCTTTCTGCCTCCTTTCTGTAATATCCTCATCGACTCCTGGGGCTGCCAACTTCACTTTGCACATGCCTGTATTATGCTAACCTATTAAAAGTCAAGAGGTACCTTTAAGCTGTACTTTACATGATTACTTTTTCTCTGTCTGCTATATCTTCAGCAGCTAATTTTATTGTGATGATTGTTGTGGCAGATATAAGGGGCCAAATATCTTTCTTAATAATCTTAATAATTCTCTTAATAATAGAGAACATGATCAACAGTCCCTTGATAGCAACTTAGGTAAATGCACAGAGCAGCCGATCATACTCTTCATGGTAAAAGATAGTGTCTTTTTTATATAAATTATAATAATTAATTTTGGGTGTATATATTTGGTTTCTGCATACTGCATGCTAGCTTATGCACTCTGCCCATGTTTTGATTATGTATAAATGACCATCGTATATGATGATAATTTTCAAGGCATCCTTCCAGGTTTGCCAATAAATATGAACAAATATGCAGAATCTTGACTTTTTGTGTATCATTAAAATTTATTGGCTGCAGGAATTCCCTTAAGCCTTTAAAAACTTTCAGGTCACTATGAAACCAATTAATCTAAAAAAATTCTGTTAACTCAAACATAGGAAAAAGCAGCATCCTCTGCTTTGGGAGATGTAGAAAATGTGACATCTATGTAAGTTGCATTTTAAATAGTACATGACAACATCACCACTCACAGACACACTTGTCCATGCAATATACAGTATAATGAGCCACAGTCTCTACATAACATAATATCAGAGTTTCATCTCAGGAATATGTAATAAAACTTCCAGCTGATTACTCATTCATTGGTTGGTAAGAAAACAAGTAAAACACCCAAAACAGCTTTTTGTGCTGTGGTGATAGCAGCATCAAGGTGTAAGCCTGTGCACACCATCCTTGATCGGTTTCCAATTAGAGATCTGAAAGCTGGAAGTGACATGATTTGATTTATTTCTTTTATCTGTTTTTAGCTTCCTTCAAGTCACTTTTATTAGATGAATCCTAAGGGCCACTTTTTTTCTAAGCATATTTCAGCACCACTAATTCCACTAAAGGACAAAACCCTTCATGTTGTACCGGAATAAAGAGTTGGCTGTCAATGTCAGAATAAGGTTCTGCTGCTCTTTTTATTAATGCTGGAAGGTAGACTCCCTAATTTGCCAGACAAAGACATTGGGAGCTGAAAGGAGCCTTATTATAATCTCCACATTCTTACCTTTCTGATTGGTTGTCAGTAATCTCTACTTCAATAATTATTATCTTCCCCATGCACAAAATAATTCCAAGCAGTGCTACTTATTTGCTTCCATGATTAGAATAGAATAGAATAGAATAGAATAGAATAGAATAGAATAGAATAGAATAGAATAGAATAGAATAGAATAGAATAGAATAGAATTCTTTATTGGCCAAATGTGATTGGACACCCAAGGAATTTGTCTCTGGTGGATAAGCTCTTAGTGTACATATGAACAACAAAGTGATAGTTCATAGTTCACAAATCATAATTACAATCATTAATTGTAAGATACAAACAATAAGTGATAAATCATAAGATACCAATAGGAGAAGGCAGTAGAAAAGATGAGAAGATGTGAAGATGAGAAAGATGAGAAGTATAATAGCAATATAGCCTACTACATGGGTAAATATCTTTAGGCCTAAGACAGCAAACTGATGGTACAGGGGGAAAACTATCTTTGTGTCTAGTTGCTTTGGCATGTAATGCCCTATAGTGGCGTCCTCAGGGGACAGTTGAAACAGTTTATGTCTGCGGACTTGAGAAATATAGAGTTCCTGTCTTTACTACTCTAGTCATTATGCCACTGTAAATCATAGGCTGAATGAAAGTAATCATAATAATGGAGTAGGAGTCCTGTAGACAACATTAGATGAGATTCCCTTCCTTCTCCCACAAACTCTCTAGCTTTTCAGTGGCATTCCATACATGAAATTTCTCTGTCTTTGTGTGACAGGACTGGTGATGCCATCTGCTCCTGACACAGAGGAAACCATCATGCCATTACTTCCATGCATCTATTCTCCTTCTTCATGCAATGACACAGGAACTCTCTCCAACTGCACGATGCATTAATGTTATCCTCCTGAAGATGGACTAGAGAATGGCATTAGTCTTATGCAAAGCTCACCTCAGCTTTACCGTTCCTCCCAGAAGATATATTATGTGTTTGGTGCTTGCATTGAAAGAACTATGAAAGGTGCACTGTATATACTACATATACTACAAATATATGTGGATATAAAAATATAAGTTGTTGTCTTACCTCCATCATATAACCTCAGGCTATATAGCAAAGCACCGCCTATTGCTTTTGCTTTTTGTTTTATTTTTGGATGGGAGGAGAAAGAATAAAAGGGAATGAATTGGGAGTTAAGAGAATAACAGGGGACTAAGTCAGATAAACAAAGATTAATAATATATGTATTGGGGAAGGTATAGGGGATCACATGCAAAATCAAACAGCTGAATAAAGCAGAGCAAAAAAGAACAGCTGAATAGTCTGGCTTACCTTCAGTCTTTCTCCACATGAAACCACTGCCCTCAGCAAGTTCTAGCATGACATAAGAGGGAAATGTGGCAAGAAGAAATAAAGTCAAAAACACATCCTATTTGTAAAGAGTTCTGAAGTTCAATGTTGTAATCAATTCCATTGGCCAACCAGCTATAATGTCATTCTAATGCAAAATCCACAATTCAATCAATTTAAATTGCTCCAAGCAAATTTGATTGGAGGTTTCAGATTAATTTGATGATTTGATTTGAAATCCAATTCTATTACCATAAAAATAAAATATCCACACAAACACACATTCAAGAAAAGAATGTAACTGCATTAATGAAATGGTCAAATGGGAACTTTAAGAAGGTGCAAGGTGACCTGTGAGGTTAGGAAAATGTTTAAAAATATGTCTAGAAATTGTTGGAAATGTAGACAAAAACCAGGCACATATTATCATCTTTAGTGGACATGCTCTAAGGCTAAAAGGTTTTGGTCAAGAATACATGTATGGTTAAGGAAAATGATAAACACATAGGTTTATTTCTGTTAGCTATAATTGCAGGAAATTATGAGAAAGAATGTGTATATTTAATGTTACATGTATTAACAGCAACGAGAATTGTATTTGCTCAATGTTAGAAAAATGAAAAATTAACAGTGGAGGAAGAGATAATCAGGAAAATTTTGGACTGTGCAGAAATGGACAGACTTACATTGATAATGAAGGAGAAAGAAGATTCAGAATACTTTAGAACATGGGATACATTTTATCAATGGCTAGAAAAAAGAGGTAGAGAGAAAGGAGTTTAACATGTATCAGGTAAATATTTGAACCCAGACAACATGTTGCTGATAAAATATTAAGGATTTGTGATTATAAAAAAATAATAAAATATGGCTATATAAAAAAGAAGGTGCAAAGTGGTAGTCCAGGTGTTAAACAGAATACTCTTTCATTTGGATAACAATCGCTGGTTTAAATAAGGTTTATATTTACCATGCTTAAGGCAGATTCTCCTGAACCTTTAAAGTAAATACAACATGTCATAAGCTGAATTTTATTTTGGACTTCCTTACTATTAATATATCTAACAGCCTCTTTCCCCAGTCTGGTTTAACTTCAAGATATTTTGAATTAAAATTTGTAGAATTCCTGGTCAACTGAAAGGTAAGTCTGTCCTAAACTACATCCATATACCTGGATTGTCCAAACAAATAGCATACTAAGAAGAAAAGTATGCTGTAAGAAAAGTCTAAAGAAATAGATAATTATCACAAGCCCTCCATAACTGTTGAAACTGGAGTAGAAGAAAACATTAGTCCTTTTTTGTTAAAAAAAAGAAAAGAGAGAGGAGGCTAAAACAGATGAAGCTGTTTGATTAATAGCTATAGCTGAGATATGATATGTACAACCTCCTAAAATTGTTAAGCAATGAAAAATAAGTGAAACAATTTAATGAAAATGCTACTACTGTTTAGTAGAACTACATTTACGGTCCTACTTTTTTCTTTCTTTGACTCCTTTTTTATGTCTTTCAATGTCCCAGATTCTTTTCTCAGCTTTTCAATGATAAATTATTATTGTTATACTGCCAAAGACAATTCCCTTATGTGTCACTCAAGATTCCATGTTCAATTACGATGACAAGTGTGGCATGCCTGGGTAACCTTTGCGCAAAAAGGAAACTAGAGAGGATTAATCAGGGAAATATGGATCCTGTATCTTTAAATGTTGGGAGATGTTTTCATAAATTGAGGAAAGGAATAGGAGATGGAAATGGGTTTCTAAGTTCCCTTCTCTAGAGATGGTTAGCAGCAAAGAAGCAAAAGCTAGATTTGATTAAGTCTTTGTGTTTTTTCTTAACCTCATTAACAGAGTCAGCTGATGGATCTTCAGATCAATTTGTATGCAAATGTAACAGAAATGGGATTGCCCATGTTTATTTATTTATTTATTTATGAGACTTATATACCTTATATATGTTCTCGGGCTCCTTCCAAATCACTGTGTCCCAATGCAGGCAAAAGGGAGCAATAAATGAGTAGTGGAGAAGTCAGGCTTTGCGAGCTTCATCAACCTGTGTTCGGTTCAAAAAATACCTATTCGCTTTACAGACATCCAATATATCTTTCTCAAGGCATATTTATTGAATTGTTCTCTCAAATAATCATTATGCACAAACATGTGCACCACATACTGAACAGTCCTCAGAAATTCATGGATTTGCTTGCATCATGTTAAAACGTGGTTTAGTAGGCATCATAACTGTAAGGGATTACTCCAAGGAGTAAAGTATGAGCTAATTTTGAATTTCACATTGGAATCTGAGAAATGGAATGACCAGGGTCAAAAGAGAGTAGGTTGAATTTAGCAGTTTTCTTCTGGAACATATTGCTCTTCTTGCTAATGCCATGTGCTTTCTTTAGTTTGTGTATGTGGGTGTGGGTATGTTTGAGATACACACTTTAGTGTGTATTACTCTAATTTCTTCTTGGTTATGTTCTGCCAATCTTTCCTTTGTTTTAATCTATGGAGTCTATTTTATTTCTAAATTACAGAATGGGTACCAGATTTGTAAGCTGCAGAATCTGATCTGCTTATTCAGTTACTTCTTTAACAATAACAAATGGCTATTATAACTTAAGAGCTACTCTTGTAATTTAATATATATTTTAGGAAACATAATTGTGTGTATCTTTTGTATTCTTTACATTTTATTGTTACTGTTGCTAGGAACTCTATATTGGAGCATCTATTTTGTTTCATTTGAGAAACAATATCCCAAAGTCTACTGTAGGGAAATCTGGACCATCTGGATGGCAGCAAAGTTATCAAGAAAACTCTCTTTGATGCCAGCTAGATAACATTTAGGTGTTTGTGTGCCCAGATCTGATTGTCCTACCAAAGTTTTCTCCTGCTATAACTTTCCTTTGTCTAACAAGATTCAACTCAACCCTTTTAATAAATCCAAGATTTGTTCACATGCAAAGGAAGATCATAACAATAGCAAAACGTAATGGAATGTTTAGATTCAGAAACTAGGATTTCTCATAAGAAATGGATTCATTGTCTGGAAGAGCAAGTCTCACTATTTTGTTATGCTATGCCAAGCAGCATTTTGGTAGTCCAAATGAATCCTGAAGAACTTTCTCTTATTCTTCCTTTTCTATGAAATGGATCATGGTAACTTATTTGCATTTTTGGCTGTGAATCCTAAAAGTTATAGTCTTAAGACATGAGGAAGGCATCTTGGTTGTAATTGAAACACATGAAGAGCTTTTTAATATGCAATTTTGCAAACTATTTTTTTTTAAAAAAGGGAAACCCAAGTGCTTGATACAGCCCTGGCAGATGATTGAGAAGCATCAGAGTTAATATTCTGCTTAATGGGTGTTACAAAAGCTTTCCTCGTCCTCATTTATTTTGCATGTGAAAAGTAGGTGGTTTCCTAGTCAATTATATTTCAGCTAAGCATGACATAGAGAACAGATAGCACAGTAACCTTCTCAGAGAAGCAGTAATGGAGAACAATAGGAGAGAATGAGGAATTACTCTGCTGCCTCATAAATCAACACAGGGACTGGCAAGATTTTAGCTTTCCAAATGACAAACCATGGACTTGGTAAGGCTGAATTTGAGATGCGTGACACATAGACATGACTTTTTACACCTTCCTTCCTGATAGGCATGAAGGAAAATAATAGTCACTCAACATGGATTACCTATATGTCAATAGTATCTTTCAGTCAGCTTGTCTATTTGCCAGTCACAGGATTTTGGAAACCTGATTCAAACAAGTTTATAGCAATGTGTAGCCTTTCAAATGGGCACAATGGTTTCAGAAATACCTTCTTGCTGCTCTTTATAGGAAACACACTTATTCGTAACATTCAAAATGGCATGCATGTATATGTCTTTCTGAGTGTGTTGATGGCTAAATGGTCTTACAGTGCCAATGTTAGTGGCAGCAGACTAACTTCCTTGTTCCTTCTTTTGTGCAACATTTATGTCAGAAACCACGACTAGATATTATTCCATGGGTAGTTTGAAGTGCATGCAGGAAGATGACTGTCCAAGCCACAGTTGCATTCTACTTCTAAATTGGACATTGAGGAGCATGCGTTCCCATAATCAAAGTGAAAGGACTCAAAATGAAGAAATTGCTATAAATGAGATGTTTTAAAAGAGATAGGAGAACATGATTGTTGAGATTGGAGGTTCATTTGTGCTATTTTGATCCACCATACTTATAATCAAGTTATATTCAAACAATGTATTTTTAGTGCAGTCAGAACTGATAACATTGCTCCATGAGATTTCTGAGGCAGTTGCAATTTGGCTATATTTGTTTTTTTTTAATCTTTCTTTTGTATTCTATCGAGTGCCATTCAGAGACACTTTGTTTGAGCTACATGAATGGATAAATGTTCTAAACAAGTAAATAATAAATAAGCAAGCATTGCAAACATACTGATGGATTTTAAGAAAAGAAACACTACTGAATGAAGTCTTGTTCACTGCACTTTTATTTCAGTGCTTTGTTCATCTCCCCTCCCCTCCGCCTCTTACAAATGAATTAAAGAAGGATATAATGATATCCTGAAGCTGTTGGTAATTATATGTGATGCACTAATAGCATTGAAAATCTAATGTCAGGAAAGAGAAGGAAACCAGATTAAAAATTAGTATCTGCCATGTATTCCTGAATTCCTCCTAAGATGTGATCCTGATGAGTAACCTGACCTGCAAATTATCACACAAAATTCAAACTGAATGTACGAAACACAAATTAATTACCTGGAAATTATTTGCTGATTGTATGCCAACCATATCTTTGACACTCGGGAACAGTGGAAAATAGTGAAGGTTAACAATGCTGAATTACAGAAAAAGCTGAACAGGGAAAGAAAATGGATAATGATCTGCCAAATAAGCAGTGCAAGTCAATCATATGGTATGAATTTTTAGAAAAGGATAATCAATATAATTCAAGGAAAATATTTTTTGTGGGTAGCTGTATGTGCATACTCTCTCACATACAACAGAGTATATGCAAATGTGCATTCATAACACACATTCCTTTGTCCTCCATCCTTCCAATAAATCAAGTAAAAAGGAAAGGGAGATAATGATGAGAAAAGGCAAGTGGATGGAAAAAAGAAAAAAAAATGAGAGAGGAGATCTGTCCAAAGCAAGATTTAATTAGTCTAATATTCAAATCCGAGATTTTCAGCAGCTATGTCTGCAATCCTATGCACCTCTGCTAATTTCTTTATATTCTTTATTTTCAATAACTTAGATCATCTTCATTTCGTCACCAACAATCAGAGTTGAATTGGTGGCACATAATCTGTCTGTCTATCTATCTATCTATCTATCTATCTATCTATCTATCTATCTATCTATCTATCTATCTATCAGTTCTATAATCATCAGACAATGTAAGACAAAACCTTTAATTTACAGGTCATGTTTTGGTGGGAAGAGTAGAAGGAAATCTCCATTCTTTTCAGATAAATGTAGTGTGTATTTTTGTACAGAAATTTCATTGTTATCATTATTACTATTGTTAGGAAATTGCATTGCATAATTTGGAAAACTGAAATTTTAAATGATAACTTAGTTCTAGATTATGTATTAGTTAAAAATGCAAAAAACAAACAAACAAAACAAAGCTGAATTATTTATCCCACCCTTGTTCCCTACAAAATCAGGAACGTTAATGGACCAAAAATAACGTTCTAATTAAATAGATCTCTTTTCTGCCATCACCTTTGAGAAATAGTCAGAAACTGAGACATGTAGTCATAAATGCAATCTGATTTGTATTATTTATCTGCTTTATTCTACTGTATCTATGGATTTATTTGTCAGAGAATTGGAACAATGCATAATGAATGTGTAATTAAATTTATTATAAAACCAAGAAATAGAGAAAGAAGACTAATCTAAGATACATTTAAGAATGCCATTATAATCAAAGTGTAACAAAATAATGTAAAAGGTTAAAACCTCATGAAAAAGAATAATCTTTTTTTATCCATCTGGAGTCAAATAAGGAACTTCATCTTTGTCAAGGGAATTACATAATCTGAAGGCAATTTTTTAAAAGAAGAAAATATAATTTGCCTATAGACCTAATTTATTTTAGTTTCTGCTGAAGTAAAAAAAAAAAGTAGCATCTTTAATTCTTAGTTTATCTATTTTTTAACATGAATACTTTCTTCTGTTTATATGAAGAATATATTCCAGATATTTTTGGTATTGAAAAATGCAATGGGTCTGCAGTGCCCCCTCACATCCTGCTGTTCTGTATTTCTGACTCCTGATTTTATGTTCAATAGATTATATCTTGGTTCTGGATCCAGTATGTTCATAAATCCAATCCCATGCTCGCTCTTGATTTAAATTCCAAGGTTTTTTATTAGTTCATTCAAGATATAAATAATTGGATATAAATAGTTAGACAACCAGTCTGGTTAAGGTAGTGTCTTAGATACTAGGAATTCTAGTTCCACTTTAGATATGAAAGCTGCCTTGGTGACCTTGGGCCAGTCCACCTCACAAAGTTGTAGTTGTGGGAAGAATGAGTATTATCTATGTTCTTTGCCTTGAGTTACTTATAAATAATAAATGTGGTTTAAAAATCCAACAAACAAGCAAATATATAAAAAAGGACTAGAGATATTTTTCATTTATATCAGTGTTTCTCAACCTTGACAATTTTAAGGCATGTGGACTTCAACTCCCAGAATTCCACAGCCAGCAATGCTGGCTGTGGAATTCTGGGAGTTGAAGTCCACATGCCTTAAAATTGTCAAGGTTGAGAAACACTGATTTATATGATTGTATGGATTATAATTAGTTTAACAACCTTTCATGAAGTTGACTTCCATGTGAAAAAGGTTCTGTAATTTATAGATTAAAACCTTACTTTAAAGATGAATAACTTAAAAGATGAATTACAATTAAAAATATGTGTGTAAATATTTTGTCAGTGATGGTTACCATTCATAAAACTTTGTTGTTCCAAAGCTGAAGAATCATTACTTCTACATAACTGGATTCCAGTTCCTATCCAGCACAATCAGAATGAGCTATGATCAAAAATAGTTGTAGTTGTAGTACAATTATACAGAATTCTTCCCAATCCTTTGTGAGAAATTGCATATTTTTAGGTATCTGCACCCTTTGATAAAGTGCAGAGAAATACTATTGAATTGATTATATTTAAAATTACCTTAATAAAACTTTAGACTACTTCCTAGCTCCTAAATTAAGCATAAATTAAATTTTATGTTGCTATACCAGGCAACTTTGATGTAATTGAGTAAAAGCTGTATTGTAACTTTTATGTGGTGATATCAAATTATACAATCACATAAATGGACTTAACACCGGAAAATCGTATGTCCATTTGTTCATACAAGGTTTGAAAGTCAAAGACTTAACAGCCCAAAGCTGGTCACTTAGAACAAGTTCTGTGACATAATCTGCAAATCTAGTCAACATTGCAGGGATAGCAAGGGGCCCTTCAAGTAATTTCTTTGCTGCATTAATAGTACCATTTAATATAAGGCAAATTTATACAAGTGAAATATCTTAACTATTTCATTAAGTTGTTGACTTGAGGGAAATGGGGATAATTAGTGAAATGAAATGTAGATATTATGATGTTCAGAAGTGAAGAACGTCTCCTTGAAAATATATACATTAATTAACGTAAATTTACCAAACCCCATCTACTGTTTAACATATACATATTATTAAAATCTGTTGATTGGATGAACAAAGAAATTAAGCAAACTTGGATGAGAATACTGATCAAGCAGACAGAATGTCTTCATCATCATCGACATCATCATCATAATTATTATTATTATTATTATTATTTCATAGAATATGGCAGGATTGTTATTCATTCTGCCTCCATTCTTACTAATATAGAGCCACAAAAAAGTACTAATTTTAGGTTGTGGTACAGATTCTCCTATAATGCTAAACATAATAAAGTAGCTTACGAATTATGTAACAATTTTAAGGGTTTTAATTCTTTCAAAGCCTCAAATGGTTCCCGGTATTAATAACGTGCCATTATTTTAAGCCCATTTCTCTAAGCTATCATTTAAAATTTTGATTCTATTAGACCCTAGGCTATCTGCCAATTTTGAGTCACCTTAACTTTCAGAAGCACTATGTCTATTTTGTTGTCTAAGTTTTTAACAAATTTGGAAGAGGGTCAGGCTCAGGTTTCCTAGCTCAACACTCCTCCAGTCTAATGAGGAACAACTGATAAATATTTTTGAAGTATGTTCACCTCTAGATCTACTTAATAATCATTCTGTCCAATTTGTGCTTAACTATCTTGCAGTCACAACTAATTGCCCAGACTGGAGGCTAAATCATTGACAGCATTATTTTATTTTTCAGCTGTTTTAAAAATAATCTATCCAGTAAGGTAATATCTTCAGACAAACTCCAGAAAGCCTGGAACTGTGAACATCTTCCTTAAAGAAGAAGCTGCAATAACACTCTGATGAGGATAAAATACAGAAAATTAACCTAAATTTCGATCAGGATTTAATACTAGAGGGTAGTGACTTCTCCAACAATGTTATTCAATATAGAAGAGTATAAACTTCTGTTTTATAGCTGAAAAAAGGCACAGAAAACTATGGAAATCCTTTGACTGACAATCATTAGTATAAAGCTGCTACCTTACCATGATTAATGTTAAATTCTGACTTGGATCATAGATCTTAAGTATTAAACTTTTATATTAAAAATTGCCTAAACAAAAATCTGAACTTTTCACATTCATGCAACCCCTGTATTTGATGTCAAGTTCTCCAAGGCATTTTCCTAAATCCCAAGCTTATGTGGTTTCATTTAAATCTCAATAAAAACAAGAGGAATTCACTCTGATATGTATTTAGGTTCAATACCATGCAAAATATTCATAGAAATGGTGGACAGAGTTACATCAAAGATTTATGACTGCAGAAAAAAGCATTATTATAAACATTGTCATTGTGACTCATATCACATGTAAAATTTGTCAACAATACTGTATGTATTTGAAGAAACTTGAGTGTAAAAAGGCATATATTTAGAGAATTGAAGACAAGGTATGCAAAACAACTAAGTAGTGGGGACTTAGGGTTTGGGTGTTTGGTGTTTGGCGGGCATAGATAAATCCCAAGTGGCCTCAACAATTCTCAGAGAGAGTGCTGACAACCAGACGACTGCAAAGAAATATGATCTTTCCATTCCCCTCTCATCCTGTCAGAATTAATGCTTCCATTCCCCCCCACCACCACCACCATCCTGCCAGAACCAATGAAGCTTCTTGGATGAGAAATGAAATGTTTTCAAGGAAAAACCAAGAAAGTCCAGTTGCTTTTTAAAAAGAACTTTGAACCCATGGTCATCCAGCTGGCTTTGTGCCTGAGGTTGAACTAAAACTCAGAGTCTTCTATTTTCTAGCCTGATTCCTTTGCCATTACACAAAACCGGCTCTCATTGGTTATTCTTTATCCAAGTAGTATGGAAATTACTAGTGTTGAGCTGTTTCACCTACACTTAAAATAGCAGCAAGGAAGAGCATCACAATGTGTATTTATCAGGGATAGAACACTCATACCTTCATGTAGCAGATGGCTGAGTGGAAGACTGACAATCTCAAATGTTCTCAGAAGCATTCTGGGTTTTCATACTCTAGCCTCTCCTCCTGCTTTGGGATAACAGTTGGTATCTGTGGCTGCCATCATCTATCATCCAGGACCTCTGTCTAAGCATAGTTGTGTTAAGATAGGACTTGGTCACATTGTGCTACATTTCTGGTAATAAAAATGTAAAAAGAAGAGAGAAAGCAGGAAATAAAATGCATTGCAATATCCATGTAATGAACGAGTATTAATGTAGCTAAAGGATCCACATTCCTTCTCCGGAGATAAACTTATCTCACAAGAGACAAAGAAAATCATTTTTTCTATTTATAACTAAGAAAAGATAAAAAAGTGAAAATCCTTTTTTTAAGTTTAAGTACTAAACTACAATCATTTAGTGTTGTTGAAAATAAATATAGAGTGGTCTTGATAGTGTAAAACTTTCCATATCCCAAGGTGATAAAATAAAATTAATATCTGCCCAATTTGAAAAATGAGTAAATTTCACTCATTTTGGTAGCTTGTACCAATAAGAAATAAATAAGTGGGGAAATGAGCCTTGATTTAGTACCACACAAAAACAAATCAAGTGCAGATTCTTGTTTAGAATACTTATACCTATTTATATAGAAATAGAAGGTTCTTAAAATGGATATTACCTCTACTTCAATTACATGGTCTCTTTCAGTATTCTGAAAATTCCCAATGGTTAGCCCTCTATTTTTATCATTCTCAATATGCAACCTATCCCAGAGTTTAACCTCTAGGTTTTTAAAGGATCAAACTATTTTTTTTAATCTCCAGCAGAGGGAAAATTCAGGAATACAGTATCTGTCTTTATGTACATGACAGAGAATTTTTCCCCCTCATGGGAATATGGATTGACAGTCTGGCACAAGGTTCTATATTCTTAACATCAAGGCCTACTTTAACAAAGTGAACTTGTAAGAACTGAGAACAGTAGGATACAATGAAGTGTATTAGAAAAAGAGTAAGGGAATAAAGTGTCAGGCCCCTTAACTACACAGCATGATCAAGGAAGCAAGATTCACATAGATTTTCTTTAATCAGTTTTAATACCAAGAACTAAGGGTTAGAGTACAGAATCTTGAGAACTGAGATAGGAACTTTCTAGCCTTCTTTTATTAGTGAGTTCATTAAGGTAGGATCTCTTTGAAGCCTTTTAATTTTTTTTTTCCAGGCTATTTGCTTGAGAAACCAAAAATCCATTTTTTTGGTAAGCCCATAATGACCTCTGCCATTGGCTGATTGCCTTGTGTTTACAGATAATCTTCTGTCTCTCTCAGCATCTGCCAAATCTCTCACAGGAAGTAACAGAAAGCTTGGGTAATAATTGTCAAGATATAACTTTTAAAATTCCAAATCACTGTCAAGAACTTTGGGTTAAGTTTGAAGTTAATCTAAAGAAGCAGACAGTTGACCATATGAGAGCTAAAGAATGAAGGGAAGCAAATAAGCTAAGAAATAGATGCAATAATATACAGAATAAATGTGTATGTCCACACATCTGTATCTCCATACTCGTAGCTTGAGTTCATAGAATATGTTTTGTTCAGTCAGCCATGATCCCAATCATAGGAACCAAAGAGAGTCACTTTGGTCTAGTGGTTAAAATACTGGGCTAGAAACCAGGAGATTGGTCTCATTTTAGCAAATGAAAGCCAGCAGGGTGAATTTGGGTAAAATACTCTCTCTCAGCCCAAATTACCTCCTCATAGGAGGAGGAAGGTGTATTGGATATGTTTGTCAAAATAATCAATCAGAATAGAACTAGAAGTGACTTGGAGGTCTTCTAGTCCAACCCCTGTTCAACCAGGAGACCCATACCATTTCAGATAAATGACTGTTCACAACTTCTGAAGGCAAGCTGTTCCATTAGTTAATTGTCCTCACTGTTAGGAAGTTTCTCCTTAATCAAGGTTGTGTCTCTCCTTGATTAGTTTCCATCTATTGTTTCTTGTCATACCCTCTGGTGCTTTGGAAAACAAGTTGACCCAGTGATGGAATTCAAATACCTGAACAACCAGTTCTCTTATTTAATGCAGGCCTGGGCCTCTGAGGCCTAGAACAGACTTCCAGAAGTGGCATCCAAGTACTTCCAGCGGGCCATTCTAGGTCTGGGAGGCCTCCTCCAAATGCAGCAAAATCCCACCACTGAGTTGACTCCTTCCTCTTAGTGGCAACCTTTCAAATGCTAGAATACTGCTATCATATCCCCTCTAGTCATTGTCATCATCATCATCATCATCATCATGCAGCATAGAAATAAATAAATCATATCAATGTTTCTGACAGCACACAATCAAGCTCATAGAGTCAAGGGTAACTAAATCAAGAATCTCTTCCTATTTCATTTTATCTTACCTGATATCACATACTGTAAGTCTATATATCAGAAGAGGAATGGTGAAGCTTCCTTACATCAATGGCCCTTTTCCACTAACAAGGCAAATTGCAAAGATATTGCTTGAATATAGCAGGTAAGGATTTGGTGCCATGTTATGATGTTTCCAGCCTCCAGCAATATATCATTAAAAAAAGTCTTGCTTTTCACGTTTATATATCTCCAACCCCTTTTCTTGGACAGCTGACAAAACTGCCCCAAGTTGGTTGGATTCTCACAGCACAGATGACTCACTGGAAGATAGTTTTCAAAAGAAAAGTTAGCAATTAATATATTTTAGATTTATTCCTGCTTTTGGAAATAGGGAGATATAAAGCCTTAATCCTTAAATTTAAATAATGAACCCACTGTCACAAATTTTAAAAAGTAGGGTTTTAAACCCAATTTAAGATTTAGAGGTGTGCATATCAGATTACATCAGTTATGTCCCAATACTATATGAAATCACTGTTTAATATATTCTAGAATAATTTCTGCAAATATAGTTTTTTAAATAAAAAACAGCATATATTTTCAAGAAGAGCTGCCCTTTTTTATAGTTACCTGAATATTTATTTACCATATGCCCTTAGAAAAGTACAATGTATGCTAGTCCAATTATTACTGTACATGTATAGTTTTGATCTGGCTGACATTATACCTGTCAGAATCCAGTTATATTTCCTTTCTATATATCTCCTCTGATCTAAAACCAATTCTCGCCTTTCCCTGGATTCTGCCATACTCCCAAGGGGAAGGGGGGATATGCACGCGGATTTATTGCTTTCACTTCCTCTATTCACTACAATGTAACCTTTTGTTTATTTGCCTTCATGTTTGCTACCCATTACAATGTAACAAATTGCCTCCTATACTATGACTCCTCTGAATTTCTCCTCCCTAATTGGGCAGCTAGGAAAGAGGGGAGGAGAAATACAAACCTCCGGGACCTGGTTTATTTCTCTGTCCTTAAAATGAGGTGAGAAGAGCTGTGGAATGATCGTGCACAAATGGAGCCAGATTGATGTTATCTTTCCTTTCCCATCGATGGATTTAACACCTGGGGATTTGCCGGTCTGAACTGCCTGGATGAACTGTGGGGTGGGGATACTTTAAAATATCAATCTCTAAGGGAATACTTCAGATCCTGTCTATTAGGCCTGCTATCAACTACTCTTAATAAAAGTTCCTGTTGGAAGAAATTGTTTCCAAGAGTTCTGCTTTCTTAAGATGTGGGATTGAAGAGGGTCCTTATAATACCCAATTTATGTTTTCTCATTTGTGTTAACCCTAAATGTTTTGAATCGTTCCATTGTAACAACAACAACAACAACAACAACAGCAGCAACAATAATAAACTTACATCCTTAATAGAGATTTTGCTTGGTCAGGAAAGCAAATTCCACTAATCTACATGGAACTACAAATGACATCTTCTTTAAGGCTTTGCAACAGTGAAAATTGTGTCACTTTCATAGTTCAGAGTGAGACATTGAGGAATGTTGTGTTGGAGACACAAACCTATTGATTATGTTCCTGCTTCATCTCCTTATTTATTTTATTTTATTTATTTATTTATGAGACTTATATACCGCTTTAAGTGCAAGCACTCTCTAAGCGGTGTACACCAGTAAGCAATGTATATATATATTTACATTGCCCCCAACAATCTGGGTCCTCATTTTACCTACCCCGGAAGGATGGAAGGCTGAGTCAACCTTGAGCCGGTGAGATTTGAACCGCTGACCTGCTGAACACAGTCAGCTAAAGTGGCCTGCAGTACTGCACTTTGGTTGCTGAAAAACAAATAGAAAAAGGTATAGTGTATTCCCCAGTTGCAAAAATGTTTGTCTGCCTTTACTTCATGCCCTGAATATCCACAAATTTAATCTAGTACTAGAACAATTCTTCATGTTGAAAGCAAGTCGAACGGTCATGACTGGCCATACAGAATTAAGGTGGGAGAGATCACCATCATATATATAAGTTTTTTAGACTTTCAGTCAGGGCAAATATTTCCATGCAGATTGTCAGATAGAAGAAAGAGAATACTCCCTCTTAGTTGGGAATCAAACTGAGTGGGAAAAATGTATTCATGTCAAGGGACTTCATCTCATCAAAGTAGATTAAAATGAAACACTTAATGCTTTCCTATGGGTTTGCTTTGCTTATTGGTTTCCTTTGATTTTGTTTTGAGATAACCTTAGGGATACTTAGTAATAAGGCACCCTACATAATGTCACATAGCAACAAACTATGTTTATATGTATTATTAACACCAAAGGCCAAATGAATAATGAAAACACAAGCTGGGAAAACCCATTTTCTTTTTTGTTCTCTTTGTTTGATCTAAGCAACATTTTTTTTCCTATTCCTGCCCAGATACAGTAATTGGGCAAAAAGAAAAACAGGAAAGAGAAAAGAAGTAGAAAATACTTGGTCATGTGGTCACTTCTGTTAGGCAGAATTATTTGCTAAATGTTCTTCCCAATAACTTCTCCAAATAATAAAAAAGCCCAAAGCAAATTAAACAAAAGGTTAAAAAGTAAAGGTATCCTTGTGGATTTTACTTTGCTAGTCATTGCCGATTATAAGGGGTGATGCTCATCTCCATTTCAAGGCCATTGAGCCAGCACTGTCCGAAGACATTTCTGTGGTCATATGGCCAGCATGACATCACAGTGCACAGTTACCTTCCAAGCAGTGCACAGTTACCTTCCTTCTATTTATCTACTCACTGCAGGTTGGCAGTGAGGGGCGAGGACAGGAGCTCACCCCGTGACATGGCACTCGGGTCTTGAATCTGGGCTGCCAGCTTTCCAGCTGACAAGTCCAGCATCTTAATTGCTGAGCCACCACATCACTAGATGAAACCCCAATTTAAGATACATTCCCATTGGATTGAAGTTGCAAATGCAATGTTTTGGGGTTTTTTTGCAGTTTAGCATGGCAATATTTGAAACTTCACTTTAAATTTATCTTTAATTTTTTTTAAAAAAATGGCTGGGACTGCAACTACCTTGTAGTTTCGATAATGTTAACAAGTATTTGTTTCTTTGGAAAGCATCTCTAACTCTAATATATGGTCAGTGGAAAGTTTAAGGGAGGCCACCCATACCTTTCCATCTTCAGAAAGGAGCCATTTCAACAGAGTGAAGTTAAATCCTTTTTGAAAACTCCAGAAACTTACAATCAAAGAACTCTGATGCTAACCTACCTTAGAATAATCTCTCCTGAACTTACTGTTCTTTAATTTCTTGGTAGGCATATATGGACATATAGAGACTTGCAGTATAAGAAATCTATATCATATATGGTAGTCATGAAAGATGAATCTTGGAACTGCTGAGCAGTTGCCTCTTATAATTAATAGGGCTATGCAGTGCTTCGGTTTTGATTCAGGAACAGGTTCAGTGTTTCCAAACTGTGTAATTCCCAGCACTTTTGGAATCAAATTAGAAGTGTTGTTATACAGACTTAATAATTAAATGATCCTATTTAGAAAAACTCATGGGCTAAATTTGAACGTACTTGAAAGAATATACAAAAATAAGGAAAGCTGTCTTCCTTCTTTCTCTCTCTCTCTCTCTTCCCCCCCATAAAAAGATATATATGGTTATGTGTTGGTTATGCTAGTGTTTCTACCCATCCCACCAGACTAAGTAGGCAGGCATGTTCTGGATACCATTGATGAAGAAGTGTCACTTGCTGGGTTATTAAGAATGTGCCTTGTGGATCTGATTTACCCTTGAGTTATGGGCAGCCCCAATTTTGCTAGTAAACTGTGAGGACCTATTTCCCTAGGCACTGTGGCCACAGTGTTAATGGATTTCTGACAAGTATGTGGCTATATCTGTTACATAGTTACTAAGAATTTTTAGGGACCACAACTTTTTTTTCTGTTATTGATTGTGTATTTTATTTTGTTTCTATTTTTATTTGCTGCCCAGACTGCCTTCGGTCGATGAGTAGCCCTATACTGTAAATATGCAAAATAAATAAATATAAACTTTGAATTTACATTCTGCTTTAGCTTTTTATTTATATTTTAGGACTTTTATGAATTGGGCCTAAACTGCTAAATCTGGCTCGCTTGCTTACATCATGTTTGCTTACTTGATGTTTAATTAATTTTTAATCTTTTTTCTACCTATATAATATCCAGGAATAAGATTAAATATCCTTCATGCATTCCAAGAAATGACATTTCTTTGTTTTAAAATTCCTCTCATTATGTCATTCCTTTTAATTAGCATCACAACGATATAATCATACAGTAGCAAAATAGGAAACCACAGGCTTCCTTGATTGAAAGTATATTAAGAATTTAAATGTTGTGTTTACGCAACTGAGAATAAAAAACAAAATCAATCATCATAAATGTATATGCATAACATGTCTCAATAGGGTACAGATTTTGTTTACACATTTAAAAAAAGCAAAGATAATGGGATTATTCTGAACTTTTACTCATCTGAGGAAAAGCAGAACTTACATTATTTTATAGTCACTCTGCTGAGGTTGTCATTGATTAAGCAAAAGTTATGTTTACTTTGTACAATAAATGTTACCTTTATTGATTCATTCAGCCCAGTAATTGTGCCTGGAAAATGGTCCACAAGAGCCACTAATTCTAGTTTCCTTATTGATCTACCATATTAAAAAGCACCCTACAAAAGAATAAACTACTATACACAGAGGTCAATAAAAATTTATGCACCAAGAGGTAACCACTGGCTCAGGAGTATATTTGAGAGAGATTCAATAACATAATTGAATAGTTAAATCCTTTACAAGGATCCTTTGTCTGGCACAGCAACTATACAATAAAATTTACCAAAGCAGCAGCAGAGAGTTTAGGATGGGGAGAATTAAACAAGCAAGAATTTAAAATTTTTAATGAACTTTCTATTGGGTATAAAAGGTCATCAGACATTGTAACTTTGGATTCTTATCTTCAAGCTTAAGGGAAAAGGAGACTGGATGTTCAAAGAATCCCACAAGAATGTCAAAGACACAAAATGTTTTACCGAATGTGAAACAAAGTTGTGTCTGTTTCAGTTGAGGGGTCTCTGAGAAGAAATGCATATGAAATATTGATTTATATTTGTTCACTGAAAGTAATATGGCCACCTTCATCCATAAGTAAAGTCATTTCAATAAAAATGATTATTATACCCTTTCATTATGGCAGGGTGTCAAACTGTTGGCCCGCAGGCCAGACACGTCATTGGGAAACCATGCCCATCCCATTGCCGGCAATGGCGAAAAAGCTCTGATACATTGCGTGACGTCACGTGAAGTTGCAAGTTTGACATGTCTGCATTATGGGCTTCTGAAAGAACTGGGCTGGAGGAAAGAAGAAAGCAATGGCAATTCATCACATTATTAATAAAACAAGATAGACATGTCCTGTAATCCAATTTGGGTCAGTCACCGGGACCAGAGATTTAATCTTCCAAGCTTTCAGACTCATGCTGGAGCCCATCCTGAGGGAAAAAGACAAGTTCCCTGAGGATGGGCTCTAGCATGAGTAGAAAAGCTTGGAAGATTAAAGCGCTGCTCCTAGTGACCAACCCAATTGGATCCAGCAACATTATCCTGGGACAGATATATTTGCCTTCATTCATGCCCTGTAATCATCAAGAGCTCAACTTAATGGAGACATTATTTTTTATAATTCTGCCAAACTTATTATGGCAATTATATACATATTGTACATAGTATGCATGCAAATGTAATATCTCTGCAAATATTTACTTACTCAGATTACAACTGGTTGTTTCACCGTTGAGAATCCATATTGACTTACTTACATTTTTCTTGTTTTTTTCTATTTTTAATACAAGACATATTTTTTGACTGGGTATATTAAAACTTGCTGAACCCTAATGTGTTTTGTATAGCTTTGGACAGTACAGTTAATAAATTATGGGTTATGACTTCCTTCAATTCATGAATCAGCCATTTTTGCTTTGTCAGCTCAAATTCACCTTCTTTTAACTCCAGTTTAATTTTAAGTCTCAGCTGCAAAAGAGTTCCAGTTCACTTGATCTGTATGTATCAGCCCTTCAAGGTAGATCAAAATAGAAAACCACTGTTATATATATCTGTATTTTTTTTACTATAGAGCCATAGTAACAGAATCTTGCAAATCTGAATGTACTTCCTCCCTTCCTCCTTTATTTTTGTTTGAAATAGATTGTCTGTGATGTTTACTCACATTATAATATATTCTTACCATGTCCTCAAGCCCCTTTTATCTCACTGTTGTCTTAGTAACAACTCTTTCTCCTGTTCCTCTACAGCAGGGGTGGGGAACCATGGCCCTTTTATGACTTGTGGATTTCAACTCCCAGAATTCCTGAGCCAGCAGTATATGATAGTCCTTTAGTTATTTGTAGATCACAATCTTGTCCTTACTTAATCTTCACTTTTGCAAGCTAGATACCTAGCTCCTTGAAACATTTATGCACTGCATATTACTTCTATCTGTAGGAAGATTTTCATTTTTTATTAGCAGTAGTATATAAATTATTTCTAGCATTAAGAATCTGCACTCTTAATGCAATGCTTAAATACTAGCGGCAGAAGTAAGGTTTGTGTATGTGCCCATATGCTTTTCTTTTCAGATTTTTTATTAATCTCGATAAAATCCATTTTTGCTAATAAGAGATGGTGATTTTTTTCATAGCTTTAGAGATAACATTCTCTGAGATAATATCCTAACTATCTGAGATTAAGTTATTAACATTTGTTTCTTGAGGTTAAAGGAGCAAAATGTTTCATTTTTTAAAATTGTTTTTAAAAAGAGTACCATCTATCAGTTGAAAAAGATAAGATATTTGCCTAAGATTTTTTTAAGGTGCCCTTGCTTAAGATTACCAAATGTCATAAGGATGGGAGCTGCATGATTCTGAGGGGAGATATTGGTCCAGAGGACAGATGCTGAAACAGAATAGGTATGCTCTCCGGGTCTTGTAAAATATGATTGTTTAATCAATGAAACTTTGAGTGCACCCACCCTGTTTGAACATACCAGATGGGCAAAAGCAATTGCAGATAAGCAGCCTCTCTGGTAGCCTGGCCCCATGCCATGTAGGGCTTTAAAGGTGATAACCACCACCTTGAATTGCATCCAGAAGCCACCTGCCATAATGTTCTGCTTTCAGATGGTCTTCAAGGGCAGTCCCATGTAGAGCATATGACATTAATCCAATTATGAGATGATCAGGCCTCGAGTAACTATATGAAATGCTTCCTTAGTTAGGAAAAGGCATAACTGGACGCTTCATCTTTATTAAGAAAAGAGTAAAATGCAGAGACATTTCATAATTTGTTTCTTGCTTATGAAGATAGATACAACAGAATTTTAACTTTTAATAGAGAACAGGAAATTTCAATGAAGGAGCAGGATTTAAAACGTGGCTCCTAATTTAGTTTAGGTGTATAACAGCAATACATTTTAATTGCTGATTCTGATAAAATTCACAAAACTGAATTTGAAAAAAATCATTTTCCAATTTAAGTTAGAAATCTGGATCTTATCATTTTTCATTAATAAGGGATATTTTGATATAGTACCCCTAGGAAGCCAATAATTAGAGCCAGGCTGGTATTAGCTATCTGCTGTTTGATTATTCCAACTCTCAGTAAATATTATCTTTAGGCAAAAGCAGCAATAATATTGCCATTAGTAAGAAAACTATTAGTCCAGAGAAAGGTTGAAATAAATCTAGCACTTTTATGAACAGCTATTTCGAGTGCAACAGGATTTATCCTTCCCTCTCTTCCATGAAGTAACTTGGAAATAGGCAAAGAAAGAGAAAGCAGAGAAATGTGTACGTTGTTTCACTTGTTCTTAGAATCAAGAATTGGAAAGGAAGCATTTAGGCCATTGAATTCAAACTATATAAAGCAGTAATCCAAATTAACATCCAATATCATTATTTTAGCCTGTGCTTTAAGACCTCGATGAAGGGAAAACAAGCACTCCCAGTGATTTGTTTCACTATTGAACTGTTCTTCCCATTAGCATCTTTTTCCTAACACCATTGACCTTCCTTCCTTCCTTCCTTCCTTCCTTCCTTCCTTCCTTCCTTCCTTCCTTCCTTCCTTCCTTCCTTCCTTCCTTCCTTCCTTCCTTCCCATATTGTCTCCATTCTCCTTTATCACTATCAACAACAACAAATATTTTATTATAGTTTGGAATTCCTACCATAAAAGCCCTTATAAGTGTTACAAATACATTTTGTATAGTATGTTTCGAAAGGGTCATTTAGATTTAGTGAAATTCAGTGAGTATAATTGTATAATTTAAATTGATAATTTAAAGGTGTAAATCCACCCAATTCATAGCAATTTAAGGTGACATGGACATTAAAAAAAACCTTACAACAGTGGAAAACCAAAATAAAATAAAAGCAAGCATAATCAGCTGTAAGCAAATTAAATACACCCAATTCAGGTGAACATGCAGCTCTATCTAAACCAGTGCCTATGTCATTTTAAAAACATAAAAAGGTAAGGATTACTCATTATTTCAAATCAATTTTTACAGAACTCTCTCTAATCATATGAATAAAAACCATAAACACAGGATGCAAATTTAAAGAAGGCTTTAAACAATTTCAAACCCTAGGCCCAACAAAAACATGAAAAAACTACATTGCCTGTCATCTTCCTGCCACAGGTTTGCAATCTATCACTATGATATCTGTCTTTGGCCTCTATAACATAGTTCATCTGTATATAGTACTACATCTGTTCTATAGTGCCTAAATTAAACTAGGTTCTTTTCTATACAGGAAAAAGTAAGGCAATTGTCCCAGACCAAACACAAGGAGAATGTATATATTTGTATTATATTGTATATATTTGTAAATTGTATTTTTTCTCAGAAGTTCAAGGCAGTTTATACAGGGATGTCTATTTTATTATTTTATTTATTTTTATCCCACTTTATTATTTTTATAATAAATATCTAATACTCCTTCCTCCTCCTATTTTCTCCACAACAATTAACCCATGAAGTGAGTTGGGCTGAGAAAGTGTGACACCCAGTTGGCTTTCATGCCTAAGGAACTAGAACTCATGGTCTCCCAGTTTCTAGCCTGGTGCCTTAACCACTAGACCAAACAGGCTCTTATGAAATGGGTTGTTAGACAAATTGTATAAAAATTACAAAATTGGCTCTTAAAAAATTATGGAAGTTTGGTTGCACTAAAAGAATGTCTGACCTAAAGTTATCCTGTGATTTATCATGCCTCAAGGTTGACTTGGTCCTAGGTTTATATCGCTCCTAGATCAACACTTTAACCACTACACTATAATGATTTGAAATGATCAGATACAGAATGATTTATAAGTGATAAATCCAAATAAGTTATTACAATACCATGAGATAACTTATATTAGATATTGCTACATATCCCAAGTACCAGGCTATTGACTTTAAAGAACTGAAAAACATTGTGAGATTTCAAATGAGAATTTTGTTTTCTGCCTCTCAGACCTGCTTAAATTGCTAATAGTGAAGTGTGGTATGGTAAACAAGGTTATAGCTATATAGGCTTAATATTCAGGAAACATAATCCCTTTGTTTCTGTCAATGAAAATGAAAATGATGCTTTCCTCCCAATATGTGCATACCTAACACTATCTCTTTCCTACATGTTTAATAGAAAATATTGAAATTTGATATGCTGCCTGCTGCTATGCTAGCATTATCTTGTTGAAAATAAAGTGAAAATTCCACAGGACCATCCATGCACACAGATGTATAGAACAAGCCAATTCGCTTTTGTGAGTTGCTGAAGGTAATGGTCCTACCCATGGCAACAAGACAATGCATTGCTATAGCATGACAAATAAATGCTGGACAAGAAATAAATTCATATCCATTACATGCAAGTCTTGAAATCTGATATTGGTGTTTTCTCAAAGAGCTGCTGGATGCTGTAGTTTGGCTCTTTTTTCCCAAATGTGCTGCTATTGCTGCTTTTTGTCAGCAGAATCTCTGAATTGAATGGTTCAATAAAACTGTAGATCAGCAAGTATCCTTTCTCCACAGCTGAACAAACTGTTACAGGCAAACTGGAGCATTGCCAGAAACAATACAACTGAAAAGCACAATAGCAAAGCTGTGGTTTTAAATGCTGTTCAGGAGTTTCATTCAATATGAGATGGACAGGTAAATAGAAAACAAGTGACAATTCATTCCAAACTGCCTGCCATCCCTTAGAAAAAAAGCATCTTATGCCATTTTTGACTATTGTATTTTTTTCCTCCGGCATTATTCACCTCCAGAAAAATTTTTATCTTCTGGAAACAGGTCAGTAAACTTTACAGTGGTAGTTCAATGATTCACTCTAGTGTTACTCTTTAATCTCTTTCACTTTTTTCCCCTTCATATGTTATCCACTCTGGGAACAATGATAGATAAATACCAATGCAGTTTGCTCTTAGCACATAGGTATTTTCTTTATATTAAGTCCTTCCACTTTGGCACAATGCTTTTGGCAGAAAAAAATATATCTGTACTTCAGCAGGTTGTAAAACAGAGACTATATTTGGTCACAAGTTGCTATAAGATTATGGTTGGAAACTGAGAACTAAATCAAAGGTTGTTGGTAATAATTATCTTTCATGTGGGACAGTAAAAAAAAAGTGCCTTTCTCAACTTGAGAAATATAACTACCAGTATTTTTAACTAGCATGGTTAAAGATGCAGCTTCCCAAATATCCCAAAGGTGCTTTTTCAAATGGCAACTGGACTTTGTTTTTCCTTGAAGACATTTCACTTCTCATCCAAGACGTTTCTTTATTGATGCAAATTTTCAAATGTTATGCAAATCTCCAATAAAAAAGAAATACTAAGATGGATGTGCATCTAACAATGAATGTACCAAAAGGTGTGTGCTCCTGAAATATCTTGGAAAAATGGGGGGGGGGGAGAAGCACTACTAAAGAGTGCTCGAAAATTTACTAAGAAAATACTATGGAATATACAATGGTTTCACATTTTTTATTTCTGCTTATTTCTCCGACCTGCTTCCTATTCTGCTGTTAGCTGAGATATCTTTACTTGGTCTTAGCCAAACGTGGAAGATCAAACCACATTTTTCTTGATTTAAATAGGCATGGTCCCAAAGAGCAGCATTTGATAACTCTTGAAAGGGTACAAGTAATCATTGACTTATGACCACAGTTGAGCCCAACATTTCTGTTGCTAAGCAAGACAGTTGTTAAGTAAGTTTTGCCCCATTTTATGACTCTTCTTGCCACAGCTGTTAAGTGCCCCATTGCAGTTGTTAAGTTAGTAACCTAGTTGTTAAGTGAATCTGGCTTCCTCATTGGATTTGTCAGAAAGTTGCAAAAGGTGATCACATTCTCTGGGACATGGCATGGTCATAAATACATGCCAGTTTAATGATTTTAATTAGTTGGGATGGATTTTTATAAGCTTGGACATATGTATTGAAAGAAAGCATTAAGGTAGCTTTTTATGTATACAATAAATTTGTAAATGTATGTCCTCTGTTTTTTTGGGAGGCAGGGTTGTTTTTTTTCCTGTTTGTTTGTTTTTTCCTTCTGTAATACTGTGAAAGCCCTAATGTAGTTTTGTGTTTTGTGTTCAAAATGAAGATTTTTGTTGTTGTTATGGTTTTGTTCTGTTTTCATTTTTATATAGTGCTTAAAGTTAGTAAAATATCAAAACTAGGGAAAGTGTTTTCTCCCTTTAGGCTAAAAAAAAAAGATTGAATCTATATAGAGGACTCTTTTAATATGAATTAGGATAAAGATTAATGAGTGAACAGAAGTACATATTATTCCCCACAGCAACGAGAAGCAGAGATGGTCAAACTGACTCTTTTATCCAAAGATGAGAATATATTTAAGTTAACTTCTACTTTGAAACTGCTTCCAGATTTTGTGCTTGCAATTAAAAAGAGAATATGAAAACTTGTTTTTGTTTTTGTAAATCAGATAGGTTTATTGTTATAGAAATGGTTTGTACAAACTGTTGTGTAAAAGCAAAAAGTTGTGACTGTAATCTTCTACTGTGCTAAAGAGAGTCGGAAGTTGATGGCTTTTTCTTCTCTCTTCTTTTCTCATACTATCTTTTTTCTTTTCCCTTCCCCTTTTTCTAATCTTCTATTACTTTTTAAATTTCTCTTTGTATTTTATATTTTGGTAAAACAATAAAATTATTTTAAATAAATAAATACATGCCCGTTGCCAAGCATCCAAATTTTGATCACATGATCATGGGGATGCTGCAATGCTTGTACGTGTAAAAAATGGTCATAAGTCACTTCTTGCAGTGCTGTTGTAACTTTGAACAGGGACTAAGTGAATGGTTGTAAATCAAGGATATCCTGTATCTGGATTCTCTTGTACATTTCCCCCAGTTTTATGGATTTGTCATAATTCATGAACTTTTAGGTATGGAATTAAAGCAATGTACCAGCTATTCTCGCAAGAGTAGATATGGAAAATCAAAACTTGGAGATTCCGAGAAATGGGGGAAGAGAGAGAGAGAGAGAGAGAGAGAGAGAGGGAGAGAGAGAGAGAGAGAGAGACAGACACAGACACAGAGAGACAGAGACAAAGACAGAGACAGAGACAGAGACAGAGACAGAGAGATCTCCATCCAAACTCCAACTGAAGGCAATTATATAGGCTATAATAACAGAATCTTGAAAGCATAACATTGTTTCTTCTTCTCCTCTTCTTATGCCAAAGAGGAAAATTTGAGTTTCTTTTTCACACATTCCTGTTTTCCCTGTCTACGCTCATAATTTACTAATATTTTCTTTAAGCCTTGGCATACTCTTCACATTCCTACAAACCCAAACAATGTGGAGGAAGAGTTAAGTTACAGATGAGGACTGGTAAAGATTCAGGATTAAGTCAGCCATGGAAGTTGACAGGAAGATTGTTGCCAGTATTATTTATCAGCCCAATATACTTCAAAGGCTTGTTGTTTTTTGTAAAAATAAAATAAGTATCACTACCTTGAGCTTCTGAAAGAAAGGCTTATAAGGGTTGTAAGCTGAATGAAGAATGAATGAATATTTTATAGAAATTGTCTGACATGCTCTGTAACTAAAACAGAACATACCTCTTAAACTAGTTGATGAACCAATGATTAAACTCCTGTATGCAAATGATGTAGGATGTCTTTCAACAAACCTAGTTGGCTTAGGAATCTTGATGAGAGTCATTGCTATTTATTTTGAGGAGAAAACTTTAACATCAAATTATGTTCAGAAACTCCATAGTTACATGTGGCCTTTACCAAAAGTGTTAGACTGGAAGGAAAAACATAGGTGACAAAAAAGAATTAAAATGTCAGATCCTTTAAATGCCTTGAAAGTGTGTTCCATTCTTTCAAAAGACATGATCTAGCTCTGCAATTGAAAATTTACTAGAATATGCTATCTTGAATAAGGCTATCCTGAAATTCCATTCCAACAGGTGCCACTAACCATCTGGCTGCACTCAAGTTTTCAAAGCTAAGGTAATTTCACAAATATTTTATGGTTCTCTAATTTCTATTTTAAGGACTTTGCAAATTTATTTATTTATTTATTTATGAGACTTATATACCGCTTTAAGTGCAAGCACTCACTAAGCGGTGTACACCAGTAAGCAATGTATATATATATATATTTACATTGCCCCCAACAATCTGGGTCCTCATTTTACCTACCCCGGAATGTCTAAATTTATAAGGACAATTTATAGATCCTATGTTGTACAGTATTTCAAATCTCCCAGCATATCAGATCACTGATGTTATCTATTGAGGATATGTTGATCAAACTAATTTTTTCATTGATAAGCCTAAAATTAATTTGAGTCATCCTGGAAAAAGTTTGGAAATAGATGTACCCATTGCTAGGTCTTTTTCTCAATTCTTGATGTCTCTTGAGGTATAGAGTGTTTGAGTAGCTGTTGAAGAATTAATATTGGATATTAATCTTCTGAAAGAAAGGAGTGTGGATAGGGACAAGAGACATTTATTACTGGTTATTTATTTAAACTCATGTGCAAACTGAAGAAGAGTTTTTACCTAAAGTACCAGAGGGGAATTTGATAGCATTCTCATTGATCAGTGTATATGTCTATACTGAGCTAGAAATAGAATGAGTGGCTTATGTGCTATTTCAATGCCAAATGGCATTCTAATCAATTTATATGACTTTGTTGGCAGAGAATTTAGAAGGAAAGATAAACAATTTATTATCAACTATTGCCTTACTCCTAGATCAACTGTGGAAGTTTCCAACAGTTCTGTTTACTATCAAAGCATATGTAGCATAGAGCACTACACATTAGTATTAACATGGATTATATTTCTTTTTTTTATTGAAAGTTTTTTAAATTTTACAAAACAAATCCCCTCCCCAAACCCCCCCACCCTCCCATACCCTCCCCCACCTCCCCAAACCTCCCAAACCCTTCCCCAACCTTCCCAGAGCTGAGTACAGGCTTAATTAAAATTTTTCAGAAAAAGAAAAGAAAAACTTAAAACACATATAAATCCTAAACAAATCTAAATACATTAAATTAAATAGGTTATCTTCTCTAAAAAATAATAATTGCAATCATTAAACACATTATAATATACTCTAAACATTTTCTAGTATCATACTTATATTATTATCCATCATTCTGTATAAACTCCCTCCAAAACACAAATTTAAACATTACTTTCTTTGAATATCTATACCTACAATATAAAATCTAATCTCTCCCTCTTTCTTTATCCTAGAACACAAAAATAAACATATAAACCTTCATTATACCATTAAAACTAAATACTCTTTGAATACTTAAACTAAATACTTAAACTTAAACTTCTTATCTAAGATTTTCATTCAATCTCCATAATCTTCTCTCCTATCAAAAAAAAAAAAAACTTAAAAGACATATAAATCCTAAACAAATCTAGGTACATTTAATTAAACAAGTTATCTCCTCTTAAAAATAATAATAATAATAATAAAAAAACCCAATCATTAAACACATTATAATATACTCTGAACCTTTTCATATCATACTTACGTTATTATCCATCATTCTTTATAAACTCCCTCCAGAACACAAATTTGAACATTACTTAAAACATTAGAATTCCTTTATACACATTTAAATCTTTACCAATAACAAATTCCATCCACAATAAACACATTCCTTATCAGTCTCTCTTGTCCATAAACCATTAAAATTCCCTTATACACATTTAAATCTTTACCAATAACAAATTCCATCCACAATAAACACATTCCTTATCAGTCTCTCTTGTCCATAAACCTCAAAAGAAGTGCTTTGAAAACTGCCCTTAAAGCTAACTCCAAAAAGTTTGTAAATCTTGCTTCTCCCACAGACTCAGTATGACTTTTCTCTTGCTGGCAAGTAACAAGCTCTGTAGATTCAGATCTTTCAAACGAATTGGGCCGACTCAATGAATTTGTATACTGAATCACAGAAATTACATTCCCTTTTCTACTCAGAGATTCTGCAGCCTTTTCTAGATCAGTAGCCGGAGAGCATTCTTCTAAACTAGTGGCTGGACTGCATGACTGTAAATGGGGTCTACACATCTCAAACCGCTCTGAATGACAAATAGCAGCACTATCATGGCTTTGTATGGCATAGCTACTCCTTGGTCCATCCTGGATTTGCAATTTAGGGTCAAAATCACCAGTCATGGAATTGCCACTAACCCCACTGCATAATGATGGTGTGTCTTCCTCATCTCCAACACTTTTTTGGATCCTACGCTTTCGATTTTCAAATACAATGCCTTATGTGGAAGACATTGCCTGTAACTGTGTAGGGGATTCAGTATAGAATTCCCCACTTGGTTTTGATCCACTGAAGCTTTGCTTCAGAATCCCATAGTCTTCCCACTTTCTATAGTGCTTCCCAGAAGAGTCACCCTCATACATATGTCTCTCCCCTGCGGGCAATTTCTTTTCTCTCATGCCTAGCCCTTTTTCTCCAACAGGTGATCTAATGGAAGCAACCATAATGTTCTTCCCCATTCGTCCATGATACTCCGAATCCGAGTGTCCTTCCTGCAATGAAGGAAGTTCAAAGGCTGCCTGTCTTATTAACACTCGTTGATGGGGTATTCCTATAGTTTCAGGATAAAATACATCATCTGAACCCGTCATTCTCTCATCAAATGAATGGCTTCCTCTTAAAGATGATGGGACATTCAAATTAGTTGCAGATGATGTGGGCATGGAGTTGCTTCTAATCAGTGGATTTGTATCTGCTGAAGGTTCCAGAAGCAGAGATGCATCACTCAGATGACTTCCTGGATAAAAGCCTGATTCATTTTTGATGGATGATGTAACAATTTGCAACTGTTTGGATTATAAACTGCTGTCATCAAAGACCTGGCTATTTTTCATAGTGCTCATGTTGCCAGAGTCAATTAGTGCTTCATTATTTGGAGACATTCTCTCTTCAGACAAGTTAATGTCTAATCTAGGATTTACAAGAGGCTCCATCTTGCCTTTTCTACCCATTGAATTACAATCTTGATTGGCTGTCGCTAATGGTTGTGCAGTCCTTTGATTAATCCTATAGAATTTTCCAAAAATGATTTCTTCATAAGATTTCACATTGGTATTTTGTGGACTTATCTGTTGTTCCGCGCTTTCCGAGCATGAAAAATAACCAGAGTCAGTGCTTCCTTTGCTATGTGGGCTCAGTAGATTTAATGACTGGTCAGAATCTTGTCCTTTCTTCTCAGACAGTCTCAATGCAAGGCGTTGCTTAACTGTGTGAGAGTCATCAGACTTCGTATTTAATGGATTCTGCAGATTGTCAGTCCCAACATGCAGGGAGCTTTCACATGGGAATGACACCCCACTTCTGGGAATAATTAAAATAGGGACTTTCATTGGGCCTCCCAAGGATTCTTCTATGGATGCATGAAAGCCACTTCTGCTTGCAATGTCCAATGGAATCTGTGGAACTGGGCTCAGTTTGTCAGCACTTTCAACAAGTAACGATGTCTCTTCATCTGTATCTGTACTCTGCTCCCCATCTGAATGTATCTCTGCTTCCACATCAATGAAACTGCTCTCTAGGTCAACTTAGATACAGCAGATTCTGTAAAAGGTACTAAGCCTGCTTTAATTGCATGGGCATGGGATTTCCTGTGCTTGTATAAATTGCTTTTTGTCTTAAATGAAAAACCACAAGGGACACAAGGGTAGGGTCGTTCCCCCGTATGGGACCTTATATATTTTTTAAGTACACTAGGTTTGGCACAAGCCCTGCTACAGTAAGGGCAAATGTATTTGCCAGGCTTTTTGGGTTTATGTTCTTTCTTATAACCATCTTCTGAAGATTGCTCTATACATTTCTGAGAGTACTGGCTATAAGCAGGGTTAAGATTGGACACTTTCTTTCTGGAGAAACTTCCACTATGGCCATGCACGTGAAAAGGAAACAAGTCGTCGGAGGCAACTGGCTGCAGAGGACCAAAAAATTGCCATTTATGGCCTTCCAGGCTCTGTCGCGGCTTCAGATTGTGCAAGAAACCTTGTGGCAACGATGGCTGTGGAAATGAAAGCGAGTGTGGACAGGAGTATGGACTTGGAAGCTACTGAGGGAATTGCTTGTCTGTGATTTGTTGGGTTGCATTGTTTGGTGACATCCCTTTCCCAGAACAAAAGAGTTGAGACGACGCAGGGCTTCCCATGTGTTCTGGATCGATCTGTGCCTGACCTTCCAGGCTATCCATCTTCACATTTGCTGAATTATATTTCTTGTTAAATATCAAGTTGTAGTTTATCCTGTGTGTTTTGTTCCTTTTTCCCTTATTTTGATTGTAATATTGCTGTCTGAATATAAATTGTAACACATTGTTACTACAATTACTACTGCTGCTGCTATTAGATTAGGCATACAAATAATACTCAAATCTGGAATTCTCTTTTGATGTAAGCTTCCAGAAAGTATAGGACTGAAAATGGAAGAATGATGGGGAAAAGGAAGAGAAAGACAAAGTATGATGAAAGGCTGGGGAGAAGTACCATCTGTTCTAGTAGCTGCAATACTAGCAAGGTGTATATATAATTATTTTGGTGAACTAATATATATAGCATAAGCATCTTATACTATTTAGAAAAACTGATGAGTGAGGATAGCTTATCACACAGGGGTACATTTTCAATCATGATCAGGAACAGACATATACAGTTCTGGGAAGTTGCCTGACATAATAATAGTAATTTTAAAAAATTCAAGCACCTAACTCCCTGATATGTCTCTATTTTCTTCTTGACTTGTATCATACAATTTGTAATTGAGAAAGCATTTATGTTGTTGAATAATGCAAACAGATGGAGGGAGAAATTAAGAGGAATTGGCAAGGTAGAGAAGATGGATGTTCAGCTGAGACTTGAAATGAGCTGGAGAGTCAATGAGGCAGAGCTAGGGAAAAGATGTTCCAGATGGTCAGACCTGCACAGCAGAAAGTTTGCAACACAATAATGTTAAGACTGGTGAGATGCAAGGGAGTAATATAGCAGAAGGAAGAACAAGACAAAGCACAGTGCAGGGTGTTTCAAGTGGAACAATCTTTCAGTCACAAATGCTTAGCTTTACTGGTCTTTTCCAAAATCCTCTTAGTTAATTCATCAACTAATTTTACTTTCCTATTGTTCTGGGGACAAGCAGACATTTGATGCTCAAACGGCCTTCGCTTCCCTAAACTCTCGTGATAAGAATACTTTATTTGCTATCCCATAGAGAGCAAATGCATTTTAAGCTTCTTTATGACTGTTCGAAATTTGGTATTGGGCAGTGGGTCTATCTCAAAAAAATAAGAATAATAACTAATAGCTTCTTCTACTGGGTAAACAAATATAGTCCCTTTTTTCCCTAAGATCAACTTAATACAAGATCTTCTTTGCTTTTTATCCCACAGAAAGCTGAAAATGTCATATTTGTATTTTAGCTGGCTGTTCACATCAGAGTAGTAGTAGTAGTAGTAGTAGTAGTAGTAGTAGTAGTAGTAGTACTAGTATATGCATTCCTGTGTACTCTATAGATAGGTCTAAATTCCCATGGTGAAAGAGTACGGTATATTCTTTTCATTATGACTAGCCAGACCCTTAGGACAGTAATCTTACTGTCCCTGAGCAGGACCACATATGGGATATTAATGTCTTCTCCAATAGAAAAATAGGGTGCAGCCAGCACTACTAGTTCACATATTGTCCTAGGTCAAGGACAATATCCCTGACCAATAATATGGCCTTGTTTTGAGCAATAGACTCCATATTCTTACAAACAGGATGGGAATATCAGTAGATACAGGAAGTTATTTACTGATTCTATCACCCTGGAGAAAATATATCTATTTGGTAGTTAAGAATCAATACTGGTTGATGACTCATATGTTATCAGTCATATCTCTTTTTGCAAACCCATCTTCACTAGGCCTAAAGGAATGCATTATGAATATGGATAGTTTTTATCAAGGCTGGTTATAATGTCATCATTTGATTAACATCCATTAATGCCTTTTGAAAACACTTAACAATGGTTTCCTCACCATGGTTCCCAAGGATTTATGATCAAAATAGACTTGTACTTTCTGAACAAATATAAGTTTATGGAAGCTTTCCATATAATTTTATCAAAATTCTATTTCAAACTTACATCATCTCTTCCATTTCAGATAATGCTTGAATTGCATATGTTACTATTGCTATAAGAAGGCAGTTCCTTAGACTTGCCTCTGATGTGTCATTCTGTAGCATGAATTGTTTTTCTGTAATACTTTAGGACAGGGGTCTTAGCTATTATTTTCTCAGACTTGTCAAAAGCTTGCTGATGACTTTCAGCCACTCCTCCTCATCTTCCTTTATGTCAGTTGACAATGTTGTTCACAGTGATCTGTTAGAGCTTTGCAAAAATTTGCAAGATAGTTAACTATTCCCAGGAGTCTTTGGACTTTTTAAAACATCTATAGGTCACAATGTCTTTCAAATTGTTTCATATTTCCCAGGATCATTTTATAGCTCTTCTGTTGTCAGAAGATGTCCAATGTAAGTCACTTAGCCACACCTGCTCAGGAAAAGAGACAACTTTTATCATTCTCCATTAGGGTTTCTATTTCAGTAGCTTCTTCCCCAACAAAGTTATTTTGATGCTTGCAGTTTATTCACTTTTAATTTAATATATATTAGAACCAATGCTGGGCTGATATTCATTCAGCTGCATAGGCAATAAAATTGGCCAAAGAACATTGCTAAAGTCCAAAAGTTGTTTGACTTTTTGTGCAATTCAATATGCCAAAATTCATTCTTTTATATCCAAAATCAAGAAAGTCTTGTTTAAGGTTGGTTACATTTAATGTCATTACAACAGTGAACAATGGTAGGAACCTTATCATCTAGAGCAGGGGTGTTAAACTCAATTTCATTGAGGACTGCATCAGCATTGTGGTTGCCCTCAGGGGGCCGGGTGGGTGTTACCAGGGTAGGTACAGCCTACTGGGTAGGTGTGGCCTACTGGGTGGGCATGGCCAGCTCTACATCGTTCATGTCAAGGGTGCCTGTGGGAGCCTGGGCAGGAGTGGGACAGATGTGAGGGTCTCTGGCAGAAGGGGGTGGGACCGGGGCAAGAGCCAAGGCATGGTCCATTTCTTCATTCCTCACAAAGGGTGACACCTCCCCAGTATGCACCCAGGGGGCAGGGCCAATGCACCAGGGGCGATTTCCTCGCTGTTTCCAGATGGCCTTGTGGAGCTAAGACTGAATGCGTTTCAGCATAGATGGCCACCACAAAATTGTACATTGGCTCTCGGCTGGCCAGGGCCAAGGCAGCAGGGGCCGTTCCCTCACTGTTTCCAGGATGGCTTCGTGGGCCACATGAAACCACTTTGTGGGAGCACCCAGCCCCCGGCCCTTGTGTTTGACATGTCTGGTCTAGAGATTAGGATCTATACATAAGTAACTGTCCAATGCTTTTATTCCTTATAACCCAGCTGCTAATCCTGGTTGATTATGCTTTTAACATCTAACTAGCTAATTTCAATTTTTACAGAACCACCATTGTCATAACATCTATTTCAATTTTTTTTTTTTAAAAAAAAATTAAATATCCTTTCCCCAAAAACATATCCAAAACACTTGCAGTATTGTCTTTTTGATCCAGGCAGTTATATTCACAGGTTTACATAGCATGAATTATATTATGATATTTTCACTGCAACAATTTCATGCCCTTCACTGATTTTATGGCCTTCTCTGTTCTGCTCCCCTTCACAGGTAAAAGGACTTCTTCCACTGCAGTAATAAATTCCAACCAATAGAGCAGACATGTCAAACTCGCGACGTCACGTGATGTCGCGCAACATATCGGAGCTTTTTTGCCATTGCCGGCAATGGGCTGGGCGCAGCTCCAGTATGATGAAACCGGCCTGCAGGCCGGCAGTTTAACACCCCTGCAATAGAGTTTATAGTTTTTTCAGTTGCAGCTTTTAATTCTGCATTTACCCATTATTTTAAGAACAGATTTTTATGATAAAATGTACTTGGCAGCATAGAGAAATATAGTATTTTTCCCTGAAGAGAAAGAAGACTATGACATAATGGAAGCACATTGCAGGTGACCCCAAAATCCAGCCGATCATTCATCTACATCACTGCAAGCAAGAGACTGAGGTGTATATCTTGTATCTTCCCAGTATACAGTACATAGTAATCAGTCTTTGGACATTGTCACAACAGTGTTCACCCAAACCATTTTATTTCATGCCCAAATGAATTTTCATACTACTGCAATGATTTTGAAAGTGATTAGGCTCAGCAGTGAATAAAAGGACAATGATTAGGCAAATGAAACCCAGACCAAGAAAGTAGCTTATGAAAATACCTCAATCAGCCCTTACCCAATTCACATGAAGATAAAAGAGGAAGGAAAGGAAGTACATTCAGATTTACAAGATTTTGTTATTATATTTGTTCTAATAAAAGTAGTTTTAGGTCCACACAGGATCCTTTTCTTAGTCTGGTCTAACTTATAGGGCTTGCTAGACTTGCTATATTCTTTGTCCTATTATTCATATGCAGGACTTTTTATGTTGCTTTCCACAATATAAGTAATATATTCTAAGTGTCCTGACTCCAAAATGCTTATGGTGGGACTCTCCTTGGTCTTTACAAGTTATTCTTACCCTTTTAGCCTATTGATTGGCTAACGTAGTCTTGATAAAAATCTGTTGCTCTACCAACCTCCAGGCACTAATGAAATGTTAAATCAGCTTCATGTAATAGTTCCTGATGAAAGAGTTATTAATCTCTCCAAAATTACAGGAATTTGCCACTGTCCTTAGTACAGGTACATATGATGCTGTCCTCTTTTTAGGCTCCTGCTGTCTCATTAAAAATGAAAGCATTGTATGTTTTATTTTGTTAAAGATATTTAACATTCCAGCCAAGACATTTGCCCACTTCTTGCTTATTTGCTTCAATCAATGATAGAGCAAATTTGTTTTTTCTTTTCCTTTCTCCTAAGGGGATATCTAGATCCAGTTGAAACTTGTCTCTCCACTTTTTTGGTTTCTCAGACTAGAAAGGTCACTGAAAAGTCTAATGCTAATGGGTCAAAGATTGTTCCATAATGGAGACAGAGAAAGAAAAGGAGGGAGGGACAGAGGAAGGAAGGAAGGAAGGAAGGAAGGAAGGAAGGAAGGAAGGAAGGAAGGAAGGAAGGAAGGAAGGAAGGAAGGAAGGAAGGAAAGAAGGAAGGAAGGAAGGAAGGAAGGAAGGAAGGTAGGTAGGTAGGTCTGGGTCTCCTTAATAAGCCCTGACACTGATTCTAGTGAATATTCTTTCCATTTTAAAAAGACTAGTTTAAGATAAAAGAAATTATGTACTTCATTTCATTTTATTATGCAATTTAGCCACTTTAGTTTAGAAGGCTGATTCCGAATTAACTAACTTAACATTCTCTTGACTCTGCAATCTGTGTACACTTTCAGCTGGTTATTATATTTCCAAAAAAGTGCTTCTCTTACTGCTAACATTTAATTCATTTTATCTATTTTCCCTGTGTATATAACTCTTGAAGATCTTTCACCTGTTTTGCTACATATATTACATAGTGCCATCAACATTGATACAAAGTGGAACATAAAATAAACAAGCCTGTTAATCCATGCAGGTTTATTCAACAAGAAATGAAGAAATTTTATGCCACATAGTCATTTTGGTTTCTTCTTTAGTATACTTTTATTTTAATGTGTATTAAATGTAGCATGTGAGAGAGAATAAATAAGAAATAGTAAGAGATAATACAAGCTTTAGCAAAAGTAGAAATATTCTGGGCATAACATAGTGAGTTATGGTCCTCATTAAGTACAGTATGTTACAACACTAATCCTAGATCCCAGTTACATTCATTGCCTTTAAAATCCTATTGTAAACAACTGGGAATCATTTGTGGTGAGTTTCTGAGTACATTTGTATATGAATTGGTCAGATGCTTAAAAACATATGGATTAATATAAAAAACACAGAGGAATGGTTGCGTGTTTCTAAAGACTGGAACTCCAAGGTAAAATACAGAGCCTAGGACTAGAAATGTTTGATAAATGATGTGTATGTGTGTGTGTATGTGTATGTATGTATATGTATATGTAGGTATTTGAGTTGTAAAAGTTTCAGAAACCTACATTTTCCAAGAAACAAATAGGGGAAATATTATTTTCCCTATTTCTAATCTCAAAATTAAATTTCAAAAGTTCATCAGCCCCATTTAATTAGCATGAAGGATGGGAAGAGGTAATTTACTGTCACACCTAATTTTTTTATTTGCATACTTATTATTCCCTATAATTCCCCATGCATTGAAAGCTAAATTGCCCTAGGGAAGGATGATGTCAATGATTCTGAACCCATATTTTCTAAATTATGTAGGAAATTGCACCACTAGAATAGTGTAGTTGTTAAAACACCTGCTGGGCTCATGCTACAGCTAGGATGTGCATTATTAGAATGTATGACTGTTCTTGGTTCCTGCTGATTTCTCAGTAAACAAATTTCATGTGGCCCATCAGCAAGTGACTTCAATAATATCCACTGCAATGTTTTCAGCACTAAAAATAGGAAGTAAACCAAACTTTATGTTGTCAAACTCCAACTTTTACTTCCTTATGGTGTCAAAGTGAAAATTACAAACTGTGTGATCTGATCTTTATATCGGACTTCTTTACAATGGTGATGGGTGCATCACTGAAACACATGAAGTGCCAGATTGAGAATTCTTCCTGCACAAAATGTGTGTTGTTTGTAAGAGTTGACACTAACATGATGATACTTAATCAATCAATAAAGGATGAATGTAGAACATTAGCATAAAATGCATTTCATCTGGGGATTAATATTTGTTTGAAATTAAAATTATAAAAGTCATAATTTTCATAATTATAAAACAATATTTTTATATCACCATTAGAAATGAATCAGGATAAATTAATACATATAGGTACTCCTTGACTTACAACCACAATTGAACCCAAAATTTCTGTTGCTAAGTGCAACATTTGTTAAGTGAATTTTGCCCCACTTTACGATTGTCCTTGCCACAGATGTTAAGTGACTCATTGCGGTTGTTAAGTTAGCAACATCGTTGTTACATGAATCTGACTTCCCCATTGACTTTGCTCATCAGAAGAATGTAAAAGATGTTTACATGATTCCAGGATATTGCACCTTTCATAAATATGAATCAGTTGTCAAGCAGCTGAATTTTGTTCACATGACTATGGAGATATTGCAATGCTTGCAAGTATGAAAAACGGTCATAAATCACCTTTGTCACCTTAAACTGTTGTAAGTCAAGGACTACCTGTATATCACAGTTCATGCTGTGATAATTCAATGTCACATTTAGTTCTAAATACATGCTGAAATTCTGCTCTTGCCTACCTAATAATCTAAGTTCTGAGAAAGAAGGCGGGATGCTTATACAAAATGAGCCTTATTTGTCTTGGTCCTTGCATTCATTTCTGCAGATGAAGCTCTCCAAACTGAAAATGTTAAGATAATCTTGATCCAAATCAGAATTCCATTTTTCTATGAGGGCTTGATTCCTCCTGAACCATTTCCCCAAAACTGCAATTTTTAATGTGACAGAAAGAGATAATTATTTAATTACATGGGGTATAATTCTATTTGCTGCATTCATTTGTTTAAACTTAAATCAAAAGGCTTTTTTTGTCATAACATCATAAAATCTTCTTCTACGTAATTTGTAGCAACCTTCCCTCCCAAAAATATTTAGTACCCTATGCTAAATAGTATTTTGTGATATTCGCAACTAAATTCAATTTCCATTGCTTTGACAGCATTCCCATTTCATCTCTTCACTTTATAGGGATGCTCAACCTCAGGGTCCAGTTAGTTCTGACTGGTAAAGTTTAGGATCCACTCCATGGAGTTCCTCAGAAAATTACAACAGAATTATAATTTTTAGCATGGCAGAAGATAAACCATTATTAAATACCTAGAGAGTTGTTGTATTAGGTGTATCTCATGCATTTCATTTAATTTTAATTACATAGAAATTAAATAAAAATGAATTAATTTGGACTTTGCCTTGGCTTGCCCTTTTTTGGAGAATGTCCCATAGACATCTAGTTCAAGGCCAAATGTAATTCTCAGGTTGAAAAAGACTGTTTTTTTTCTGAGAAACCAAATGCTTTTATTATTTTGTTTAAATCTACCCAATAAGGGTAGAAAAAGCTAGGGTGGTGCAGTGGTTAGAATGCAGTATTGAAGGTTGACTCTACCCACTGATAGGAGCTCATTCCTCCCTGACTCAAGGTTGATTCAGCCTTCCATCTTTCCAAGGTTGGTAAAATGAGGACCCATTTTATTGGGAGCAATATGCTGATTGTAAACCGCTTAGATAGGCTATTGCTATTGCTATAAGAATATTGCATTAATGTAGATAATGGCTACCTTTGTTTGCATTTTGTTTTTCAAAATCTATTGTTCTATTGATAGTATTATTAAGTAGAATTGTTAAATAGAATAATCAAGGATGAATAATTCTGATTTAGGAGTTTTTTAAAAAAATAATGGGCAAATATTCCCATAGAAAATTTCCACAATCTTTTAAAGTTAATTATATTCTTGGCTTATAAAATGCTCCACTTATGCAACTTCAGAATAAAGCAGGATCCATAGTCTCCCAAATCCTTTTGCTTATTAAAGTTTTAAAAAGCAATAAGATTTTGTCTTTTTTATTCCTGGTGATAAGGAGGATAAAGATATTACTCCTGGGGCTACTGCATACTCTACCCAATTTTATAGCCACACATTTTATGATAAGGTCTGTCATGAAACTGAAACTTCAATATCAATTTCCTTGATTATAAGTCATGTCACTCAGCAAATGGCTATCCAATGCCTCTCCATCTACTTCTGATTTCCTGAACTTCAGAATGGTACGTTAAGTGCCATTTAGCATGGACAGCTGCAGTATGCCATTTATCAGCCTATTAGACACACCTTGTCTTGCTAATGGGAGCAAATGTATAATAACAAAAGTCTGGCATTGAGGGTTTCCTTTCCTTGCTGGAGAAGGATAATTCAGTAATTATACAGCATGCCTCATTTAGTAGCCTGGCCAAAAAACAGGAAATGGGCTTTTCAGAAGATTTCAGAGGATCTGAATTAAATACCTGCTGTTCTCCTGATTTTTAAAATCTTAGTGAGCTACATATATGCTGTATGCTCCTTCCTTTACAATTACACCAAATAACAACTTGCTGTTGGAAAATTCTAACTAGAGGAGATTCAATGAAAGATTTCAGTGATCTATCTGGAGGTGATCACAGGACATGGCTCAAAAAAAATATCTAGGTAGTAGTCATGATGATGGGATTGAAGTCCCTCCATTTTATAAATGTGGCATTTATTGAGACCTATGTCTCTGAAAAACATAAACTACTAGATTGGACCTATGAAGTGATAAATTTCAAATATTAGTTGTATCAACTCTTTTATCCTAGTCCTTCACCTTCTGCTACTTAGGGACACAATACAATTATATCTATTAAACATCACTAGGAAACGCTGTTGCCCTTTTATTTTTAAAGAAAAAATGTTTTATGGATCCCACTTCTCTTGTAATTACAAAGACACAAATACAGTACATTATTAGGGAACATACTAAGAGAGTGCAGAAAAGGTTAAAATATGTTAGACATTCTTCTATTGATCAGGACGCTATTGAGAGTGTGAAGAGCTAGATAAAAGCCAGGAAGCCTGAAAATGAGACTGAAATTGCTTTTCTAAGGACAAAGACCTATTGAAATAGGTACTATGTTTATATTCTCATGCTGAACTGTACTAACCCTCAAGGCATGATGATGCTTTTCTTTAAACCAGGCACATTGCAGAGTAAATGTCAGAGCGATTTGACTCCTCTACCACTCCACCCTCTCTCAATACAAGCACAAATGTTGCCTTTAGGTAAATATGTATGATCTGCTAATATTATGATATATGAAATCCCTTCTATAAATCTTAGGAAAGTTTTATGATAGACGCTACTATCTTCTGTCCGTCTGTCTGTCTATCTGTCTGTCTGTCTCTCTCTCTCTCTCCCTCTCTCCTATCTATCTATCTATCTATCTATCTATCTATCTATCTATCTATCTATCTATCTATCTACATCTGTCTATCTCTTCTACTAAAATGATAAGAAATTGCTGAAATTCCTCTTTTCTTCTCTCTCTCTCTCTCTCACAGGACCAGCAGAGCAAGCATATATAATAGTGACTTATCCCTGAAGAGATGGAAAAAAGCTAATTCTTTTGGGACAACTATGTTGAATAGGGCAATAATAAGAGAAGGCAGGCTCATATTATACAGCTAATAGAGCAGGATATTCCTTTTCTTCTGATTTTGTGTGTGAGGAAGGAAGAGCCCTTCCTTCCTTCCTTCCTTCCTTCCTTCCTTCCTTCCTTCCTTCCTTCCTCCCTCCCTCCCTCCCCCCTCCCTCCCTTTTAAGAATTGTGCGTTTTCTACCTCAAACTGAAGCAAATCATGGTATAATTTTGGCAGCCATAGTCAGAGGGGGCTCTTTGATCACAGAATATGGATTTCAGTTCATTATTGTGTATGGCTGTGAGTTCTTCCAGTGCTGTTGCAAGTAATTGCTACTGATCAGTTCAAATAATGATAAATCATGATGAAGTCTGACAGGACATTTGTGGGGGAGATATCAAAAATATCAACATGGCATTGGCCTTCATAGATGCCATCTTTTTCATTCCCCTCAGTGGACACCCCGAGCACTCAATTGTTCATTTCTACATCATAAGAATTTATTATGTGGGATGTTCCATTATAAAGGAATATATGACTCCCCCATCCTAGTGCTAGCAGAATTCATGATACAAAATGCTTTAATAAACATGTAGATCAAGAAGTAGGATGGATAATTTTTGTTAATTTTTTGAGGAAGAGGAGAATTTCTTCTTGGAGAACAACAATTATTCAAGGTTAAGACTTTATGTTAATGGTGATAACTGAACTCAAAGAAATAGTGCAAGATCTGAAGACACCTGGCCCATAGAATCTCCAAGAGTTGGATACGACTGAATGGATAATATCATCATCATTAAAATATTGTTAGAAAAGCTTAAAAGGACAAGTTCTCTCCTGGTATCATTCCTTTAGATATAATGGAAGCATGGAAAGCCTGAGCAGTTATAAATCCCTGGAAAGAATACTGTTTAGTGAATGATAGGGCACTCATACATATTCCTTGATCACCTTGTTATTCATTCAGGGCAAGAATGTCCACATTCTACACAAAACTTTGTTCTCCAACATAAATTTTAAATCTGAAAACAAATGAATGCGAATAAGAGAATTTCTCTAAGTTGTTAGCTCCACACTTCTGTTCCTTCCAGGTAAGAGGCTTCATATTTCTGAAACACTATAAAACTAAGTGCTATTTCAATTATTCATTATGTGAGGCATGAGAATAATAAAAATAACACTTATCTTTTGAAATGACTAGTTCAAAGTGATTGTTTTTAAAATATTCAAAAAGTAACACAAGTGAGTAATATTTCTACTTTTTTCCCTTTATGAAGTGTAGCTGGCACAGTTTCACACAGCAAAGCTTTTTCAGCTACCAAGAGCGATAAAAGCAAAATGGCAACGTTGCAAGTAAAATTATAGTTAATTCACCGTGGCAAGAAATATCTCATAATCATTTGTTTCATCTTTCTACAATAATAGCTCATAATTGTTAAAGACTTTGGATTCATTGCAGAGGCTCTCCTTTACAGATGGGGCACTGAATAGTTGAAGATTGTGATTTGTATGGCCTGGCCATATATTTTTGTGTATTTAATCCTATGGATGTAGCCCAATTTGTTCGGTCTGAGTTTCGCATCAAAATGTAAAGAGACTCAAGATTTTAGAAGGAGATGAGTTCTTCAGGACTTAAATTGAACACATTCCATCTTTGAGCTCATCTGAATTTGCAACTGAAATCAGAACCTCCTGACAATGAGAAATACCTCTTGGACAATCATTTTTCTGTGTTCCTAAATTCTAGATGTAACCTAATATTTGTAATAATTTAAGTTAACAGAAGCATTTGGTACATTTGGAGAAAGGCTTTTGGAGGAGTTGGAGGCGGTGGCAGAATACTCCAGGGGCAAAAAGGAGCCAGGCCCCTTTAAGGAAAAGGTGGAAGAGACAGGATCAGAAAAAGGAAAGGAGGCAAGGTTATCATACAAGCTAATTTGAGGGCTAATCCACATGGAGCTCCCTTTCCATCTGTCCTTTTTGCCATCATTCGCTCCCTAGAGACTAAAATGGATGTTCTAAAACTTGGGTTGGCCACAAACAAGGAAGTGTATATTGCAAGAGGTGACCCTTTGAGAGCTGTATGCAACAAAATTTCATTTTCATGTATGCCGATTGGTGTACATTCAAAGTGACAATAAAGTTGTTGTTGTTGTTATTGTTATTATCTTGAAATTTACTTTGAATTAGACTTCAGACTTCTGACCTAATTTTTGCACTTAGTACTTATTTAATCAACTAGATCAACTTTTCAAGGAACTGACAAAACTACAACATTAGAACACATGGATATGGACCAGGATAGAATTAGGCAGTGCTTTTTTTGTAAAATAAAAAAAAGGTGCCGGAACTCACACATGTCATACAGCCCGCCTTGCCTATCCTACAAGATTCCATCCAAAAAAGGTGCTGGAACTCCGTTCTGGGCATTCTATGACAAAAAAAAAAGCCCTGGAATTAGGAACAATTGACAATGAAATTTATAGGGAAAATTCTGTCTCATTCTAGTTAATATCTTTTCCAGTAGTTTCAGGAGCAAAATGATCCTTTTTCTGCTTTTCCTCTCATCTTCAATTTCTACAGTTTATGTTTGCATTGTGCTAAAGTAGTACAGAAATAGAAAGTGCTGAACTTGCTACACCATTGTCCTACTTCCATCACTAATACCAGATAGTGAAAGGAAAAGATACTTCCCTACTCCCAAACCTGCCACAAAATGGCACTGAGGCTACTCTGTGGAAGTGATCAATTTTTTTCTAAGCAGTAAAACAAGTAGCTGTATCTCCCTCCTGCCCATTAGCTTTCCAGCCTCACTTACAAAGACTAAAAACACATCTGTACCACTGTAAAAATGCCTTGTTATGACAATTAGGGTAGAAGTTCTTGGAAGCTACATTGGATTAGATCAGGGGTTCTCAACCTTGGCAAGTCTTAAAGTTGCCAAGGTTGAGAACCCCTGGATTAGATAGTTTGATGTAAGACCACCAGGGAGTTCCAAAATGATATATTGGATTGGGAATGAACAATATTTTAGAAGGAGGCAGGGAGGCAATGACAAGAAAACTGCATAGCTGTTGCCCATTAGTCTCCAGAATTTGAACTTGATGTGCTACTCCAATTGAACAATACTATTTCCAGTTAGATTCATTCATTCATTCATTCACTGAATTTTATGTAACCCATCCCATTTTCTCTTTTGATAATGTACAGAAAATTGCATTTATTTTTGTAAGCAATTATAGCAATTTCCATAAACACATTCACTTTGTGTACAATTATTTCTATTTTAGGATCCCTAAACTTATTAGACGGGTGGCTAATTTATGCAACTATCAGTTGCTACAGAACTTGTGGGCAACAAGTAGAACTAAAGTTTGATGCAAAGTGAAATAAATATATAGTTGGATGCTGGAAACAGATTAGAGAGATCAAAACAAAAACAGACTACTTACTGCAAACTGTGTGATGACATGTGTTAAGAATTTGTGAAATCAAAAGTTAATTACTGAAGAGGAGGAGCCATACTTAGGGAACTAGAGACATAGAGAAAAGCTAAGAATCAAGGAGGATAAAAAAAATATGTGAGAAAATTTAAAAATGGGATGAGCAGTATGTGCATGTAGAGAAAAGTAAAGGAGGAAAGAGAGATGCAGAGCAGCTGTTTAGCTAAGAAACGACACAGGGCAGTAAAGAAGAAGAGGTTAAAGAGGAAACTAAATCAAGTAAATTAAAATGAAAAATGATAACAAGTGAAAACCCTGGGATGTCATTCTCTGTCTGCAACAGGGGGAAAAAAAGGCAATTTACGATTAAGCCAGGAAAGATAAATTGGAGAGATTTCTCTTACCAACAAGATTCCATTGTCCACAATCAAGAGAACAGGAGCAAAAGGAAGGCAACCCCCCCCTCCCCCAAGACTTTCAGTTTATCACTTACTTACTTACTTACTTACTTACCCACCCATTTCACCAAAGGGAACCCTGGGCAATGATGGGAAAGAATGACTGGCCAATGAATGAAGCATACAGCCAATGCATGAAGCATACCATGGACTACAAGAGTCAAGATCAGCAGTGAGTCTGGTCAGGGCCAAAGGCCATGTTCAAATAGCTGAAGGAGCAGGTGGTGAGGATCAGAGAGAGAAGAGTTTGGGCTTAGCCATAGGAAGTGATCAGCCTCTTTTACATGTACTGTTTTTAATAACTATTGGGCCTTTAAGACTGCAGCAGGGGGATTGGCTTCAAAGGCATCTATGGAAACTGAATGCTGGTGCTACAACACAAACCGGAGCTTTAAAGATAAGCCATTGCATTTCTAATAGGTTTTTCCTCTCTTTTTCATGTCAATACCAAAAGGTGATTTCTTGGTTAGGCAGTTGTTTTGCAAAGTGGTTTGAATAATATTAAAAAGAAAACTGTTTACTGTTCACAAGAAATTTCCCTGGGGCTGAGAAGGAATTGTTTTTCTGAAGTCCTCTGAGACACAGAAATTATATTCGTGGCAGATTTTGTTTAGAGAGAGAATGGCATTATGTCTGGGGAGAAACATGTGAGAAAACCAGCTTTTGAATTCAGGAAGAGACTCTGCTGTAAGAGTAGCCACCTTTAAAATTTTAAAATGATCATAAGGATTATTTTATAAAACGAGTCATAAGATGGGCACCAACAAAATATCTAATTATACTTCCACCAGAGCACTAATCTGCAGTGTCCTATCTTTTATTTTCAAATATTTCCTCCGGCCACAAAAATTATTGGAAGCAACATTTATGTTTGCAATTGGAATTATTGAAAAGAAGATGCTACCAGAAATTCCTACTTAGTTCAATTTGGTTGAAGTTCATTAAAGTCTCTACCTAATATTGGTTTCTTATTTGATTAACTTTGACCTCCTATCCTCAATTCAGTGACTGATTCATAGCCTAGTTGGTAGGGAAGGTGATCTATTGAGCAGACAATCCTTAAAACACTTAAGAAAGCAGACTGGGACTAAGTTACTGGAATATTATTGAAGTGAAATGAACTTTAAAAGATTAATGTGCACTTTCCCTGCCTTTAATAGTTTCCTAATTGCAGTCACATTGTGTGTGCCAGCACCTCTTCTGAATCTCTGAAAACAAAATAGAAAATGAAAAGACATTTTTTAAATCATTTAGCACAAAGGCCAAAATTATAAACAGCTAATATTAATGTCAAAGTACCAAAATTGATTTGCTTAAAGGGCAAAAAGTGTCATAGATTCAGCAAAGCAAATGTTGTAAGATTTGGTGATTAAAAGCAAGGATCATTAAAGAACTTTAAGGATAGTAGATTTAAAAAGCCAATCAAGGAGTATCTCAAATAATCTCTGCAGAATAGAGAACTGATGCTATAAAACTGGACTTATCTTGGCAAAGGGAAGATGTGGAAAGTTATTACATGGGATACAGAGAACTATGTAATGTGATTTAGAGCTGTCTGCCAGATCCTAGCCTCTTTTTCTACTATTCCCTTATTTTAAAATAGTTCTTTGATATTTTCCCATGGCTTACTTCAGATCAGATCTTCCACAGCTAGGACAAAACACAGTACAAGATATATATTTAACTAACTCTGAGATGACATTTGCTGGCTAAATTTGAGACTGCAACCTGTTATTCATTAAGAAAGACTTGTTGACAGCCTTGAAAATAGATGAGATATAAAGCAACCTTGAAGCACCATCTGCAAGAAACTCAGCTCAGCTCCTTATGTGGTGGACTTTCTGATTTTTTTTTTATTAGTTTAATACACTACAATGGAAGAAGAACAGGAATGGATTTTTTCTACAGAGGAAGTACAGGAACAAATTCTTTATATGTTAAAGGCAATTATCCAAACTCTTCAAACTCAAACTATGACTTCAACCAAAGAATCATCTATACAGAATTCTATAGAGAAAGTGAAACAACAACCAAATGCTATGACAGAAGACTTAGATACTCAACAAATACAGACAATGGAAAACACAAAAAAGAAACTGATAATAGGAAACAAGGAAAGGACTTTTCTTATAAACCAGAAGGAATTTGAAGATAAAAAAGAAAAACAGATGAAAGAGAAGATAAATACTTTGGGACAACTATATCGAATTGGAAAAAGAAAGAGACAACCTGCTAAATCAGCTAGCCCTCTTAAGAAAACAGCAACTGAATGCCCTTATCAATATCAAACAATAGCCACCATAATACAAGGAGATCTTTTTGATTATTTAAAAGCGAAGATATGAAAGATGATTTGGCAAAGGAAAAAAGATAGAATAAGACTGAAAGGGATTGGGGTTTTGATTTATACATGAGATCCAAAATAGAATATATCTAAATGGATAGAATATGTATTCTGAATATAAGATATTGTAACGATTTGAGATAAAAAATTTTTTTTTGGTTTTATAAAATCTAAAATATAAATATTGAAATAAGAATATTATATTGTTTTATTAGCTTGTTAAGATATATGGTAGAATTTATATATAAGGTCTGTATTTTAAATATTAGATTGTATGAGGAATTGTGATAAAGGAATTGTGCTTAATTAAAATTTGAAAAAAATAAATAAATATTAAATGTTCAATTAAAATATTAAGGGAAAATTAATCACCAGGTCACTGATTTGCTAAAAAATTTGAATGTTTACAGATAACTAAGATTTGAGTTTAAGATATTGTTATGAATTGAGACATAGGTTAAGTAAAACTTAGAAGTATAAATACTAATAATTAAATTTATATATTGGTTTGTGGTACAAATGCTGATGGTTTATTTTTTTTCCTCTTTTTCTGGAAAGGAAGAAAGGAAGGAAGTAGAAGGAAGAAAAGAAAAAAAATTATTAACCCTAAATATGAAATAGGAGACTGAGAAATTGGGTTAATTTAAAATCTGGAAATGATAAAGATTAAACGTTAAATTTAAATATCAATAGGAAATTAAAGTTAAGAAAAACTTATTAGGTTATTGTCTAGAAGATGGAATGTCAAATTAATTAAGATATGTATAGGCTGAAGATTATTGATGAATACTAGAAAGGTATTTTTTTGTTTGATTGATAGAATAAGAACTGTATTGATCTGAATATGACAGTAGATTTTATGGGGGAAAGAGAGGGATAGTTGTTGTAATACTTTGAGATTTGTACTGATGATATTTAAATGTAATGGAATTACTGTGCTCAACCGCCACACTACTTTTCAAATATGTAAATGTAATATTGGAAAATTAATAAAAAACTTGGAAAAAAAAGATATATTTTACTTTGTGCTATCTTTAAGAAAAGGATAATTGATGTTGAATAAAACACAGGTAGTCCTTGACTTACAACAAAATTCACTTAACAACTGTTTCACTTAGCAATATAAATTTTGAGTTCAATTGTGGTCATAAGATGAGGACTACCTTATAGAATGCTTACATCTCCAATAGTCAACAGGTTGAACAATCCCATAATTGATGTTTAGAAATGCTAACAAGGTGTTTCTGAATAGGCAAACTAAATCCACTGAGTTATGAACTTCTAGGCAACTTTGGTTCAAAAAGAAAACAGTTTCAACACATCAAAGGAGGATCAATTTGCAGAAACAATGCTTGGAGCAGAGGAGATAAAAAGCAGTATATACCGAAATTGTGTATGCATTGAACATACAGCTGCATTGAAACTGGATTGCTGAATTAGGAATGCACTGAATCGCCTCTATCACAATGCCATTTAAAAGAAGTCTGTCTATATCAGTCTGAATTTGGTTTGAGGTTAGAGTCCTACTATCAGATCCCAACATATCATCGTTTTTCTTTTTCACACTTTTTTATTTATTTTTTTGCAAAGAACATAAAAACTAACACAAACTAATAGAAAGTGAAAGAACAAACAAATAAAGAAAAAAGCACAGATAAAAAGGAATAAAAAGAAATGGAAAGAAGAAGCTTCCAATTTATCACTTAGTCTATGATTAAAATATTTATTTTTTCTATTATCAGTTTTTTTCTAATTGTCAAAACCACAGGTCATATGTGCATTTTTTTTTCTGCTCCATGCAAAAAGTCTATAAGGGGCTTCTAGCCAGTCATAAATGTAGCTGATTATTTTTTCTGGTCATAGAAGTTAATTTAGCCATCTCTGAAAGTGCCATCAACTTCACCAACCAATATCATTGTGGGACATTTTGAACCTTTCCATATTTGAGCATATAACAGTCTTGCTGCAGTTATTATATATGAAAGCAAAGTTCTATGACTTTTCTCTAGTTGCTTGTTCATTAGTACCAAAAGATGACATGGGTAGATATTGGAAGCAATGCCATGGCTATCAGAAACTAGAAGTTAATTTTTTTTTTTCAGAAAGAGTACCTGATTACAAAAAAACAAAAAATTAAGATAGTGCTGTGTCCTCAAAACTTCTCATCTTGCCAAGAATTAAAGTATAATATTACCACGGCCTGGTTCACTCTGATTGCATTCTGATTGCATTGTTGAAGTGTTTGCTTTTGCTTTAATATGTATATTTGCATTGCTTTCAGGTTAAATAGAGCTGTTTGGTCCCAAGGCAAATATTTCAGATGGGGCTTCCCAGTCCCAATCTCAAATGCAGTCTGTAGCATTTGAAGGTGGGAGATACAATGGAGGAGAACAGCCCTTTCTTGCTTCCATTATGATGGGTCCCAGAAGGGGCTTAGGACAGGGGTGTCAAACTGCTGGCCCATGGGCTGGATGCATCATGCAAAAATCGTGCCCACCCCATTGCCGGCAATGGAAAAAAAATCATGATACGTCATGAAACATCACGTGACATTGCGAGTTTGATACCCCTGGTTTAGGAGAAGAGCAAGTGTGACCAGCAGAAAGTACCAGGAGAGCAGTTTCAGCAGTTTTCATTTGCTTCCAGGAGGAAGAGGAAGTTGCTAAGTGAGCAATACTGTTGGCTGAATTGTTATTATCTTGTTATTTATTACCTTTATTTGCCGTCCATCTTGTTTCAAATGATTTTGAGTGGCTTACCTATAATAAACATTAAAAACATTAACATTATTGGATATAAAATGGCAAAGCAGACAAGATAAAATCATTAATGTAAGATGGAGAAAGAGGGAGTCAGATACATGGGAGGGCACCCATTGGGACCCCAGACCATCTGACAGAACCAGAAGGATGGGAGCCACCTCAGGAGATAAGGTATTCCAAAGGAGATGAGCTTTGGCAACAAAAGACAATGCAGAGGACTCTCTCCTTCTTTTTATATTACTGCTTTTCTATGGCTGCCATTGGGCCCTATATAACTAAGTTCATTCAGGTTATGGGTCAAGGGTGAGAGTAGGGTTGTAGGTCACAAAACTACCATGATTCCTGTATTCACAATTTCTCCCTCCCTCCTCATTACTTACCATGAACTAACTCCCTTGCAGATCATCCAATGAAAAAGTAGAAGATAAATATTAAAAATGGTAGATGTAGATTGACATAAATCAACCAGTGTCTTGTTGTGTCATAAAGAAGTTTAACATTGTTTTCAGATGTTATCTACCAATATGCAATTGTGCTGCTAGTAATTTGCAGCTAACGTCAGCATCCTAATAACAATTATTAGCACGAAGTTCTAATTAAGGGAAATTATTTTTCAAAATGCTATTTTTTTGTTTTTTGCTTTTTTTAAAAAATAGGCTGATTCTTTGCCAAACAACTCTTTGGGGGACTTTGCTTGGGAATTTTTCTATAGGAAAATGGCTGGAGAATTGGCCTTTATCAAACAAACCAACACAGAGTCTTATTTTGCCAAATCATTGTCTACCTTATCTTGAAAGTTTCCTCATTCAAATTTCTAATTTGAATGATGTTAGGTAACCTTACACATGCTATCTGAAAATAATGGGAGATAAGAAGGGGATTGGGTGTGCTGGGGGTAATGAAGCATAGCTTCAGTATTGCATTTTCCTAACCTATTTAAGTAGATTGTCTTTCTCTAATTATATTTTCTCCCTGGAGAAGGGGTAGGGGCTTGGAGAGAAAGATAAAATCCTCAGAATTTTTGATACCACAAAACCAGGGTTTTTTACTCCATTTTCAGTATTTTAAAAATAACTTGCAATCTTAGAGTGACATCCAGCAGAGATGCTAAATTTAAAGATGTGTTAGCATGTCTTTTACTTTGTTTAGCTTGGGTTAGTGTTAAAGTCTAAATGGGGAAGAATATATTTGGCAAACACAGACTTCATCTGCAAAAATCTCTTTTCTTCATTTCTTGAATTTTTAAGAGTGCTGCTCAAAAGGGATCAATAAAGTTCTTATCAATATCCCAAATGCTATTTTTATTTCTTACCATTGGCACTAGCATTGTTCCTTTAGTGTAATATTATGAGAGAAAAAGACGGTTTACAGTGTTAGAAATGATTCCTTACAAGGAAGACAGCATTCTGGTGTCCTGGGAAGACCTTTTTTGGGGAATCTCCACCCACTGATATTTTTCTATTTAATTGCATTCTAGTCTTTTCTCAATCAAAACAGCATATTTCTCACATTCCAAAGTATGTATCTTTTAAAACCTTCAATTCATTGTTTCCTTAAATAATAAAAGAATCATATTTAATAGCAATATCTTGAAATGCAAAATCAAGCATGTAGAAAACCAATGGATCACTTCCAACTATCTTCCTTGCATCTGAAAACTTCCTTTCAACTACCACTGCTATTTTTTCACTGTTTCTCAGCTCTTACTGTTAAAAAATTCCTCTGACTATTTAATCCAAACCTCTTTTTCCAAAATAATAACAATAATAACAACAACAAAACAACAACAACAACATGCTATTTCATCCCATGGATTTCAACAAGAAATATATTTGCCTTATCTTGCATGTGAAAATTTTCCAAATGTTTGTATTTGGAATTCTTGTATTATGTCTAAAACATCATATTTGCAGCTCCCCAGCTCATTTTTATCCATTTAACAATGGGAATTCTGAGGATTGTAGTTCTAACACATCTGTTGTGCAAATGGTAAGGAAGGTTGTGCTAACTCATCACTTCCTATATTGCAACTCTAAATAAAAGGTCTCACAGTAAAGCCCATGAGTTTTGTTATTGTTGCCATTGTTAAGACCCTGTAGAAACCAGAGTTTAAAACTTAAAAGCAGTCAGCTAACAGATTTGGCAAGCAGTCTCAATAGCTTGATGGAAAAGTTCCGAATAAGACAATTTTATACCTTCAAATGATCCAATGGTCCTAAGCAAATAAGATTTCTATTCTACATGTTAATTCCATCCAGCAATTATTTATGACATGAAATAGTAAATTGAATTAACCATCCTTTATAAAATACCCTGGGAATGAGTGGATTAAATTAATTAATAAATACGAGGATTTTAATGGCTTACTTCACCAGGGAAGGAGTTTTAAATTCTGATCCAAGATGATGTGGAACTGTTCACATCTGGCAAATTTTGAGCACTGAGGGATTTGTGGTGGCATATTGATGCACAGGTTTTATACTTTCAATGGATGCATTCATCTTCATTATTTCAAAGAAAGCCACAAAGACACTGGCATCCTTTTTCCATCACCTAAGGTGAACAAGCAGTGTTACTATGTAGTTTTTCTGAAGCTATCAAGAACTAGCTTTTTGGCATAAAAAGAGGCCTTGTGACACATAATCAATGCAAAGTAACAGGAAACAGTGACTGTTATGTCCCGAGCCTTGCAAACGGCTCGGGCGTTTGCAGGCAGTCCCGGGCAGGTGCAAAGCTGCCCGGGACCAGACAGGCTGTCGCCAGCACCGTGCGCATGCGCGGGTGCTGGCGCGGGAAAAGTATCGCATTTACCCGGGAAATGTCTATATAAGAAGTTGGGAGGTTTTGGGAGCTGCTGAAGCCATCTACTTGTAAGCTGAACGCAGAATAAAGAAAACTGAGAACTTCAACTGCTTCTCGTGTCTGCTTCCCGCCACGGACTCAACAGTGACCTTAGTAGCAAGTAGACAAGGACCTTTTAAAAAACTCCTTTATTCTTTTGAAATGGACTATATGATATAGTTATGCTTGGAATAATCAGTGATAGAAGAAAATGAGACCACCAAAAACATGATGGCTAGATATCATCAAAGCTAATACCACCCAGAGCATACAATTGAAAGAAGCCATACAAAATCAGAAAATATGGAGAGAGTTGGTCCATAAGATCACTGAAAATCAGACACAATTGAACAGATAACATCATTATCAACATAATCACATAAAATAGGGCCTATATAACTTTTTTGCAATTGGCTCATCTGCACTAGAAGGAGAAACTATGTATAGAAGATATAGAGTACCTGTTTCTATATGAGAACTGCACATACTGAGAAAGAATATGATATATTCATATCTTTAATATATACATATAATAATGAGAAAAGAGGACACAGATTTGTCTACAGTTTGCCAATGCTGATTCATAAGGAAAGAAAAAACTTGAGAAATAATTGCCCTAATTTAAATGGAAATATTACATCTCGTATATTATAGTGAGAAGACTGTCACAATTGATCCATGATGCGTCTGCTCATTGTCCTAACCAGATGGTAACTATTCAAGCATAACATCAAGGCTCTCCCTTTTTTTTTATCAAATGTGTCTCATAATTAAGCACAGTGACGGTAGCATAATCCCAGAGAGGGTGATGGAACTATGCTAAGCATTTCATTGTCTATCATAAAATATAGCAATGTTGCGATTGCCATACATAGCGGTATCAGAGTAAAGTAGTATTAGGCATTGCTGCTACTTACTATTAAATACGTGTATAGATATTGTATGCTTGATGCAAGTTCTGATACAGAAATGGACCTCAAGTGGGAGAAAACCTTTGAGAGTTCTTCACTTTAAAATTACTTGGGCCTGCTGAATATTTGATTAAGAAACAGAGGGTGAAAACAGGGTCTGTCATTACTCTTTAAAACAGGATCTGTTCATATGATAGGAACCATCATCTATTTTCTCTTCCATTCAGTTAATTCATCTTTATGCACACCCTATGGATGACTGGATGACTAAGCTTTATAGATGCCCATTTCCCCTCTAATCAGTGTAAGGGGAGCTTGCAATGGTGTACCAAGTATGATGGGGTGGTCTGTGCCATGCTCAGGCAATAAAGGATAAAGTGGATGAGGAGGCTGAAATGGGTGTGGAGTTGGTTTGCTGCTAATGGTGGTACATCGATCGACTGTTTGGCACTCAGCAGTGCTGTTCAGCAGTGTAGGCAGAAAAAATGCGCCTTCAAGAACGTGTGAACTTCAGTTCCCAGAACTGAGTTTGGCTTTCAATTCTCTAATGTGCTGCCTGGGGAATTCTGGAAGCAGAAATTGTCAAAGTTGAGAAACAATGATGTAGAGAACCTCCAAAGATAAAGGAAGCTATAGATCTGAAGACTACGTCTGATTTACTTTGGCCACGTCATGTGTGCAAATTCATTGGAGAAGTGCTGCTAGGAATGGTTAGTGGAAGAAGAAGGACGGGCAAGCAAAGAACACACTGACTTGATAACATTGAAAATGATACAAAGATGAACATCGTTGCTGGGGTAGCATGTAGAACACTTGCCTATAAAGTCGCCAAGAGTTGGGGGTGACTGAATGGTTAAAATAACAACGGACATGAAGAGGGAGAACTTCTTGAATCTATTTCAGCTTTTGCTGGTTTTTATAATGCTAAAAGCTGTTTCTTTATTCAGTGTATTCTAGGATTCCAGCTAGGCTCAAGGAATGACTCTAAATTGCTATGTGACTGTTTGATAATTAGGACCTTTCACATCTTGGTAAGCAAATAGTCTCCACTAATGAGAAGAATATTTCAACGAAGAGAAAGGACAGATTCTCCCCTCCCCATTCAGTCCACTTACTGCCTAATTAAGGCCAGTAATTAATGTGTGACCTTTGAGCCATTGTAAAATGGAAACTTCTCAGTTGTTAATCATGCTAAATAGTAAAATCAGCAAAATTTGCCTACTGGGAAAATCAAAGCTTCTGCTCCGTTTCTATGTGTAGGAGCAAAATGCCACCAGAAGGAATGTTCAAAAGGCACAGGAAAGATGAAAGTATAAAGGAGTAAAATAACCATGGTACAAGATACATAAAGATACTTCCTTAAATGCCTATTTGAATATTTATATAGGTGGATAAGTTATTTACATAAAAATAATGGGAGTCAAAAGCTGAGATAAAGTGATACAGAGATTTTCCCAAATAATGTTTAGATGTGAAGGGATCTAGCAGAATATGTATGGAATTGCACACTGTTGTCTTTTAAAAGTGTTATTAAACATAAACTGAAGAAGGGAAAACAGTATTTAAATGCATTGTCTGATATGTAATCTCTAGCTTTTTTGGTACCCCAAATTACCTGACCGTGCATATTTCTTTCTGTTTTTCTCTTTTCTGTATTAGAAACCTGCCTTCAACTTTTATCTTAGTCAAAAACTAAACTCCTGCTGTTATTACATTGCATCTAGAAAAAACCTCATTTACAGTAAAGCAATTCTTGGGAGTGGAGATTGGAAGATTGCATATCAACGTTAGAGTTATTGGAAGTTGCATAATTGTCCAGTTTAAAATAAAAGATGTCATTCTACACATCTCCCATACACTCCCATGACAATTATTTTATTATACTTTTTTTCTGGCTCCTCTCAGATTTTTGCACACATTTCTCTTGAACATAATGTGCTAGACGCATTTCCACAGAAAAGTAATGCTTTAACAAAATAGAATCTTTTATATTTAAATCTCACTTTAGAATCTGCCCTTAATAATTGTTGCCAGTCTTACTACGCCTTTTCCAGTTCTAATTTTTGAGGTGGTGTGTGGAAGACGTTGTTCCCTTATATATCTCTGCTTCCAACTGGTTCAGTATTTTTCTTTGGCAAGAATATAAGAAGAGCTCTGTTTGATTCATCTGATATATGAAGTGATCCATCTAGTACACTGGTACTCAATGAATCATCTAGATAAGGGGTAGGCAACCTTGGCTCTTTTATGACTCGTGGTTGGCTCAGGAATTCTGGGAGTTGAAGTCCAGGAGTCATAAAAGAGCCAAGGTTGGCTACCCCTTATCTAGATGCATGCAGGAAACTGAAAAATATGGACAGAAGAGTAAGAACCCTAAAGCCTTCTTATAATCCCATTCTTCCAAGCAACTGGTATTAAAAAAAAATGCCTTCTTTTAATATGGTAGCACAATCTACCATCTTGACTAGTAGCTCCAACTATATGTTGTCTCCATATATATGTCTCATTTACTTTTAAAACCACCAAATGGTGTTCTTCACCATGTGTTGTGCAGTTTTAGTCCTGAATCTTCCTGGATTTAATTGTAATGAATTCTCAGCCTGCCTTGAAGAAGTATTTCACCAAGTAGACTAGGCAAAAGATGGAATAAAAATCAACAGTACCTGTTTAAATCACCTAAGGTTTTCAGATAATGTTGTTCTCTTCTCACAAAAACCAGAAGAGCTACAAAGACACATACAAGATCTGCACAAAGCAGGCAAACCATTAGGTTTAAAAATAAACCTGAAAAAAAATCCAGGTTATGTTTAATAAATTCACCAAAGAAAGATTTTTTTATATATCTGGGGAAGAACTAGAAGTAGTAGAAATACTATACTATATCTTGGCCAATGAATCTCAATGGTAGGTGATACAATAAAGAAAATTGAATGGTATGTTAAATGTGGTTGGCAGGCATTTGGCAAGCTAAGCATAATTTTCATGAACAACCTCCTCCTATGCATGAAGAGAAAAGTTTTCTATCAGTGTGTGCTACCTGTTCTAACATATGTCAGTGAAACATGGATACTGACCTCACAATCGATACAAAAGCTATGAGTAGTGCAAAGAGCCATGGGAAGATACATGCTCAGCATTACAAGACAAGATAGAAAGACCTGCACATGGATTAGAGAACAAGCAAAAATATATGATATTATCGAGAGTAAAAGAATTGAAATAGAAATGGCTGGTCACATAGCAAGAAGAACTGATGGCAGGTTGGCCAAGGCAGTCATAGAATGGATTCCACTTGATAAAAGGCATCCATTAAAGAAAGCTAAAACAAGATGGATTGACAACATCAGCAAGTATTGTAGGACCAATTGGCAAAAGAAAGCTCAGGACCATATTGGTTGGAAACACGTGGAAAAAGCCTTCATCCTCCAGTGGAAAGAAGAAGGATGAGGATGGAGATGGGAATGGGCAGTGCTTTTTTTGTAAAAAAAAAAAAAAAAAAAAAGGTGCCGGAATTCACACACGTCATACAACCCGCCTTGCCTACCCTACAAGGTTCCATCCAAAAAAGGTGCCGAAACTCCGTTCTGGGCGTTCTATGAGAAAAAAAAGCCCGGGGGATGGGGATGAGGAGAAGGAGAAGAAGACTCCCAAGTTCTAATATTGAGAAAGAGGGAGGAAAAAAAACTTTCTATTCCTATTTTCTATTCTAGTTTTAGAGATTTCTTTCTAAACGAAGAAGCTCCAAATCATGTAAATAAATTGTGTCTTTCAAAACAACATTTATATTTAACTGACCAGCTTTTCCCACTCTACATCAAACAGAATTATAGTTTATTTCTACTGTCATTGTTGCCTAAGGGAGTCCTGACATTTTCTGAATCACCTCTTTCCACTTCCATTATATGTTCTATTATAGTATTCTCCCATAATAACTCTAATTCACTGTGACAAAATTTAGAAACAGAAAGCAGATGTTTAACCCTATCTGTAAGATGATAAATAAAGAGCAGAGATTCAGAAAAAGGAACTCTGCTCTATCCTCCTTATTTCCCTTTACCCTTTGGTCTTCTAATCATCTACTGCTTCATTTTCTCTCTTTTATTCAAGGAACAGTTATCTCTGGATCCAGATCGGCACATTTTGCTGCCAATGAAGGTGAAGGATAAAGCAACCTCACATTCTACAAACCACAAAAGTATTTGATGATTCTATTCAGGTCTTTTCCTGCAGCATCTGGCCAGCCTTGAATAAGCAGAGTCAGTCATGGTGAGTTCTTGGATGGCTGATCAATAGGAAACCCCAGGGTGATAAGCTAGACTGGGAAGAAAAAAAAATCCCCCAAAAAGGATAAAGAGGAAAAAGACAATAATAATCCACTTCTGCACTGTTTCCAAGAAAACTACATGGAATTTGTGAAATCTCTATAGTCAAGCTAAATTTCAAGGTGACCTATATGTTTTTAAACCAATATTTGCATATCTATTATGGTACTGAATTCCAAGTTATATGGTAGGCAATTAAGGGAGGGACTTTTTCCAAGCTATTATTACAGTTACCCAATGATTGGTGTAGGTTGCGGGGACTTAATTCAGATTATTTTAAAGAAAAATAATGTAAGTGATGCAGGACTGACTGAACAGGAGCCATAGTTTAGATTTCAAGGGTTTTCATCTGCTACCTCAATACTTTGTCAAGTAAGAAGAATGATCCTAACTGGGGTGCTGATTGCCAGATTTCTGATGGTCTTCTAAGTCAAGATTATGGAGTAATTTGACCCCCTCGGTGCCATTAAGCTTGTGTCTATTGGAAGATTCAATACTGCATCAGATTTCTATTGCTATGAACCATTAAAGGCAATAGGTACAGGACAGCTGACAGATGGACTCCAATTTTGATCCCATTTCCTTTCATGAGAACTGCTTATCTTTTTGTTTCTAGAGAGCCAGTATGGTATAGTGTAGGGGTATAGAGCCAAGCTGGCTCAGGAATTCTGGGAGTTGAAGTCCATGAGTCATAAAAGAGCCAAGGTTGCCTACCCCCTGGTATAGTGGTTAAGGCATTAGTTAGAAACCAGGACCCTGTGAGTTCTAGTCCTGCCTTAGGCACAAATCTAGTTGGGTGACAAGCTTAGGGCCGGTTCCTCTCAGCCTTAAGAAGGAGCCAATGGCAAACCACTTCTGAAAAACCTTGCTAAGAAAATTGCAGGGACTTCTCCAGGCAGTGTCCCAAAATTGGACATGATGGAACAGAAGAAAAAAATTACCCCCTTACTAGTTTGACTGATTCCTCTGGATTACTTCCAATTCTAAATCTACCTATTCTAAGATAACACTTATAATTGTTAACTAATAAGGTGCTTATAACCTGTCTATCACATAACATATATCTGTGTAGCCTATTTTTCTTCCATCCTTGTCACCCCGGCTCATCTCAATTTTAATCCTACATCAGTCTAATCACTCGATGCATCGGATGAAGTTGCGTCTCATTCTAACACCTGGCAGAGCCAGAAGTAGTATGTTACAGCTGAACTATTCTTTTAAATTGTGCTTAGTCAACTGGTTTGGAAAATGGGTGTCAACAGGCTCATGCCTGTTAATAAAATGTGCATTTGGTAAACTTCTAATTGCATCCTTCTTGACTTCTTGTCATCTTAGACTAACATGGATCTCCTCCTACAGTGATGTACATGATGTTATTCCTTCCACTCCCCCAATGCCCTCTAGGGTTGTTGTGCCCTAAAAGTATTAGATCAATTTCCCGTTTCACCATTCTACTTGGGGGGGGGGGAGAGGAAATTTGTAAAATCCTGACACCAACTGAGAGCAAACCCCAAAAGAAAAAGAAGATAACCAGAAAAATACAGACCTACTTAGTATAAATAGTAAATTCTTTATTGATCTTGGTGGGAAACAAGTTAATTTTTAATGGCAAAGATTATAAACAATGAATATGAAGCACATAAAAATGCACTTACCAATGTCCAATATGCAGTATAAACATGACGTTTTGGAGGAAGAAAAAGGGAAACTACTAAAATGATGCATTAAATATTTCCATCACAACAATACTGAGATATTGTTTTTTAAAAATGCCCCATTGACACCCATTTTCTAAACCAGTTGACTAAGCACAATTTAAAAGAATAGTTCAGCTGTAACATACTACTTCTGGCTCTGCCAAGTGTTAGAATATTATTTAGCAAAAATGTAAAATCTATGGCAAGGGACTGTTTAAATGGATACACAGGGCAAAACAGGAATTTGATGTTTCTCCTTTGCTTGCCGCAGTGCAAATATTTTCCTGAGATACAAAGAGCCAGAGCTTTTCCTTCAACTAGATGGCTTGCTATTAAACATTGCAATGTTAGTCTTAATTCTTTCATTTAAAAATATAGTGGAACTATATCTTTTATTTAACAGAGAAAATGCTAATTTGGACCCTACAATAATTAGCATTGATTTTGAATTAGCAGTCGTGAATTTAAAAAAAAGCCTGCAAAGTATTTAAGCAGTTAAAAGGTTGTGTTGTTTTTCTATGCACTTATTCTAGAACGGAAAGATCTGGGAATCATATGAGGGTTATAGGGTCTGAGGTCATTTATCTTGGATCTATTTTTTTTTTATTTCATGAAGTTTCTTGAAACTTTCTGTCCATGATGTTTGTTCAATAAGAGGCTTGCCACCACTGATTCAACTTCCACAAGGTGCTTAAAGCGTGTGGGAATACCATTTTAAACAAGGAAAAGAATCTTTTTGCAGGATAGTACAGCTACCCTTCACAACTACTGACAATCCCAAGAAAAGGTACAGCTAGAACAGTGGTTCTCAACCTCTGGGTCGCGACCCCATTTGGGGTCGAACGACCATTTCATGGGGTCGCCAAACAACGCGGTCCGCCATTTTTTCCACCATTTATTCCCCTTTTCCTTAGGGCGACCACCCTCTTATTCTATTGGCTTTCAAAAGCCAATAGAATAGACTCTCTTGAACAGAGTCTAATTCTATTGGCTTTCAAAAGCCAATAGGAATTGTCCAGGCTGTCTCTGCCCTGCTGAGCCCGCCAAAAGCCCCAGTCTGCAAATGGTGCTGCAAGGTGAACAATCTGGAAAGCTTCCCTCCCTGCTGAGCAACTAAAAAGTAAGTAAAAGAGGGCCGGGGGTGGGAGATGGGAGGCCGGTGGGCGCAGACAGAGTTGCTGCCGCGGCCGCCCAGGAGCGACTGGGCCTGCCTGCCGCCACCCCGAACAGGCAGCGGCCAAGGTAAGGCTAGCGGGACAGCGGTGGGCACAGGGAGGGTTGCTAGGGTGTGTGGGGCCTGGCGGGTACCTTACCTGCCTTGGGCTGGGCCAGCTGGTGGCCCAGCCGGTGGTCGCCCTGCGCCGTCACTGCTGCAGCCACCCGGGAGCACCTGGGCCTGCCTGCTGCCACCCCAAACGGGCGGTGGCCAAGGTAAGCCTAGCAGGGCAGCGGCAGGCGCAGGGAGGGTTGCTGGCACACGTGGGGCCTGGCGGGTGCCTTACCTGCCTTGGACTGGGCCAGCTGATGGCCCAGCCAGTGGTCACCCTGCGCCATCACTGCCGCGGTCCCTGCCCCTGGGCCTGCCTGCCGCCGCCCCTTGCCGGCACAGGGGGCGGCACCACGCATGCGCGGCACTCCCGGGCAGGGAAATACAGGTAGTCCTCGACTTACGACCGGGGTCGTGGCTATAAAAAGGTTGAGAACCACTGAGCTAGAACATAGAATGGGCTGGGAAGGACCTTAGAGGTTTTCTAGTCCAACTCCCTGCTCAAGGCAGGATATATTATACCATCCCTGTCAAATGGTTGTCCAGTCTATTTTTGAAAACCTCCAGTGATGGAGCACCCAATCCAGGAGGAAAGCTATTCCATGGATTAATTGTTTTCACTGTCAGAAAATTTCTCCTTACTCTAGGCTGGATCTCTCTTTAACAAGCTTCCACACATTACTTCTTGCTGTTCTGCTATTTTAAGGAATTGCATATAGAGTCTATGCTTGTGTCATGGTGTA